>NC_072407.2:130282857-131617500 GCF_028858775.2 Pan troglodytes | reverse complement strand
ACTGAAGTTTTTGTTCCATTATCTCTGCAGTTAGCCTGCATCCTGATAGAGATTTCCTTAAATGTCGAAGTTCAGCATCCTCTCTCTTCACCAATCCCTGAGTGCAGGAACCGTGTCATGACGGCATGGACATTGCCATGATAATTTCCATAGGTCACACTCATACAAGAGGAATTCATACGTCAAGAATGTAATCACAAGTCAAGGGTATTAAATATTGCCAAATTACCCTCTAACATATTTTTACCAATTTAGTCTTCCACCAATAGATTATGAATACTCATTCTCATCTGCTCACCAACACCAAGCATTCTTTAAATCTTTGCCAATTTGAGAAATGAGTGATGTTTTATTGTGGTTTTAATTTTGTTATTTTTTTACTAGTGAATTTGGTATATTCTTTAGTCTTTGGGATTTCTTTGTTGTTGTTGTTGTTAATTCGTGTCTTTGCTGAGCTCGAGGACATCCCTTTCTCTCTTTCCTTAGTCGTTTATGAGTAAAAACTGTTTTCTAAAAACGCCATAGTCTCTTTGAAAAAACAAACATTATAATGGCCGGGCGCGGTGGCTCATGCTGTAATCCCAGCACCTTGGGAGGCCATGGCGGGCGGATCACGAAGTCAGGAGATCGAGACCATCCTGGCTAACACAGTGAAACCCCGTCTCTACTAAAAATACAAAAAATTAGCTGGGTGTGGTGGCGGGCGCCTATAGTCCCAGGTCCTTGGGAGGCTGAGGCAGGAGAATTGCTTGAACCCGGGAAGCGGAGGTTGCAGTGAGCCGAGATCGTGCCACTGCACTCCAGCCTGGGTGACAGAGCGAGACTCCATCTCAAAAAATACAAAAAACAAAAACAAAAAAAATTATAACATGTCAGTTGGTTAACAGTATTGGGAAGATTGGCTTTCTATATGGCAAAAGATTAATTTGAACCTTACTTGACATCATATAGGAAAATCAACAGTCTGTATGGGATAAACAGCTCAAACTCCAAAGATGATGAGAGGAAATTGAGTGGAAGAGTATCTTTTTGACATTGTGGCTAGGGAAGGACCATCAAAACAATATATAAAGGGGGAAATTGATTTACATGAACATATTAAAATGAAATATCTCTGTTCAAGAAAGAATGCCATGAGACATGAACAGAAGGCTGATAAACTAGAAGATATTTACAGTGACTCTTAGTAACGAGGATTAATCTGGGAAAAAGATATGAGTAGGCAATGCACACACACAAAAAAATGACTAGTTAATAGATACATGGAAAGATGCTTACTATTACCAATAACCAGAAAATTGAAAACTTAAAAAAATGATATTTTACACTCATCTCAATGGCAAAAATTAGGAAGTCACATGATATTAAGTGCTGGCAAGGATGGGAAAAAATGGGAACCCCCTTGCACTGCTGGTAGAAGTGTAAATTGGTATAGCCATTTTGGAGACCTAGCTTTATTGTATCTAAAGTGTGCACACACCCCACAACCAGGCAATTATACAACAGAAAACTACCACATGAGTGCAGAAGCAGACATCAAAAGTATTCTTTTTTTTTTTTGAGACGGAGTTTCACTCTTGTTGCCCAGGCTGGAGTGCAATAGCAGAATCTTGGCTCACCGCAACCTCCACCTCCTGGGTTCAAGCGATTCTCCAGCCTCAGCCTCCCAAGTAGCTGGAATTACAGGCACGCACCACCACACCTGGCTAATTTTGTATTTTTTAGTAGAGATGGGGGTTTCTCCATGTTGGTCAGGCTGGTCTCGAACTCCTGAACTCAGGCGGTCTGCCCACCTTGGCCACCCAAAGTGCTGGGATTACAGGCATGAGCATTCTTATCACAGCACTCGCTGTAGTAGCAAAGAGACAGAAGTTTCTTAGGGGTCTACCTAGAGGAACCTACTAATAGTAAAGTAAAATGTGTTATATGTATATGTATGTATGTGATATCTACATCACATATCCATATAATGGAATATAGTCTATCATTTGGAAGCAGTACATTTGTGATACATAAACTTGAGAATAATGTGGAGAGGTCTAAAAAATATAATGTTTAGTGAAAAAAGGTACAGAATAAGACAAAATGGGATTTTGCATGGAGCAAAAATGATAGCAGTTCATGAAAGGAAGAAACCGTCTACTTGAAAGAGTGCGCTTGAGGTAAAAATAGACATACTTATGTAAGTATGTGCACATGTGTGTATAAGCAGGAGAGTTGGAAAGTCCTGTGTGTGAGTGTGTATGGATGTGTTTATAACAGCCTGACATAAGATTTAGGGGAACACAGAGGAAGGTTTTATATTCCAGAAGTTTAAATAATTTCAAATGGCATCCTCATATTCAAATGATCATTATGGTGACTATCCATTAGGGAATTTCATCCAAATAAATTTCCATCTTAAAAGCTCTTTTATCCTCTTGCCCATTGTTAGTGAGTTGAATCATGCGCTACCCCTGCCAAAAGATATGTGTACGTTTAACCCCTGCTGAAACTGTGAATATGACCTTATTTGGAGAAAGGACCTTTGGGTCCTAATTTAGTGAGAAGTGTTTTTATAAGAGACACACAGAGAAGAGACACATAAGGAGAAGCAGGAGAGACCTCGTGGATACCAGCCTACTGGAGTGAAGCAGCCGCAAGCCAAGGAATGCCTGGAGCCACCAGAAGCAGGAAGAGGCAGGGGAAGGTTCTCCCTCAGAGCCTTTGGAGGGAGCACACCCTACTGAAACCCAGAGTTTAGATTTCTGGCCTCCAGAACTGTGAGAAAATCAATTTCTGTCATTTAAAGTCAGCAGGTTTGTGGTAATTTGTTGCAGCAAGCCCAGGAAACAGATGCACCCCTTCCCCTTTCCCCTTTCTAGCTTCTCATCTTTTCCTTAGGAGGAGCAAACCTGTCCCATGCAGGGTGGTTTTCCATTTTCTGTGTTTATAGGGTCTTACCCTCTATTTGTGTTTCCCCCGTCATGGTCCAGTTGGGCTGCTGTGACAAACTACCATAGACAAGGTGGCTCTTAAACGTCAGAAATGTATTTCTCACAGCTCTGGAGGCTGGCAGGCCGAGAGGAAAGCACTGGCAGATTCGGTGTCTGGTGAGGGCTGCTTCCTGGCTCACAGATGGCATCCTCTCCTGCGTCCTCACATGGCAGGTGGGTGAGGGAGCCTCCAAAATCCCTTCATGAGGGCACGACTCCCACTCGTGAGGGCTCCACTCTTGCTCCCTAATCACCTCCCAAACAGCCTACATCCTACCACCATCACATTAGCGGTTACGGTGTTAACAGATGAATTTGAAGGAGGGAAAAGACACACAAAAATTCCACTCACAGTACCCAAAGTGAGATTTAAGGTGATGCAAGAACACAGCTTTAAATTTCACTGAATCGCACCGTACACTCTATTTAGTAGTAAGATGAATTAGTCAAAGACAGTCTGTTTGGTGAGAATAAGCATATAACATCTAGCACGTACCAAACTCTCTTTTTATGAAAGAGAAAGCAAGCTTCAGCTTTGGCTTTCTTAAAGCTGGCGACGATATCTGGTTATATTAATAACATTGTTTTGGTTTCGCTGAATTTATTTTTATGCTTGGCTACCTTCTATTTACCGTAAGTGATGCCAATTTTTCTTTTAGGCTTGTGATTGCAAGATTCCTTTGTAAACATATGAATCTAAATTAAAAAGTGAGTTAGTTTAAAGAAACATATTAACTAAATAACAGTAGGAATAATATACAGATATGGAAAAGTCTGAAGGTATGGAACTCTGTACTACCCCCAGAAGCTTATCAAAGCTTCTTTTTTTTTTAAGGAAAACTCCCTCTATGAGAAGAATTCTGATGCCAACACCAATCCATTTCTGAAATCTACTTCGATTCATCTCTTGGGTCAGTGTGTTTCATTTTCATTTACAAGAAGGGCTCGCGGGTTTTATGCTCTCTCAGTGTTTATATGTTTGACTGCTGCATCTGATTTAACAAGAACTTGTATGGTAGGAAATTGTCATGTTCCACTTTCTTTTCCTCAGAACTTTGTGGACACTGTTTTACCATTTTCTTTCATCAAATGCTGCCTGATTCTCAGGGTCCTCTCCCAGCCCTACCCCACCACTGTAAGTGGATTGCTTTTTGTTCTTGGATACATGAGACCATTTTCTTTTACTTTGAAGTGTAGTAAATTCATCAAGTATGTCTCAGAGTTGAGCCAGCACTGTCACTTCTTCCCAGAATCCAGGGAGCCCTTTCAATTTCCTAGCCAGCTCTTTCTTTCTTTTCTTTTATACTGGTGGATATTTTTTGTATTTCATGCATTGTAGTCTTTGTTTTGGGGAAACAAGGACCCATAGGTAGATCATTATCTATCCCTCATAGCTTAATCTTCATCCTAACCATTTCGAGTTTATTGTCTTTTCCCTACACCCCTTCTATGATTATCTCAAGCTTTTTTGAATGTGATGAATTTAATATTTGACGGTTAAAATTTTGTTTCTTGCTCTTTCAAATTTACTTAACTCTGTAATTGCTGTTTTGATCTGCAATTTTTCCTTAGCTCTGTAACTACCATTTTTCATCTTATTTTATTGTCTCATCTAAGTATTTATTTATTTTTGTTTCAATGAATTCATGTTTCCTTGTTTTTTTCTAGATACAAAATACTTGTCTTAGATTTTTTCCCTATTTCTTAGGCTTATATTAGATTTCTGGATGGATTTTTCACTTTCCCATTTATACTATATTTCCTCTTCTTTTTTGTGTTAACCTCTCTGCATAGTTGCCATGAATTTTCTTTTATTCCTGCAGAATTTTTAATAAAAGGAGCTCTATCAGCGCATCCCATTTGCCTGTATATGGTGTAAATCAATTTTACTTGGTTCTCATCGCAATGTTTCTGAGTGCTGTTGTCTTCCCTTCAGTAGTGTTTGCTTCTATTCTTACAATCTTTCTTACCCTTAGCAAGTTACTTATGCTTTCTGTGCCTCAGTTTTGTCAACCTACATCCTATATACAGGTTCAGCACTAAATGAGCCGTAATGTGGAAAATGCTTATAACAGTGCGTGGCATACACAAAGGCTATTATCCTCAGGAAGGGAGGCTCTCTTCTCTCCAATTTCTTTTTTCCCCCCAGCTTTTATTTTAGGTTCAGGGGGGTACATGTTCAGGTTTATTATATGAGTAAATTGTTTGTCGTGGGGGTTTGGTGTACAGATTATTTCATCACCCATGTAATAAACATAGTACCTGACAGGTAGCTTTTCAATTCTCACCCTCCTCCCACTCTCCACCCTCAAGTAGGCCCTGGTGCCTATTGTTCCCTTCTTTATGTCCATGTGTACTCAATGTTTAGCTCCAGCTTATAAGTGAGAAAATCCAGTATTTGGTTTTCTGTTCCTATGTTAATTCAGTTAGGATAATGGCCTCTAGCTCCATCCATGTTGCTGCAAAGGACATGATCTTGTTCTTTTTTATGGCTGCATAGAATTCCATGGTGTATATGTACCATAATTTCTTTATCCAGTCCACTCTTGATGGGAATTTAGGATGATTCTATGTCTTTGCTATTGTGAATAGTGCCGCAGTGAACATACAAGTGCATCTGTCTTTACGGTAGAACAATTTATATCCCTTTAGGCATATGCCCAACAGTGGGATTGGTGGGTTGAATGGTAGTTCTGTTTTAAATTCTTTGAGAAATTGCCAAACTGCATTTCACCATGACTGGGCTAATTTACACAGCCACCAGCAGTGGATGAGTGTTCCCTTTTCTCGGCAACCTTGCCAGCATCTGTTATTTTTTAACCTTTAAGTAATCGCCATTTTGACTGGTGTGAGATGGTATCTCATTGCGGCTTTAATTTTCATTTGTCTGATGCTTAGTGATGTTGAGCATTTTTTTCATATGCTTGTTGGTCATATGTATGTCATTTTTTGAGAAGTGCGTTCATGTCCTTTGTCCATTTTTTAATGGGGTGTTTGTTTTTCACTTGTTAATTTGTTTAAGTTCCTCATAGATGCTGAATATTAGACCTTTGTCAGATGCACAGTTTGCAAATATTTTCTTCCATTCTGTAGGCTGTTTACTCTGTTGATAGTTTCTTTTGCTGTGCAGAAGCTCTTTAGTTTAATTAGGTCCCATATGTCAAGTTTTGTTTTTGTCGTGGTTACTTTTGGTGTCTTCGTCATGAAATCTTTGCTAGGGCCATATGATATTTCCTAGGGTTTCTTCTAGGGTTTTTATAGTCTGAGATATTACATTGAAGTCCTTAATCCATCTTGAGTTGATTTTTATATGTGGTGAAATGAAGGAATCCAGTCTCAACCTTCTGCATATGGCTAGCCACGTGTCCCAGCACCATTTATTGAATAGAGAGTCCTTTGCCCATTGCTTGTTTTTGTCAACTTTGTCGAAAATCAGATGGTTGTAGGTGTGCAGCTGTATTTCTGAGTTGGCTAACCTGTTCTTTTGGTCTAGGTGTCTGTGTTTGTACCAGTACCATGCTGTTTTGGTTACTGTAGCCTTGTAGTATAATGTGAAGTTGAGTAGTGTGGTGCCTCTGCTTTTGTTCTCTTCACTTAGGATTGCTTTGGCTACTTGAGCTCTTTTCTGGTTTCACGTGAATTTTAGAATGTTTTTTTCCCCTAATTCTGTGAAAAATGTCATTGGTGATTTGATAGGCATGACATTGAATCTGTAAATTGCTTTGGATAGTATGGCCATTTTAACAATATTGATTCTTCCTGTTCATGAGCATGAAATGTTTTTCCATTTGTTTGTGTCATCTCTCATTTATTTCAGCAGTGTTTTGTAATTCTTATTGTTGAGATCTTTCATCTCTCTGGTTAGCTGTATTACTAGGTATTTTTTTATTTTTTATGGCTATTGAGAAAGGGATTGCATTCTTGATTTGGATCTCAGCTTGCATGTTATTGGTATATAGAAATGCTACTAATTTCTGTACATCAATTTTGATCCTGAAGCTTTGCTAAAGTTCTTTATCAGATCTCAGAGCTTTTGGGCAGAAACTAAGGGTCTTCTAGGTATAAAATCATACCATCTGTGAAGAGAGATAGTTTGACTGCCTCTCTTCCTATTTCAATGACTTTTATTTCTTTCTCTTTCCTAATTCCTCTGGCTAGGACTTCCAGTACTATGTTGAATAGCAGTGGTGAGAGTGAGTATCCTTGTCTTGTTCCAGTTCAAGGGTAATGTGTCCAGCTTTTGCCCATTCAGTATGATGTTGGCTGTGGGTTTGTCATAGATGGTTTTTATTATTTTGAGGTATGTTTCTTCAATACCTAATTTGGGGAGGGTTTTTAACATGAAGGAATGTTGGTTTTTGTTTTGTTTTGTTTTGTTTTGTTTTGAGATGTAGTCTCACTCTGTCGGCCAGGCTGGAGTGCCGTAGTGTAATTTCGGCTCACTGCAACCTCCACCTCCTGGGTTCAAGCAATTCTTCTGCCTCAGCCTCCCAAATAGCTGGGATCACAGGCACCTGCCATCACACCCGGCTAATTTTTGTATTTTAGTAGAGATAAGGTTTCACCATGTTGGCCAGGCTGGTCTTGAACCCTTGACCTCAAGTGATCTGCCCACCTTGGCCTCCCGAAGTGCTGGGATTACAGATGTGAGCCACCACACCCAGCCTGTGTTGAATTTTATTGAAAACCTTTTCTGTGTCTTTTGACATGGTCATGTGGTTTTTGTTTTTAGTTCTGTTTCTGTGATAAATCACATTTATTGATTTACATATGTTGAACCAACCTGCCATCCCAGGGATAAAGCCTACTTGATCATAGTGGATTAGCTTTTCGATATTCTGCTGGATTCAATTTGATAGTATTTTCTTGAGGATTTTTGCATCTATGTTCGTCAAGGATATTGGCCTGAAGTTTTCTTTTTTTGTTGTGTCTCTGCCAGGTTTTGGTATCAGAATGATGCCATCCTCATAGAATGGGTTAGGTAAGAGTCCTTCTTCCTCAATGTTTTGGAATGGTTTATGTAGGATTGATACCAGCTCTTCTTTATATACCTTGTAGAATTTGTCTGTGAATCTGTCTAGACCAGAGTTGTTTTTTTTTTTTTTTTTTTTTTGAGACAGAGTCTCGCTTTGTTGCCCAGGCTGGAGTGCAGTGGCACAGTCTTGGCTCACTGCAAGCTCTGCCTCCAGATTCACACCATTCTCCTGCCTCAGCCTCCTGAGTAGCTGGGACTACAGGTGCCCACCACCACACCCAGCTAATTTTTTGAATTTTTAGTAGAGACAGGGTTTCACTGTGTTAGCCAGGATGGTCTCGATCTCCTGACCTCGTGATCCACCTGCCTCGGCCTCCCAAAGTGCTGGGATTACATGCGTGAGCCACTGTGCCTGGCCAGACCAGAGCTTTTTCTAATTGTTAGGCTTTTTATTACGAATTCAATTTTGGAACTTGTTATTGATCTGCTCATGGTTTCAGTTTCTTCCTCATTCCATCTTGGGAGGTTGTCTTTGTCCAGGAATTTATCCCATTTCTTCTAGGTTTTCCAGCTTGGGTGCATAAAGGTGTTCATAATAGTCTCTGAGGGTTTTGTATATCTGTAGGGTCAGTGGTAATGTCCCCTTTGTCATTTCTAATTTTGTTTATTTGGATAGTCTGTTATTTTTTTCTTTATTAGTCTAGCTAGCGGTCTATCAATCTTATTTATTCTTCCAAAGAACCATCTTTTGGTTTTATTGATCTTTTGTATGGTGTTTTGTGTCCTAATTTCATTCAGTTCAGCTCTGATTTTGGTTATTTATTTTCTTCTGGTAGCTTTGGGGTTGGTTTTCTCTTATTTTTCTAGTTACTCTAAGTGTGATATTAGGTTGTTGAGCTCTTTCTAACTTTTTGATATGGGCATTTAGCACTCTAAACTTTCCTTTTAACACTGCTTTAGTTGTGTCCCTGAGATTCAGGTATGTCACATCTTTATTTTCATTAGTTTCAACTAATTTCTTGATTTTGGCTTTAATTTCATTGTTTACCCCAAAGTCATTTAGGAGCAGGTTGTTTAATTTCCATGTAATTATATGATTTTTGAGACATCTTAGTATTGATTTCTGTTTATTGCACTGTGGTCCCAGAGTCTGGTTGGTATGATTTTTTTTTAATTTGTTGAGAATTGTTTTATGGCTGATTATGTGATGGATTTTTAGAGTGTGTGCCATGTGCAGATGAGAAGAATGTATATTCTGCTGTTGATGGCTGGAGTGTTCTGTATATGCCTGTTAGGTGCATTGAGTCTAGAGTTGAGTTCAGGTCTTGAATATTTTTCCCTTTTCTTTCTTTTTCTTTCTTTTCTTTTCTTTTCTTTCTTTCTTTCTTTCTTTCCTTCCTTCTTTCTTTCTTTTTCTTTTCTTTCCTTTCTTTCTCCTTCCTTCCTTCCTTTCTTTCTTTCTTATCTTTTTTCAAGGTCTCACTTTGTCATCTAGGCTGGAGTGCAGTGGTCTGATCTCAGCTCACTGCAGCCTCAATCTCCCAAGTTCAAGTGATCCTTTCACCTTAGCTCCCCAAGTAGCTGAGACTACAGGCGTGACCCACCACACCCAGCTAATTTTTGTATTTTTTAGAAAGACGTAGTTTCTCCACATTGCTCAGGCTGGTCCTGAACTCCTGAGCTCAAGCAATCTGCCTACCTCAGCCTCCCAAAGTGCTAGGGTTATGGGCGTGAGCCACCGTGCTCAGCCTGGTCTTGAATATTTTTGTCAGTGTTCTGCCTTGATGATCTGCCTAGTACTGACAGTGGGGTATTGAAGTCTCCCACTATGATTGTGTGGTTATCTAAGTCTCTTTGTAGGTCTCTAAGAACTTGTTTTATGAATCTTGGTGTTCCGGTGTTGGGTGTGTATTTAGGATAGTTAAGTCTTCTTTTTGAATTGAACTCTTTATCATTATGTAATGCCCTTCTTTGTCTTTTTGGATGATTTCTGATTTAAAGTCTGTTTTATCTGAAGTTAGAATAGCAACCCCTGCTCTTTTTGTGTTTTCTGTTTGCTTTGTAGATTTTTGTCTGTCCCTTTACTTTGAGCCTATGGGCGTCATTGAATGTGAGATGGGTGTCTTAAAGACAGCATACGGTTGTATCTTGCTTCTTTGTCCAGCTTGCCACTCTGTGCCTTTTAAGTGGGGTGCTTAGCCGGTTTATTTTCAAGGTTAATATATGCTGATTTGATCCTGTCAGTAAGTTGTTAGCTTCTTCCCCAACTTGTAAGTGTTGAGTGCCCACAGACTCCATCCTCAGACCTCTCCTGTATCCACACTAACTCCCATGAGATCTCATTCCCTATTGTTGTGTTAGCATCATGCACATATAATGACTTGTATTTCTAACTGCCTATTCAATATTGCTGCTTGAGTGTCTAATAGACATCCATAATATATAGGAAAAAAACTTTTTTCTACTCTCACACTTAACACAGAACACTGCCGTGACCAAAATGTGTGGGTGTTTCCCAAGCAATTTGCCAGTAGTACCAATTGGGTGCCCTACAATTCAGTTCAATTCTGACACTAACTAGTGTTAGTGCAGATCCCACAGGTTAGGGCAAAATCCCACAAGACTGTTCCTCTACTTTAGATACCAATCACAAGTTCCAGGTTGTCACCTATACTTCTGACCAACTAGCTATAAAATTGGGTTTCCCAGGATCCCCTCCTCAGGTTCGATAATTTGCTGGATGGCTCACGGAACTCAAGGAAACGCTTACTTATATTTACTGGTTTATTATTTAATAAAGATTATGCTAAAATACAGATAGCCCCATGAAGAGGTACGTGGGGGAGATAAGGAAGAGTCCTGAGCTCAGGAGATTCAAGGGTTTTAGGCACTCCATGCCAGGAACTGGGGAGAAAGACCAAAATATTTATATGTAACTTTCTAATAGACATCTCAAACTTAATATGTTCAATATCAATCTCCAGTACCTCTCCTCCCCTGAACCTGCTCCTCTTGTAGTCTTCACCATCAGAGTTAATGGTAATACCATCCTTTCATTTGCTCAGGACAAAAACATTGGAAAAATATTTGGCTTGTTTTTCTCATAGGCGTCACATTCAACTCAATTCTTCAAAATTGAAAAAAATATAATCCCGAATCCTACCACTTCTTGTCATTTCCAGTGTGACTCCTTGTCCAAACCACTACCATCTGTCAAATGGCATGCATTATTGCAATTGCCTTCCAAATGGAGTGTCTGCTCCTGTCCTTGACCTCTCAAGTCTATTCTCAGTACATCGAAAAGTGCAATTTGGTTAACATCTAAATTAAATCAATGTCACTCCTCTCCTCATATCCCTCCAATGTCATTCATGTCACTAAGAGAAAAAAAGGAAGTCTTTACAAGATTCTATATGATATGGCCCCCTGCGATCTCTCTGATTTTATCTCCTGCTACTCTCTCCTCGTTTGTTCCACATTCCATCAACACACAAGATGATAGACTCATACCCATCAGGAATAGATGTCAGATTTCATAATTTTTTTTCTGTATATGTTAATTGTATGGTTGTTTTTTAAAAAAATACTTGTCAATATGGTAAATTACATTGACTGATGTTTGAATGTTAACCTAATTTTGCATTCCTGGGTTAAACTCAACCATTATCCATTTTACATATTGTTAGATTTTATTTTTTAAATTTTTGTTAAGAATTTTTGCATCTCTGGTTATGGAGGATATTGCCTTTTAGTTTTCTATCCCTGAAGTATCTTTAGTTTTGGCATCAGTGTTATCTTCATCACAAAGAAGCTGTGATTGTGATGTACTCTTTACTCCAATGAATTTGCAGTTTTCTTTGAGATAAAGTTTTTTATTAAAAATTTAATTTATCAGCTTGATGTGATGGCTCATGCCTGTAAACCCAATGCTTTGGGAGGCCAAGGCAGGAGGATCACTTGAGGCCAGAAGCTTGAGACCAGCTTGGGCAACATAGCAAGACCCTCTCTACAAAAAAAAAAAAATCTTATTTATATACGGATATTTATGTTTTTCATTTCTTCTTGAGTTTTAGTAATTCTTTTATTTCAAAAAATTTGCCTAATTATTTAAAATTGTAAATTGATTGGCAAAAAGTTATTCTTAACATTCCCTTGTTATATTTTTGAAATCTAAAGAATCTGTGGTGAAGGTACCTCTCTTATTCCTGATATTGGTAATTTGCGATGAGTTTTTCCCCCTAACCAGTCTAGCTAGAGGTTTGTCAATCTTACTGATCTTCCCATAGTACCAACTTTTAATTTCACTAATTTTCTCTATTGTTTTCTGTTTTTATTTCAAGAATTTCTGCTCTGATATGTATTATTTCTGTCTTTTGGTTACTTTGGTTTTCCTTTGCTCTTATTTTTTGTTTCTTAAAGTAGCAAATAAGATCATTGATTAGCAGCCTTTCTCTTTTCTAATATATTTCCCTCTAAGTAGTGTTTTGGCTGCATCTTATTCTTTAGTTATGTTGTTTCTTCATCTTTGTTTTATTTAAAATACTTTCTACCTTCCCATTATTTTAACCCATGAGCTATTAGAAATCCGTTAGTCAAATCCCAAATATTTAAGGGATTTTTCCACAGAACTTTCTGTTGTTAATTCTAATTTAATTTCATTGTGGTCATAAAATATACTTTTTATGACTTGAATCCTTTTAAATGTATTGATGGCTAATAATATGGTATAACATTGTAGATGTTTTTGAAAAGAATGTGTGTTTTGCTGTTGTTGGAAGCTGTATTCTGTAAATGCAATTTAGATCAAATTAGTTGATAACATTGCTCAAATTGAATGTACTCTTACTTTCTATCAATTATTATATCAATTATTTGTTATATCAATTATTGAAAGAGGAGTATTGAAATGTTCAAGTATAATGGTAGATTTGTTTATTCTCTTGCAATTCAGTTATTTTCTTCGTGTATGCTGAGGCTCTGTTATTAGGGGAATAAACATTTTGGATTTTATCTTATCTTTATGAATTAACCCCTTTATCACTGTGAAGTGATCCTTATTATCCCTGGTTTTTTATATATATATATATAACATAAAATATATATTATATATAATACATATAAAATATATAAAAATATATATTATATATAATACATATAAAATATATAAAAATATATTATATATATAAAATATGTAAAAATATATTATATATATAATATATAAAAATATATATTATATATATAATATAAAAATATATATCATAGATGTAAAATATATATATTATATATATAATATATAAAATGTATATATAATATATAATATATAAAAATATATATTATATATAAAATATATAACATATTTTATATATTATATATAAAATATATATTTTATATAATATATAAAATATATTATATACATAAAATATGTATAATATATAAAATATATAAAATATGTATAATATATAAAATATATAAATATGTATAATGTATACTATATAATATGTATTGTATATAATATATATAAAATATGTATTATATATAATATATAAAATATGTATTATATATAATATATAAAATATGTATTATATATATGTAACATATATTATATAAATATATAATATATATTATATAAAATATATATAATATATAATATATTACATTGTATAAATATATAATTAATATATAAATATATATAATGTAATATATTATTTAATATATTATATATAATGTAATATATTATTTAATATATTATAAATATATAATGTAATATTATATTATTTAATATATTATAAATATATAATGTAATATTATATTATTTAATATTCAATAATATGTAATATATAATTAAATTATATTAATTTATAAATAATATATAATTATATATATTAATTACATTATATATAATATGTAATACATATAATTTTTATATATAATTTATATATAAATTATATTAATATATATAATTTATATATAAATTATATTAATTTATATATAATATATAATTTAATTATAAATTAAATTTAATGATATATAAAATATAATATACAATTAAATTAAATATTTGATTTAATAATATATAATGTAATATTATATTGTTTAGTATTTAATTTAATATATGTTAAATATTATATATAATTATATAATGTAATATATTATATAACTATATATAATGTAATATATTATATAAATATATATAATGTAATATATTATATAACTATATATAATGTAATATATATATTTTGCTTTGGGAAATCTATTTTGTCTGATAGTAATATAGTTACTTCAGCCTTATTTTGATCAATGTTGGTATGGTATATCTTTTGTTATTATTTAATTTGACTTATTTATGTCTTTATGTTTAAAGTAGCTTTCCCCACTGGGTACACATGAACATAAAGGTGGGAACAATGGACAGTGTAGAGTCCAAAACGGGGGAGGGAGGAAGGGGAGCCAGGATTAAAAAATAATCTTCTGGGCTCTGAATTCACTATTTGGGTGATGGGTTCAGTTGAAAGCCCAAACCTCAGTATCATGTAATATATCCATGTAACAAACCTGGACACGTAGCACTTGAATCTAAAATTTAAAAAATAAAAATGGTTTCCTGTGGGCAGCATATAGTTGAATCTTCCCTTTTCGTACAATCTGACAGTATCTATCTTCTAATTGGATTGTTTAGGTAACCTACTCCTAATGTATTTATTGATCTGTTTGGGTTTAAGTCTGTTACATTGCTGTCTGTTTTCTATTTATCCATCTGCTCTTTGTTTCCTTCTTCTTTTCTTTTCTGGCCTATATGTATTTCTTTTATGCCCCCATTTTATTTTCTTTGTTGGCTTACTAGCTATAAATTTCTTTGGTATTATTAAATTTCTCAATTCTCAGCAACTATATATTGAAAATTGTACATCTTACCCTTCTATTTATTCTCTCCTTCAGCTGTCCAGAGGCCAACTGTTGGTCTGAAAGTATTTGTTACAAGCAAGCACCATTAAGCACATTGTTTAGTCTAGCTGACATTATTTTTTGAACCAAGTCTTTCTTTATTAAAAAAAAAGCAGTGCATTGGTTTAAATTCTGGAACGAGCTCCTTTATCTCATACTGGCTTTGTGCAGCAGTGTTCTAGATGTTATAGAAATAGGCACAGGGTACAGTTCTGTCTTGGCAAGGCCAGAAAGGCCTTTAAGGCTGCTGCAACACTTAGGCTGAGCCTTCAAAGATGGCCAGTTTGTTCATCCAGAAAGTGGGGTAGGAAAGAACATTCCAGATGTTATAAGTTTCTTGAGGTCAGGGACTTTGTCTTCTTCATCTCGGTAGCCTCATAACAATGCCTGACACATAATAAATGCTCAATAAATGTCTGTAGGATTGAACTTAACAAATAGTGGGAAGTAATGTCAGTTAAAGTGCCAAAATAAGAGATATAGGTGTCTCACTGGGGGCAGCAAGTGTAGGGTGAAAAATGATGCTAGAGAAATAACAAAAAAATCACACATGGAAGGCATTGTTTGGCATGTTAAGGGTCTCAAATCTTATCCTAAAAAGTATAGAAGGTTAGTTGAAGGGTTTCAAGCGGATGTCATCAGATTCACATTTTAGAAGATCCCTCTGAGTGCACTGTAAAGGGTGGTTCAGATTGGGCTAATCTGAAGGTAGAGAGACCAGATGGGGGCTCTTGCAGTAGTCCCCCAGAAATATGGCGAGAACCTGAGCTAAGATTGGCTTCCCACCATGGAGCAGTCATTTCTGTCTCCAGACATAGACTCAGTGGAAATTCTCCCAGCTCTGAGATATTCAATGGTATTAGGTAGCAACCAGTACCTTTCTCTCTCCTCCTAGACCTAGGAAGTCCATGCTTGCCTTGTTCTGGATGTTTGCAATGGAAGAGTGAACAACATCTTAAGGGGGCATGAAGGAGCAGAAGATGGGGTCATCCAACTATACATTATTGCCATTTCCTTCTACTGGGAATCAAATATGTCCCCAAAGACAGTGCCCCTGAACAAAAGGAAAGACAGCCAACACTTCTCATTGCAGGAGTTCTTTCTGGATACATGTTATTCTTGCCCAAAATACTTCTTTAACCAGAAAATTAGAAATTTTTCTTCATACTCTCATACCCTAGAGAACCCTGTCTTAGTCTGTTTTATGTTGCTATATCAGAAGACCTGAGACTGTGTAATTCATAAAGAAAAAATATTTTATTTGGCTCACAATTCTGGAGGCCAGGAAGTCCCAAACTGAGCAGCCCATCTCTGAGGGTCTTGTGCTGCCTCAACTCATGGCAGAAAATGGCTGGGGGAGTGGGAATGTCCAAAGAGATGAAACATGAGAAGGAAAAACTTGTTGTCATGGTAACTAACCAAGTCTGTAAGAGTGAAACTCACTCCCGAGAGGCGGCATTAATCTATCCATGAGAGATCTGTCCACATGATCCAACACCTCCCACTAGACCCCACCCCCAACACCGCCACACTGGCATTTAAATGTCAACATGAATTTTGGTGGTGACAAACCACATCCAAACCATAGCAAACTCCCTCACCTTCCCATCCTATACACTCAACTTTTATACACTTCAAGGAGCAAATCTAGTTTACTAATTCCTTCTCTGTAATTTATTTTATTTCTAAAGCAGGTGCTGTGTGAGGGAAACAAATATCTGGTTTGCAAGAGACAGAAGTGAAGGAGAAGCAATACCAATGATAATAATGATAAAGAAAGACACCCAGGAGGAAAACTGCCTAACATTGATATGTGACAATCAAATGTGTGTGTCTGTGTGTGTGTGTGTAATTTCAGCAAAGTGCAGTTGTGGAAGCTGTAAGAGTACACAGGTACATTAACAATTAATTTTCTAGGTGAGTAACTGACTCCTGGCCAAAATTTCCTGTCATGGATGACAAGCATATCCAAACTTGCCCATAGGCTCATGCTTTCATAACACACCTAGTGTCCTGCTGTCACCTTTTCCCCCAAAGACCTCCAAAGATTTGAAAAAATGAAAAAGAAAAGACGATATTTATTCATTTTGTCCTGATAGATTGCTTTATTAATTCTATGAGAGAGAGGAGGACAAACCAAGAGGCTAGCTGAAGTTACATAATGGGTGATGAGTGTCCAATTCTAGGGTATTTCTCCTTGATAAATGATTTATTATTATCACAAAAGATACCAAATTTTGATACTCTAAATAGCAGTGCTGTCCAATAGAGGTAAAGTGTGCCATATTCATAAACTTAAAATTTCTAGTAGACTCATTAAAAAGGTAAAAACAGGAGAAATGAATTTTAATGCTATATTTTATTTAACCCAATATTAACAATTATTATTTCAATATAAAAATAATCTCTTATATTAATGAGGTTTTAATATATTTTTTCATACTAAGTCTTGTACATCTGGTGTGCATTTCATGCTTACAGCACATCTCCATTAGCACTAGCCACAATTCAGGAGCTCAGTAGACACGAACTAGTGGCTTGCATATTGGAGGGTGCATGTCTAGAGTTTCTTAGGTAATTTGACTTCTTCAAGGGGCCTTAATCATGGCCTAAGGTGCCTAGATTTACTTTGCTAGGGCTGTTTTCAACAAGTGCATGCATAATTCTAGTAGGGTGAGGGTACGGATAGGGTGAGAAAAAAAAAAGGATGTATGGGATTCTGAGCCCAGCCCATCCAATCTCCAGAGATGCACTGGTGTCAACTTCAAGCTACCTTGTCACAGATGCCATTGAGCCAAATCATAAGGCGAAGGAAGCCTAGGTTGCAATGGGGCAGATGAAGCCCAATTTATACTCCCATTCTGGTGGGTCTGTAGTACTTTTCTTAGCTGTTTCTCAGAATTTGTCTAGTTTATGTTCCCTGCTGTGTGTCTATAATGATCCTTAAGAAGAATGGACAGTCCCATAGGAGATTAGAAGTGGGAGGGGCTTTAGGGGTTCTTTGGTGCAACCTCCTCCTTTTATAGTTGAGGACAGTGAGACCTAGAATGTCAAAAACTTGCCAGGGGGCCCATAGCTGGCCAGAAGCAGAACCCCTCTTAGCCTTGAGAATCCCAGGCTGTTGTCTCTTTCTCTGCACCAGATAGATACAAGAATGTGCTCAGCTGACAATCCATAGCTAATGTTTCCTGGGGCCTCTAAGGCCCAGTATATCCAGAAAAAGAAAAATCAGTCATTAGGGCAGATTGGATTATGCAGCTGGATATTACACATGTTGAGAAATTCTCAGGATAAAAAGCAAGTGCTAGAAATGTTCATGTGCAGACTGGGGAAGATGAGCCAGTGCAGGATCAACAGACACTTGCAACCTTCCTTCCCTGTGGCCCCACAGACCAAAGGTCTGAACTGTTCAAATAAAAGACAGGTTGTAAGACTTGTTAAAATTTCAAGACCTAGCCATATGTTACCTACAAAGAATGTACTTCAAGTATAATGAAAAGAAATTAAAAGTAAAAAGATGGAAAGATATATACCATGCAAACACTAATCATAAGAGTGCTAGGGTGGCTATATTAATAACAGAAAAGGTAGATTTCGGAACGGAAATATTACCAGGGAAAAAGAGAAATGTTTTATAATACTAAATGGGGTACATTAATAAAACAAGACATAATTCTAAGTGTCTATGCACCTAATGACAGAGTTTCAAAAAAGCATCAAGCAAAATCTGAGAGGCTGAAAAGAGGAATAGATAAATCCACAATTATGGTTGGAGGTTGTAAAACTCTTCTCTCAGTAATTGATAGTACAAGTAAATAGAAAGTCACTAAAAATATAGAAGCCCTGAAAATGTTATCAGTTACTTTAACCTGTTAGACATTTTTCAAACAATATATCCAACAATGGCAGAATACACACATGAGGAATATTCATTAAGGTAGATCATATTGCTGAACAATAAAACAATTCTCTTTTTTTTTCTCTCTTTTTTGAGACAGAGTCTTGCTCTGTTGCCCAGGCTGGAGTGCAGTGGTGCGATCTCGGCTCACTGCAACCTCTGCCTCCTGAGTTCAAGCGATTCTCATGCCTCAGCCTCCTGAGTAGCTGGGATTACAGGGGTGCACCACCACGCCCGGCTAATTTTTGTATTCTTAGTAGAGACGGGGTTTCACCATGTTGTCCAGGCTGGTCTCAAACTCCCGACCTCATGTGATCTGCCTGCCTTGGCCTCCCAAAGTGCTGGGATTACAGGTGTGAGCCACCGCACCTGGCAACAATTCTTAATATATTTAAAAGAACTAAAGTTGGGTTCTCTGATTTTTGTATAATTAAAATTATAATTCAATGCTAAAAATATATTTGGAAAATTTCCCAAATATTTGAAAATTAAATAACAGACTTCTAAATACCCCGTAAGTCAAAAAAATCATAAAGGAAACTAGAAACATTTTTTAACTAAATAAAAATAAAAACATGGCATATAAAAGTTTGTGGGATGTCACTAAAGCTGTACTTACAAGAAAACTAGCTTCAAATGCTTGCTAAAGGGGAAAAGGTGTAAACCAAAAGTGAGTGGAAGAAAGGAAATAGTAAAATGTGAAAATGAATGAAATATTGAAGCATTATTCACAATAGCAAAGACATGGAATCAACCTAAATGCCCATCAACTGTAGACCGGATAATGAAAATGTGGTACACATACACCATGGAATTCTATGCAGTCGTAAAAAAGAACAAGATCATGTCCTTTGCAGGGACATGGATGGAGCTGGAGGCCATTATCCTCAGCAAATTAATGCAGGAACAGATGACCAAACACTACATGTTCTCACTTGTAAGTGGGAGTTAAATGATGAGAACACATGGACACACAGAGAGGAGCAACACACACTGGGGCGTATTAGAGGATGGAGGGTGGGAGGAGGGAGAGGGTCAGGAAAAACAACTAATGGGCACTAGGCTTAATACCTGGGTGAGGAAATAGTATGTATAACAAATCCCCATGACATAAATTTACCTATGTGACAAACTGCACTTGTACCCCTGACCTTAAGAAAACTAATGAAATAGAAAAAAGGGAACAATCAATGAAATTTAAAAAGATTTCTTTGAAAAGATTAATATTAATAAGCTTCTTGCTGGACTGATAAGGAAAAGACACAAATGACCAATATTGTGAAAGAAAGATCTTAGAGATAGTAAAAGGATAAGACATATTAAAAATACTTTATCAAAATAAATTTGATTACCTACATAAAATGGACGAATTCCTTAAAAAACACAAATTGCCAAACTGACAAAAGAAATAGAAAATCTGAACGGTCATTAACTGTTAAGTAAATTAAAACTGTAATTCAAAACTTCCCATGAAAAGCTCCAGGCCCAAATAACTTCACATATGAATTCTAACAAATGATTAAGGGGAAAATAATACAAATTTAGGACAACTTTTTCAGAAAATGGAAAAAGAGGGAACAGTTTCCAACTCACTTTATGAGACCAGAATCCCCTGACCAAAACTAGACAAAGACATTACAGGAAAATGAGAGCAATATTCCTCATGAATATAAACCCTGAAACTCTTAACACATATTACCACATGAAATCCAGAAATATATGAAAAGGATAATACTTATTAAATAATGAATATTATAATAATAATATATTATAAAAAATAGTAAATACTTATTTGTCCTCTGGGCCTCATTTTCTTTACTTGTAAACTAAAAAGTTTGAATTAGAGCTAGGTAATTTCATTTAGGTCTTAAACTTTACGATTTGGTTAGCTTGGCTTCTGGTCCAGACTCCCCTATCTCTCTCTCTCTCTCTCTCTTTTTAGAACTTTTATTTTAAATTGAGGGGTACATGTGCAGGTTCGTTACATAGGTAAAGGTGTGTCATGGGGCTTTGTTGTGCACATTATTTCATCACCCAACTATTGTGCTAGTACCTGTTATTTTTCCTGTGACCCTCTCCCTCCTCCAACCCTCCACCCTCCAATAGGCCCCAGTGTGTTGTTCCCCTCTATGTGTCCATGCATTCTCAGTGTTCAGCTCTCACTTATAAGTGAGAACATGTGGTATCTGGTCGTCTGTTCCTGCATAGTTTGCTAAGGATAATGGCCTCCAGCTCCATATACATCCCTGTAAAGGACATGATCTTGGTTTTCTTATGGTTGCATAGTATTCCGTAGTGTATGTGTACCACGTTTTCTTTATCCAGTCTACAGTTGATGGGGATTTAGGTTGATTCTATGTCTTTGCTATTGTGAATAGTGCTTCAGTGAACATATGTGTGCATGTGTCTTTATGATAGAATGATTCATATTCCTTTAGGTATATACCCAGTAATGGAATTGCTGAGTCAAGTGGTATTTCTGTCTTTAGGTCTTTGAGGAATTGCCACATTGTCTTCCACAATGTTTGAAACTAATTTACACTCCCACCAACAGTGTATAGGCCTTCCTTTTTCTCCACAACCTTGCCAGCATCTGTTATTTTTTGACTTTTAAATGGTAGCCATTCTGACTGGTGTGAGATAGTAGCTCATTGTGGCTTTGATTTGCATTTCTCTAATGATCAGTTATGTTGTGCATTTTTTTCATATGATTGTTGGCCACATGTATATCTTCTTTTGAAAATTGTCTGCTCATGTCCTTTGCCCACTTTTTAATGGGGTTGTTTTTTTCTTGTAAATTTGTTTAAGTTCCTTATAGATGCTGGATATTAGACCTTCATCAGTTGCCTAGTTTGCAAACATTTTCTCCCATTCTGTAGGTTGTCTGTTCACTCTGTCAATAGTTTCTTCTGCTGTTCAGAAGCTGTTTAGTTTAATTAGATCCCATTTGCCGATTTTTGCTTTTGATGAAATTGCTTTTGGCATCTTCAACGTGAAATCTTTGCCCATTTCTATATCCAGAATGATATTACCTAGGTTTTCTTCCAGGGTTTTTATAGTTTTGGGTTTTACATTTAAGTCTTTAATCCATCTTGAGCTAATTTTTGTGTACAGTATAAGGAAGCATTCCAGTTTCAATCTTCTGCATATGGCTATCCAGTTATCCCAGCATCATTTATTGAGCAGAAAATTGTTTCCCCATTGCTTGTTTTTTCAGGTTTATCGAAGATCAGATAATTGTAGGTGTGAGGTCTTATTTCTGGGTTCTCTATTCTGTTCCTTTGGTCTATTTGTCTGTTTTTGTACCAGTACCATGCTGTTTCAGTTACAGTAGTTCTGTAGTGTAGTTTGAAGTCGGGTAGGTTTGCTCTTTTTGGTTAGGATTGCCTTGGCTATTCAGGCTCTTTTCTGGCTCCATATGAATTTTAAAATAGTTTTTCTAACTCTTGAAGAATGTCAATAGTAATTAAATAGGAATAACATTGAATCTATAAATTGCTTTGGGCAGTATGGCCATTTTAATGATATTGATTCTTCCTATCTATGAGCATGAAATGTTTTTCCATTTGTTTGTGTCATTTCTGATTTCTTTGAGCAGTGTTTTGTAGTTCTGCTTATAGAGATCTTTCGCCTCTTTGTTTAGCTGTGTTCCTAGGTATTTTTTTAAAAATTTTTTTAAGTTCTCGGGTACATGTGCAGGATGTGCAGGTTTGTTACATAGGTAAACGTGTGCCATGGTGGTTTGCAGCAGCTATCACCCCATCACCTAGATTAAGCCCAGCATGTGTTAACTCTTTTCCCTAATGCTCTCCTTCACCGTCCTCCCCCAACAGGCCCCAGTGAGTATTGTTCTCCTCCCTGTGTCCATGTATTCTTATTGTTCAGCTCCCACTTATAAGTGAGAACATGCAGTATTTGGTTTTCTGTTCCTGTGTTAGTTTGCTGAAGATAATGGCTTCCAGCTTCATCCATGTCCCTGCAAAAGACATGATCTCATTTCTTTTAATGGCTTCACAGTATTCCGTGGTGTATATGTAGCACATTTTCTTTATGCATTCTATCACTGATGGGCATTTTGGTTAATTCAATGTCTATGCTATTGTGAATAGTGCTGCAGTGAACATATGCATGCAGTATCTTTATAACAGAATGATTTATATTCCTTTGGGTATATACTCAGTAATAGGATTGCTGGGTCAAATGGTATTTCTGGTTCTAAATATTTGAGGAATCGCTACACTGTCTTCCACAATGGTTGAACTATTTACATTCCCACCAACAGTGTAAAAGCATCCCTATTTCTCTGCAACCTCACCAGCATCTGTTGTTTCTTGACTTTTTAATAATTACCATTCTGACTGGCATGAGAGGGTATCTCATTGTGGTTTTGATTTGCATTTCTCTAATGATCAGTGATGTTGAGCTTTTTTCCATATGTTTGTGGGCCACATTATGTATTTTTTTGAGAAGTGTCTGTTCATATCCTTTGCCCACTTTTTAAGGGATCGTTTGTTTTTTTCTTGTAAATTTGCTTAAGTTCTTTGTAGATTCTGGATATTAGACCTTTGGATAGATTGCAAAAATTTTCTCCCATTCTGTAGGTTGTCTGTTCACTCTGTTGATAGTTTCTTTTGCTGTGCAAAAGCTCTTCAGTTTAACTAGATCCCATTTGTCAATTTTTGCTTTTGTCGAAATTGCTTTTGATGTTTTCGATATGAAATTTTTGCCCGTGCCTATGTCCTGAATGGTATTGCCTAGGTTTTCTTCTAGGATTTTCATAGTTTTGGCTTTACATTTAAGTCTTTAATCCATCTTGAGTTAATTTTGGTATAAGGTGTAAGGAAGGGATCCAGTTTCAATTTTCCGCAACATGGCTAGCCAGTTCTCCCAGCACCACTTATTGAATAGGGAATCCTTTCTTCATTGCTTGTTTTTGTTAAGTTTGTCAGAGATCAGATCATTGTAGTTGTGTGGCCTTATTTCTGGGTTCTCTATTCTGTCCCAATGGCCTACATGTCTTTTTTTGTACCAGTACCATGCTGTTTTGGTTACCATAGCCTTGTAGTATAGTTTGAAGTTGGGTAGCACGATGCCTCTAGCTTTGCTAAATGAATTCTTTTTTGGTTCCATATGTATTTTAAAATAGTTTTTTTTTCTAATTCTGTGAGGAATGCCAATGGTATGGTAATGGCAATAGCATTGAATCTTTAAATTGCTTTGGGCAATGTGGCCATTTTCATGATATTGATTCTTCCTATCCATGAGCATGGAAGATTTTTCCATTTGTTTGTGTCCTCTCTTATTTCCTTGAGCAGTGGTTTGTAATTCTCCTGGAAGAGGTCCTTTGTGTCCCTTGTTAGCTGTATTCCTGGGTATTTTATTCTCTGTGTGGCAATTGTGAATGGGAGTTCATTCATGATTTGGCTCTTTGCTTGTCTGTTGTTGGTGTATAGGAATGCTTGTGATTTCTGCACATCGATTTTGTATCCTGAGACTTTGCTGAAGTTGCTTATCAGCTTAAGAAGCTTTTGGGCTGAGTCGATGGGTTTTCTAGATACAGGATCATGCCATCTGCAAACAGGGATAGTTTGACGTCCTCTCTTTTTATTTGAATACACTTTATTTCTTTCTCTTGCCTGATTGCCCTGGCCAGAACTTCCAACACTATGTTGAATAAGAGTGGTGAGAGAGGGCAACCTTGTCTTGTGCCAGTTTCCAAGGGGAATGCTTCTAGCTTTTGCTCATTCAGTATGATATTGGCTGTGGGTCTGTCATAGATGGCTCTTATGATTTTGAGATGGGTTCCTTCAATACCTAGTGTATTAAGAGTTTTTAACATGAAGGGGTGTTGAATTTTACTGAAAGCCTTAATTTTTTGCATCCATTGAGATAATCATGTAGTTTTTGTCTTTAGTTCTGTTTATGTGATGAATCACATTTATTGATTTGTGTATGTTAAACCAACCTTGCATCTCAGTGATAAAGCTTACTTGATTGTGGCGGATAAATCTTTTGATGTGCTATTGGATGTGGGTTGCCGGTATTTTGTTGAGGATTTTTGCATCGATGTTCATCAGGGATATTGTCCTGAAGTTTTCTTTTCTTGTAGTATCTATGCCAGGTTTTGGTATCGGGATGATGATGGCCCCATAGCATGAGTTAGGGAGAAGTTCCTCCTTTTCAGTTGTTTGAAATAGTTTTGGAATAAATGGAAACAGCTCCTCTTTGTACCTCTAGTAAAATTCAGCTGTAAATCCATCTGGACTTGGACTTTTTTTGATTGGTAGGATATTTACTACTGCTTCACTTTTAGAACTTGTTATTGCTCTATTCAGGGATTCAACTTCTTCCTGATTCAGTCTTGGAAGGGTGTATTTATCTAGGAATTTATCCATTCCTTCTAGATTTTCCAGTTTATTTGCATAGAGGTGTTTATAGTATTCTCTAATGGTTGTTTGTATTTGTGTGGGATCAGTGGGGTATCCCCCTTATCATTTCTTATTGTGTTTATTTGAATCTTCTTTTTTCTTCTTTGTTAGTCTTGCTGGTGGTCTATCTATTTTGTTGATTTTTTTCAAAAAAACAGCTCCTGGATTCATTGATTTTTTTTTGAAGGGCTTTTTGTGTCTCTATCTCGTTTAGTTCTGCTCTGAGCTTGTTGTGTCTTGTCTTCTATTAGCTCTGGGGTTTGTTTGCTCTTGGCTCTCTAGTTCTTCTAGTTGTGGTGTTAGGGTGTTGATTTGAGATCTTTCTAGCTTTTTGATGTGGGCATTTAGTGCTATAATTTCTCTGTTAACACTGCTTTAGTTGCATCCCAGATATTTCTCATTGGTTTTAAAGGCCTTCTTGATTTTTGTCCATCATGTCATTTATGTTCCTCTCTAAACTGGTTATTCTAGTTAATAGCTCCTGTAATCTTTTATCATGGTTCTTACCATCTTTGCATTGGGTTAGAACATGCTCCCTTAGCTCAGCGAAATTAGTTATTACCCACTTTCCGAAGCCTACTTCTGAAGTACTTCTGTCAGTTCATCCATCTCAGCCCCATTCTGTGCCCTTGCTGGAGAAGTGTTGCAGTCTTTTGGAGGAGAAGACACATTCTGGCTTTTGATATTTTCAGTGTTTTTGCGTTGGTTTTTCCTAAACTTCATGAAATTTATCTACCTTTAATATATGAGGCTGTCAACCTTTGGATGAGGTTTTTGTGGGGTCTTTTTTGTTGACGTTGTTGTTGTTGTTGCTTTCCGTTTGTTTTTCTTCTAACAGGCCCCTCTTTTCAGATCTGCTGCAGTTTGCTGGAGGTCCACTCCAGACCCTGTTTGCCTGAGTATCACCAGTGGAGGCTGCAGAACAGCAAAGATTGCTGCCTGCTCCTTCCTCCGGAAGCTTCGTCCCAGAGGGGCACCAACCTGATGCCAGCCAGAAATCTCCTGTATGAGGTGTCTGGCGACCCCTGTTGAGAGGTCTCACCTAGTTAGGAGACATGGGATCAGGGAACCACTTAAGGAAGCAGTCTGACTCTCCCTTAGTGGAGCTGGTGTTTTGTGCTGGGGGGGATCCCCCTCGTCTGGATCAGTGGGTCTCTTCAGAGCCAGCAAGCTGGAAAGATTAAGTCTGCTGAACCTGAGACTGCTGCCGCTCCTCCCCCAGGTGCTCTGTCCCAGGGACATGAGAGTTCTGTCTGTAAGCCCCTGATCGGAGCTGCTGAAATTGCTGCAGGGAGGCCCTGTCCAGTGAGGAGGGATGGATCCGGCTCCCACCTAAGGAAGCGATCTGGCCACGATCTGCCACAGCTGCTTTGCTGCACTGTGGGGAATACTGCTCAGTTCAACCCTTCCAGTATCCTTAACACTGGGAGGGGAAAACCGCCAACTAGAGCCAAAATAATGGTCGTCACTCCTCCCCCCAGGAACTTGGTTGTCGTAGGCAGACTCCAGATGGCTGTGCTGGCAGTGGAGATTTCAAGCCAGTGGGTCTTCACTTGTGGGGTTCTGTAGGAGTGGGACCCAATGAGCAAGACCATTTGGCTCCTTATCTTCAGCTCCCTTTCCATAGGATGGACAGTTCTCCAGCTTCATTGGAGTTCCAGGCACCACTGAAGTATGTAAAAATTCCTGCAGCTCAGTGCCTGCCTGAACAGCCACTGACGGGAGCAGCTGTCATTTGTTTGTCTAGTTTTGTGTTTGAGACCTAAGGCCCTGATGTTGCAGGCTCATGAAGGAATCTCCTGATCCATGGATTGCAAAAATCTGTAGGAAAAGCTTGGTACTCCTGGTGGGTAGCACAACCCCTCAGCAGTTCTCTTGGCTGTGGGAAGGAAATCCCTTTGCCCCGCACAGCTCCTGGGTGATGCAACGCCTCATCCTGCTTTTCCTTGTTCTCTGTGGGTTGTGCCAATCACCTAGTCAGTCCAAATGAGATGAACTTGGTACCTCAACTGGAAATGCAGAATTCACTTGCCTTTTGCATTCATCTTTCTGGGAGCTGCAGACCTGAGCTGTTTCTATTTGGCCGTCTTGGCTGTATTTTATTCATTTTGTGGCAATTATGAATGTGACTGTGTTCCTGATTTGGCTCTTGGCTTGAGTGCTGTTGGTATATAGGAATGCTAGTGATTTTTGTAAATTGATTTTGTATCCTGAGACTTTGCTGAAGTTGTTTATCAGCTTAAAGAGCTTTTGGGCTGAGGCTATGGGATTTTCTAGATACAGGTCATGCCATCTGCAAATAGGTATAGTTTGACTTCCTCTCTTTCTATTTGGATGCCTTTATTTTTTTCTCTTGCCTGACCGTTCTGGCCAGGACTTCCAATAATACGTTGAATAGGAGTGGTGAGAGAGGGCATCTTTGTCTTATTCTGGTTTTCAAGGGGAATGCTTCCAGCTTTTGCCCATTCAGTATAATGTTGGCTGTGGGTTTGTTATAAATGGCTTTTATGATTTTGAGGTGTGTTCCTTCAATACTTGGTTTATTGAGAGTTTTTAACATGAAGGGTGTTGAATTTTACCAAAAGCCTTTTTTGCATCCATTGAGATAATCATACAGTTTTTGTCTTTAGTTCCGCTTATGTGATAAATCATGTTTATTGATTTGTGTATATTAAACCAACTTTGCATCCCAGGGATAAGGCCTAGTTGATTGTAGTGAATAAGTTTTTTGATGTGCTGTTGGATTTGGGTTGCCAGTATTTTGTTGAGGATTTTTGCATTGATGTTCATCAGGGATATTGGTCAGAAGTTTTTTGTTGTTTCTATTGTGTCTCCTCCAGGTTATGGTATCAGGATGATGGCCTCATAGAATGAGTTAGAGAGGAGTCCTTCTTCCTCACTTTTTGGGAATAGTTTCAGCAGGAATGGTGCCAGTTATTCTTTGTACATCTGGCAGAATTCTGCTGTTACTGCTGTGACTTTGTCTGTTTCTGGGCTTTTTTTGATTGGTAGGCTTTTTATTACTGATTCAATTTCAAAGCTCATTATTGGTCTGTTCAGGGATTCAATTTCTTCCTGGATCAGTCTTGGGAGAATGTATATGTCCAGGAATTTATCCATTTCTTCTAGATTTCAAGTTTGTGTGCATAGAGAGGTTAATAGTATTCTCTGATGGTTATTTGTATTTCTGTGGTGTCAGTGGTAATATCCTCTTTGTCATTCATAATTGTGTTTATTTGTGTCTTCTCTCTTTTCTCCTTTATTCGTCTAGCTAAAAGTCTATTGTATTATTTTTTTCCAAAAACCAATTCCTGGATTTGTTGATATTTTCAATGGTTTTTCATGTCTCAAGCTCCTTCAGTACAGCTCTGATTTCAGTTATTTGTTGTCCTCTGCTTTGGGGTTGGTTTTCTCTCAGTTCTTTAGTTCTTTTAATTGTGATGTTAGGTTGTTAACTTGGGCTCTTTCTAGCTTTTAGATGTGAGCATTTAGTGCTATAGTTTCCCTCTTAACATTGCCTTAGCGGTGTCCCAGAGGTTCTGGTATATTATATCTTTGTTCTCATTAGTTTCAAAGAAATTCTTTATTTCTGCCTTAATTTCATGGTTTACTCAAAAGTCATTCAGGAGCAGGTTATTCAATTTCCATGTAATTGTATGGTTTTGAGTGATTTTCTTAGTCTTGATTTCTAATTTGATTGTGCTGTGGTCTGAGACATTGGTTGTTATTACTTCAGTCTGTTTTGCATTTGCTGAGGAGTGTTTTATGTGTGATCACGTGATGGATTTTAGAGTCTGTGCCATGTAGTGATGAGAAGAACATATATTCTGTTGTTTTGGGGTGAAGAGTTCTGTAGATGTCTATCAGGTTCATTTGATCCAGTGCTGAGTTTAGGTCCTGAATATCTTTGTTAATTTTCTGCCTTGATGATCTGTGTAATACTGTCAGTGGTGTGTTAAAGTCTTACTGTGTCTAAAGTCTAAAGTTAAAGTATTATTGTGTGGAGGTCTAAGTCTCTTCAAAGGTCTCTAAGAACTTGCTTTATGAATCTGTGTGCGACTGTGTTGGGTGCATATATAATCTGGATACTTAGCTCTTTTTGAATTGAACCCTTTACCATTATGTAATGCCCTTCTTTGTCTTTTTTTTTTTTTATCTTTGTTGGTTTAAAGTCTGTTTTTCTGAAATTAGGATTGCAACTTTTGCTTTTTTCTGTTTTCCATTTGCTTGGTAGATTTTCCTCCATCTCTTTATTTTGAACCTATGGGTGTCACTGCTTGTGAGATGGGTCTCTTGAAGACAGCATACCAATGGGTCTTTGTTCTTTATCCAGCATGCCACTCTGTACCTTTTAATTGGGTCACTTAGCCCATTTCCATTCAGAGTTGGTATTGATATGTGTAGATTTGATCATCTCATCATGATGTTAGCTGGTTATTATGTTGGCTTGTTTCTGTGGTTGCTTTATAGTGTCACTGTTCTGTGTAAAGTGTGTTTTTCTAGTGGCTGGTAATGGTTTTTCCTTTCCATATTTAGTGCTTTCTTCAGAAGGTATCGTAAGGCAGGTCTAGTCCTAATAAATTCCTTTAGCATTTCCTTGTCTGAAAAGGATTTCTTCTTCACTTATGAAGCCTAGTTTGGCTGGATACAAAATTCTGGGTTCAAAATTTTTTTTCTTTAAGAATGTTGAATATTGGCTCCTAATTTCTTCTGGCTTGTAGGCTTTCTGCTGGGAAGTCTTCTGGGGGACTCTGATGGTGTCTGTTTGTGGAGTCACACTGGTAGTGGTGTTGGGGGCACTGGCAGGTGCAGGTCTTTGTGCATTATATGTGCCTCACATGCAGAGGTGGTCACTCAGGGCAAGGGAGGGTCTGCTGTTCTCCATGCCTACTTTATTTCCCTTGGCAGTGTTGGCCCAAGGATAGTGCACTGGTGGTGGCAGGATTGGCTGGCTCTGTGCCTTTCAAAGCTCCCAGACTGCAATGGTGGTTGGCAGGGTTGGGGGAAGACTGCACTCCTGCAGCAGCAGTGGCAGGGCAGGATGCGTGCACACATGAGTGCTGGTAGGGAAAGGAAAGCAAAACTTGCCCATGCTCACACATGCCTGCAAAGCAATGTGAGGGGTTGCAGTGAGCCAGGGGGAAGCTGCAGTGTGGAGAGGGAGCAGGTGGGCTGGTGTATGGCCATGGGGGCCACCCTACTGGAGCTCTTCACTAGTCAGGTATGGTCCGTCAGCACAGAAACTATGATGAAGCCCCCAGGGAACCCAAGGCTGACCTACAAGCAGGTGCTGCCAGGCTGGGGCCCTGGGCCAGCAGACCAAGGAGTGATCAGGTCGGACTGGCCCCATCTGATGGGCAAGACTGCCCTGCAGAGTTCAGGATCACCGTTTCCCTAGGGCTAAAGTCTCCTATGGGAGCCAGTTGAGCCTAAGGGGATGGCCATCCCTGGCCATGCTCCACTACAGATGCTCCTGCACCAAACCCTCTGGGCTGCCCCTGCCACTTCTCTAAGCAGCTCTCCCTGCCAACTCAAGTGTTTGTGGTGATTGAGGGGTCTCCCCCTGTCAGGATTTCAGAGGCCCGTGGTGAGAGTGGGTTGCTCCTTGTCAGTTCAACTCACTTGTTCCCCTGAAGTTGTGGGGGCTAGGAATGACTCCTGGTGCATGGTAGCCCCATGCAGAGTTCCCAGCTTCTTCCTCCTTCAGCTCAGCTTCTGTGTCTTCCCTCTGTCCACTCTCAGTGCCTTTCTTCTGAAAATCTGCGGGGAGTGTGCCAATCATCTCAGCCCCTTGGTGGCAGGTGTGTTCCACCTGGCTGCATCTCATTGGTCATCTTGCCTGATCCTTATTTCTATTCTTATAGTCTTTTCATAAATCAATTCTTTCTTCAATTCTTAAAAATTCTCAGCCAAAGTCTCCTCAATTATTTCTTTCACTCTGTTTTATGTTCTGGTATGCCTCTCCAGAATGTTAGGTAGGCCCCAGTCCAATGTTGCTCCTGTTCATTCTATTCTCCATATATCAGCTGCTTTTTTGTATTCCCATCCTTTTATTTCTCTCTTTATCTCTAATCTCTTTATCTCTGTATGTGAAATTTCAAATTCAATTATCCTGTAGTTCACTGGTAGCATCTTTAGCTATGTCTGATCGACTACAGATATTTTAAAATCTCAGGTATGCAGAATTAGACTGAAGTTAAATCTTTGGTTCATTATATACTTTTGCCATTTGTTCATGCATGACCCTTTTTTATGTGTTCATGTATGTATCTATTTACTAATAGCATAGAAAAATTAGGGACTAGAGGGCTCACAATAATGTATATCTACCCATGTGCTTCCTCCCCACCTTGTTCAAATACTTCCTCTCATCCAAGGTAACCACTCCGTGAACCTTGTGCTTATTATTCCTTAACTGCAAAAAAAACCCTTTATCTCATATTTTAAGAATATGTGTATTACAAAAAAGCACATTTTATAGTTCTCATATTTTAAGAATATATGTATTACAAAAAAGCACATTTTATAGTTAAAAAAAGTTAAAAAATTTGTAACCTTTTAAAAGTGGTGAAAATTGTCTTTTTTTAAAATTCACAATAATGTTATCAAGGTTCATCCCAATTGCTACATGTAGCAGTAATTCATTTGTTTTGACTGTATTAGAATGTTTCATTTTGCAATTGCATGACTGTATCACAGTTTATTTATCCACTCTTCTGTCAATGAGCATTTGAGTGGTTTCCAGGTTTTTGCTATTGTGAACAGCACTACTACAAACATTATTATTCATGTTTCTTGGGTTTATCTTGGTTATGTTCCAAGAAATGGAATTGCTGAGACATAGAATATGTGAATGCTCAACTTTTCAAAATAGTAATGCATTCTTTTTCTAGGTGGTTGGATCTGCTATTTAACCTGTTAGTTGAGGTTTAAATTTTCAATGACAATGCTTTTCACTTGTAAAAGCATTATGTAGTTGTTGTTGTTGTTTTTTTTAGATGGAGCCTTGCTCTGTCACCTAGGCTGGAGTGTAGTGGTATGATCTAGGCTCACTGCAACCTCTGCCTCCCGGGTTCAAGCGATTCTCCTGCCTCAGCCTCCCAAGTAGCTGGGACTACAGGTGCCCACCACCACACCCAGCTAATTTTTTTTTTTTTTTTGGTATTTTTAGTAGAGATGGGGTTTTGCCACATTGGCCAGGCTGGCCTTGAACTCCTGACCTCAGACAATCTGCCCTTCTCGGCTTCCCAAAGTGCTGGGATTACAGGCATGAGCCACCATGCCCGACCTATGTAGTTTTTAAAATCAAATTTGCTTTTTACTTTTCCAAACTTTCTTCTATTGATATTGTGGCTTCCATTCTTCCATTTATCTGTTTAATCAGCTTACGTGTCCATATAAGTCTTCTCAAATTGTGTAATTATCTTCAGTGCTTGAGGTGCTAAGTCTGTTTGTTGTATCTTCTTAACACTCATATATACTCCCTCACTCCATGGTTGTTTGTTTCTTTATGTGGTTTATAATTTTGGTTGTGAGCTTGTTTTAAGCCTGACTTTTTTTCCTCTGAGGGAATTCTGTGTTTTCTGACTTAAGTGCCTCTACAAAGTAACTTTTCAGTTGCTTTTATTGGAGCACAGAATTTCAGTGGTTTTAGGATGTATGTTTATGCAGCTGCCTTGATTTGGGGTTCCTGTATCTTCGTACAGCATTCTTCTAGACTCTACACCTTTACATGGTACAGGCCTGGAGTTTTAACTTCTCATAAATGACTTTTTTGGGTTTGTTTTGTTTTAACTCCATCAGCTTCCTTGCTACTGGTTGTCGCCCAGGTTGTCGCCCAGGCTGGAGTGCAGTGGCGTGATCTCGGCTCACTGCAAGCTCCGCCTCCTGGGTTCACGCCATTCTCCTGCCTCAGCCTCCCGAGTAGCTGGGACTACAGGTGCCCACCACCATGCCCAGCTATTTTTTTGTATTTTTAGTAAAGACAGGGTTTCACCATGTTAGCCGGTATGGTCTCAATCTCCTGACCTCATGATCCACCCGCCTTGGCCTCCCAAAGTGCCGGTGGGATTACAGGTGTGAACCACTGTGCCCAGCCTGATGGATGGAGTTTTCAAAGTTCGCTTTCCAGGAACTGGGAAGAAGCACATTGATTGTGTCTCTGAGATTTATAAAGAGGATTCAATTAGTTTTCAAACTTATGCATGTCCAAGACCAGTTATCCTATGCCAGTGTAAACATAAAAAACAGTCCACAGTCTCTGTGGCTTATTTGCCAGCTGAAAAAACTCTTGGGCCAGTATATTACCTCCCATTTTCCACCATCTCTCAATTTGAGTTTTTTTCTTTGTTCTTTTGTTTAGTTAGGATTTCTGTGTGTAGACGAAATAAGAGGAAAGCCCAAGTCAGCATAGGCAGCTTTGTTGCTAGAAATTCTCTCCATATTTTTAGGCATCACGTACCGGACTTCAAACTATACTACAAGGCTACAGTAACCAAAACAGCATGGTACTGCTACCAAAACAGAGATATAGACCAATGGAACAGAACAGAGCCCTCAGAAATAATACCACACATCTAAAACCATTTGATCTTTGACAAACCTGACAAAAACGAGAAATGAGGAAAGGATTCTCTATTTAATAAATGGTGCTGGGAAAACTGGCTAGCCATATGTAGAAAGCTGAAACTGGATCCCTTCCTTACACCTTACACAAAAATTAATTCAAGATGGATTAAAGACTTAAATGTAAGACCTAAAACCATAAAAACCCTAGAAGAAAACCTAGGCAATACCATTCAGAACATAGGCATGGGCAAAGACTTCATGACTAAAGCAATGGCAACAAAAGCCAAAACTGACAAATGGGATCTCATTAAACTAAAGAGCTTCTGCATAGCAAAAGAAACTACCACCAGAGTGAACAGGCAACCTACAGAATGGGAGAAAATTTTTACAATCTACCCATCTGACAAAGGGCTAATATCCAGAATCTACAATGAACTTAAACAAATTTACAAGAAAAAAATCAAACAACCCCATCAAAAAGCGGGCTAAGGATATGAACAGACACTTCTCAAAAGAAGACATTTATCAGCCAACAGACACATGAAAAAATGCTCATCATCATTGGCCATCAGAGAAATGCAAATCAAAACCACAGTGAGATACCATCTCACACCGGTTAGAAGGGCAATCATTAAAAAGTCAGGAAACAACAGGTGCTAGAGAGGATGTGGAGAAATATGAACACTTTTACACTGTTGGTGGGACTGTAAATTAGTTCAACCATTGTGGAAGACAGTGTGGCAATTCCTCAAGGATCTAGGACTAGAAATACCATTTGACCCAGCCATCCCATTACTGGGTATATACCCAAAGGATTTTAAATCATGCTGCTATAAAGACACATGCACACGTATGTTCGTTGCGGCACTATTCACAATAGCAAAGACTTGGAACCAATGCAACTGTCCATCAATGGACTGGATTAAGAAAATGTGGCACATATACACCATGGAATACTATGCAGCCATAAAAAAGGATGAGTTCATGTCCTGTGTAGGGACATGGATGAAGCTGTAAAACCATCATTATGAGCAAACTATGGCAAGGATAGAAAACCAAACACCGCATGTTCTCACTCATAGGTGGGAATTGAACAGTGAGAACACTTGGACACAGGAAGGGAACATTATACACCGGGGCCTGTCATGGGGTGGGGGTAGCGGGGAGGGATAGCATTAGGAGATATACCTAATATAAATGTTGAGTTAATGAGTGCAGCACACCAACATGGCACATGTATACATATGTAACAAACCTGCACGTTGTGCACATGTACCTAGAACTTAAAGTATAATAAAAAAAAATAAAGAAATTCTCTGCATATTTTCAAATGTCTTTATTTTGGTTTTTTAAAAAGTAGTTTTAGATTAACAGCGAAATTGAGAGGAAGTCCCAGAGATGTCCTATATACCCACTGTCCCCACACATACGCAGCCTCCTCTGTTACTAACATCCCCTACCAAAGTGGCACATTTCTTTTGATGAACGTACATTGACACATCATCACCCAAAGTCCATGGTTTACGTTAGTGTTCACTCTTGATGTAGCACATTCTGAATTTGGACCATTGTATTATGCCATACATCCACTATTATAATATCATACAGAATATTTTCTCTTCCCTAAAAATTCTCTGTGCTCCACCCACTTGTCACTCCCTCCCACCGTAATCCTTGGCAACCACTGATCTTTTTACTGTCTCCGTAGTTTTGCCTTTTCCAGAATGTCATACTTGGAATCATACATTATGTAGGCTTTCTAGGCTGGCTTCTTTCACTTTGTAGCATACGTTATGTTTCCTTCACGTCTTTTCATGGCTTGATAGCTCACTTCTTTTTAGTGCTGAATAACATTCATTGTTGTGTGTACCACAGTTTATCTATTTACCTACTGAAGGACATCTGGGTTGCTTTGAAGTTTTGAGAACTGGGAATAAAACTACTATGACATATTTTCAAGTCCTTTGGGTAAATACCAAGGAGTGTGACTGCTGAGTTGTACAGTAAGAGTATGTTTAGTTTTGTAAGAAACCTCCAAACTGTCTTCCAAAGCGTCTGTACCATTTTATATTCTCACCAGCAATGAATGAGAGTTCTTTTTGTTCTGTGTCCTCACCAGCATTTGGTGTTGTCAGTGTTCTGGATTTTGGCCATTCTGATGGGTGTGTAGTAGTATCTCATTGTTGTTTTAATTTGCATTTCCCTGATACATGTGGAGCATCTTTTCATATGCTTGTTTGCCATCTGTATATTTTATTTTATGAGGTGTCTGCTGAGGTCTCTAGCCCATTTTAAAATTGGATTGCTTGTTTTTTTATTGTTGAGTTTTAAGAGTTCTTTGTAAATTTTGGATAAAAGTCTTTTTATCAGATGTGTCTTTTGTAAATATTTTTTTCCCAGTCTACAGCTTGCTTTTCATTCTCTTGACAGAGTCTCAAGTTTCTCACCAGTATGTACATTAGCAACAGGTATTTTGTGGATATTCTTTGTTAAATTAAGAGATTCCTCTCTATTTCTGGTTGATTGAGAGTTTTTTAAAATCATGAATTGGCATTACATTTTGTCAAATATTTTTTCTGTGTCTATTGTTATGATCTTCTGATTTTTTTTCTGCAGTGAATTGCTTTGATGAATTACATAAATAGATTTTTAAATGTTAAGCCAGCCTTGCATACCTGGGATAAATCTCATTTTGTCATGGTGTATACTTTTTATACATCTTGAATTCAGTTTGCTAATATTTTTTGAGGAATTTTGCATCTATATTCATGTTCCTGGCCTGTAGTTTTCTTTTCTTATAATGTCTCTGTCTGGTTTTGTATTAGTGCGATGCTGGCCTCATAAAATAAGTCATAAATAAGTCTGCTTCTGTCCTCCGAAAGAGATTGTGGAAAATTGGGATAATTTCTTAAATGTTTGGTAGAATTGACAGGTTAACCCATCTGGCCTTGTGCTTTCCTTTTTGAAAGGGTATTAATTATTGATTCAATTTTTTAAATAGCGAAGACCTGTTCAGATTGTCTATTTCTTCTCATGTTTGTTTTGGCTGATGGTGCCTTTCAAGGAATCAGTCTGTTTTACCTAGGTTACTTAGTCTGTGGGCATAGTTATTTGTAATATTCCTGTATTCTACTCTCTTTCATTTCTACTATTAGTAATTTATGTCCTCTTTTTCCTGAGTTACCTTGGTTAAGGGCTTATCAATTTTATGATCTTTGAAAAAACATAAACTTTTGGTTTCATTGATTTTCTCTATTGGTTTCCTGTTTTCAGTTTCATTGATTTCTGCTCTAATTTATTATGTCTTGTCTTCTGCTTACTTTGGATTTAATTTGCTCTTATTTTTCTAGTTTATGAAGATAGATGCTTAGATTTTAGATTTTTATGCTTTTCTAATATATGCATTTAGTATTATAAATTTCTCACTAAGAATTGCTTTCACTGAATCTCATGAATTTTGATAAGCTGTGTTTTCATTTTCATTGAAACACAAATTGAAAATGTATTTAACTTTCTCACGATATTTCTTCTTTGATCTATGTGTTATTTAGAAGTGTGTTATTTAATCCTTATGTATTTGGAGATTTTCCAAGTATCTGTTATCGATTTCTTATTTAATTCCACTGTGATCTGAGAGCACATAGTTGATGATTTCTATGGTTTTAAATTTGTTAAGGTCTGTTTTATGGCCCAGAAGGTGATCTATCTTGATGAACGTTCCATGTAAGCTTCAGAAAAATTTGTCTTCTGCTGTTGTTCAATGAAGCAGTCTATAGATTTCCATTGTATCCAGTTGATGGATGGTGTCACTGAATTCAACTCTGTCCTTACTGATTTCAGGCCTACATGATCTGTCCATTTCTAATAGAGGGGTGTTGAAGTCTTCAACTATAATAGTGGATTGATCTATTTCTTCTTGTAGTTCTATCAATTTTTGCCTCACATATTTTGTTGCTCTCTTGTTTTGGTGCTCTACAAGTTAAGGATTGTAATGTCTTCTTGCAGAATTATCCCCTTTGTAATTGTGTAATGCCCCTCTTATCTCTGATAATTTTGCTTGCTTTGAAGTCTGTTCTGTCTGAAATTAACATAGCTACTCCTACTTCCTTTTGATTAGGATTAGCATGGTACATCTGTTGGCATCCATTTACTTTTAATCTATATGTGTCTTTTATTTAAAGTGGGTTTCTTATAGACAACATATAGTTGGGCCTTGTTTCTACTCTAACAATCTGTTTTTTAATGGATAATGTACCTTATAATAACAAAATCATAATTCTAATTTCTCTCCCCTGTTCCTTGCATCATTGCTGTCACTCATTTCACTTATATATAAGTGTACATAAGCACACGTGCACGTGTGCACACACAAGCATGCATAGTCAAATACTTTGTGGCTATTGTGATTTTGAACAAACTTATTTGTTTAATCAATTGAGGAAGAAAAATAAAAGGGTTTATTTTACCTTCATTTATTCCTTCTTTCATGCTTTGCCTTTCTTTATGTAGATCTGAATTTCTGATCTACATAATTTTCTTTCTCTCTAAAGAACTTTTTAATGTTTCTTGTAAGGCAGGTCTACTGGCAACAAATTCTCTCAAATTTGTCTGAGAAAGTCTTTATTTCTCCTTCACAGAATTCTAGGTTGGTGGGGTTTCTCTCTCTCTCTCTCTCTCCACTTTAAATAACTTTCACTCCACTCTCTTCCTACTTGAATTATTTCTGAGGAGAAGTCAAACCTCTGTTACTCCATAGATAAGTTGTTTTTTCCCTCTGGCTTCCTTCAGGAATTTTCTCTTTTCTTTGATTTTTTTTGTAGTTTGAATATGGTATGCTTAGGTATAGTTTTTTTTTTTTGCATTTATTCTGTTTGGTGTTTCATGAGCTTCATGGATCTGTGGTTTGGTATCTGATATCAATTTTGGGAAAATTATCAGTAACTATTGCTCAAATATTTATCTTGTTCCTTTTCTCCTTTCTTTCTTCCTTCCTTCTTTTCCTTCCTTCCTTCCCTCCTCCCTCTCCTCCTCCTCCTCTTCCTCCTCCTCCTCTTCCTCCTCCTCCTCTTCCTCCTCCTCCTTCTTCCTCTTCTTCTTCTCCTCTCCTTCCTTCCTCTTCCTCCTCATCCTCCCCACCTCCTCCTTCTCCTTTCTTCCTTCACCTTCCTTCCTTCCTTCCTCCTCCTCTCCTACTCCTTCTTCTTCTCTTCTTCTTCCTCCTCCACCTCCTCTTTCTCCTCTTCTTCTTCTTCCTCTTGTTCTTCTTCCTCTTCTTCTCTCTTCTGTCTTCTCTCTTCTTTTCTTTCTTCTCTCTTCTCTCTTCTTCTTTCTTCTTCCTCATCTTCTTTCTTTTCTTCTTTTTGATACAAGGCCTCACTCTGTCGTCCAGGCTGGAGTGCAGTGGTGTCAGAACATGGCTGACTACAGCCTCAACCTCCTGGGCTCAAGCAGTCCTCCTGTCTCAGCTGGGCATGGTGATACTTGCCTGTAGTCCCAGCTACTCAGGAAGCTGAGGCAGGAGCTCTGTTTCTTCAAACCATGTCTTTTGCCTTGTAATTTTTTCTTGATAGCTGGACATGATATACTGGGTTAAAGAAATTGCTGTAAATAATTCTTTAGTAATGTTATGGTAAGGTACGTGGGTAGAGGAAGCATTCTATAGTCTATGATTAGGTCTTAGTCTTTTAGGGAACCTACGCCTTTGGACTGTGAACTTCACAAATATTTCTCAGTCTCCTCTGGACTCCCCTTAGGTGGGAAGGAATGACTAGGGTGTGCTTGAGTTGGGTATTTTCCTTCTCCCATGGGGAAGGCTAGGGCTAGCTGTAGTTGGGTGTTTTCCTTCCCCTAGGTCAGTAAGACTCTGATAAAACTCCTGCAGTTCAGGTGCTAGTTAAATAGTTTCTCCGGAGGGCATATCTTGTTAAAAAGAACAGAGTGCTCTGGCATATTTCAAAATGATTCCTCTCTTTCCTTCTGCCAGGAGCACAAGGAGATTTTCCCCCCGGTATTCACCATGAGAAACTGGTCAAGCTCTTGGAGGTAAAACTCACAAAAGTGTGCCCCCAACCTCGACCCCTGTTACTGGGTTTCTCTGGTGTTTTTAACTCCTAAACTTATCCATACTCAGCCTCCAGCAATTCGTGGTTTCCTCTCCAGGTGCTGGATCTCACAGAGGTTTGCTCATGGGTTTCTGCTCCGGTTAGTTGTGACTCTCTGTATCTGCCTGTCTAGCTCTCCAATTTTGAGAGCAGCAGTTTTCCCTGTGACCTCATTTCTCTTATAGATCTAGGAAGAGTTGTTGGTTTTTTAGTTTGTTCAAATTTGTACTTGTTGCTGCAGAATGACAACTTTTAAGCTTCTTAGGTACAGAACCAAAAGCTGGAACCCTGATACATTTCTATTAGAGCACTTGTGTCATTCCTCTTTGAATTTTTGTTAATTGATGAACTCAAGTTTCTCACACTGAGGGTAACTTTTTGAGGTCAGGCACATTTTATTCATCTTTACCTCCTACACATACGTGACTTTTGCACCAACGTATTAACACACAACAGACATCCAAATATAATTGTGAAGAACAGACATAATGAATGCATAAATTAGTGAATAAATGACACTTTTCATCATCATTTTAATACTCTCCAACTTCACTTTCCGATAAAACCTCATTTCTATTCAAACATCTTATTCTATTCAAAGGATTCCCAGTAGAGAAAAGCATAGCCTTGTTCAGAGTTACAGAAGGTCAGCCAAGGTCAGATCTGTGGATAGCTGACAACCACATCTTCTCTGTTCTCCAGAGAGTGTGAGACACAGGACGCCTCCCATAAGGAGGCAGTGTGTTATGTATTTTACAGGCTTTTGTATACTCACTCTTTTTGTTTCAGACGGAGTGAGCTAGTGCTTGTGAAATGTTGAGAGTGGGAGCACCTTCAAGAAAGTGGTAGAACACAGGAGGCCCTTGTGCAGACTTTCAATTCTCAGTGCTGGTAGAGCTTCTCTTGCTGCACCTCCACCTGAAATATTCCTGCGACTCCAATCATGAGTGGAGACATATAACAATACTGAGCTTATGTTCTAGAGTATGTGTGTGTGTGTGTGTGTGTGTGTGTGTGTGTGTGTGTGTTACCACCTGTGTCCTTGGGAAAAGAAAAATAGCACTCTATGCATAAGTCTGCCTTAATACCTACCGATTATATGGAAACTGGGTGTCTGCCTTCCCTTCTAAATTTTGGGTTGCTTGAAGGTTGGTGTTCTGTCTTCATCATTTGCACTCTAAGAGCCAACAGAGTTAATGTCTGCTGAATCAGATGATGAAAGATGAAGCATGGAACACGATGCCCACAAACAGTCCAACTGCTTTTCGGGGCCAGGATCTGTGTCTGTCATTAGCTGAAGTCTCTAAAGATGCAGCGGCCCCTTGCTCCTCTTCCCGACAGGAAAGGCAGATATCAAACCTACTGCCTATCTCTTTGCTTGGCTTAATTCTCTATTCTTTGTTCATAGATCTTAAGTAGGTCTATTCCCACCTCTGAGAGCTAGAACCAGTTTGGGGTTTCTTCATGAAGTGTGTGGCAATGGTGTCCCTAAATAGCTTTGGGTGAAGAAAGAAATTGGCTTGGGAGAGACGCCTCCCTGTTTGTCTTCTCAGTCTTGGGAGTGGGCCCCAGTAGGGCTTTGCCCCAACCCTGGCCTCTCTCTGCTCAGGGCTATGAGGTGCTCAGCGTGGTGCATTCTGAGTGTGTGAAAAGAGGAAAGGGAATATGAGTCAGAGAAATAATTCCTAGGGCCAACCTCACCCTAGAATTGTTTCATCAAAATGGAGAGGTTGAACACTGGGGAACAAGCCCTTTGCCAAAGTCTCCACACTGTTCCGACTTGCCTTTGACTTGAGGACTCAGCAAACATTGACAGAGGGCTGACGAACCAACAAGGGCTTGATTTACAGAGCACTCCTCTGTCCCAGGAAGAAACCAAACACTGTAGATCACTAGGAGATGACCGAGGTTCTAAAGTGCCTATAAACAATATGAGTTGGCCTTACTCCTCACACTGCCTGGAGTCAGTTTCCAATGGGCAGCATGCCCTCCTAAGAGGCAGGACAGAGAGAAACAGCTTCTGTACATACACCATGAGATGACTCAGATGAAGAGCCACATCAGTCACTGTCTTCTTCCAGGAAGAAGTCTTGATATCACTTGGGGGAGTTTCATAATAGCTCCTGCTGTCTGTCACCCAGCTTTAGGGGGTTTCTGTCAGTACTAGGCATTGTGATGTTTAATGGTATGAAGGAGGAGAGTCTATTTTTTACAGCCTAGCCCCAACAGCACAAGCACCTCAGTTACTACAATATTTTCTCAGACAGTCCGCCCCGTGAATGTAACCATAGCCCACTTCCCTAGGATTTTGGAGTGCCACATGTATTCTTTTTTTTTTTTTTGAGACGGAGTCTTGCTCTGTTGCCCAGGCTGGAGGGCAGTGGCACGATCTTGGCTCACTGCAAGCTCTGCCTCCCGGGTTCACACCATTCTCCTGCCTCAGCCTCCCGAGTAGCTGGGACTACAGGCACCCGCCACCACACCTGGCTAATTTTTTGTATTTTTAATAGAGACGGGGTTTCACCGTATTAGCCAGGATGGTCTTGATCTCCTGACCTCGTGATCCTCCCGCCTCGGCCTCCCAAAGTGGCCACATGTATTCTTTCTAGTGGTGACTCAAAACACCTACAGAAGAGGATCTATCTATCTATCTATCTATCTACACACACACACACACACACACACACACACACACACACACACACACACTTTGTTTACATCAATGAGATACTCATCTGGGTTTTATGGATATGAAATCTGGGATTCTTTTATCTTTCTTAGTCAGTTATTCCAGTTGTATTTTATAGTATTTGTTTTGGCTTAGTTTCTTCCTTCTAGATTATTTAACGACCTCATCAGCCTGGGAATTTAAAAGATATACCTTGTGATTATCTGTTTAGCTGAAATGTACTTGTGTGTTTATTTGCTTACTTAATTTCTTGGGACTTTGGATGTGGGACTGGTACTAGTGGCTCTGGGGTTAGTAACAGTGGTCCTACAGTTCCTTGGCTCTCTAGGATTCTGGAAGGAAAGTTGTTGTTTAAGAATTAACCTAACTGTATTTCTAGCAGAAGCACAAAAGATCACTTGGAATTCAAACAGTGAGACTCTCAGTAGCATAAGAGAGCATGTCACTACTTGTCTCTGGATTCCAGTTTCCTATAAAATGAAGGGGTTGGCCTAAATGGCAGAGGTCTCCTGCTAGCTCCATTTATCTACCCACTCATCCATCCCCAGCAGGTTAGTACATCCCTCAGCTTCTCAGACAGGAGAGGTGATTGGGTTCATCCCTTTCTGAAGAATCTCCAAAGCACAGCCAAAGCTGGGAAGGAAGACCCATACGAATACAGGCGGACGCCCTATTTCTTCTGAGGAAAACCATGAAGAACAGCTCCAACAGAGGAGCCTGGACTACAACCCTGGGCAGGCAGCTCCACCCACCCGTCCACAGGTGACCTTGGTCCTCCTTACATTTACAGAGTATGACAGCAGGAACGTCTGTGGTGATCATCTGTCAACTGTAATTTTGGAACATGATATGAGCTGGGATCAACTTTTATTAAGCCTGAGGCCATCTTTTCCCTTGAGAGTTAATCCAAAGATTACCTGCTAAATGCAGAAATTCAGAGCCAAATCAGACGAAATACACAAATGTGGTCCCTTCCCTCTAAGAGCCTATAATCTAAATTAAACAGCATACATTGATAATGGGAAATTGTGGGCAGCTTTCAAGAGAATTGAATCAAATATTGAGATTACATCTTGGCCTCAGGTTAATGGCTTTTAGTGTACTTGGGGTGGGTCAAGGGTTATGGGTTTAGAACCTGACCAGTGCTCTCAGCAGGATAAGTCACAATGTGTAGCCAGTCGGTTAGGAAAGGTTCCACGCTGAAGAGAATCCCAGGAGGTCAACAGGGAGTAGCAGGGCATTTGGGAGGAGGCAGGTGGTGCAGGGGGAAGTCAAAGGCAGATGGGAAGAGCTCACATAACGAGGACCAGCATTTTCCAGAACCGTACAGTACTTGGCCACTTGAATTAAGGCACTGCCAAGTTCACTCTCTTTCTCTCATTATTCAGATGTCTCTGGAAATTCCACTTCCTAGGATGCATCTGATTACACCCAGTCTCTTCACCTTTGCATATGGTATTAGAATTTAAACGAACATGTTAAATTTGCTCTATCTAAATTTGCACCAGCCACTGGCAACTATTTCCATTTTAGTGGTTTAGTAAGTTATATCTACTGTATTCTTTCAGCAGGCAAACAATACACACCATACAGCCAGACAATGTTAGAGAAGGAAGAAAGGTTAACTCCTCCCACTCACTCATTTCACAGATGGGAACACGGATGTTCCCAGAGACTTGGTAAAACTTGCCTGGTCCGTGACTTTGGGAATACAGACATCCTCTGAGTGCGATGCTTTGTCTACGTGGCCTGGAGTTTGCTTCCTGATGATGTGCTCCTTCCTGCCCAGGTAGCCTCGGTTGGGCTCCACTATCCCTGCTCCAGTACCCACTCCCAGCACTTAAGAATGTCTCCTGTCTGGCTCCAGCATGAAGGTAACAGAGAAGGAAGATCTGGATTTCCGGCAGATTAAGTGGAGGAGAGAAGAGAGGGACCGAGGAAGAAAAAAAAGGCCGTGGACAAATGAAAACTGTCTTGTGAACATAAAGTGATTGACATAGATCACATCACCTGGATTATGATGATTTAAAAGGCAGTTCACACACAGAAATCCCAGAAAGGTTTAGAGCAAAATAATGACTTTCAGAGAAGACTGTGAATTTGGATCTCTACATTCCAATACACTTATGGGGGAAAAGAAAGTGCTTTTAACTTACAAGTATTCTGAATAGTCACTCTTTCGGAGTCTTTTTTTTTTTAATTGGAAAGTAACATTTTTCCATTAGAGGATTCAATTCTACTACTGCTGCAAAAGAATTATTTCTGGAGTCAGAATCACATCAACCTTTATAATCATTCTAATCAGCCAGACCCACTGATATATATTAGTGGACCTGGCTTCTGTTCTAGGTCAGGAACTGAGAGCTCCTGACACTTTGTAATAGTGTAATAGGGGATAAAATGTCAGAAATTTCAGTGAAAATGGAGGTTAAGTTGTGCATTTTAAAAGCAATTTTTAGGTATAAGGTAGTAAGTAGCTAGTACTTATGTGCCAGCAGTTCAGAAAGCAAAACCCAATGGCCAATTATTCTTTGCTTTGTACATTTGGAGACTATAAGCAGACGGACACTAAGAAGCACACATCCCTGGATTTATTTCTCAAAACATATCGCACATTCCTAATTTTCCTCACAGATCTTTTTAAAGATTACTCTCAGAATGTGCCCAAAGAGTCCCTGAACAAATGCTATTCATTTTGGTAAATATAACAAAAATCATTAGAAGATATCAGCATTTTAAATAGCGATTATAATCCGGTGGTTGACTTCTGTATTGCCCTGTTCGGTATCTATACGTTTTGTAAAGGCTTACATTGACTTGTGTACAGATATACCATTTGCATTTAGCTAATTGTGACGTCTGTGGTCATTTTCTATAAAGAGGTTGGTCTTTAAGCTGTTGGTAATGAATGTGGCTTAGTTTCTACTGGAAAATCTGATTCAGCTTACATCATTTTGACTTATAGCACCTTTGCCAGGAATGAAATCTAAGAGTGCAAGACTGCCTTGTTTTTCCCCAGGTCTGCAGAGGCCTGTTGCTTTTAATGGGTTGTGTGTAGGACACAAGGATGTGACTCATCTATCCACTTAAGAGTCATAAAACAGTAATGCAGACAGCTCAGCGTCAGTCATAACGTTCATTGTATGCACCATACTGAATGTGCATTACCATTTAGTTTTTGTTATTTTACAGGAAAGTGGGCATTGGTACCCAGTGAACAAACAAAATATTTATTAAGCTTATTGTCATCAATGTCATTAATATAACTGTTTTCAGTGAGCATAGAACAAGTGTGTGGAGCTATTTGTTGTCAACTGAACATCCCTGCCACCCCTTCTAATGTCTGCCTGCTCCATGGAAGAGAAATCAGGACTGTAGTTGTAATTTGCAGAATTCTCTTCTCTGTGAGGTTCGGGAGAGACCATCCAGGAAGACGCACTTGTATGAGGAAGGAGGAAGGCAAGGCCAGTATTCTCCAGTGGCAGTTGTAGGCACACGCATGGAGAGATGTAAGGTTCAAAGCAGCTTTCAGATGAACTTTTGGAGAATTGCCTTTTGTGCTACGAGAGGGGATAGATGTCTAGAGCATCTCTCGGCTCATAAGTTTTGCAGTTTTCCAGGTGAGCTCCTGGGAATCCTGTGCCTCAGTGCTCCAAGCAGAGTGTTGACAATGGCCTCCTCGACCTTTGCTTCCCTGACGGTTGCAGAAGCTTCACTTTCTTGTCTAAAACTATTAATATTTGGAAGACACAGAGTGGCTTCTATTTTCCTGATAAAAACGTGGCTGATATAAGAAGTAATTATTTAAAAATTAATAAAAAATTAGAAAATGCAGAATGCATAAATCATAGATTAAAATAAACTGCCAGTGGGCTATGGTTACTATAAAAATAAGATGGTCAAAGGCTGATCAAATGGAAGAATGAATAAATCAAAGTCATTCAAATAATCAATCAATTATAGAACAATCAATTAAATATATTAAATATTAAGTTTATGTAATTATAATTAATCTATTATGTACATATTATATTTAATCTGTAAATATATATGATATATATATAACAACTAGGAATCTAGATTCGGTATCACACGATTAGTACCAAGCATGAAGTGAGCACAGCAAGCAGGAAGTGAGGCCAGGATGAAAGAACACATCCCAGCTAGAAACAGGAAATTAGAAGTTTGATTCACTTATTTATTCATGCAACAAATATTTTTGAGCACTTTCTACCCCAAGTACTGTGCTAAATGGTGGAGGATGCAACAAGAACAAGATAAACGGGTAACTGCTCTTGAGGTGCTTATGGTCTACTTGGGAATATGGACAAGTGAATAGCCAACTGTCATTGAGTGTGATGCGTGTCATGATGAGAGAAGTACATCGTGTTGTAGGAACACCTAGAGGCAGGAAGTAGGGTGTGGGGTGGGGAGGAAAAAAGACTTCCTGAGAAAGTGGCTTCTAAGCTGAGACTTGAAGGATGAAAGGAGGTTAATGGTCAAGGTGCATGGGGTAGAGGAGATGGAGGTTGAAGAGGGAGCTCAGAGACTGTTTTGGTAGGCACCCCATTGTCAGGTGGTAGTGGTGGTAAACTCCACAGGCAATGGGGAGATATCGCAGGGTTTTAAGTAGCAGAATGATATGATCAGGTTTATGATTTCAAATGATGCCTCTGGCTGTAGGTTCAAGAATGGATTTCAGTGAGCAACGTGGATGTGGGGAGAACAACTAGAGCGTGTTGTAACAGTCCACATACGAGATGTCCATAACTTGGACATGGCAGTGGGGATGGAGAGAAGTTAGCAGATACAAGAAATGTTTAGTCGATGACTGACAGGTTAGAGAATGGGAGAAGTCAAGGATGACTCATTTCACATATACAGAAACTGAAGCTTAGAGGGATTGCATAGCTCACCTAAGGTCACATAGCCCGGAACAGTGAAGTTGGGATTCAAACCTCAATTCGGTCAACTCTAGAGCCTTCACCTTTACTCTAAGCTCTGTAGTGTATGGACCAGAACAGGCCACGAAGCCTCAAGTTTTAAAAAAATCATTAGGATGAGGTCCTTGTGTCACAGAAGTTGACTGTTTTGTATTAATGTGACAGAGTGGTTCTGCTGGGCTCTCTTCATCTCTTGTCATATCTGTACTGCATTTTTTCTACTTGATTTAACTTATTTTCATAATTTTTCCCTGTGTGTGTGTGTAAATGTTGTTGTAACTAAAGGAAAATGGAGTGGGGAAAGAAGAAGATTTCTCCTTCTCACTAAAATTTTGGTTTCAAGCTAAAGTAAAAACAGAAGGCATTTCTCCTTTACTTTTTACAGTATGTATATCTGTAGCTGTGGAAGTTCTAGAGGGTAAAAGCCACAACCAGCTGTCACATTTTATTTGCCAAAATGACTAAGATAATGGGTAAAGCTGAGAAAGCTGTAAAATAATTATCCCATATTGCTCCTAAACACCCACCTTTTCTGTTACACTTGAGATCTGTTAAACAAGTCTGAAATAGTTGGAAACAAATACTGACATGTCCGTGATTGTAACTCCCGTCTAATTGTGGATGAATGTCAAGCCTCCCACTCCTGAACAAACCCCTGTGCTGAGCTCCAAACACCTGAGGACATCCCCGGCCAAGTAACCCGGGCTCCTTAAACTTTATGTGCTGTGACAATCTCAGCTGAGCTAAGGCCCCTCGCTACCACCCCTCTGGCTGTAGGATCAAGAATGGATTTCAAAAGAGCAACATTACTACTACTACTACTATTACTACCACCCCCGGCCTTTTTTCCTGAAACCTGTACCAACCAAGTCAACAAAACCAGATGCTTAGGAGCTAGTTTAGATTCCTCTTTCTCTCCTATTCCTCACATCTCATCAGCCACTAAATCCTGGCGATCCTATCTCTTAAATACCTCTTTAGTTTTTTCTTCCCTCTTCATTTCCACTGTGGTTGTCTTAGTACTGGCCACTGCTTCCAAATTCCTGACGGATATTAATTTTTGTGACTCAGAAACAAGAAAATGGAATGCCCAGTAATTTGCAAACTCATAAATTATTCTATATTTAGTGTGACTTATTACTTACGTGTTTTTAAAATAATAAAAATTGGTCATAATCACAAATAATGAAGAGTTTTTCTGTAACAGGGTTATACTAAAAATTTGAGAGCCTTTCTGTAGAGAAAGAAAAAGAGATAATAATAAATGCTTTGCTACTATTGCTATGAACTGAAACACTATGACACAATTATATATTTCAATAATATGCAAAAATGGCCTCTAATATACACATTTGATAATAGAAAACATTAGAAGAGAAAATAAACACAAAATCAATGCCAAGTAAAGATTATTAGCACATTGAGTGATAATACAACAAATATTAAATATTTTTAAAATTATCCTCAAAATAAAATTGTAAGACACATAGGCATGAATTTCACTGTCAAATAGTTTTGGACAATATTAGGACAAATATTGCAAATGTAGAAAAATATCTTTCATCTTGTGTTACACTAATTGAATTGATTGATTAAAGATGTGTTCAAAAGCATCTTCAAATTGGGAGTCAGGGAACATGTTGCTTCAAATAAGTTCATTTCCTTTTTTAGCAATGAAAATATTTTATCTGCTTATTCTGGTTTTCATTTGTCCGTTGAAAAATATACTATTTTTGTTAATTCAGATTTTAGATCAGTTTCGGATTGCTTACTAGAACATTATATAACAACATTAATTTATTCTCTTTGTAGTTTTGTTGGGGGGTCAACATACTTGAAAAGAACTTCAGTGAATAGCAGATATTTAAACACTAGAAAATGCCAACAATTCAGGCAATACTCAACACAACATTCATATCTTCTAACAAGGTTACCATCACCCCCATGGATTTGCATGACAAAATTGTCCATTTAGGGATTTATTTTGCTTCCGAAACTTGTATTTCTTGACACACTACTTATAGGACTTATATAACAGTTACTGAATGTATAATCTTATTAATATTTATTTTGTTTGCAAGAGTAACTGATTACCAGCAGACAGAGCTACCAACACACACTGACTCCATGGCCACAGCCCTAAGAAAGACTGATTAGGCTGTGGCTGCTTCTGTCTTACATGCCTCTGCCCGGTTTCCAGATGTGTCAACCTTAATACTTGTCTCTGTGGCTCAGGGTTCCTGTTCTTACTTTTGGCTTGATGTCATTGGGTTCCTTTGAGCCAGTAATGTTTCTTTGTTAATTGTTAAGCTCTAATTCTCACAGGAGAATTATAATACTTTCATGTTTCTGATTTCTTGACTGATTTTTCTAAAATTTGGGAGTTAGAAAAACATATAAATTTCTTGAGAAATGTCAGGAAAGAATTCCCACATGGAAACACTATTACAGACCCTGTAATGTCTTAGTCAAATAATCACTATATAATACTGGTCTCTGGCCTCTTGCCATGTCTCCTTTCAGTCTAACCCTCCCACTGCTTATTCTGTAAAATGGACATGAACTTACCAAATTGCGTTATAATTTTAAAATATGCTTGCCTTTTCCACGAGACTGCACATTTCTTAAAAGGAGGAACTGAGTCTTAGCTCTTGATCTCCAATGTCTAGCAATGAATTGACGCATTTTAGGTTCTCAATATATGCATGATAAATTGAGATGAATTAAATTGAATTTATTTGAAATAGAAAGATAGTGAGGACTTCTGGTTTGGGAAACCTGGTAGATTGAGACAATACACCTCTCCCATGACAATTGCCTGGGAATTCTAGATAACATACAGTAAAAACTTTAAAAACAGAGTTGAATTCAGAAGAAAACAACAAAGAAGGCTTTAGGTAGCACAGATAAGCAAAGACCCTGACAGCTAGAGCCATAAGCACTGAAGTTGAAGTGCAGCTTGTGGGCCAGGGCAGGGCTTGTGGGGAGGGAGTCTGCAGGGATGATGCAGTTTCAGATCAGGAATTAAGCTGAGGTTTCTATAACCATCTAGGAAAATGTGTCATTGTGCTCTTCAGCTCAGTATTAAGAAATGCTAATGGAGGAACAGATATTTCATGCACAAAGAGAGCCCCCCTTCTCACTCTTCCCATAGGTCTTTTGAACCTGTTCTCCCTCCCAGTGATGCTGTGTTGAGGGCAGAGGTGCGCTCAACATTGAATGAGACCACATTCAGGCTGCAGTGATTGTGCCCTAAAGAGTTCAAGACATGATTGGAGGAAGCCCTGTTCTATGTTTTTGCTATTAAATTCTGAATGGTAAGCTTAACATGACCAGAAAACAAGTTATCATTCACATCTTGCATACACTGGATGAGCTTGCATTTTTGGTCATCACAAATGATACACAATTGCAACTTTTTTTTTTTTTGAGACAGTCTTTCTCTGTCGCCCAGGCTGGAGTGCAGTGGCGCGATCTCGGCTCACTGCAAGCTCCGCCTCCCGGGTTCATGCCATTCTCCTACCTCAGCCTCCCAAGTAGCTGGGACTACAGGCGCCTGCTACCATGCCCAGCTAATTTTTTTTTTTTTTAGTAGAGATGGGATTTCACTGTGTTAGCCAGGATGGTCTTTGGTCTTGATCTCCTGACCTCGTGATCTGCCCATCCTGGCCTCCCAAAGTGCTGGGATTACAGGTGTGAGCCGCTGTGCCCAGCCCACAATTGCAACTTTGAGAGTCATTGGAAACCAGTATTCATGGCAGTATGATAAATGATGCAATGCCATGAGTAATGATGCAACCTGTGTTAACTGATAAATGGTTTTAGGGAACTGCAGAGGCAGGGAAATCTATGTTGTTTCAATAGAAACAGGTTCCAAGGAGTTATGCATATATTAGAAATTATTTCAACTCACATGTGCGCATGAATTTCACAATATATTTTTAAACAGAATTGTTTATGTAGACAAAATATGTTTGCCCAGTACCTTGCAAACCCTATGGGTGACTCTGCCCCTAGCTTTCTCCCAGCCAGGCCATATTTTCATGTGTTTGTTTCCCTTTAGGAAGAATGTATGTGAGTAGATTCTGAAGGAGTGGGACCCAGGAAGGTGGAATAAAAGATTAGATCAGGCAGAATTAATTAATATTGGAGCAGTCACCTGGGATTCTAGATTTAATATATTGACTCAGACACTATGAAGTGATACTTAACTGAAGCCTGGATTCAACAATGACCTACAACAGGGTTTCTCAAAATTTAACATGCAGAAGAATCACTTGATGATCTTGTTGAAATGCAGATTCTGATTCTCGAGGACTATGGTGAGCCTGGGGTTGTGTATTTCAAACAAGGTCTAATTCATGGATCATATTCAAGTAGCAAAACCCTAAAATCAATAATGTAGAGAAAGGAGTCTAAAGGCTCCGGAGACGGGACTGTTGGAATGGACTTAACATGAGCAGCTTGCTCAGCCACTGCTTAACCATCTCCCCAGGGAGTCCCAGAGGACATCCCCTTCATTAAGATATAAAACTGCATTGCTCAAGAGAGCATCAGAATTACTGAAAGTGTTGTGGCTGTCTGCCATAGGTCAGAGATCATGGTGGGCAGATGTTGCAATGAAGTTGAGTTCCCTGATTTCAGTGGAAATAATGGGTGATGGTATGGTAGAGCCCTGGTGGTGATGCCTAGCCATCAAAAACATGTTTATACAAAATTATCCTTATATGCTGCTGGAATAAAGGCTGCCATGGTCTGAATGTTTGTGTCTCCTCAAAATTTAAATGTTAAAACCCTAGCCCCCAAGGTAATGGTACTAGGAGTAGGGCCTTTGGAAGGTGAGTAGGTCATGAGGGAGGAGTCCTCATGAATGGGATTGTGCCCTTATAAAACAGGCCTGAGAGAGGACCTCTGGCTTCTTCTGCCATGTGAGGACACAGCAAGAAGGAGCTGTTTATGAAGCCTGGCCCTCACCAGACACTGAATCTCCTGGCACCTTGACCTTGGACTTCCCAGCCCCTAAAACTATGAAAAATATATATCTGTTTTTTATAAGACACCAAGTCTGTATAATTTTGTTACAGCAGCTTAAATGGACTAAGATGGGGCGATCTATATTTTTACTCACATGGATCTAAATGATGGCAAATAGATCAAGGACACAAAGGAATAGAATGGCTAGGCAGTCTGCCAAAGTGCTAATTGAAATGTAAAAGTGGAAGTGTTCTAAGTCTAGTAGACAAAAATAGAAATCAAGACATTGTAATAGGGTTTCATAGTCTCTTACCCAATTATCAGACGTAAGTCTGTTCAAAAAGACTTGGAGTCTCCCGATTGAGGAGAAAGTTGAGCCCCTTTGGGAAAGGGTGCTTGAGTGTTATCACATGTATATATTGTAAATATTTCTTCATGTCTTTCCCCAAGAAACCAGCATCCATTTACCAGAGTGACTGCACTGATGACAGAGAAATAAGCAGAACATTTGGGTATTCTTGGACAGTGACTTCGAGCTGATTCTAATCTCTAGAGTTCCATAAATGCCTCAGAGTTCATTGGCAAGAGTGAAGACTTACGAATGTTAGGTGATAGATGGACTCCTGACTCAAACTCATCTCAATAAATTAAGGAACCTAACCTACTGTCATTCCTACGCCAGACTGTATAGTGTAACTTAGAAATGCGTAGTAACCAGCAGAATCTCCATATTGGTTCTCTGATCTGTGGAGTGATAGCTATTAGGTTAAGAAGCACCAAAAAGGGGTCCTTGAAACTGACTTTCTATAGGGGAATTTCACATATATTTCCTCCACTAACTTTTAAAAGGCAGGAGGTAGTGATTCCTATGGCATCACCCTTTAATGAACATGTTTTGCTGGTGAAAAAGCTATGTGGGTCTTTGAGGATGACTGTGGATTATTTCAGACTTAATCATGTGGTAACTCCAATTCAAGCTGCTGTTCTTAATGTGGAATATTTACTGGTGAAAGTCAACAGAACTTCTGGCACCTGGTATACAGCTATTGACCTAGCAGATATTTTCTATTCTTTTTTTTTAAACATGAAATTTACCATTTTAATGATTTTAAAATGCACAATTTACATTCACATTGTTGTTTTAGAGTTTTTTTTTATTTTTTGTATATACATCAATAAAGATAATCAGAAACAAATCAGAAGGTTTGCTTTCAGTTGGAAGGGTCAGCAGTGCACTTTCACGGTCTTTCTTCAGAGTCATGTCAATCTCCTGCTCTCTGTCATAATATAATATTGCGGGATCTTGAGCATCTTGATATTCTACAGAACATTATTCTGGTTATTATGCTAATTAGATCTGGTGGACAGGAAGTATCACATACGTTAAATGTCTTAATAAGACGTATGCATGCCAGAAGATGAGAGATAAGCCCCATAGAACTTCAGAAGACAGAAAAATCAGTAAAAAAGGCCATGGGCCTAGATTACGTCAGGATATCCTCCTATAAGTGAGAGACAAGACTCTGTATGTTGAACTGCCCGCCATGAAGAAAGAAGCATAGTACTTGATGTATTGCTTTAGATACTGCAGGCAAGTATCTACCACATTAATATATTTACCAGGTAATTTATAAAGCTGCCAGTTTTGAATAAGTCCTGGAGCAAGAAACTATAAAACAGACCCAGACCACCGTGTAAGCTACCCTGACACATGTGCCTTATGACCTATCAGTTCCAATGGCAACTAAAATGTTTCTGACAGACAGGGATGCTTTATAGAAACTCTACTAGGACCCAATGAGAGAATTACAGCACAGACCCCTAGGGATTTGGAGTAAGCCTGTCCATCTTTGCTAATAACTATGAAAATCAGTTCTTGGATTGCTAACATGCTCTGCAGAAATGGAATGCCTGACCAAAAGATACCGTAACTGTGATCTGAAACACCCATCATGAACTGGATATTCTCTGATCCACTAAATAATAAAATTGGACATGGGCAGTATGTTAAATGGATATGGCAGATCCAGAATGCACAAATAAATTTCATGAGCAGGTGGCTTAGACTCCCATGGTATCAGTTACTACTCCTTTGCCACCACACCCTCAACCCATATCTACAACCTTACCGAACTTTTTTTTTTTTTTTTTTTTGAGATGTAGTCCCACTCTGTCGCCCAGGCTGGAGTGCAGCAGTGCGATTTCAGCTCACTGCAACCTCTGTCTCCCAGGGTCAAGTGATTCTGCTGCCTCAGCCTCCCGAGTAGCTGGGACTACAGGAGCATACCACCATGCCTGGCTAATTTTTTGTATTTTTAGTAGAGATGGGGATTTCGCCATGTTGGCCAGGCTGGTCTCGAACTCCTGACCTCAGGTGATCTGCCTGTCTTGGCCTCCCAAAGTGCTGGGATTACATGTGTCAGCCACCATGCCTGGCCCCTTATGGAACATTTTTAATGACCAATTAATAGAGAAGGAATAATCACAGGCCCAGTGGTAAAATGGATGTGCATAGTATGTTGGTGCTGGCTGGCTGGAAGTGGATAACACCTGCGTGGCAATGCAATTCTACCCAGGAATGCCCTTAAGAACTGTGATAAAGGGAAGTCACCCCAGTGGGCAGAACATCTGGAATATATCTGGTTTCCCGTTTGTATGGAAGGAAAGATGGCTTGAGGTATGAATCTATACAGGCCTACCTTGTGCTATTGTGCTTCACTTAACTGTGCTTCACAGGTATTCTGTTTTTAACAGACTGAAGTCTATTGGCACCATTTTTCCAACAGCATGTTCTCACTTTATATTTCCATGTCATATTTTGATAATTCTTGCAATATTTCAAACTTTTTCATTATTATTATTCTGTAATGATGATGAGTGATCTTTGATGTTACCATTGTAATTGTTTTTGGGAGGCACAAACTACACCATGTAAGAACTTAATCAATAAATGTGTGTGTTCTGACTGCCCCACTGACCAGCCATTCCCCCATCTCTCTTCCTCTGCTCAGGTCTCTCTACTCCCTGAGACACAGCAATATTGAAATTAGACTAGTTAATAACCCTGCAATGGTTTCTAAATGTTCAAGTGAAAGGAAGAGTCACATGTCTCTCTTTAAAGCAAAAGCTAGAAATGATTAGGCTTAGTGAGGAAGGCATGTTGAAAGCCAAGACAGGCCAAAAGCTAGGTGTCTTGCACCAGTTAGCTAAGTTGTGAATGCAAAGGAAAAGTTCTTAAAGGAAATTAAAAATGTTACTCTTGTGAACACATGAATGATAATAAAGTGAAACAGCCTTATTGCTGATGTGCAGAAAGTTTGAGTGGTCTGGATAGAAGATCAAGCTGATCACAGCGTTCCCTTAAGGCAAAGCCTAATCCAGAGCAGGGTTGTAACTCTCTTCAATTCTATGAAAACAGAGAAGTGAGGAAGCTTAGAAGAAAAGTTGGAAGCTAGCAGAGGTTGGTTCATGAGGTTTCAAGAAAGAAGCCATTTCCACAATATAAAAGTGCAAAGTGAAGCAGCAAGTGCTGATGTAGAAGCGTCAGCAAATTATCCAGAAGATCTAGCTAAGATAATTGATGAAGGTGGCTACACTAAACAACAGATCTTCAATGCAGATGAAGCAACCTGCTAGTGGAAGAAGGTGCCATTTAGGACTTTCATAGAAACAGAGGATAAGTCAATGTCTGGCTTCAAAGCATAGACTGACTCTTTAGTTAGGGTCAAATGCAGCTGGTATCTTGAAGTTGAAGACAATGCTCATTGACCATTCTGAAGATCCTAGGGCCCTTAAGAATTATGCTAAATCAATTCTGTCTGTGCTATATACATGGAAAAACAAAGCCTGGATGACAGTGCATCTGTTTACAGCATGGCTTGATGAATATTTTAAGCCCACTGTTGAGACCTGCTTCTCAGAAAAAAGATCCCTTTCAAAATATTACTGCTCACTGAAAATGCACCTGGACATCCAAGAGCTCTGATGGAGATGTACAAGGAGATTAATGTTTTCATGCCTGCTAACATAGCATTGATTTTGCACCCCATGAATAAAGGAGTAATTTTGAATTTTAAATATTATTATTTAAGAAATACATTTCGTAAGGCTATAGCTGCCATAAATAGTGATTCCTCTGATGGATCTGAGAAAAGTAAAGTGAAAACTTTCCGGACAGGATTCACCATTCTAGATGCCATTAAGAACATCTGTGATTCATGAGAGAAGGCAAAAATATCCACATTCACAGGAATTTGGAAGAAGTTGATTCCAAGCCTCCTCGATGACTTTGAGGGCTTCAGGAGTTCAGTGGAGGAAATAACTGCAGATGTGGTGGAAATAGTAAGAACTAGGATTGGAAGTGGAGGCTAAAGATGTGGCTGAATTGCTGCAATCTCATGATAAAACTAACAGATGAGCAGTTGCTTCTTATGGATGAGCAAAGAAAGTGGTTTCTTGAGATGGAATCTGCTCCTGGTGAAGATGCTGTGAACATTGTTGAAATGACAACAAGGGATTTAGAATATCCCATGAACTTAGTTGATAAAGCAGTGGCAGGATTTGAGAGGATTCACTCCAGTTTTGAAAGAAGTTCTATTGTGGGTAAAATGCTATCAAACAGCACTGCATGCTACGGAGAAATCTTTCATGTAAGGAAGAATCAATCAATGTGGCAAACTTCATTGCCTTATTTTAAGAAATTGCCGCAGCCACCCCAACCTTCAGCAACCACCACTCTGATCAGTCAGCCACTGTCAACACTGAGACAAGACCCTCCACCAGCAATAAGGTTGTGACTCTCTGAAAGCTCAGATGATGATTAGCATTCTTTTAGCAATACATTATTTTAAAATTAAAGTGTGTACATTATTTTTTAGACCTAATGCTGTTGCACACTTAATAAACTACAGTATCATATAAACATAATTTTACATGTACTGGGAAACCAAAAAATTCAAGTGACTCACTCTATTGTGATATTCATTTGATTGTGGTGGTCTGGAACTAAACCTGCAATAATTCTGGGGTATGCTTGTGTTGACCTAAGGACAGTTACTTATAGGGTGAACACCAGAGAGCATTCACTGTGGAGGAGGTTTTCAACAATCAAGTTAAAAGTAAAGGTGATATTTTAAGCTGTATCTTTACTTTTTGTTTTATTTCTCAATTTGTTCAGACCCAGGCAGGAAAGAGGGTGTTATCTGTGGGAGACCTCCTCAGAAAGCCCAGTAGTATGCAATCACCTAGCCTTAAATATGCATATGGAGAGACCAAAAATGTACAGCACTATGAGGAGAAATCCATAATGATATAGGAAAAGATAGAATAGTATAGGTAATAAGTTTGGTCTAAGTGAAAGAATACAGAACTTGGCTTCCAGCTATTAGAGAACATACATTCTTTCAAGCATTCTGGCATATTTATAAAATTTTACCATGTACTAACCACAAAGCAAGTTTCAAAAAATGCCAAAAAAAATCCCAGTTCATATAATTAGACAAGATTGTTCAAGCACAATACACAATTAATTTCATAGGTATGAATTAACAAAAAATAGACAAACCATTCTACCCTCTTACATTTGGACAATATAAGCACACTTCTAGAAAATCCCTAGTTCAAAAAAGAAATCATAATGGGTGTTAGAAAGTATTTATAATAGTAACAGTGAAAACAGTAGCAATCAAACCTGTGACACATAGGCACGATGAGAGCTAAAGGATTTGAGCCAAATCCACAAAGTGAATATTTATACAATTTGATTATAATGTGGGAAAATATAAAAGTAGATTTCTTCTTTACACCTTACCAAAAAATAAATTCAGGAATAAAGACCTGAATGTAAAAAGTAAAACTCTCAATGTTTTACACAAAAATATATGCAATAGCTTATAAACTTGGGATGCGGAAGAATCCATTAGACAATACATAAAAAGTTTAAACTATTAAGGAAAAGACTGCTAAATTTGGTTGTATTAAATTGTAAAACTCCTATACAATAGAAAACTCCATAGGCCACGTTAAAAGACCAGCCACACCCAGAGAGGAGAAATTTGAGGTGCAGAGGGCAGGGAAAAGATTAATATCCAGAATACATAAAGAATTACAAGTCAGTAAGAAAAGGACAACCCAAAAGAAAAACAAACAAAGGATATTTCTGAACAATTCACAGAACAGGAAACCCAAGTGGATTATAGAATGATTTTCTCTGTGTTAGTAATTACCTAAAAGATCACTGAAATTTTATAGCTGTCAGTTTAGAAAAAAAAACAGTCTGATTACATTAAGTGTCGGCAAGAACATGGAGAAATCAGGTTTGATTTCTTGCTGATGGTCGTATATACCAGTATAATCAATTTGGAGACAGCTTAGCAATGCTTGGTAAAGGTGAAGCTGCACAAACCTTCTGACCCTGTAATTCCCCCTCCAGGGATCTCCTTCAGAACCTGTTGCACAAGTGCCCGGAAAGACATGTACGAGCATGTCTAAGGTGGCTTTGTTAGTAACAGTAAAACATGAGAAACAACCCTCACCTGTCTTAGGGAAATGTCCACAATTTTACCCATGGCAAGCCTGGAGGTCAAACAGGAGAACCAGCACTGACATGCTGCAGGTGCTTGAAGAGAATTGTCGAGGGCACACAAGGAGGGAGTGTGTTTGAAGAATGAATGGGCATCTGAATGACGGTAAAAAAGACTAGACAAAACAAATATGGAAATGTCAGCCTAGCAGAGGGTGAGCAAAGGTGTAAAGCCTGGAGCCAGCTTGGCACCTGGGGAGGCTGGCAGTACTGCTGAGGCAGAAGCGGGAGGGGTCGTGATGCTATAGGGGTGACGGGGTAAGATGGAGGACTGGGGCGGGAAAGGTGCAGAGGCCAAAGAATGAATGTTGTGTAGTGAAGTTGAGACCTCAATCCTGCAGGCCAGTAATTTCCTAACTTTTGGGCTTTATGATGCCTTTATGCTTTTAAAAATTATTGGAGACCCAAAGGATTTTGTGTTCATGTGTGTTATATAGATATTTATTATATTCAAAATTAAAACCAGGGTTATTAAGTATTTTGTTACTTATTTAAAAGTAATAGTAATAAGGCCATGACATGTTAATATAGATAACAAATTTGTATTGTCCAAGATAAAAAAAAATGTAAGAGATGTCTGGTTTGCTAGAAGATAGCTGGATTTCAATTTTTTACAATATGTTGTTTTGTTTGAAGTGTATGAAGAAAAGCTTGCCTCATATAGAGAGCTGGAAAAGGGAGAAGACTTTTTAGATCATTATGGATATTCTTTGATACCATACTAAAACTGGATAACTGGTAGTTTCTCAAAAGTTAGTTGCAATGTGGAATCTGAAGCCGTATTAACAAATGTTTCAAAATCTGTTACATTAAAATCCATTGGTCCATCGTGTACCTGAATAGACTTTTTTTAAAATGTGTGCATGATTTTGTAATATCCACTATTAGTTATTTGGAAAATATTGGCTGAGTTATGTAAATCTTCCAAATGTTAATGCATCTCATTATACAAGACCCAAAACAAACTCCACATGTTTCTTAATATCACCACCAATCTCATCAGAAAAGTCATTAAGTGTTGGGAAGCTGTCATGCTTATGGTGACAGATGCATGTTTTCCAAAATTCTCATTTTTGCTTGAAAGATCACATTTTATCATTGGCAACAAACACTGCTAGTTGTTTTCCTTGAAGTGACAAGCTCACTTTATTAATTTTTGAGATTATAACTGCCAAATACCCAAGTCTGAATAACCACAGTCTGTCTGTCAGTCATGCTTTCAAGTAAAAATGATGTTAGGTAGAAGAAAAGAAAGGTAGTTTAGCTTGCAACTCAAATGATCACACAAATGCTTTTCCGAGACAACCACTGTACTTTGGTATGTAGCAGAATCGTTTATGAGTACTTTGCATTTTGACACGCAGAATATTTAAAAGATGCTCATTGAAGGGCTGAGATTTTAAGAAGTTAATATTTTTACTGCTTCATAGTGGCATTTTTAAGTGAAACTAGCTTTTTTTTTTTCTGCAAATGCATGAGGTAAAGATACAAACACTAGGTTATAGTATAGTTTTGTTCTATGCCTTAAATTGTGCTGAGGCATCTACTGATTTGCCCACTATTGCTTTTCCACCATCATGGAAATATCAACACAGTGAAAAGGCTAAATAATCTCTTATTATTATTATGAAAATAGTTTTGACCTCAGGTACCCTCTGAAAGTGTCTTGGGGTTCCACAATATACTTTGAGAACTGTTGTTAGATAAGATGGAGACTATCAGGGAAGGACATGGCCAAATTTGCAATTTAGGAAGATCATTCTGCCAACAGCGTGGCTGATGAGTTGAATGGAATGAATCTGTGGGCAGGAGACTATGGCAATGTTCCAGGAGAGGTGATGAGGGCCCTAAACTAGAACTGAGGCTGTGGGCATAGGGAGCATGGGGATAGGAAAAACGATGAGTCCAAGATGTCTCCCAGCTTCCCTGGATGCACAGAGTATTCACAATGATGGGAAACTCAGGAGAAGAAGCAGATGGGGGCTCAGCTTTGGTTTGGTTGATACTGAGGTGCTGTTCATGGAGTATATGTCCACAGGCAGCTGTTTATATGGATCCTGAGATACATGTTTGAGAACTAAAATCAAGGAAAAGTCAAGGAAAGATAAAATCTTGGAGGGTTAGTCTTGAGCCTACAACCTACTTACTACCAAGCTTTAATGAATAGGTAGAGGAAGAGGAATCTGCAAAGGAGACTGAGAAGGAACAATAAGAAAGATAGAAGGACAACCACAGGACATTTTGTCATGGGATATGAGAGTGTTTCCAGAAGGTGAAGCCCAGTCATGGCAAATGCTATAGATACCTAAGAACTAAAAGGAGTTCCTGAAAACATAAGCACCCAGAAGCCTTTACACCAGTACATCCCCATGCCTGGAACACTGCCTGCTTCACAGTAGTTACATGTAATTCTTGTTGAATGAACAAATGAGCCCATTGGAATTTGCCATGGAGGGCACTGGGGTCATAGTGGCTTTGTGGAGTGTAGACACAAGCCTGGCACCATCTATGAAAAAAAATACAGGAAAGGAGAGGTGAGTGTACATTTTTTTTTTTTTTTTTAGGAACTTTGTTATCAAAGGAAGGGAAGAGATAAAGAGAGATCTTGCAAGCATAATGAGGTGAAGGATGGCTTATATTTAGTTAGGCTGATTTTTTTTTTTAAGAATGAGAGACTTTTAAGTATGTTTTATAAGCACTGGGGAAGGAACAAGTAGAAAGAGAAAGGTTGACAATTAATGGTAAATTATAATCCTATTATTCACAGCACCCTGCCTCCTCAACCTCCTTAGTCCCCAAAGCTACAGAAGGCTTCAAGAGACATTCTCCTTGACACAAAGTGCACTTTGGGCAAACTTTTGCCTGTGCTGGTCATCCACAAGGACAGCACTACTGAGAAATTATGCCCCTCCTGTCCCCTTCTGTCCTAGCACCAGACTGTCATTTATCTCAGCCTTTCATGACCTGGCATTTTAAAGTGAAACCAGCATTATTTTCTTCGGGTAAATGCATGAGGACTTCAAGGCATCACACCCCAGATGTAGCTCCAGAAGCTCCAGAGTCTGCCGTGCTAAGCCCAGCCATGTGCACGACTTTGAGTTCTTCAGAAGCACCACCTCTCTCTCACCTCCCAGCTTCCCTGCCCAGAGCAGTCTCCCTCCGCATGTCTAGCTGGCTAACTGCTCCTCACCCTTGAGCTCCCTGCCCTGAGCTTCCTCTGTCATTGCACACATCCCACTAGACTGCAAATTCCTCTTCTCAACCTTTCTTCCCCCACCAGTCTAGAAGCTCTGTGAAGGGAGGTACCAAGTCTTGCTCTCTGTGTGGCCCCAGTGCCCAGCACATAGTAAGGCTCGCTAAATCTATGTATTCCAAATCCCCTTTCGTCCTAACTCTCTTCATGGACAAAGACCTGGGCAGGGCAGCAGGCTCAGAAATGGAATCCAAAGCATCGCTTTAGGTTACATCGTTTCTCTGTAGAGTCTAATTTTCTCTGGCTGCTGACTGAGGCTGCACACAGCCTGCAGACTTGGAGGCAGTGAAGACTACATCATAATAACCGTCTATTAAACTTCAAAGGAAAAAAATTAAAAACATGAATGGAACTAATTGCTGGATGCCACAAATTGGTTTCTGGGCATTATAAATGGTTTAATAGTTGGTCTAGATACCACTGCGATAGGTCGCTGCCATTTACAACTACAAACACAGAGAGATGCGAAGATAACCAATACAGGCTGTGGCCTCAACAGTCACAGCTCCACAGCCGCAAGGGAAGAACTGTACCTGTTTTGAGCATTTGATATATTTATCTGTCACAAAGTAGCCAAAAATGACTCCTGTCTAACAATTACATAACCTAAACACATGGCGCCCAGGTGAAACAAACAAAACTTCACAGACTACCCTGGCTAGGAGTCAGGATGCCTGGAGGTCAGATCAGGCTCTGAAGTAACCAGCCATGTGCTCACAGGCCAGTTGCCTATTTTGAGTACTCAATGAGGCCTGATAGAATACAGCTCTCCGTGGGGTCCACATCCATGAATTCAACCCACCTCAGATGGAAGATGTTGAAAAAGTTGCATCTGTACTGAACATGTACAGACTCTTTTTTCTTGCCATTTTCCCCTCAACAATAAGGTATAATGATTTATATAGCATTACACTGTATTGGGTATTATAAGTAACCTAGAGATGATGTAAAGTATATGGAGGAAGTGCATAGGTTATTGCAAATACTGTGCCATTTTATATCAGGGACTTGGGCATCTGTGGATTTTGGTATCCTGGGAAGGTGCTAAGATGAATCCTCTAGGGACACCAAAGAATGACTGTACTTGAGCTCATGCATTCACTTATTCATTTAATCAGCCTGGATTTATTAAATACCTACTACATTCCTGGCACAACACTACGTACGGGGGCTGCCTTGAGATTCCAGTCCACCATGAGGCTCATGCCAAAGAACACGATGTGGTGATGCTATTGAGGTATGCACGGGTGCCATCAGGGGAGGTACGGAAGGAGTAACTAAAACTCAGCAGAGGGAAAACACGTGAAGTCTCAAGAGGGAGAGATCTTTGAATTGGGCTTTAAATGATAAATACGAGTTTGTCAGGCAGGGAAGAAGGAAACGCCATTCAAAATGACAGGAACAGGGCATCAAAGATACATGAAAAAGAAATGTTCAGAGAACAGTGAGTGTTAGGTGGGTGTGGTTAGAGGAGAGGAACCTGTTAGGTTCAGTTAGGGAGGTCTGGGAGGTGTCTGGGCACTCTCTTGTAGGCAATAGTCAGTGGTACTCACACTTTAGTGTGTACCAGCATTACCGGGAGGGCTTGTTAAAACACAGATTGCTGGGCCCCTCTCCCATAGTTTCTGATTTAGCAGCACTGGGGCAAGGCCTGAGGATTGGCATCTCTATTAAGCTCCCAGGTGATGCTGCTTCTGCCAGTCCTGGGACCACACTCAGGGAGCCACTGCGCTAGGGAGTCCTCCCTTCTGATGCTTGTATGTCTGGGTCTGTTGAGGCAAGTAGTCCGCACCACATAGAGCAGATTGGAAGGGGACAGGCTGAAGGCAGAGTGGCATCCAGAAGGCTTGTAGAAGCTCATAGAAACAAAACTCCTGCCAACTTTCGCAACTCAAGAGTCCCTGACTCATCTTAAACCCTAATGTTTGTTTCCTTTATTTAGCCTGTTACTGGTACCTCAAATTTTTACTAACAGCTTTTCTCATTTGGATTATGAATTGCAAATACTTCTTGAAGGGGCCGCAGATGAAACTGCAATCAGGGCTTTACTATAGAGTGGTAATGTAATTATGGGAGTCTTTCCATGCAGAGCTGCATGAGATGATGGTCATTTCTAATGTGCTGGGAGGGCAGATTCACTCCTGGCTGTACCGTACCCTGATGGCACACTGTTACCCAAGTCACTTCACCTCCCCGAGTCTCAGTCTCAGTCTACTCTTTGGTAAAATTGTGGATAATAACACCTGCCACAGTGAGAAAATGTGTGTAAGAGCTTTTGGAATATACCAAGTGCTAAACAGAAATGCTAACATATATGCGCATACACACATATATTCTTATGGTACATCTTTTAGCATATTGAAAACTTCAGAAGACTCTTAATGAATCTAAGGTTTGTCAAGCCTGTTGGGTTGTTGCTTTGTGTGTGTATGAGAGAGACACACAGAGAGACAGAGTAAGACAGAGAGCAGGAGAGGTAAGAAAGGAGTGAGACAGAATATGTCAGAGTGAAAGGCGGAGGTTGATGTTAATTCCAATTTTAGCATTGGCCTTTTGGTCTATATTTACAATAACTTTTCACAAGATTCCTAAGTTAAAACAGGTCAGGATTTGGAAACCTTACAGTAGGGATTTCTCCTTGTTATCAAATAGAAAAAAAAATCCTTCCTTGGGTCTTTAGGGACTTCCTAGGCTCTCTCTGGATATTTGCACTGTTTTCCACAAACCCCAAAACAGGCAGTATTGATCAGGCCCAGACTGAATGCACCTAATCCCTTTAAACAAATACATGTCTAGCCAGTTCTGGGAAACCTTTTCTTAACCTTGGTGTAATTCTCCACCTCCAGGATATTGACAGGCCAGGTTTAAAGGGCTCCTTTAACTAAATGTGATTGAAGTTTTCCTTTCATTGGGAAGGGGTGCACAGAGGATGTAACATGTTATTCTGGAGTACCTTGGCAGGCGCACCCTGGAACAGCAAGCTATCAGCTTACCCACAAGTGAACCATTCCCCAGGTGGCATGGTTAATCACAGCAGCTTCACCATGGTAAAAGACAAACAATGTCCTTTCTGTCTTGTCCCAAGGAAAAGAAAGACGACATCTACCAATTTGTAAGAGGATAATTTCCTAATTACCCCATGAAGTTTGTTTTTTTCTGGTGGGTCCTTAAATCAGGCTGAAAAGAGTGAAATCGGATCCTTCCTTTCGAGATGAAAAGCGTTATTGACAGCATTAGGTTTTCGCAGTGTCTCCCTCTACAACTGAAGGAAGAATCTGCTCATCTCCATCGCAGTAGTCTTGGAGGCAGCTGCAGCATGTGCAGGAGAAGGTCCCGAATGGAAAGGCTGGGGCTGGTGGACTTCAGCTTGATCACAACATCGTTGTTTAATTACTTGGAAAAGCTCCCTCCGGAGTGAGTGGAGGCCCCGACGGAATACATGAATCACAACATATTGACTCCTGAATGTTTTAGAAATGAAGCTTGCCTTAATTTTCGGCAGCCATTAAATTCTCCTCAAGGCATTTTGTGAAAAAAGGAGGGGTGTTCTGGTGGTGATTATCAAACCATAACCACCCTCAGCCACACCTGGGGCACTCCCAGACTGTTGGATGCTAGTCAGGAGACGAAACGAACGTTTCTGTAGCACCTATCATGTGCTCCAGAACTTTTCAGCCTCCTGCCTGACTTCTTGCAACAATCCTGCGAGGCAAGTGGAATAGCTGCTGTTTCAAAGTGAGGAAACTGAAGCTCAAAGTCCCAATTCCCAAAGGGAGGAGCTGAAGAAGAGCGCCAGTCTCACCCCATCATTCCGTGTCCTTCCAGAAGGAAGAGGCCACCCTGGTAGCTCTCTATTTCCAGAATTCTGCTGCTTTCGTCTTCCTGTCTCCCACTCTGACTGCTGGGGCGCTTACACACAGGAGCCAGCAGGAAACAGACAAAGGGGAGAAGGTGTAAACACGAGCAGGGAGGAAAACTTGGCACAAGCTGGATGTGAGAAGGATTGGCATTGCCGGGGACGCCAGGGCTGGTACCAAGAACAGAGGAGACGGTGAAATGTGGCCTTGTCCTTTCTCCAGTTCCAGAAGGGCCGGCCTGCCTCCATTCCTAGAGTCCATTGATTAACTCAACAGCTGTTTATTAAGCATCTACTGTGTCCCCAGTACTTCAATGGGCACTGGGAATACAGCAGCCATCAAACAAAGCTCCCTCCCCCACGGAGCTTACGTTCTAGGGGAGTTTCTATCTAGCGGCTTCAGGCAGTCCTCTGGCGGCTTAGAATGAGGTTCCCCTGGACACGCACAAGCGCAGACACACATGCGCTCATATATGTGTGCACTCACATGCACTTACCCGCGCGCGCACACGCACTGCCCCGTCTTGCCACCCTTTCTCTAGCCAAGCACCTGAAGCAGAGGCGCAGGCGGATGGCCCTGAACATGTGCGCGAGGAGCAGGCCAACCCCGAGGCAGCCACCGGCGTCTCAAGGCCCGCGCAGTCGGGGCGGGGCGCAGCTGGGCGGTGTCCTGGGAGGGAAGGAGGCTGCGCGGAGCCCCCGGAGCCCCAGCCCCGCGTAGTTACACCTGCCCGCGCTCGCTCTCGGGGCACAGCGGGGCTCTTCCTCCAGGGGCTTGCGGTGGAGCAGGCGGTGTCAACCCCTCCAGGCTCCCGCTGGCCCACATCCGCCACCCGCCTTTGCCTCTTAGCCCCCCAGACCCACACGGGCTTCTCCTCCCAGGCATGGCCACGCTGACTGATTCCTCCCTCCTCTACTGATTTCTGGGGCCCAGCCTGGAGGGAGAAAAGTGGGAAGGTGTCCACCTGCGCCAGCCTTGGTGTTTGGGTGAGACACAGGTGGAAAACAATTACAGGGCTCTTTGGAAACAGCCTCGGCCCTGGAACTGTGGCAGAAACTTGGACTCGGTGGCCTGAAACCAGGCTGAGGAGCACGGTCAGGCAGTGCGGACCTGTCCCTCGGGGCTGATTAATTAGACACTCCTTCCTTCCGAAGCCTTTTGGTTGGCTGTTTGTTTGTTTCCAAGGCTAGCAACCGCCTACCACCACTTCTCACACATGCTTTCCCTAACGCGAGGCTGCGCGCAGGACGGCGTGCACTTTCCTCCTCCCTCTCAGCTTCTCCCATGCTCTCTCAATCTCTGGTAGGCAACTCCCTACCAGGCCACCTTTGTTTCCCTGGGCCAGTTAGCACCTTCGAGAGGTTCTCCTGTGGCCATGCCCACCTGCCTGTCCTCTCCAGGAGAAAGAGAGAGTGGCAGAGCAGGAGGAGGGTCCCCACCTCCATAGGACAGCTGGCTTAGCTCTGCAGAGCCCCTGTGGCTGGGAGGGTGTGTGTTAGGGCCCCATGGGGTCAGGGTACAGGCAGGCTTTCCGGGCAGGTGGGCCTGCCTCAGTCCCATCCTGCACCCCCTGTGGATCAACGTCAACAGCAAGAGACTCACACAGGGTCTGCTTCTCTCTCCTTGGCAGGTACAAGAGAACTCTGCATTTGTCTTCTGCCCACAACTTCGTTGAAGAAGTGGAGAGGCCAAGCAACTCCAAGGCTGTTTGGAAGGAGAGCTGGGCTCTGCCTCCTGGGAGAGTTGGAGGACATTTCTTCTCTGCGGAGTGTGAAGGGAGGACTGCCCTATTCCTTGTCTGCTAGTGCTTGCCCCTGGGAGCCAGTGCATCTTATCCCTTTTAATTCTCACTGGCTCCCAGGGGCACGTATTACCATCCCATTTTACGGGTGAGGAGACAGAGTTTCAGAGAGTTGTTCCTGTATAGCTGTAAATATGGGAGGCCGAATAGGATGGGTTACATCACCTGCAACTAGTTTTATGGCCAACAGCAATTCATTTTCCTGGTTCTTGCAAAGTGGTGGATAAGGCTGGGAATTAGGATGCCCTCCTTCTACTCTAGTCATGCCAGTTTGGCCTCTGCTCTATAAACAGCCCTTGTTCTTTTTTGTCTCCTAGATTCTCTCACGTAGCTTCCCCAACTTGGAATGCCACTCTCCCTCCCACCAGTTCAACTCCTGCATACCTGAAAGGCCCAGCTAACAAACCTCTTCCCACAGGAAGCTTCCCTGCCCACTCTAGCTCTTGGCCATCTCTCCCTACTCTAACTCTAACAATTGCATTCTGTGCCATAAAATCAAACTCTTCATGACAGTACTGCCTTTTATGATTTGCTCATTGTTTCCATTTCATTCGTCTCATTCCATCAGCCAGACTGATCCGTGTAAGGGCAGGGACCGAGCATGGACACTTCCCCTAGATGCCCCACTGTTTCCAGCTGAGTGCTGCCATAAAGTTGCACTCGGTGACTCTTATTTGGCTAACATTCTAAACATGAGCCAAGGATCTTTGCTACAAGACAGTGAGGGGTGGTATTATTGGGCTTTCAACCATTAATCGGCTAGCAGCAACTTCCCCTCACTTGGTGGCCAGCCTGCCTGGTTCCTCCAGACTGTCAAGAAGGATTGCACCTGAGTTAGCTGAGAAAGAGAGACAGAGCTTAATTGTATGCTCTGTTCACACTAAGGCACCCAAGGACTACTTAGACCAGAAGCGTGGGCAGGTGTAACCACGTGGGGCTGGGGCTCCGGGGGCTCTGTGCAGCCTCCTTCCCTCCCAGGTATGTGACGATTGAGGATAAGTAAGTGAAATGCAAACAGTTATATACATAACAAACAATCTGGTCTAAAGTTGAAAACCACAAGGTGAATTATCGGAGTATTTCTTTCTGGGGCCCAGCCTGGAAGGAGAAGAGACGGAAGGTGTCCACCTGCGCCAGCCGTGGTGTTTGGGTGAGGCACAGGTTGAAAGCAATTACAGGGCTCTTGGGAAACAGCCTCGGCCCTGGAACTGTGGCAAGAACTTGGACTCGGTGGCCTGGTTTCAAATTATTGGAGTACTCTTTTTGGAATATTTCTGTGCTTTCTGTTGAAAGTTTGAGGCTGTTCAATGACATTATCTAAGGCCAAGCCCTTTTTCCTGTTACCTTCTCAGCATACATGAGTGGTCATTTCTTACCTCTACAGCTTATAACATGTTTTCACATCTGTCATCCCATTTACTTCTTACAAGACTTTGGAAGGGAATAACAGTAACAATAACAATGTTAATAAAAATGTTGATATTTATTAAATACTTCCATGTTCTAGGCATCAAGGGCACTAAGGGCTTTATGTGTATTAATTGGTTTGTTCCTTACCGTTTTACAGATGCAGAAACTGAGGCACTGAGAATAATGATTTGAGACCATACAATCTTCCAAGTGGCAAAGCCTGGGCTTGAACCAGGTCTCCTGACCTACAGCTTGGCAGAGAGAGGGACAACCACCATGTCCCCTTGCCTGTGGCTGCATCCAGTGCCGATTTAACTCAGCACTTGCAGGAAGCCCCTTTCTCACCCTGGCCCCAGGCTTGTTCCTGGGGAAGATTTAGTGATTGGGTTGGTATCCTGAACTCAAGGGAGGGAGACAGGAGAACTGGGCTTAGCTTGGTCATTCCCTTAACCTCTCCAAGCCAAAATTTTGTTATCTGCAAATTAGGAATGATGGTTCTAAAATATCTGATAGGCCTGTTGGAAGCATCTCATGAGACAGCGTAAATATAAAGCACTTGTAATCAAATTCCCCTCCTCTTCCCTTTCCCTGCTGTTCCAGGGAGCGTTGCATGTATAGACACAGGGTTTATTGTTGAATTGACACATTTATTTGCTGGGCCACATTACTGAATATAATAAGGCAAGACCCACTGAAAGGAACTCTGACTTCTGGTATCCCCTGGGAAGGAGGCCTGTCTTCAGTGTGGAAGTAAGATCTCAGAAAGTAGGTCGTGGGTGGGAGAGAGACATCTGGCTCCTTGGCCTCTTTCTCTCCAGCCTGGACCTTGTGGACTCTAGACAGGCTGGAGGATATCCTTTGCAGGCAAGTGGGGCTGGGCAGAGAGCCTCTCTGTGTGGGCCACAGGGTGCGGCAGTCACCTTAAGAGTTACTTGCATGTTATTCCCCACTTGAGTTACATCTTGTTTAAAAGCTCCAGCCTGGTCTCAGCCGCGCCACTGAGGACAACAGGATATTCAAGTCTGGGCTTTTGGGGTAAGCAAGAACAGCAGTGCATGCTGGTCAGCAGGGTGTGCTGCCAGTGGTGTGTGTTGGTGGGAATGTCCCCAAGGCAAAGGGGGACCAAGAGCAGAGGTAGGAGATATGGCCACCCAAGTGGAGATCCTCCCTCCCTGCCAGCACTCCTTTGGTCAACAAACTGCATTCCAGGTCTTACTGAAGGGGCTCTTGAGTGCTGAGAGCTCCACGAGAGGAAGAAGATGCCTGGGTGCTGAGTAAGGAAACTGACATGGAACACCTGCCTTCCACCAGGCAGGGCTGCTGGGAACACCGTGGGCATTTTCTCACTTCATTTTCACAATGACCCTACGAGGTAGGTGCTGTGACTTTCTCCCGTGTTTGGGGAAACTTGGCCTTGGAGAGGTTAGCTGGTGCACCCCAGGGGCCAGGCCGTGGGTGACCAGGCCGGGATCCAAAGCCAGGTCTGTGGGACTCACCTGCTGGTGCCGTCTCCACACACCCTGCAGTGTGCCCGGGGTGGCTTGGCCTGCTGTGGCCCTTTGTTTCTCTTTGAGAGAAGGGAGGGAATGTTTATTTCACTAACTGGGATGGTGAGATCATTATCACCCTCAAAAAGCATGTATTAAATCCCTAATAGTTCATGGCACTGAGCACAGGACTGAATTATTTTGTATACAAAAATAATTAACAGAAGGACACAGATAGGGTCTCTGCCTTCTGGGAACACAGGATCCCCAGCACGTGAAGGTGAACTCAAGTGCCATGCCTGTAAAGCCAAGGCCGTGGTGCCATTCTTAGGAAGCCTGATGACCTGTGTGACTTTGGGCAGTTCCTCACTCTCTCCAAGCTTTCTCCAGGCTTGCCACATGGTGAGATAATATATGGAAAGCACTTAGCAAGTACCCAACATATACTGTACATTCTCAATCATCAACAACTATTATTACAGCCATTGGGTAGATGGCTTATACCCAAAATGGATTTAGGGATGAGGGAAAGGTTTATGGTTAAACACTTTTTTAGGGGGCGGTGGGGGGTAGAGTCTCATTCTGTTGCCCAGGCTGGAATACAGTGGAGAGAACATGGTTCACCTGCAGCCTCTACCTCCTGGGCTCAAGCAATCCTCCCACCTCAGCCTTCTGAGTAGCTGGGACCACAAGTGCATGCTACCATCCCTGAGTAATTTTTTAATTTTTCTGTAGAGTCAGGGCCTCACCATGTTGCCCAGGCTGGTCTCGAACTCCTGGGTTCAAGTGATCCTCCTGCTTTGGCTTCCCAAAGCGTTGGGATTACAGGTGTGAGAGACCGTGCCTGGCCAGAAAGAAGACCCTTGATTGCACAGTGGAGGCGCCCTTTCCCTACTCCACTGCTCTGTGGCTGTGGAAAGGCTACAGGGCTCTTGTTTTTCTTACAAGAAAATGTTCTCATTCTTCTGAGGTAAGGAGGGCTCAGCCTTTATGGAGCAATCCTTCAAGTGTCTGTCTCTTAGTCACTGGTCTTTAGTTCTTTATTCTGGAGAGATGTGTGGCTTTCCTGAGACAAAAGAGGTGAAGGAACTGTGCAGGCTAGAGCTATTAGTGACCTGCATACAGTAACATTGTGCACATGTACCCTAGAACTTAAAATATAATAAAAATAAACAAAAAATAAAAAAAAGAACTCAATAAGTGCTGACTGACTGGGATACCAGGGTGAGGGGTGCCCAGTTTCCCCAGACCTACAAAGGAGCCTGCTGTCCTTTCAGTATTTGCCTGAGGGACAAAATGACAGAGCCGCGAACCCATCAGGTAAGACATCTGGGGCTGCCAGGGCTGCACATGCAGACGGAGGGCTCCCAGAGGAGCTTTCACCCTGTGAGGTCCTGCAGTGTGCACCCTTTGCCGTGCACAGCTGGACAGGGAGTGACTGAGGAGCCCCAGTAACACAAGGGCACATCCTTTGGAAAATCTCTTTTGTTTCTTCCTGGCAGAGGCCGGGTAAGACACAAGCTTCGTGCTTAATGGCCTGTCAGGGGGGAAAAAAATCCACAGCAGTAGAGAGAAAAAGATTAAACTAATAATAAAACCAAACCCAAACATCACCGCCCTCCCGCCCCTCCGCCCCAGCCCACACCTGACACTGTGAGCTGTCTTCCAGCCAGTTCCCCTCCCAGGCAAATAATATTTATTCCATGAGGCCCTGACACACCGGTCCTCAATAAGACAATGCTTCATTGTTTCTTCTTTCCCCCCTGCAGCAAACCATGGGCTGCCGCAGAAGACGTGAAAAGGGAAAGGAGCGAGGTTGCTGCTCTTCTCGTGGGACCAGCTCCGGGTGCTGTCAAAACAAGCCTGAGATAAGGGCGGGCGAGGGGTGGCAGGCTCAGAGATTAGCGCTGCTACTGCCCAACCTGCTCAGAAAGTTTCATTCTTTTAGCAAAGTTCCTGGCAGCTGTGACCACTTAAACGGCTTTTGCTTCCATTAAACAGGAGACTCATTAAGTCATGGAGCTTAAAACAGCTCTAAAGGGCCCAGTAGTCATTCCTCAGTGAAAAGTGCCAATTCATTGCTTGGTAGATTAAAAAAAAACCTGGAGGTTCGCAGTCAGAGGTGAGTTTCTGTAGCATTGGGGTTGACGGTTGACCTCAAGGTGACCTTGTGCTAAAAAACGGTCTTGTGTGAGTCAAAGAGGCCTGCAGTGGTGGTGCAGTGAGAAGAGGGAAGGTTCAGACACAGAGAGGAATCGGATTGTCAGTTTCCCCAGGTTCTCAGCAGCTGCCCTGTCTGTTCAGACCTGAAAGGTCCAGACAGATGTCTTATCGACGTTAGGGTTTATCAATACGTTTATCAATGGGATGTATGTTGCAGGCCGAGACAGTTTGTGTTTTCCCAGTCCAAGTTTACTTCCTCGTGGATCAGCCACAGCCATCAGGGGCAGGACAAGTCGCGCCTTGAAACTAGGGATGGTGTCCCTTTCTTCTTTGAGCAGTGCCTGTAGACAATTTACAGAAAGGAGGGGAACAAATGATAACCCCAGGGGCTGACCTACATTGCCCTCTTTCATAGGGGAGCCCACCCCTCACTCAGCAATGGTCCAAAGTGGCTAAACCAGCCAGTAGGCGGGAACATCGTGACTGCTCACGAGGGCAAAGTGGGCCAGGTGCAGTGGCTCACACCTGTAAGTCTAGCACTTTGGGAGGCTGAGGTGGGCAGATTGCCTGAGCTAAGGGAGTTTAAGACCAGCCAGCCTGGGCACATGGTGAAACCCCATCTCTACTAAAATACAAAAAATTAGCTGGGCATGGTGGTGCGTGCTTGTAGTCCCAGCTACTCGGGAGGCTGAGGCATGAGAATTGCTTGAACCTGGAAGCGGAGGTTGCAGTCAGCCTGGGTGACAGAGCGAGATTCTGTCTCCAAAACAAACAACAACAAAAAACAAAAACCAAAACCAAGGAACAAGGGCAAAGTGAAGACCTGTTTCTGGGGAGTACTCACTGGCTTTCCAAAAGCTTTCATTTATTCTAACTCATAATTAGGTGGAGTGAGCAGGGAAGGTATTACTATCCCCATTTTACGGCTGAAGAAACTGAGGTTCAAGAAAGTTAAGCGACACCTAAGCAAGCATCTCAAACCCCGGGACTTTTGGTTCCTAGCCTGGTGCTCTTACTACGTTAACACTGTGAGCTTTATCCTAGGTGGCTGTGGAACTCCAGGACTCAACTTCCAGCCTGGTCTCTGTCCACCTTGCCAGCATCCCCTTTTCACTTGTCAGGACCCAGCCAGACTACCTGCTTCACTAGAGGCCTGGCATTGGAAGCCAATCAGCGGAAAGATGAAAAGAGTTTTTCTCCCTGCCCATTTCACTGAGGTCAGAAAGCAGCTAGGAGAAGAATGAAAAAGTTTGGGGTGGATATCTTTCCCTGCAAGAGAGAGTGCCCCTTCCTTAAGTTGTCTCATCAGCAGTTTCACTCTTTCCTGGGGCTGACTGGGAGGAACTGATTGCATCTGCACAGAACCATGAACATAGATTGTGGGAACTGAGGTAGGACTTTTGCCAAAGGGAACTCCAGGAATACTTGGCTCCCTGCAACTCCAGTGTGAGGGACATGCAGCCTCACGGCTACCCGGTGGATAACGAGCGTTCTGGAAATACCACTCCATACAAGAATTCTGATGGGCTCTGGGATCCAGGACTAAAGAGGCTTGATCCTGGCTGGAAAACCTGGGGTAACTGGCAGTCTGGCTTATCCCATGTGGGATTACTCAGCCTGTAAAAGTTCTATTTATTTGTTAAGGGAGGGCAGATCCATATCCCATCTGTTGACACCTGGACGGCAGAGGAGCAAGCACTGCACCGCCTTGCCCATCAGCGCCCTGGCGGTGGCACTCCCTGCCAAGCTGCTGTGGTGGCTGGGAAGAACACCTGGTGGGTGAGTGAGTGATGGGAGAGCCTCCCACTGGCAGCTGCCGACCTGCCGAGAGCCATGATCGTCACTCAGTGGAATGGAAGGCCCAGGCAAGTAGGCTGAGAGCACGGCTCCAAACACGTTTCCCTCACATACATGCCCCAGAGTGGGCCTGACCTTGTCAGTGAAACCAGGCTCACCAGCTCCCAGAAGCTGCCTCTCCAAGAGTGTCTCGGAGGTTTCCCAGCATTTCTTTTCAGGCTGTGTTAGTTTTGGCTCCAAGACCAAATAAGTAGAAAATTCGAGAGGTTTTAAATCTTCAATTCCAATGCCGAGCAGGGCCCACCCACACTTTAACTGTGATGTCTTTCTGTGGTTTCAGTTCAGAGGTCAGAAGAGCAGAGAGGAGGAGCTACCTAAAGTTTTAGAGGGGGAGATTCACCTGGTTTCAAGGCGCTGTCAAAAAACAGAATTAGTGTGAGAACGACTGGCATTTGCAAAGAGCACAGGATCTGTGCTGAAGATACAAGCCTTCCAAAGCTGGCACCAGCATAAATCAACTGTGCAACCTTGAGCAACTGAAACAGACCTTCTGGATCTCCATTTCCTCACCAAGAAACAAAAGAAGTTGGATCGATGCTCTCCCAGGGCCCTTTCTAGTTCAACCTTTTATGATTATACAACTACTCTCAGCACTGATGTCCTTTATTTACAAAGAAAATAGCATTGGCACACCTCAGGTAGGACATGTGCTTGAGTTGTTCTTTCTGCTGTGCTGAGAGGTTCTCAGTGCTCCACCCCCACACCTGCCCATCCCCTTTGCCCACCAGTTTCCATGCAAGAAGTCTTGCCCCGTGGCCTCTGCTGTCCTCTAGAGTCCCTCAGAGGATGCCATCCAATGGCCACAACAGGGCTCGCAGGTCTAGGTCTCAATTCTGACCTCAGGAACTGACTTGGGTGGTTGCAGGCAGAACTTAGCTTCTCTGGGCCTCATCTACCGAATGGGATAAATCGTCCATCCTGGGAAAACACTCTGAGACGCTTTGGTGAGAAAAGCAAGAGGCGCGTGAAGCGGCCCTGTTGTGGAGGCTGAGGATCTCAATTCCAGAGTCTTTGAGAATTAGTGGCCCTTTACTAATGGGCTGCACACCCAACAGAACGTTGTTGATTTCCCAGTTTACGTGGAACTAAACCCTGCTGGCAGATGCTGGGTGACTTATTCACATGCATTGTGAACTTGGATCAAGACTCCTTCTTTTTGGATTAGTTCTGAGCCTGGTTTTAAAGCATCTTGCTGGAACAGTGAGTGGTTTTGCAATGCATTCAGCGAGCCCTTTACAAGCTCACTCATCAGGCCTTGGGGAACGAGGCTTACTTCAACCAGCTCAGCTTGGATGCCACGCTAGAGGCTGCTGAGTCACACAGGCAGAGCCCGTTACCTGCCAAACGTGGCTTTTCTGGATCCACCTTTCCGGTGTGATGAACTCATAGGATTAATCTGAGAGCTTGTCCCTTCTCTTCTCTCTTCACTCTCTCCTTTCCCGTTGCCCTCACCTGCAGCTGTTGCCCCTCAGGTGAGAGCACCTGAGCTGGAAAAGGGGGGGCAATGAGTCTCAGGCTCCAAGAGCTTCTCTCTGAAACATGCCAGGAAATGGCCTAATCGCCCTAGGGATGAAGGGGCCCCACTTTGCAAGAGATCCCTGAATGGAGATGGGAATTAATGGAGAGCATCCTTCAGAACCATTCAGAACTACTTGGATGTTACTGAATCTGCCAAGTCCTCTCAGGCCTCTGTAGCTTTGAACTTCTATTTCTTCTGGCCAGAATTCTCTTCCATCCTCACCTGCCTGGTTAGTTCTTACCTATTCTTTATGATTCACCTCCTCCAGGAAGTGAACAATTTATTCAGTAAGTATTTATGAAGCACCTATATGCACTAGGCACTGTTCCAGAAGTTGGGATACAATAGTGAACAAAATAGCCCCAAACTCCAGCCTTCCATCCAAGGACAGTGTGATTGACTGTCAAATGTGGCTGAAAGGTCAAGGATTGGAGAACCAACCACAGAATCTGGCAGCACAGAGGTCACTGGTGGCCTTGTCGAGGGCAGTTTGAAAGGTTCTAGACAGAACTGGAGAAGAGAAATGAGAGATAGTCCATATCAACAACTCTTTTGAGGAATTTTGTTAGAAAGGTGATCAGAGAGATAGAGGAAAATGTGCAAGTCAGTTGTTTAAAAATTGACTTGACTCGTTCATTGGTTACTTAAGAAACTATGGAGGCCATTGCCACATATTTTGAGAGCTTAGTCCAAGGCCAGGAGAGGAGATTGGGAAAAAGTGGTTTTCATTTTCTTTCCATTAGCCCTTGTCCGTGAGCCCCCATCCCAGTTCTGCCTTCTGTCCTTTACTCAATGGTGACAGATGTGGTCATTTTTACTTCAATATCTTCTGCAGACTTTAGCAGACCAAGGAGACTCCTAACCATATCATACTGGATGCCTGTCTACAGTGCCACATCAGCTCTTTTCTAGAAGTCTGGCATTTGGCTACATAAATCATTGAGAATGCCTGATTTGTGTGTAATAATGTAATCTTGTGATTTTTATGGTGAAGTGACATCACTTCTATGGTAGGCACAATACGGTTCACAATTGTTTATAATACTTAACCAGTAAGAATGTTGCATCAAGGAACTATTTAAATAGTGTTTAAGTGTCTGGAGATTAGTGCCAGGTTCTTGGTCTTTCTATGAATATTCAAATGATGGCTACTGTTTTTCCAAGTATAATAGAGCCCGCATCTCTTGAAAGACATGGCTTTCATTCTTGCGGAAGATGGGGTATCTATGCCTCGCACTATATATAAATCAGTGAGAACCCATCCAAATGTATTACAAACTTTAGCTGAATTCCGATAGGACACAACAGTAACCAATAACGTCAATCCTCTAAATAATAACATTAAGATGGAAATGGTTGACTTGTGTTGGAGTTGACTGGGGATGGCTTTTCCTCATAGGAGGCACATGGTGTCCTTTTAGAACCTCTGCATTATAACACACAAGTAGATATCACCCATCCCTTCACATCCTGATAATCTACAGTGAGCTTTGAGGTCAGTCAGGTCTATATTAAAATTCCTACTTGGCTGTTTAACTGAGATGAGGAGCGAGTTACTTAACCTCTGTGAACTTCAGTTTCCTTATCTATAAAATGAGAATGCTAACATCTACCTCACAGTGTTATTGTGAAGTTTAGCTTAAATATGAGTGTCAATCACCTGGCATAGAATAATTAGTATTATTAGCAATACTGCTAGGGAATGAAGGGGCTTGGTGCTGGTGTGATGGGCATAGCAACATTCCTAGGGGTAGGGTGAGAGGGGCTGACCTCTCCGCTCTTCCCTTTGCTAGAAATTCTATCCGCAGATGGAGACAGGCTTGTCAGTGACCCACATCATCCATCCACTTTGGCTTTCACACATTCATTTAATAATTTATTGAAAGCCTTGGAAGTTCCAAGCAACAGAAACCCCTGATCTGACAGAGCTTATGTTCTAGTGAGTTTCGGGAAGAATCTGGGTCATCCTAGATTTAACATAGCTCTTTCATGTCCCTCATCTTTATGACTTTAAGTTACCATCCAATCACCAGCCCATCCTGTGCTGGGTAAGAATAAACTGAGGCAATTTAGGCCTTCTACAGACATAGATACATACCAGCCACTAGTGATTTTCTCTTATTGGCAGGGACTAGCCAACTTATAAAGATTTTTCTCCCCTACTAAGGTGATTTCATTTTTTCTCAGAGTGGAAGGAATATTTCCCTGATTAAGTAAGAATTCAGGCCCCTCTTCCCTGTAATTGGCTTTTGGGGCAGACTGAGAATCACTGTACCACTTTGGGATGAAGTTGGCACAAAACTCTATGCTTTATTTTGCCTTTTTGCATTGGAGGGATGGGGGCAGGGAGGGGAGGAAGGAATCCTAGGTGCTCAGAAAAGAGGGAAAACCTGGAACCCTGCTGTTAGATGGTGGGAAGGAGGCCAGGAGACGAGGGCAGAGAGGTATGCCCTTACAGCCTGGGCTCCACTGGAAGTTCCTGCTCCCCTGGAAATAGATCATGCAGCTATTTAATAAAAAAGAAACTATATAGTTGCAGGTAGTCATAGCCAGGTGTTTCTCTTTTGGGTCTCAAGCATGAATACTTGTGTCCTGGCTGTCAGTGTGAGTGTAGTGCAAACAGCAGTCTTGTCAAGTGTAGACAGTGATGAGATGGGGCAAACTGGTTTAACACCATTGTGAACCCTTCACCTAAAACTCAACTCAACCCCAGGGATTTCTGAGCTGTCCAAGAAAGTTTGATGACTTTCCTTGCTTAATCAGGTCCTGTTAAGCTCCCTTGAGGCTAAATAGGGAAGAAGGGGCCATGAATTTTATGTCTTTCTGTGGGAATGTATATGTTCCAAAAGCAACAACCCTTTTTCCAGATAAATGTATAATCAACAAAACAGAGTTCTCTGCTTCGTAAAACTAGCACAAAATTACCCTCCTGAGTGCCCTCTTCCAAGAAAAACACTGAGCCCTCCTTTATAGAAATTCTGAAATCTCCATGTGTTAAACTAAATCAGATTAGGTTTAACTGTTTCCCCAACCTCATGCCTTTTTCATCTGTCATTTATTTCCCATATGCAGTGACCACTGCTAGACATTCAGAGAAAGTCTGTCCCAATGCCCATAAAATAACAGCTCCTGTTACTCTGACCTTATACCCACAGGAACCTCAGAACAGGCAGGTGCATCCTTAACTGAACACCAATAATTAAGGACTTAGGGAGCTCTTTATGTTTTACTAACCCTTAAGTCAACAATGTGCTACTCATTCATTGGCACATTTCTCTTGAGTGATAATTGCTACTCTTCCCACAGGTAAGTTTTTCTAGGAAAAAAAAAAAAGATTAAATATTGGATAACTTTAGCCGGGCAAAGAATAACTCAAGCCATTAACCCTACTTGATTGCAATGAAAACTGCAAATTAACTTTGACAGAAACAACAATAAAAAGCATATACAAATTTAGCTAATTACCACCCCCCTCCACACACACAAAAAAAAGGGAATAGCTTTTCATCGTATGCAGAGACATTATCAGGTAGTGATTAAGATCCTTGATTCTCAATCCAGACATACCTGGGTATAACCCCTGTTCTGAAGTACCCATGTGACCTTGACCAAGTTGTCTGGCTTCTCTGTGCCTGCTTGATAGTGCATCGTTAGACTTGTGTAAAAAACTAAGACAATGTACTGCAGTGTCTAGATGATAGACAGTGCTTAATCATTTACAAAATGATTTTGATGGTTACAACTACAGCTAACATTTATATGGGCAGCTAAGCTGCAGATATTTTTAGGCCAGTAGAGATTCACATCACCATACTCTAGTAACTTCTGCCCTAGGAAAAGATAATAAAAATATTAGCTCCCATCACAAAAGACCACATATTCTATGATTCCATTTATATGAAGTGTGCAGAGTAGGCAAATCTATTAAGACATAGATTGGTGGTTGGGGGTTGGGGAGTATAGGAAATGACTCCTGATGGGTACAGGGTTTCTTTGTGGGGTGATGAAATTGTTCTAAAATTGATGGTGGTAATGGTTGCACAACTCCATATGAAAAACCACTGAATTATATACACTTTAAATGGGTGAATTGTATGGGATGTGAATTATATCCCAATAAAGTGGATACAAAACAGCTCCCATTTCTCTTTCAGTTAATCCTCATAATAGTCCATGGTTTTTATTTCCCCATAGTCAAGAAAATTTCATAAAATTAGCATGTGAGGGATCCGGGATTTCTTATTTATTGACTGACTGGCTCTTTGGTTCACAGAATTAGATTAATCAAAATGAATTATTCAGGGCACATTATCGCCCGTTTACACCCATTCATGGCACATTATCGCCACTGATCCATTGAAAGCCATCTTTTCTTTTACTTTATGTATATACACTAAATAACATAATAAACACTTAGAACCCACTGTCCAAACCAAGAACAGAATATTCAATAACTTATAGCTCCCTGTGTGTTTTCTACTTTCCATCTTCTCCCTAGAGATAAATATTTCTTGAATATTATGCTTATCATTTCCTTGCCTCTTTTAAAAGGTTTTTTTTTAACAGGAATGTGTGTACCTAAGTTGTATATTTTTCAGTTTTGCTTAGTTTTGTTTTAATTTTGCTTAGTTTTCAAATTTTTTAAAAAGTGTATCATGTTGTATATGCAGTCTTCTGTGATTTGCTTCTTTTCATTCAACATGATGCTGCTTTGATTCACCCATGTGAAAGAGTCCAGCTGTATCTCTTTTGTCTTTATGCTGTGGAATATTCCATTTTATGACTATACTATTATTTATTTATGCATTCTCCTTTCAAAAGGTAGTTAGGTTGGTTTTAGCTTTTTGCTATTTTGGCAAGTTCAACTATGATTATTCTTTGTATATGTGTCTCCTGGCATACATGTACTAAATTTTCTCTTGGGTGTATACCTAGAGAAATAGGGAATACATCAAATAGATTTCGTGTGTATGCCAGCATTCAGCTTTAATAGATAATGCCAAATTGTTTTCCAGTTTCCCCCCAGCAATGTGTTTGAGACCCTGTTGATTTCCAACATTTGATATTGTCAAACCTCTTGGATTTGTTAATCACATGGGTGTAAACTTGCATTTCATGGTGATGAAATGCCTCTTCATGACTATTGGTGAGGTGAGCATCTAAGTATAGATTTATTAGTTATATGTGTTTCTTGTTCTATGAAATGCTTCTTTGTGGCTTTTGCCTATTTTTTCTATTGAGTTTTTTCTTATTTTAGAAGTGCTTTATATATTTTTAAAACTAATCTTTTGTTAGCTATATGTGTTTCAAATATTTTCTCCAAGTTTGTAGCTTGTAGTTTTACTTTTGTGCAGAAATTCTTAGTTTTTTTTTTTTTTTAATTTTACTTTAAGTTCCAGGATACATGTGCAGAATGTGCAGGTTTGTTACATAGGTATCGGTGTGCCATGGTGGTTTGCTATCAACCCATCATCTAGGTTTTAAGCCCCGCATACATTAGCTATGTGTCCTGATGCTCTCCTTCCCCTCGTCCCCCACCCCCTGACAGGCCCTGGTGTGTTTTGTTCCCCTCCCTGTGTCCATGTGTTCTCATTGCTCAACTCCCACTTATGAGTGAGAACATGCGGTGTTTGGTTTTCTGTTCCTGTGTTAGTTTGCTGAGGATGATGGCTTACAGCTTTATCCATGTCCCTGCAAAGGACATGATCTCATTCCCTTTAATGGCTGCATAGTATTCCATGGTGTATATGTGCCAAATATTCTTTATCCAGTCTGTCATTGATGGGCATTTGGGTTGGTTCCATGTCTTTGCTATTGTAAATAGTGTTGCAATAAACATACATGTGCATGTGTCTGTATAGTAGAATGATTTATATTCCTTTGGGTATATACTCAATAATGGGATGGCTGGGTCAAATGGTATTTCTGGTCCTAGATCCTTGAGGGATTGCCACACTGTCCTCCACAGTGGTTGAACTAATTTACATTCCCACCAACAGTGTAAAACCATTCCTATTTCTCCACAGCCTCGCCAGCATCTATTGTTTCTTGACGTGTTAATAATTGCCATTCTGACTGGCGTGAGATGGTATCTCATTGTGGTTTTGATTTGTGATTAGTGATGTTGAGCTTTTTTTCATATGTTTGTTGGTCACATAAATGTCTTCTCTGAGAAGTGTCTGTTCATATCCTTTGCCCACTTTTTGATGGGGTTGTTATTTTCTTGTAAATTTGTTTAAGTTTCTTAGAGATGTTGGATATTAGACCTTTGTTGGATGCCTGGTTCGCAAAAATTTTCTCCCATTCTGTAGGTTGCCTGTTCACTCTGATGATAGTTTCTTTTGTTGTGCAGAAGCTCTTTAGCTTAATTAGATCCCATTTGTCAATTTTAGCTTTTGTTGCAATTGCTTTTGGTGTTTTCATCATGAAATTTTTGCCTATGTCTATGTCCTGAATGGTATTACCTAGGTTTTCTTCTAGGGTTTTTACAGTTTTGGGTTTTACATTTAGGTCTTTAATCCATCTTGAGTTAATTTTTGTATAAGGTGTAAATAAGGGGCCCAGTTTCAGTTTTCTGCATATGGCTAGCCAGTTTTCCCAGCACCATTTATGAAATAGTGAATCCTTTCCCTATTGCTTGTTTTTGTTAGGTTTGTCAAAGATCGGATGGCTGTAGATGTGTGGCATTATTTCTGAGGTGTCTGTTCTGTTCCGTTGGTCTATATGTCTGTTTTGGTACCAGTACTGTGCTGTTTTGATTACTGTAGCCTTGTAGTATAGTTTGAAGTCAGGTAGCATGATGCCTCTAGCTATGTTCAGTATGATATTGGCTGAGGGTTTGTCATAAATAACTCTTATTATTTTGAAATATATTTCATCAATATCTAGTTTATTGAGAGTTTTTGGCCTATTCAGGGGTCCAACTTCTTCCTGGTTTAATCTTGGGAGGGTGTATGTGTCCAGGAATTTATCCATTTCTTCCAGATTTTCTAGTTTATTTGCATAGAGGTGTTTATAGTATTCTCTGATAGTAGTTTCTATTTCTGTGGGGTCAGTGGTGATATCCCCTTTATCATTTTTTATTGTGTCTATTTGATTCCTCTCTCTTTTCTTCTTTATTAGTCTGGCTAGCAATCTATCTACTTTGTTAATTTTTTTCAAAAAAACAGCTCCTGGATTCATTGATTTTTTTTAAGAGTTTTTCTTGTGTCTATCTCCTTCAGTTCTGCTCTGATCTTAGTTATTTCTTGACCTCTGCTAGCTTTTGGATTTGTTTGCTCTTGCTTCTCTAGTTCTTTTAGTTATGCTGTCAATTTGAGATCTTTGTAGCTTTCTGATGTGGGCATTCAGTGCTATAAATTTCCCTCTTAACACTGCTTTAGTTGTGTCCTAGAGATTCTGGTATGTTGTCTCTTTATCCTCATTGGTTTGAAAGAACTTTTTGGTTTCTGCTTTAATTTCATCATTTAGCCAGGAATCATACAGAAGAAGGTTGTTCAATTTTCATGTAGTTGTGTGGTTTTGAGTGAGTTTCTTAATCCTGAGTTCTAATTTGATTGCAGTGTGGTCTGAGAGACTGTTCATTATGATTTGAGTTCTTTTGCATTTGCTGAGGGGTGTTTCACTTCCAATAACATGGTCAATTTTAGAATAAGTGCCATGTGGAACTGAGAAGAATGTATATTCTGTTGATTTGGGGTGGAGATTTCTGTAGATATCTGTTGGGTCCACTTGATCCAGAGCTGAGTTCAAGTCCTGAATATCTTTGTAATGTTCTGTCTCGTTGATCTGTCTAATATTGACAGTGGGGTGTTAAAATGTGTTAGTCTAAGCCTCTTTGTAGGTCTCTAAAAACTTGTTTTATGAATCTGGGTTCTCCTATATTGGGTGCATATCTATTTAGGATAGTTAGCACTTCTTGTTGAATTGATCCCTTTACCATTATGTAATGCCCTTGTTTATCTTTTTTGATCTTTGTTGATATAAAATCTGTTTTGTCAGAGACTAGGATTGCAACCCCTGCTTTTTTTTTTTTCTTTCCCTTTGCTTGGTAAATTTTCCTCCATTCCTTTGTTTTGAGCCTATGTGTGTCTTTACATGTGTGATGGGTCTCCTGAATACAGCACACTGATGGGTCTTGACTCTTTATCCAATTTGCCAGTCTGTATCTTTTAATTGGGGCATTTAGTTCATTTACATTTAAGGTTAATATTGTTATGTGTGAATTTGATCCTGTCATCATGATGCTAGCTCATTATTTTGCACACTAGTTGATGCAGTTTTTTTATAGTATCTTTGGTCTTTATATTTTGGTGTGTTTTTGCAGTAGCTGGTACTGATTTTTCCTTTCCATATTTTGTGCTTCCTTTAGGAGCTCTTGCAAGGCAGGCCTGGTGGTGACGAAATCCCTCAGCATTTGCTTGTCTGAGAAGGATTTTATTTCTCATTCACTTATAAAGCTTAGTTTGGCTAGATATGAAATTGTGGGTTGAAAATTCTTTTCTTTAAGAATGTCAAATATTGGTCCCCACTCTCTTCTGGCTTATAGGGTTTCTGCTGAGAGATCTGCTGTTAGTCTGATAGGCTTCCTTTTGTAGGTGACCTGGCCTTTGTCTCTGGTTGCCCTTAACATTTTTTCCTTCATTTTGACCTTGGAGAATTTGATGATTATGTGTCTCGGGGTTGATCTTCTCGTGGAGTATCTTAATGGTGTTCTCTGTATTTCCTGAATTTGAATGTTGGCCTGTCTTCTTAGATTGGGGAAGTTCTCCTGGATAATATCCTGAAATATGTTTTCCAAGTTGGTTCCATTCTCCCCATCTCTTTCAGGTACTCCAATCAATCATAGGTTCAGTCTTTTTATATAGTCCCATATTTCTCTGAGGTTTTGTTTGTTCTTTTTCATTCTTTTTTCTCTAATCTTGTTGTCCCGCCTTATTTCAGCAAGATGGTCTTCAAACTCTGATATTCTTTCTTCCGCTTGATTGATTCGGCTACTGATACTTGTATATGCTTCAGAAAGTTCTCATGCTGGGTTTTTCAGCTCCACCAGGTCATGTATGTTCCTCTCTAAACTGGTTATTCTAGTTAGCAGCTCCTCTAACCTTTTATGAAGGTTCTTAGCTTCTTTGCATTGGGTTAGAACATGCTCCTTTAGCTCAGCAGAGTTTGTTATTACCCACCTTCTGAAGCCTTCTCCTGTCAGTTTGTCCATTTTATCCTCCATCCAGTTTTGTGCTCTTGCTGGAGAGCTGTTGTGATCATTTGGAGAAGAGGCACTCTGACCTTTTGGGAATTCAGTGTTTTTTTGTTGATTCTTTCTCATCTTCATGAGTTTGTCCAGTTTCAGTCTTTGAGGCTGCTGACCCTTGGATGAGGTTTTTGTGGGACTTTTTTTTGTTGATGATGTTGTTGTTGCTTTCTGTTTGTTTGTTTTTCTTTCAATGGTCAGGTCCCTCTTCTGTAGGGTTGCTGTGGGTTTACTTTCAGGCCCTATTCATCTGATTTGCTCCCATGCCTGAGATGTCACTCAAGGAGGCTGGAGAACAGCAAAGATGGGTGCCTGCTCCTTCCCCTGGGATCTCTGACCTCAAGGGGCACCAACCTGATGCCAGTAGGAACACTCCTGTATAGGGTGTTGACACTCCTGTTGGGGGGTCTCACCCAGTTGGGTGGCATGGGGAGCAGGACCCATTTAATGAAGCACTTTGACTGTGCCTTGGTGGAGGGGGGTGTCCCACACTGGGGGAAAACCCACTCATCTGGGCTGCCTATATTCATCAGAACTAACAGGAAGGATCACTAAGTTTGCTGGTCTGTGGAGACTATGGCCACCCTATCCCCTAGGGGCTCAGGCCCAGGGAGATCAGAGTTTTGTCCCTGAGTCCCTGGCTGGAGTTGGAGTTCCTGCAGGGAGGCCCTGCCCAGTGAGGAGGGCTGGGTCAGGGTCAGGCCTGAAGACGCACTCTGGCCTCAGTCTGCCACAGCTGGTGTGTTGGGCTGTGGGGAATACCTCTTGGGACCAAGCCATCCAGTCTCCCTGGCTCCAGCAGGGAAAAGCCCGGCTGGGAGCTGTAGGGATGGCTGCCACCCTTTCTACCGCCCTGGGAGCTTAGTGTATTAGGCAGCTAGTGGTCCCAGTGTTGGCTGCTGCCCCTCCCCAAGGAGCTCAGATGGCTTAGACAGCAGGCAGCTGCCCCTCCCCACTGGGGAACTCAGCAGGCTTAAGCAGATTCTAGCTGAGTGGATGTTGAGAATATGTGTGGCTCCATGGTTAGGACCCTAGGCCCCAGAGGTGTGGACTCACGAGTGAGATCTTCCGATTTGTGGGTTGCACCGTTCCATGGAAAAAGCACAGTTTCCCAGGTTGCGTAGCACACTCACTCAAGGGCTCCCCAGCCCCATGTGCTTCTTAGGTGGCCCGCTGTACCACACCGCTCTTCCTTCCTCTCTGTGGGTCACACCAGCTGCCTAGTCAGTCCTGATGAGAGAACCCGGATACCTTGGTTGCCAGTGCTGGATGCGTATGCTGCTTTGGTTCTTCTTGATGGCAGCCTTCAGTCACGGCTGCTTCTAGGTGGCCATCTTGGCCCCACTCCAAAAATCCGTTCAATTCTTAGTTTTATTACAATCAAATTTATATATCTTTTATTTTGTAACTAGTAACTTTTGTGTCTCGATGAAGAATTTGGTCCCTTCCCCAGGTCATAAAGATATTTGCTTATATGTATATCTTCTGAACGTTTTAAATTTTGCTGTGGCATTTGGATTCTTAATCCATTTGGAATTGATTTTTGACAGTATGAGATAGGGATCCATTTTCAGTTATTTCCATGTATAATAAAAAACCACCTTTTCCAGTGAAGGCAGGATTTAAATCTGAATCTGTCCAACTTGAAAGCCCGTGCTCTTAATCACTATGCTATTCCAGGGAAACAATGGCATGGACTGTTCAATAAACAAGTGCAAGGCACCTGGGAGCACAGAAGAATAAGGCACGGCTGCTACCTCCACTGTTGCTCCTTAGCAGAAACCAAGGGCTATGTTGGAGCTCTCTTCAGAGACTTCTTTTCCTTCTAAGGTTTTTTTTTTTTTTTTTTTTTTTTTTTTTAATTGAGATGGAGTCTCACTCTGTCTCCTGTGCTGGAGTGCAGCAGCGTGATCTCAGCTCACTGTAACCTCCGCCTCCCGGGTTCAAGTGATTCTCGTGCCTCAGCCTCCCGAGTAGCTGGGATTACAGGTGTGCACCACCACACTCAGCTAATCTTTTGTATATTTTGTAGAGATGAGGTTTCACCATGTTGGCCAGGCTGGTCCCGAACTCCTGAGCTCAAGTGATCCGCCTGCCTTGGCCTCCCAAAGTGCTGGAATTATAGGTGTGAGCCACTGTGCCCAGCACCCTTCTAAGTTTTATGATAACATATTTCAGCTCATCTTTTGGCATCAGCAGATCCACTGAGGGGTTCCTATGGTAAACTCTGGGCCTCACTACTTTATTTCTTGAAGGTTAATGTGACGGTGTGAAAAAGAACATAGAGCCAGACAGAGCTGGTCCTAAGGCTCAGTTCTTTCACATAGCAGCCTTGGGGAATTAAACATTTTCTGAACCTCAGTTTCTTCATCGATAAGATGGGAATAATAAAGCTTATCTCACAGGGTAGTTGAGAGGATTACATAAAAGGTGACACAGAGGAGGTAGTCAACAAATGTGTTACCCTTTTTTCTGTCCTAACACTGCTCCTCACCTGCAAGTTAACAAATGACACCATTTCTTCCATTGTCTCCCATTGATTTATGCCTACCCTTCCATTTTTTGTCTCCAGCTAGCTTAGGCTTCGTTACCACAACCCCTTTCTTGGTCTTCTGGACTCTAGTAGCAGAATCTAGAATGGTTGGCAGTGTCAAATCAATGCATTGCAACAGTAACATACCCTCGAGCCTCACTTATGGGTTGTCTCAAGCCTATGGCTGAAGAATAGGGATCAGAATGTGCATGTACCTCACATTTCTGTAAGTAGATCTTGCTTCTTAAGCTTTCCTCTCTCCTTTCTACCCAGAAGATCGCCAACAGGGCCACTGTGCTCAGCACGTTCTTCCTGTGTGCAAGGCCTCCACTGTGAGCCCTGGAATCCTGCCATGCCCTGTACAGCTGCAGCACTTCAAACTCATTTTTGCTCCTCCCTGCCTTACTGACTCTTCTCTCATCAGTTTGGTTCCCTGAAGATCACTCTACCCACTCTCCACTGGCACCTGTCTTACAAACATTCATTGCTAATAACAATGATAACATGTCATACTTACATGAGGCACTTTGATATCTATTATCTTGAAGAGGAAGACACTTGGCTATTATTGTCCCCATCTCATGGATTAGCCTCAAAGAGTGACTTGTCCAAGGTGGGCATTACACCATAGGCAAGTGGCAGAGCTGATATTGTAACCCAGAACCAGGGCTTCTGGTGTCAAGGTCATAGCTCTTTGCATTCTTTGTTTTCAACCATAAACGTAGACCTTGACTAATTGAAGCAAAAGAGAATATATTGGAAGGGGACTGGATACTGAGTAGCTCATAGAATTGAAGAGAGACAACTGAAAAAACAAGCCTTGGGAAGCTGAAGGACCAAGATGGCCCCAAACGTCTAAGTAACAAGAGGTCACAGACCTTACCATTGGACACCGTCATTGTCCCTCTGCAACCTTACTGCGAATGAGAATCCTCAGTAGCAAAAGGGCTTAATTCACTCATTCACACTTCTCATGGGGGTTTCAGCCCACTAGGACTTCTGTCTTGTGGAATGGTGGCTCACCTAGAGAGCTGACAAAACTGGCAGATGTCTAACACAGCCTCCTAGGACATTATCTCTTCTTGTCATCTCCCCTCTGTGAGGTTTGAGAATCTTGTCACTTCAGCTGGCCTGGGAGCTCCTACCCCAGTTTCTTCCAGGAATTCCATACACTGCGCTGGTACACAGCCAAGACTTCATAAATGATCTTGGAAGGCTGAGTTAGGGAAAGAGTTCCTGTTCTCAGGGTCTTAGACTTAAGACAAGCCTTTTGGCTTTGTTTGAATTTGCTTTCTTAGTAAAAACAAAAAGAAAAACAAAAGGCCAGACATCAAAACAGAAGAGAAAGGCCTTTCCCCACATGCATTCCCAGGTGCCCAGAGCTGGCTTTGAGAAGCTTGAGTGAGACAGGCACACTCCCACTCAGTCCCTAATTAATTGATCACCTCCATCTGGTCAAAATGTTTACTGCTTCTGCCTACTCCTCAGCAGGGAGGAGTCCCTGGTTCAGCAAAGCAGCAAGTGTGAAAGGGGAAAACAACAGCCCCCATACAGCACATGCAGCACCACGTTTAACCCACACTATAGATGTGGCTCTATCTATAGCCTTGTCATCAATCAGCAGGTGATGAGGTGTAGGAGCCGAGCTAGGTCCCGTCACTGCCTGGGGCATTTTGCAGTGTCACTGCGTGCATTCTTCATCCAAGCTAAATAGAGTGCTGGGTGGGGTGCTCTTTCTTGCACTATTTACAAGCCCCTGGGATTTTTCCTTATCCCAAAGGACTGTGAAGGGAACATGTGGACCTCAGCAATTTCTGTGGTGAAGTCATAGGGCGCTAGGAGGGCCACCTGAGCCTGGGAGATTAAACCCAAGGCTACTGAGCTTTAAAGATAGGGATGGGGTTAAGGCAGAAAAGAGGCAGGAAGAGGAAATTTGATTCTTCTAAATCTTACCTCATTTAAACATTTGTTTGGTAAAATTCCAATTATGCTTCTTGACAGAGCAGATTTTTACAATGTTCCAAATGTAAAAGTTGGAAAGAGGCTACAAATGAAAACAATTCGGTAATACCTAAAGCCAAAAATAAGCCAGAATTAATCAGAATTACCTAACTATCTCAGGCTAAGTGGAGTTCAAATGATCTGTAATCTAGAATCTAGATCAACCTTCCTCTCACTCCCACAGAAAACTCTAGAATGTGACATTGGGAAAATACTCTGTCATTTCAGAGGCACCACCTCCTGATTCTGTGGTCCTGGCATGTCAGCACCTGACTGTGGTTATCTGAGAAATGGGGATAGTAAGGCCTGCCCTGGCTCCCCAGACGGCTTCTCTAGAGATGCAAGACACATTGATGTGAAGCAGAGCTCTTCAGAAGTGGGGCAATGCTGGAAGCGGACGTTGTGGGGTGTTTGGTGGCTTCTCAGAACTCATTGGCCATGTCCACCCCCCTTCTCTTCATGCCCTATTTTTACTCCTCTTTCAAATGTCCTGCTCTTCATTTCTCACCACATACTTCTTCTTCGAGATTCCTTTTCCCAGGTTCTAGGTCTTGGTTAAGATTTCCCAAAGGTATTTTCATGGATCCCTAGTCCCCAAAATGGCCCACAACTAAAGGAGTTTCTAAGAACAAATTGGTTTGAGAAACAACAAGCACCATGACTGCCTTTCAGAAAGTACAGCTCTCATTAGGCTCTGAGAAGTCTTGCAGGAAGGAAGCTTGTCTACCTGTGCTCTTTAGTTAGTACTTTCATAATTAATTTGACCACAGAAGCCATTGTTCAAATATCGCCTATTAATACCTCCCCCAAAATACAGCTTGGGAAATGTCCTAGATAATGATGATGATGATATGATGATGATGATGAGGCCCATTGATCAAACACTTACTACATCAGAAATAAACACTTAATAACATTTAACTCTCAGGCAACCCAATGAGATGGGTGGCATTATCCATACCTAGAAAGTGAGACTGATTGACACCCAGGTCTGGCTATTTCTGTTTTACAAATAAGGAAAATGAGATTCAAGGAAGGTAAGTATTTTGCCCAGTCTTATAGCTAGTGAGTAGTGGAGTTGGGCCATGAACCCAAGTCTTGTACCCAGGTCTGTCTAACTTTAAAGGTCCCACTCCTGATCACTGCACACATGAGCCTGTGGCTTGTAGGCTGAGTTCACACATGGCTTCACACTGGAGGGGCTGCTCAGGCATGGCCACCCCTCAGGAGTTTATATGATGGAGGGTGGAATTGGATCGATGGGCAGCCAACCTAGTGTATGGCCCTCAGCAACCCATAAAATGGGACAGTCACACCCTCTGGAATCCATTGCAATGGGACAGTCACACCCTGTTGCTGGAAAAAATAGGAAACCCAGATTCAAGAGCTGGAGTGGTTTTGACCAGCGTGGTTTAACCAGGCAGCAGCCATGAAGCCTGAAGTGCTCCAGAATCTGTCCTTTCAACAAATCTACCCCACCCTCCCAGGCCCAGAGCTTTGCTCCTCCATCCACAGTTCTCAAAGCTGCTTAGGTTGCCTGGCTGCTTTTCGCTAATTGAAACCTGTTGTGGTGCCTGTTGCTATAAACACTTGGCCAATTTGCATAAGTATGTGACATTATAAAAGTTCCTGAAAGATCTTATCCACATGGCTGGCACAGGGCCCAAATGAAAAGCCAGGTAGACAATGTGTGTGTTATTAAAAAAAATAATAATCTTGTTTATGTTCCTTGTGCAGGTGAACAGGGCAAGAAATGGAAAGCGTATCCAATCCAGAGGCAGTGAGTATAGCCTGCTTTGTTTTGTTTTGAAATTATTTGAGTTATTTTTCTTGTACCTCCCAAGCTGCCTGTCACATGTGAAAAGCCGGATTGAGGCTGTTAAGGTTATACAAATGGGTTTGTGTTTTGCAGCGGAAGGTTCTGAGTGCTGGAGACTCACAGAGCAGGAGGAAGTTTGGAGATCACCACGTCCAGTGGTATCATTTTACAGATGTGGGAAACTGAGGGCCTGAAACTTGCATGAGACTCCTGACTTCTAATGCCGGGGCTCTCTCACACTTTCCAAAAACACTCCAGAATCAACCAATATACTCACCCTCATTTTCAACAGAGTAAAATGCATTTAGATGTAACAAGACAAAAATCAAAGCCTTCCCAAGCTTTGGGGTTTGGTGAGCCCACGGCCTCCTGAAGCCCTCTAACCTCCCCAGCTCTCAGTCATAGTCAACTGTTTAGGACCACCAGCCCGAGCCAGGAGCTGGCGTGTTCTTTCACATACAATTTCTTTCAACCTTCTGAGCTCCTCTAGGAGGTGAGTCCTTTTCAGCTGTGGAAATCAGGGCTGAGAGAAGTTAAATAATGGTCCTCAGTTACACAACTAGAAAGCAGGGCTGTGAATGAAACGCAGAACTGGCTAACTGCAAGCACTGGTTTCATCACTTCGTAGGGTTGTTGGAACGATTGAGCAGGACGGCACCCGTGAAGCACTGGTACGGTGCCTTGCACACACTGGGTACTTTAAAAGTGTCAGATCCCACCCCGATGTCTGTCCCGAGTCATCCATCACCTGCATTAACTCCAATAGAAATCATCTACAATACGCAGCCTTATTAACTCATGGTTCACCTAAAATGACCTTTTCTCCAGAGTGCCTTGAAAACCCAGTTAATTCAGTTCAGTAGCCCCCAAACACTAATTTCACAGATGTGCTCAAGCTTGCTAACACTTGAGGGGTTGGCTGGTGGTTTGCAACCAAGCAGACCCCCATTCAAGAGGCCAAGAAGCTGTTATATTTTCTAAACACTTAAAATTGACAAGGAGGGATGTTCATCCTGTCCCACCTCTTAGCCAGGCATGAAAATTCTGCATCTCTCTCCATCGCGGACAACCAAGTTTGAGCAATGTTCTTGTTATTGTTGTTGGGTCCCTACCAACTGTCTCTCTATGCATGTTTTTGGAGGCCTCGAATTGAACAATTAAGCAGCACGACAACTCACTGTGCTGGACAGTTTTAGTAAAGAGGGTGGAAAGGGAACAAGGAACTCAAGAAACCAGGGAGCCAGAGGTCATTCCATGACAACGGTCCACTTGTGTCTTTCCACTGGTTCACTGTGGGGCTTTGCACACCTCACTCCAAGTAGGGCAGCAGATCTGTTCTCCCTCCCATGCCAGTAACATCATTAGGGCCAAATGAGCTATGAGAAAAACCAGATTCTTCCTCCTCCCTTCCTCTCCCCTCCACCATGCAGTTACCTCCAAGGCAGGACACCTCAGCCTCAAGTCCAGTGTCCAGGGACAGAGGAGGCCTGCATCTGTGGGACAGGGGTGGGGAGTTGCAGCTGCAGGACCGTAGAGGTAGCGTCAAGGCTAATGGAAGGAAGGGGATGGTGGGAAGGGGAGGGGATGGGCGTAATGTTTACTGAGCTCATACTACGGGCCAAGAACTTGACACTTCTAAGCTTTCTTAATCCCCACAGAAATCCTGTGGGGTAGGAATTATTATCTCCTTTGTACCAGTGAGGAAACAGAGGGTCAGTAGGGTTAGGTAACTCACCCGAGGTCATATGACTCTGGAGGTGGAGCCGGCATTTGAATGCATGTCTTTTGATTTCAAGTCCTACCTTCTTTCCAGGAGCACAGGCACCCTGTGAGAGCAATTCCAAAGTGCTGACTCTGTTGCTTGTCCACGTTACCTTGTGACCCTGAGCCAGCTGCTTGCCTTCTTAGCTTTCTTACCTGCAAAATGGGGTTATATCTAGTGCCTACTTCCTAGGGTTGTTGTAGTAATTAGATGAGATATGCACATAAAGTGCTTAGCGCAATGCCCAACGTGTTGGAAGAGTCCTGCAGATGTCTGCCATTGCTTTTATGTTTGCTGCTGCTGCTCCTACTTTCCTGGGAAGTCACTCTCCCTGTGCCTCAGTTTTCTTAGCTGTAAAATGGGTGGATTGGACTGGAGATGCCTAATCTTTCCAGTGATAAAATTATATTACTCTGCTTGGCATTCAGTTCAAGTCTGTCTTTCCAACCTGCCTCCCCTCAGGGCTCCCCTGCTGAGTTCCTTAGTTCTTACAGCATGGTTCTAACCCTGGTGCCCTGCTTGTTTTTGCCACTGTGTAATTCTTTCAAGCCTTCACTCCCACTCCTTACCTTCCTTGACTTATCTTTGCTTTCTTCTGCCAATTTGAATTCTATACTTCTTTCAAGGCCTAGATGAAAACTCAACTCTTCCATGGAACCACCTCTGGCCAACCCCGCCCTGAGATGATTTCCCTTCCATTTAAATTCCCTTGGCTATTATGCCCGCGGTTGACTCACACTGCTTCCAAATGGTTTGTATTGTCTCACTGACTTCTGGTTGATTTAAACAAATTCCCTAAAAGTAAACTCCCCAAGGGCAAGGACCTCGTTGTCTACTTTGGTGTTGCCTCAGTGATGGCCAACACAGTCCTGGGCATATTCTTGGTGAATTGAGGGGACGCTGCGTGGGTCACCCCCTCCTCCCTGGGTGGCTGAGCACCTCTGGGGAGGGGGTTTTCTTCTGGTTGCCTAGGTCTATAAGGGTGAGTGAGATATCACCTCTGCCCTCATGGAGTTTGCGGTGGGAAAGAAGGAGACTTGTAAATGTAACCAATTGCAGAGTAATATGATGAATACTATTCCCATGGCATGGGGGAGGGTGGTCCCCTTTGTGGAGAGGAGGTGAAGGCTTCTGCCAGCTCAAGGAGGAGCAAGCGTTCCCAGGTAGATGCAGGAGTGGGCTCTGTGCAGTGTGCACAGGGTGAGAAGATGCAGTACATCCTGGTGTATGGAGGTGGGCTAAAGGGTGTCTTTTAGGGGAGGGAAGCAGATCAGGGACAATGGTAGGAAATGGAGTCAGAAACATAGTTTCTCCTTATCCAGTAGCAGTAGGTCCTTATCCCCTGGGCCCACAGCTAAAGACCATGCCAAAATCAGAAAAGGAAGAGCTGTGTAAAGAGCTTCATTTATTTATTTGGCATGAAAATGCCCCCTTAAAAAAATCATGGTGATAATAGCAGTTGCTTGATGTTTATTTGTTTTCTCATTTCATTTTGTTTTCTTTTAACATCGTTACTTGACAAAATACAGATTTGGCAATTCTATGTCAGAGGAAATATTCCAGGTCCATATTCTTGGAATACTCCTCTGGGAGCTATTGAGATACATGGAAATAACAAGCAAGTGCAACGTTGATTTAACTCAGGGGGACAGCTGAGGAGCTTCGAAATAATTTCTGCTTTCTGCTGATGAGGATAGCAGATGTGGCCAATGATTGCAACGGGTGCTTTTAAAATGCAAAGCAGAGAGGCAGTCTGATGGATTTCGGTGGCTTTAATCCCTGTCCTCTCTTGTGAGAGGCTCACTCTGTGGCTCCTTCTCTGTGCTCCTCTCCTCTCCTAGCTATTTCCATCCGCTGCTCCTCCCTCCCTGGGAGGGAATGGAATGTGTCCTTATTCCTACAGAGCCTCTTGGGGGCAACTCTGACTTTATCACCAATCTTCCCGTCTTTCAAAGCAAGGGCTGACAACTGCGATTTCTCATCTCCAGGTGTGAAGGAAATTGCCCCTTGTAAGTGTCTGCTCATCTCAGGCCCTAGCCCCCCAGGGTGGCTCAGTGCCTGTCAGCTGAATTTGCACTAATGAGATTAAAGTCAGTGTGTTGGAACTTTCCAACATTTTTGGACAGATCCGTCCAAAATTCCTACAGTAAGAACTTGCCTGAATCAATATAGTAGTGATTTCAAATCTTAAACTGTCCCTTTCAGGGCATTTCAATCATTTTATGGAAATAAGAGAACAGTTGAGGGGGGCCCTGGAAACAAAAGTGTATAAAGAGAGGTGCAGGGTGGGGGCTGAGGCTGGCTTCTCAGGTGGCAAAGGTATTTCAAGCCCTATATGGTAAGGTTCACTTTGCTTAATCCTTTCTCATTTTAGCTGGGGTTCCACTCCACAGAGTCTTGTCCAAGGCCTCACGGCAGTTTTGCTGAAAAAGTAAACAATCAGAACGAAATGCAGAGGTGTCCTGAAGGGCGAGGGAGGACGCACGCCCTGGACCTTCGTGGAGAGAGTGAGACTCCTGGGGGGTGATGACTCAGGGGACATCAGGGGATGATTTTGAAATGGGCTCTCTAACCATCAGCCCCTGGAGAAGTGGGTATTGAAGGCCTGGAGAGTGGGAAGATGGGGAGGAGAATTCACAGTTGTTGAAGTGATCATGGACTTAGAGTCTTGGAGAAACAGCAGATACCTGAATTCTTGTCTTAGCTCCATTGTGTGACTTTGGGCTAGTTATAGCATCCTTCTGGGGCTCAGTTTCCTTAGATCAAAATGAGGGTACAGCACCACCGAGGTTCTTTCCATTCTCTTCTGAGATGCTAAGTGAAAGAGTCATGCTCCCTGCTTTTGCTTCCTCCTGAGATGTGAACTCCCTGAAGTCTGAGGCTGTAGCTGTGTCCTGAGCTGTGCTTTGGTTTGCTGGGGTCAGCGACGACCCTGCTGCAGACACATTGACAACAGCCCGTGGGAAGGCCAAGAACAGTTTGTGGTGCTGGAGCACATTCTGCAAGCCAGGGCTCTAGAGCAAATGGGGCTACCAGAGGCAGCCCTATGGGCTCAACTACAATGGTGAAATTTAGAAAGCTAAGCTTGCTTCAGGAGGCTGACACACACACACACACACACACACACACACACACACAGTCCTCAGCCTCCTGTCCACCTCTAGGTCTTCGGTCCCACCCTCTACTTACGGACTCCACTCCTTCTCAACCTTTTCCAATTCCATCCATAGCCAAAGACCATCCTCCATGATGATTCTTTTTCTTGGGTTGATTGCTGTTGTTGATGAGGCAGAGACAATTTGCATGCCTCCCTATGTCCGCTCCTCACAATGTAAGATGCCCTTGACTACATAAATGACTTCATTGTCTGCCAGAGTGGCAAGATGTTGGGTAGAAATCAGAAAGAAATTCTGGCACATGCTTCAACATGGAGGAACCTTGAGGACCTTATGCTAATTGAAATAAGCTAGACAAAAAAGGACAACTATCACATGATTCCACTTACAGGAGGTACCTAGAGTAGTCCAATTCATAAAGAAAGTAGAATAATGGTTTCTACTTTCATTGAATGGGGCCAGGAGAAAGGGGGTTGGGGAAGTCATCTTTTATTGGCTACAGTTTCCCTTTGGGAAGATAAAGAGGTTTTGGAGATGGTGGTGGTGATGATTGTACAACAACGTGAATGTGCTTAATGCCACATAACTAATACATTTTTAAATAGTTAAAATGATAAGTTTTATGTTATATTTAAACATTTAAATTTATATTTCACCATAAAAACTATGGAGGACTAAATCCCTGTACAAAAGAAACTGGTTTCGTCTTCTGGGCTTCTTCAACCAGGTTGTTTAAGTTCTGGAAGCCAGCTAATCCTTTGTTTATTGTACTTTTTCGTCAGGTCTGGTGACTTCCCATTTGCACAGTTAACAGGTAGAGTCAAGAGATATTGACACTGGGCTTGGTTTTGAATTTTCAATACTTTTTTGTACGGTAGTTATCCGTGGTTCTTGACATCCATTGCCACACAGAAAAGTGCCTTGCTCAACAGCACAAGAAGGAGGCAGTGATTCGGTGATACAGGACTCGGGTGAAGAGGAGGTGAATTTGGAGGGTGAAGAAGAGAACGGAAATCATGGGGGTTGGTAGGAGTGTGAAGCCGTGCTCTAGTGGCTCAAAGGGAAAGAGGACAGTGGACAGAGAGACAGTAAGTGGGAACTAAGGTTCCTATGTAAGTGGGGGGCACACCCTCTTGGAGGCTGCCAGTTCCAAATGTGAATGACTCATAAGAGCCATCCACAGCACTGTAATTCCATCAATATCTAGGTTCATTGATATCTCAGGAAAATAACATTATCTTATCTCCCTACTCTCCATCTCTCTGGTTCCTATCAATCTGTGTCACTTCCCATCACTGCTTTCCATTTGCGCCAAGGCTTGAGTGCCAGGGGCACCCTGCTAATTAATTGCCTTGACCTGTGAACACAGGTGTGTTCTTGTCAAGATTTCCATGCCTGGGGAAACATCAGCCTTTGGCTCCAACAGTATCTCTGTGGGTCCATGTTCTGAAAGCCTCTCTGCCTGAGACTCTTCTGGGACATTGGCTGTCCTCATTATCTCAATTAGCATTTCTTTTACACCTACTTTAGAGCAAGAAGTGACCTTGGAAATCATCTAACTCAGTGCTTCTCAAACATCCGTGTGCATATGGGTCCCTGGGGGAATCTTTCTGGAGTGCAGATTCTGATTCAGCAAGTCTTGGGCAGGTAAGGAGGGACCTGAGGTTCCGTAGATCCAACATATTCCCAGGTAGTGTCCATGCTGCTGATCCCTGAACCACACTTTAAGCAGCAAGAATCTAGTCTTGTGATTCTCAGCACTGACCACGTGGTTCAATCACCTGGGGAGCTTTAGCAAAATACAGGGGCCTGAGCTTTACTCCTGAGATATTATTTAGTTGGTCTAGGTACAGCTAGTCTTTATTTGTTTAAAAAGCTCATCATACGATTCTAGTGAGCACTGTGTGTTGAAAGCTGGAGCTCTGATCAAATAGCTCGATTTTCCATCTTTCTCATTGAAATTGACAAAAAAATCCACGGTCACCATCCCACTTTGCCTCTCCTTGGCCTGGGATTTGATTTTCTGTTGTGAGAAAATTACCTGTTATGAAGGCTGTAACCATAAGAAATAACATTTATTGAGCATTTGCTATATGATAGGCATCATTCCAAATGCTTTACAATCTCACAATACTCATGAGTTAGATACTACTATTATCATGCTCATCTTTTTTTATAGATGTGACAACTTAGCCACAGAGAAGTAAAGTAACTGGCCGGGCACAGTGGCTCACGCCGTAATCCCAGCACTTTGGGAGGCTGAGGCGGGCGAATCATGAGGTCAGGAGTTCGAGACCAGCCTGGCCAACATGGTGAAACCCTGTCTCTACTAAAAAAAAAAACAAAAAATAGCTGGGCATAGTGGCAGGTGCCTGTAATCCCAGCTACTCGGGAGGCTGAGGCAGGATAATCGCTTGAACCTGGGAGGCAGAGGTTGCAGTGAGCCAAGATCGTGCCACTGCCTGTAATCCCAGCACTTTGGGAGGCCGAGGCAGGCGAATCATGAGGTCAGGAGTTCAAGACCAGCCTGGCCAACATGGTGAAACCCTGTCTCTACTAAAAAAAAACCCAAAAAATAGCTGGGCATAGTGGCAGGTGCCTATAATCCCAGTTACTCGGGAGGCTGAGGCAGGAGAATTGCTTGAACCTGGGAGGCAGAGGTTGCAGTGAGCCAAGATCGTGCCACTACCTGTAATCCCAGCACTTTGGGAGGCCGAGGCGGGCAAATCATGAGGTCAGGAGTTCGAGACCAGCCTGGCCAACATGGTGAAACCCTGTCTCTACTAAAAAAAAAACCAAAAAATAGCTAGGCATAGTGGCAGGTGCCTGTAATCCCAGGTACTCGGGAGGCTGAGGCAGGAGAATCGCTTGATCCTGGGAGGCAGAGGTTGCAGTGAGCCAAGATCATGCCAGTGCACTCCAGCCTGGGCAACAGAGTGAGACTCCATTTCAAAAAAAAAAAAGAGGTAAAGTAACTTGCCATAGGTCACACTGCTCGTAAGTGACAGGGCCATGATTGTGCTCAGGAAGTCTGACCCCAGAGCCAACTCTCTTAACTATTGCATGATTCAGCCTCCCTGTGCCATGCCAAAGATGCAGCAATGCTGGTTAATGAGGGAGGACATGTATCTTTTTCAGTCAAAACTTGCTTTTTATGTTGATGTGCTATTTTTTTAGTCTGAATTTTTTTTTGTTATTTTTATGCATCAGTTTATTTCCATTTCAAAAATCACCAGTGATGCAAAGTTGTGTGTGTACATTGCTTTTCTATTTTCTATTCTACCCTTCCATGCAGCAGGCCTTTGCATTGGAAGGCTGTGCAACTGGAATACGACTGTTCACTAAGGGACCCTGACCCAAGTCCAGGATAACATCTGGGAAGGAGATGCTTGTGGGCCTTGGATTTCAAGCTCCACCTTCCCCTCCTATAGGGTTTGAAGAATTTCACAGGTTCCAATCTGGCGAGACGTATTTCTAGGGTGGCCTTTCGCGTAATCTGCCTCATCTTTTTCAGAGGACCCTTGGCATATATCCTTCCCTAACAGAGACATTCCCTTTAGCTCATATTTCAGCCCCCTACAGATCCATCTCCAATTCTAAGCCACGTGGTTTAGTTGCCAGAAACACCAGAGGGTCTTGCCAATAGCGAGTTGTCTGTCTCTTGTAATACAGTACACAGCACAGATCCAACAGTGTAAGAAACATATCTAAACCATCAGTCTAAATAAAGCATCATGAAATGCTCCCAAACCAAACATACTATAAGATCAGTGTGTTTGGCAAATTGCTATTACAGTAGTTTGGATTTTATGCATTTTATGACCCTCCTTTAGTGCAGATGATTAAGAATTGACCGGAGTATTCTCATATTAAAAAGACGTAACTGGCCAGAGAAGAATTTCATAGGGCGCAATCTGAAAGAGAATTTCAAAGTTGGAGGTTTTTTGAGAATGCATCAGGCCCTCCTCCAAACATCTGAATGCCTTTTATATCATCCCCTATAAACAGTTATCCACACTCTGCATGAATACCTCTAGTGTCAGGGAACTCATCACCTTACAAAGCAGTCAGTTCTGTTTTCTGATTATTCCTACCTTTAAAGTTCTAAGTCAATGAAACTTCTATGAATCGACCCTAGTTCTAACGTCACATACACCCAAAATCTGGTTCCTCTTCCATTTAACAGCTTGCTTTAAGCAATTTCCAACAGTTCTTATAGCTTCCTGTGTCTCCTTTTCTCCAAATGAGGTATGATTTTGAAGATCTCTATGGCATAACAAGTCTACTCCCCTGGTCTCTCCCCACATAGCTGCGCTCCGTTTAGAAGCCAGTCCCCCTCCAGTGTGGAGTCAGGTGAGGCTGCTCCCTCTCCTTGCACACCCACTTTCTGTCACCAATATGTGCCCAAGAGGATATAAATCAAGAGCACTGAGCTTCTGATCAACCCTGGCAACTCAAGCCAACAGCTTCCCTATGGGCTCATGACATCCTCACACAGAGAAAGCAGCAGCTAGACCTTCATTCCATACCTCCTCTCACAACTGATTTTGGTCGGGATGCAGCACTGCCAGATGATACCCAGGCGGTTTCATGATGGACACTTTCTCTGTGTAGCCACAGTGTGAGGCTCTGAGAGGACAGCTGGGTCTCTTAATGAGCAGAGACCCCCAGAAGCCCCAGCAAACACCCAGGCTCCTGGACGCCCCTTGCTGGTGTTTCCTCGACACTTGGGAGGCAGCATCAGTTCCGGGAAACTTCCCTCTCCTTTTTCAAAGTGCAGATCAGATAGGCTGACTGCTCCTGCCGGGATCTCCCAGGATGCTACCCTTTCTGTCACTTGATTGCCTTTATCAAGGTTTCAAGGATCCAGAATGAGGGGTCTGTGTATTACCTGTCTTAGACTAAAAGAAATAGGTAGATTCCTTTGGAATCGGCTGAGCAAACAGCTAGGCTCAGAATGAACCATTTCCTATTTCAAAACCCTTGTACCTGCCTTGTACACTGCTTGCTGCCCTGTGGGTGCAGGGAGCTTCTCTGGGCAGCAAGAGAGGTGGGGGCATTGCTCACCATGCCCATGCCTCAGGCCAGGGGTGGCCGGCCAGCCCAGATTGTCCACAGTGCTTCCTTACTGAAAGCCCGTGAAGTAAGTGAAGGCGACAGCCAATAAGCACATCAAGAGATGCTCAACATCATTAGCCACCAGGAAAATGCAAATCAAGACCACCACGAGATACCTAGGATGGCGAAAATAAAAAAGACAGATGATAACACATGTTGGTGAGGATATAGAGAAGTTGGAACGCATAGACATTGCTGGTGGGAATGTAAAGGGGTGCAGCTGCTTTGGAAACAGCTTGATTCTTCAAACAGTTTCTCAGAATGTTCAATATACAGTTACCACACAGCCCTGCAATTCCACGCCCAGATATATACCCAAGATAAATGAAAACTTCTGTTCTCATAAAAACTTGTACATGAATATGGCCAGGTGCGGTGGCTCATGCCTGTAATCCCACCACTTTGAGAGGCTGAGGGGGGTGGATCACCTGAGGTCTGGAGTTCGAGACCAGCCTGGCCAACATGGTGAAAGCCTGTCTCTACTAAAAATATAAAAATTAGCTGGGCATGGTGGCACACACCTATAATCCCAGCTACTCGGGAGGCTGAGGCAGGAGAATCACTTGAACCTGGGAGGCAGAGGTTGCAGTGAACCGAGATTGTGCCATTGTACTCTGGCCTGGGTGACAAGTGAGACTTTGTCTCAAAAACAAAAAACTTGTACATGAATATTTATAGCAGCATTATTGGTAAGAGCCAAAAGGTGATGAATGGATCAACAGAGGTATTTAGTATAATTGTACAGTGGAATATTATTCAGCCATTAAAGGGAATGAAGCACTGATCCATGCTCCAATATGGATAAACGTTGAGAACATCATGCTAAGTGAAAGAAACCAGTCACAAAAGACAAGAGGTGGCAGGATCCCATTAGTAGAAAACATTCAGACTAGGGAGATCTGTAGAGAGGGAAGGCAGATTTATGGTTGTTTAGGGCTGGGGCATATGGGGGATAGGAAAGTGACAGCTGAAGGATGCAGGGCCTCTTGTTGAGGTGATTCTTGCACATATCTGTGAATATACTAAAAGCCACTGAATTGTAACTTTAAATGGGTGAATTGTAGGTATGTGACTTATTTATCAAAGAAATTGTTAAAAATAAAAAGCAAATTATCATAAGAACTTAAAATCAGTATATTGTCATTAATGTAACAATTGTAGGCCCTCCTGAGGTGGGCGATGTCACATGGGCTGGGTGCCTCCTGCTCTCCACCTCAGTCTCCTCACCTCTGCAGTGGGGATGTCCTCACCTCTGCAATGGGAGGTGCCTATCTAATGCGCAGTGCCCTTTTTGCCTCTGCCCTGCATTTTGGCCCGCATGCCACCCCCGTAGGGCTGTATCATCTTCCTATTTCCTCAGGACTTTACACAGAGGTCAAGCCAGGCGAATACACCTTTCTTCAAACCGGAGGGCTGCTTCCCTGCCTCCATGCGCGTATTCACACAGGCCCCCATGGCTGTCCAACCTGCATGCCCTTCGCAGCACTGCCCAGTCTGTGGGGCGGAAAGAGCCATGTGCCAGCCCAGCTCTGACTCCTGTCTCTCTGAGATCTCAGACCCTTTCTGGCCTTGCTCTTCTGTCCTGGTAAAATGACGGGATTGGACTATCAGCCTATTCCGAGGGAGATTTCCTTGACATCACCGCAGGGGTTTTCAAAAGAGCATAGCATGGTTAAATACATGTTGGAATCACTAGATTAAACAGGCTTACCTGTCACAGGACTTCTTTTCCTTTCTTTCTTTCTTTCTTTCTTTCTTTCTTTCTTTCTTTCTTTCTTTCTTTCTTTCTTTCTTTCTTTCTTTCTTTTTTAAGATGGAGTCTTGCTTTGTTGCCAGGCTGGAGTGCAGTGGTTCAATCTCAGCTCACTGCAAGCTCTGCCTCCCGGGTTCAAGCGATTCCTCTGCCTCAGCCTCCTGAGTAGCTGGGACTACAGGCACATGCCACCATGCCCAGCTAATTTTTGTATTTTTAGTAGAGACGGGGTTTCACCATATTGGCCAGAATGGTCTCGATCTCTTGACCTTGTGATCTGCCCGCCTCGGCCTCCCAAAGTGCTGGGATTACACGTGTGAATCACAGGACTTCTCAGAGCCTTCAGTATGGCAACTATGAGCCACCAAGAGGGTGATATGATTTGCAACCTTTCCTAGCTTTTAAAACCATGCACATACACACACACACACACCACACACGCACACACACATACACACACATACACACACACACATACATACACACATACCCATTTTAACAGAATATCTTGTACCACAGAATAACACCTAGGAAATGCTGGACTAGTTGATCTTTAAGGATCATTCTGAATCCAAAAAACAAAACCAAAACAGATGCATTTTGACTTGCGTGCAGCATGAGTTAACGAAAAGAAAATACAAACACAGGCCTCAGAACTAAACAAAGCAGCAGGGCTGGTACCCTGGCCCCTAACTGGCCTCCTACCCTGGCCCCGAACTAACCTCCTATCCCAGCCCACACTGGCCTCATAACCTGGCCCCCCACTAGCTTCCTATCCTGGACCTTCACTGGCCTCCTACCCCGGCCCCACACTGGCCTCCTTCCGTGGCCCCGCACTGGCCTCCTTCCCCGGCCCCTCACTGGCCTCCTTCCCCGGCCCCGCACTGGCCTCCTTCCCCGGCCCCTCACTGGCCTCCTACCCCGGCCCCGCACTGGCCTCCTTCCCCGGCCCCTCACTGGCCTCCTTCCCCGGCCCCTCACTGGCCTCCTTACCCGGCCCCGCACTGGCCTCCTACCCCGGCCCCGCACTGGCCTCCTTCCCCGGCCCCTCACTGGCCTCCTTCCCCGGCCCCGCACTGGCCTCCTTCCCCGGCCCCTCACTGGCCTCCTTCCCCGGCCCCGCACTGGCCTCCTTCCCCGGCCCCTCACTGGCCTCCTTCCCCGGCCCCTCACTGGCCTCCTTCCCCTGCCCCGCACTGGCCTCCTTCCCCGGCCCCTCACTGGCCTCCTTCCCCGGCCCCTCACTGGCCTCCTACCCCGGCCCCACACTGGCCTCCTACCCCGGCCCCTCACTGGCCTCCTTCCCCGGCCCCGCACTGGCCTCCTTCCCCGGCCCCTCACTGGCCTCCTATCCCGGCCCCGAACTAGCCTGTTGTGCTACTCTGCACAGGGTGCAGTAACAGAACACCATAGACTGGGTGCACCAGAAACAACAGAAACATATTTCTCACAGTTCTGGAGGCTGGGGAGAGCCCGCCTCCTGGTTCATAGAGGGGGTCTTCTCACGCCTCACGTGGTGGGTGGAAGGGGTGAGGGGTCTCTCTCAGGCTTCTTTTATAAGGGGGCTAATCTCATTCTTGAGGACTTTGCCCTCAGGACCTAATCACCTCCCACCTCCTGGTACCTTTGCCTTGGGGGCTGGGTTTCAACATATAAATTTTACAGAGATACTCAGATCATTGCACCTGCTGCAACCTTGGACAAGTTAAAATCTGAGTTTCAATCTCCTCGTCCTAAAATCAGGAATCCTAATGCCTTACCTGGAGGGCTGTGGTAGAACGAAGCCAAGGGACACGAGCCCCCAGCACCTGGCACCTGGAGGACAACCACTCACCAGGAACTGCCATCTGCATGATTTTTTTTCTGAATAGATCAGTTTCCTGACTTCCCTGTAAGCCCCTTGAGGGGCTCACCACATCTCAGGCACCTGTGTGCCTCCCTGGTGACTGTACACTTCCTAGCACACGGTATGATTTTCATAAATGTTGATGGAAATTTATTTTATGAAAGTGAATTAATCATGCAATTCCTCAGGAAGAAAGGTTGCATTTCTGCCTCCCACCTTGGCTGGTGGATTTAGGGTTCTGGCCCTTTTCTCTTGGGTGACCTTCACTCAGGCCCATGTAGACTCCATACCCACTTTTTATTTGGAGTTAGGATCACTACCAGACCTATCCCAGGGCAGCTCAAAGAGAGAATACTGAGTTAGGAAGCAGGGCAGAAAAACTGGGGACACAAAATTTAAAGAAACATGTATTTTCTCTCCTAAATTTTCCTTTTGGTGCAATCCACAAGAAGGATGTGGGGATGAATGTGTTAGCCAAGGAAGAGGGTGGCAGATCCCTTGCAGACACTGCTCACACTGGTGGTGTTCAATGTAGCCAGGGTTTTCTAATGATTTCTCACGGACTCACACTTAGGAAGAACATTAGGGCTAAATGAGGTGTGGTTCTTGGACTCAAAGTAAATGCAGTTTGTAGAGAAGACAAGATTTACATTCACAAAATGACTGAAGAGTAAGAAAAATTGTAATCTGGCAGGCTTTCCTTGATCTCTTGATTTAGAAGTTCCTTTGTTCTCTGCATCCAAGGAATCTTTTTTTTTTTTTTTGAGATGGAGTCTTACTTTGTCGCCCAGGCTGGAGTGCAGTGGCGCCATCTCGGCTCACTGCAAGCTCCGCCTCCTGGGTTCACGCCATTCTCCTGCCTCAGCCTCCCGAGTAGCTGGGACTACGGGCGCCCGCCACCACACCCAGCTAATTTTTTGTATTTTTTTTTAGTAGAGACGGGGTTTCACCATGTTAGCCACCGCGCCCGGCAATACCCAAGGAATCTTTACTTTCCCTGTCTTAACACTCATCTATCATACTTCCAGTTCTGTGTTTAATCTGTCTTCCCTGCTAGATCACAAACTTCAGGAGGCAGGGACTGAGTTTTACGTCCCGCCCTATCATCAACACCTAGCATAACACTGACTGGGCACTTACTAATACGGTATAAATTGAAGAGTTGAATGGAATCTAGATTGTGAAGTTCGACCTTTGTTGGACTTTGTGCCAGAGGTCAATTGCTAGAGAATTCAGAGAAGGGAGAGCTTCACCCAGGGGATAAGACTTGAGAGGGACCTGCACAATTCGGGATAGAGTAGAGGAAGGGAGAAGTCATTCCTGGAGAGCGCAGCAAGGGCAAATGCAGAGGCCAGACCGAGTGCCACCCGTGCTGAGAAGAGTGACTGCCTAGCACAGGGCCGTGGGCTCAGTGCACTCTTGCTGAGTTCAGTTCCAGGAGGCATTTCCACTGCTGGCATTGGGAGGAGGAGAAAAGGGAGGAGTGGAGAAATGCAAGGAGGGGAGGTCGCTTCATTCAATCTCCTCTCTATGTCACACTCCACTCACCCACCCCAAGGCCAGGCTGAGGTCCCACACTGGGCCCCAGTGCTGGGGGGCCAGCTCCGTGTGTGGCTCTTGCTAATGGGACTTCAACCTGTGAATGGTCTGGAGCATCCAGGAATGCACAGTAGACCAGCTGGCAGGCTTGGCAGGTTCATCATGCTGGCAAATGGAGGGTTGAGACAGTAATTAGTCTCAACACAGGGAACCCCATGGCAAGAAAATGAGAAAGGCCATTAGCTTTGCCAGTGGAGAAATTATGCCCCGCAGAGAAAGCTCTCTCTTCTGCAGTCTTCCTCCATCTGTGACTCAGCACCCCTGCCTACAACTAAGCCTGTTCACCTGTGCTTTGTCCAAAACAGCCATTGCTACGTTACTCCATGGTGGAGCAGCCGGCCAAACGCAGCCACCCTGGGCAAAGGCACCCACTCTCAGCTCCACCTCTGGCCAGCTGTGCAATCTTGGAGAAATTACAGTTTTTAGTCCTGGGCCTGGAGCAGAGTAGGCACTCAACAGATGCGGCTATTAACAATAATAATATTATTATACTCATTGGTGCACACAACTTGTAAGACAGACAATAGTGGTTTAGGGCAGATAAATTGTTTAGGTGTTTATATCTGTGTTTATTTGTCTATCCTGACACAAGATCTCTGGCCAGAGAAGAGAAGTTTTACTTATGCACAGTGCGTGTTAGTAATGCCTGTTCCCTGTACCCCAATTCCTCATGAGACAATGACTGAGGGCCAGATGTTTACCTACCTGTGCAGTGAAGCTTACACCATAAGAGAGGATTCCCAACATTAGGAGACTTAGAGCTTATATGAGGCAGCTGCCATGGAGTTGAAGAGGGAGAGATCTTTTCTCAGGAATATAAACAAATTCTTTTTGTGTGTGTGACGGAGTTTCGCTCTTGTTGCCCAGGCTGGACTGCAATGGCACGATCTCGACTCACTGTAACCTCTGCCTCCCAGGTTCAAGCAATTCTCCTGCCTCAGCCTCTTGAGTAGCTGGGATTACAGGCATGTGCCATCAAACCTGGCTAATTTTGTATTTTTAGTAGAGATGGGGTTTCGCCATGTTGGTCAGGCTGGTCTCGAACTTCTGACCTCAGGTGATCCGCTCGCCTCGCCCTCCCAAAGTGCTGGGATTACAGGTGTGAACCACTGCACCCAGCCAGAAATATAAACAAATTCTTTCTGAAGAATTCTCTCTGGGCCAGGTCTCTAGGTCTATTATCAGTAGAATGTAAGCAAATGGCTTCAGGGGGAAAAAGCCCTTAAATTTCCCCAGAGAAATTCATTACCTCTAACTTCCAAGCCATGTTTAACCATTCAATCATCCTTTAACTCAGGTTACCAGCACTCTGTTCAGAAAGCCTGGAACATACATACAAACATGTGAAAATGTTGATGGGGCATTGTCTCTCACTTTCTCTGAGCAACTGGCAGCTTAAGATGAGTTTTGAATGCTCACCCCTCAACACCCATATGTGTGTGAGTGTGTGCAGATATTTGTGCACGTGTGTGTATGTTTGTGTGCAAATAGTGCTGACCTTTGCATATGTGGGTGTGTACATTTTGTGGGAACTCATGTATGTGCAATGCCTGGAAATGGATCAAGGTTTCTATGTAGAAGAGAGGCTGTGTGGGGCATTTGAAGTACAGGCTGTGAACCCACCAAGAGCACAGGGTAGGAGGAAGGTGTGCTGGAGCAGAACCCCAGGTTCCTGCCTTCAACACAACTAGTCACATGACTCTGCACAGCCCTTTATTTGTGTATCAGTCCTGTTCCCTCCTAAATGTGGATGATTTGTATCTGTCATGCCTGCCTCACGTAGACTCATGAAACTCAAGTAAGATAATAGATGTGAAAGCACTTTGAACAGTATAAAAACCAAGCAAATCAAATGCAAGCTACTATTAATGGTGCTTTGCCACAAAATTCTGGTTATAACATGCATAAAGTGCACAGCATAGTATCTGGCACATAGTAGGTACTCTATAGATGCCAGTTCTCCTTCTGCCCCCCTCTGCACATAGAGGATACTAATTATGTTGGATGCATGGAGGGGAGGGACGGGTAGAGGGATGGAGGCCTTTGTTAGTGCTCCTCCCTCTAAGTTGCACACAAGTAGCTTTGCACAGAGCATGTGGCTTCCTTGGACCTTGGCTTCCATAACTGTAGGATGGGGACAAAATTCTCCCAATATCCCCAGTTCAGTTTCCTGACCTGGTGCAGAATCTATCATCTCAGATAGGGAACAGGAGTACCGAGAGACAAAATGATGGGGCAGTTAGAGTGACTTTTCCTTCCAGAATAAAAACAGTAGTAAGAATGGAATAGAAGACTAGAACCTGTTGTTTGAGTTGAAGGCATCCAGGGGTGTTTTCCTTGAGTGTCTGCTCTGTGCTAGGACTCAGGTAGCACGTCACTCCCTGACGTCCGGAGGTTGAGTCCAATGAGGAAGACAGACATGAAATGAGTGCCCTAGCAAAGGCTGATGAGTCTGGCGGGAGGACTCAATGCATCTTTATTTCAGCTTGGTTCCTCCTCACTCTGGGGCAAGCTCCTGTTGCTGAGTGAACCACAGCATGCTTTCCCTGTCTATTGTTTTCCAAAGGCCAGAGGAACTTCTTGGATGACTCAACTGGGGAGGATGGGAGAGAGGCAAAAGCTGTGAGATGGGGTGGGGGTACCCCCAGGTTGGGAAGCTGATGGAGCTCTGTGAGAACTGCAAGTGGAGGTGAGCTGGGAGGCAGGAGCACCTTAGCAGCCAATGGCTTTGGGGTGCTTGGGGAGGATGGGGATCCCAGCCTCCATGGAGATTCTCAGGTCCAGTCATGGTGTGGAAGCTGCAGGACCACCTGACTCCAAGGGACCATGGGGACTTGTATGATGGAGATGCCAGGGGTTACAGTGTTGGGCAGGCAGAACAACACTCCCCTGTTCCTCAAAGATACTCACATCCTAATCCCTGGAATCTGTGAATATGCTACCTTCCATGGCAAAAGGAGACTTTGCAGATGCAGTTCAGTTAAGGACGTGGAAATGGGGAGATATTCCTGGATTATCCAGGCAGGCCCAAGATCATCACAGGGTCTTTATAAGTGAGAGTCTGAGGCAGGGGAATCACAGTCGCTAAGAGAGTTAAAGATGCTCAGCTCCTGAGCTGGGTGCGGTGGCTCACGCCTATAATTCCAGCACTTTGGGAGGCCGAGGCAGGCGGATCATGAGGTCAAGAGACCGAGACCATCCTGGCCAACATGGTGAAACCGTGTCTCTACTAAAAATACAAAAATTAGCTGGGCGTGGTGGCGCTTGCCTGTAATCCCAGCTACTCAGGAGGCTGAGGCAGGAGAATCACTTGAACCCGGGAGGCGGAGGTTGCATTGAGCTGAGATCGCGCCACTGCACTCCAGCCTGGCGACAGAGTGAGACTCTGTCTCAAAAAAAAAAAAAAAAAAAAAAAAAAAAACAAAAAAACTCAGCTGCTGTATTTGAAGCTGGAGGAAGGACCATGGGCAGGGAATGGAGGAGCTGGAAAAGAGAAGAAACGTCCTGGAGAGCCTCCGGAAAGGATGCAGCTCTGCGGACACCTTGATTTTACAGCAGTGAGACCCATGTTAGACTTCTGACCTCCAGAACCGGAGGATGATTATATGTGCTGTTGTACATCACTACATTGTGCTAATTTGTTACGGCAGCCACAGGAAACTCATACATTGGTGGAACAGGAAACAGGCTCTTCCTTTCTCTGGCATCACGTGAGTCCTCATGATTTCCGTGCACTGCAGGGCGAGTGCCAGAACCTTCCTGCCGACCGCTGACTCTGAATCGTATCGCCTATGAGTTGACAATTATTAAGAGCTTTCTGGTGCCAGGTGTAATATGATGTTTAACATGCTCTTCTGACCTGGTGTTGAGGCCCTGGCTGGAGGCTGGTCAGCTCCCCTCCCACACCTCAACACTTCCCTTATTGGGCTCTCACAGCCCTGGCCATTATGTGCCCGCCTTAACTGCCCCAGAGCCAGGCCCTTGACAACCAGGGACAGCCCAATCCTACACCCGCCTGCCCCGCCCACCTCACCTTAACCATTCCCTCCTGTGGCCACAGTTGAGTTGCTTGATTGCCCCGATCCTCGTGACTGACCCCATGCTTCCCCGAGTGGCCCTACGTGGTGTCCTCTGTTTGCCCCCAGGGACCCGTGAGTATAAAAAAACTCTAAAACTCATTCCAGTTTCTCTCTTGATCTGCATCTGGCCTCACCCTACCTCACCCAAGATAATGCGGCTAAAACCCCAGGCCATGCTCTAAGCCCTTGTGTCTCCTCGTGGGATCCTTAGCACAGCCCAAGGAGAGACCTTATTATTATCCCCAGTCACTGTGAGGAAGCCGAAGTAAGGGGAGGTGAAATGACTTGCCCAGAGCCACACAGCTGCCATGGGGTAGAGCTGGAGCCCAAAACCAAGTGGCCAGGCAAGAGCGCGAACCCCTCACTGCACACCCTGCTGCCCACAGTGACAGGGACGGCACCGCCACCAACCTAACAGGATGGACCCTCCAAATCGGGTTTGACTTAAGGAAATAAGGTAATAGGACATGCTTAGCACACGCACTTCTGAATTAAATTTCCACCCTCCACAAGCATCATCAGGTGGAGGCTAGGATGAGCTGCAGCTGGGGAGGCTCATCAAGCCCAGGTGTCCCCAAGAGAGTAAGGCAGTTCAAAACATCTCATCTACATTTAATTAAATTAGACATTCCTGGTGCAGCTTCATGCCCCCGCACGGCTGGTTTAAAATAACCTAAGATTGGCTTCCTTTGACTGTTCTAGCCAAAATGCTCAGGGGTCGGGGCTGAAGGTGCCAGTTTGCCCGGAGGTCCGTCCTGAGACAGATGGATTCATCAACAGTGCTTGGCTTTGAGAGAAGGGGACTGGAGAAGACTCCGAGGACATCCCTGTTCCCTCAGTGTTGCAGTGAGGTGAGTGTAGCTCCGCCACCGAGCCAGAGCCAGCCTACCGGCCCCTCCCAGGCTGCAGCCGTGATCTCTGGGTGACCAGAGCTCATCCCATCTTAGCCTGGGCGCCTCCAAAACACAGCCTGAAACCAAAGCTTGCATGCAAGTAGTTAGGAATGAGATTTCGGCAAGCAAGAGAGACAGATGGGGAGTAAAACAGGGGAGAAGTGAACCCTGATGGAAGAGTGTCTTAGGGGTTGGCGGCTGCTCAAGGTAACTGGAGTGCATTCCTCTGTGGCCTTCAGAGGAGCCTCATGAAATGTCTAAAAAGAGTCCGCCGAGTCTTAAAAAAAAAGAAAAAAAGAGTCCACCAGGGGGCAAAATGCAAAGCGTTTCTCCATTGGCTCCTGTCTCCCATTGGTCAAGGCTTTGACCGATGAGCTTGAATGCCCTTTGCTCCAGGTTGCACAGGTGTGAGTTCAGGGTAGGTAGTGTAAGTTCCAGGTGCAGGCCTAAGGCGAGGCCCTATCAGATTGGACCGGGGCAAAACTCATCCAAGTCTGTCTAGAACTATTGCCACAGCCATGACTGGTTAAGATGTGGAGGCAAACATACACACCATGGAATACTATGCAGCCATAAAAAAGGATGAGTCTATGTCCTTTGCAGGGACATGGATGAAGCTGGAAACCATCATTCTCAGCAAACTATCATAAGGACAGAAAACCAAACACCACACGTTCTCACTCATAGGTGGGAATTGAACAATGAGAACACTTGGACGCAGGGTGGGGAACATCACACCCTGGGGCTTGTTGAGGGGTGGAGGGAGGAGGGAGGGATAGCATTAGGAGAAATACCTAATGTAAATGATGAGCTAATGGGTGCAGCAAACCAACATGGCACGTGTATACATATGTATCAAATCTGCACATTGTGCACGTGTTCCCTAGAACTTAAAGTATACTAACAAAAGAAAAGTCTCTGGAAGCATACATAAGAAAATATAATACTGGTTAACTCCTGGGAGGAGAGATGGGTGACTATGGAAGATATACCTTTCATTGAATAATATGAATCATATTAATATATTATTCATTCAAATATTGATATTAAAACTGAACAAATATATTTAAGACATAAAGTAGTTTTTGTGAATCTTAAAAAAAAAAAAAAAAAAAAAGACATGGAGCCAAAATTATTTCTGAAGTTGTGCCCAAGAGGAATCCAGGGCCTGTGTGGACTGTGAAAACCTCAGAGACTAAAGGGCATTGCAGCCCCTGCATGTCCAGCAGGGGTAGGGGGCTGTTACCAGAAGCACAGGCCAATTCACGCTGACCCCAGCCCAGTGCTGACTAGCAAACTGGGTATCCAGGATGTGTAGGGGCAGGACACTTCCACTCCTTCCCTCTCCCCACACACCTGGAGTTCCTGACCCCAAAATACCCTGGCTGGGGAAGCATTGGTGGTTCCTGCACGTGCTCTGCCTATTGTTGAAAGAGGGTGCACTGAGATTCTTCCCAGCTAGACCCCAAAGTTTACATAACTCAGAAGGCCACCACCAAAGAGCATTTACATGTTGTTGTATGAAGTATCTTTACATCTTTTTTTCATCTTCACACCAAATCCCATGAAGAAGGAATTACAGACTTTATCTCATAGACAAGCTGACTGGGCCTTGGGGCAGTTCACTGATCTCTTCAAGACCCCAGAGCCATTGAGTATAGTAATGCTGGAAAAGCAATTTGGTTCATCTGGTTTCAAGTCTGGATCCTTCTAGAGCATATATCAAGTCTAACCCAACAAATATTTTAACCTACTGGTAGACTATAAGCTCCTTGAGAGCAGGGATGTTTATTTGGCTCACAGAGCAGGTATTCAACCAGTACTAGTTGAATGCATGTTGAAAATGAGTTTCTGCTCAGACCATGAGCTCTTTAAACCAGGAATGTGTCCTTGCATCCCTGGTACCCAGCATATAGCAGGTGCTCCACACTACACTGAATACATGTAGAGATAAATTAAGCACCCCGGTGATGCTCTCTCTTTTGAAACAATTTCCCGAACTTATGGAAAGTTTCACGTACAATACAAAGAGCTTCTCCCCTGAACCATCTGAGGCCCATCACCCCAAGTTCTTCAGTGTTTCCCACAGGCAAGGATATTCCCCCACACAGCCATAACACAATCAACACCAGGACATTAGCATTGCTGCATTACAACAGATGTTGTCTACTCCTTATACACCAATTGAGTTTCAATCATTGTTCCAATAATGTCCTTTCTTTAAGAAAGAATCCAGTCTAGGATCCCACCTTGCATTTAGTTGTCATTATCTCTTTCCTCTTCTTCACTCTGAAACAATTCCTTAGTTTTTTTCTTGACTTCCATTATCTAACACTTTTGAAGATTAAAAGCCAATTTTTCTGTTGAATGCACTTCAGTTTGGGTTTGCCTAATGGATCCTCTCGCTGGGGTTCATGTTATGCATCTTTGACAGGAATATGAAGGTAGGATGCTGGGTCCTTCCTATTAAACCCTGTCAGAGTGACAAAAATGTAAATATGTCTCATTTCTGATGATGTTTCTTTTGATTATTTGATTAAGGTGGTATCTGCCAGCCTTCTCCGTGTGAAGTAATTCTTTTCCCTATTGTAGGTAATAATGGGGAGAAGGGATTTGAGACTATCAATATCCCATTCCTCATCAAACTTTACATTTATTCCTTTATCTATTTACATCCATTTGGATCCAAGGTTTCCTACTTTTTCCCCCCAGGTTAAAATGATTACTATTGTAGGGGTCGAAAGGGCAAGATCCCTTTCCTCCCCATTATAAGGATCACTGCTGACACCCCTATAACAGATTAACAGAAGAAAAGCATAACAAATGTATTTGGCCATAGTTTTATGTGACAAAGGACACAAGAATGAAGATGCAAAGGTACAAGGGAAGCTGTGTGATTTTATGCTTAGGTTCGATGAAGCAAGGACAGCTGTGTAGAAATGTGAGGTATGAGCTGATCGTCACAGACAGTGGGGGAACCCAGCAGGGCCTGTCTGGATTCTTGTTGGCCTCTTTGTTGTAGCATTTCTTCCTCCTAGATATGGGATAGGACTTTTCTGGAATGAGGCTTTTACTTTCTTCATGGACAGCTGTTACATAGAAAGATAGGAAAGGTTAGAGTAATATTTTCAGGCTTTATGGCTGGCTTTAGGGGAAAGGGGTTCTGGCTTCTATAACCCACCTTGAGGAAGAGGAATTCTGATTTCCATGGCTTGCTTCATGGAAGGATGAGGGGTGAGAGACAGATGGGCAGGAGAAGGTCAAAGAGAAACTTTCCTTCTGAGGCTGAATCTGAGGCCTTCACTTTGGGGTATTGTTTTCTGGGCCCAACCACTGTTACTATTTATTTTATGCACAAATTGTCCCAGATTTGGCTAGCGGGAACCTTTTCAATATGGTTCCCATGTCCTTTAGACGAATCCTCATTCTTCACTGGGTACCTCCTGACTTTCTGACACAAGACGCTCCAGGTTCTTCTTATACTTTCCTGGCCCCAGGAATCATGCATTTCTCCAGTAAGCCCTGGTTTCTTTTACTGATGTGTGGCATTTAGTCACCAAGATCTGGGTGCTAAGTGTGCTCATTGCCTTTGAGTGTCACTGCCCTCAGGCATTCTCAGCAGACAGAGGAGAGGACATGCATACATGTGCATGTGCAGACACACACACACACACTTATATCTGTATTTCTACATCTGTCTATGTATCGGTGACCATGAATTCACTCCAATACCACTATCTTCAGTCCAACATCATAGAGTTCATTCTCATTTTCTCCTTTCCATATTCATAGCTGCCTTCTCCAACAGTGAAAACACTGTCTCCCACTATCTTTAATGTACTGTTTTATTTGGTCAGTCCCTCTGTATGCAACCAGTCTCCAATTGTGGCCCCTTCTCCTCTCCCGTGCAAATGCCCTTCTGCCCCACTGAGACTCTGCCGTCCTGTGCTAGGTCACCTCTCGCTACGTGGGCACCCTCCTTACCCTGCTCAGGCTCCGACTCTGCTCTGAGCCACTGCAGCTCACTACTTCCTGTCCCTACCCCCACCATTGCACGGATACCTACCTCCCAAACCCTCCTAATGCTGTTAGTATTAAACTGTTCAGGAAAGGAAAAAGACAAGGAAGAGCCCTGCAGGTGCCTTATGAGTGAGAGAGTGTGCTTCCACACACTCCACTCCAGGTTTTACAAGGACCCCGGACAGAAAGCAGGCTGATTGGAAGAGTAAAGACAGATACCTGCCAACAAGCAAAGCTGATTGAGGGTGGTAGACATCAGGACACCTTTGGAGTGGGAGGAAGAAAAAAGGATACAACATGGGATTCTAGGGTGTTAATAATTTCCTAGAATGTAAATGCCATTGGCAAGTGAGGTTACAAATAATGACACATGATGTATGGGCATGGATTATGGCAGGAGAGACCAAAGCTTTCCTACTTATCACACACAAGTTTGTGATAAAATCATGTTTCAAATCTGGAACCTGCACAGTCATTTTACAGATAAGGAAACTGAGGCCGGAGAGAGTTGATGATGGTTCAACACTACACAGACGAGAGCTCAGGTTTCCTGACTCTTAACAGGACTCTTTCCACTACAGTTTCAAAACTAATACATTTTTCACATAAATTTTTCTTAAATTTTCTCCCATGAAACTCTTGTTTCAAGCCTTCTTCCTCCAGTCCATCCAGCCTTGTTGTAAGAGAAGTTTTTGTGTATGCATTACATAGGTAAAGTACACAAATCCCAATTGTTCAGCTCAATGCATTTCCACACACATCCACGTAACCACCACCCAGATCAAAGAACAGAACAGTACTAGAACCCAGAAGCCCCCTACGCCCAACTCCCAGTCATTACCCACCTCTTCCCCAAACATAATACTGTCTTTTATCATCATTATTTGGTTTTACCTGTGTTTGGAATTTGTATAAATTAAATAATGGTATATGTATTTCTGCACGTGTGTTTGGTTTCTTGCACTCAACATCATATGTAAGATTCACATTGTGCAAATAGCAATAGTTCACTCATTTTCATTGTTGTAGAGTTTTCCATGGTATGACTATGCAACAATTTATTTGTCGACTCAATTTCTGATAGATCTTTGGAGTGTTTCTAGTTTTGGCTGATTACAAATAGGGCTGCTGTGAACATTCTTCTGCATGTTTTTTTTTTCCTGTATCCAGCAACCCGGCTAAACTACACAATAATTTCAACATATGTAGCATTTCTTTTGGGTATAAAAAGTTAGGAGTGGAATTGCTGGGTTATATGGTATGATCATGGTCAGTTTTAGTAAATACTGCCAGTTCTCCAAAGTTATTGCCTCAATTAGACCAGCAGTGTGTGAGTTCCTCTTTCTCCATATCTCTGCCAGGGCTTGATATTTTCAGTCTTAAATTTTAGCCACTCTGGTGGGTATGTGGTAGGACTTCATGGTGATTTTAATTTGTATTTTCCTGGTGACTAATGGGATTGTGCCTCTTTCTATATTTTAATGACAATTGATAAATCCTTTTTTTGTGAATTTCTTGTTCAATTCTTTTGCCCATTTAGGGGTTGGGGTGGGTATTGTCTATCTTTTAATTATTGTTTCTAGGATTTCTTTATATATTCTTTATAACTATCTTATGTATTGTCAATATCTTCTTCTCCTCTATCACTTGTTCAATGGTGTCTTCTAATAAATCAGCATTCTTAACATTAATGTAGTCCACAGATTCTTAACGGGGCTGTATTTTCCTCATGGGGTATAAATTGGTCTTGGGGGGCATAACAAAGTCTTAGTTGTTGGAATTGGTTTGTGACCCTTCAAAGGAATACAATACGTAAACAGATACACAGTATATCTATAGTATTAAAATTTTATGAGGCAGGGGGTATGGAGATTAGGAGAAAAAAATTTAAAAGGCTTCTTAGGGGCTATAATTTTAAGAGGTTGGAAAACACTGACATAGTCACATGTATCTATATTTGCCTTTTTGAGTCCTGATAGTCTTTGCACACACCAAAGTCTTGAAGATAAAATGGCTAATTTTTTTTTCCTTTGGTGACAGGGTCTGTCTCTGCCAGAGTGCAGTGGCACGATCAGTATTCACTGCACCCTCGACCCTCTGGGCTTAAGCAATCCTCCCACCTCAGCCTCCTGAGTAGCTGGGACTACAGGTGCCAGCAGCCATGCCTGGCTAATTTTTTGTAGAGACAGGGTTTCCCTATGTTGCCCAGGCTGATCTTGAACTCCTGGGATCAAGTGATCCTCCCAACACTTTGGAAGGCCAAGGTGGGATTACAGGCGTGAAGCACTGTGGCTGGCCTTTAGTATTATTTAAACAATTTTTTAAAGTGTTGTAGCATCAATAAATAGTAATATGTCTCCTTTTCATTGTTCATGTAGATCATTTGTGGATTTGTTCTTGATCAGTCTTATCAATTGTATTCATCTTAACAAAGAAATCATTTTTGGTTTTGTTGATTTTTCTCAATTGTACATTTATTTCTGTTACACTGATTTCTGTTCTTAATTTTATTGTTTCCTGTCTTATTTCTTTGGATTTTGTTCATTTTTACTTCTTTAGATGGTTGATTTTCACCTTTTTCCCCTTCCCACTATTTGTTCTTATAGCCAAAATTCTATTGTAAGCATTACTAGCTTCATGCTGTAAGTTTTGATATGTTCTATTTTTTGCCATTCATTAAAAAATATTTTCTAATTTCCATTGTAATTTCTCCCTTGAGCTATAAATTATTTACAAATGCTTTGCTTAGTTTCTAAACATTTTCAGATTTTCTAATTATCTTTCTGTTGTAGCTTTTTAACTCAATTCTACTGTGGTCAGAGGATATTCACTGAATGACTTCAATCCTTTTAAATTCATTGACATCTCTTTATGGCCCAGCTTATGATCTGTTTGGTAAATGTTCCCTGTGCCCTTAAAAAATGCATATCCTGAGATTATTGGGTATAGAGTTTTCTATATCAATTAGGTCAAGTTTATTAATCATGTAGTTTAAATCTCTATTCTTACTGATTTTTTTGTCTGCTTGTTGTATCAATTACTGATAGAAGTATGTTAGTCTCCCACTTTAAACTCTGTGTCCTTATATTTAAGACGTGTCTCTTATAAAGAGAATATAATTGCTTTTTGTTTTTCTAGTCCAGCCTCGAAATCTTTACCTTCTATTTCAGTATGTAGATCATTACATTTAATATAATTATCATTTCAATTTACCATCTTACTACTTATTTCCTATTTGCCCCACCTATACTGTATTCATTTTTCTCTGTTCATGCCTCATTTACATGATTCAGTTCTTGTTTTCCTATTTTAACCCTCTAATATCTTGTTACTATTTATTCTCTAGTGATTATCCTTGAGATTATAACATGCATCTGGGACATATTAGAACCTAAAATAAATTAGGATTTTCACTTATTCCCAGATGATGTTAGGATCTTAGAATACTTTAACTCCACTTACCCTCCTTTTACTTTTTCTGTTATTAATTATGATTACAGACTTTTACATTTTTTAAAATTGATGATATTATTCTTATTGCTTTAAAGTTGATATTAATTTGAATTTACTCACATATTTACTATTTACATTGTTCTTCATTTCTCTTTTTCCATCTGGCATCATTTTCCTTTAATTTCTTTCAGTGAAGGCTTTCTGGGAACAACTTCTCTCCCTTTTTGTTTGCTTGTAAGTGTCTTTATTTTGATGTAGAAGCTATATCTTTCTACGTTATGAAAGACGTGGAAGAATTCACGTTTGAAGACTATTTTTAACTGTGAAACAATTCCTGTTTGACAGGTTTTTTTTCTTTTGGCACTTTAAAGAAGACTTCTAGATTTTTTTTTCTCTTTCAGTGTTTATAGATGTCTGCAGTACTTGCATTCTGGGGGGACTGTTACTGTGTGGATTGAGAAGTCAGCCATCAGTCTGTGTAGCTCTTTTGAAGGGAACTTGTCTTTTTTCTGCTAGATGCTTTTGTTTTTCTTGTCATTGTTGCTTTTCAGTGATTTTACTTTGACCTGTAAGTGTGGTTTTCTTCGTGTATATCTTTTCCCTTCAACTTTTATTTTAGACTCAAGGGGTACGTGTGCAGATTTGTGACAAGGGTAGATCGCATGATGCTGAGGTTTGGGTGTGAACCCATCACCCTGATAGTGAGCATGCTACCCAATAGGGAACTTTAACCCCTGCCCCCTCCTCCTGGGAGGAGTCCCTGGTGTCTATTGTTTCCATCTTTATGTTCATGTGTGTCCAATGTTTAGCTCCCACTTGTGAGAACATGCTATATTTGGTTTTCTGTTTCTGCCGTAGTTCTTTTAGGATAATGGCCTCCAGCTGCATTTATGTTGCTACAGAGGACATGATCTCATTTTTTATGGCTGTGTAGTATTCTATGGTGTATATGTACCATATTTCTTTATCCAAGCCACTGCTGATGAGTACCTAGGTTGGTTCCATGTCTTTGCCATTGTGAACAATGGTGCAGTGAACACACAGTTGCCTATGTCTTTTTGGCAGAATGATTTATTTTCCTTTGGGTATTGTGATGGTTAATACTGAGTCTCAACTTGATCGCATTGAAGGATACAAAGTATTGATCCTGGATGTGTCTGTGAGGATGTTGCCAAAGGGGATTAATAATTGAGTCAGTGGGCTGGGAAAGACAGACCCACCCTTAATCTGGGTGGGCACCATCCAATCAGCTGCCAGTGGGGCTAGAATATAAGCAGGCAGAAGAATGGAAAAGAGAGACTGGCCTAGCCCCCCAGCCTACATCTTTCTCCCACGCTGAATGCTTCCTGCCCTTGAACATCTGACTCTAAGTTCTTCAGTTTTGGAACTGGGACTGGCTCTCCTTTCTCCGCAGCCTGCAGATGGCCTATTGTGGGGCCTTGTGATTGTGAGAGTTAATACTTAATAAACTCAAATACATATATTTGAATATATATAGTATATATATAGAATAGAATATGTGTTCTATAGAATATATATAGAATATATATATTCTATAGAATATATATAGAATAGAATATATATATTCTATAGAATATATATAGAATAGAATATATATATTCTATAGAATATATATAGAATAGAATATATATATTCTATAGAATATATATAGAATAGAATATATATATTCTATAGAATATATATATAGAATAGAATATATATATTCTATAGAATATATATAGAATAGAATATATATATTCTATAGAATATATATATTCTATAGAATATATATATAGAATAGAATATATATATTCTATAGAATATATATATAGAATAGAATATATATATATTCTATAGAATATATATATAGAATAGAATATATATTCTATAGAATATATATATATTCTATATATTCTATGGAATATATATAGAATAGAATATATATTCTATATATTCTATGGAATATATATAGAATAGAATATATATTCTATATATTCTATGGAATATATATAGAATAGAATATATATATTCTATGGAATATATATAGAATAGAATATATATATTCTATGGAATATATATAGAATAGAATATATATATTCTATGGAATATATATAGAATAGAATATATATATTCTATGGAATATATATAGAATAGAATATATATATTCTATGGAATATATATAGAATAGAATATATATATTCTATGGAATATATATAGAATAGAATATATATATTCTATGGAATATATATAGAATAGAATATATATATTCTATGGAATATATATAGAATAGAATATATATATTCTATGGAATATATATAGAATAGAATATATATATTCTATGGAATATATATAGAATAGAATATATATATTCTATGGAATATATATAGAATAGAATATATATATTCTATGGAATATATATAGAATAGAATATATATATTCTATGGAATATATATAGAATAGAATATATATATTCTATGGAATATATATAGAATAGAATATATATATTCTATGGAATATATATAGAATAGAATATATATATTCTATGGAATATATATAGAATAGAATATATATATTCTATGGAATATATATAGAATAGAATATATATATTCTATGGAATATATATAGAATAGAATATATATATTCTATGGAATATATATAGAATAGAATATATATATTCTATGGAATATATATAGAATAGAATATATATATTCTATGGAATATATATAGAATAGAATATATATATTCTATGGAATATATATAGAATAGAATATATATATTCTATGGAATATATATAGAATAGAATATATATATTCTATTCTATATATATTCCATAGAATATATATATTCTATTCTATATATATTCTATGGAATATATATATTCTATTCTATATATATTCTATGGAATATATATATTCTATTCTATATATATTCTATAGAATATATATATTCTATTAGTTCTGTCCCTCTAGAGAACTCTGACTAATATAGGTTTATACCAAGTAATGGGATTGCTGGGTCAAATGGTAATTCTACTTTTATTAATAGTTCTTTGAGAAATCTCCAAATTGCTTTCCACAGTGGCTGAACTAATTTACATTCCCACTAACAAGGTATAAGCATTCCCTTTTCTTCACAGCCCCACCAGCATGTCTTATATTTTTACTTTTTAATAATAGCCGTTCTGACTGGCATGAGATGATATCTCACTGTGGTTTTGATTTGTGTTTCTCTGATGATTAGCGATAATGAGCATTTTTCCATATATTTGTTGGATGTTGGTATGACTTCTTTTGAGAAGTGTCTGTTAATGTCCTTTGCCCACTTTTAAATGTTTTTCTTTTTTTGTTCATTGATTTGTTCAAGTTCCTTATAGAGTCTGTATATTAGACCTTTCTTGGATTCATAGTTTGCAAAAATTTTCTCCTATTCTGTAGGTTGTCCATTTACTCTTCTGACATTTTCTTTTGCTGTGCGGAAACTCTTTAGTTTAATTAGGTGCCACTTGTCAATATTTGTTTTTTGTTGCTACTGCTTTTGAGAACTTAGCCATAAATTCTTTGCCAACACTGATGTCGAGAAGAATATTACCTAGGTTTTCTTCTAAGATTTTATAGTTTGGGGTATTAAGCATTTAATCTATTTTGAGTTAATTTTTGCATATGATGAGAGCTACGGGTCCAATGTCATTCTTCTGCATATGGCTAGTCAGTTACCCAGCACCATTTATTGAATAGGGAGTCCTTTCGCCACTGTTTATTTTTGTCAGCTTTGTCAAAGATCAGGTGAGTGTAGGTGTGTGGCTTTATTTCTGATTCTCTACTCTGTTCCATTCGTCTGTGTATCTGTTTTTGTATCAGTACCTTGCTGTTTTGGTTACTGTATCCTTATAGCTTGAAGTCCAGTAGTGTGATGCCTCCAACTTTGTCCTTTTTGCTTATGGCGGCTTTGGCTATTTGGGCTCATTTTTGGTTCCATATGAATTTTAGAATAGTTTCTTCTAATTCTGTGAAAAATGACATTGGTAATTTGAGAAGAATGGTATTGAATATGTAGATTGCTACAGGCAGTATGGCCATTTAAATGATGTTGTTTCTTCCAATCCATAAGCATGGAATGTTTTTCCGTTTGTGTCATCTCTGATACCTTTGAGCAGTGTTCTTTAGTTTTCCTTATAGAGGTCTTTCATCTCCTTGGTTAGAGGTACTCCTGGGTATTTTGTTTCTTTGTGTGGCTAAATGGGATTATAATAGGATTACATTCTTGATTTGGCTCTCAGCTTGAATGTTATTGGTGTATAGAAATACTACTGATTTTTGTACAATTGATTTTTGTATGCTGAAACTTTACTGACGTTGCTTGTCAGTTCCAGGAGCTTGTTGGCAGAATCTTTAGGATTTTCTAGGTATACAGTCATATAGTCAGTGAAATAAGATAGTTTGACTTCTCTTTTTCCTATTTGAATGCTTTTTATTTCTTTCTCTTGCCTGATTCCTCTGGCTAGGGCTTCCAGTACTGTGTTGACTAGGAGTGGTGAGAGTGGGTATCCTTGTCTTCTTCCAGTTCTCAAGGATAATGCTTCCAGCTTTTGCCCATTCAGCATGGTGTTGGCTGTGGGTTTGTCATACATGGCTCTTACTATTTGAGATGTTCCTTTGATGCCTAGTTTGTAGAGAGTCTTTATCATGAAGGGATGTTGGATTTTTTTGAAAGCTTTTTCTGTATCTATTGAGATCATATCATATGTAAATTCTATTTATATGGAGAATGACATTTAAAGATTTGTGTATGTTGAACCAACCCTGCATCCCAGGAATAATCCCTACTTGACCATGGTGAATTAATTTTTTATGTGCTGCTGGATTTGGTTTGCTAGTATTTTATTGAGGATTTTTACATTTATGTTCATCAGGGATATTGGCCTGTAGTTTTCTTTTTTCATTATGTCTTTGCCAGATTTTGATATCAGGGTGATGCTGCCTTTGTAGAATGAGTTAGATAGGAGTTCGTCCTTGATTGTTTTGAATAGTTTCAGTAGGATTGGTACCAGCTCTTCTTTGTACAACTGATAGAATTTGGCTGTGATTCTATCTGGTCCAGGGCTTTTTTGGTTGGTAGTTTTTATTACTAATTCACTTTTGGAACTCATTATTGGTCTGTTCAGTATTTCAGTTTCTTCCTTGGTCAATCTTGAGAGTTGTGTGTTTCCAGCAGTTTATCCATTTCCTCTAGATTTTCTAGTTTGTGTGCAAAGTGGTATTCATAATAGTCTCTGAGGGTCTTTTATATTTCTGTGGCATTGGTTGCAGTGTCACCTTTGTCATTTTTTAATGTGCTTATTTGGATCTTTTCTTTTTTTCTTTGTTATTCTAGCCAGCACTCTATCAATCTTGTTAATCATTTCAAAGAACCAAGCTTTGGTCATTTGTATGAATATTTGGGTCTCAATTTTATTCACTTCTGCTCTGATTTTGGTTATTTTCTTTTGCTAGCTTTAGGGGTTCTTATTTTTCTAGTTCTTCTCAGTACAATTTTTAGGCATTTAGTGCTATACACTTGCTTCTTAATACTGCTTTGCTGTATCCCAGAGATGTTGGTGTGTTTTGTCTCTGTTTCCATTAATTTCAAAGTAATTTTTTATTTCTGCCTTAATTTCATTGTTTACCCAAAAGTCATTGAGGAGCATGTTGTTTAACTTCTGTGTAATTTTGTGGTTTTGAGAGATCTTCTTGCTATTAATTTTTATTCCACTGTGATCTGAGAGTATACTTGGTATGATTTTGTTTTTTCGAGCATATTGAGACTTGCATTATGGCCAAACATGTGATCAGTCTTGGAGCATGTTCCATGTGCAGATGAGAAAGACATATATTCTGTTGTTGTTGTGTGAAGTATCTATTAGGTCTAATTGGTTGAGTGTTGAATTTAAGTCCAGAGTGTCTTTGTTACTTTTCTGCCTCAATGATCTAATGCTGCCAGTGGGGTGTTGAAGTCTCCAATTATTCTTATGTAGCTAAGTCTTTTTGTGGGTCAGGAAGTACTTGTTTTATGAATCTGAGTGCACCAATGTTAGGTGCATACATACTTGGGAGAGTTAAGTCTTCTTGTTGAATTGAACCTTTTATCATTGGGTAATGCCCTTGTTTGTCCCTTTTTAATGTTGTTGGTTTAACATTTCTCTGATACAAAAATAGTGACCCAGGGGTAACTATTTTTTTGCTTTCTGTTTGTGTGATAGATCTTTCTCCATCTTTTTACTGTGAGCCTATGAATGTCATTATATGTGAGATGGGTCTTTTAAAGACAGGAGGCAGTTGGGTCTTAGTCTTTAATCCAACTTATCATTCTGTGCCTTTTAAGTGGGGTGTTTAGGCCACTTATATTTCCAGATTAACATTGCTAGTGTGCGATTGTCATACTGTTGTGATGCAGTCATCTGGTTGCTTTGTAGTCTCAACTGTATAGTTCCTTTATAGGCTCTGTGGGCTGTGTACTTAAGTGTGTTTTTGTGGGAGCAGGTATTCTTTCATTTCCGTGTTTAGAGTTCACTTAAGGATATACTGTACGGCTGGTCTAGTGGTAATGAATTCCCTTAAAATTTGCTTATCTCAAAAAAATATATTTCTGCTTCACTTATGAAACTTAGTTTGGTGGGATATGAAATTCTTGGTTGGAATTTTGTTTCTTTAAGGATGCTAAAAATAGGCCCCCAGTCTCTTCTGGCTTGTAAGGTTTCTGCTGACAACTCTGTCTAATGGGGTTCTCTTTGTAAGTGATCTAACCGTTTTCTCTAGCTACCTTTAAGAGTTTTTCTTTCATGTTGATGTTGGAAAGTCTGATTACTATGGGTCTTGGGGATGGTCATCTTGTATAGTATCTTGCAGCGGTTCTCTGAATTTCTTGAATTTGCATGTTGACCTCTGTAGCAAGATTGCAATTTTTTCATGGACTGTATCCTCACATATGTTTCCCTAGTTGTTTACTCTCTCTCCTACTCTTTGAGGAATGCCAGTGAGTTGTAGGTTTGGTCTATTTACATAATCCCATATATTTCAGAGATTTTGTTCATTTGTTAAAAATTCTGTTTTTCTTTTTTTTCTGCCAGGGTTGATTTGAAAGACTGGGTTTCAAGCTCTGAATTTTTTCCCTCAGCTTGGCCTTGTCTATTGTCAAGGCTTTCAATTGTATTTTGAAATTCCTGTAGTAAATTTTTCAATTCCAGTAGTTCAGTTGGGTTCCTTCTTAAAATGACTAAGTTGTCTTTCAGCTCTTGGATAATTTGCCAGGCTTCCTTGGATTGGCTTTCAATGTTCTCTTAAATATCATTGAGCTTCCTTGAGATTATGACTTCTATATCTGCCATTTTAGCCATTTCAGTCTAGTTAGGATCCATTGCTGTGGAGCTGGCACAAATGTTTGGAGATAAGGAAACACTCGGACTTTTTGAATTGTCAGAGTTCTTGAGCTGATTCCTTCTCATCTGAGATGACTGGTGTTTCTTTATCTTTTTGAAGTTGCTGTTGTTTAGATGGGGCTTTTTGTTTTTACATTCTTTATTTCCCTTGAGAGTTTAACTGTGGTGTATGTTGTGTGTAGTCATTTGGCCTTGTATTTGGGTGCTTTCAGAGGGCCAAGGCTCTATACTGGTTCCTTATTTGTGGCTAGTTTCCTGTACTGGGTTTCACAGGTAATGTGTGAATTTATTTATTTGTTTATTTATTTATTTATTTTTGGTGGTATAATTCAGGCTGCAATCCAATAGATGATGCCTTTTAAGAGTAGGGGCCTGCAGATAGACTCTTACTCAACCACATGCCTCTTTCCTATTTCAGTGCATTTGCAGCAGAGCTCTGGGGAGAGGGAGACGCAGGGAGTGAGATGACCACCTCACCAAGTCTGTTCTCAGGCCTTGGGTGAGTCCCCTCCAATCACTAGCACCATGCAGATGCTTCCTTAGCCGTGAGCGGGGCCCTGGTGGGCTGCACTTCCCCCTCCCTTAGGGGCAGTCCTAGCTGAAGGTTATGTCATGAGGGCACCCACAATTCCCCAGGGAGCCGCTGGTCCTCTGAGCTTGGCAGAGTCAGAGCTGGTCATGGTCTATGAGCAGTCTGGTGATGCAGCGGGTCAAGAGCAGGGGATCCCTGGGTGGGGGAGTGGTGTCGCGAGTATTCAGCTGTTATAATGCCTGCAGCCTGGGGTGTTTTTCCCAGTAGATGGCTTTGGGGTCCACCCGGCTCACGCTTTCCCAACCAGGTCTCTCTTCAGTATCTGCCATGGGAGTAGGCTAGTTTTGTCCCAAGCCTTCTGCATCCAGATCACTGAAGTGTTACAGGTGTTCTGGGCCATGGGGTCCCCTCTGATAGAAGCTGTGGCTGGCCAACAGGCCACACCCTTCCTGGACTGCTCTTATAGAGGGAGGGGCACCCAGCTCCAATGCCAGTACACAAACCTGCACCTCACTTCTCAGCATTCTGAGGATGGGGGCTCCTCCCCTGCTCAAGCTCAGGCCACAGGTCTCAGCTCAATGTGTGCTCAAACTGTAGGGAGTGGGAACTTGGCCCGTGACTTTGTCCTCTGGCCCCTACTCGCTGTGCCAAGGGTACCAACCTGCTCTCAGGCCACTGTCCGGACACTCAGGCGGGGTAGTGGAGGCTGTGCCTTGTGCACTCTCCTTTGGGAACAGCCAGCCATGGTCCCTGGGAGGGGCCAGTGGACAAGGGACCTGCAGGTCAGGTGCACCCTGGTCCTCTGGGAAAGGCAGCCCTGGTTTCCCCCAGCCTGGCAGTCGGCAGCAGCTAGAGTTGCTCAGGGCAAGATGGAGGACTGTGGGGCATGGGTGCCTACTGTTGTGTTTCCCTGCAGCTGCCCCACACAAAGAACATTTTGTAATCTGTGTAGATTCCAGCTCTGTCTCTGCCTGCTCTCTTGGAATTTCTTCCTGCCAATTCAAATGTCTATAGGGGTTGTGAGGTCTCTTAAAGCTAGAATCCCAGAGGCCCATTGTGGGAGTGTGGTGCCTGGGAGTTCCTTCACTCGCTGCTTCCTTAGGCCCATTCAGGACCAACAGCTGATCCCTGCACTCAGTGACTCCGTGCAGGCATCCCAGCTTTTGTGTCTGCATTGCCTCTATCTACTTTCAGTGTTTTCACTCAAAAGGTATATTCAAAGTGCAATGGTTTCCTTGATATTTTCGTTTCTGTCAGTGGGAAAGGTGTTTTCTGGCTGCGTCTAGTTGGCCATCTTGTCCCTAATCTCATTTTTCCTCTTTAATCTATGGTCTATATTTTAACGTTTTTAGACAGTTTTAAAAAATTATTCTTGGCCATTTTCTCTTAAAATATTGTTTCTTCCCATTCTGTCTTCCTTCTTCCTTATAAAATCCAATTATGTATATATAGAACTTTCATCATCTTTTGTATGTCAACTGTGCTCTTTTCCGTATTTTCCCATTCTTTTTAGTATCTGTACTTTAGTCTATTGTCTATCTCTAGCTAGATTTATTTCCAGCTCACTAATCTTCTCTTCAGTGGTGTCCAATCTGCTCTTTGAACCTACTGATTTCATAATTTCAATTATTACATTTTTCAGTCCTATAATTCTATTTAACCTTTTAAAGATTCTGTTTCTACCATGAAATTTTTGGTCTTATCTGTTTTCTTGAATATAATCATAGTTGTTTTATGGTCTGTGTCAGATAATTCTTGTCTGTGTCACCTATGCATATGTATTCATTAGTTGTTTTTTTCTTAGTTCTGTTTCTTCGTATGTCTTGTAGTTATTTATTGGTGCTGAATATTGTGTCTATAATATTGTAGAAGCTCTGAATGAAGCTTTCTCACTCTAGAGAAGATTCACTTTATCCTCTGGCAAGTAAAGAGGATTTGATCACCTCAATCCAATGTGAAATAAGTTGAAGCAAGTTTGCAGTCTTTGCAAGGCTCTACTTATTGCTGGTTTGCTCTCACTACTAGTATGTGGATCTTCAAAGGTCCTGAGATCCTGAGGTATTTTGTAGAAACTCTCTGCCCCCATCCTTGAAGGGGTACTTAACTCCAATTTTTGTCCCATACTGAGACACTCATGAAAGCTTTGCTCTTCTTTTCAGCCTCTTTCTGTTTAGCTTGTTAGTCTCTTGCTTTGCACAGCTTGATTAATAAAAGCCTGTGTTACTTTGTTTTGTTCTGCCATAATAGAATACCTGAGACTGAATAATTTGTAGTGAACAGAAATTTATTGTCTCACAATTCTGAAAGCTGGGAAGTCTAAGATTGAGAGGCCGGCATCTGGTGAGGGCCTTCTTGTCACATCCTCCCATGGCAGAAGGTGAAAGGTCAAGAGAGCGAGAGGGGGCCAAACTCACCCTTTTATAATGGCATCAATACCACCCATGAGGGTAGAGCTTTCATGGCCCAGTCACCTCTTAATACTGTTACAATGGTAATAAAATGTCAATGTAAGTTTAGAGGGGACAGATACTCAAACCATAGCATTCTGCTCCTGGACCCTCAAAACCAGGTCCTTCTTACATATGAAATACATTTTTTCCATCCCAATTGCCTCAAAAGTTTTAATTTTGATACAGTACCAACTTAAAAGTCGAATGTCCAGAATCTCATCTAAACCAGATTTGGGGGAAACTAAAGGCACGTTTCATCCTGAGGTACATTCCCCTCCAGCTGTGGGCCTATGAAATCAAACACATTATCTATTTCCAAAATATAAAGGTGGGACCGACATAGGATAGACTTTCCTATTCCAAAAGGGAGAAATAGGCAAGAAAAAGGGGATAATTATTCTCAAGTAACTCCAAAACCCAATAAGATGAAAAACATTAACCTTAAGTCTCCCGAATAATCTTCCCTGAACCAGTGCCCCCACTTCTGAACATACTGGTGTGGGGGTTGGGCTTCCAAGGCTCAGGGGAGCTCCACCCTGCCACCCTGATAGCTTTGCTGGTTGCAGCCCACATGGCTGCTCTCATGGGTTGCAGTTAATGTCTGTGGCTCTCCCAGGCTGGCATTGCATGCATTGCATGCTGGTAGCTCTACTGTTCTGCGGGCTCAGAGGTGACTGTACTCCCAAGGCTCTACTAGGCCTAGTGAGGACTCTCTGCAGCAGCTCCAACCCCACAGTTGTACAGGGCATTGCCCAAGTGAGGGCTCTTTGCAGTAGCTCTGTCTCTGTGACAGGTCTCTGCTTGAGACCCTAGGCTGTTCACAACATCTTTTGAAATCTAGGTGGAGGAAGCTGTGCCCCCAAAGCTCTGGCATTCTGTGTGCCTGAAGACTTAACACCCCATGGATTCTGCCAAGATGATGTTGCCAACCTTTGCTATTTGTACCTTCCAAAGCTGAGGCCCAGCCACACCTTGGCTCCCTTGAGTCACGTCTGGGGTGACCAAGGAGCACTAATGGGGGAATGTGGGGAGCAAGACCCCAAGATTCCTTGGGGACCCTAAGCCTCTCTTTTGCCGTAGTTTCTTACCCCAGGCCTTGGTGTTCTGGGCCTGTGATGGGAGGTAATCTCTGAAGTGCCCTTCAGGGACATGCTCCCATCATCCTGATAAATAGCCTCTGGCTTCATTATACCCAAACTAATCTTCTTATCAAACAGATGCTTGGCCATACCTTTTATTTCTTTCCTGAAAATCATCGCTCATTCTTTACCACATGGTCAGGCTAAGAATCCCTAACTTCTGTTTCCCTTTTAATTATAAATTTTATCTTTAAATCATTTACTTCTTCTTGTATTTTTCTGTACGTAATTAAAAGAAGTCACACAGCACACTTAAGCTTTGCTGTTTAGACATTTCTTCTGCCAGATACGTTAGTTCATTGCTTAAAATTCTGCCTTTCGCAAAGGCCTTGGATATGGACTCAATTCAGATAAGTTGTTCATTACTTTATAACAAGGACCATCTTCCCTCCAGTTTCCAATAATGTTTTCCTCAATTTCCTTCTGAAATTGAGGCCATCAGAATGGCCTTAATCATCTATATTTCTACGAGCATTCTGATCGTGACTGCTTAAGGAATCTCTAAGATGATTCAGACTTTACCTACAGCTTTCCTCCTCTTATAAGCCTTCACCAGAATCACCCTTATCACCACTTTCATGGCAATTGAGGTCTTTTCTAGCCTGCTCCTCCAAATTCTTGCAGCCTCTACCCATTACTCAGTTTGAATGCCACTTTCACATTTTTAGGTATTTGCTATAAGAACAGCCGCACTTCTGTGGTACCAATTTTCTGTGTTAATCTGTTTCGTGCTGCTATCATAGAATATCTGAGACTGGGTAATTTATAACAAACAGAAATTTTTTTCCATTGTGGGGGCTGGGAAGTATGAGATTGAGGGGCCAGCATCTGGTGATGACCTTGCTGTGTTATCCCATGGCAGGAGGCAGAAGGGCAAGAGAGGGTGAGAGGGGGCCAAACTCGCTCTTTTACAGTGGCACCAATCCCTCCTGTGAGGGTGGAGCCGTCATGGCCTAATTACCTCTTAAAAGTCCGAAACCATCCTCACAGGGTTAACAAGAATTACATGCTAGGTTCTGGGCAAAAATATAGTTATAATCAAGCATAACTCAGGCTGCCGTTTGGCCAATTTCCTTGTAACCCAAAGTCACATGGCAATACATCCTGTGACTTTGGCCCTGGGGGTTTGCACCCCCACTGTTCCTATAGGTAAGACCACTCATGTTAGAATCATAAGACTTTTTGTTTAAGAGTTGCTTAAGATGTTCTTCATATCCTGAATTCCAGTGGAAAGGCTGATGCTAACCAGGTTAAAGACCCCTGCCCTCCCCACAGTGGAACCAAATGAGTGTAAGAATGTAGTTTCTTCATTTCCCCATTCCATGACTTCACTCTGCACTCTGATCAATCAATGATCCCCACACTTCAGCCTACTCTAACCCCTTTAAAATCCCTAGACCCAAATTCCTTGGGAGGGTGGGTTAGATATACCCCCATCTCCTTATTTGGCTGCCCTACAATTATTAAACCCTTTCTCTGCCAAGATCTCCATGTCTCTTTATATTGAATGGCTGTGCATTGGGAAAATGACCTATTACAGTTCCATCTCTTAATACGGTTACAATGGCAATTAAATTTCAACATGAGTTTTAGAGGGGACAAATATTCAAACCAAAGCTGGTCTCAAATATCAGTGCTGACTATTAGGCTCATTTCTCTTTGGGATTTTAGCCTTTAAACCTTGGCTGCCTTGGAAATACTTCCATTTGTATCTTTCTGCCTCATGAAGTTCTTCTGATTCTTAGCAGCTTCCTCTGCCCGACTTCTTGGCCTCCTGCCACATACTGATAAGCAACAAATGCCGATAGGTAAAAGCAGTGTATGGAGAGTTGGGTTCACCTCAATAAATGTTCTCTCTCTACAGCATCTGGTCCTTCAAATCCTAGTTGTTTGACAGATCTCTAGTGCTTTCACGCAGAAATTTGTTCTGTCTGGCTTTTCTACTTGTTCTCTGCAGGTGTGTTGGCCTACTACAACACACCTATTCTGTCATGGCTGGAAATGAAAGTATCCCCACAACCTGCTGGCTCTTGAAGTTCCTGAAACATTACTGAGTTGGTCTTCTGCTTTGTGACTGTCAGTGTCTTTCTATTTCTCGACATGCTGAGTTTAAACACACTATTCTCCCATTCCAGGCCCTTCCTCCCCTGGAACCATTCTAATGACTCAAACTCATTTTCCACAAATATCCAATATGAGCCTTTCATACCTGTTGATGTGTTAGCCTGTTCTCACATTTATGTAGAGAAATATCTGAGACTGGATGGTTTATTTCAAAAATATTTTTAATTGGCTCATAGTTCTCCAGGCTGTACAGGAAGCATATTGCTGGCATCTGCTTCTGGTGAGGGCCTCAGGAAGCTTCCAATCATGGCAGAAGGCAAAGAGAGAGCTGATGCATCCCATGGTGAGAACAGGAAAAAGAACAAGAGAGGGGAAGTTCCAGACTCTTTTAAACAAACAGATCTCACACGAAATAACTGAGCAAAAACTCACTCATTACCAAGGGTATGGTGCTAAGCCATTTATGAAAGATCTGCCCCCATAATCTAATACCGCCCACTAGGCCCCATCTCCAACACTGAGGATCACATTTCAACATGAGATTTGGAGGGCACAAACGTCCAAACTATATCATTTCACTCGTGGCTCCCCAAATCTCATGTCTTTCTCACATTGGAAAATAGAATCATCCCTTTCCAATAGTCCCCAACATCTTAACTCATCAAAGTCCAAAGTCTCATCTGAGACTCAAGGCACATTGCTTCTACCTATGAACCTGTAAAATCAAAACAAGTTGTTTACACCCAAGAGATAATGGTGGTGCATGCATTGAGTAGACATTTCCATTCCCAAAGTGAGAAATTGGCTAAAAGAAAGGAATAACAGGCTCCACAGAAGTCTGAAACACAACAGGGCAGACATTCCATCTTAAAGCTCCAAAATAATCTCCTTTGGCTCCATGTCCCACATCCAGGGCACACTGGTGTTTTGGGCCAAACTTGCTTTTTTCAATGGCACCAATACCAAGGCTTTGGGATGCTCTGCCCCTGTGGCTTTTCCATGCTGAGGTTGCAGACTACTAGTGGCTCTACCATTCTTGTGTCTGGAGGGCAACAGCCCCCTTCCTACAGCTCCACTAGGCAGTGCTCTGGTGGGGACTGTGTTGGGTGGATCAAATCCCACATTTTCCCTTTGTACTGCCCTAGTAGGTGCTCTCAGTGAGGGCTCCGCTCCTGTTGCAGGCTTCTTCCTGGGCATTCAGGCTTTCTGATACATCTCTGAAATCTAAGGGGAAGCTGACAAGTCTCCCTCACTTTTGCACTCTGCATACCTGCAGACTTAACACTGAATGGAAGCTGCTAAGGTTTATGGCTTGTGCCCTCCAGAGTGGTGGCCTAAGCTGTACCTTATCCCTTTTGAGCCAAGGCTGGAGCCAGAATAGCCAGGATATGGGGAGCAGTGTCTTGAGTCTGGGCAGGGCAGTAGGGCCCTGGGCCTGGCCTCTGAATCCATCCTTTCCTCCTAGTGATGCAGGATTTTGCTCTGTAGCTTAGCTAGGTCTGAGTTCTTGTCTCATGACCAGGAAGAATTATGCACATAGACACTGGAAGAGTGAGTCAGCTGGGAAGTTTTATTGAGTGATGAAACAGCCTTTAATGGGAAAGGGATGCCAGGGTGGTCCTCCTACCCAAAGGCAGGAGAGTTCCCAATGTGGCTGAGCCCAGGGCTTTTTATGGGCTCAGAATAGGGAGTGCATGATGATTGGTTTGTGAGTATGCAAAAAAGGTTAAAGTGAAGACAATACTCAAAGGTGGGCACAATAGTGTAGAAAACAAATTAGGAAAGGGTAGGTAATCATAAAATAGGGGAAGGATGGGCATCAATCAGAGGAAAGTGCACCAAATGGGAAGGTGGGTTTTCAATCTGGTCCTGGGATTTACCAGGGACAGTTTCCGACTTGAAGGTGGGATTTGGCCAGGCACCTGTCCCTATCTACCTAGACATTTGTCTGCTTCCTGCCTCTATCATTGCCTGCTCTGAAGAGATACATCTTACTGCCATTAGAATAGGGATGAAGACCAATTTTAACTGCTTCCTCCTGACAGGGGGCACTATGTTGGGAAGACGGCAGTCAGAGCTCCCTCAGAGACCTATCTAAGGGTCTCTGGTAAAAGGGAGCCATTGTCTGAGGCTCTGGTTGCATGACCGTTTGGGGTTTGGTGGCCTGAAGGCAAGAAGAGACAAACTGGGTTATTAGAAGATACATATCAAAACAAAACAAGGTTAGTGAGGACAGCTAAAAAATCCTGAGGTTGCCAGCACACCCAGATAACTGGTGGCTATAGTTATGCCTGCTAAAATTTGGGTGCATGGGGCTTGGCTTTGGTTAGCTCCATTGGTCTTATTTTTCCAAACAAAGAAACTCCTGGGTTATGGGGACCCTGTTTACTCCTATCACCTGGCAGGATTTTCAGGATAATTACCCAGAACTAGAATATTGATCTAGATTTTTTATATTACCCCTCCCTTTTGTCTCTTCTGAGCTGCAGCTGGAGGTCACTGATTGGTTCAGAGGGATAAGCAGGCTTAGTTGAAAATGTAGGCAAAAACTTAAGAACAACTAATGAAATTAGAATTTAATGACAAATGTATGATAAGTTGTGAAACATAACTTTTCTCTTCTCCAGTCCTCATTTTTGTCAAAAGCAAATCATGATAAGACAGAGTTGTTTGCAAAATAGACTTTAGTCTTATACTTGGCCTGATTATTTGCATAAAGTGCAGCAAGAATAATTATTTTTCACATAGGCTTTTAAATTGGTTTTGATGGAACTCTGTTCCACAAGAAATCTCAGATAAGACCTTTTAAAGCTGAGCCCAGCCATGGGTTTGTATTATCAAATACCTATGAATTGGTTAAATTACTCTCTTCTTGAGGTCCCAAGAACATGGGGCCCTGGACCTGTTAGAAAGTGACATTCTTTACTCACCACAGGTTAAGAACCCTGTACAGTGACTGTATAGATGAGATATGAGGCCAGTTTTCCCAAGGAGCTCTTATTGGCTCTGCAAGTCAATCTAGATTCCTTAAAGGGAAGCACATCCTTCCAGTCAAAGCTTTGGTAAAACAATCAGTTTCTCCAAATGTGTCCTGTTGCAAAAGAAAATGGATTCCTACTGCACTGAGGCTAATAACTATATTGCCATAGGTTAAGAATACTCACAGATAGTTTCCAAATTCTGGAGAAGCCAGGCAGAGAGAAACAAATATGCTCCAAATTTTGTTCACAGGAGTATACCTTACTCAATTATTAAAGACTGTAAATAGCTCAAAATAGAAGTTTCCTTGATTCTGAAAAACAAAACAAGAATCAGCAATGTTTTAAGCAAAAGGTTAAAAAGATTACTTCAGTTTTCTATTAGTTCAGTCCGTTCTGTTAACTCTTGTTCTGCTTGATATTCATGGACATTTCAGCTCTTCATGAGTCCTGTACATTTTTCCTTTCTTCCAGTGTCACAATGTCCAAAGTTATCAGAAACCTGCATTTGAGAGCACTTGCCAAAGTCCTATAGCTGATTATAAACCATCTTTTGAAAAGGATCAAAGCAAGACAACAACTGTCTGTGAATGACAAAATATCCAGGGTAGTTACAGTCAAACATGATTGACAAATAAATGTGGTTATTTCTGTGGTTTATAATAACATAATAACCTTAATTATGATTGATAGCATATACTCAGACATTAGATTTTAGAAATCCCATATAATTTTGGAACACATATTATTATTATTCACTAAAATATAACCTAAAGAAGATTAAACATCACTTTGGCAATCTCATGTACCTAAACATGTCAGATAATCCTATTTACCTCTCTTTTGGATGCTCCAGGGGTCCTCCGTAACATCCAAAAGCTAGGGGTCAGAAAAAACAATTTTTGAAGCTGAAGTTCAATTTTGGGAAGCCTCTTAAATATGTTAGAGGTTCAAAGCATTTGATACATGAAATAAAATTCCGGGTTACCACAAGTCATTTAGCCAAAATGATGACTCAAGAATTTTTTTTAAAGGCAAAAAACTTTCATTGTCCTTTACTATTACATGAAAATCTTGTTCAAGGGAGAGAAAGGCAAACTTTACCCTTGCATTAGTCAACTATTAATGTCAACCCCAATTTTTAAATGAAACCTTATAGATAATTTGTCTGATCTTAACCAGTTTGACCATGAGGTGAGATTCTTATAAACCTTTTATAACCCTTTATAAATTTTTGTTAAAGATCAGACTAGTGCTTTAAAACCTTGTTGTGCTTGTATTTCAATCCAGTCTGAGGATTTACCTGGGACAGTTTCCAGCTTGAAAGTGCGGTTTCACCAGGGATCTGCCCCTATCTGCCTAGGCATTTGTCTGCCTCCTGCCTCTATCACTAAGCCTCTGGGCCTCTGTTGGAAGGGGCTGACCCAAAGACTTTTAAAATGCATTTGAGGCCTTCTTCCCCTTGGCTTGAATATTAGCACTTGGTTCTCTTTCAGTCATGCTAGTCTCTTTAGCAAGTACTCCACAGCCTTCTTGAATTCCTCCCCTCAAAATGCTGCTTCTTTTTCTAGCACATGACCATCCTGCAAATTTATCAAACTTTTATGCTCTGCTTTTCTTTTAAATATAAGTATCAACTTTTATTTGCTTCTACATCTGATCATAGGTTGTTAAAAACAGCCATGCCACCTCTTGAATGCTTTACTGCTTATTAATTTCTTTTTCCAAATGCTGTAAGTCATCACTTTTAAGTTCAACCTTCCACAGATCCCTAGGACTTTGACACAATGCAGCAAAGCTTTTTTCTAGAGTGAAATATGAGTGACCCTTACTCCTGTTTCCTATAACTTCCTCATTTCCATCTGAGACCTTGTCGGTCTGGACTTCACTGTCCATATCTCTATTAGCATTTTTGTTACAACCATTTAACCATTCTGTAAGAAATTCCAAATTTTGCCTTGTCTTCATATTTTCCAAGTCCTCCAAACCCTTCCAACTTCTGCCCATTACCCAGTTCCAAGGCTGCTTCCACATTTTCAGGTATTTTTATAGCAATGCACCGCTCCTCAGTACCAATTTTCTGTGTTAGTTCGTTCTTGTATTGTTATAAAGAGATGCCTGAGACTGGGTAATTTATAAAGAAAAGAGATTTAATTAGCTCACAGTTCTGCAGGCTGTACAGGCAGCATGATACAAGCATCTGCTTCTGGTGAGAGCTTCAGGAAGCTTCCAATCATGGCAGAAGGTGAAGGGAAAGCCAGTGTATTACATGGTGAGAATGAGAACAAGAACAAGAGCAAGGAGGTTCCAGATTCTTTTTTTTTTTTTTTTGGAGACGGAGTCTCACTCTGCTGTTGCCAGGCTGGAGTGCAGTGGCACAATCTTGGCTAACTGCAACCTCTGCCTCCTGGGTTCAAGCAATTCTTCTGCTTCAGCCTCTCAAGTAGCTGGGACTACAGGTGCACGTCACCATGCCCAGCTAATTTTTGTATTTTTAGTAGAGACGGGGTTTCACCATGTTGGCCAGGATGGTCTCGATCTCTTGACCTCATGATCTGCCTGCCTCAGCCTCCCAGAGTGCTGGGATTACAGGCGTGAGCCACTGTGCCCGGCCGGTTCCAGATTCTTTTAAACAACTTGGTCTTGTGTGAGCTGAGTGAGAATCTACTAATTATCAAGGGGTTTGTCCTAAACCATTCATGAGACATCTGCCCCCATAATCCAATACCTCCCACTAGGCCCCACCTCCGACAATGGGGATCATGTCAACATGAGATTTGGAGGGAACAAACATCCAAACTACATCAGTTGGGTGAGATCCTTCACTCATTCTTTAAACTATGATTTTCTCTTGGTGGTTGTGTGATTTTTGGCAAATTACCTAACTCCCTGTACCTCAGTTTTCTTATTTATAAAATGGACATATTAGTATTAGTATAAAATGGGGATATTTTAGGGATACTATGCAGATTAAACAAGTTCATACAGGCAAAGTATTTTGAAAGCACCCAGGATTGAATGTGTTCACCATTGTTTCAGCCTATATCTTCTTACCTTCTGCCCTTTCCCTAACGAAAATGTTCACCCCTTTTTCCACTAATCCATTCAAAGTAGTGGAAAGTTGAATTTCTCATTCTTCAAGGTTCGGTTTAATTACTGTCCTATTTATGTAGACAAAAACTCTCCATCTCTAAATTCCTATAATACTTACAAGTCAGAACCACTCCCCTTGATTCCTTAAGAGCTGTAGTCACTAACAGCTGTGGTCATTATAATTTATGACTCTTCTCTTTAGGTTTCTTGTCACGCTGATTACATTAATTGAAAATAGCATCATGTTTCCCATAGCAGGTCTGATGAAGGATCTCATTTAAAATGTTAAGCAGTTTAAGCTCTACGCCGTGGTTTCTCAATGTCTGCTGCACATTTGAATCCCTAGGGTTTTAGAAAAAAATCCCAGCCAGGCGCGGTGGTTCACGCCTGTAATCCTAGCGCTTTGGGAGGCTGAGGTGGGTGGATCACCTGAGGTCAGGAGTTTGAGACCAGCCTGGCCAACATGGTGAAACCCTGTTTCTACTAAAAAATACAAAAATTAGCTGGGCGTGGTGGCATGTGCATGTAGTCCCAGCTACTCAGGAGGCTGAGGCGGGAGAATCGTTTGAATCTGGGAGGCAGAGGTTACAGTGAGCCGAGATTGTGCCACTGCACTCCAGCCTGGGCAACAGAGTGAGACTCCATCTCTAAAATAAAATAAAATAACATAAAATGAAATAAAAAAAAAAAAATAATAATCCCAATGCCCAGGCCAATCCCATATCCTGGACCAGTTAAAACAGAAATTCTGGGGTGGGATTCATGTATGAGTATATTTTAAGTTCCCCAGATTCACACTTAGATTCTGAGAACCACTGCTCTCTTTTGAAAGTAAGAGGGATAATTTAAATGGAAGGCTTTAAGCATCATCCTGAAGGTGTTTGCCAGGTAGAAACCTGGCGGTGAAGGATGGAGATTGCAGAATTCTAGAGAGAGGAAGAAGCAGCTGCAGAACATGGCACTGTGAAAGACTGCATCCTGTTGATAGAATAGTGTTAAGTTCAAAGCAGCTCTGGTATGGGGAATGGTGAGGAGAGGTAGGAGATGAGTAGCTTGGGTCAGCGCACAAGAGTTTTTAATCTTTGAGCGTTTAAGGTTGGGTAGTGATCAAATCTGACTTGTGACCTGCAAAGGTCCATTTTGGAAAAAATGAGAGGGTTGTTTGGAGGAGGGGACTAGACTGGAAGAAGCAAGAGACGAGTTAACAAATTCTTCCAAGGTCGCCATGCAAGATGACCAGGGCCTGGACCAAAGCAATGAGACATGGAGGTGACATCGCTAAGCCAAAGTCCCTTGAGTTCACTTTAATGAGAGCAGAGCAGAGCTGCTCTTGGCCACTTGGGATTCTTCTCCCAGGTGCAGCTTTCTTGTTGCCCTGAGCAGCATGCCCACTGAAGTGCTTCTCAAGGAGGGAGCTTCTCAGTCATCACTCAGAACTCCATGCAGCCCCTTGCTCTGTGCATCCCAACTGTTCCCACCCCTTCATTAATTCATCTTCCATATCTCTCTATTTCTCACCATGTCCAGAGTCATGCCCTTCATGCATCTGGGTGGTAGTTACCTCCTGCAGGGATAATGATGGCCCTTCTACCTGCCCAGGGTTCCACCTTTAACACAAACTCACGACTCAAACTCCAGATGTAGACACTCTTGCCATCTCCCCCTTGTTCTTAGGCATTTGGAGATGAGAACTGTTTCACTGTCCCCTTCTACCACTCTGAGCTTTAGGGTCTTCTTCTGGGGATTCTGGGCTACTCAAACCCCACTCCTGTTTTCCTTGGCAGTGTTCCCCAGTTAACCTGCCCATCACCATCCCTTCATTCCACTTCCTACTTTCATTCCACCCTTCTCCCTTATAACATGCTCTCCTGGATAAAGTACTGTCTTTGGAGTGAGACAGACCAGGGTTTGAATCCTAACTCCACCGTTTACCTGGACAACTCACCCAGCATTTCTTATTTCACTATCCTAGATAATAAAATGAAGATAGCACATTTTGTTTCACAGAGTCGTAGGGAATAATTAGTACAATCTGTCTAAAGTATCTAGTCAGAGGCTGATTATCTCCTTCCCCCTACAGAGACTGAGACCTTATTCATTTTGCCACTTCTGTCTCACTTCCCCCTTCTCTCCTTTTATTCTTCCCTTCCTAGTACCCTGGTAAGATTTATAGAAAAGAACTCTGAGGCTCCAGCCTCATCTTTGCTACTAGCCTGGTAGTAAGACCTTCAGCAAATCACTTCTTTCTCTGAGCCTCAGTTTCTTCATCTATAAAAGAAGGCACTGCAGTAGGTCACCTCTAAGGTCCTGTGCCCCTGAAACATGCTGTGAGGTAAAGCCAGTGTGAAATCCCATCTCCTTCATGGGGTCTTTCCCACTGTTAAAAATAGTGGCGACTTCTTCTCCTTCATGCACAATCCACCGCCTTGTTGCAGCATGTTCCTTCTGTTGCATTTTTGCTCCTCACGCTAAAAATGTTTATCCTTAGGATTTATGTGAGAAGGGCTGGGGGCAGGGTGGTAGAATTATTTCTGCATGTTGATAGGAAGAGTCTTAGCTCTGCAAGGGCAAAAATGTTGCCCTCAAGGGGAAGAGCTGTCCTTTCTAGAGACTGTATCCTCTCCAGCCCTACCCTTATAGGAGGCTGATGACAGAGCTTAGATGAGCTTAAGACGCAGCCTGAAACAATCTCTCTCCCTCCCTGCCTCCCTCCCTTCCTCCCTTCCTTCCTTCCTTCCTTCATTCCTCCCTCCCTCCCTCCCTCCCTCCTTCCCTCCCTCCCTCAGTGTAGGCTCACAAGAGATATATGAAAACATTTAACTAAAATACATTTCAATCTACAGATTCAACATAATCCACTTATATGTTCATGCATTCTTTCCTTCATTTAACAAATTGTTGTTGGACATCTATTATGTGTGAAGTACTGTGCTAAGCTCTAAGGTTGTAAACATGAATAAGACATGGATTTTGCTTTCCAGGAATTTACTGTCTACTTTATTTATTTAACAAAAATCTTATTATGGTGTGCCACACTGGGCTCGCTAGAAGCAGTCAGTATGGAGTGCAAGATGTTTATTGGGGGTCAAAGCCTGTGAAAGGAAGAAGGAAGAAAGCAGAAATGGGCAGCAGAAGTTGAACCCTGATGCAGGCCTGATGGAATCCCAGGAACCCAGCAGTGAGCTCTGGAGCCAGAACTGCTCATCAGAGTCATCCCCCGAGGCCCAAATATGAGGTCTTTATGCCCCTGTGTGTTCGTTTCCTAGGGCAGCTATAACAAGCTATCACAGACTACGTGGCTGAAAACAACAGAACTTTGTGTTTCCACAGTTCTAGGGGCCAGAGTCTGGAATCAAGGTGTTGGCAGGGCTGTGCTCCCTCCAAGGCTCTGGGGAGAATTGTTCCTTTCCTCTTCCAGCTCCGGGTGGCTCCTGGCATTTTTTTGGCTTGTGGCCACATCACTACAGTCTCTGCCTCTGTCTTCACCTGGCCTTCTCTGTGGGCTGTCTCAAATCTCCCTCTGCCTTTTACATATTTGTTTTATTTAGTTTGTGTCTAGAAGACTTCGTTTTTTTAGAGCAATTTTAGGCTCACAGAAAAATTGAGAGAAACATATTGAGACTTCCCATGTACCTCTGCCCCGACACAGGCACGGCCTCCCCATTATCAACACCCCCACCAGAGTGGACACTTGTACAATTGATAAAGCTGCATTGACACATCGTCATCACAAAAGCTCATCGTTTACATTAGGGTTTACTTTTGGGTGTTGTACATTCTTAGGTTTAGACAAATATATAATAACGTGTATTTGACATCCCTCTGCCTTTTTCCTGTAAGGGCATCTGTCACTGGACTTAGGGTTCATCCTGAATCCAAAATGATCATATCTGAAGATTATTAGCTTGGTGGATTGGATAAAGAAAATGCAGTACATATATACCATGGAATACTACACAGCCATACAAAATAATGAAATTATGTCCTTTGCAGCAACATGGATGGAACTGGAGGGTATTACCCTAAGTAAATTTACACAGGAACAGAAAACCAAATACCACATGTTCTCACTTATAAGCAGGAGCTAAACAATGAGTACACGTGGACACAAAGAAGGGAACAATGGACACTGGGGCCTACTTGTGGGTGGAGGGTGGGAGGAGGGTGAGGATTTAAAAAACTACCGATTGGGTATGATGCTGATTACCTGGGTGACAAAATTATCTGTACACTAAATCCCTGTGACATGCGATTTACTCATGTAACAAGCCTTCAGAGGTACCCCCTGAACCTAAATTAAAAGTTGGAAAAAAAGAAAATTCTTAATTACATTTCCAGAAACCCTTTTTCTAAAAAAGGTCACGTTCACAGGTTTTAGGGTTGGGACATGGATCTGTCTTTCTGGGGCCACCAATGAACCCACTGAACTCTGCTTTACTGTACCAAATGTGGACTGCCTCAAGAAGGGTTACCTTCAGAGATACTGCTCTATGCAACTGAGGCTGCTGCTAAAGTTGCTGACAGCTGAAGACTGTCTGATGACCATGTTCCCTGCAGACGGGAAACAATTGTTTCCTTGAAAGAGTATCTGGATGCTATGTCTTCTTAACTACAACATATGGCCCATATTTCCATGCTAGAAATAAAAAACAAAGTGGTTACTAAAGTCAAACAGAGTCCCTGTCCTCACCACCCTTGCAGTCTAGCAGGGGGAGATAATTATTAATTAACCCCACAGCTACAGATAAATTCACTTCAGTGATAAGTGCTACCAAGAAGAGGTACATGTGACCGTAAGAATATGTAAAGGGGAGACCTGCTGGTGCTTTCTCTGAGAGCAGAGAACAATATTTAGGATAGAGGGAATAGCATGTGCAAAGGGTGAATCATCATGCATTCAGGAAAGTGAAAGGAAGCCAGTGAGGCTAGAGTTAGAGAGCAAAGAGCAGCAAGATGTGGCATGAGACTGGGGAAGGTGGGGACCATTCCAAGAGGGGCTTTGGGGCATGTAGAGGTTTGACCTTTATCCTTAGAACAACAGATTTTTTTTTTCTTTTTAAGATAGAGTCTCACTCTATCACCCAGACTGGAGTGCAGTGGCACAAGATTTCAGCTCATTGCAACCTCTGCCTCTTGGATTTGAGCGATTCTCCCACCTCAGCCTCCCAAGTAGCTGAGATTACAGGTGAGTGTCACCACGCCCAGATAATTTTTGTACTTTTAGTAGAGATGGGGTTTCACCATGTTGGCCAGGCTGGTCTCAAACTCCTGGCCTCAAGTGATCTGCCCACCTCAGCCTCCCAAAGTGCTGGGATTACAGGCGTGAGCCACCATGCCCATCCAGAACAACAGAATTTGATTGAAGAGTTTCAAGAAAGGAAATATGGTAAGTCAAGGGTTGAGAGCGACCAAACTAAAAATTGCATTTGAAGGAGAGATGCATATTGCCATGTGATATGGTTTGGCTGTGTCCCCACCCAAATCTCAACTTGAATTGTTATCTCTCAGAATTCCCATGTGTTGTGGGAGGGATCCAGAGGTAGGTAATTGAGTCACTGGGGCTGGTCTTTTCCATGCTATTCTAGTGATAGTGAATAAATCTCATGAGATCTGATGGGTTTTTCAGGGGTTTCCACTTTTGCTTCTTCCTCATTTTCTCTTGCCACTGCCATGTAAGAAGTGCCTTTTGCCTCCCGCCATGGATTGTGAGGCCTTCCTAGCCACGTGGAACTGTAAGTCTAATTAACATGTGAAAGCAGCATGAAAACAAACTAATACAGTAAATTGGTACCGTAGAGTGGGGCATTGCTGAAAATATACCTGAAAATGTGGATGCAACTTTGGAACTGGGTAACAGGTAGAGGTTGGAACAGTTTGGAGGGCTGAGAAGAAGACACGAAAATATGGGAAAGTTTGGAACTTCCTAGAGACTTGTTGAATGGCTTTGACAAAAATGCTGATAGTGATATGAACAATAAGGTCCAGGCTGAGGTGGTCTCAGATGGAGATAAGGAACTTGTTGGGAATGGGAGCAAAGGTGACTCTTGTTATGTTTTAGCAAAGAGACTGGCAGCATTTTGCCCCTGTCCTAGAGATTTGTGGAACTTTGAACTTGAGAGAGGTGATTTAGAGTATCTGGTGGAAGAAATTTCTAAGCAGCAAGGCATTCAAAAGGTGACTTGGGTGCTGTTAAAAACATTCCAATTTAAAATGGAAATGGAGCATAAGAGTTCAGAAAATTTGCAGCCTGACAATGCAGTAGAAAAGAAAAACCCGTTTTTTGAGGAGAAATTCAAGCTGGCTGCAGAAATTTGCATAAGTAGCAAGGAGCCTAATGTTAATCCCCGAGACCACAGGCAAATGTCTCCAGGCCATGTCAGAGACCTTCAAAGCAGCCCCTCCCATCACAGGCCCAGAGGCCCAGGAGGAAAAAGTGGTTTTGTAGGTCAGGCCCAGGGTCCGCATGCTGTGTGCAGTGTAGGGACTTGGTACCCTGTGTCCCAGCCACTCCAGCCATGGCTAAAAAGGGCCAACGTAGAGCTTGGGCTGTGGCTTCAGAGAGAGTGGAAGTCTCAAGCCTTGTCAGCTTCCACATGGTGTTGAGCCTACAGGTGCACAGAAGTCAAGAATTGAGGTTTGGGAACTTCCACCTAGTTTTCAGAAGATGTCTGGAAATACCTGGGTGCCCAGGCAAAAGTTTTGCTGCAGGGGTGGGGTCCTCATGTAGAACCTCTGCTAGAGCAGTGTGGAAGGGAAATGTGGAGTCAAAGTCTCCACACGGAGTCCCTACTGGGGCACTGCCTAGTCAAGCTGTGAGAAGAGCGCCACCATTCTGCAGACCCCAGAATGATAGATCCCCTGGCAGCCTGCACCATGTGCCTGGAAAAGCCACAGACACTCAAAGTCAGCCCATGAAAGTAGCCAGGAGGGAGGCTCCACCCTGCAAAGCCACAGGAGTGGAGCTGCCCAAGACCATGGGAACCCACCTCTTGCATCAGCATGACCTGGAGGTGAGATCTGGATTCAAAGGAGATCATTTTGGAGATTTAAAATTTCACTGCCCTGCTGGATTTCAGACTTGCATGGGCTCTGAAACCCCTTTGTGTTGGCCTATTTCTCCCATTTGGAATGGCTGTATTTACTCAATACCTATACCCCCATTGTATCTAGGAATTAGCTAGCTTGCTTTTGATTTTACAGGCTCATAGGCAGAAGGGACTTGCCTTGTTTCAGATGAGACTTTGGACTGGGTACTTTTGGGTTAATGCTGAAATGAGTTAAGACTTTGGGGGACTGATGGGAAGGCATGATTGGTTTTGAAATGTGAGGACCTGAGATTTGGAGGGGTCAGGGGTAGAATGATATGGTTTGGCTGTGTCCCCACCCAAATCTCAACTTGGATTGTATCTCCCGGAATTCTCACATGTTGTGGGAGGGATCCAAGGGGGAGGTAATTGAATCATGCGAGCTGGTCTTTCCAGTGCTATTCTCGTGATAGTGAATAAGCCTCACAAGATCTGATGGGTTTATCAGGGGTTTCTGCTTTTGCTTCTTCATCATTTTCTGTTACCACCACCATGTAAGAAGTGCCTTTCACCTCCTGCCATGGTTCTGAGGCCTCACCAGCCATGTGGAACTGTAAGTCCAATTAAACCTCTTTTTCTTCCCAGTCTTGGGTATGTCTTTATCAGCTATGTGAAAACACTAAAACACCATGGTAGCTGAGTGGAGACCTGATTTGAGGGAGGGAAGAGAAGCAGCAGAGAGGCCAGGCAGAGGCTATCATTGCAGCAGTCCAGCCAAGAGCTGATGGGACCTGGGCTGGTATTGAGATAGTGGAGACGGAGAAAAATCAATGGATTCCAGAGAGACGTAACAGATTTTGAGCTGATGGATCGGATGGGGAAGCAAGGGAAAGTGTCCAGGATGACTCCTGGGTTTCTGCCTTGTGAAAGTGGATAAGGAATGGTGATCCTTACAGAGATGGGGAGTGCTAGAAAATACCAGGGATAAACAAGCATGGATTGTTCAAGAAGCTGGAAGGAGTTCCCTGTGTGGACTAAGAGGAGACCCCAGAGTTCAGAGGGAGGTTCAGCATTCTTCTCCCTCCCTGCCCATTCCTGAATGCAAACCAGTATTTCTTCATCTTTGTGTACAGCTTGTGCCTCTGAAGTTTACTCTTCTGTCTGTGCCATAGTACTATCCTGCCTTATCACTCACCGCAGCTGAGCTGACTCACCTCTTGATCCCTCCCTATATTTGTTGAGGATTTTTCCTTGTGGCCCAGTCTTTCTCTGTCCTTCAGGTCACGCTGTCACCCTATGTGGATCACTGATCTCCGTAACTCCACTTCAGCTCAGCTACTCGCCCCCATGGATCCACTTTGTCCTTGTGAGCCCCATGTCAGATCTCAAACATCATACTCCCCTCTCTGAATACAATCTTCTATCCTTCTCACTTGCTCATAATCTTGCCCTTTTTTCAAAAATAAATTAAAAATATGTTTATTGGGATGATTTCCCACTCATCTTGATTCAGGGTGCTTTTAGCGCTACTTCCTCCTAAAGGGACATCCTTCTGTATGCCTTGCTTTTCCTCCTGTAGGTGGGCAGAGGACAGTGGAGCAGCCAAGACATGAAACTACTGTTCGTGCGTAGGAAAAGGCCATCGTGACTGTAGAGCATCCTGGACATCTCACATCCATGAAGCAGGAACCAGGGATCTGCCCCAAGCACTTCTTCTTGTGTTTCCTCTTGTTATCTTCTGGAGAGGGATGAAGGAGATCCTTTGTGAGAGGCATGTTCTTGTGATGAGGGCATCACTGCCAGAAAGGCTCTTTGTGAACCCTTCATTTTCTCCCAATCAACCATTACTAGCCTCCCTTCCTTCACTTCCAGCTTACTGAGAATGGCGTATCTCCACATTGCACCACCTTCTTTGATCATGACCTTGTATTCTGGGTTTTCTTCCCCATACTCCTCAACACTCTCAATTCCCCTCCAGCTTTGTCCTTCCTTATGTTAATCAAAGCCCAAAGTGATATTAGTTCTAGCCATACCTTCTTCTCCACCTCTCCTCAGCTGTTGCACACTGCTGGAGAAAGTCATCAGGTCATTTAGACTTGTGTCACCACAAGTTCATGGTCCCCAGCCTCAGCCCAGCCCTCTGATCCCTGGACTATTCTTTGCAGAAGTCTGGGTGTGGGTCACCAGCAAAGATGTAGTTGTAATATGCACATAAAAGAGATTGCCTAAGGAGAGTGGACAAGAGGATGGAAGAAACCAAATTGAAGTAGATTGAGGTAGAAATGAGAAGTGATTAAGTAGAGTCTCTAAGCCAAGAATATTTATTTAGAAAATTTGACAGAATTGGGAAGGAAGGAGATAGAATAGTAGGTAGATTGGATGAAGTGTTTGGATATAATTGTACTACAAAAGAGAAGAGAGTGTGTTTATATGCTAAGATGAAAGGGCTAACAAATAGGGAGAAGTTGAAGTTATTAAAAAAAAGGGGGGGGAATGATTGAAATTGAATGTCCAATAAGACAGAAATAAGGCAAGTAATGTGCTTCACCTCAATGGAATATTTTGCATGCACAGAAAGTAGAAACACAGAATTGTTATACTATATGGTTATAGCTACACAATGTGTACATATGCTTAAAGTTTAGGAAGGAATAGAGGAAAGTAAAAACTCCTATGTCAGTGGGGTAGGTGAAAGCTGAGTATTTTCTTTTAAAATTCACATCATTATTATTGTAAAAATATTTAGTTCTAAGAAATGCCTTCTGGAAAAGATGAACAGATCCTTTCTAAATTTGGGGGAAGGGCCAGAAATTCCAGCCATATTATATGGAGGTTAAAAAAGCAGATGAATCTGGGTTCGCATCTGGCTTTGCCACGTGCCTAGTCATTTAACCATCTAAGCCTCAGTCTTCTCAAATATGTAAAATGGGGATAATAATAATGATTCTTTCATAATTGTGAGGATTAATTGACATAAAGCATGTACTATGGTCTGTGGCAGCTAGTAAGTGCTTAGCAAACGTTGCTGATTTTTATTGTTTTTGTTAGTTCTGTCAATGAGCTGAGCCAGATGTTCTGGTTTTGGAGTGTCTTCATAGCAATTACAGCTTGGCACAGTGGAATGAGGAAGGACATACCATGGCAGCTCTGTCTCTGATGAAGTTGTATAAACTAAAATACATTAGTAACTTTTCTGAGACTCCATGTCTACATTTTTTTTTTTCTAAAGAAAAGAGCACCTACATTTTAGAGTCACAATTTTAAAATCTGATTTACAAGATCTGGCCCATCCTGTCTCTTCACCCTCATCTCATCTCTCTTTCCTGTGTTCTCAAACCCCAAGCTGACTCTTCCTATCCATTCTTTAGATTTGTTTCCTCATTTTCTGCCATCTGTTGAATCGATGCAGTTTTCTTTATTCCCTTCCTATAACTCTACTGATTTATAAATTATATACTCTAATGATATCAATGTTTGATACGAATATAATACTTTAGCTGCCATCAGCACCTTCTCATAGTATATAAGTCACTGTTTCCCAATACTTCAGTTTCACTGTTTTTATATCCTGCACAAATAACCATTAAATATTTCTTGTTTTGTGTAATCAGTGTAAAACATATTTACCTACAATGTAGACTGACTTACAACATAAACCATTGGCAAGGAAATTCCATCTTCAAAGTGACAAGGGAAAATCATCACAAACCTAGAATCCTACATGCCATTCCCCTGAAGGTATCCTATCTTTCTCTCTGGTTGTTTAAAAAATATTTTTAATCTTTTGTGTTCTATAATTTTAGTATAATCTGTCTGGGTGTGCATTTTAATTTTTTTAAAAATCAGGCTAAGTGCTCATTGTGCTCCTTGTATCTGAGATTTCATGTCTTTATTCATTCTAGAAAATCATCTTTGAACATCGCTTCTTCCCCATTTTCTCCATTCTTTCATTCTAAAACCCAAAGCAGATATAACTTGGCATTCTTAATCTAGTCTCCAGATCTATTAGCCTCACTTTCCAATTTTCCGTTTTTTTAATCTTTCTGAACCTCATTCCCTTCAATTTACTTGGCTCTGTCTTCCAGTTTATTAATTCTGTCTTCAGCAACCTCTAATCTACTTAGTTCAGTTTATTCTCAGTGACTGTATTTTTTTACTTCTAAACATTCTACTTACCTCTTTTTTAGGAAAGCATCTTTTTTGTCTCATGTTTTTCGGTCCTCACTTTCTGTCTTCAATCATTTAAAATATATTTATCTTATAGGCTTTTTCAGCACATACTGAAGTTTTTAAGGGTCCAATTATGTTGCTGGTTAGGTGTAATTTTCTTTTTTTTTCTGTTTTTTGGGGTTGTGTGTGTATGTGTGTGTGTTGCCTCTGATAACTTGCTTCTTTGTTTTTCAATTTTGGATTGTAAACTCATCTTTGGTAGTGATTTTATTGTGGCTTTATTTGTGGAAATTTGTGGAAGACAGGATTAGGTCTATATTTATGCAAATGTGAAAGGAAGATCCTGTGATATTTATGCTTTTGTTTTTGCCAAGGATATCAGCCTGGGGCCACTTTTTTGCTAATTTTCCCCAAGGAAGAAGATTATGAGTATTTACTTAAACCCTGAATTCTCATAAGATCTATAGTTATGAATTTTCAGGGGGACTTACTACCCTCCACCAGAACCCCGCCTAATGTAAATAAGTGTTCCCAGAACTCATGCTAAGATAAATAAATGCCCTCATCATTTCCCTTTACCTGCCAGCAGATATTTTAAAGTTGACTCTTTCACCGATAATGTAGCCCTATGAGAGTCCCGGGTTAGATGAAGGTCTCAGTTCTGATTCCTTACCCTTGAAAAAATGTCTACAATTCTGTTTCCTGACCAGCATGGGCATTTCAGTCTAAGCTATGGTTACCAACATGGCAACCTATGTTCTTTCAACTTCTGTACCCTACTCCCACCTCCTGCCCCAGGCAGTGGGTTTATACTTTACAATCTTGTTTTTCACTTTCTTCCTTGCCACAAGAGCCTGAAGATTTCTCTACTTCTTTTAAGCAAGCTCAGCTATGCATTTAAAAGAATATTCACTATATTTTAAGTATTTCTCCTTAATAGCCTCTTACTACAATTAGTTAATTCATTCCATAATTTTTATTTGGTGTTTATGTTACCTGCTGGTGAGAAGCTCTGTAAGAGCAAGGATCATGTCTATTTTGCTTAGCAGTAAAACCCCAGGGCCCAGCGTAGTACTTGATACATTGTAGGTCACAAATAAATGTTTGTGGAATGAGTGGAGTTGTGAGATTTCAATTAGAAATTGTGTGAAATTAGTATATTGTACGTATACAGCTACTAGAAGGCATTTGTTCATAGTGTCTTTTACTTTTTTTTATTTATGTGGATTCTCACTTCTGGAAAAATTAAAAACTCAAATGGTAATACCTCATTATCTTATAATGAGCCAACATAATGTGGACTACTATCTCTCCACCATTCCCACAAGCCAGTTTGATTTACATCAGCTCCAGACGTGGAGGTGAAAGGCTATTCCTCACACTTGGGTCTTCTTATGGTTTTTCTAGTGCATTAGGTGAGGAGATGTGGATGGAGAGTAGAGAGTGGCATTTGGTCCTGCTGGGCTGGCTCCTTTGAGCTAGATCCCAATATCTTTCCTTTGGTCTTTTTCCTTTCTCCCAATTTGCTGCTTTCTCCAACACTCATGTGGGTTGTTATTTGACCAGCACAGAACTAAGAGTAAAAAGACCCATGTTCTAGTCCAAGTTCTGCCTGGAACAAACTGTGTGATCTCAAGTAGTTCACTTAACATTTCTTGTCTTTAGTTTCTAATAAGAAAAATTAGAAATGTGGGCTCTACTGTGTTTTAAAATATTCCCTAATACAAATAGTGTCTGACTTACTCAAATCGTTTGTCCTGGCAGATTATCTCCACCCTTCCATCACTAGCAAAACAGCATGTTTTTTTCTCCAGTATAATTTTCTTCCTTCTGCCCCTCCCTGTACCAGTTACCTCTCTCCTTCCCAACCCCACCTTCACCTCTGGCTTATTTCCTATCATAACAGGTAAGCTACTCGAGGGTGGAGTAATATCTGCATCAGATTAGTAAATGATTATCATTATTATAAAAGTAATTACACCTTTATTTTCACCCTAATCCCTTTAGCTCAAATTAATCCTGCCCTACCCTCCTAAATTGACAAGTAAATAATTGCTTGGATTTCCCTAATAGAGGGATTTGTATTTTCTGACTGCATCACACTCCCTGTGACACCTTGTCAATATTCTCCTGAATTTACCAAGGAGTTGACAGGGGCACAGGTAAGAGAGGAGACTCTTCCAGAGCCTTACAGAGATTCAGTGATTTCCCTTTTTTTTTCTGATTATGGTAGGAAGAAACCAGTGTCCTGGATGGAATATTTGACTGGGTTTTGGTGATTCTAGAATTGGTTTTACTGGAAGTATCTTGATGTCCTTGGGCAAGTCACTTTATCTCTCAAAGCTTCATTGTCCTCATCTGTTATAAGAAGGGATTAAACCAGGCATAGACTTTAGAATAACATAGATCTCAATTCAAATCTGGGCTCTGCTACATTTGCAGCTGCTTCGCTGAGGGGTCATTAGCTACTCTGAGGCTCAATTTCCTCCTTTTCCTACTTTCCAGCTGAGGCCAGCTCTTAGGCTAAATATTTCAATCTTCCCTCACTCTCCTATTCTAGCTACCTCAATTCTCTCCCATCCTCACTCAGTCTTACTTCTCTCTGCCTTCCTCTCCCTCCCAAGGCAGGTCTCATTCTTGACATTTACTTACCCCCATCTACCTGCACACTCCTTTGAATCATACAAACTCAGGGTTGGACAGGCTTAAAGCTCATCAGTGCAGCCATCTCTCTTCACATTTCTGAGGTCAGTGCCACAGAAGCCTACATCCAGCTAGTGGCTCCCCTGGTCCTCTCCACCCAGCCCTTTCTTATGGACCCTAGTGGCCAGAAGCACACATCTCTTGATCAGCTTTTCCCATTCAGGTCCTCTCTTGTCTATTCCTTTCAGCAGATTGGGTCTTGCCATGTCCTGGAAGATATGACCCTTTAGTTTTGCCGCTTACAGCTTCCACCCACAAGAGTGGAAATGGCTTCAATCACCTGGATATCAAATTTAATAATCTTAGAGAATAAGATATTTGTTGGCCCATTTGGGTCAGGTGAGAACATGACAGCTCTTGTAATAGCCATGCAGTTGGGCTGAGGATGCTGTCACCAGGAGAAAGAGGGAAAACTTGGCTGATAAAGTAGAGTTGTATTTTACAGGGCTACTTATTCTAAAGTTATAGAAAAAAATAAATATAGCATGTATTACCTTTAACAATCCCCTAAAGGATGCACTAAATTGAAGAATAAAACCCAGTGTGTCAACAAGTCTGAAGCTGCTCATGTCTCCTCCAGTGTTGAAACATATTGTCGCTTCCTAATCTACTGCTTCCACAGCAGGTGATGCCCATGGATCTGTCTAGTGGCCATATGATACAAACCAAAACAAAGGCAAACAAACAAAACCATAAAGCACAGACTCAAGTTCATCTCACCAGAATACCATGTAGGGTCACATGTGGACTAATGGATGGCAAGTAGAATGTTACACAATATTGCTTGTATCACAGAGATTGCAATTTCTCTCTCTCCCTCTCTAATTCTCTCTCTTTTTAATATGTTCATACAATTAAATTTATGCAAATTAAAAACAGGAAGATGGTCTTTCCACTCTACTGCCACAAGCCCCTTCAAAGAGCTTACAGCCTCATCCAGAAGACAGATTGCTAATGGGCAGTGGGGATGGTTTTCATAATCCAGGCAAGAACAAAAGTCATAGGAGCCCATTGAAGAGGTACCTGACTGAATGTAGGCGGGCTCTTCATCTGTTAGAACAAGAGACAAACTACCTGGGACCTGAAGAATGGACAAAAGTTGTCCAGAGTGGGAAAAGAATGATCCAGGAAGAATGTACCATGTCCAGGAGGCAAGTTAGAACATTTCCTACCAGTTCAGTATAGGCTTTGAGAGCTGGGACAGAGGCAGGGGCCTGCCCATGGAGAGCTGTGAATGCTGTACTTAGGAGTTTGGAATTTATTCTGAAAGCAATAATAAGCCAGTGAAGCAGGGGAGAAACATAATTAGGTTGTGCATTAGAAAGGAAATTCTAGTTGTGATTTGGATCGAAGAGCAATAATATATTACAGCAGGAGATCAGTTAAGAACATTCCAATATCCTAGAAAGAGATCATGATGGCCTAGATCACGGGCTGTAAACATAGATGAGTTGAGGGAGAGAGATTGGTGATGTCCTCCCAAGTGCCTGGCTTGAGCAACTGCTGGTAGTGCTGTAACTTGGGTAGAGAATAAAGAATAACTTCTAATAACTCCCCAATTTCTAATTGGTTTCAAATTGCTCTTATATTCTTTTCCTATCATCCCATTTCTTCTCCCTTCCCCCAACTTCCAGAGGATGGAGACCAGGACAGCAAAGCCTTTCTTGTCTTTATTGTGCAAGAGTATAGACAAAAAGACTTCAAAAAGGATCTTCTAGTTTCAAGGCTCTTGATTTCTCTGTTCCTAAAATAGTGACTAGATGGAGGTAGAGAGAAGGGTAGGGGGTGATGGATTGTGTTAGAGAAAAATCAACTGATGGAATAAGAAGTTATTTGGACAGCCGTTGGGAAACAATTGTGGCCCCAGCCTCCTTTCCCCTTGGTAGCTCAAACCCTGACCTGCAGCGTCCTTGCAGTTCCCAGTCTCTCCACGTCAAAACCCTCCTGGTGATGGCTGACCTTGGCCATGGTTGCTGCAGCTTGGTTGGAAGGCCTATCTCACGTCACAGGAGATTGCCACACAAAGAACCATTGAGAAGAGGAAATCTAAAGTTAAGGCCATGAACCTGGATTCTTCCTGATCGTTTCCCTTGTGGTTATAGACCAAAGGGCACACATGAATCCCAGTGCTTAGGATTAAGAGATTACCTTTTTAAAAAGAAAGAAAAATAGTGTTAATTAATTTTTATCTGAGGCCTCCACCCTTGTCCTGCTCTCTATTCCTCTTTTGTCTAGTCCCTGGGAAAATCTGTGGGAGGGGCCCAGCCCATCATCAGAGCTGGCTCCTCCGCAGCTAGGGAGGGATGGTGGCCACTGCAAGCCACCCTGCCCTGCCTCTCCTCTCCCCCCTCCAGCTCTTGCACAACAGCCAAGCAGGCAGATCAAGCGTTCAGCCTGTGCTTTTCCTTCTGAGCTCCTGGGCTTCTCAAAGGATCCTTTTGTTAGTGAATGTCAACCTCTCTCCAAAGCCCTGCAGTGGGAGCCAAGGAGGCTGAGTCCAGATGGGATGGTGGCCTCTGTGAGGGGTGCCAGATGGATGGGGACTTGCTGGTGGCCTCCGGGGTAACCCTGGCCTCTGTGTGTTTCCCAGGGGAGAGTGGGCTAGCACTTTCAGTCATTTATAAGACTACACCATACAGGAAGCTTTCCTGATTATTTCCACTCCTGCTCGGATTGTATCTTCACTGGGCATTCTCTAGAGCTGACATGCATGTGATTCTTGTCTTCCTGGGGCATTTCATAGATCGTTGACTACACAAAAGAAGGTGCATGCTTGGGTGAGAGACAAATTCAAAGCCAGGACTCATTCAAACTCCTGTCCTCTTTCTACTACATCAAGCTCTCTGTGGTCCACACAGTACTCTAGAATCACTTACTTTAGTTTCAAGTCCCCAGTGGAGAGTTCGAGTTCATTCTCAGGCCTTGTACTGCTTCCTCGCAATGCTCAGTGTTCATGCATGGCCTGAGTGCCAGTGCTCAAGCCCAGTGGACTCTGTCTTTTTGAAAGCCTGGGGGTATTTTAGAACATTTAAACAGAGGCTCTCACTGTCCAGGTCACATCACTCCCCTTTTCCAGGCAGGCATTGTTGAGAACTTCTGACATGGTGACATTCAGGCTAGTGTACGGATAGAACCAGCTGCGAGAAAGGCTCTGGACAGGGAGCTTACCCAGCTTGTATTATATTCTCCATCACGTGTGAGTTCTCACTGTCAGGTGGAACAGAAAGAGGCAGCCAGTGTATGAAAGGCAGCATAGAGGAGCGTTTCAGAGCATGAACTTTAAAAGATGGTTTAAGTGGGTTCAAATCTGGGTACTGTCATTTATTCATTGGTTGGTGCTATGATCTCAATGTTTGTGTCCTCCTAAAATTTCTGTGTTGGAATCCTAACTCCCAATGCAATGGTATTAGGAGCCTTTGGGAGGTGATTAGGTCATGAGGGTAGAGGCTTCATGAATGGTATTAGTGCCCTTACAAAAGGGGCCCAAGAGAGGCCCCTGGCCCCTTCCACCAAGGGAGCACTCTAGAAACCAGAAAGCAGGTCCTCTTCAGACTCTGAACCTGCTGGACCCTTGACCTTGGACTCCCCAGCCTTCAGAACTGTGAGAAATAAATGGTTGTTGTTTATAAGCCACCAGTCTATGGTATTCTCTTATAACAGCCCAAATGGACTAAGACAGAAGGTTTTTGGGAAGTTCAATTACCTCTCTCTAAACTGTATTTCTCCATCTATAAAATAGGATTTGTAATAATGACTTAAAGGGATTGTTGTGAGGATTAAATGAAGTAATACAGTTATAAAGTATTTAGCAGTTGGTATTTCTTCTTCAGTAAGTGGTAGCTGGTATAATTAAAGAGTTCTGTACTGTCCAGGCCCAGGTCAAGTCTGAACTCTGCCTCTTATTGGCTCTATGGCCTCTGGCAAGTTGCTCCTCTTTGGGACTCGGATTCCTCATCTTCAGTGAGGGAGTTGGACCGATGACCTCCAAATTGCCTCTGACTATAATATTCTTTAAGTCTGTGTCAACCTGTCTTGTCTCCATAACTGACTCCCAACTCATTGGTAAGCGTCTTCAGGGTAGAAACCATTGCTCTTATAACTCTAGAGCCAAGGACAAAACCAAGGCGTGGTGTGTGTTTGGGTTAGTAGGAGAAATCCTAGTGGTAGGAGCTAAGATTGTTGTTTTTGGTGTCCTAGGTACCTGCAGTGTAAGCTTGTATCAGCTGAGGGAGGTTTGCCAACTGCTCTGACCTTAGACAGCACAGAGACATCCAAGTGAGGTCAGACCATGAACATGCCGAAAAAAGGCTGGTGAGGGCTGGTGACTTGCTGCTGGGTACATGCAATCTCATGTAACTGAGCTTGAGTCCAACCAGAACAAAAGAACATGAATGCATGCCATGCCAGGCATGAAGCTCTGATCCCTCCTTCCCTTACACTCCAGATAGGGCTAAGCATGACAGGTGTTTGAGCCAGCTTACTTTACCATCTGGGTGGCATGAAATAGCCAAATGCTCATCCTGTGCCCTCTCCTCATTCTTTTTTTTTTCTTAAATAAACAAATAGAAAAGCAGGGGACTACTATAGTTTCTGTTATCTATGGTTTTGCTTTCAGTGGTTTCAGTTACCTGTGGTCCCCTGCAGTCAGCAAATATTGAAAGGAAAATTCCATAAATAAACAATTCATAAGTTTTAAGTTGCATGCTGTTCTGACTAGCATGATGAAATCTCATGCCGTCACACTCCATCCCACCCAGGATGTGAATCTTCCCTTTGTCCAGTGTCTCCCGCTGTAGATGCTGCCTGCTCACCAGGCACTTAGTAGCCATCTTGCTGATCAGATCAACTGCCATGGGATCTCAGTGTTTGTGTTTCAGTAACTCTTATTTGATTTCATAATGGCCTCAAAGCACAAGAGTAGTGATGCTGGCAATTTGGATCCATCAAAGAGAAACTGTAAAGTGCCTCCTTTAAGTGAAAAGGTAAACATTCTCATCCTAATAAGGAAAGGAAAAAAAATAATACACTGAGGTGGCTGATATTTGTGGTAAGGGTGAATCTTCAATCTGTGAAATTGTAGAGAAGGGAAAAGCAATTCAGGCTAGTTTTGCTGTCACACCTCAAACTGTAAAACTTACAGCCACAGTTTTTGACAAGTGCCTGGTTAAGATGGAAAAGCAGTTAAATTTGTGGAAGACATGAACAGAAACGTATTGTGATAGACAGCAATTGAGCTCAGTACTATCTTCAGTTTCAGTTGTCCACTGGGGGTCTTGGATCCCATTCCCTTAGGATAAGGAGGGAGTACTGTATTTCTTTTTTCTTTCTTTTTGAGATGGAGTCTTGCCCTGTCACCCAGGCTGGAGTGCAGTGGCGCGATCTCGGCTCACTGCAAGCTCCGCCTTCCGGGCTCACGCCATTCTCCTGCCTCAGCCTCCTGAGTAGCTGGGACTACAGGCACCCGCCACTATGCCTGGCTAATTTTTTGTATTTTTAGTAGAGACGGGGTTTCACCGTGTTAGCCAGGATGGTCTCAATCTCCTGACCTCGTGATCCGCCCGCCTCGGCCTCCCAAAGTGCTGGGATTACAGGCGTGAGCCACCACACCTGGTGGGAGTACTGTATTTCATGTTAACATCTGTTGGGTTTATAATTCTTCCTTTCTTTTACAGACCTTGGTCTTTTTGTTATCTTGTTGTCTAGAGCAGAAAAGATTTACTTCAGTTTGATGGTCCTTTGGGAAGATGGGTTTTGGGGATGTGTATCCAATAAATTATAGCAAGAGCCAGCGGGAGGCTTGGGTCTGGAAATGAGGCCAGTCCAAGATTCAAAAGAGGTAACAGGCAACAATTTAGGCAGCCTAAAAGACCAAGGCGTGGACATCCATGGCCACTGTCCATGGGCCATACTTCGTGTACTGTGCACCATATGGAAAGCTTTGAAACCTTTGGCCAAATCTGGATAATAGGAACATCCAGTTGGTCACTAAGCCCTGGAAGTATTTCATTATTCCATTCCCAACTTTTCATCCCTTACTGGCCCCACCTCAGTGGATGGTCCTGAGGCGTTGCAAGTCTGTAAATACAAATGAAGGGACACCTTACTCTTTCCAGGTCTGAATGCTCACCTGACACAAGGAAACCCAGCCCTTCCCAAAGTCGCCCCAAGTGTCTAGGATTCTTCAGGTCTGTCCTGTGAACTGGTAACAAATGCAGTCTCCTCATCAAGACACGCTTCTCCCCACCAGCTCTGTTGCTCATGCTTTCCATAAGGGCATGAGCCGAGAGGGTTTGCCCTGAGGGTGCTGAGTCCTGTGCAGAACTGGGGAGAATGTCCCTCTGCTCACTCTGCCGTACTCAGCCACCGCTTGTGCCTGGAGTTTAACATAGGTCCTCATGGAAATGCCTCCTTTACCTTTTACCTCTGCTACTTTCTCCACAGAGCCTCCAAACTAGTCCACAGACAGCTGTCAGGCCATTCAACCATTCTCAATGTTCTCTCTTCTTTCCCCAAACCTCTTGCTGCTTTTCCTAGAGGATTTTTCTGTAAAGGGAGATTCCTATGCATATTGGCACACACAGTTAAGAACTCTCAAGATGGGTGGGTAAGCCCAAACTTCATTTCTCAGAAGCATCCACATCCACTCTGGCCGTGTAAAAACATCCTGTCAGAGTAATGTAAACCAGCATTGTCTTCTGCATACATTCTTCATTACAGTAATCCCCTGGCTTTCTCCCCGGTATCACTCCCCTTTGCTTCCGATACACTCTCCACACAGCTTCCACACTGATCTGCTTGAAATCTACCAATGGCTAATCATTGTCTCTGGGATAAAGACTGTGCTTTCCAAGGACCTGCCCAATCCAGTCCCAACAGGTTCTACTGGCCGTATCTGCCAACACCACCTTCTTTGCATCCTAGAATCCAGCCACTGGGTCCCTGTTTCCAATTCCCTAAACACACTGTGTTGTGTCTCAATCTTTTGTTGACCGTGTTTTTTTTTTTTTTTTTTTTCTTGGAATGCCTCCCAAGCTGACTCCTACTTACTCTCAAATGGACTAAACCTTACTGAAATATCAAAGCCCAGCTTACAGAGCATTTGTGTGTGAAGGACCCCCAGCCTCCTCTTACCCCTCCTGCTGTAACAATTCATGGAAAGGGTTGGGGATTAGTATAAGAGAATCCTGTGTTCAAATCTCACTTCTTCCAGCTACCAGCTATGTGAAATATTTAGCAAGTTACTTAACCTCCGTAAGCTTTCTAATCTTCAAAATGAGCAGAGTAATTCTTTTCTTACAGGATTATAAGAATTAAATGTAATAATGTATGTGAAGTGCCTGACATGCATTCTTATGACTATTATTTAGTTATTTATCTGCTCTGAGCTTCAATCTTTAGTTGCACTTCATCTATAAAAGTGCAACTAAAATACCTAATATGAGCATATTTTTAAAAGTTATTTATTATAAAGTACTAACTGTATATTCTCCACTTTCAGTATTTCTGCCATATGTAACATATGGGAAGGACCAGCTATGGAATGGCACTCATTAATTGTTAGTTCCTCCCATCCGCACACTTTTCTTTTCTCCTCAGGGTTCCCCAAGCATTCTCCATGTACATTTCTATTATAAAATATATTTAACTGCATTAAAAAGTAATTTACTTATACTTTTATCTCCCCGTGTAGAATATAAACTCTGAAGAAAATTATATTCCTTTTTCATCTTCTTACTACAGGACAGTTCAAACATATACACAAGCAGATCATATAATAAACTCCCATGCCTTCATCATTGGCCTTCAACAATGATTAACCTGTGAGCAATCTTGCTTCATCTGTTACACACGCACTACCTTTCCAGTGGATTATTTTGGAGAAAACCCAAATTATCACAACATTTCATCTGGCTTTCTGGTGTGACAAAACATCCCAGGCTCATCGTGTATATATAATGCTGCAGACTTGGACAAGCCATTTTTTCAATGATCCCTGGTTCCTTTTAGTTGGAAATAGTATTTAGAAATTACAACCTGGACACTAGGGTGCCCATTAATACTGAGTTGGTCATCGTTTCCAGGTCGTTTTGGTGAAGAGTGCTAGGAAATAACTTAAGATAAAATATTTCATCTACATTATCACACCAAAAAGTTCAAAATAATTCCTTAATTATCATCAAATGTTCTATCAGTGTCCACGTTATAATTTGTTGTTGTTTTTTGTTTATTGGTTGGTTTGCTTTTTTAGTTGGTTTGCTTGAATCAAGACCTAAATATGGTTTATATGCTCTTTAAGTCTCTCTTAACTCCTTTCTTTTTTATCTTGCAATTTGTTGTTGTTGTATGAAAGAATGAAGTCATATGGTATTATTTACCATGTTTCTCTTTCCCCTGAAATTCTTGTAAATTGCTAGTTATATCTTAGAGGCTTGATCAAATTTAGGTTTGATTTTTTTGTCAGACTATTTTGTAGAAAATGTAATCTTCCTTCATGAGATACATAATGTCGGTATTTTTTGTGATGTTTTGTGATTACTGTGTAGGTACACTACTTCTATAAGAGTTCCATTCTAATTCTGTTTTCTCTCCTCATTTATTAGTCCTCATAATTCTACAAAGAATTTTCCTCTAGTTGACTCTTTTTGAGGCACAATTCTGAAAGAAAGGCAAGATAAATGTTTAATGCTTTACCTTTATTTACCGGTTTTTCAAATAATTGTTTGAAAATAAAAGTTGTTTGTTTCATTATGAACTCATGGATTGAAACGTATGTGATATGTTTTAATCCATTACAGTCAGATTGTATCACTTGTGATTAGTGGGAGCTCCACGGTGGCTCTAGAGTCCTTTTGACACAATTAGTATTTGTCAGCGTTCTGGCTTTCTGGTGTGACAAAACATCCCAGGCTCATCTTGTATATATAACGCTGCAGACTTGGACAAGCCATTTTTTCTATGATCCCTGGTTCCTTTTAGTTGGAAATAGTATTTAGAAATTACAACCTGGACACTAGGGTGCCCATTAATACGGAGTTGGTCATTGTTTCCAGGTCGTTTTGGTGAAGAGTGCTAGGAAATAAGTTTTAAGACAAAATATATCACAATTCAAATTCATACTTCTAATCCAAATTCAGACTACACTTCTTTGTTCAGCTATGATGAAGTATCTTATATCAGAGCAACTATTTCATGAAAACCAGCTGTGAAAGTTAAATTTGAAATGAAGAAAACCGCTTTATGGCATTGGAGAAAAGCAAAGTCAAACATAATTCAAGGGGCCAACATTTCTGAGAGAAGGCAATACATTAGTGTGAATCAGACTTTCTCCAACAATTTTTTTCCTTGAGACACTTGCTGGGAAGAAAACAGAAACCTGAAGCTTTGTTTTTCTCACAGAGCACTAACCTTGTGTCAATGTTCCTCCAGTTACTTGGTTGTCTAAAGCTCATTCTCTAGTAAATTCCTCAGGAGGGTCACATAGGAATAATATTTTCCTGAGTTCTTACATATTCATAAAAGTTTGTAGCCCTTATATTTGAAAGTCTTTTTGGCTGGATATAAAATCTTTGGCTCACATTTTCTTTCCTTGAGTATGTTAAATATGTTACTCCATTTTTTTCTTGCATAAAGTGCTGCTTTCAAAAAGTCTAATGACAGTCTGTTCCTCTTACTCTTGTAAATAAGTTACCTAGTTGTTCAAAACTTTTTTTAAAATTTGAAGTCCAATAGCCTCAATGGTGACTGTTCTGGGTCAGTTTTCATAAGTACATAATGTGCTCTTCCAGTATGTAGTTTCAAATATTTTAATTTCAGGAAAGCTTTCACAGATTATGATCTTATTATTTGTTCTGTTTCATTGTTTTGGTTTTCTTTTTCAGAGACTTCTATTATCTGTATGTTGGCTCTTCTTTGCTTGTCTTCTATATTTGTCATTTCCTCTTAAAACCTTTTAATCTCATTTATGAATTGTTTGTTGAGTTTATTTGCTCTTGTTCCTTGTAGTTTAGCCTGTAGTTTTGAAATGATTTTATGTTATCAAATTCTTCTTTTTCAATGTCTTTTTTATCTCCCTTTCTCCATTAATTTCACTTCTAACATTTTTTAATTAGGTTTAAATTGATGATTTTGATATATTTAAACTATGGGGCCACCACTACCACCTTCCCCAAATCCTCTGCCTTTCTTGAATTTATGTCTTTTTGTATGTATTTGTAACCTCAATGCCTGGCAAATAACAAGTGCTCAATAGATGCTTGCTAAATCATATTCACCATCACTGACATGATCTTTACCAATGCAAGGCAAAGTGATCTCTTTTATCAAATGAATATATATTGAACATAGGGTGTATGAGAAATCTTTGTAAACCTAAGTTATTAAGGGATTAGACAAAAGAACATATAGTAATCAAGTTATTAGAATACATAAATAAATTTACAACTTGATTGTGTGGATTTCTGCTAAAGATAAACCAAAGAAAATGTTTCCATTTATTGTTGATGTTGCCTTTGAAATATACAGAACTACCTGGCTCAAGAAGAAGACTCAGGTTGAGATTGGGATGTATTGGGGAAGAGATATGGAAAGAGCTCAGGGTGTCAGAGAAGGCAGAAGGGCAGAAACACATTGTTTCTGCTTATGAAAATAGTGATTTATGTTCTAAAAACAATTAAACACATATCTGGTTGTCTTGGAAGGAAGGGAGGGGGTTAAATTAAAGGGAGGAAAAATCAGTAAAGCACAAGACAAATAACTTGAGACTGAAAGTTATATTGTTAAAGCTTTTGCCTTCTTCAACTGTTATATCTATGTGAATCAGGCTTTTCCTTACACCATACGACAAAAACAAAGTACGGAAATAAGTGCATGGACCACTACTCAGCCTATAAAAAAGAAGAAAACCCTGTTATTTGTGAGAATGTGGATGAAACTGGAGGACATTATACTAAGTGAAATAACTCCAGCACAAAAAAACCCCACAAAATACTACATGATTTCACTTGTATGTGGAATCTAAAAAAGTCAAACTTAAAGAAGCAGAAAGTAGAATGGTGGTTACCAGAGGCTGAGGATGGGGTGGGGTAAGAGCATGAGGGGACATTGACCATAGGGTATAAAGTTCTCATTAGGCAGAAGGAATAAATTTGTAAGTTATTGCACAGCAAGGTGAACACAGTCAATAATAACATATGATTCAAAATTGCTAAGAGAATAGATTTTAAATGTTCTCACCATAAAAATATAAGTATGTGAGATGATGGATATAGTAATTAGCTTTATTTAATTATTCTACAGTGTATACATATACCAAAGCATCACATTGTACCCCATAAATATATACAATTATTGTTTGTCATATCAAAAATAAAAATTTTAAAAAGCAAATGGAGATTTATACTCCTGGCAGCATGGAGTAGATATAATTTTCCTATTCCTTCTGCCAAGTACAAATAAAATCCCCAAGCATTACATATAAACAAAATCAGAAGAAAACTCTAAAAGTTGGAAAGAAGACAAACCAGTGGGATTTGGGGGCCAGAGGAATTAGTTCCTTGTTTTATTTTGCCTGATGTATCCCAGAGATGGAGCTGAGACAGCCAGCAACCTGGAAATGCCAATGGGTACAGACCAAAAGAAGCCCCAACAAAAGTCTGATCTTTCTGGCCAAAGGACCAGGAAAGGGGAAGCCTATAAGAAGAAACTTTTAGACAATAACTGCTACACTCTAACCAAACCAAAACACAGACACACACACACACACACACACACACACACACACACACACACCCCCAACCAAAGAAACAAACAAACAAAAAAACAGGCACCATCCTGCATCCACACCAGCAAAGGGAGATTGGGGATTCTAGATGTCTACCTTTGCAACTCTGTCATGAAGTGTCCCCAAACCCCTGCCAGGGTGATATCAGGGAAGGCCAAGTAGATAACTGAGACTTTCACCCTCATCAGCTGAAAAGAAGTCATGGAGACCAGGAGACCATGTGGGGAGCCAGAGTTCCATTGCCAGCTGGCAGTAGTGAGGCGTCTCCTCCCTCTCTTGACTGGGATGTAGTCGAGATGTAGGAGGGCCTAATAAAGAGTCAGGACTTTTACCACCACTAGTGGTAATGAGGCAACCCCCACCATGGTGTCAGTGAAAACCACATTGGAAACTGGAACTCCCATTCACATCAAGAGGTTCAAAGAGGTATCCCTACCCTCAAGTGTCAATGGAGACCAAGTAGGAAACCTGGATTTCTGTCTCTACCTGGTGACAAAATGGCAGCACCCCTCCAAAGTGATGTCATAAAAACCTAGCTAGAATGGAAGGTTGAAACGAGAGCCAGAGTCACAGAATATAATGCAAAAAAGTCCAGATTTCAACTGAAAATTATTTGTCATGCTCAAAACCAAAAATATCTCAAACTGATTGTAAAGCAGGATAATAGACGATTGAGAAAATAGACATATTAGAATTATCTGACAAAGTTTATAAGGCAGCCATGATAAAAATGTTTCAGCTATTGATTATCAACAAGGAATAGTGAGTCATTGTTAATTATTTCTTCAGAAGTAATTATCTGACTCAAAAGTGTTTTGAATTTGTAATTGATATATAATTATTATTATTAAAATACAAATTTCACATTTAAACCAATCTAGCCTATTTAATAGCCAAGAAACTAAATAATTCTGCAGGTTATAATGAGAAATATTAGCTTTTATGCTGTATAAAAATAGATATATTTAAAATCTACATCATTTGTAAACTAATATATATTAGAATGGAAGACTACTGTTAAATTTTTTTGTAACATTAAAAGCCACTGTGCAAAAGTACTATCCGTGTTTGTGAAGAAAATAAATATGTCAATGTACCCTAAAACTTAAAGTATAATAAAAAAAGAAAATAAATATGTCGAAAGATTTTAAAATGCTTCAAGAAATTACAAATATGCTTAAAACAAATTTAAAAATACTAAGCCTCTACAAAGAAATAGTCTCAGCAAAGAAATAGAAGATATAAAGAAGAACCAAATGGAAATTTTAGAGTTGAAAAATAAAGTAATCGAAATGCATAGTGGAATGCTCTTCCTCAACAGCAGAATAGCAGGGGCAAAGAAGAGAACCAGTGAATTGGAAGATACAACAGTAGAGATTAACCAATCTGAACAACACGGATTCTAACAGAGAAAATAGCCTAGGGGGAGAAAAAGAACAGAGCTTCAGGGACCTGTGGGATAATAACCAAAGATCTAACAACCTTCCTATTACCTGAGTTTTGGATGGAGAGGAGAAAGAGAGTGAGGCTGAAAAAGTACTCAAGGAAATAATGATGTAAAAATTTCCCAAATTTTTAGAAATATAAACCTGCAGATTCAGCAAAGAAGCAAAGCAAAGCCCAAAACAAGACAAACCCAAAGAAATAAATTCCAAGATACATCATAATTACTTCTGAGAACTAAAGAAAAAGAAAATGTCTTGAATTCAATAGGAAATAAAAGATATATTACCTATACAGGGAAAACGATTCTATTAATAATTATAGCAAATTTCTCATCAGAAACTATGGAGGCTATAAGGAAGTAGCATGACATCTTTCAAGTGCTGAAGAGAAAAAGCGGGCAACTGAGAATCCTATACCCAATGAAAATATCTTTCAGAAATAAGGAGGAAATCAAGACGTTCTCAGATGATGGAAAATTAAGATCATTTGTTGCCAGCAGACATACCCTAGAAGAATGACTGAAGGAAGCTTTCTAAAATAAAAAGAAATAATTTTAAAAAGTGATCCTAGAACATCAGGAAAGAAAAAACATGGTAAGCAAAAGTATGAGTAAATACACTAGGTTTTCTTTTCCTCGTTAGTTTTCTAAATCATGCTTGACAGTTTGTACAAAATCATAATGCTATCTGAGGTGGTTCTAAATGTATGTAGAGGAAATGTTCAAAATAACTATATTATAAATGGGGGGAGGACAAAGGGACATAAAGAGAAGCAAAGTTTCTATGCTTCACTCAAACTCATGAAATGAAAACACCAGTAGAATGTGTTACGTTTTGTGTATGTAATGTAATACTTAGAGCAGCCACTAAGAAAGCTGTAAAAAGAGATCAACTAAAAACAATGTGCATAAATCAAAATGAAATAGAAAAATATTCAAGTAACATAGAGCAATACAAAAAGAAAACAAATGTAAAAGAACAAATAGAATATGAAAAATAAAGGGGGATCTGGTAAGATGGCTGAACAGGAGCAGCTCCGGTCTGCAGCTCTCAGCAAGACCAACACAGAAGGTGGATGATTTCTGCATTTCCAACTGAGGTACCCAGTTGATCTCATTGGGACTAGTTAGGCAGTGGGTCCAACACATGGAGGGCAAGCAGAAACAAGGTGGAGCATCACCTCACCTGGGAAGTGCAAAGGGCAGGGACATCCTTCCCCCAGCCAAGGGAAGCCATGAGGGACTGTGCTATCTGGCCCAGATACTATGCTTTTCCCACAGTTTTTGCAGTCCACAAACCAGAGGATTCCCTCATGTGCCTACACCACCAGGGTCCTGGATTTCAAGCCCCAAACTGGTCGGCTGTTTGGGCAGACACTGAGCTAGCTGCAGGAGTTTTGTTTTGTTTTTTTTTTTTTTGTACCACAGTGGTGCCTAGAACTCCAGCAAGACAGAAGACAGAACCATTCACTCCCCTGGAAAAGGGGCTAAAGCTAGGGAGCCAAGTGGTCTTGCTCAGTCGGTCCCACTCCCACGGAGCCCAGCAAGCTAAGAATCACTGGCTTGAAATTCTCACTGCCAGCACAGCAGTCTGAAGTCGACCTGGAATGATCAAGCTTGGTCGGCGGAGGGGCGTCTGCTATTACTGAGGCTTGAGTAGGTGGTTTTCCCCTCACAGTGCTATGGAGGCCTGAAGTTCGGACTGGGTGGAATCCAACACAGCATGGCAAAGCAGCTGTGGCCAGACTGCCTTTCTAAATTCCTCTTCACTGGGCAGGACATCTCTGAAAGAAAGGCAGCAGCCCTAGTCAGGGGCTTATAGATAAAACTCCCATCTCCCTGGGACAGAACACCTGGAGGGAGGGGTGGCTGTGGGTGCAGCTTCAGCAGACTTAAAACATTCCTGCCTGCCAGCTCTGAAGAGAGCAGTGGATCCTGACAAGGAGGGTTCTCCCAGCAGAGCGCTTGAGCTCTGCTAAGGGACAGACTGCCTCCTCAAGTGGGTCCCCCACCCCCGTGCCTCCTGACTGAGAGAAACCTCCCAACAGGGGTTGACAGACAGCTCATACAGGAGAGCTCCAGCTGGCATTAGACCAGTGCCCCTCTGGGACGAAGCCTCCAGAGGAGGAGCAGGCAGCAATCTTTGCTGTTCTGCAGCCTCTGCTGGTGATACCCAGGCAAATAGGTTCTGGAGTGAGCCTCCAGCAAACTGCATCAGGCCTGCAGAAGAGAGGCCTGACTGTTAGGAGAAAAACTAACAAACAGAAAGCAATAACATCAACATCAACAAAAAGGACCTCCACATAGAAACCCCATCCAAAGGTCATCGACCTCAAAGATGAGAGGTAGATAAATCCATGAAGATGAGGAAAAACCAGCGCAAAAATGCTGAAAATTCCAAAGACCTCTTCTCTTCCAAATTATTGGAACAACTCTCCAGCAAGAGCACAAAACTGGAGGACAGAGAATGAGTTTGACGAATTGACAGAAGTAGGCTTTGGAAGGTGGGTAATAACAAACTCCTGCGAGCTAAAGGAGCATGTTCTAACCCAATGCAAGGAAGCTAAGAACCTTGACAAAAGGTTACAGGAATTGCTAACTAGAATACCCTGTTTAGACAAGAACATAAATGACCTGATGGAGCTGAAAAACACAGCACAAGAACATCATGAAGCATACACAAGTATTAATAGCCGAATCCACCAGGTGGAAGAAAGGGTATCAGAGATTGAAGATCAACTTACTGAAATAAGGCATGAAGACAAGATTAAAGAAAAAAGACTGTAAAGGAACAAACAAAGCCTCCAAGAAATATGGGACTATGTGAAAAGACCAAGCCTACGATTGGTTGGGGTCCCTGAAAGTGAAGGGGAGAATGGAACCAAGCTGGAAAACACACTTCAGGATATTATCCAGGAGAGCTTCCCCCAACCTAGCAAAACAAGCCAGTATTTGAATTAGGAAATACAGAGAACACCACTGATATGGTCCTCGAGAAGAGCAACCCCAAGACACATAATCATTAGATTCTCCGAGGTTGAAACAAAGGAAAAAATGTTAAGGGCAACGAAAGACAATGGTCAGGTTACCTACAAAGGGAAGCCCATCAGACTAACAGTGGATCTCTCTGCAGAAACCCTACAAGCCAGAAGAGAGTGAGGGCCAATATTCAACATTTTTAAAGAAAAGAATTTGAAACCCAGAATTTCATATCCAGCCAAACTAAGCTTCGTAAGTGAAGGAGAAATAAAATCCTTTACAGAGCAAATGCTGAGGGATTTTGTCACCACCAGGCCTGCCTTATAAGAGCTCCTGAAGGAAGCACTAAATAAGGAAAGGAAAACCTGGTACCAGCCACTGCAAAAATACACCAAAATATAAAGACCAATGACATAATGCAGAAACTGCATCAACTAATGTGCAAAATAACCAGCTAGCATCATAATGACAGAATCAAATTCACACATAACAATATTAACCTTAAATGTAAATGGGCCAAATACTCCAGTTAAATAGGAAGAGGGGAAGTCAAATTGTCTGTTTGCAGATGACATTATTGTATATTTAGAAAATCCCATCATTTTACCCCAAAAAATCCTTAAGCTGATAAACAACTTCACCAAAGCCTCAGGATACAAAATCAGTGTGCAAAAATCACGAGCATTTCTATACACCAATAATAGACAAGCAGACAGCCAAATCATGAATGAATTCCCACTCACAATTGCTACAAAGAAAATAAAATACATAGGAATACAACTTACATACAATGGACGTGAAGGATCTCTTCAAGGAGAACTACAAACCACTGCTCAAGGAAATAAGGGAGGACACAAACAAATGGAAAAATATTCCCTGATCATGGATAGGAAGAATCTATAATGTGAAAATGGCCATACTGCCCAAAGTAATTTATAGATTCAGTGCTATTCCCATCAAGCTACCACTGACTTGCTTCACAGAATTAGAAAAAACTACTTTAAATTTCATATGGAACCAGAAAAGAGCCTGTATAGCCAAGACAATCCTAAGCAAAAAGAACAAAGCTGGAGGCATCATACTACCTGACTTCAAACTATACTACAAGGCTACAGTAACCAAAATACCATGGTACTGATATCAAAACAGGTATATAGACCAATGGAACAGAACAGAGGCCTCAGAAATAACACCACACATCTACAACCATCAGATCTTCGATAAACCTGACAAAAACAAGCAATAGGGAAGGGATTCCCTATTTAATAAATGGTGCTGGGAAAACTGGCTAGCCGTATGCAGAAAACAGAAACTGGACCCCTACCTTACACCTTATACAAAAATTAATTCAAGATGGATTAAAGACTTAAATGTAAAACCTAAAACCATAAAAACCCTAGAAGAAAACCTAGGCAATACCATTCAGGACATAGGCATGGGTGAAGATTTCATGACTAAAACACCAAAAGCAATTGCAGCAAAAGCCAAAATTGGCAAATGGGATCTAATTAAACTAAAGAGCTCCTCCTCAGCAGAAGAAACTATCATCAGCGTGAACAGCAACCTATAGAATGGGAGAAAATCTTTGCAATCTATCCATCTGACAAAGGTCTAATATCCAGAATCTACAAGAACCTACATTTACAAGAAAAAACCAACACCTCCATCAAAAAGTGGACCAAGGATACGAACAGACGCTTCTCAAAAGAAGACATTTATGTGGCCAATAAACACATGAAAAAGAGCTCATCATCACTGGTCATCAGAGAAATGCAAATCAAAACCACAATGAGATACCATCTCATGCCAGTTAGAATGGCGATCATTAAAAAGTCTGGAAACAACAGATGCTGGCAAGGATGTGGAGAAATAGGAACACTTTTACACTGTTGGTGGGAGTGTAAATTAGTTCAACCATTGTGGAAGACAGTGTGGTGATTCCTCAAGGATCTAGAACCAGAAATATCATTTGACCCAGTAATATCCCATTACTGGGTGTATACCCAAAGGATTATAAATCATTCTACTATAAAGATACATGTGTATGTTTATTGCAGCACTATTTACAATAGCAAAGACGTGGAACCAACAAAATGCCCATCAATGATAGACTGGATAAAGAAAACTTGGCACATATACACCATGGAATACTATGCAGCCATAAAAAAGAATGAGGTCATGTCCTTTGCAAGGACATGGATGAAGCTGAAAACCATCATCCTCAGCAAACTAACACAGGAACAGAAAACCAAACACCACATGTTCTTACTCATAAGTGGGAGCTGAACTGTGAGAATACATGGACACAGGGAGGGGAACATCACACGCTGGGGCCTGTCAGGGGATGGTGGGAAAGCAGAAGGGAGAGCATTAGGACAAATACCTAATGCATGCAGGGCTTAAAACCTAGATGGTTTGATAGGTGCAGCAAACCACCATGGAACACGTATATGTACGTAACAAACCTGCACATTCAGTACATGTATCCCAGAACTTAAAGTAAAAAAAAAGAATAAGATCTCTATGCAAAAAAAGAAAAAGAAAAAGAAAATGCAAAGTTATACCCCAGCATATCAATAAATACATTAAATGTAAAAATTTTAAATACACCAATTTAAAGACAAAGACTGGCAGACTGGATTAAAACTATGATCCAATTATATACTGTCTATAAGAAACTCACTTCAAATATAATGATACAGGCAAGTTGAAAGAAAAAGGATGGAAGAAGATATATCAGGCAAACATTAACTGCAGGTAGGCAGGAGTGACTATATTAATATCAGATAAAGTAGATTTCAGGGCCAAAATAATTACCAGACAGAGAGGGAAATTATATAATGACAAAAAAGGTCAATCCAGGGAGACATAGCAATTCTAGCACCAAACTACAGAGCTGCAAAAATATGTGAAACAAGTGATAGAACTGAAAGTAGAAATGGACACACCCACAATTTCAGGTGGAGATATTGACATCCATCTTTCAACTACTGGTAGAACAACTAGACAGAAAATCCACAAGGATGTTGAAGAATTCAAGATCACCATCAATCGACAGAATCTAATCAACAATTGTACAACATTCCACCAAACTACAGCAAAATACGTGCCAAAATAGACCATATCCTGAGCCATAAGACAAACATCAAAAAAGTAGAAGAAAATCCTGCAAAGTGTATTCTCTGACTACATTGAAATCAAAGTGGAAGTCAATAATAGAAAGATAACAGAAAAGTCTCCAAATACTTGGAAACTAAACAACCCATTTTGAAATAATCCACAGGTCAAAAAGAAAGTTTCAAGGGAAATAAAAAACATATGTAATAAATTGCATGAAAATGAAAATATAACGTATCAGAATTCATGGGACATAGCTAAAGCAGTACTGAGAGGAAATTTTATAGCACTAAATACATACATGAGAAAAGAGGAAACCTCTCAAATTAACATTGTAAGATCTCACCTTAAGGACCTGGAAGATGAAGAGCAAAATAAATTCAGAACAGGAAGAAGGAAGGAAATAATAAATAACAGAAATTAATGAAATTGAAAACAGGAAAACAACAGAGATAAAGAAAACAAATAAGATTCTTGTAAAAGATTAAGAAAATTGACAAACCACCAGTAAGACTAACAAAAATAAAGGAAGAAAAGACCATGTTATTGTAGTTTTAATTTTGGTGTCCATTTTTAGTGTCATCACTAGTATATAGAAATACAACTGATTTGTCAGGCCGGGTGTGGTGACTCATGCCTGTAATCCCAATGACCAATGTCAAGAATGCTATCCAACCCTGCAGATATCAAAAAGGGAATAAAGGAATACTACAAATAACTCTATACACATAAATTTTACAACTTAGATGAAATGGACCAATTCCATATAAAACATAAACTACCAAAATTCACCCAACATGGAAAAGACCATTTGAATATCACTATAAATAATAAGGATACTGAATTATTAATTAAAATACTCCCTCCAATAAAAAGTCTTCAGGTCCAAATGGTTTCACTGGAGAAGTATACCACATGTTCAAAGAAGAAGTAATACTAATTCTACCACTTTTTTCAAGAAACTTGAAGAAGAGGGAACACTTTCCAAGTTGATGAAGCTAGTATTACCTGGATACAGAAACCAGACAAAACTGCTCAAAAGAAGAAAACTAAAGACTAATTCTTTATGAACATAGACACAAAAAATCCTTAATAAGATATTAGCAGGCTGGGCATGGTGGCTCATGCCTGTAATCCAAGCACTTTGTGAGGCCAAGGCAGGAGGAGCTCTTGAGCTCAGGAGTTCAAGACCAGCCTCGGCAACATAGCAGGATCCTATCTCTAGAAAAAATATAAATTAATTGGCTCTGGTGGTGTACATCTGTAGTCCCAGCTGCTTGGGAGGCTGAGGCAGGAGGATCACTTGGGCCCAGGAAGTTGAGGCTACAGTGAGCCATGATTATCCCACTATACACGAGCCTGGGTGACAGAGTGAGACACTCTCATAAATAAATACAGAAAATATTAGCAAATAGAACTCAACAATACATTAAAAAATTATACATCATAATGCAGGAAAGATCTAAAATTGACACCCTAACATCACAATTAAAAGAACTAGAGAAGCAAGAGCAAACACATTCAAAAGCTAGCAGAAGGCAAGAAATAACTAAGATCAGAGCAGAACTGAAGGAAATAGAGACACAAAAAACCCTTCAAAAAGTCAATGAATCCAGGAGCTGGTTTTTTGAAAAGATTGACAAAATTGATAGACTGCTAGCAAGACTAATAAAGAATAAAAGAGAGAAGAATCAAATAGATGCAATAAAAAATGATAAAGGGGATATCACCACCGATCCCACAGAAAGACAAACTACCATCAGAGAATACTATAAACACCTCTATGCGAATAAACTAGAAAATCTAGAAGAAATGGATAAATTCCTCGACACATACACCCTCCCAAGACTAAACGAGGAAGAAGTTGAATCTCTGAATAGACCAATAACAGGCTCTGAAATTGAGGCAATAATTAATAGCTTACCAACCAAAAAAAGTCCAGGAGCAGACGGAATCACAGCCGATTCTACCAGAGGTACAAGGAGGAGCTGGTACCATTCCTTCTGAAATTATTCCAATCAATAAGAAAAAAGGGAATCCTCCCCAACTCATTTTATGAGGCCAGCATCATCCTGATACCAAAGCCTGGTAGGGACACAACAAAAAAAGAGAATTTTAGACCAATATCCCTGATGAACATCATTGTGAAAATCCTCAATAAAATACTGGCAAACTGAATCCAGCAGCACATGAAAAAGCTTATCCACCATGATCAAGTGGGCTTCATCCCTGGGATGCAAGGCTGGTTCAACATACGCAAATCAATAAATGTAATCCAGCATATAAACAGAACCAATGACAAAAACCACATGATTATCTCAATAGATGCAGAAAAGGCCTTTGACAAAATTCAACAGCCCTTCATGCTAAAAACTCTCAATAAATTAGGTATTGATGGGACGTATCTCAAAATAATAAGAGCTATTTATGACAGACCCACAGCCAATATCATACTGAATGGGCAAAAACTGGAAGCATTCCCTTTGAAAACGGGCACAAGACAGGGATGCCCTCTCTCACCACTCCTATTCAACATAGTGTTGGAAGTTCTGGCCAGGGCAATCAGGCAGGAGAAAGAAATAAAGGGTATTCAATTAGGAAAAGAGGAAGTCAAATTGTCTCTGTTTGCAGATGACATGATTGTATATCTAGAAAACCCCAGTGTCTCAGCCCAAAATCTCCTTAAGCTGATAAGCAACTTCAGCAAAGTCTCAGGATACAAAATCAATGTGCAAAAATCACAAGCATTCTTATACACCAATAACAGACAAACAGAGAGCCAAATCATGAGTGAACTCACATTCACAATTGCTTCAAAGAGAATAAAATACCTGGGAATCCAACTGACAAGGGACGTGAAGGACCTCTTCAAGGAGAACTACAAACCACCGCTCAATGAAATAAAAGAGGACACAAACAAATAGCAAAACATTCCATGCTCATGGATAGGAAGAATCAATATCGTGAAAATGGCCATACTGCCCAAGGTAATTTATAGATTCAATACAATCCCCATTAAGCTACCAATGACTTTCTTCACAGAATTGGAAAAAACTACTTTAAAGTTCATATGGAACCAAAAAAGAGCCCACGTTGCCAAGTCAATCCTAAGCCAAAAGAACAAAGCTGGAGGCATCGTGCTACCTGACTTCAAACTATACTACAAGCCTACAGTAACCAAAACAGCATGGTACTGGTACCAAAACAGAGATATAGACCAATGGAACAGAACAGAGCCCTCAGAAATAATACCACACATCTACAACTATCTGATCTTTGACAAACCTGACAAAAACAAGAAATGGGGAAAGGATTCTCTATTTAATAAATGGTGCTGGGAAAACTGGCTAGCCATATGTAGAAAGCTGAAACTGGATCCCTTCCTTACACCTTATACAAAAATTAATTCAGGATGGATTAAAGACTTAAATGTAAGACCTAAAACCATAAAAACCCTAGAAGAAAACCTAGGCAATACCATTCAGGACATAGGCATGGGCAAGGACTTCATGTCTAAACCACCAAAAGCAATGGCAACAAAAGCCAAAATTGACAAATGGGATCTAATTAAACTAAAGAGCTTCTGCACAGCAAAAGAAACTACCATCAGAGTGAACAGGCAACCTACAGAATGGGAGAAAATTTTTGCAATCTACTCATCTGACAAAGGGCTAATATCCAGAATCTACAAAGAACTCAAATTTACAAGAAACAAACAACCCCATCAAAAAGTGGGTGAAGGATATGAACAGACACTTCTTAAAAGAAGACATTTATGCAGCCAACAGACACATGAAGAAATGCTCATCATCCCTGGCCATCAGAGAAATGCAAATCAAAACCACAATGAGATATCATCTCACACTAGTTAGAATGGCAGTCATTAAAAAGTCAGGAAACAACAGGTTCTGGAGAGGATTTGGAGAAATAGGAACACTTTTACACTGTTGGTGGGACTGTAAACTAGTTCAACCATTGTGGAAGATGGTGTGGTGATTCCTCAGGGATCTAGAACTAGAAATACCATTTGACCCAGCCATCCCATTATGGGGTATATACCCAAAGGACTATAAATCATGCTGCTATAAAGACACATGCACATGTATATTTATTGCGGCACTACTCACAATAGCAAAGACTTGGAACCAAGCCAGATGTCCAACAATGATAGACTGGATTAAGAAAATGTGCACATACACACGATGGAATACTACGCAGCCATAAAAAAGGATGAGTTCATGTCCTTTGTAGGGACATGGATGAAGCTGGAAACCATCATTGTCAGCAAACTATCGCAAGGACAAAAAAACCAAACACCACATGTTCTCACACATAGGTGGGAATTGAACAATGAGAACACTTGGACACAGGAAGGGGAACATCACACACCAGGGCCTGTTGTGGCGTGGGGGTGGTGGGGAGGGATAGCATTAGGAGATATACCTAATGTAAATGACGAGTTAATGGGTGCAGCACACCAACATGGCACATGTATACATATGTAACAAACCTGCACATTGTGCACATGTACCCTAGAACTTAAAGTATAATAATAAAATATATATATATATATAAAATTATACGTCATAACTAAGTGGGATTTACCCCAGGGGTACAAGGCTAGTTCAATATTAGAAAATTAATCAATATTATCTACCATTTTAATAAAGAAGAAAAAACATATGATTATATGCAGAAAAGTATTTGACCATTTGTGACAAAACATCTCAGAAAAACACAAATAGGAACTTCCTCAACCTGATAAAGAGCATCTACAAAAACCCTACAACTAACATTTTACTTAGTGATAAAAAACTAAATACTTTCTAAGATTGAAAACAAGGCAAGGATACTTGCCCTTATCACTGCTATTCAACATAGTGCTGGATATTCTAGCCAGGCAATAAGGCAAAAAAAAAAAAAAAAAAAAAAAACAGGAATAAATATCAGAAAGGAAGAAATAAAACTGTCCCTATTTGCAGATTACACAATTTTCTACATAGACAATCACAAAGCATCCACAAAAACATTCCTATGTTCAGTAAGGCCAGAGAATACAAGATAAGCATATAAAAATCAATTGCATTTCTTTCTTTTTCTTTTTCTTTTTTTTTTTTGAGACAGGGCAGGCTAGAGTGCAGTAGTGAGATCTCGGCTCACTGCAGCCTTTACCTCCTGGCTCAAGCAATCCTCCTGCCTCTGCCTTCTGAGTAGCTGAGCCTACAGGCCCACGCCACCGCGCCCGGCAAATTTTATTGTATTTTTAGTAGAGATGGGGTTCTGCTGTGCTGCCCAGGCTGGTCTAGAACTCTTGGATTCAAGCGATCTACCCACCTCGGCCTCCCAAAGTACTGGGATTACAGGCGTGAGTCACCACACTTGGCCCGAAAAATCAGTTGTATTTCTATATACTAGTGATGACACTAAAAATGGACACCAAATTTAAAACTACAGTAACATTTTAATCACCCCAAGAAATGAAATATTTAGATGTCAGTCTAATAAAACATATGTTAAACATTAAACACTGATGAAAGAAATAAAAGAAAATCTAAAAAAATGGAGAGACATTTCATGTTCATGTATTGGAAGATTCAACGTAGTAAAGATGTAAATTCTTCCTAAACTGATATACAGGTTTAACACAATTCCTATCAAAATCCCAGCAAGCTTTTGGTTTTCTTGGTAGATACTTATTAATACAAGATTATCCAAAATTTTTATGGAAAGGAAAGGAAGTAGGTTAACTAAAACAACTTGGAAAAAGAACGAAGTGGAAGGAACCAGCCTAGAGATGGACCCCAGCTTACAATGGTTCATGATTTTTCAACTTTACAATGGCGTTTTCAGCTGTGTGTGTTAATGGTGAGTACCCATACACCATTCTGTTTTTCACTTTCAGTATGGTATTCAATAAATTATGTGAGTTATTATTATAAAATAGGCTTTATAAAATTGGCTTTATGTTAGATGATTTTGTTATAAAATAGACTTTATTATTATAATAAATAATTTTCTATTATAAAATAGGCCTTATTATTATTTGTTATTATAAAATAGGCTTTATGTTAGATGATTTTGCCCAACTTCAGGCTAGTGTAAGCATCCTGAGCACATTTAAAGTAGGCTACATTAAGTGATGTTTCATTATTATTATTATTATAAAATTACATTATTATATTATTATTATAAAAACACATTGAGCACATTTAATGTACTTATGTACATTAAATACATCAGTACATTAAATGTGCTCAATGTGCTTTTGGCTTACAGTATTTTCTACTTATGATGGGTCTGTTGTGATACAGTCCCATCATAAGTTGAGGAGCATCTGTACTCAATTTTAAGACTTACTATATAGCTACACAACTCAAGACTGTGGTACTAGCAGAAGGAAAGGCACTTAGATCAATGGGAAAGAATAGAGAACCCAGAAATAAGCCCATACAAATATGCTCAGCTAATTTTTGCAAAAGCAATTCAAAACAAGCAACAAATGGTTCTGAGCAATTGGAAATCCATAGGCCAAAATATGAACCTCGACCTAGGTCTTACACCTTATCCAAATTTAAATGTAAAACATAAAGTATAAAACCTTTAGAAAAAAATATAAGAAAAAATCTTGGGATAAAGAACTAGGCAAAGAGTTTGACTTGAGACCAAAAGCATGTTCCATAAAAGGAATAAAATAGATTGGGCTTCATCAAATTTAAAAACTTTTTCTCTACAAAAGATCATGTTTAAAATATGGAAAAGCATAATGTGAAAAAATATTGCAAACCACATATCTGACAAAGGACTAGTATCTAGATACTTGATAGTAAAAAAGCTAACAAGCCAGTTAGAACATAGCTAAGAGATAATTCACTGAAGAAGTTATGTAGATGACAAACAAGCACACGAAAGGATGTTTAACATAATTAACCTTAGGGAAATAAAATTACAATGTGATATTACCACATACCTACCAGGACAGCTAAAATAAAAAATAATGACAACACCAAATACTAGCAAGAATGTGGAGAAACTGGATCATTCATACATTGCTACTGAGAATGTAAAATGGAATAATCACTCTGAAAAACAGTTTGCCAGTTTCTTAAAAGACTAAACATGCACCGACCGCATGACCCAGTAATTGCACTCCTGGGCATTTATTCCAAATAAATGTTTACTTATATTTACACAAAAACCACAAACAAATGTTTATAGCAGCTTTATTTGTAATAACCCCAAATTATAAAATCTATATGTCCTTCAACAGGTAAATGGATAATCAAACTAGCACACTCATATCATGTAATAATCATGCAATAAAAAAGAACAAATTATTGATCCATGCAACATGCTGGACGAATCTCCAGAGAAATATGCTGAAAGAAAACACCAATTGCAAAAGTTTATATACTGTATGATTCCATTTATACAGCATCCTTAAAATGGCAAAATCATAGAAATGAAAAGAACAAATAAGTGATTGCCAGGGGTTAAGGATGGTGGTGGTGGCTGAAGGGAAGTGGGTGGGACTATGAAAGAAGAATACTTGAAGGATATATGAAGGATACTTGTAGTGATGGAAATTTTTTTGTATCCTGACTATCAGTGTCAATATCCTGGTTGTGATATTGTTATTTTGCAAAATGTTACCATTAGGGAAAACTGGGTAAAGACTACACAGAATTTCTTTGTGTTATTTCTTACAACTGCATGTAAATCTACAACTCTCTCAAAATTAAAAATGTTTATTTATTAAAAAGGTTTTTTTAATGAGTGCATGTCAAATATTAAGGGGCAGGCAAAAGGAACTTAACCTGTGCTTAGACAACAAGGAACTATGAAATAGCTTCTGTAATGATAGCACCTCTTTATTGAACACTTACTCTATGCCTGGCATTGTGCAAGTTCTTTGTATGCACTCTCTAATTTAATCCTTAAGCAATTTAGAGAGCTTATGTAACCTTGTACAAGTTCACTCAGCAAGTGGAAGAACCAGTAATTTGAACTTGGATCTATTTGATGAGAAAGCATGTGTTCTTAACCACTGTACTATGCAGCCTCCCTATTGCTGAAGCAACGGAATCTGCTGAAAAGTTATGGGTTCAGTAGTATAACCTATTGATCCTAAAAGAAGCCACATGTCCTTTCTGCATTTGCAGCTTCAGAAATACGCCTGTAAAGTTAAATCATCATTTGTTCATTCAGTCTTTCAATTCAGTGCCAGGTATTGTGTAAGGTTCTAGGCATCCAAAGATGCAGAAAAATGTATCACCTGCCTGCTTGTGTGAGGAGCTTGGACACTCCAGGGGGTGACGGACAGTGATTCCTACATATGTGCCCATTCCTGTGGCCACACGAAGAGAGCTAAATCCAATGTCAGGGTCAAGAGAGCTCTCTGAAAGTCATTTTGTCTCCTGGTCTCAGGTCCCCCTGACAAACTTTGCAAAAGGTCCTTCTTGGAGGTGGAGGTTGTTGGGGAGGCGTGGCACCTCTGAACTTTTTCTTTCAACACTTCACACAAAAGTATATACTAGTCAAGCTAAAAAACAAAAACAGAAAATTTAACTCAGGTTTACATTTAGTTCCAGGCTTGAAGTGTTCTTTAGAAATTTTCCTGACTCCAGAATCTTTTTGCATCTCTTCATCTTCATCTTGATGGGGAAAGGGAAGAGAGAAAATGTAATATAGTGGAAAAACCATAGACTTTTTGGCTAGCCATATCTGAATTCAAATCTTGACTGCCCAATATCGCTAATGTGGTGGATAGTGGTGGATTGCTGATCTTAGCAAGCTATTTAACTTAACCGAGAATGCTTCCTCATCTGTAAAATGGGAATATTAATATTCCTCCTAGCGTTGCTGTAGCCATTCAGTATCATGTAGATAAAACATCTGGCATATGATTGGTGCTTACTAAATGGTACCTATTATTATTTTCTTCCAACATGAAATTTCTTTAAGAGAAAACAGAAAGAATATCTTTGTAACCAAAAGGTGGTAGGTAAAGATTTCATCAACAAGACTCAGAAAGCAATAACTGTAAAAGAAATATTTGATAAATTAGACTTCATCAAAATTAAAACTACTACCCAATAAAGATACTATTTGGAAAATCTACAAACTAGATTTGCTAGACTGTAGCAACCTACAGATGAGAAGAAAATGTTTCCAGGATGCATACATCTGACAAAAGAATTATACCCCATATCTCTCTGATGGTAGAGGATCTTACAGAGTTTCAGTGGCATTACACTGAATGATTTCACTGTAAGCCCAATTTATGTAGATGGCCTGAAAATTTACATTAAGTATCTACTGAATCCAAAACGTACTCCAAAAACTCCTTATTACCTAACTCCTACTGTACATTTGTTTTCTGAGGATCTTTCTCTTCTTTTGTTTTTTCTTTTTATTGTGAAAGAAACTAGAGTTCCACTAAGGAACCTGCTTAAAATGCATACCCGAGGATTTGTTGTATCAGTTAGGGTTTGTGTTTGCAAACAGGATCCACCGTGACTAATTTATTTAAAAAAGGAATGTTAGGAATTTGTTAAAGTATGGTAGATAGTACACAGCATTTCCAGAAAAGCCAGAGAGCCATATTCTGAAGCTGAGTAGCAACCACACTCAAGAGCTTCTCCACCAAAAATATCTCTACAAATGCTGTTTGGCACCTGTAATGCCTGGAGCCAGATGCCAGAGATACTACCAGTGCCACCTCCGCTGAAACATCCACCTTCCACTAAAATGCCTACCAGTTACTTGTTCCCCCATATCTGGCCACCTCCTCACATAGCTCACTTCTTCATTCAAGTCCTAACAGCAAGGATCTGATTGATAGAACCTAGATCACATGACTGCAGAGTTAGTTGAGTTCTACCTTAGAAGAGTAGTCTTAAAATATAGGAGATCTGAAAAAATACAGGAAGGATATTTTAAAATGCTGGCTGCCACGATAAGAAATGGCTATCCATTTTACCCTTCTTGTACAACAGAGTCTAGAAAACTAAAAACATGTCTCAGATACCTTTGCAGTTATGACTCAGGATGTAATTTAGGATTCACCAATCCCATGCTCCTACGTAAGATTTGGAAGGCAGAATTGAGGTGGAGGCCATGCTTTTGTTAGTTATCTCTGTTGATTCTCCTAGCTAGTCTTGGTTGTGTTGAAGTTTGGGGTGTGTATGTGTGTAAGTGCTTTGTTTTTCTTGTTTTGGTTTTGGTTTTGATTTTTTGTTCTTTGGTTAGAGTTGGCAGGATTCCTACTATCCAATCCTTAGCTTTATTGTTGTTAAAAGGCAGAATTAGGGGAGCATATATGTTTTGCTGTTTGGATTTAGGAAGCATCATTTGATTATGGAATTCACTATTGCATAATGGTGGCTTTCTGTGGTGTGGATGGTGGATAAAATGGTGTATTTCTAGAGTCATCATTTATAGTGGTGGATTCTTGATTCCCAGTTTTCCTGCTTCTTGAAAAGGTAAGCAGGAAGCTCCCTTCTCTGACTGGCAAGTTTAGTAGTGTCGTCCTAAAATTCATTTCTTCAGCCCTTCCAAGGATTTTCATAAGCACTCACTCCCGGTATTTAATCTCTTTCTGCTGAAAATAGATGATTTCTGTTATTTATCATTTAATCTTTTCTAACATAGGTATTAGTTCTATAAATTTCCCTTTATCTACTGCTTTAGCTGCATCTCACAAAATTTGGTATGTTGAATTTTCATTTAGTTTAAAATAATTTTCTAGTTTCCTCTGTCGTCTCTTTTTTTACTCATGAGTTATTTACTTGTATGTTATTTAGTTTGCAAATATTTAGAAATTATCCTAGTGTCTTTTTGCTATTGATATCTAATTTAATTCTATTGTGGAAAGACAACATACTTGGATTTGAATTAAATGTATTGTGACTTGTTTTATGGCCTAGAATATACCTTATCTTGGTAAATGTTCTGTACATCCTTAAAAATAATGTGTAATGTGCTGCGGGATCTATAAATGCCAATATGTCAGGATGCTAGTGTTGTTAAAGTTTTCTGTATTCTCATTGATTTTCTGTCTATATGCTCTATCAGTTATTGAAATAGGCATGTTAAAATCACTAACTATAATTGTGTATTTGTCTATTTTTCTATCAGTTTTTGTTTCCTATATGTCAATGCTATGTTATATTAAATGCATGAACATTGGGGATTGTCATGTCCTCTAATGAATGGCCTGTTTTATCATTATGAGCAAACCGTTTTTATCCCTGGTAATATTCTTTATTCTGAAATCTACTTAGTCTGTTAATAATATATTACGTTGGTTTTCCTTTAACTAGTGTTAGCATGGTATGTCTTTTTCTATTCTTTTTACTTTGAACTTAGCTGTGTCTTTGAATTTGAAGTGGGTTTCCTGTAGGCAGCATATAGTTGGATCTTGCTATTTTTTTCAATCCAATCTTAAAATCTCTGCCTTTTAATTGGGGTGGTGGAGACCATTTACATTTAATTGTTAGGCTCGAATATGTCATCCTGCTATTTGTTTTCAATTTGTTCCACTTGTGTTTGTTTATTTTTTCCTCCTGTGATGCTCTAGATTATTTTTATAGTTCCATATGAAGTTCATCTCATAATGATAAAATGGCCAGTTCAACAGAGGATATAAAAATTCTACATGTTCATGAGCCTAATAAAATAGCTGATAAACACCTACACATATATTGCATTTAAATATGTATAAATACAATTTTTATATATACAGATTAAGTATTCCTAATTTAAAAATCCAAAATCCAAAATGCTCCAAAATCTACTTTTTAAGTGTCAACATGACACTCAAAAAAAATGCTTATGGGAGAATTTTAGACTTCAGATTTTTGGATTATGGATGTTCAACCTGTGTCATGTATATGATATGTTAATATATGTATTATTAACTATTTTAGAGATTACTTTAAGGTTTATAGTATATATCTGTAACTTATCACAGTTTATCTTCAAATAATATTATAGTACTTCACATAAAACTTACTACATAAACCTTACTACAATATACTTCCATTTCTCTCCTCTTAGCCTTTGAGTTATTATTGTCATATGTTTTTCCTCTACACATGTTGGAAATTCTACAATGTGTTATTATTATTTTTGCTTAAATAATTACTTTTTAAAAGGTTTGTAAAATGAGAAAAAAATTTTTATATTTATCCACATAGTTACCATTTCCAGTCTCCTTAATCATTTATGTAGATTCAAACTTTTATCTGGTATCTATACCTTTTATATACACATGCTATAAACACCCCTATTATTATTATTGTTGTTGTTGTTGTTTTGGAGATGGGGTTTCACTCTGTTACCCAGGCTGGAGTGCAACGGTAATCATAGGTCACTGCAGCCTTGAACTCCTGAGCTCAAGCAATCCTCTCACCTCAACAATCTGAGTAGCTGAGACTACAAGCATGCACCACATCCAGGTAATTTTTTTTATTTTTTGTGGAGATGAGGTCTCACCATGTTGCCTAGGCTGGTCTTGAACTCCTGGGCTCAAGTGATCCTCCTGCCTTACCCTCCCAAAATGCTGGGATTACAGGTGTAAGCCACGGTGTCTGGTCTTGAATTTCTTTTGTTACCAATGCAATTCTTAATGCTTTGGTGAAGAGTGGCTTACAGGCATGATATTTATTTTTATATGCATTATCAATTATCTTTTAAAGATACACAAATAAAAATTATTTTGTATTGATCCATGTAGTTACCATTTCCAGTGCTTTTCATTCCCTGGTGTAGAACCTGATTTCTGTCATTTTTCTCATTTTTCTTCTGCCTGAAGAATAAATAGGTCTGCTGGTGATAAATTCTTTCTGCTTTTGAATGTCTGAAAAAAGTCAATTTCACCTTCATTTTCGAAAGTTTTAAGGGGTGTAAAATTCTAAGTTGAAAGGGTTTTCTTTTCCTTTTGGTATTTCAAACATATTGCTCCACTGTCTTCTGGCTTACAATGTTTCCAAGAAGAAATTGGCAGTAATTATCTTTGTTCTTCTGTACAGTAATGTATCTTTTTTCCTGGCTGCTTTTCAGATTTTCTCCTTATCATGTGTTTTAATTAATTTCACAATGATGTGACTTGTGCTGTAGTGTAGTGTTCTTCATGTTTCTTAGGTTTGGGATTTGCTGAACTTGTTGGATCTGTAGACTTAACATTTTCATTAAATTTAGAACATTTTCAGCCATTATTTTTCCTTTTTTTTTTTTTTTTTTTTTTTTTGAGACAAAGTCTTACTCTGTCAACAGCCTGGAGTGCAGTGGCCCAATCTAGGCTAACTGCAACCTGAAACCTCCGCCTCCATGGTTCAAGCAATTCTCGTGCCTCAGCCTCCCAAGTAGCTGGGACTACAGGTGTGGGTCACCACACCCAGCTATTTTTTGTATTTTTAGTAGAGATGGGGTTTCATCATGTTGGTCGGGCTGGTCTTGAAATCCTGACCTCAAGTGATCTGCCCACCTTGGCCTCCCAAAGTACTGGGATTACAGGCATGAGCCACCACACCTGGCCATTATTTCTTAAATATTTTTTTTTTCTGTTACCCACCCACTCCTTCCTTCCTTCAGGAGCTCTGATTACATATATATTGTACTGTTTAAAGTTTTTCCACAGCTCCCTGATGCTCTGTTTTTGTTTTTAAGTCTTCTCTTATGTTTCTTCTTGGATAGTTTCTATTGTCATGTCTAAATCTTTTCTTCCGCAATGTTTACTTTGCTGTTAATCTGATTTAGTGAATTCCTCATCTCAGACATTATGACTGTTATAATAATTGTTTTAACAACCTTGTCTGCTAATTCCATCATTTGTGTCATTTCTGAGTTTATTTCATTTAATTGATTTTTTATTATACTTTAAGTTCTAGGGTACACGTACACAACATGCAGGTTTGTTACATAGGTATACATGTGCCATGTTGGTTTGCTATCCCTCCCCCATCCCCCCACCCCATGACAGGCCCGGGTGTGTGATGTTCCCTTCCCTGTGTCCATGTGTTCTTGTTGTTCAACTCCCACCTATGAGTGAGAACATGTGGTGTTTGATTTTCTGTCCTTGTGATAGTTTGCTCAGAATGATGGTTTCCAGCTTCATCCATGTCACTACAAAGGACATGAACTCATCCTTTTTTATGGCTGCATAGTATTCTATGGTGTATATGTGCCACATTTTCTTAATCCAGTCTATCATTGATGAACATTTGGGTAGGTTCCAAATCTTTGCTATTGTGAATAGTGCCACAATAAACATACATGTGCATGTGTCTTTACAGTAGAATGATTTATAATCCTTTGGGTATATACCCAGTAATGGGGTCACTGGGTCAAATGGTATTTCTAGTTTTAGATTCTTGAGGAATTGCCACACTGTCTTCCACAGTGGTTGAACTAATTTACACTCCCACCAACAGTGTAAAAGCATTCCTATTTCTTCACATCCTTTCCACCGTCTGTTGTTTCCTGACTTTTTAATGATCACCATTCTAACAGGTGTGAGATGGTATCTCATTGTGGTTTTGATTTGCATTTCTCTGATGACCAGTGATGATGAGCATTTTTTCATATGCCTATTGGCTGCTTAAATGTCTTCTTTTGAGAAGTGTCTGTTCATATCCTTCACCCACTTTTTGATGGGGCTGTTTGTTTTTTTCTTGTAAATATGTTTAAGTTCCTTGTAGATTCTGGATATTAGCCCTTTGTCAGGTGCGTAGATTGCAAAGATTTTCTCCCATTCGGTAGGTTGCCTGTTCACTCTGATGGTAGTTTCTTTCGCTGTGCAGAAGCTCTTTGGTTTAATTAGATCCCCTTTGTCAATTTTGGTTTTTGTTGCAATTGCTTTTTGTGTTTTAGTCATGAAGTCTTTGCCCATGCCTATGTCCTGAATGGTATTGCCTAGGTTTTCTTCCAGGGTTTTTATGGTTTTAGGTCTTACATTTAAGTCTTTAATCCGTCCTGAATTAATTTTTGTATAAGGTGTGAGGAAGGGATCCAGTTTCAGCTTTCTACATATGGCTAGCCAGTTTTCCCAGCACCATTTATTAAATAGGGAATCCTTTCCCCATTTCTTGTTTTTGTCAGGTTTGTCAAAGATCAGATGGTTGTAGATGTGTGGTGATATTTCTGAGGGCTCTATTCTGTTCCATTGGTCTATATATCAATTTTGGTACTGGTACCATGGTATTTTGGTTACTGTAGCCTTGTAGTATAGTTTAAAGTCAGGTAGCATGATGCCTCCAGCTTTGTTTTTTCGCTTAGGATTGTCTTGGCTATGTGGGCTCTTTTTTGATTCCATATGAACTATAAAGCAGTTTTTTCCAATTCTGTGAAGAAAGTCAGTGGTAACTTGATGGGGATAGCACTGAATCTATAAATTACCTTGGGCAGTATGGCCATTTTCACGATATTGATTCTTCCTATCCATGAGCGTGGAATGTTCTTCGATTTGTTCGTGTCCTTTTTTATTTCATTGAGCAGTGGTTTGTAGTTCTCCTTGAATAGGTCCTTCACATCCCTTGTAAGTTAAATTCCTAGGTATTTTATTCTCTTTGTAGTAATTGTGAATGGGAGTTCACTCATGATTTGGCTTTCTGTTTGTCTATTATTGGTGTATAGGAATGCTTGTGATTTTTACACATTGATTTCGTGTCCTGAGACTTTGCTGAAATTGCTTATCAGCTTAAGGAGATTTTGGGCTGAGACACTGGGGTTTTCTAGATATACAATCATATCATCTGCAAACATAGACAACTTGACTTCCTCTTTTGCTGATCGAATACCCCTTATTTCTTTCTCTTACCTGATTGCCCTAGCCAGAACTTCCAACACTATGTTGAATAGGAGTGGTGAGAGAGGGCATCCTTGTCTTGTGCCAGTTTTCAAAGGGAATGCTTCCAGTTTTTGCCCATTCAGTATAATATTGGCTGTGGGTTTGTCATAAATAGCTCTTATTATTTTGAGATACATCCAATCAATACCTAGTTTATCAAGAGTTTTTAGCATGAAGGGCCACTGAATTTTGTTGAAGTCCTTTTCTGCATCTATTGTGATAAGCATGTGGTTTCTGTTGTTGGTTCTGTTTATGTGATGGATTACATTTATTGATTTGTGTATGTTGAACCAGACTTGCATCCCAGGGATGAAGCCAACTTGATCATGGTGGATAAGCTTTTTCATGTGCTGCTGGATTCAGTTTGCCAGTATTTTATTGAGGACTTTTGCATTGATGTTCATCAAGGATATTGGCCTAAAATTCTCTTTTTTTGTGTGTCTCTGCCAGGCTTTGGTATCAGGATGGTGCTGCCTCATAAAATGAGTTAGGGAGGATTCCCTCTTTTTCTATTGATTGAAATGGTTTCAGAAGAAATGGTACCAGGTCCTTCTCGTACCTCTAGTAGAATTCGGCTGTGAATCCGTCTGGCCCTGGACTTTTTTAGTTGGTAGGCTAATAATTATTGCCTCAATTTTAGAACCTGTTATTCGTCTATTCAGAGATTCAACTTCTTCCTGGTTTAGTCTTGGGAGGGTGTATGTGTCCAGGAATTTATCCATTTCTTCTAGATTTTGTAGTGTATTTGCGTGGAGGTGTTTATAGTATTCTCTGATGGTAGTTTGTCTTTCTGTGGGATCGGTGGTGATATTCCCTTTATCATTTTTTATTGCGTCTATTTGATTCTTCTCTCTTTTTATCTTTATTAGTCTTGCTAGCAGTCTATCCATTTTGTTGATCTTTTCAAAAAACCAGCTCCTGGATTCACTGATTTTTTGAAGGTTTTCCTTTGTGTCTCTATCCTTCAGGTCTGCTCTGATCTTAATTATTTCTTGTATTCAGCTAGCTTTTGAATGTGTTTGCTCTTGCTTCTCTAGTTCTTTTAATTGTGATGTTAGGGTGTTGATTTTAGGTGTTTCCTGCTTTCTCTTGTGGGCATTTAGTGCTATAAATTTCCCTCTACACACTGCTTTAAATGTGTCCCAGAGATTCTGGTATATTGTGTCTTTCTTCTCATTGGTTTCAAAGAACATCTTTATTTCTGCCTTCATTTCGTGATTTACCCAGTAGTCATTCAGGAGCAGGTTGTTCAGTTGCCATGTAGTTGTGTGGTTTTGAGGGAGTTTCTTAATCCTGAGTTCTAATTTGATTGCACCGTGGTCTGAGAGACAGTTTGTTGTGATTTCTGTTCTTTTTCATGTGCTGAGGACTGCTTTACTTCCAACTATGTGGTCAATTTTGGAATAAGTGCGGTGTGGTGCTGAGAAGAATGTATATTCTGTTGATTTGGGTTGGAGAGTTCTGTAGATGTCTATTAGGTCCACTTGGTGCAGAGCTGAGTTCAAGTCCTGGATATCCTTGTTAACCTTCTGTCTCATTGATCTGTCTAATATTGACAGTAGGGTGTTAAAGTCTCCCATTATTGTTGTGTGGGAGTCTAAGTCTCTTAGTAGGCCTCTAAGGACTTGCTTTATGAATCTGGGTGCTCCTGTATTTGGTGCATGTATATTTAGGATAATTAGCTCTTCTTGTTGAATTGATCCCTTTACCATTATGCAGTGGTCTTCTTTGTCTCTTTTCATCTTTGTTGGCTTAAACTACGTTTTATCAGAAACTAGGATTGCAATCCCTACTTTTTTTTTGCTTTCCATTTGCTTGGTAGATCTTCCTCCATCCCTTTATTTTGAGCCTATGTGCATCTTTACACGTGAGATGGGTCTCCTGAATACAACACACCAATGGCTCTTGACTCTTTATCCAATTTGCCAGTCTGCATCTTTTAATTGGGGCATTTAGCCCATTTACATTTAAGGTTAATATTGTTATGTTTGAATTTGATTCTGTCATTATGATGTTAGCTGGTTATTTTGCCCGTTAATTGATGCAGTTTCTTCATAGCATCGATGGTCTTTACAATTTGGCATGTTTTTGAAGTGGCTGGTACTGGTTGTTCCTTTCCATGACTAGTGCTCCCTTCAGGAGCTCTTGTATGGCAGGCCTGGTGGTGACAAAATCTCTCAGCATTTGCTTGTCTGTAAAGGATTTTATGTCTCCTTCACTTATGAAGCTTAGTTTGGCTGGATATGAGATTCTGGGTTGAAAATTCTTTTCCTTAAGAATGTTGAATGTTGGCCCCCACTCTCTTCTGGCTTGTAGGGTTTCTGCTGAGAGGTCCACTGTTAGTCTGATGGGCTTCCCTTTGTGGGTAACCTGACCTTTCTCTCTGGGTGCCCTTAACATTTTTTCCTTCATTTCAACCTTGGTGTATCTGATGATTTTGTGTCTTGAGGTTGCTCTTCCCGAGGAGTATTTTTGTGGCGTTCTCTGTATTTCCTGAATTTGAATGTTGTCCTGCCTTGCTAGGTTAGAGAAGTTCTCCTGGATAATATCCTGAAGAGTGTTTTCTAACTTGGTTCCATTCTCCCTGTCACTTTCCGGTACACCAATCAAACGTAGATTTGGTCTTTTCACATAGTCCCATATTTCTTGGAGGCTTTAATAGTTTTTTTTTTTCACTCTTCTTTCTCTAATCTTGTCTTCTTGCTTTATTTCATTAATTTGATCTTCAATCACTGATATCCTTTCTTCCACTTGATCAAATCAACTATTGAAGCTTGTGCATGTGTCACAAAGTTCTCATGCTGTGGTTTTCAGTTCCATCAGGTCATTTAAGGTCTTCTTTGCACTGTTTATTTTAGTTAGCCATTCATCTAACCTTTTTTTCAAGGACTTTAGCTTCCTTGCGATGGGTTAGAACATGCTCCTTTAGCTCAGAGAAGTTCGTTATTACTGACCTTCTGAAGCCTACTTCTGTCAGCTCATCAAACTCATTCTCCGTCCAGTTTTGTTCCCTTGCTGGCGAGGAGCTGCGAGCCTTTGGCGAAGAGGTGGTCTGTTTTTTGAAGTTTTCCACTTTCCTGCTCTGGTTTCTCCCCATCTTTGTGGTTTTATCTACCTTTGGTCTTTGATGTTGGTGACCTACAGATGGGGTTTTGGTGTGGATGATCTTTTTGTTGATGTTGATGCTATTCCTTTCTGTTAGTTAGTTTTCCTTCTAACAGTCAGGTCCCTCAGCTGCAGGTCTGTTGGAGTTTGCTGGAGGTCCACTTCAGACCCTGTTTGCCTGGGTATCACCAGTGGAGGCTGCAGAACAGCAAATACTGCTGCCTGATCCTTCTTCCAGGATTTTCGTCCCAGAGGGGCACTCACCTGTTTGCAGTGTCTTTCGGCCCCTACTGGGAGGTGTTTCCCCGTCACGCTACACGGGGGTCAGGACCCTCTTGAGGAGGCAGTCTGTCTGTTCTCAGAGCTCGAACACCATGCTGAGAGAACCACTGCTCTCTTCAGCGCTCTCAGACAGGGACGTTTAAGTCTGCAGAAGCTGTCTGCTGCCTTTTGTTCTACTATACCCTGCCCTGAGAGGAGGAATCTGTAGAGGCAGTAGGCTTTGCTGAGTTGTGGTGGGCTCCACCTAGTTCTTGCTTGCCGGCCCCTTTGTTTACACTGTGAGCTACTCAAGCCTGAGCTATTCAAGCCTCAGCAATGGCAGACGCCCCTCTCCCCTGCCGGGCTGCAGCCTCACAGGTCGATCTCAGACTGCTGCGGTAGCAGTGAGCAAGGCTCTGTGGGCATGGGACCCACCAAGCTAGGCACGGAAGGGTATCTCCTGGTCTGCCCATTGCTAAGACTGTGGGAAAAGTGCAGTATTTGGTCAGGAGTGTATTCCAGGAACAGTCTGTCATGGCTTCCTGTGGCTAGGAAAGGGAAATACCCTGACCCCTCGTGCTTCCCAGGTGAGGTGATGCCCCTCCCTGCTTCAGCTTGCCCTCTGTGGGCTGCACCCACTGTCCAGCCAGTCCCAATGAGATGAACCAGGTACTTCAGTTGGAAATGCAGAAATCACCTGTCTTCTGCATCGATCTTGCTGGGAGCTGCAGACCAGAGCTGTTCCTATTCGGCCATCTTGGAAGCCCTCCCATTGAACTGATTTTTTTTTCATATCACAAGTCATATTTTACTGCTCATGTGTATGTTGGGTAAGTTTTGACTGTATGTTAGTTGTTGTATATTTTACTTTATTTGGTGCTGAACATTTTTATAGTCCAATAAATATTCTGGGCTTTGTTCTGGAATTCAGTTAAATTGCTTGTAAACATTCTTATTCTTTCAAGTCTTGCTTTTACATTTAGTTTGATGACATCAGAGCAGCATTTAATCTAGGACTAAATTTTCTCCACTGTTGAATCAAAGCCCTTCTGAATATTCTGTCCGATGTTTCATGAATGATGAAATTTTACACTCTGGAAGATGAGAATAGGAGCTATTGTCAGCATTGTGTGAGCTCCAAACATTGTTCACTCTAATCCTTTAATGTGATTCTTTCCCTCTCCTTGGGTAGCTTCCTCACATGCATTTACTAATCTTCTCTCTGGTGAGGACTCAAGAGGGATCCTTTGTAGATATGCAGAGGTCTTTCACTCCATGCAGCTCTTTCTTCTTGGTCCTTTGCTCTACAAACTTGAATTTTCGTGTTCTCCCTACATCTCTATCTTTGTCTCCTCAACTTAGGGATGTCACCAAACACTGCTTGGGTTCCCCCTCCCTGAACCAAGTGAGAGTTCCCCAGAAACTCTCTCTAGACTGGAAGTTGGTACAATCATAGGGGCCCCTCATTTGTTTCTCATCTCTTGGGAAATACATCTCTTTATTACCAGATTTTCATTTTTAAAACCATTGTTTCTTATATTCTGTTTTGTTTTTCTGATATTTTAGGTGAGAGGGTAAATTTAGTCCCTGCTATTCCATCCTGACCAGACATTAATGTCCTCATTATCTGCCATTGATCCTTGACTGATACTTATGTCAACCTTGCTTCTGTTGGATAAATTCTGCTTGACCTCTGCTACCATAATACCTTCGTCATCCTTATTCAGTCAGAGAGATAATTTCAATGGTAACATCTTCCACATGCATCCCCAGTCTACAGAAAATAGCTGCTACAATACAACACCAATCCATTGGTGCTCCCTTCACTAATGTTATATCTTAGGGCTTTGGAAAATGGAGTATATTTTGGGCTGTCTCAAGTACATATTTATTGGTTGTGTGAATGGACCACATATTAAATTCACTCCAACATTCTTTTTCCTTCTAAAGTCTTGGAATTTCTTCATCTCTACATTTTCTCTAACACCGTCTAGCATCTCAACTTCCGTTTGGTATAGATCTCTGCTGAGACTAAGTTTTAGCCAACCAAACAAGAAATTATTAGAATTACCCCCAACTGTTTGAGCTAGCACACTAGTGGAGATCCAAAATCTTCACTAAGTGAACTCATAATAATGAATTTGACCCAATCTAAAATTGTTTAGATCCACTCTCATGTAGCCTATCATTTATTAAAATGCATATTTCCAAGTTTTTGACTATATAAATTAGCAAAATCTTGTTATTTTGCTTCACTTTGCCAGAATGACATTGTAATTGCCTCTTTGGTCATATCTTGCAGTCTGACTTTATTACAGATATGAGGGAATGAGAAGTGGGTAACCGTACATGAGGAAAATATTAATTTCTACTACTAAGATAACGTCCTTTAGCGAGGTAATTTCAGATATAAATCAGGGCAGGAAAAGCCTTAATAAAGAAGGAAGGAAGGGTTTCTCCTGCTGAGACTTTGGAAATTGACATGCTTTTAAATGTCTCCATACTGGCCAGGCGTCAGTGGCTCATGCCTGTAATCCCAGCACTTTGGGAGGCTGAGGTGGGTGGATCACGAAGTCAAGAGATCAAGACCATCCTGGCCAACATTGTGAAACCTCGTCTCTACTAAAAATACAAAAATTAGCCAGGCGTGGTGGCGCGCACCTGTAATCCCAGCTACTCTGTAGGCTGAGGCAGGAGAATCGCTTGAACTCTTGAGGCAGAGGTTGCAGTGAGCCTAGATTGCACCACTGCACTCCAGCCTGGATGACAGTGTAAGACTCTGTCTCAAAAAAAAAAAAAAAAAAAAAAGTCCCATACTAATTCTCCATGTTTCAGTCTTTCTCAGTCAGTACCCTAACTTCCATGTAAGAATCCTCTTAAGGCTATGAATTCAACCTATTTTATAATTCAGCATCTCACTGTGAGTTTGATTTTTCAGCTACATCAGCCCTATGGCTGCAAAAGATAGCACAGAAACTATCTGTTTGTAGGACAGTCTAATAAACTTAAAATTTTAACTTCTGATTTATCATCTTCTTTCTTTAAAGCCCCCACCTGAGTTAGAAGCAGCAAGTTCAGTCCATACTACTTGCATTCCTCAGCCCCTCCCGTGTCATGGAGGCCCCCAAAGCCTTAAGTAGGTAGATCAGGGATAATGTAAGTAATTATTTCATCACTCTGTGTCATGGGCTGCCAGAATCCCATCCTTCAGTACTAACTAACTAAACATGACCTTGCCTTCAAACTCAACCATGTCGGATAACCAACCACCAAGTCCCCATTTTATTGGGGGATCTGTTGCTAGTAACCATTCTAAGTACCAATCAGTACATCTGTCAGGGTCTTTAGATGAAATCAGTAGAATCTATTCTGACAATTTAAGCAAAAAAAAAATGATTTAAGAATATTAAGTAACTCCTAGAATCTCCTGGAGGCCAGAAGAGCCAAACCCTGAAGGTAAACAGCCAGAAACAGTGTCCAACTATGTGGTCTCATAACAGTTTACTGGATATGAGAAACTCCACCTCTGCCACTCCCAAAGATCCAGAGACCTCTGCCACCACACGTGCTTGAAGACTTGAGATCACTCACATGAAGCTGTTTCATCATATTGCTTGTTTCCAAATCCAGCTCTCATGAAGGTGTGTTTGATTGCCAGAATTTGGATCATTTGACTGTACCTAGCTCCACAAGGTCTGCAATTGTGCATCTTCTGGCTTCTACATTGGGAAGAAAGATTTCATAATATGGGAAATTACCAAAATGTAAGAAGTTTAAAGTTGTGGAATTTTTAGCCACTGTTACCCATAGTGCACATTTATAATTTAATACACTTGTATGTATACACAGAGATGCACAATTTTAGTTGCCCCAAATCTCTGAACTTTGAAGATCAGTAAAAGCCTCCATTTGGATTTACTTTTCTCTGCTTAAGTGGAAATGCGAGGGATATGAAAAGAAGCCAAAGTAGCCCTCAAAGCAGTCTTGCCTGAGACAGGAAGACTAGACGTGGTGCCAGGAGCGCCCCTCCCTCCTGGAAATTCCATCACTCCGTCACCATACAATATACCTGAGTGACCCTTGCTACAATATTGCACACTCGTTCCTCTATTTATAAAGCAGAATTTCTGGGTAGGAGAGCCCTGGCGAATGTCAGGCTGCCTCTGTGCCAAGATAGGATTAGGGTTCTCTGCATCTTGGTTACATCAATTGCTCCCAGAAAAGACAGAGGCCGGCCGTGGCTAAAATTACAGTAACCAGCCCCACCTGACCCCCCAGTAGCTAGCCCATCATGACCACTTTTGGAATAGCTAATGTTCTGTCCTGCTTCTGGGGATCGGGTGGCTGAGGACTGCAGCCAGGGCTCATCTATGTGGTGATGTGGACTCCAGGGTTTACAGCGGAAGTAATATCACCTGGGATTAAAGGATTGCTGCCTCTTTAAATCTGATCTCTCTCAGAGTTATTAGTAGGCTGTTCTTTGCCAATTTTTCTGCCATCATTCATTCAGGACTATAATTTTGTCCAGAGAAAAAGATCTCCGGATTCAGAAGTCTTTTCAAGCCAGTAGGGGTATGTGGAAAGATCATTATTAGCAAGACACATTCATCAAATCCCTTCTTACCACTTGCTCCACCAGGACTCTGGGAAAAAGCAGCAGGAGGCACAGCCCCTGCATCTGGGGCATATAACTCAACCCAGACATGGGGTCTTGGACAGGTCTTTAAAGGGCAGACATGTGACAAAGGAGAGCAGGGAGCAACTGACTCATAGGCAGATCACAAAATATGATGCTGACACCAAACCCATTGCTGTTCACCTCCACCCAGGTCCTCATTACCTCATTCTGGAGCTATTTGAACAGCCTCATCTCTTGTGTCTCCACCTTCCACAGCGCCCTTCCTCAGTCCACCCCAAGGACCCATTATTCTCCTGCTCAGGGACTCCCTCTGCTTCCAAGAGTGTTTCTCAACCTTTTGGTTAAAAACATTCAGAGCCTCCCACATAATACAAATTGTGCTTTTATAATCATGATAGAAATTGTACTTTTGGTTATGAAAATAACAAAAAGCTACTTATAACTCAGGAAATCTTTTATATTAAGTCATATCTTATTAATCCAAGCAGCATCTACATCATTCTAAATAATACATATTTGAGTGGGACATTATTTGTTCTGCCCAAAGACAGTGATTGTTGCATATTAGGATTTCAGTAATTCTCTTTCTTTTGTCCCATCTTCTGCTGGAGGGTCTACTATTCTCAGCACAAGGTTGAAATTTGTCACAGTTTAGCCACCATCTATCTTCTTGACTAGAACCCCTTTGACTCCCTTTTATGAGTTGTTTATCCCATTAGGTTCACTCACCATTCCTAGAGCTTGTTTCTCCACTTTGCTCACAATGTTCATGCTCACAGAGCCTCTTTTTGCCACTACCTCCCCGCAATTGTTATCTACCCCAAATGCTCCTGATTGTTTGAGGCATAATTTAAATTCAGTCCACCATCAGAATAATCAGCAGGTGTTTGTTGAAAACATAGATTCCCTGGGTTCTTGGGATCTCCCACTTCCTTAGTTCTGGGATAAGGCCCATGAATCTGTATTTTGATTGCCCCAAATTGTTCTTATGTCCTGCAGACTTAGGAACCACCTTCTAGACTTTTGTATTTCACAATCAATAAGATTTACATGTGCATGTGCACACACATACACACACACACACACGATTGAGGAGCTCACTGTAGGCTGCCACTTTATTTTTTTGTTCAGTAAGGATACTATAAATCATCAGAGGAAAAGGAAATTGCTCTTTATGTCTCCTGGATAAAGCTGTCACCCCTTAAGTATTACTTTGAGTCTTGTGTATGGACTCAGCCCTGGACCTGGCACTGGAGAGTAGGGAACCCAATAAGGTAGTCCCTCCCTGAGGGTCCAACGGCCTGGGAGGGGTGGGGGAACAGGGTAACAGTTATCCAGTGAAGAACAATTCAAAGTCATTTCAAGATGTGCTAAGAAGGTGGGAGCAAGAGTTGGCTCTTAGGAACAGGGGTCTGGGGGAGAACTTCACCAGGAAGGTGGAACCCCAACTGAGTCCTTGGAATGAAAACACTCAAGAAGGGGAGGAGAAGGAGCCAATTGTGAATGTAGGGGGTGGCCTAGATGAGTATTACCAGCCAAGAAACAGTCTGTCTTCTCAAAAGAGAACTTAATTTGCTTTGTCCTGAGAAAGAACTTAATTAACCCGATGATGAGGGGTAACTAAAAGCAGAGATCAGCTTTATCAACTAAACTCTAAAATTGGGTTCTGTAACTCTGCTGTGTACCTATAATTGAGCAACCTGTGTAAGGTTTATGGTATAAGTGTAGTAGAGCAGAAAGACACAGAGGTAGGGTCTAGGGGGTTGGGGGAAGTTCCATGTCTAACTCTGCAAGGATGAGTCACTTGGCTTCACTGAGCCTCAGTTTCTTCATGTGAATGGTTGGAATAACATCTGCCTCTCAGCGATATTGTTGTAATTAGACAAGCGACTCTGCTCAACCACTACCCTTTCTATAAATCTGTTCTGACCCCAACCTTGGGATCCCCTAGTTAGACATCAGCACTTTGCCCTTCATGCCCTATTCTACTGTGTAGTGATATCTAACACATTTTTTTACATACTTCTATCCTTTTACCAGACCGAGAGCTCCTTGAGAAAAGAACTATGTCTTACTCATGTTAAGCTGTAGTGTCTAATGTACTGTATGGCTGGCACAACTAGAAGTTTAATAAATATCTGCTGGATGACTGAAAGAATTACTGTTCTTCATAATTTAGATGTATTAGATATAATATAGATATATGTTACATATTATAATTATATATATTTATAATTATATAAAAACATCTTTGTATATTAATTACATATACATATTGTATAAATAATAGTTTATATTTTTAAATATACATACTATATAAATTATGTAACATAATATACAAATGATATATTATATAATTTATATAAAATATATAGTGTAAAACACTATACAAATTGTAATAACTGTTTCCACTTCGTTTTGCAGAATTTTCTTGCACTCTTTATGGCTGACTGAGTCTTTAATAACCAACTTTTTCCATGCAAAAAGAGGTTTACTAATGAGAAGTAAGAGTGAAGACTGTAGTGATAAAACCTTCCCTTAAATAAGAGAAGCCCTTTGAATCTTTAGGTGGTGAAAGATGATCTTTCGATTTGTGAGAACCCTTACATTTTGTAAGTACAGGTTAATATAAAGACTGCTATATTAAGGCAAGTTCCACTCATAAAGATAATAGTAATGTAATGGCTAAAGATTCAGCAAAGCCTGGCAGTTAGCAAATGTATTCACTGTGCTTTAGTTTATACTTTCATTCCCAGAGGCAATTAGTCACTTAAGTAAATATTTTGGCCTAATTATAGATAATAATAAACAAAAATGTACTCACATTTTCTTGAGTTTGTCTGCATTCAAAAAGCTCACCAAACATTTGTTATTGTCTCTAATCACAGTGAGAGCCTAACTTAGGTAACTAATTGACCTTATGAATAGAAGATCTTAAGAATAAAACAAACAAATTTAATAAAGTTGCAGGATACAAAATTAATGCAAAAAAGCCAGTAGAGTTTCCATGTACTAACAATAAACTATCTAAAAAAGAAATCAAGAAAATAATTCCATTTATAATAGCATCCAAAAAAAAACCCCCAAAATACTTGGGAATAAGTTTATGGATGTGAAAGATCTGTACACTGAAAGTATAAAACATTAATCTAAAAAAATGGAAGAAGACAAAAATACATGGAAAGATATCCCATGTTCATGGATTAGAAAAATATTGTAAAAATATCCATACTATCCAAAACTATCTACATATTCATGTAATCCCTATCAAAATTCCCATGACATTTTATATAAAAATTTTAAAATCCTAAAATTCATATGGAATGACAAAATACTGCAAATAGCAAAAATAATCTTGAGCAAAAAGAACAAAGCTGGAAGCATCACAGTATGTGATTTCACAATATACTACAGAAATACAATAATCAAAACAGTATGGTACTGACATAAAAAGAGGCATGTACACCAATGGAATAGATCAGAGAGCCTATAAATAAATCCACACGTTTATGGTCAGTTGATCTTTGACAAAGGCACCAAGAACACACAACGGGAAAAAGACAATTTCCTCAATAAGTTGTATAGGAAAACTGCATATCCACATGCAGAAATATGATATTGAACCCTTTCTCACAGCACATAAAAAATAAGATGGATTAAAGCCTTAAATATAAGACCTGAAACGCAAAACTACTGGAAGAAAAAATAGGGGAAAAGCTTCTTGACATTGGTTTGGGCTATGATTTTTTGGATATGACCCCAAAAGCACAGACAACAAAAGCAAAAATAGATAAATGGGATTGTATGAAACTTAAAACTTGTACACAGCAAAGGAAACAACAGAGTGAGCAGACAACTTATAGAATGGTAAAAAAAAATTGGCAAACCATACATCTGATAAGAGGTTAATACCCAAAATATTGTCAGCGATCTGAGGGGGAGGGAGGTGGGGTGGAGTGACGGGGGGGCACTCCTGCCCTGAAGCCCCTGGAACAGGATCTGGGATGAGAACTCCCCCTAACTTTCTCTCCTTCTCTGCAGAACGGGCTTGTCCTAAATCACACAGGGCTGGGAGAGGGCCATCTAAATTATGAAGAACAGTAATTCTTTCAGTCATCCAGCAGATATTTATTAAACTTCTAGTTGTGCCAGCCTTACAGTACATTAGACACTACAGCTTAACATGAGTAAGACATAGTTCTTTTCTCAAGGAGCTCTCAGTCTGGTAAAAGGATAGCAGTATGTAAAAAAATGTGTTAGAAAGCGTTCAATATCAACAAAACAAATACTACAATTAAATAATGGGCAAAGGAATTGAAAAGACATTTTTCTAAGGAAGACATACAAATGGCCAACAGGCATATGAAAAAATCACTAATCATCAGGGAAAGGCAAATTAAACCACAATAAGATACCTGTTAAAATGTCTATTATCAAGGCCGGGTGCGGTGGCTCACGCCTGTAATCCCAGCACTTTGGGAGGCCGAGGCAGGCGGATCACGAGGTCAGGAGATTGAGACCATCCTGGCTAACACGGTGAAACCCCGTCTCTACTAAAAATACAAAAAATTAGCCGGGCGCGGTGGGGGGCGACTGTAGTCCCAGTTACTCGGGAGGCTGAGGCGGGAGAATGGCGTGAACCCGGGAGGCAGAGCTTGCAGTGAGCCAAGATCGCGCCACTGCACTCCAGCCTGGGCAACAGAGCGAGACTATCTCAAAAAAAAAAAAACAAAAAAAAAAGTCTATTATCAAAAAGATGAAAGATGAGTATTGGTGAGGATGGGGAAAAAAGGGAACGCTTACACACTGTTGGTGGGAATGCAAATTAATACAGCAATTGTGGAAAATAGCATGGAGGTTCCTCAAAAACTTAAAAATAGAATTATCATATGACCCAGTAATCCCACTTTTGGGTATAGATATCCAAAGGAAATGCAATCAGCACGTCAAAGAGATACCTGAACTCCCATGTTCATTGCAGCATTGTTCCTAATAGCCAAGATATGGAATCAACCTAAGTGTCTACTGAAGGATAAATAGCTAAACAAAATATGGTATATATGCATACAATGGAATACAATTCAGCTTTTGAAAAGAAAGAAATTCTGTAATTTACAACATGAATGAACTTGGAGGCTATTTTTGCTACATGAAATAAGCCAGGCACAGAGACACATGTAATACATTTTCTCATTTATATGTGGAATCTAAAAAGTTGAACACATAGAAGCAGAGGGCAGAATGGTGGTTGCTAAGGGCTAGGAGGTGGGAGCAGGGAGATGAAGAGATGTTAGTCAAAGGTACAAAGTGTCAGTTAGACAGGATGAATAAGTTCTGGAGATCTATTGTACAATATGCTGACTATGATTAATAATAATTGAAATACTTGAAAATTGCTAACAGAGTAGATATGAAATGTTCTCACCACAAAAAATGCTACAGTATGTGAGGTATGTGAGGTGATGGATATGTTAATTAGCTTGATTTAATTATTTCATGATATATGTATAAATATATATATCTTAAAACATCAAGTTGTACACCCTAAATAAATACAATTTTTACTTATCAATTATACCTTAATAAAGCTGAGGGAAAATAAAGTAAAACCATAGTGCAGTAAAAGCTCCATTAAAAAAAGAATATGCTAGGTACGGTGGCTCATGCCTGTAATCTAAACACTCTCAGAGGCTGAGGTGGGAGGGTTGCTTGAGCCCAGGGATTCAACATGGCGAGACCCTGAGCAACATGGTAAGACCCTGGTTTCTACAAAACATAAACAAAATTAGTCAGGCATGGAGGTGTACTCCTATAGTCCCAGCTACTCAGAAGGCTGAGGTGGGAAGATTGCTTGAGCCAAGGAGGTCAAGGCTGCAGTGAGCCATTTCATGCCACTGCACTCCGGCCTGGGCAGCAGACCAACACCCTGTGTTAAAAAAAAAAAAAAAAGAAAAAGGTAAACAGGATCAGTATCTATGAACATGTTAATTATCTTTTCTCCATGTGGCTATTAGTTGACTTTTAGTCTTCTCTGATAATGAAGCTGGAAGGGACCTCAAAGATAATTTAATCTAACTTTCTACCCAATACAGGATGGAAACCAAATGGACAGTTGTTGGGCCCTGAGAAGTTTCAGTGACAGCATGCTCTCATTTTCAGATAGCTATAGTTGTTAAGAAAGCATCCTTGATTTGGCAGAGACTGGCTAACTGCTCAGCAAACCTATTTCCGCTTCCTGCGAACACAGCTAGATGACATTTCCCACGTTTCCATCAAGTAGATGTGGCATGTGAGTAAGTTCTAGAATGTATCCCACTTGTAGGCATGGACACTAAGCTCCCCTCACCGTGTCCTCCGCTGCATCCTCTGCCCTCACCTGCCAGCTGTATGCAGAGCATTCAGAGAGGATTGGGATGGCAGAGCTTGGAAGAAAACCACATAGAAGAACTGCCTGACTAGGAATATACAGAATGGACTATTGCAGGAGCAAGATATAGATTTCACTGTGTTGAGGGACAGGAATTTGAAGGTTGTCTCTTGGAGCAGTTAGTATGCTTTGACGTGCACAAAACTTGGCGCCTTGAAATAGAGTACCACCATCTCAAAAAAAAAAGGACTAAAATATGTGACATTGGCTTAGCAGTAAGATGATGGGCAGCAAAACTACTGCTGGGAAAGGTATTTGCAATGGCAAAGTATTTGGTAAAAATATTGCCTACAATAATGTGGAAGGAGGCCCCATGCACACTGAGTGTGTAACTTTAGGGCAAGTGTTGGAAATAATTCTAGTGTCCGTGTGTATTGGCTACTATTGGCTGCAATGGGTACATATTACAAGAAGGACATGAGCTCAGAAAAAAAAAAAAAAAAAAAAGGTCTTCCAGTAAAGATGAGATGAGGAGTGTGGCCTTCCCACCCAAACCTATTAGCTTGGCTAGCTTCAAAGGAACAATAAGCTTGGTGAGGAAGCAAAGAAACATATCAAGTTTGAGAATTATGCTTGGGAAAGAAATTAAAGAAATTAAGGTATAGTTACTTGTACATGGAACCAACTGGAAGCAAACAGATCAGAATCCCAGTAAAATTTTAAGACTATTGTATTACCAAAAAAGCCCCCACAACCCCATACTAAAACAATTTTATTTATTTATTTATTTATTTATTTATTTAGAGACGGAGTCTCGCTCTGTGGCCCAGGCTGGAGTGCAGTGGCGTGATCTCGGCTCACTGCAAGTTCTGCTTCCCGGGTTCACGCCATTCTCCTGCCTCAGCCTCCCAAGTAGCTGAGACTACAGGCGCCCGCCACCACACCTGGCTAATTTTTTTGTATTTTTAGTAGAGGCGGGATTTCACCGTGTTAGCCAGGATGGTCTCGATCTCCTGACCTCATGATCCACCCGCCTTGGCCTCCCAGAGTGCTGGGATTACAGGCGTGAGCCACCGTGCCTGGACCTAAAACATTTTTAACTGTTCAAGCATCAAAATAATCCTTGGGCCCCAAAACTTACATAAGCATGGATTAGCTACTAAGGTTGTTTGACCCCCAAAGAGGCATACTCCAAAATACTCACTTCAATATAGTGAAATAAAGATGGAAGAACCTTACAGTGAGTGGATTCAAGGACTATAGAGAATAAAAAAGAGTGTCTCTCCCTTAGTAGAATCAAGGTCTAATCAAAAAGCTTTTCTCTCACCCTCTTCCCCGCCTTAATAGGAGGATTTTGTAATGCCTGCCCAATATGCTTTTACAAATACTATAGACAAAAGATTGCTATGTGTCCCCTGTTTGTAAATAGGATGACCTACTGAGGTTATCCAGCCACTGCTCCATCACAGTCTGTTAGGTGTGTGTGTGAATGTTGGGGTATTGCGAGTGGGCAGACAACTTGTCTTTTTAGTTCATAGGTTTTCACACCACAAGAAGCATCAATTGAATCTGAGAGAGAGGTCTATGCAATACTCAGAAACACTGGATTTGAGCTAGACACGATCTAGTAAGTCTGGGCCAGACTTGTGGCTATTTTCCTTGAAAAGCAGGAAGTATATTCTATGTGTGGGAAGAAGAATAAAACAGTATTTGGTGTCTGTAAGGGCAGTTCATGGCAGAGATTGGGTAGAAACAGAATGAATAGATTTCCTCTCATTCCTTGGCACACAGCTAAATTACATTTTGCAATCTCCCCTGCAACTGGGGGTTGGCCTCACAATTGTGTTCTATCCCACAGAATGTGGTGAGAACTGACACACATCCCTTCCAAGCCTGGCCCATTAAACCTGTTATCCTCCACAGCTGCATTTCTTCCTAGAGGACTCTGGAGCCCTTGGGGATACAGCCTACTAAAGGGAAGGAGCCTGGGTCACTGCAACTCCACGGGAGGAGAGGTGCAGTAGCAGCCTAGCCAGGAATAGCCCACTGAACTATTGCCATAACAAGAAATAAAACATATATTTATCATCAGGATACTGAAATTAAAAGGTTTATTATGCAAGTTGACCTTCCCTGACTAATTCACTTCTTCACAATAAATTCACTAATTCGTGAGCATCCATTTCCCTTCCACATATCAAGCCTAGATTTGCTCTCTAGAAATACACAGAAAATGTTCAGATTTTTTTTTAACCTGACAGCTGTTCAGACATTGGAAGACAACTGTCATGCTCCCACCCACTGTCTTTCCTTTTTCAAGCTAAATATCCTAAATTTCCTCATCATATTTTTCATTCCTCATATTTTAAAACTGCCATCTTTCTATGAATATGGATGGGGAGGGGACAGGTTCCTTGGTACTGGCTAGAATTTTTCAAAATGGAAATTGTGGTTAGGTAAAATGTCTTGACAGATCATTTTCTAATTTGATGTCCTCCATTTCCATTTGGAAAAATCCCCATGGGCTTATTGACACCCTCACGGCAAAATCAAAGCAAAAATGGATTCGCTGGGCAAAACAGTGTACAAGCTTTGGACAAATAGAGTTATGCTCATTCTCTAAGATGTTCTGCAGAAGCTTGAGTCAATTCATTGGCAACCATGTCAGGTCAACCAACCAACCAATACACATAGCTCCTAGGTTATTCAATGCTCTGTATAGTCAAGAAGCTGTAGTATGTAAATGTGAAGAGCAAAGTCTTTGGTGTCAGGAAGATGAGAGTGGTAGTTTTCTTTCAAAATTCCTTCTACACTTCTTTCACATTAATAGAGTTTTTGGGTGTGTAGCCTCTCAGTGACCACCCTTCCCAGCCTCTTTTGCAGCTAGTTATGGCAATATGACTTAAGTTTTGCATCAGTCAAATGTAAGTGGAAGTAATGTGCACAACTTCTTTGACACTTGGACGGAAGAAATTTGCCTTCCATTGACTTTCTTTCCTTTCCCTGGTCTCAGGCCCTCATAAAATTTGAGTACTGTATTTCTGCATTGTGATGGTCCAGAGCAGAGGCTCTAGGGATGAGAGGCAGAACAGACAAGATTGAAAACAGCCCAGATATCCACTAGCGAGAGAATGGATAGAAGATAATGGTAATTCACATGTAGTAGTGAAAATAACTGAATTACAGTTAAGCACTACAAAATGTTTACATCTTAGAAAAAATATGTTGAATGAAAAGGCAAGTCCCTTTTCATTTGGCCTACAGAGAGTATGATATAATTTTAATAAAGCTCAAATAAAGCAAAATTTAATTATATGCTTAGGCATATATATTTATGCATTTTTGGAAGAAAAGGAATGATAACCATAAGACTCAGGATAGTAATCTCTGGAAGAGGGTAGGGAGGAGGAAGAGAAGTTGGAATGGGGAGGAGCACACAGTGGGCGCAATCTCCTTAGGCTACGTGGTGAATTCGTGGGTGTTTATTATATTTTATAGTTTACATGTTACATTTTATATTATTTTATGCACATAGCTTGGTTAGTAATAATACTTGGTTAAGAACACACTATCATCATTGGTCCACACAATTCACTATTAAGAAAGAAAAGGAGGTGTTGTGTCAAGGTACACATTGCAGCGAAACAGAGACTCTAGGGGCCAGACGCGGATAAAATTAGATCAATTTAATAGAGCTCAGAGAAAGGGAAGGGGGAAAGAAGCAAATGCTTAGAAAATATGACAAAAATGTGAGAAATACCTTGAAATATATTTGTAATCACAAGAAATGTAAAACGATTAAATTTGTATTAATGGACAAATTTCCTATTTGTAATAGGCATAATAGGCATATATGCTTATTATGCCTGTATATATATTCTTTTTAACGAACCTACCTGAACCGTAAGGCCAGAGGAAGACTAAATTTAAAGTTGGCTGAAAAATATATGCTCATTTAAATGTAGATTTCTGTCAGTTTGGATTTTTACAATTATGCGTATGAATATATAAGAATATATAATTTCAAAAATCCAAATATATTTTTTTATATACTTATATATTATATGTATTTATATTCTTGTATATATTGTATATATATGAGCACATCAGAATCATAAAGATACAAACATTAAAATTAACATTTGGCTGAAAAATATTAGGTAAATACTAAAATAAGCTTCTATAGATATGTCACTATATATAGTAATATATATTTACAAATATGTACTGCAAAAAAATGAACTTTCTGTAAAAAAAATAAGGGATGAAAGAGGTAAGGGCTTAAGAATGAAAAAGCAACTGTTCTGAAATAAAGTCTAACAATTCTGAGCTTCTATGAGTCTAACAACATGTGTATATTAGTTTTCTAGGGCTTCCATAACAAAGTGTTACAGACTGGGAGGCTTAAACAACAGGCACTTATTTTCTCACAGTTCTTGAAGTTAGAAGTCTGAGATGAAGGTATCAGCAGGTTTGGTTTCCTTTGAGACCTCTCTCCTTGGCTTGTAGATGACTCTTTTCCCTGTGTATTCACATGGTCTTCCCTGTATGTGTGTGTCTGCATCCCAATTTCCTCTTCTTATGAAAACAACGGTCATATTAAGGCTCACCCTAATGATCTTATTTTATTTACCTGGTATCTGTTTTTCAGCCAAATGTAATTAACCTTATTTTAAGTTAATTACCTCTTTAAAGGCCCTATTTCCAATACCGTCACATTCTGAGGTACTGGGGATTAGGATTTCAACTTATGAATTTGGGGAGAACATAATTTGGCTCATCACAGTGTGTTTCAAATGCATTTTTTAAAATGACAGAATTACAAGAATAGAGATATTCCCAGACATAGTGGGAGATTTTAACATAGCTGTACTGAGATCAAGTAGAAAAAAAATTTTTACAATTTGAGAAGTTTAGGATAACACAATTAACAAGTTAGACATGTAAGAAATAGCACCTAACAATTAGACAAATACCTTCTTATTAATTACACACAAAATATTTCTAAAAATTGACCACCCCTATACTATAGAGCAAATATCAACAAGTATTCAAAGAATTGATGTTATGAAAATCTTACCTGATCAGTATTTCTTTGAAACTGATAACATAACTAGAAGTATTTGTTTAATATTTAAAAGGTACTTCTGAATAATTCATGTCAAAGGTGAATAAAGATTGAAATTATAAAATATTTAAAACTAAATAATAAAAACTAGCATATTTTAAAACTTATAGGATGCTGATAAAGCAGCACTTAGAAGGAAATTCATAGCCTAACATGTATATATTTAAGTGAAAGATATTCTAGACACTAAAAAGCTAAATAGACAAAAAGTTAGAAATGGTACAAAGGATGCTGCATACACATAGGCATATACAGGAGAGAAAAAAAGAAATTATAGTAAAGGTCAGAGCAGAAATTGATGCTATAAAAAATTTAAATACATAAGCAATATCAGGATTTAAATGTAAAAAAACTACAAATAAAGTAAACATTTAAAAAATTTTAGGAATATGTTGTGGAAACTTTAAACCAACAAATTAAAAAAAATCTTAGCCAAATTGGAAAATTCCCCAGGGAAATAGGATGATAAAAACTATCTCAACAAGAGACAGAGAATATGAATCAACCTATAGTTGTCAAAATTGATTCAGTGATTAGAATTTATGCACAAAAGTTTTCCAAATATTCTAGAAATAATCTCTATCTTACATAAAAATTTCTGGAGAGGAGAAAAAGTGGGAAGGTGATATAACTGTTTTTGAGGCTAATATAACCTCGATTCCAAAAAATAGCAATAATTCAAAAAGATACGTAAGCTCGGCTGGGTGCTGTGGCTCACGCCTGAAATCCCAACACTTTGGGAGCCTGAGGCAGGGGGACCACTTGAGGCCAGGAGTTAGAGACCAGCGTGGCCAACATGATAAAACCCCATCTCTACTAAAAACAAAATATTAGCTGGGTGTGGCAGTGCACACCTGTAATCCCAGCTACTCGGGAAGCTGAGGCAGGGGAATCACTTGAACCAGGTCAGGCAGAGGTTGCAGTGAGCCGAGATTGCGCCATTGCACTCTAGCCTGGGTGACAGAGCGAGACTCTGTCTCAGAAAAAAAAAAAGATATGTAAGCTCATGTTACTCATACATGTCACTCATGAATACAAAATTCCAAATAAGATGTTATCAAATCCAATTTCTCAATGTATGTGGAAATAAATCATATCGAGTAGGTTAATTTCTGGAATGCAAGAATGGTTTAATATTAGAAAATCTTAACAGATGAAAGGGGAAAAGTCATAAAGTCATATGATCACACTCAGAAGTATTTGATAAAATACAGCATCCATGCATGGTTACAAAAACTATAAATTCTAAGCAAATAAGAATAGAACACAACCTTTCAATCTGCTAAAGCATATATGCCAAAAACCTACAAACACCAGCATACTTAATGCTAAAAAGGTAGAAATATTCTCTTTAAAGTCAGGAATAAAGCAAGAATTCCTGATATCATGACTTTAATACCACATTCCACTGTGATCTTATCCTTTCCACTAATACAAAAGAAGGAGGGAAAGGAGGGAGGGAGAAAATTGGAAAGCATAAAAGAAAATTGTCGTTGTTCACAGAGGATATAATTGTTCACCCAAACTGCCTGAGAGTATCCGTAATTCTGATAAGACAACTTAACAAAGTTGTATATAAAATCAATACACAAAACTCATCAGTGTTCTAATAGGCCAACAATTTTAAAATAGAAAATATAATTTTAAAAAGAAGTTTTTAAAAACAATATCAACAGTATAAGGTACTTAGGAATAATTCTAACAGTGATACACAAGACATTTGGAGAGAAAATATTTTTAAATTATTAAAAGGAACTTAAAGAATTTAAAGAATTTTAAAAGAACCCTATATTCCCCCAAATTAATGTACAAATTTAATGTAATTTCAGTCAAATTACCAACAGGGTTTTTTTTCCCATATAACTTGTTCAGCTAATCTAAATTTCATATTTAAAAATGTCCAAAACAATTATGTAGATGAAGAGGCATGAAGAATAATTAATCTCACCAGACAGACTCACTAGAAAAGCAGATAATAAAATAAGCATGGTGTTTATTCACCAGAATAGACAAAAGACAAATGAAGTGAACAGAGAGCCCACCCACAGCCCTAAATATATATAGAAGCTTGGTATGTGACAGAGGTGTCATTCCAAATCTGTGAAAAATGGATTGGGTATTTAACGAATGGTATCTATCCATATGGCAGAGAAAATGTATCCCTACCTCACACGATACAAAAAAAGTAGAATTCAGAGATATTAATTTTTTCAAAGGAAACATTTAAAATTTATAGAAGAAGATACAGAGAACTTTTAAAACATAAAGTGAAAAAGAAATGCCACACACTGGAAAAAAGATTTTTGCAACATATTGTAACTAAAACAAAATGTTCATTCAACATTTCCAGGCCCCAAGACAGGCTCTTGGAAAACAAAGATGAATGTTAAAAATCACTCCTACTCGTTCGAGACCAGCCTGGCCAGCATGGTGAAACCCCGTCTGTACTAAAAATACAAAAAAAATTAGCCGGGCTTGGTGGCGTGCACTTGTAGTCCCAGCTACTAGGGAGGCTGAGGCAGGAGAATGAACGATGAATAAATAAATGGGACATTCATTCTAAGTCCAGTCATGGTAGGGAAGAAAGAAGCCTGGGGCAGAGTGACAGTCAAGACAGACACCAGAATGTCGGTCTGGCTTTCACCAATCACCTGCCTACAATTGTGCCTGATATGTTATGAACTATTTTGGGGCCTCAGATTCCTCGTTTGTAAACTAAGGAGGTTGGGCCTGCTAATCTCTTTGCTCCCTTCCAGCTGTAACAGTTTGTTTTTCTGTAACTAGGAATCAGAATGACATGGATGGAATAAATGAGGCTCAGATATGAACCTTCTAGAAAGGTGAAGAAATTAGAAGCAGGAGGAAGAAGAGGCATAACATGTACATATATTGATCAATGGTTGATTCAGTTCCTACAGAAAGTGAGGGAATGCTGAGGCAAGAGAAAGACATGGTATGAGCCAAGGGGAGATGGCTTTCAAAGTAGACCTATACAGGAATTTGAGATTTTGTGAAAAGGAGGTGATAGCAGTCATGTAGAAGATGGAGAAAGGGTTAAATGAGGAGACTGTATGGAAGAAAAGCCAGTTGTTTTTGGAAGGCTACTTGGTGAGAGAGAGTGAGTGAGGTAGCAGCAAAGACAGAATTCCCTGATGTTTGTTTGTTATGAAAACAGCAAAGCTTGAAAAGAGGAACAAAAAGGTTCCTCCCTTCACTCCCCGACTGACTGTGTATGTACCATAAGTGAATAGCAAGCAGCAAACATAGTGTGTCCTGCACCTGCACTGGCTGCCCTCCTTGAGGTTGTCCTTTCCAACTAATGGCCGGAAGAGCACTACAGGTGTTACGGAGGTAACCAGGTACAGCCAGGCTCCCATGACCCTTGGGCCACCGTAAGTGTCGTTACTGCTTAGGGGTTGTACACTAATATAAAAGAATAAGATAACCCTAACACTCTAAAGTCAAGAGAATAATAATACTTAACTGAGAAGAAGTTGATTGCACACAGGTCTGGAGGAAACATATTCAGTAAAGTAAGGTCACTCATTATCTCCCTGGCCTCACTGTCCACATCTGTCAAAATGAAGAAGTCAAATGAAATGATCTTCCGCAGTTTCTTTCTGTCCTAATGTTGGGTGAGAACTAGAGGTCACTATAGCTAAAATACACATGGAAAAGGGGCAGTCGGTCACTTTCAAAGTTGGCCTCTAGAGACCCAAGCCTCAGGGTAGACTGGGTACAGCAAGGACTTCAGAAACTTAACCAGGTACTGTCATCGGCTTACAGACCACCTCATGAGACCCTCATAAAGTTTCGTGGTGTGTCTTTTTACCTGGTTTGTTCAGAACAGAAAGAAAAGGGATAAGATTATAAGGACTATCAAAGAGCCATAGAAGTGAACACAGTTGCAGGAGGAGAAATGAGGCCTTTTCAATTTTGAATTTTATATTTCTTAGGAATTTACTGAGAGCCATTTCACTATTTCCTTCCTCCCACCCCCCTGTGGAATTCTTTTCAAATTATACCATGATACTCGCAGGCTTAAGGCAGATTTGAAATGGAGATCAAATGAAACAGCAAAGCAGAAAGAAAAAATCAGAGCCCTATGTATTAAAAGAATAGATTCAAATCACAACCCCAAACCAACGGGAGACTAGTAGAGAGCTGGAAGGGTTCGCGTGTAGAGAACTGGAAAATGGAGATTGCATTGGCCTGGAGAGGATCCTTACACCTTAGGATTGCAACTGGCTTGGCCTAAGCCTCCCTCTCCCTGATTATTCTGAAGGGATTTTCTGAAACTCCAAGTTGAGGAGGCTTTTCAGTTTTCTATGAACTTAAAGCACTGGTTAGTCTGTCTCCCTGACCAGGGTGAAAGCTCTGCAGGGCAGGGATCATGTCTGCCTCACTCACTCTTGTGTGCTCTAAACAGAAGCTCAATAATATATGTCGAGTGATTGAAGGCAGGAAGGAATGACTGTCTTCAACTTTAGACAGGCTCCGAAATCACTGAGGAACATGGTAAAAGCAGGTGTAACAGCCAGTTACCCCCACTGTCCAGATTAAAATTGTTGGAGGAGGAGGCTTAGATGTCTGTATTTTGTTTTTGTTTTTGTTTTTTATTATACTTTAAGTTCTGGGATACATGTGCAGAACGTGCAGGTTTGTTACATAGGTACACACATGCCATGGTGGTTTGCTGCACCCATCGGCCTGTCATCTACATTAGGTATTTGTCCTAATGCTATCCCTCCCCTAGCCCCCCACCCCCCAACAGGCCCCAGTGTGTGATGTTCCCCACCCTGTGTCCATGTGTTCTCATTGTTCAGCTCCCACTTATGAGTGAGAACATGCGGTGTTTGGTTTTCTGTTCCTGTGCTAGTTTGCTGCGAATGATGGTTTCTAGCTTCATCCTTGTCCGTGCAAAGGACATGAACTCATTCTTTTTTATGGCTGCATAATATTCCGTGGTGTATATTTGCCACATTTTCTTTATCCAGTCTAACATTGATGGGCATTTGGGTTGGTAACAAGTCTTTGCTATTGTGAATAGTGCTGCAATAAACATACGTGTGCATGTGTCTTTATAGTAGAATGATTTATAATCCTTTGGGTATATACCCAGTAATGGGATGGCTGCATCAAATGGTAGTTCTGGTTCTAGATGATGGAGGAATTGCCACGCTGTCTTCCACAGTGGTTGAACTAATTTAAACTCCCACCAACAGTGTAAAAGTGTTCCTATTTCTCCACATCCTCACCAGCATCTGTTGTTTCCAGACTTTTTAATGATCGCCATTCTAACTGGCATGAGATGGTATCTCATTGTGGTTTTCATTTGCATTTCTCTAATGACCAGTGATGATGAGCTTTTTTTCATGTTTGTTGGCTGCATAAATGTCTTCTTTTGAAAAGTGTCTGTTCATATCCTTCACCCACTTTTTTTTTTTTGAAATGGAGTCTCGCACTGCCAGCTGGGCTGGTGTGCGGTGGCACCATCTCGGCTCACTGCAACCTCCTCCTCCAAGGTTCAAGCAGTTCTCCTGCCTCAGCCTCCCGAGTAGCTAGGATTACAGGCACCTGCCACCACGCCCAGCTATTTTTTTTGTATTTTTAGTAGAGACAGGGTTTCACTATATTGGCCAGGCTGGTGTCAAACTCCTGACCTAGTGATCTGCCCATCTCAGCCTCCCAAAGTGCTGGGATTACAGGCATGAGCCACCGTGCCCAGCCTCCTTCACCCGCTTTTTGATGGGGTTGTTTTTTTCTTGTAAATTTGTTTAAGTTCCTTGTAGATTGTGGATATTAGCTCTTTGCTAGATGGATAGATTGCAAAAATTTTCTCCCATTCTGTAGGTTGCTTCTTCACTTTGATGATATTTTCTTTTGCTGTGCAGAAGCTCTTTAGTTTAGTTAGATCCCATTTGCCAATTTTGGCGTTTGTTGCCATTGCTTTTGGTGTTTTAGTCATGAAGTCTTTGCCCATGCCTATGTCCTGAATGGTATTGCCTAGGTATTCTTCTAGGCTTTTTATGGTTTTAGGTCTTACTTTTAAATCTTTAATCCATCTTGAGTTAATTTTTGTATAAGGTGTAAGGAAGGGGTCCAGTTTCAGTTTTCTGCATATGGCTAGCCAATTTTCCCAGCACCATTTATTAAATAGGGAAACGTTTCCCCATTGCTTCTTTTTGTCAGGTTTGTCAGAGATCAGATGGTTGTGGATGTATGGTGTTATTTCTGAGGGCTCTGTTCTGTTCCATTGGTCTATATCTCTGTTTTGGTACCAGTACCATGCTATTTTGGTTACTGTAGCCTTGTAGTATAGTTTGAAGTCAGGTAGTGTGATGCCTCCAGCTTTGTTCTTTTTGCTTAGGATTGTCTTGGCTATCTGGGCTCTTTTTTGGTTTCATATGAAATTTAGAGTAGTATTTTCTAATTCTGTGAGGAAAGTCAATGGTAGCTTGATGGGAATAGCATTGAATGTATAAGTTACTTTGGGCAGTTTGGCCATTTTCATGATATTGATTCTTCCTATCCATTAGCATGAAATTTTTTTCCATTTGTTTGTGTCCTCTCTTATTTCCTTGAATAGTGGTTTGTAGTTCTCCTTGAAGAGGTCCTTCACATCTCTTGTAACTTGTATTCCTAGGTATTTTATTCTCTTTGTAGCAATTGTGAATGTGAGTTCACTCATGATTTGGCTCTCTGTCTGTTATTGGTGTATAGGAATGCTTGTGATTTTTGCACATTGAATTTGTATCCTGAGACTTTGCTGAAGCTGCTTATCAGCTTAAGGAGTTTTGGGGCTGAGACGATAGGGTTTTCTAAATATACAATCATGTCATCTGCAAACAGACAATTTGACTTCCTCTCTTCCTATTTGAATATCCTTTATTTCTTTCTCTTGCCTGATTGCCCTGGCCAGAACTTCCAATACCATGTTGAATAGTAGTGGTGAGAGAGGGCATCCATGCCTTGTGCTGGTTTTCAAAGGGAATACTTCCAGCTTTTGCCCATTCAATATGATATCGACTATGGGTTTGTCATGAATAGCTCTTATTATTTTGAGATACATTCCATCAATACCTAATTAATTGAGTGTTCTTAGCATGAAGGGGTGTTGAATTTTATTGAAGGCCTTTTCTGCATCTATTGAGATAATCATGTGTTTTTTGTCATTGGTTCTGTTTATGTGATGGATTATGTTTATTGATTTGCCTATGTTGAACCGGCCTTGCATCCCAGGGATGAAGCCGACTTGATCATGGTGGATAAGCTTTTTAATGTGCTGCTGGATTTGGTTTGCCAGTAGTTTACTGAGGGTTTTTGCATCGATGTTCATCAGGGATATTGGCCTGAAATATTCTTTTTTTTGTCGTGTCTCTGCCAGGTTTTGGTATCAGGATGATGCTGGCCTCATAAAATGAGTTGGGGAGGAGTCCCTCTTTTTCTATTGTTTGGGATGATTTCAGAAGGAATAGTACCAGCTCCTCTTTGTACCTCTGGTAGAATTTGGCCATGAATCCACCTGGTCCTGTGCTTTTTTTGGTTGGTAGGCTATTAATTACTGCCTCAATTTCAGAACTTGTTATTAGTCTATTCAGGGATTCGACTTCTTGCTGGTTTAGTCTTGGGAAGGTGTATGTGTCCAGAAATTTATCCATTTCTTCTAGATTTCTAGTTTATTTGTGTAGAGATGTTTATAGTATTCTCTGATGGTAGTTTGTATTTCTGTGGAATCAGTGGTGATCGCCCCTTCATCATTTTTTATTGTGTCTATTTGATTCTTCTCTCTTTTCTTCTTTATTAGTCTGGCTAATGGTCTATCCATTTTATTAATCTTTTCAGAAAACCAGCTCCTGGATTCATTGATTTTTTGAAGGGTTTTTCATGTCTCTATCTCCTTCAGTTCTGCTCTGATCTTAGTTATTTCTTGTCTTCTGCTAGCTTTTGAATTTGTTTGCTCTTGCTTCTCTAATTCTTTTAATTGTATGTTAGAGTGTTGATTTTAGATCTCTCCTGCTTTCTTCTGTGGGCATTTAGTGCTATAAATTTCCCTCTACACGCTGCTTTAGCTGTGTCCCAGAGATTTTGGTACGTTGTGTCTTTGTTCTCATTGGTTTCAAAGAACTTATTTATTTTTGCCTTAATTTCGGTATTTACCCAGTAGTCATTCAGGAGCAGGTTGTTCAGTTACCATGTAGTTGTGCTATTTTGAGTAAGTTTTTTAATCCTGAGTTATAATGTGATTACACTATGGTCTGAGAGACTGTTTGTTATGATTTCCATTCTTTTGCATTTGCTGAGAAGTATTTTCCATCCAATTATGTGGGCAATTATGGGATAAGTGCTATGTGGTGCTGAGAAGAATGTATATTCTGTTGATTTGGGGTAGAGAGTTCTGTAGTTGTCTATTAGGTCTGCTTGGTCCAGACCTGAGTTCAAGTTCTGAATATCCTTGTTAATTTTCTGTCTCGTTGATCTGTCTAATATTGACAATGGGGTGTTAAAGTCTCTCACTATTATTGTGTGGGAGTCTAAGTCTCTTTGTATGTCTGTAAGAACTTGCTTTATGAATCTGGGTGCTCCTGTATTTGGTGCATATATATTTAGGATAGTTAGCTTTTCTTTTTGCATTGATCCCTTTACTATTATGTAATGCCCTTGTTTGTCTTTTTTGATCTTTGTTGGCTTAAAGTCTGTTTAATCAGAGACTAGGATTGCAACCCCTGCTTTTTTTTTGCTTTCCATTTGCTTGGTAAATCTTCCTTCATCCCTTCTTTTTAACCCTATGTGTGTCTTTGCACATGAGATGGGTCTCCTGAATACAGCACACCAATGGGTCTTGACTCTTTATCCAATTTGTAAGTCTTTGCCTTTTAATTGGGGCATTTAGCCCATTTACATTTAAGGTTAATATTGTTATGTGTGAAATTGATCCTATCATTATGATGCTAACTGGTTATTTTGCCCATTAGTTGATGCAGTTTCTTCATAGTGTCAATGGCCTTTACCTTTTGGTTTGTTTTTGCAGTGGCTGGTACCAGTTTTTCCTCTCCATATGTAGTGCTTCCTTCAGGAGCTCTTGTAAGGCAGGCCTGTTGGTGACAAAATCCCTCAGCATTTGCTTATCTGTAAAGGATTTTATGTCTCCTTCACTTATAAAGCTTAGTTTGGCTAGATAAGAAATTGTGGGTTGAAAATTCTTTTCTTTAAGAACGTGAAATGTTGGCCCCCACTCTCTTCTGGCTTATAGGGTTTCTGCTGAGAAATCCACTTCCTGATGGCCTTCCCTTTGTGGGTAACCTGACCTTTCTCTCTGGCTGTCCTTAACATTTTTTTCTTCATTTCAACCTTGGTGTATCTGATGATTTTGTGACTTGGGGTTGCTCTTTTCAAGGCGTATCTTTGTAGTGTCCTCTGTATTTCTTAAATTTGAATGTTGGCCTTTCTTGTTAGGTTGGGGAAGTTCTCCCGGATAATATTCTGAAGTGTGTTTTCCAACTTGGTTCCATTCTCCCTGTCACTTTCAGGTACACCAATCAAACATAGGTTTGGTCTTTTCACATAGTCCCATATTTCTCAGAGGCTTTGTTTGTTCCCTTTTATTCTTTTTTCTCTAATCTTGTCTTCATGCTTTATTTCATTAAGTTGATCTTCAATCTCTGATATTTTTTCTTCTGCTTGATCCATCCGGCTATTGATACTTGTGTATGCTTCACGAAGTTCTTGTGGTGTGTTATTCATCTCCATCAGTCATTTATGTTCTTCTCTAAAATTGTTATTCTAGTTAGCAATTCCTCTAACCTTTTATTAAGGTTCTTATTTTCCTTGCATCAGGTTACAACATGCTCCTTTAGCTTGAAGGAGTTTGTTATTACCCACCTTTTGAAGCCACTTCTGTCAGTTCATCAAACTTATTCTCCGTCCAGTTTTGTTCTTTTGCTGGCAAGGAGTTGTGATCCTTTGGATGAGAAGAGGCATTCCGGTTTTTGGAATTTTCAGCCTTTTTGCGCTCCTTTTTTTCATATTCATGGATTTATCTACCTTTGGTCTTTGCTATTGGTGACCTTCTGATGGAGTTTTTGCATGGTCATCCTTTTTGTTGATGTTGATGCTATTGCTTTCTGTTTGTTAGTTTTCCTTCTGACTGTCAGGCCTCTCTTCTGCAGGTCTGCTGGAGTTTGCTGGGGGTCCACTCCAGACCCTGTTTGCATAGGTATCACCAGCAGAGGCTGCAGAACAGCAAAGATTGCTGCCTACTCCTTCCTCTAGAAGCTTCTTCCCAGAGGGGTACCTGCCAGATGCCAGCCAGAGCTCTCCTGTATAAGGTGTCTGTTGACCCCTGTTGGGAGGTCAGGAGGCACGGGGGTCAGGGACCCACTTGAGGAGGCAGTCTGTCCCTTAGCAGAGCTCTAGCACTGTCCTGGGAGATCCGCTGCTCTCTTCAGAGCTGGCAGGCAGGAACGTTTAAGTCTGTTGAAGCTGCGCCCACAGCCGCCCCTTCCCCCAGGTGCTCTGTCTCAGGAAGATGGAAGTTTTATCTATAAGCCCATGACTGGGGCTGCTGTCTTTCTTTCAGAGATGTCCTGCCCAGAGAGAAGGAATCTAGAGAGGCAGTCTGGCTACAGTGGCTTTACCACAATGTGGTGGGTTCCACTCAGTCCGAACTTCCTGGTGGGGCTTTGTTTACACTGTGAGGGGAAAACTGCCTGCTCAAGCCTCAGTAATGGCAGACGCCCCTTCCCCCACCAAGCTCATGCATTCCAGGTCGACTTCAGACTGCTGTGCTGGCAACAAGAATTTCAAGCCAGTGGGTCTTAGCTTGCTGGGCTCCATGGAGGTGGGTTCCACTGAGCAAGACCACTTGGCTCCCTGGCTTCAGCCCCCTTTCCAGGGGAGTGAATGGTTCTGTCTCACTGGTGTTCCAGGCACCACTGGGGTTCAAAAAAATCCTGCTGCAGCTAGCTCAGTGTCTGCCCAAATGGCCACTCAGTTTTGTGCTTGAAACCCAGGGCCCTTGAGGTATAGGCATCCAAGGGAATCTCCTAGTTTGTGGGTTGTGAAGACCATGGGAAAAGCATAGTATCTGGGCCAGATAGCACCGTCCCTCACTGCGGGGTCCTTCATGGGTTCTCTTGGTTAGAGGAAGGAGTTCTCTGACCCCTTGCACTTCTCAGGTGAAACAACACCCCACTGTGCTTCTGCTCACCCTCTGTGGGCTGCACCCACTGTCTAACCAGTCCCAGTGAGATGAACCAGGTACCTCTGTTGGAAATGTGGAAATCACCCGCCTTCTCCTTTGGTCTCGCTGTGAGCTGCAGACCAGAGCTGTTCCTATTAGGCCATCTTGCCCTGGAAACCCCCAGGTTTTATTTATTTATTTATTTTTTGCAAGATTCCTTTGTGGTTAGTGGTGTGTACTTTTATTGGGATGTACATAATGACTGACATCACCTAGACTCATTAATTCAATAAGTTTCCTAAAGGTAGCATTCTAAATCAGTAATTTCTTGTTCACTTATTGTCTTCTATAAAGAGAAACTTCCCCTCATCAATTATTTAGTTACCTGCAGGCACAGGTTATATAGAATATATGCTTGATGCTTTCCCTTTGTCAACCTAAATTAATGACAGAGAGAGAGGCTCTCCAAAAACATACAAGTTTATTTGGGAGTGATGAGGATTACAGTTTGGATACACAAGGCATAATGGATCACAGGCATATCTGGAGAGGCTGGGTAGGGCAGACTTTTAAAGGCAAAGTGAGGAGGGTTACATACATTGTTTTGAAACAATTATCCTTGGCTACGATTAATAACAAGGGTGGCATCTGTCCAAGGTTGAACAGGCAGTTGCTGGGCTGGTATCTTTTTCTAAGTGGCCTTCAGCAAGAGGATTGCAGTCCAGCAAAGTCTCCTGGGATAGTTTCTATTATCAGGCAATTGTGTGTGAGCCCTCTGCCTTCTTCATGGCCTCTTGGCTTCATTGTGTTATGGTTTGATGTAAGCGACTCTGTTTTGCTTCTGACAAGTTTCCCACCTTTATTTACTAGTTTTCAAAATCATGAGTTGGTTTCCTAGCTTCTCTCTGAAGATAAGGATTTAGTTTTATTTTTAAAATTCTGAACGCATGGATTTTTACATATTTGATGTGCTACAATCCATTACAATTAGTATTCTTACTGATACTTGCATTGTTCCACTTTAAGTTGACAGAAGCCCCTTCAAGTTAGTGCCTCTGTCCTCTACATCCTTTTGACATGACCTAGTAGTGTTTGATAGCTTCACTGCTTTCTGGCATGACAAGATATTCCAAGCAAAACTTACACAAGGCCTGCCCCAGATCTGGATGATCCATTCCTGTAAGAAGTCTTCGTTCTTTTTAGTGGGAAGTAGAATTCGGAGACTATCATCTAGGTGCTAGGAGTTTTCATTGCCACTGAGTGAACCATGCTAGAAAACACTTTTTCAAAATATAAGATACATCATGGGTTCATTCTGATATCAATGACTATAAATTTCATGGGAACAATATATTCAATTTCCAAAAAAAATTACAAGATGGGGGAAAGACATGGAAGAGAAATCTGTGGATGAAAAGAGACTTAAGGGAAATAGCTCATAAGCCCAGGCTAAGTCCTTGGCCCCAGCCAAAAGCCATCATGTTTCACTAACCCATTTTCCAAAATTGGGAAGGCTACTTCTCGAAGTCCAGAATGGCAATAAAAGAAATCAAGACTCAAAATGTTTTTATCAAATCTATGAAATTTTCTCCTTAATTTTTTAAAATTTTACCTTTTTACAATTTTTAAAAAATTATTACATAGTATTTGTATAAATTTCTGGAGTACATGATGTGTAATGATCAAGTTAGGGTATTTAGGATAAGTATCACCTCATGTATTTATCATTTCTATGTGTTGAAAACACTTTAAGTCCTCTCTTCTAGCTATTTTGAAATAGAAAATACATTCGTGTTAACTATAGTCATCCTACTTTGCTACTAAGCATTAGAAATTATTCCTTCTAAGTATATGTTAGTTCTGATTACCCAACCTCTCTTACCCATCCTGCCCACACACACTTATCCCCACCTCTGGTAACAATCATTCTACTTTCTACATTTATGAGACCAATTCTTTTAGTTCCCACATATGAGTGAGAACATGCAATGTTTGTCCTTTTGTTCCTGGTTTATTTCACTTAACATAAAGACCTCCAGTTCCATCCATGTTGCTGCAAATGACAGGATTTTATTCCTTTTTATAGCCAAATAGTATTCCATTGTGTATATGTACCACATTTTCTTTATCTATTCATCCATCTATGGGCACTTAGGTTGATTCCACATCTTTGCTATTGTGTATACTGCTGCAGTAAACACAGGAGTGCAGGTATCACTTTGATATACTGATTTCTTTTCTTTCTGATAGATACCTGGTAGTGGAATTGCTGGATCATATGGTAGTTCTACTTTTTTGTTTTTTGAGAAATCTCTGTACTATTTTCCATAAGAGCTATACTCATTTTCATCCCCATCAATAGTGTAAAAGAGTTCCCTTTTCTCAGCATCTTTGTCAACATCTGTTAGTTTTTGTCTTTTTGATAATAATTATTCTAACTGGATTAAAATGATATCTTATTGTGGTTTTGATTTGCATTTCCCTAATGATTAGTGATGTTGAGGATTTTTTCATGTACCTATTAGCCATTTGTTTCTTTTGAGAAATATCTATTTAGCTACTCTGCCCACTTTTAAATAGGATTATTTGGTTTTGGCTCTTGAGTTGCTTGAGTTCCTTGTATATTCTGGATATTAGTCCCTTGTTGAATGAATAGTTTGCAAATATTTTCTCCCATTCAATAGGTTGCCTCTTCAATCTGTTGATTGTTTCCTTTGCTGTGTAGAAGATTTTAGTTTAATATAGTCGAATTTGTCTATTTTTATTTTTGTTGCCTGTGCTTTTAGATCTTAGTCATAAAATCTTTGCCTAGACCAATGTCCTGGAGTGTTTCCCCTGTGCTTTCTTCTAGTAGTGTTATAGTTTCAGATCTTTAAGTCTTTAATCCATTTTGAATTGCTTTTTGTATATTATGAGAGATAGGAGTCTAGTTTCATTCTTCTAAGTATGGATATCTAGTTTTCCCAGCACCATCTATTTATTGAAAAGGATGTCCTTTCCCCAGTACATGTTCTTGGTGCCTTTGTAAAAAATCAGTTGGCTGTAAATGTGTGGATTTATTTCTGAGTTCCTTATTCTGTTCCATTGGTTTATGTGTCTGTTATTATACCAGTACCATGCTGTGTGGTTGCTATAGTCTGGTAACATATTTTGAAGTTAGGTAGTGTGATGTGTTCAGCTTTATTCTTTTTGCTCAGGATTGCTTTTTGAAAAGATAAACAAAGTCAGCAAACCACTAGGTAGGCTAACCAAGAGAGAAGACCCAAATAAACAAAATTAGAAATGAAAAAGGAGACATTACAACTGATACTACAGAAATATAACGGATCATCAGAGACTATTATGAACAACTACAAACTAACAAACTGGAAAACCTAGAGGAAATAAATAAATTCCTGGACATGTACAACCTACCAAGATTGAATCAGAATGAAATAGAAAACCTGAACAAATGAGTAATGATCGAATCAGTAATAAAAAAGCCTCCCTCTAAAGAAAAGCCCAGGACCAGATGAATTTAATGCCAAATTACCAAACATATAAAGAACACCAGTTCTCTTCAAACTATTCCAAAAAATTAAAGAGCAGGAAATTCTCCCCAATTCATGCTACAAAGTCAGTATTACCCTGATACCAAAACCAGATGAGACACAAGAAAAAAACAAAACAGAACAAAACAAAAACTACAGGCCAGTATCCCTGTTGAAAACAGATTACAAAAATTCTCAACAAAGTGCTAGCAAACCAAATCCAACAGCACATCAAAAGATAATACACCATGATGAAGTGTGATTTATACCAGGAATGCATGGATGGTTCAACATATGTAAATAAATAAATGTTATACATCACCAATAGAATGAAGGACAAAAACTCTATGATCACCTCAATATATGCAGAAAAACACTGGATAAAATTAAACATCCCTTTATGAGAAAAACTCAATGAACTAGGCATAGAAGGAATATACCTTAACATAATAAAGGCCATATATGACAAACCCATAGCACACAACATACTGAATGGGAAAAGCTGAAAGCCTTTCCTCTCAGAACTGGTACAAGACAGGGATGCCTACTTTCACCACTACTATTTAACAAAGTACTTGAAATCTTAGCCAGAGCAATCAGATGAGAGAAAGAAATAAAAGGCAACTGTCCGTCTTTGCAGATGACATGACCTTACATTTAGAAAACCCTAAAGACTTCACCAAAAACCTCTTATAACTGATAAACAGATTCAGTAAAGTTGCAGGATATAAAATTCACTTATAAAAATCTGTAGTATTTCTATACACCAATAATGAACTAGCTGAAAAAGAAATTAGGAAGACAATCCCACTTACAATACTTATAATAGCTATCAAAAAATAAAATAAAATACCTTGGAATAAATTTAAGGAGGCCAAAAAAAAAAACCTCTATAAGGAAAACTACAAGACACTGATGAAAGAAATTGAAGAGGACACAAACAAATGGAAAGACATCCCATGCTCATGGATCAGAAGAATTAATGTCATTAAAATGACCACAGTACCCAAAGCAATCTATAGATTCTCCCTCAAAATACCGATGAAATTTTTCACAGAAGTGGAAAAAACAATCCTAATAGTCGTTTGCTACTGAAAAAGAGCCTGGGTAGCCAAAGGAATCCTGAGCAAAAAGAACAAAGATGGAGGCATCACACACTTTAATTTTATTGACATAAATATGATTAGGAAAATATTGAGAATCCCAAATGTGATTGGAGAGGGATTTAATTGGATGGTGGATGCCCATGACAAATCAGGCAAATGGAATTTTTCATTCAAGACTGAAAGGAGTTGTAAATTTATTAAATATGGCTCAGGAAATTTGGACATCTAAATGCTCTGCCTTGGGAATAAAAATCAGAAGTCTTCCTCTGATCTAGAGTAAAAGAATAGGATGTGGAATGGAGATTCAGTTTTCACTTTGGCTTATGAAATCTATAAGGCTTTATAAAAGTCTTAGATAATATGAAAAGTTTCCATGTTTCATATTGTTTCAGCAATGCTAATTTAGTGCTCATGTGCTCTAAAGTTTTCCATTGCTAAGCCTTTACTCTTCTCTTGGGAACTAAATTGTCTTTTCTAGGGTTTTGCATTTAACTTCCTGTAAGTAATTGACATGTGCCAGGGCAATGATGGATTGGAAGCTACTCAAAGTCTAAGGCTAGTTATTAAATCTGGTTTATGTGTTAAAAAGGTCAAAAGTTAGATATTTCCTTTCACACATCCCCATTCACCAAAAGAGGGCTGGATTCTTTTAGCTACAGGAATATGACCCCAAATAACTTTAAATTAGAGCTTTTTATTTCAACATATGTAAAATATATGTAAAATTGTAAAAGATTTATTTAATTTTCAAAAAGTCAAAAATAAGGTAAATTGAACATTGGAAACTCACCTCCCAAAAATTCTGGTATGCTATGTCTATAAATACTTTTTTTCACCTTTATGAATAAAGTTAGCTGTCTTTGGAGCACTCTATATCAGCTGATGCTTTAAATAGTCAGATCCTGCCACTAAGTCTAGAATTGGCTCAATTCTGGAAAGTTTTTTACAGCTGCCTCCGAGGGCAAAAGCCTTTAGAAATATGCACCCATTGAAGTCTCTGATTCCCATGACCACGCACTGGTGTTCCAGGGCCCAGCAAGCATAGTACCTTTGATAACAAAAGCAAATATTTGCCATCCTTAGAAAGCAATACAAAACAACCAGCTCCAACACATCCCAAGCTTCTGTATGGGTGAATGAACACTCCTTCTTGCTTCATATTTGCTTGTGGAACATCTGTTTTGACTGTTCACTGTATGTGTGTAATTATGCTCTGTTCATAGTAACTTTTTCATATTATGGACTGTATTTGCATTGAAAACACACTGCAAATAAAAAGAAATGCCAAAAGAGAAACCAGAGAAGAAAAGGAGATGGGGGAGCAGCGAAAGGAAGAGTAGCTCCGGGCCTTTAAGGAGCAGAAGCCAAGTGATCCTGGGGCCAGAGCCAGGGCCCCAAGGCTACTGAGACCTCAGCGGTCACTGCGACAATGGCTGAGAAGGGGCAGCATCCGCATCTGCAGCTTGGACAGAGGACTCGGCATTCCAGGAGCATCTACTGAGGTTCAAACTTCCACTTGTGCCCCTCCTGCTCTGATGTGGGAAGCCATGTACCCTAGCGAGGCTTGCTGCACCACAGTGAGGACGCTATCCTGTTACTGTGCTTCAGATGGGGGCTCACCCTCCAAGTTCCTCCAGAGGCTGGCACCCCTCCCAAGGTCAGTGCACGTGCCAACACACTCCAATGCCCTCAAATGTTCCTGACCCCCTGATACACAACCAAAGAGGTGGCAGGGAACCCAGACTTGTTGCTAGTATGTACAGGTGAGTGGATGGAGGGCTTGATCATTCACACTCGAGGGGAGGACTGCACCCTAAACGGTGAGAGTAGGCTGTGAGAGATGGCCCCATTACAGCAGTGTAGGGGCAGGGGCACCCACCCATGCTGTGGCGTGCAGGGTCAGCCTGCCTCGGCACTCTGCTCTGAGATCAGGCTTGGCCAACTCAGACTCCTTGGAGGTAAGCACAGGCCCAATATAAGGATAAAAAACCTCCCAGCTGTGTTGATAACTCTGCAAGTTACCTAGCCACATTAAGTCTCAGTCGCCCCACCTCTGAAATGTAGACAGTAATAGGACCTACTGCATAGGGCTGCTGAGGTGATGAAACGTGATGATATAAAGAACTTCCTTGTTCTGGTGCCTGATGTATAGTCTGCATGCATTAAAATGACACTGGACCAGACTCTAGCTACCTTTTGTGTGTGTGTGACAAGGTTGCACTGTTGCCCAGGCTGGAGTGCAGTGACATGATCACAGCACACTGCAGCCTCAACCTCCTGGGCTCAAGCAGTCCTCCCACCTCAGCCTCCCAAAGTGTTGGCATTACAGGCATGAGCCACCACACTTAGGACTCTTGCTACTTGCAGCTGAGAAATTTGTGTGTTTAAGGAGCCAGGTGCTTGGGAAGAGATGCCACCAGAAGGAGGGAAGCCCTGGGAAAACCAAGAGAGTTTGGATTGAGGAAATTGACTGAGGATCCCAAAGGGGCACAGATTTGGCCTGACATGCCCGGAGGTTCTTGGGAACCATTTTGAGCAGGTGCACAGCAGCCACTGAACCCGCCCCACACCGTCTGCTCTCTGGCAGCCCAGACAAAGAAGAACTCTAGACCTCAGAATCCTGCAGGAGCGATGATACATGTCTTGACAAACAGGGTAAATTCAGGGCAACTGTGAGGGCCCTTGTTACATTCTTGAGCTACAGGAGAGGCCGCTGCTTGGGTTTCGGTTGTTCTTGGCCTCCTCACTAACCTGGGGCACTATTTCCTCCTCCTCTCCTGTCCCCCATGCCTCCCCCACCCTCTTTAAAAAAAATGTTTAAAGGCTTTTGTGAGTGAATGATCTTATTCATGAAGCAGGCATGATGACAGTTTGCAGAGCTAAATGGGCACTTAACTGTGTGTCTAATAAATCCGCAACAAAAATAAACAGAAAGGAAGAGGGTTTGGGAAAGAAAGGAGGCCAGGCCGGCAGGCATGAAAGGAGCCTGTCATGGTGATTTACACAGCACCCCTCGGCAGGTGGTTTCCGCCCCGGCCCCTCCTGGCCATGGCTGACCTGCAGATGCCAGAGGCTGACAGCACAGAGCAGCAGGTGGAGGCCAGTGCCAGAGCACACCTGGATGGAGTGCAAGCAGAGTGGGAAAGGAAGCAGGAAGGCTGCCCCATCCACTGTCCATGGGTAAGGCAAAGGCAAAGTGCAAGGCAGGGAAACCAGGCTGGCGGCAGCCACTTTCCTCAGGATCGGTGCCCAGATTACAGACAGTATTATCTGGATCTGCCTGCTTGTCCCAAACCATTCTCCACCCAGGATTTGGTTGACAATCTGGGATTAGAGGCATACTCAGGTGAATTTAGCAAACACCTCTTATTCCAGTGTTAATCACCCTTCCAGGGGCACAAGAGGCCTACCTAAGGCATGAACCCTCTCTTAGTGTCTTAGCCTGGTGAGGATGTGCTTAGGAATGCATCTTCCATGAATCACCTTTCTTGCCCAGAAAGAACGCCATCGTGCAGCGTAAGGGGAGGCGTAAATATTATAAAACCTTGGCTGGAATCCCTGGCCCCACCCCCAAATTCACTAGATTATAAGTTTCTCCAACAAGATTTTAGTGTATTTGAGGGAAGGAACAGGTTACTTTGCCCCCTTCTCCCCCTCCCACCCACCTTCCTCCCATAGTATTAGCACAGGGCTAGGCACAAAATAAATGTTGAAGAAATACTTGTTGGCATGGATGGTGGCTGATGAGCTTCTGGTGGTAGGAGGTCCCAGGCACTGCTTTCTAAGGGCAGGGCTGCACCGGCTCTGGCCCTGGTTGGCCTTGAGGCCCTCTCTCAAGTCGTTGCCATCTCTTCCAGTTTACCCCTCTGCAAAATGGAAAGGATGTCTCTGGCTGCTGCTTATTCTGAGATTTTGGCTCCAATCCTGAAAGCTGAGTTCCTGGAGAAGCCTCCAAGACAGAAGTCAGCTGGAGACCACGAGAATCCAGATCCTTTAAGTCCTGTCTTTGGGCTTTGGAGACTTCAGCACAGCAAAAGGAACTCAGAACATATAAACTGAAAAAATGCCTCGAGGAATTTACACTCTAGTCGGGGAAAAAAACTAATCCATGTCCCCTGGAAATATGTCAGGACTGCAATGATAATTACAAATGCTGCATTAAGAGGAAGAGATGAGGCAGGAATTAACAGAATAGACTGGAGAAAAGGTGAGGTTAATTAAGAACACTTGCAGGGAATGGTGACTTCAAACCATTATGCTGAGAAGCCTAAGAAAGAGGCAAGCCAGGTGGCCAGAAGAAAGGACCCTTGGCCACAGGGCACTCTAGGGCAGAGTCAAAAGAGGAGGAGAGATACCGCTGTGCCTGGAAGGGACACAGCACTAACAAGGGCTACCACGTGGAGAGTGGGAGGGGACTGGAAGAGGAGATATTTACACAAAGAGCAACAGAGACACTCAGGGCTGTAGGCAAACACAGGCAATTAAATGCGTAGAAATCCTGAGAAACAAGTTTTTGTGCAAAGCATGTTTTAGCTCTTTAACCCCAACACTACCTGCCCCTCAAAGGTTCCTTTCAAATATAATGCGGGGGAAGATTGAGGTAGCACCTGTGGAAAACTGCCAGACGATCCGACTACCAGCTAGCGTTGATCCGGGTGGGAGAGAGTGGGGGGGGAAGCCCTTGGGATGGTCTTTAATGCAGACTGTCAGCCAGGTGACTGCTAAGTCCCTGCTCACTTCCTGCTGAGCGGACACTAGGCCAGGCTAACAAAACAGTATTTCTAAGGAGGACAGAGCTTCATAGCCTCCAGTCCAGTTCTAAGCCAGACCCAGCCCAGGGGCGTGGGGCAAGGCTGAGGTGGAATAAAGTTCAAGGGTCATGAGAAGGGTGGCTGAACTCTACGCACTCTGTGGATGGGAGAAAAGGCTCACAGTGCCCTCATACCCCCTCTTCAAGACAGTTCTAGAACTGGCCAGACTCAGAGAAACCTTAAGCCAGCCTCAGAAAGGCTGGTTTTGGATAGATCTGTTCAGACGAGTTTGAGGGCTCATGGCTCATAGCATGAGACCCGTGTGGGAACTGGCTGTCAAGGTGGGGCTGCTGGGGTCGGGCGCGGTGGCTCACGCCTGTCATCTCAGCACTTTGGGAGGCTGAGGCGGGCAGATCACTTGAGGTCATGAGTTAGAGACCAGCCTGGCCAACATGGTGAAACCCCGTCTCTACTAAAAATATAAAAATTAGCCGGGTGTGGTGGTGCACACCTGTAAGCCCAGCTACTCAGGAGGCAGAGGCAGGAGAATCGCTTGAACCCAGGAGGCAGAGGTTGCAGTGAGCCCAGATCATGCCATTGCATTCCAGCCTGGGCAACAGTGAGACTCTGTCTCAAAAAAAAAATAGGGCTGCTGTTGTGTCTTAGCAAACCTTTGCAGACCCTGTGTAAGCAAACCGAGGGCACCGTGATCCAGAACAGGAACTCAGACACGCAGACTTGGAGTCTGGGACCTGCTGCAGGAATTCTTTGCTTTTTAGCAGTTAAGATGCACACCGCGGAGGCAGAGGCAGGAATCCCCCACCTCCAAATCCCTGCACTGGGAAGAAAACTGAGTGCAGGGAGCTTTTCCACTGCAGCGTTTCCAGGAGGAGGGAAGGCGTGCTAATGGCAAAGACTCACTGCAGGGAGTCTGGCCTGGGACCTTAGTTCCCAACAACGCCCCTGAGTAACCATAGGACCCCAGGAAAGACATTAAGCTCTCTGTGATTAATGAGTTTGTATAAAACTGGAGGAAACAGCCCATTTCAAAGCCCAAGGGGGCTGCAGAAGGGCAGTGTGCTTGTGTAAGTGCAATCCAAGCCTTCTAGAGGAGAGAGCTAAAGTCCCTAAGAGGTCGGCTTCTCCACGTCAGATTCCTGAGAACTTGTCATGGCTCTCTCCTTTTTCTGGAAAACTTCAAAACAGCAGCAGGGTGTTGCGTAACACCCTGGACTTGCAGGAGCCACTATCCTGGATGCCGGAAAAGGGAGAGGATGCTTTTGTTTGTCAAGGCCTGGAAAGGTAAATGGCCGTGGGAAAGCAAAAATTGAGACACCCAGAGAAAGAAGCTGAGAGAGGAAAGTGCGCTCCATGCTGGAGATCGTTGCGTAGCCCTGCTCCAGACCCACACAGGACTGCCTCCAACTCAACATGCTTCAGAGCAAAGCTGTGAAGCTGGTTTCTGGTTGCCAGTAGCAAGCCTTGGGAACTGGGGAAAAAAAGGGAAGGATGAAGTTGGAGGAGCAGGGCTTGGCTCTTAAGCAGGGCTCAGACAGCAGGGTCCCTATTCACATTCAAAAGGCCAGCCCTTTCCTCAAAAAATTAAAAGTGGAACTACCATATGACCCAGCAATCTCACTCCTGGGTGTACACCAAAGGAAATTAAATCAGCGTGTTAGAGATACTTGCACCCCCATGTTTGCTGCAGCCACAGTCACAATAGCCAAGCTATGGAAACAACCTAAGTGTCCATCACAAGAAGAATGGAGAGAAAAAATGTGGTCTATATACACAATGGAATGCTACTCAGCCTTTAAAGAGAAGGGAATCCTGTCATTTGTGGTGACATGATGGCCTGGAGGACATTATGTTAAGGGAAATAAGCCAGACACAGGAAGATAAATATCTCATATTGTCACTTTATTTTTAACTTTCAAGCTCCGGGCATAAGCGTGGGTTTGTTACAGAGGTAAACTTACGTCATGGGGGTTTGTTGTACAGATTATTTCATCACCCAGGTATTACGCCTAGTGCCCATTAGTTGTTTTTCCTGATCTTCTCCCTCCTCCCACCCTCCACCCTCTGAAAGCCTCCAGTGTGTGGTGTTCTCCGCCATATGTCCATGTGTTCTCATCATTCAGCTCCCACTTATAAGTGAGAACATGTGGTAATTGGTTTTCTGTTCCTGCGTTAGTTTGCTGAGGATAATGGCCTCCATCCAGCTCCATCCATGTCCCTGCAAAGGACATGATCTTGTTCTTTTTTATGGTTGCATAGTATTCTATGGTGTATATGTAACACATTTTCTTCATCCAGTCTATCATTGATGGGCGTTTAGGTTACTTTCATGTGGAATCTAAAAAAGCTGAACTTATAGAAGCAAAGAGTAAAATGGTGATTGCCAGCGGTAGCGGGTAGAGGGAGGTTGGAGAGATGTTGGTCAAAGGGTACAAAATTTCAGTTAGGAGAAATAAGTTCAAGAGGCGTATTGTACAACATGGTGACTATTGTGAATTATGTATTGTATACATGAAAATTGCTGAGAGAGTAGATTTTAAGTGCTTTCACCATAGATAAATATGTGAGGTCATGCAGATGTTAATTAGCTTGATTTAGCCATTCCACAATGCATACATGTTTCAAAACATCATGTTATACCCCATAAATATACACAATTTTTATTTGTCAATTAAAAAAATAACATTTTAAAAGGCCCAGCCTGGCCTCTCTGGGTCACCAGGCAAAGCTACGCATAACTGAGGCCGGAAGACAAGCCAAAGTCTTGGGCTTGGACCCTCCAAAACACAAGGAAAGATCATCAGAGGTCTTACCTTCACCAATGAATTCAACCCCTACGGGCAAGACACAAAAGCACAGGTCACATGCCAAGGAGTGAGAGTCGGAGGTCCGAAATAGCTCCCAGAACCCAGCGCTCAGGAATACCACTGTGTATGGACACGTATATTGTGCGGTGACAGTCACTGTCAGGCACCTCAGAAGAGGACATCATGAAAACACATGGACACATAGAGGGGGAAAAAAAAATACACTGGCGCCTACCAGAGGGAGGACGGTGGGAGGAGGGAGAGGATCAGGAAAAATAACTAATGGGTACTAGGCTGAAATACCTGGGCGATGAAATCGTCTGTACAACGAATCCCCATGACACAAACTTACCGATGTAACAAACCTGCAGATGTACCCCTGAACTTAAAAAAAAAGAAAAGGACATCATGGGAGCCCAGGGCAAGAGATGGAACACCATCCTGGGAAGCCAGCATGCAGACAGGAGGCCTCTCTGCGGTGGCGCAAATGGGACAGAACACTTCCTTAGGATTGACACAGAACTAACACTGACCCACCGGCTTACTTTGGCCATTGTGCACATTCTTTGGCTCATTGTGACACCACCTGGTAGGCAGATCATAAAACTGTACCATGGGGTGGGCTAGAGGTGGAGGAGACAGCATTCTGCCTGCTTGGTGCAAGCAACCTCGCACAGGCAGCTAGGTGTGGTCTGCTCAAACTGGTTCTCAGAAGCCAAATCCTCCCCTCCTTTGTCTATTCACAAGAGTTAAGAAAAAGACTGCTTTCTCTGTTGATCTCAATAACAAAGGGGATGAGGCACTGCCTTGGCAAAGTCAAAATTGCAGTCACTTTCTGATTGTTAATGGAGAAAAGCAGGCACCCTGCCAGGTGATGGAAAACACGCAGATCTTTCCTGTTTAACTTTGAAATGAATTATGTGATTGTTTTACAGAAGTAGTAACAGATTTGGCTTCCTTGTTAAGGCCACTGTTGAAAGTCGGTATTCTCCAAGCCTGCAACTGGGCAGAGTTCGTGTGTAATTAATAACTGAGAGTCCACTAAATGGGCACTCGGCCCTGTAAGCCATCACAGGTGAGCACGCTGGGGCAGTGATCGTAAAGGTGACCCCTCTGAGATCAGGCTCTGGGCCAGAATGCATGAGAATCAGACAAAAAAAAAAACAGAGGCAGAGTCCTCCTGCTAGGAAGTCTAGAGCCTCCTTCTTTTTGGTCTTAAATTAACGTGGAACAACATTTTTAAATTTAAAATCACCCAGCACATCTAGTTAAGTAGTTCTCAGGTCTTCTTTTGTTAAAAGTTGCAGAGCCCATCATCCAAATGAATACTTAGTCAAGAAACGCTGGAAAGATGAACAAGAAACCAATAAAAATAATTACCTACCGGGGATTCAGGGGAGGAGAGGGCAGGGTGGAAGAAAGTTTTTTTTTTATTTGTTTTTTGTTTTTTTTGAGACAGAGTTCTGCTTTTGTTGCCCAGGCTGGAGTGCGATGGCATGATCTTGGCTCACTGCAACCTCCGCCTCCCAGGTTCAAGCGATTCTCCTGCCTCAGCCTCCCAAGTAGCTAGGATTACAGGCATGTACCACCACACCCGGCTAATTTTGTATTTTTAGTAGAGACAGGGTTTCTCTGTGTTGGTCAGGTTGGTCTCGAACTCCCAGCCTCAGGTGATCCGTCTGCCTGGGCCTCCCAAAGTGCTGGGATTACAGGCGTGAGCCACTGCTCCCAGCCCAAGACTTCTTTTTTATAGTTTTGACTTTTGAAGCATATACATTTCTTACCTCTTTAAAAAAGTAAGACCATTGGACGCCCCAAATGTGAAGCGGCTGAGAAGGGAGCTGCTCTGGCAGAAGGCGGTGGGAGAGGTGGAAGGGAGAGCCTAGCTACTCTGCCCTGTCCTCATCCCGGAGGCTCGGTTCCACTCCCACAGCTCTCAGCACTTGGACACCAATGGCCTGGCCCAATCCTTTGTTTTATAGATGGGGAAAAGGCGGCCCCCCCTAGTTTGGTTCACTCTCTGGGTCTCTCTTCCCATAGGACACATTCAGGAAGGGTTAGATACACTCCTCAGAAGACACAAAACACTCAATCCTTTTGAAAGATTTATTTTTAATTAAAAAATAAAAGTTATCTGAACATATCTGCATTGCAGTTTCAGGGATGGCACCTTAACCCATTTATGCCGAAGGTCACAAATGTTTTTTTATGAAAAATCAGATCTTGGTGATGACCTTGAGCAGTAGGATAGAAATAACTCCCACAAGCTTAGCGTTCCAATAATGGAACCCTAGGCATGAATGGGTAAATGAAGCAAAAAAAAAAAAAAACCAAAAAAAAAAACCAAAACTTATCAGTTCTTGGGTCTTATGACCATCTTATAATGGGTACAAAGGCACACGTGTCTTCAAACAAACTTGATTCAGAAACATTTCTAACAACGCAGAACTCCCCCCATGTTTTTGCCCACCCTCACCCCCCCAAAAATACAACCAAAAACATTAAATTCTTTTTTAAAACTACAGAAATAAGTGCTGAGTCAGCAAGGAACCTGGGCATGCTGCCCACATGCCGCCACGTCTCTCTGCTTTGATGACTGGCTGCCCAGAGGTCGGGAGGGAGAGAGCTAAGCACTTTCCACTGCATGCTAGGATATACGGCTTGCAACATAGACCCAGCCCTACAGCCGTCACCCCAGCTGGGGCAGGCAGCTCCTAGGCGCTCTCTCCCTTAATCAAGGGCATCCACAGCTAAAGCAGCTTTTCAGGAAGTGACAGGCCCAAGACAAGCAAGTCTTTGTCAAATGCTTGCGATGACAAGGCCAATGGTAACTGTGGGAGGGAGGGAGACGGGTAGATCTCTTCGCCCCCAGTTTACTGGGCTGCTAGAAGGTTTTCTCTCCCTACTCTCCCTGCCTTCTCTCTTTTCCTCTCCCCAGTCTCCCTCTTCCCTCAAAAGGGTTTTACTTTAGCTTAATGGTGGGGGTTCCGAAGAGGGTATTGGCAACTCCTGGGGCGGGTCTGGTGGCTCTGCCATCTCTAAGGGGACATCACGTGCTTTCGGTTCCTGTGCTTCACAGAGCTCCTCCTGCCCCTGAGAGGGCTCCAGCTGCTCCTGACCCTGGGCCTGGCTGTTCATCTTCTCTTCAGCTTCAATCTCTTCTGATGTGGGGATGGAGTTCTTCTTGGGGCGACCTTTGGGTTTTGTGGGTGCTTCCTGTCCACCTTTAAGAACCTACGTGAGTAAAAAATTGTTATTGAATCTAAGAAATAATTCCTTCCCTCCACCTTTCCACTCCCAGTATAACCTCACATTGCATCTAAACCATCTGTTCCAGCAGTGAAATTGCAGGATTTGGCAAAATATATTCTCAACCCATCACCTCTGGTCTACAAAGACACCTCCATTTTTTAAATGCTCAATGCACTTTTGGTCAACATTATATATTTTGGCATTTAATACAACAATCATAGGCAGCTTCAGAATTCAACTTCAACAATAAGGAAAGAAATGAAAATTAAAATGTTAATGCAATAACTATCAAGTTGACAAGCTAAAAAGACAACAGCAATATTTGTAGCAAGCAGGAAAAAAAGCACACTGTATGAAAGTGTGATTGTTACACACTTTTCAAGACAACCTGAGAGTTCAAGTCAAAAGCCTTAAAATGTGCATGGCTTTTTGACACAGAAATTCCTTAGGCTAAATTCTACAAAATTATCTAAGACTGAGACAAAGATTGATCTGCAAAAATATTCATCACAATATTGGTTATAACAGCAAAAGTTGGAGGGGGGTGATATCCTAAAAGTTTAGCCATGTAATTGGGTAGAATTATAGTAAATCCCAAGGACAGAATACTTGACAACCATTACAATTACTATATAGGAGAATGTTTAATAACACAGAAAATATTATTAATATAGTTTTGTAAAAAACAGATTCTTAGCATAATCCAGTTTGGAGGCTAGACAACCTATACACCACCTTGTTTGCAGGATCATGAATCATTTTTAATCTTTATGTTTTTTCTATATTTTCTAAACTTTCAACAATGATCAAACATAAGTATTTCTGTAATCAGAAAAAATATGTTATAAAACATGTAGTCTTGTAGCGTTCGAAGAAGTAGTACAGCAGAGTTTAAAAAGCATTTTGGCTTTGATAGTAGAAAAACTGGGTTAAATTCCAACTCTGCCACTTATCATCTTTGTCTTTGGGAAGTCCTTTAAAGGCCCTGAGTGTCCGTTTTCTAATCTGTAAAATGAGAATAATAATACCTTGTATTACAGGGTGACAGTGAGGGTGACCAACAGATAATGTGTATGAAAGGACCAAAACGGCACCTGAATGGTAGGTTTCCTTTGCCCAGAATATATATACCATCCGCCCTCCTTCTCCTGGCTAACTTCTCCTGGAAGCCTTCCTCATCCCCCAGGTCTAGGTTAAATGCCCTCTGCCATATGCCCTAGGAGCAGCCTCTACTGTCCTGGCGAGAGCACTTTTCAGAAACTATGGTCACTGCATGTTTACCTGCTGCCCCTCTCACTCAGCCCCTGCACATAGCAGGTGTTTGACAACTGTTACCAAATGAACTAGGCTTTCTCAACAAACCTTTCCCTAGAGTTGAGAAAAGATATAAAGCAAGCCAAACAACTGGACCCTAAATGGCCTTGGCTGACTTCAAAGGCCTGGCACCCTTATTATCCCAATTTGTGACCCACACAAGAGTCCCAGGAGGCAGACAGGGACAATTTTAAAAATATTTATATTTTACTTTGGAATGTAATAGACACTCCTTCCTCCACTGGCTTGGCATAGTTCTTGATTTTCTGGGCAGTTAGTGAGAAGGGCTTCCAGAGGACCTGGATTAGCACAGATGATTAGGGGTGGGAGATATTTTTGCTATTTATAAACCTAGCCTAATCTTGTCTTCTATATTTGTATATAAGCTCCTTGAAGACAAACCCTGCTTCTCTCCATTACTCCATGCTCCAAGAATCAAACTTCCAGCTAACTTCTATGCAGTCCCTAAATATTTACTGACTGTTCCTCTTTCCTTCAAGAGCAGCAGAGGACCTCCAGGTGCTGAATTTTAAGGATAAAACCATAACTTACTTTGTACACAGCTCTGAGATATAATTCATATGCCAAATCCATTTAAAGTGCACTATTCAGTGATTTTTAGGATAGTCACAGAATTGTACAACTATCACCACAATGCAATTTTCCAACACTTCTATCACCCCAAAAAGAAACCCCATAGCATTAGCGGTCAGTCCCTATTTTCCCCCAGCCCCTACCCGATCTGCCCACAGCCCTGGGCAACCACTAGTCTGCTTTCTGTCTCTACAGATGTGCTTATTTTTGGACATTTTATATAAACAGAATCATATAATATGTGCACTTTTGTGACTGGCTTCTTTCACTTAGCATAATGTTCTCAATGTCTATCCATGCCGTAGCATTTATCAGTAAATAATATTCCATTTTATGGATATACTATGTTTTGTTCATTCACTCATCAGTTGATGGACACGTGGGTTGCTTACTACTGTGAATGAAGCTGCTTTGAACATGGGAAAGAAGTGAAATTGAATTGCTGGATCATTTGGCAACTCTATGTTTCACATTTTGAGGACTGTTTTCCAAAGCACTATTTTACGTTCCAGCCAGCTGCATATGAGGGTTCCAATTCTCCACATCCTCACCAACACTTGTTGATGGCTGTTTGACCACAGCCATCCTAGAGGGTGGGAAGTGGTATCTCATTGTGGTTCTGCTTTGCATTTATTTCCCTGATGACTAATGAAGTTTAGCATCTTTTCATAGTGCTTATTGGCTAGCTGTATATCTTCATTGGAGAAATTGTCTATTCAAATCTTTTGCCCATTTCTAAATTTGGTTGTCTTTTTATTATTGAGTTGTAAGTGTTCTTTAAATATTCTGGATACATGTCCCTTATCAGATGTAAGCTTCTCTGATTCTGTGGGCTGTCTTCTCATTTTTCTAATGATGTCCTTCACAGCACAAAATTTTTAAATTTTGAGGAAGCCCAATTTATGTTTTCTTCTGTTGCTTGTGCTTTTGCTGTCATATCTAAGAAGGTTTTGTCTAATCCAAGGTCATGAATACTTACTCATATTCTAAGTTTTATAGTTTTCACTCCCACCATTTAGATGATGATTCATTTTGAGTTAATTTTTGAGTATGAAGTAAGAAAACCAAGAAGTTCTCAGTAAACACCTCCTTTTAGCTAAAAATCTGCTCAACCACTGTCCTTTCTGCATCAACAGCTAACACACAGATATTAAGGGGACCTTTAACGAGGTAGAGATGCTGACAGAAACCAACCCTGGGGAGAAGACGTTCCCTGTATTTCTTTTCAAGTAAGTCATTATCTGATTTTGATTTCAGTCTGAGTGCAGGCTTTTGAAAGCACCCAATTGTGCCAAGATGGAATTTACATGTTGAAAGCAGATCCACTCAGTATGAAAGAGGTTATACAAAAGTAAGTTGCCCCATGTAGTAATCAAACTAGAAAAGGGCAGGTCTATGGAAGCCACCTAATTGGCAAAAGAAAGTCCAGCCCAGCAATTAGAGAACACCACCCACACGGTTTGGACGGACCCCACCTGGCTGTTTTCCTACTGCATGAAAAAAAAAATCCCCAAAACAATTAGACCATTTTCTAAATGGAATAAAACATTCCAGCACAAGCAATAATTAGGAGATAACTACCCTCTTGGCTGCTTTCTGCACTCAACCTCTGGCCCCTTGCCTTCCAGCACACCTGAGACATGCGATTATCTCAGAACCACTCTCCATCAGGAGCTGCCCATTCACATGCACCCTGTGGCCCTCTTCCTAGGAGCCCTCTCCCCATTTATTCTTAGAGCCAGTTTAGTCCCGGTGGTCCAGAGAAGCCAGAGAGCTCCCTGTCTAAGAGGTCACATGCCTCCTTCTGCCTCTCGGAAGAACACCTAGCACACCATCCACTTTTATTAGCCGTGCCTGGTGACAGCCCTCCTCCAAACTCTGCAACGAGGTATTCAGACGTTCTGTTGCTGAGGGTGTTAAGACCGGATCTTTTGCTTCCCTCCAAGCAGCCTGGGTAGGGGGCAGGGAATGTCAGTGCAGGAAGGAACTCTCTCCTTCCCTCTACTTTTCAGATAGGAAACTGAGCTGACAGAGTTTGTCAGTATCAAAGAGCAAGCCAAGGGCAGAGCTGGGATTTGAACACAAACCTCCTGACCATTTGAGTCTAACAGTCTTAGCAGTATTGCATTCAGCATAATGCGCGAGGGATATGTAAAATGGGCCACTGTTCTACGTCTGGTTATTTATTTGCAATTACCCAACCTCCCAGCAGACTCCAGGCAGTAGACTTATTAGTGGGGGTGATCTTTGTTCCTTTTTCTCTGTCTCTCTCTGCAGCTTTATAGGGCAGCGAGGGCCACATAACTGATGACTGTTTCCATGAAGCTGAGAAACAAGTTTGGATTCCCCAGCATGAATCTCCTCCCAGACACTGCTGCTCCCATTAGCTGACTTTCTCAGCCTGAAGATGTGATGTTCCACTGGACCTCAGGCAAGGCCCCAAATGCCAAGGCGCTGACTTGGAGATGACTGGGGAGCAGGGACTGAGAAAGGACAAATGCTCAGGGCTGTGCGGAGTCCCTGAAACTCATAGAATTCACTTTTGGCTTATGTATCCTGGCCTCCAAATATTTGGATTCTCTGAAGACATGGATTTTGTGGCTAGGTAATAAAAATACTAATAATGATAATAATAACGGCAATAACATCTCTTGGCTGTATCCTATATGGCAGGTCCTATTTACGTGTTTTACAGAGATTAGCTCAGTTAATAACACAACCCTACAAGGTACGTGTTAGGCCTTTTACTGGAGAGGAAACAGGCACACAGAGGTTAAGTAACCTGCCCAAGATTACACAGAGAGCTACTGGTAACAATTCATGGAGTTGTTAACTATTTGGGGACTTTTCATGAGAAAGATAATGACCATGAATAGTGTGGGGCCCACGCAATTCTGTGACTAGGAGAGAAAGGAGGTATCTGTTTGGATCCTCTCATGGAACAGAATTGCATTTTAGAGCTCAAAGAGACCACCAAATAATGAGGCTCTTTCAGCCTGTTGCAAAACACTGTGGGTCCTGCGGGAACTAAAGCCAACAGACATGGAATAGAGGGTGCGCATCCCATCTTAAATGTGCAAGATTAAATTTACCCAACCCGCTATAGGTTACCAATGCTGACGGGTCAGAACTCGTCAGAGATGCTATCTTGGTTCTGGCAAAGTTACCCTTGGCAGCCATGTGAATAAGTCTGAGAATCAACTGCTAATCTTTTTCCAGTTCCAATTAGGTTACTAGCCCTGAGACATCTTTATTACTCAATTATCTTTTTCTTTTCCTCCCTGGTACCTAAACAGATAGCCTTGAAAGAGTTTTACTGGGAAACTAGATGAAGCAATCAGGATCACAACACAGCCTTGCTATTCCACTCCGCGCTGATCCTATAAATCTCCCTGCTGCTGCCCTGACCGCTCCGTGAAATAATAATACCAGTTTGCAGGTGTGTCTTCTGCACTTGACTGAGTACCTTTTTATAATTTTATTTTCTGGTGGACAGGCTCATGTCTTATCTTTGCATCTCCATGGCCTGATGAATGTTAAATGCTCAATGAATGATCTCAAAAGTGAACTGACAGCTTGGGCCTCTTGGCTCCTAAAGGGACCTGAAGGTGACTGGCTTGCAGAATGTTCTGAGGTTAGATCTGCTAAGTTACTCTTCCATTTTGGTTTACATGGCATCGATACCCATCAATAACTGGCCCACAACCATGCCAGCAACGCTGTTGCTGGTGAAAAACAAGTGACGTCAGAGACGAAGGCACACGCACTGTCCCACGGGCACTGGGCGGTGCTGGCAGAGGAGGCTGCCTGTCAATTCCTTAACCATCTGACTCACGAAAAGATTGCTGATAACCAATTTAAACAATGCCTCTGCTACTTAGGAGGCATTGATTTCAATGCTGATGACTGACGAGGAAGAAGGTGGGTGGTGGATCTTGCACAGAAAGCAGTGAAGGGACTTGCCCAAAATCAGCCAGGGAAGGGCAAGCATGGGAACACGGCCTGGTGCTTCTCACTCTCAAGTCTAGTTCTTTAGAGACCAATCCCCCAAAACGTGTCCATGTGTGCTTGGCACTGTAGAGTTTTTGGAAGACTATCTATTTAACCGAATCCATTCTTCCTTCAATTCCTTGGTTTTTTATTTTATTTTTATTATTTATTTATTTATTTTATTTTTATTTTTTGAGATGGAGTCTTGCTCCGTGGCCCAGACTGGAGAGCAATGGTGTGATCTTGGCTCACTGCAACCTCTGCCTTCTGGATTCAAGTGATTCTCTGGCCTCAGCCTCCCAAGTCGCTGGGATTACAGGCACCCAACACCACACCCAGCTAATTAATTTTATATTTTTAGTAGAGGCGGGACTTCACCATGTTTGCCAGGCTGGTTTCAAACTCCTGACCTCATGTGATCCACCCACCTCGGCCTCCCAAACTGATGGGATTACAGGCGTGAGCCACCGTGCCCGGCCACTTCCTTCAATTTCAACTTCTCCCGACCACCTTCTCCATTACCTCTCTTCTGAACTCCGATGGGCTTATAAATCCGTAACAACCAGCACTTAATTATAACATGCTCGGCAGCTACCTCCTGGGCCTTGTTTCTCTGACTACATCATAAATTCCATGAAGGCAAGGGTGATATTTTATTTCATTACTTCTTATAGTGCCTAGGACAAGGAATGGCTCACAAGAGACACACAATATATATTTGCTGACTCATGCCATATCCATGTGTTTGAACACATAACTGGCATCTCTGTCTTAATTCGTGGGCACTTCATGAGCCAAGTCGCCTCCATTTGAAAACCCTTTCATTTCAGGGTCAGATCCCCCCAGAGGAAATTACAAGATTTGCCCAGAAATTTCTTTTTTGGGAATATAATAATTGCTGCTTGTTGACTTTTTCCCTAATTTTTCCCATTGATGTTCATCTGCAATTTACTTATTTTGGTTTTTTTTTCTCCTCATTGTTAGCAGAAAATAGCAAGGAATAGCAAGAACTAAAAGCTTAAGAAAAAACAATATTGGACAAAACCACAACATTGAGAAAACATCTATCCACTGACTTTTTTTTTTCCTGAAAACTGGGGTTGGCAGAACCCCGTAGTTATTTGATTATTGTGAAAAACATCATATTTTAGCCCGGAAACACCAAGAAATAGGGCCTGTGACCAGACAGGTTAGCAAATTAGAATGTCATCATGAAGGCATGGCATGGACGAGAGGAGAAAGAGCCACTAAGGTTTGGTGAGGGGGTAAGAAGCCTATGGCAGGTGACATGGTGGCACCTGGGCTCCAGAGAACAGCAGGGCTTCTTCCCTTATCGCCACCCCTCCTCGTTTTCTTTTGCTCTGGGCTTTGACCTTGTCTCAGTGGTTTACAAAGCTGAGAAAGGAAACACTCAACTACTCTGGAAAATTTTGATTTAATAGTGCCTTTTTTAGTGAAAAGAATAAATGATAATGAAATTGAGTTCCTCACAATGTAGGGATGTATCTATTCTAATACTTAAAAATCAAAGATGGAACTATTCATTAGCTAGGCACTAGAGCAGGATGATGGAAACTGTGGTCATCATACCAGGCACTTCAGAATAACCAGGGCTCTTGTTAACACGCACATTCCCAGCCTTGGCCCAGACCTCTGGGACCAGAATCCTGGGAGGGGGCCTAGAGTTCTGCATTTAACCTGCTACCCAGGGGACCCTAATGCCCACCAAAGTTTGAGGATCACTGCGTTAGAGGACGCACAGCCAAAAGAACAGATGCATCCTCTACGTCATTATAAACAAAGAGTACTGACTTCTATTTTTAGCTCTTGGTAGGAGGAAGAAGGAAGTTGTTTGAAAAGGCTAGCAGGTAGGGTTAAAACTAGCAAGTTAGGAGAAATACCTAATGGAGATGACGGGTTGATGGGTGCAGCAAACCACCATGGCAAATGTATACCTACGTAACAAAACTGCATGTTCTGCACATGTACCCTAGAACTTAAGTATAATAATAAAACTAGCAAGTTAAAAGCCTGTAAGCTGTTTTTCCTTTGATTTCTAAGGAAACAGAAAAAGAATATCCCTCTGTTTAGGAACTCCAGGTCAAGAGGAATAGCTCAACCTACAGATCCAACAGCTTCCCCGCAAGCCAGCAGCATAGAAGGCCTTCCAATCTCTGCAGCCCAGACTGCCAAATGGTCCGGCCTCCCTCCCAACAGCCCTGGAGTAAAAGTCCTTCCCATCAGGAAGGGATCATGGTTAGTCACTCCTTTCTTACCATTTTCTTCCATTTCATCCTGCGATTCTGATACCAGGTCTTCACCTGCAGCTGAGTGAGTCCCAGAGACTGAGCCAAGTCCAACCTAGAAGGCACAAGATACAAAGGAAAGGTGAGCAGAATGAGAGGCAGCAGGAGAGATGGGATCCTGCTGACAGGCTCCAGACAGGCTCCAGCACTGGCTACCAAGGCTCGGACCTCCCCCATTAAACGAGGTCTTCCCCAAAGCGCTTTTCTTTCCTTCCAAGAATCCAACAGAGGAAACTCTGGGAAGCTGAGAAACTGAGAAACAGATGCCCATGCCTGAGGACACCTGGGCCAGTCCCCATCCTGAAACATTCATAGTCTGCAAGGGACCTGAGAAGGATGCCTGGGGCTTCTCATCACACAGTCCTTTTCCTGGCTTGACAAGAGCATTCACTCTGACCCTCTGGCCCATCGTCCAGACTGGAAACAAAAGGCAAAGCCAGATGTTGCTGATGGGAATCCACTCATCATTCCAGACCCAGCCCCGGTCCCACCTCCGGCAGGTGATTCTCCTGGCTCCCACAGCTCGTCTCCTCTGCACCCTCCCACAGGCCAGCAGTCACCCAGATGGTCCCACGTTTCCTGCTGTTCTCTGATCACTCCGACTGTGTTATTTCTGCCTCCCTAACTCAGTAGCCAGGGCAGCGTATACCTTCCACTTCTTTTCTACCCATGAAAGTGCCCATCACACTGCTAAATCCAGAACCGGTGCTCAAAAAATACTTCTTAATGGATTGATTCAATCGCTGTAGCTGTCCTAAATTGTTATAACAATTAAAATGTTATAAATAAATAAATATTATAAAGATTCCAAAAGAAACCTTAAATCCACAGCCCTTCCTGTTTTCCATTCTACTGCTAATCATGGTGCTGTACTTCTCTGTAGTCTTCCGAAAAGTCCTAAAAGTCAAAGCCATTTCTGGGGCTAAATCTAACACACCCACCATTTCCTGAGCACCACGGCATCCCAGGCTACATGCTAAGCCCCTGACATGCTGTCTTATCTATCCCATTCACAACACAGTGAAGTAGTATAATTATTCCCATTTTACAGATAAGTGAGTTGAGGCTTGGAGAGATTAGACTCTCTCAGCAACTGTGGCCAAATCCTGTCTGCTACCTGGCTGTGTAAATAAAGTTTTGTTGTAACAGGCCAGGCACAGTGGCTCATGCCTGTAATCCCAGCACTTTGGGAGGCCGAGGCGGGTGGATCACCTGAGGTCAGAAGTTGGAGACCAGCCTGGCCAACATGGTGAGACCCCATCTCTACTAAAAATACAAAAATTAACTGGGTGTGGTGGCAGGTACCTGTAATCCCAGCTACTAAGGAGGCTGAGGCAAGAGAAGTGCTTGAACCTGGGAGGCGGAGGTTGCAGTGAGCCGAGGTGGTGCCACTGCACTGCAGCCTAGGCAATGGAGTGAGACGTTGTCAAAATAAATAAATAAATAAATAAATAAAAATAAATTACTTCTGTGCTACAATATCAGAATTGGGTAGTTGTCACAGACCATATGGCCCACAAAATGTAAAGTATTTACTGTCTGGCTCTGCCCAGAAAACCTTTACCGACCTCTGGCAGATGATCGTAGAGTTAAGAAGTGGGGCGGGATTCAAACCCACGATGTCTGACCTGTACACCAGCTCCTGCACTGGGGCTCACACCCACTCACAATATATCTGCACAAGTTGAACCTGTCAAAGGGGATCGCAGGGATGCTTCATCCCAGGAAGCAGCAAACAACCGGGTGGGACAAGTAGAATGAGAAAAGGAAGTCTGCAGTCAGACTTCCAACATCAGTCCTTGAGACAACAACCATTGACCTAATAGGATAAGAACCCCAGGTCTACCTCAGCACCAACTGGAGAGCCACCTCCTTAAGCCAACATAAGCTGCCTCACTGCCACGCCAGCCCTGCTCAGCAAAGCAGTGTGGACTTCGAATGCAGCAACTTGGGACAATCACCCCTGACAGAGCTTGGGCAGCGACCCCCACTTTTTGAAAGGCCCTAGGTTTCTGAGAATTGCCGTCTGTGGATCTCGGGCCCACAGTCAGTCTCACTTGCCTGCTCCATGGGGAGTCTCAGGTGTGGGTTTTCAGCTGCAGCTCTCCACCTGGGGAGATCTAACTATCAGGGAGGCCCACAGGGACCGGCCCTGACGGTCTCAGGTGCAGCTGCCCAGTTGCCCTGCTCTGACCAGGCTGCATAATTTAAAGCCCCAATAATACACAGAGTCTTCCTTCAGGGGACCCTGGAAGTGGTCTTAAATCAGTACTCACATCCATCTGGTCATCCCTGTAGAAGAGCTACTAGAAGCTGGCAGTTTTATTGAAAGTGATTAACAGGCTAAAGCCAATAAATTCCCAGTGCCAACAGCACTTGGCTCTTCCCACAAATGAAGCACTGCTTCCCAAGCAGTCACTCATTGAGAACCAAGAACCCAGGGGGCCATCCCACAGACTTCTGTTCTCCCAGGCCTCCCTGGAGACGGGTCCTCCATGGTTCTGGCTGGCGGTGCCTTCCCGAGCCCAGTTCACCTGAGGCCATCAGGTGCATTAGTCAATGGAAGGCTCAGTTCACAGCTCTGCAACTGCATTAGCAAACAGTGTTAGCTCACTTGGGAAAAATGCAGCCCTGACTCACTCTGGCTACAGAAACATGCTTCACTGTCATCAGCTTTCTCTCATTACCTGCCACCGTTACAAATTCTCACTTCCCTGCATATTCGCTTAAATGGGGTCACCTAGGAAACTGGAGAAACAAACACAGAGGAGGAGGGTGAGAGCTGTGGGAGGAGGGAGTGCTCATGGCCCTGGTCACGTAGGGAGGCGAGGAACATCTGAGAGGGCGGGTGAAGATGGCAGCTTCCATGCCAGCCAATGGTGTCCTCCCAGATAAGTGAATCAATCCTGTGTAGGTGACCTGAGAGATGCCTGGGCAGGTATCAGGGAGCCCCAGGAGGTTTAAGAAGAACTAATATTTCTGAAAAAAAAAATTCTCTGACTTCTGAAAAATCAGCCTAATATGTTAGTCATGCACGCTGAAGCCCGTCTGACATACCACCGTGCTACCATAGACAAAGGTGCCCACTCCACTGGGTGCACAAGTTCATGAGGCTCTCAATTATATGCTAGGGAAGTGGAAACAGCCATGTCATACCTGGAGAGCCCATCTACTAACCTCCGGTTCACAGACCTGTCTCCATCATCTGCCCAAAGACACTCCAAATGCACAGGTCTAGAACAGAACTCAACCTTTCCCCACCTAAGTCTACTCTGTCCTCTGTCTTCCAACTTCAGTTCATGGCGTCCCTATCCACCTGCTGGCCCAGTCCAGAAACCACAGAATTCTCAACTCCCTTCTTGCTTCCTTCCGCAATGTTGATTCTGCCAATTCTCTCTTCAAGATTGTCCTCTTCTCACACATGGACACAGGGAGGGGAACCTCACACACCAGGGCCTGTTTGGGGGTGGGGAGGATAGGGGAGGGATGGCATTAGGAGAAATACCTAATGTAGATGATGGGTTGATGGGTGCAGTAAACCACCATGGCACGTATATACCTATGTAACAAACCTGCACGTTCTGCACATGTATCCCAGAACTTGAAGTATAATAATAAAAAAAAAAATTGTCCTCCTCTCTATTCCTGCCTCTCTGTTCCCACTGCCACCCTTTAATTCAAGTCTTCCTGATGATCACTGGATTCTCTCCTAACTCATCCCTGCTCTGTCTCTGGCCTCTCTCATCCATCATTTATGGTGCCACCAGAGAGACAGTTCTAAAATGTAAGTCTAATCATGTCACCTCCAGCTCATAAAGGCAGTGCCAACTGCTTAAACAACCAAGTTCACATTTCAACCAGGCATACGAGGTCCACCATTTGCCTGTTCACACCTTAAGCTGGAGATGTCCTGGCTCACACCTTAAGCTGGAGATGTCCTGGCTACTTGCAGTTTCCTCCACATACCCGGCGAGACACGCTTCTTTGCCTTGTGTGTGCCAACCCCTCAGTGCGGGACTTCCTGTCCCTCCCGGAATCAAAGCTCTTCTTAAATGTTACCTTCTCTGAGAAGCCTCCCCTAACCCCGTCTCCCACGCTCAGCAATATCCTGTGTTCCTACTGCACTCAGCAACGCACAGGCACCAGTGCCTGGCTTGCTGCGTCTTTGTTCCTGTAGTCGTTCCTTCCCCATGATCCCTTTCTGTCACAACAGGACTCTCTCGACTGCTTTCTGGACCCGTAATCCCTGCCACAGTGCCCCAGTGGCACCCAGAAGGCCCTTACCAAACAGCTGACGGTGCCTCGTTAACAGAATCAGAAGCTAAATTCCCTTTTAGTCGGTGATATGCAGACTCCTCTGTCACTTAAATTTGTATCAAAGAGCTACTACACAGCTTAAGAGATTCATTTGAGGTTCCTTCCTTTACTTTTTGATAGGACTGGTGTCCAACCTGGTATGTCCAAGGCAGTAGGCAAAAGAAGAGGAGGAAGGACCTGAGAAATCTCCTCAATAAATAGGATCACACATTATTAGCTCAGCCATCTCCAGAGTCAGTCTGAAAGAACAAGATGAGACACTGAGATACACACTTTTTTTGAGACTGAGTCTCGCTCTGTTGCCCAGGCTGGAGTGTAGTGGCATGATTTTGGCTCACTGCAACCTCCACCTCCTGGGTTCAAGCAATTCTCTGTCTCAGCCTCCCAAGTAGCTGGGATTACAAGTACCTGCCACTACACCCAGCTAATTTTTGTATTTTTAGTAGAGACGGGGTTTCACTATCTTGGCCAGGCTGGTCCTGAACTCCTGACCTCGTGATCCGCCTGCCTCGGCCTCCCAAAGTGCTGGGATTACAGGCGTGAGCCAACACACCCGGCTATTTTTTTTTTTTTTTTTTTAAGGAGACAGGGTCTCGCCTAGAGTGCAGCGATGCAATCTGATGCAATCATACCTCACTGCAGTCTCAAAGTCCTGGGTTCAAGTGATCCTCCCATCTTAGCCTCTTGAGTGGCTGGGACTACAGGTGCATGCCATCACACCTGGCTCATATTTTAATTTTTGTAGAGACGGGGTCTCACAACGTTGCCCACGCTGGTCTCAAACTCCTAGCCTCAAATGATCCTACTGCCTCAGCCTCCCAAACTGCTGAGATTACAGGTGTGGGCCACAATACCCGGCCCAGACACACACTCTGGCATATGTTTCAGTTAAAATAGTAAATTAAAGAAAAGGAGGTGAGGCATTGAGGCCTCCAAGAAAGCAAGGGTCACAGCCTCCCCAACATGGATCTCAGAGGGGTTCAAAGAAGGGGCTCTCAGCCAGGTCCTCCTGGGTCTCAGTCAAATGGTTCTGACTTGACATCCAGCAAATTCACCAACATGTCTGACCTCCTCAACTGGATCACTCCAGTCCTTCCCAAGCAATAGCCAGGCCAGCAAACTGAGTCAGTGGGGAATCAGCTGGAGGCTGTGGAGAAGATTGAGAAGATCATGAATCCCAATTCCGAATCTAGTCCTGCTGCCTCCAATCCTAAGAGTGAGTGGCTTAAAAACCAAGCCTGTTTCCCAGCTGACCGCCTGAGCAACCATTTGCTAAACTGGACCTTGTTTATGATACTGAAATAGTTAAGTTCAAATATGGAGATAGAGTGGTGAGTTAAGTTTAGCCGCAGGCAGGCTCCAGGGACCGTGTGGTGGATTCATGTGGGCTGGGTTCCCTTAACCAAGGCTGAGATGATTTGAGCCAAGGAGTGGACTCTGCCATAGTGTCCTGCCTCACTGTACCAGTGCTGTGGCTCCACGGCCCACAATGGGAGCAAGTCTCCCGTTCCCAGGGGCCTTCACTGCGGAGAGTCCCTTCCCCGCGTCCTCACCTGTCTGGGGTTGACAAATACTTCTGCTTCTGGAATTTCTTCTCCAGGCCCATGAGCTGCAGCTCGGTGAAGATGGTGCGACTCCGGCGGGGCTTCTTCTGTCGGGGCGTGGGCTGTTCCGTCTCTGACTCGCTGCTGGCTAGGGCCTCGCCCCCTGGGGCCTCAGCAGAGACCGCCTCGGTGACCTGGTGGCAGGACAGTGCCTGGGCGATTCCCGGGGTGGCGGGGACCAGGTGGGAGATGACAGTGGGCTGGCGGGTGATCACCGAGAGGAGCGGATATGCCCGCAGGGAAGGGGAGCCTGGAAAACAAGCAGGGAGGCAGGTCACCACAGGGAACGGTGTGGGGAAGCAGGCCAGGACCTGCGGAGGGCCGCTGGCTGAGGTCTGTCTGACAGGGAGGGCCCTGCTCTTAAGGAGGTACAGATGGAGGAAGGGGAAGGAGAAGTAACTCAAGACCTACAGCTGCGGGGCAGGCACAGAGGTCTGCTCTGCTCGGTGTGGGAGGATGAAGCCCACGGCCCAGAAGAGGGTCCTGCAAGTCCTCTGGTTTCAAGCAGATCTTTCCCCTCTCTCCCTTCGGAATCCCTAAACTCTCGGTCCATGGGACCAGGCAGATGAAAAGAAGTAGTCAGGAAAAGCTAGAGACACATATTTCAGAAACCCGAAATAGATTTGTAATATGCAAACTTCCTGAGAACCACCTGTGGTCTTTATAAAAAGACATGCTTGTAGCTATGAATTCTTCCTGAGAAGTCTGTGTACCTAGAATCATAGCATTTTTCAGAGCTTGACAGGATGCTTTCGGATTATTTAATTCAACTTTCTCATCTCAGAGGGAGTAAATTGCCCCAGGAAGGTTAAGTGAGTTGCCTAAGATAACGTAACTAGGAAGAAGCAGATGGAGGAGTCAAACCAAGTTCTTCTGACTTGAAGTCCCATGCTATCAGCACCTCATGAATCACATGGATACATCATTCAGAAGAGGGAGGCAAACAGATTTTAAATCACATGAAAGCTCAGATCGGTATGACTGGCGCCTCCAGCACTATGTTAAGGAGGATTCTCAGGCTGGCCAGAGCTTGGCTGAGGAAAAGGTGCTGGGTTGATTAACAATGTCTGCTATGGGCATGTGGCCGGGGCAGGGTATGGTGGCATACATACCAGTTATATGCCACTCCTGCGTTAGGAATTTCAAGGCAAGAGTTCTTTTCTGTCCAACAATCTGTTAAATCTGTAAAGTTCAAGTAAAGAGCTTTTTCCTTTGATTATTCAACACAGAGCTTAAAATGTCTGGATCATTACCTATGTGAATCATTTTATCTCTCAGTTTCATCATCTATAAGGTGAGTAAGAAAGCTAGCTGATTCCAAAGAATCCTTCAAACTCTAATATACTGATGCCACGAAAGGACCTCTCATCCTCCCCATTTGATATCTGATGAAAATGGAGAAGACCCAGGGGCTGCCCTTTGGGACTCAGTCCAGCCCTGAAAAGTGACTTCAAGGCCACAGCCAGCATCTGAGCCAACCAACATTCACACTATCTCTGAGTTGAAACCGACTAACATCACAGAAGCATCCAGGTACTACCTGTGCTCCAGCTCTCTTCTCTGGGTTGGCATTTCTCTTCTTATTCCTTCCCATGCCTTTGTTTGGCCCCCAGTCACAGTTGTTAAAACAAATAGCTTCTCTTATTCTTTGAGTACACTTCTAGCTAGGCCCAGCAGAAACCACAAAGTGGTTAAATAACAATAAATCACCACTTGCTACAACTTCCATTAACTCTCCAGCCAACTCCAACACTTGATGTTTTGTGCTGTGGATTCTTTTTAAGAAAAAAAAACTCACCTGGGAATGATATTTTAGAGCAAGAAAATGAGGATATGTGGGCTTGTGGTTTGGATCTCACAGCACACATCCTGAAATGATACTTCTTGAAAAAGAAGTTGGAAGCTTCTTAAAAAGGCATAAGATGTTTCTCATCTTAAATCACCTTACTCCTTTAAGTCTGTCACTTCTTTCAAAAGAGACTATCTTTCTTTAGCAGGCTAATGTGTAATCTAGAAACTAAGAAGCTTATCATTATAGGAAATGACTAACAATCCACCTGTAAGGAAGGCTTTGTATCACCTTTCTCTTTTGTACGAGAGTTAAATATTTTTTTACCCAACATTGAATAATATTTTGAAAGTGTGGTAATATCTAGCATTGGCAAGCATACGGGGAAATAGGCATTCATATATTGTTGGTGGGAGTATAAAACAGTATAATCCTTGAGGACAAATTAAGCAGTATCTACCAAGTCACTGACAGGGAATTTCGCAATTTGAGGTCTATGCGTACAAAGATTTATATACAAGCATATTCACTGCAGCCTTGCTTATAATCGTGAGCGGGGGAAATAACCTATATATTAATATCTCTCAACAGGAAAATAATTAAATAAATTGTGGTACATCCATAGTATGAACTACAATGTAACCATTAAAAAGTACTATCTAGGCCAGGTGTGGTGGCTCAGCACTTTGGCAGGCTGAGGCTGGAGGACTGCTTGAAGCCAGCAGTTCAAGACCAGCCTGGGCAACAGAGTGAGACCGTGTCTCTGTTTTTTTTTTTTTTTTTTTACTTACTTTTTTTTTTTTTTTAAAGTAGAGACAGGGTCTCTGTTGCCCAGGCTGGTTTTGAACTCTTGGCCTCAAGCAATCCTCCAATTTCAGCCTCCCAAAATGTTGGGATTATAGGTGTGAGCCATAGGTGTGAGCCATCGTGCCCAGTCAGAGATTCTGTCTCTTAAAAAAAAAAACATACAAACTGATGAGAAAGAGAGATGAATAGATGGATAAACTATATATAAACTAATACGAGAAAATACCTAATATATTATTGAGAAAAATATGATGTAAAATCATTTGTATTATTCTTTAAAACTATGATTTTTTTGGTCTTCCTTTATAAATGCATTTTTAAAAGTCTAGAAGGCTAGTTATCAAACTGTTAACAGTGATAACCTCTGGGCTTGGAATAAAACAGGGTGAAAAGGAATCTACACATTTGCATCTAATCCTGCATTCAATCCAGCCATGAATATTTACTGAGCATCTACTATGGGCTACACTCCGCTCTGGAAGCTGGGGAGATAGCAACGAATACTATAAAGTCCTACCTTCATGGAGCTTACATCCATTTGGGGAGGCAGACAGCAAACAAATAAACAAGTAAATATGTAAATAGTGCCAGGTAGTGATAAACTATGATGAAAAATACAGCAAAGTGTGAAGATGGGGCAGGTGGGGCAGAGGGCAGGTATTGGGGATGAGGAGTCAGGGAAGGCCATGGTGGGAAGATGACCCTTCTGCAGGTAAGCACCCCCACGCAGAGGAGAGCCTGGAGAAAGCACGGGACAAGCACCCCAGCCCCAGAACCAGCACAGGCAAAGCCCTAAAGGCCAAATGAGCATGGGTTGAAAGACCAGCAGAAAGGCAGAGTAGGCAAGGGCAGAAGTCACAGGAGAGAAAACTGGGAAGAGATCTGTTGGAGCCCGATTACGCAGGGCCTTGTAGGTCAGGGCAAATCACTTGGATTTTATTCAAAATGTGATTTTTAAAAAAGCCATTGGCAAGATGTGAGCTGAGGGAGGACATGATCTGACTGATGTCTTAAATGATCCCTAAGGAGGTTGGACTGCAGGGGCCAGGGTGGGAGCAGAGAAACCAGTGAGGAGGCCAGGCCGTATTCTTCTAGACCAGAGGCAGCAGCTACAGCAGTGAGAGGGGGTGCATTTTATAGTTAAGGTTGAGAGGACTTGTTGAAGGACTGAATGTCAGGTATGAGAGAGAGAGTTGCCAGGAGAGGCCTGACGTTTTGGTCTTAGCAACTGGAGGAAGGATGGTGCCCTTTACCAAGATGGGAAAGACTGGGCAAAAAGCAGGATTAAGTGAGAAAACCATGATTTCTGTGTTAGGTAAGTTGCTATTAGACATCTTGCACATGTTGAGGAGTCAGTCAGATAGAGGTTGGGTTAGAGACACAACTCCTGGGAGTCTATGTGGCATATTGGACCACGGGATTGCATGAGATCACCAAGGGAGTGAGTGGAATAAAAAAATGAAGAAATACAAGGGCTGAACTCTGGGGCACGCCAACATCTCAGGTCACAGAGAGGAAGACGAGCCGGCCAAAGACACTGAGGAGGGGACAGAGAAGCAGTAGGAAAGCCCATGTCCCTCGGCATCCCCAAATCTAGATGATACTTCTGCATTGTTCACATTTTGCACAGGTGCGTATCTTTTTTTTTAAATTTTTTAAAAAGGAAAGTTACATTAAATGAGTTATAAGTTTCATTCCCATTCTAAAGTTTAATTTTATGTTCAGTTTGTCAAAAAGAATAATCTTTCATTGACCCTTGATCCCAAGGAGTGGTTAAAACTTCTTCTAATAGCTAGGCAAAGAAAATCAGTCTAGAAATCCCAGAAATTGAGTATAAAATGTGTTTAGTTTTATGACACTTCTAGTAAAACAAACATTGTGGGTGTTCTCCTGGGAAAGGGGGGCTCTTTAGCCCATTCAGAATCCAAAGGTCTAGAGAATTTTCTCGCTTTATGTCAATTTTCTCCCTTTATGTCAAAAGATGTTTGGGTTCTTGAATCACATTCATTCTTTTAAAAGAAACATCATTTAATGTGGAGAAATAATAGTCTTTTCAACAAATGAGGCTGGGTGTGGTGGCTCACACCTGTAATCCTAGCACTTTGGGAGGCCGAGGTGGGCAGATTACTTGAGGTCAGGAGTTCGAGACAAGCCTGGCCAATATGACGAAAGCCCGTCTTTACTAGAAATACAAAAATTAATTGGTGTGGTGGCACGCACCTGTAATCCCAGCTACTTGTGAGGCTGAGTCATAAGAATCCCTTGAACCCGGGAGGCGGAGGTTGCAGTGAGCTGAGATCATGCCACTGCACTCATAACACTCCATTTAAAAAAATAAATAATAAATAAAATAAAAAATTTTTAAAATAATTGCTTAAAAAAAATGGTGCTGGAGCAATTGGACATCCAGATGCAAAAAATAAAAATAAAAATAAAAAAAATAATAAGAGCCTTGACCTCATAAATTATTTTAAAAATTCACTCAAAATGGATCATAGACCTTCAGTAGAAACACAAACCTATAAAATTTTTAGAAAGAAACATTAGAGAAAAATCTCTGTGACATTGGGTTAGGTAGAGAATTCTTAGCCATGACACCAAAAGCATGATGCATAAAATAAAAAGGCAAAAAACTGGTCTTCATCAAAATTAACAATTTTTGCTCTGTAAAAGATACTGTTAAGAAAATGAAAAAAGCTGCAGACTGTGAGACCTGACAAATCTCACACCTGACAAATGATTTTTACCCGGAATATATAAAGAACTCTCAAAGTTTGACAATTAAAAAATAACCCTATAACAACGTGCCAAAGTTTTGAAAAGACACTTTACCAAAGAGGTTCTACATATGGCAAATTAGCACATGAAAAGATGCTAATGAAGGAAATGCAAATTAAAAACCACAGAGAGGTACTGTTACACAGCTGCTAGAACAGTTGACGTTTTTAATGAACTGACAATATCAAGTGCTGGTGAGGATGTGGAGCAACTGGAACTCTCCTTCATTGCTGGCGAGAATGCAAACTGGTACAGCCTCTTTGGAAAGAGAATTAGTAGTTTCTTATAAAGTTAAACAAACGGTTACCATTTGACCTAGCAAAACCCCCCAGATATTAACCCAAGTGAAAAGAGAACACGAAACCCTGTATACAGATGTTTATAGCAGAATTATTAGTAATTATCAAAAACTGGAAACAATCCAAATGTCCCTCATTTGGGGATGGATAAACAAAAACTGGTACAGACACACAACGAAATACTACTCAGAAATATAAAGCAATAAAACGATTGATGCACACTGGGAGGCCGAGGTGGTAGATCTCTTGAGGCCAGGACTTTGAGACCAGCCTGGCCAACATGGCGAAACCCTGTCTCTACTAAAAATACAAAAGTTAGTCAGGCGTGGTGGTGCATGCTTATAATACGAGCTACTTAGGAGGCTGAGGCATGAGAATTGCTGGAACCCGGGAAGTGAAGGTTGCAGAGAGCAGAGATCATGCCACTGCACTCCAGCCTGGGCGACAGAGCAAGACTCTGTTTCAAAAAAATAAAACAAAACAAAAAACTTGATGAATAGTGGATGAATCTCAAATGACTATGCTTAAGTGAAAGAGGCCAGACTCAAAAGGCTATATGATTCTATTATAGGACATTACAGGAAAGGCATAACTAGGAATAGAGAATAGACTGCCAGAGGTTAAGGGTCGGGGAAGAGCTTAACCACAAAGGGGAAGCACAGGAGAACTGGCTGGGACTGGAGGAGATGCCAGGGGAGGTGCTAAGATTGTTTTGTATCTTAACCATGGTGGTGGTTATATAATTTTTTGCATTTGTCAAAACTTGCTCTTCTACCAAAATAGTGAATTTTTACTAAATATAAATTAAAAGGAAATTTCAAAAAAAATTAAAATGTTACACACATTTGCTACAAAATAAATTTAAAACGATTCAAAACTACATAAAGTAGAAGACTCCCCTCACTGCTTTGAACCCCAAATCTTAGAGATAAACTTACAGAATTGTTCCTGTGTACATATATATATATGACCTAAATCCAGTAATATGTATATTAATCTATTGAAACATATAGTTACAAAATGGTTATTTTACAAAATATAAGTATGTCACATTATTTTTTCTGAATGGATAGCCAAACACCCTAACACCATATATTGACTAGTTCAGTGCCTTAAAATGGCAGGGTTAAGATATAGTAAATTCCCAAAGAAATGAAGTTGGGAATTTTTGCTCATCAGAATTCTGGGAGTCTCCTGGGGAATTTCCATCAGCAGAATTCCGGGAATCTCCCGCTCTCCAGAAAAGCAGCCAACTGGGGAAAAAAACTACCCTTCCCAAGGGCTGCCCTCTGTGGAGGTGGTCACAAATTGGGAACACAATGTATGGGGGGCAGGGAATGGTGGGGGAAGAGAAAGTTAGAAAACCACGAGGACCGGAGAGATGGGGACACATTTATAGAGGCTGCCGTGAGTTTGCACCTTGCAGGAGAGTGAAGGCTATTTAGACAAGATTTCTGGAAAATATTTTAGGGAGTATACTTTGTGAAATCCATGAATATACTCCTTTAAGAACAAGTAAAATAAAGATCTTCATATTCAAGGCTTCCACAGTCAGATTTCTGATTTACATCCACTGGGCCATATGGGGCCCTAGAAATAGTTGGGTTATATTATGTATACATGGGTCTATTCCCAGATTCTGTTCTGTTCTACTGAACTAATATATGATCCTATTATAGGATCACTCCACTTTAATGATTGTGGGGTTTTAGGGAGTTTTCTTATCTGGTAGAACGAGTCCCCCCTTTATTTTTCTTACAGAATTTTCTTGGCTATTGACATTAATTTATTTTTCCAGTTGAACTTCCGTTTTTTTTCCTTAGAGACAGGGTCTCCCTCTGCCACCCAGGCTGGAGTACAGTGGTGCAATCATAGGTCCCTGTAATCTTGAACTCCTAGGTTCAAACAATCCTCCTGTCTCAGCCTCCCAAGTAGCTGGGACTACAGGCACATGCTACCACACTCTGCTAATTTTTTTTTAGAGGCGGGGTCTCCCTGTGTTGCCCAGGCTGGTCTCAAACACTTGACCTCAAGTGATCCTTCCACCTCAGCCTCCCAAAGTGCTGGGATTACAAGTGTGAGCCACCATGCCCGGCCTCCAGTTGAACTTTAGAAATCAACTTGTTAGACTCTAAAGAAAGCAAGTCCCATTAAAAACTTGATTAGAGTTACACTAACCTTATGGATTAATTTATAGAAATGATTCTACTGATGATCCTATCCTTTAGTAGGCTGAAAAGCAATTGCTGGTTATTTAAAAATGACTTCTAGAGATTTGGGCAATTTGGTTCCATAAAGCTTAAACCTAATGAAAAATCTTCATGAAAAAAAAAAAAACACAACTTCTAATAAATAATAGTGACTTAAAGCAACATCCTAATCACCAAAGTCCATTGTTTCAGCAATCTTGACCCAATGTTCTGATGCAAATTCCGCTCTAAGAGTGTACTCTTCCCCACTGGCTGAGATCACCCCCCTGAAGTTGGAGGTGCACACACAAAGCTGCCGTGATGCTGAGAAACATTTCAGGATCTTAAAAGGATCACCATTGTCAATAAATAGAATCGCAATGAGGCACTGTCTTGAGTTCTTGGTATTTGATATGTGTCTCTAAAGTTCAGAAGAACAGGCACGGCTGGAATGGGAGTTGGTGGGTAATGTGTGTGCTACAAACCACTGGATCTCTCTGAAAAGCAAACCCATGGGGAGCAGAAAAGTGAGACAAAATATACTTGAGCCAGCTGCTTGCTGTCTTTTCTAATTTTAATATATGACTTGATTTCCAACAAAGTAGCATTGACCCAGAGCTTTAATTTCACAAAGCGCTTGCATTCCAACATTTCCTACTCTTGCAAAAAAGTACTGTGAAATAAATCCCACCATAAATCTGTATTTTGACTAAAAATCAAACCCAGGTTTTAAAAACAGTGCCAAATTATAAATTAATGCATACATTAGGAGACACTTTGGTTACTGAGAAGACAGATAACGTACAACTCTTAAGTATGTCTTTCTCTTTCCTGAGAATTATCACAATGTGAAAACATTGACTGGGGACAGCTGCCCTGCTACCCTAGATCATTTACATACACTTGTGAAATTCAAGCACATTATCTGCTACTGAGAGTGTGATGACTGTAATAAACCAAAGACATTGTTTAAACACACAGTTTTAGTTGACAGAAGGAGCGTAAACATGACCCCATTGAACACATTTTCTAATAGCTGTTTTTCTTCAACCAATCCCCTTAGCCAATGTTTCCCTCTGGGATGGAGATCACATAACTGTGCGTATCATTTACCTAGAAATACTTCCCTGCCAAATGTTCGGCCTTTTTGAGAATCTGTTTTTGGATTCTGGAAAACCTGAGTACATGAGTGGTTGGCGGGTGCCGGAGACATCCTGGGAGCTTGGGGAGATGTGGAACATTTGGTAGGCTAAACAGAGTATTTTCAGTCATGCTGGTTCTGAAAGCTGTCAGTGAACTCGTGCATGTGAACATGCTTGGGCCAGGCATGTACCCACTCCAGGGTTGCTGGTTCTTGGCACAGCTCCTCCATCTAAGTCCTCCTTCATGGCAGAAGCCAGGTCCCTGCAGCTACAGCCATACTTGAACCTCAGAGCAAAATCCCCCAAGTACAGTTTCTGCCCTCACACACCTCCTGTGGGCTTCTCTTCTATTCTTCCAACATTCTAGTCCCCAAATTGACTCTCCACACCCACATTTCCAGTTTACACAAGCAAAGGCCAAAGGTCTGAATGGATAAGAATTTCTAAGCTGCCTGCTTGACTGATTTACATTGCAGGAATGTGTGACCTATATATACACAGAAAGCTTCAGAGGGACATAAACAACACACACACAAAGACACTGGTCCAGAAGTATGCAGATAACCTGGAAGATGTACGCCATGGATAACTGGGCAGCTATAGCTGAGTTTCCTAGAAAAAAAACATAAAATCACCCACACCAAAGTATTCCCCTAAGCTCCCATTCCTACCAACTGGCTGGTAATTTGGGGTAGTGGAAAAAATAAGGCCTCTATTCCTGACTCACACAGTGACCCTGAGCAGGTTACCAAGACTTTCTTGATTTCAATGTCCTATAAAGTTAGGCCAATAACAGTTCTCCCTCCTGGATTATCGTGAGGATTAACGGCATTAATATATGTGAAGTGCCCAGGGGGCACTTGGTTCCCTTTCTTTCCCTTCACTTAGTTTCATAATGCTCAGTGATTGAGCCAAATTAAAGTAGATTAATTTTCTTATCAAGAAAGCACACCTACTTGTGAAGCATGCATACGTATCTTCTTATCATCTGTGCATTCACATGCAAAGCAAGATTCAGCAGTAGCAGAGTCGGCCAGTTTCTCTTTGCTCAATGGAAGTCTTCCAATGCCCTTGCAGCCATATACCGAGACTGACAGCAACCAGGGAGCTCAGAGAAGTCAGAGGAAGGGCTCACCTGGCCAGACATCTTCCTAAAACTACCAACACTCCCCAAATAGTTACTTTGGTTTAGTAGATCTGTTAAAAAAAAAAAATCCACAGAAAAGTTTGAGGGTCCCAAGGCACAGCCCTTCTCAAGGTTAGTAACAGGCAAGGAAGGATGGAGTTGGGGGTCACAAGACAGAACCAAAGCCAATTTCTAAAAACTGCAGGCAGTGGGGCCAGGTGTGGTGGCTCACGCCTATAATCCCAGCACTTTGGGAGGCCGAGGTGGGAGGATCACCTGAGGTCAGGAGTTCAAGACCAGCCTGGCCAACCAACATGGTGAAACCCCATCTCTACTAAAAATACAAAAATTAGCCAGGCGTGGTGGTGCACACCTGTAATCCCAGCTACTTGTGAGGCTGAGGCAGGTGAATTGCTTTAACTCGAGAGATGGAGGTTGCAGTGAGCCGAGATTGTGCCACTCCACTCCAGCCTGGGCAACAGAGTGAGACTCTGTCTCAAAAAAAAAAAAAAAAAAAAAAAAAAACCAGCATGGAAAACAGATACAGGGTGGTTAAAGTAAGTTACTTTGCCCTGTCTTATGCTGAGAGCGAGCTGAGTGTTGGTGGTCACCAGATGTGAAAATTCCATGACCGTGCCCCCATACGCATAATCTGTAAGCCTAGGAGAGAGGAGGACAGAGGGAGGGAGGAAATACAAAGAGATTCTGAGTAGCCTTTTAACTGTGATTCACCAAGTTTCTAGTCCAGCAAGAGTGAATGAAACAGATGCACTCTCTACAGATTCCAGTTTTGTGTAACTGAAGAAAACAGAAAATGTTTTAAGAGACCAACTCAAAGGCTGACAAAATGTCTTAGCAACATTAACTACCTCATTAAAAAAAAAAAAAAGAGGAGGAAGAGCATTTTGTGAGTTAAATGTAAATGAATTAGAAACACGGAATAAATTTATTCTAAAATCCACATTAGACTACCATGATAGAGACTCTGGAATAACCCTCCAGTTAAATAAAAACTTAAGAAGTTTACAAAGGTTTAAAAATAAAGGGCAGAGAGGTGGAGTGGGGAGAAAAGATTGGGGAGATTTAGAAAAATGAAGAAAGTTTGGAAAATAAGCAAAGGACATCAGAGAGACCTTGGAAGCCTGATTGCTTCACACCTTCTTTTCATATTCTTCATTTTGCAGAGACAAGCCAAGTCTTATCACCTTATCCCTGCAATATCACTAGAAATGTAGACACCCACAAAACCACTCAGCAATGCTGGAGCTAAGTGAGATCAATTAAGCTAGCCCAACAGGTAGGTTTCTAGACTTTCTCATGCTGCCTAAAATGTCACATCACCTAATTCAGTCATCATCCAGCCCGCAGCCTCCACCACCCTTCACCTCTATTGGCCAATGAGCACATGGACATGGCGTGGTCTTTCTCCTCCCGGCCATGCTGTTTTCCATATACACCCACACCTGCTTTCATCCATGCTTCACAAGCACTCCCTGACGGAAAGCTGCCAGGAACAGCTGCTGTTTAGTACAAAGACAGAATCACTCACTCCTACCTTCATGCACCCACACATTCTGTTTGTGTCCTGATTCACTCTTACTTAATTAAAACCTTGAATTAGGAGTTACGTTGTTTACCCATCTGTTTCTCACGAGATTGAAAACTTCTTTAGGAAAAAAATTTGAAACTCCATCTTCCTGGTGCTTAACTCCATGCTTTGTTGAATTGATTTTACCTGGAATCAGGATATCAGGGCTAGAGATGTGGTTCTGACACCTTTGGGCTCTATGACCTTGGTCATATTTCGAAGCTTCTGTTTTCCCTTCTATAAAAAGGCAATACTAATACTTCTCTATAAGCTTGTTGGGGGATAACATTGCAAATGAGTATGAAAGACAATGAAGAACTATTCCAAAAAAGGCACTGATTTTTTTCAAACACCCAACTTAGCAGACCCAATGAATGTTCCATATTGTAAAGATGTCTCTATTCACTAAGAAGTCACAACACTGCTTTGTTGTGCTAACCTCATCCATCCCTCTTGTGCTCAATCATTTCTAGCTGACGTCCTGGCATTCACAGAGGCAAAGTCCACACACAAAATTTCCTGGGAGGAATCCTCTGGTTCACTGTCATCATCATTAGGGAACTCTGTTGAACAGCTACTCAGCTCTGTGCTGACTGGTAGAGACAAGAAGAGAAGCAATTCCTGATCTCTGCCCTCAAAAAAACTAATTATTTAAAGGTAAAGAGGGAAATGAAGAAACATGTGGCAAAGGCTGAGTGGCGTAGGAAGTGTAGGAATTCTAGAGAGTACAGTGCCTGGTGACAGGGTGAGCTGTGAAAAGAGCAGGAACTGAGTTCCAACAGGGGAAGGAAGGGATGGATTCCAGAGGCATTGTCGAGGAAAATCCAATAGTATCTGGAAACAACCTGCAGGGCGGGGAGAAGACAGGCAGACACACAGGAAGGGGAAGACTCAAGACGCTCGAGGTGACTGCGGATTTAGGGCCATTGAGAGAAATCTGATGTCTGCAATGTGGGAATGTTTTGGGAGAAAACATGAGGCTTACAGTTTGAAGTGACAATCACACATCCAAGTGTCAGAGACAGTCACAAGCTGATGCTCCCCAGAAGGGCTCTGAGATGAATGCATAAATTCACTCAAAACCAAAATTGAAGGGTTGAAAGCAGAATTCATCTCCCAAGAAGAAAGATTTAAGAAACAAGAGGATGGACTGGGCGCAGTGGCTCACGCCTGTAATCCCAACACTTTGGGAGGCCGAGGTGGGAGGATCACAAGGTCAAGAGTTTGAGACCAGCCTCGCCAATATAGTGAAACCCTGTCTCTATTAAAAATACAAAAATTAGCCAGGCATGGTGGCAGGCACCTGTAGTCCCAGCTACTTGGGAGGCTGAGGCAGGAGAATCGCTTGAACCCAGGAGGTGGAGGTTACAGTGAGCCAACTGCACTCCAGCCTGGGCAATAGAGTGAGACTCCATCTCAACAAAAAAAAAAAAAAAAAAAAAAGGAGAGAGAGAGAAAGAAACAGAGAATGAAGGACTGGACCTTGGAGTACATCTTCATCAACAGGGCTGGAAGAGGAAATCATCAATAGAAGAGACAGGCATTATATAGCGTAAGAGGCAGCAGCACAAGCCAGAGAGTACAGGACTAGTAAAAACGGCCAAAGAGAATTTCAAGAATGATAAACATTCAACGAGGTTACTCATTAACCTTTTCACATAAGTTTTGAAACTTTCTCCCCTTCTCTGACTATGGCCCTGGAAGTGGACTATAGTCCTGGTTTAGGAATCTCCACCAGGCATGCTGGGGAGATGTGCATAATGTCAGGGCACTGGACCCAGTTACTAGAAAAAGCCACTGGAGATTACCTTTCTGCATGTGGCCCCCTGGGTCCACAGGCAAGTTCCTGATTACCCAGAAGAATACATCTGCCAAACTCAGAATATTTTATGCAAAAAAATATGTAATTTAAAAAATCCAATCTGGGCCGGGTGTGGTGGCTCAAGCCCGTAATCCCAGCACTTTGGGAGGCCAAGGTGGGTGGATCAAGGGGTCAGGAGTTCGAGACCAGCTTGGCCAACATGGTGAAGCCCTGTCTCTACTAATTATACAAAAATTAGCCAGGCGTGGTGGCAGGTGCCTGTAATCCCAGCTACTCGGGAGCCTGAGGCAGGAGAACTGTTTGAATCCGGGAGGCGGAGGTTGCAGTGAGCTGAGATCACGCCATTACACTCCAGCCTGGGTGACAGAGCAAGACTCCGTCTTGGGAAAAAAAAAAAAAAATCCAATCTGATTTCATTCTTCTCCCTACACATTCTAATCCTGACTTAAATCTCTCTGTGGCTTGACTTATTTGCAAAGAATTAAAAACAAAGGGAGATAAAAGAGAATAAAATCTGGCCGGGCAGGGTGGCTCATGCCTGTAATCCCAGCACTTTGGGAGGCCAAGGCATGTGGATCATCTGAGGTCAGGAGTTCGAGACCAGCCTGGCCAACATGGTGAAACCCCGTCTCTATTAAAAATACAAAATTAGCTAGGTGTGGTGATGGGCACCTGTAATGCCTGTGACTTGGGAGGCTGAGGCAGGAGAATCACTTGAACCTGGGAGGTAGAGGTTTCCGTGAGCCGAGATGGTGCCATTGCACTCCAGTCCGGGCGAAAAGAGTGAAACTCCATCTCAAAAAAAAAAAAAAAGAGAATAAAATCCAATTCAACTAAATAAATTGTGGAATCCCTACTGTACACACAAGAGATCTACACACTAACTGGGGATAAAACAATACACGAGAAGACCATGTCCTGGCTGGACACGATGGCTCACGCCTGTAATCCCAGCACTTTGGGAGGCTGAGGCAGGAGGATCGTTTGAAGCCAGAAATTCGAGATCAACCTAGGCAACATAGTGAGACCCCATCTCAATGGAAATTTTAAAAATTAGCCAGGTGTGGTGGTGTGTGCCTGTAGTCCTAGCTACCTGGGGGGCTGAGGCAGGAGGATCACTTGAACCGAGGAGTTGGAGGAGGCAGCGAGCTATGATTGCACCATTGCACTGCAGCCTGGGTGTCAAGAGTGAGACTCTATCTCTAAAAAAAGGAAAAGGAAGAAAATTTAATTAAATAAATCATAAAAGACAGACCAGGTCCTTGTCCAGCGTAGGGTCTAGCCAGGATGGCAGATGATTTAAAAAGCAGTAGTTCAGGTGCTATAAAGAGTGTTGAGGGGCTGGGCACAGTGGCTCATGTCTGTAAAGCTAGCACTTGGGAAAGATGAGGCAGGAGATCATTTGAAGCCAGGCAGTCGAGGCCAGCCTGGCCAACAGAGCAAGACCCCATCTCTAAGGGGAGGAAAAAGAGTATTCAGGAAGATCTAACCAAGTATAGGCCGTCAGGATTCTCATGAAAGAGTGGCATTTAACTGACATTCTAAGAATGAGGTTAGCTGAGATTCCAATGTGATCCAAACTGAATGATATAAAGCAACAGGTAAAAGTTTAAGATATGCCAGCATAAAAGTATACAAATTTGCCAAATTATAAAACCAAAAAAAAAAAAAAGTAAAACCAAAAACCTGAGGAGTAGAGAAAATAGAGGAAAAGGCATTTGTGCCTCATTTCAACTTCTGATGTTGGAATTGGTTCCTTAGAGTAAGGACAAGCAGGAAGAGCTCTTTGCTGGAACATGAAGGCAAATCATTAAACTGGAGCACCTGCAAACAAACCAGTGTCTGGCAAGGCCCCCAAAATATAGTCAGTGATCGGAAGATTTCCCATTACTGTGATGACTGGCATCATACAGGCATTTCCATCAGGACGTTTCCATCTCACGCAGTCAGTTGTATGACTTCTATGGAATCCCATTGATTTTCTCTTTTTGGTATTCTATTCATTTCTAATAGATGTGTATCCTTAGTGATTATGCATCCAATGCACACAGGGGTCATCAAACTATGTTGCAAAAAGGATTCCAACTTTGAAGGAATCTACCTGTCGAAGTAAGGAGGAAAGGGAAGCTCTGTGTTTGATGGAAGGATTTTGTTGGAGAGAATGAAGAGTTCCTCTCCCTTTCTCTTTTATTTAAGCTTTCTCTTTTATTTAAGTTAAGAATAAATGGCAGCCAGTGCATCCCCAAACAGTTGAGGGAAATTTTTTACATGAGACATCAATATTTACTCATGTTTGAGTCTTCCTCTTGAAGACACTACTATAATAAGGGGTAACCACAGGAATAACAGCAATAAGATTTTGCAACACAATGCACATCAGTTCGCAAACCATGGGATCCAACTGGCTACCAGGACCAAAGACAGTTGCTCCCTACAGCAAGAAGGCCTTTCTCTTCCCTTGCACGGAGCCAAATCCTGTCTATGAAGGTTGAACTCTGGCCTTGACAACCCCGTTAAACTTGCTCAGCCTCTGGGCCACAGTGAGGTCTTTCTTGCTCTGAATATTCCTCATCCGTAAATGAGGGAATGAGATGATTTTGAAGGTCCCTTTTTGGTACCAAGGTACAATGATTTTATGACTAATATTACACTAGGAAACAATATGTCTCTCTAATATTTCTCAACCACATTTAAAGTTTTTGCATTTTACTTCTATCTCCCACAGTGTTCTTCCTGTACTTTGCACAGGGTATCAACTGAATAAATATTAGTTGAATACGTGTGCAAAGAACAAAATATTAATGCATGCATATAAACTTCTCCAGCTCTGCTCAATCATCTCAGTTCACAAGGAGGTGAAGTAATAAACTATAAACTATTTACTTACCTGATATTCCCATGGGTGATCCAGACTGTAACTACGAGAGGCAAAAGACTATATTTGCACCATGCACAATTAAGACTTTGAGATTAGGTGATTTATAGCTAATAACACACTAAATAACAGAACAGAGATTATTTTTTCTAATCCAGTCTTTGATGGATGAGGCAGAGGGCATTAAACAAAGTCACATAGAAGAAAGCTGAGGTCCGGACTAGAAACAGAGCTCAGGCCTCCAGAGGAGAGAAAACGAGTGTTCTGTTCACATCACTGTATTGCCTTTCTGGGCAAGAGCCACCAAATACTGAGTGCTTGCATGGCCTCAGGTTCTTATTTTCCTCCTTCATGTGGTCTATTTTTGGGAGAGCTTGAGTGTATCCAAGATTCACAGCTAATGATGTGATGTATTAACAGCCAATCCAAAAAGCTTCTGCTTGGAAAATTTCCCCAAATTTGGCTAATATATGTTTAGAAGGAGGGGGGAAAGGAACAGTAGACCTTGGATTGCGTTACAACCCAAAGGCCCACAACACTGACACTGATTTGTTCACTAAAAAATAATATTGATAGGCCGGGTGCAGTGGCTCATGCCTTTGTGCTCATCCCAGCACTTTGGGAGGCCGAGGCGGGCGGATCACCTGAGGTCAGAAGTTAGAGAACAACATGGCCAACATGGTGAGACCTCATTTCTACTAAAAATGCAAAAATTAGCCAGACATGGTGGCTAATGCATGTAATCTCAGCTACTTGGGAGGCCGAGGCATGAGAATCGCTTGAACCCGGGAGGCGGAGGCTGCAGTGAGCTGAGATTGTGCCACTGCACTCCAGCCTGGATGACAGAGTGAGACTCCATCTCAAAAACAAGAATAATAATAATAATATAGCCAGTAATGCTGCACCTGTGGTGAGGGCCTCAGGAAGAGTCAACTGCCCACAAGCAGAGAGGCTCCACAAGACCTAAATCAGCCTGGTGTCTTTTAGATTCCCCCACAAGTCTCAAGGCCAAGGACAGAGGGACAAAAGGAAGTTCGCTCACTGGGCACCACTAGGGGCTGGACTTTGCACATACATCCTTCACTCCACACAGAAACTATCCCATGATGAGGTCACATGTCTGAGATTTGAGCAGAAGTCTGTTTGATTCATGGCCATCCTCCTTTAAGTATATGTCACGCTACCTCCCACAATTCTCAAATAAAGTCCTCACTTAATATTATAGAAAGGTTCTTGGAAACTTCGGCTTTAAGTGAAACCAATATAAGAAACCAATTTTGCCACAGGCCAATTGATATAAACAAGAGTGAAGTTCCTACAGCACGTTTCTAGCGACAAAAACATCAAACTTCCAAACAAAGGCCAAGACATTTCTAATATGAAACACTGAAATAAACATGAACTACATAAACATGGAAGAATGATTAATAAAATCAAGTAGGGTAAGTATTTACCCAGTTTTTCCAGTTTAGGGGTGCAGGTGGCCAGAGGCTTCTCAGCCGCTCAGGGTGCTAGGCAGGGGCCGGCCCTGGACAGGACACCCCCCAACACAGGGCACACTCACATGTACACCCACACTCACTCACACAGGGACCATGTAGGCACGCCTGTTCACCTCATGTGCGCAGCTTTGGGACATGGGAGGAAACTGAAGGACCCAGAGAAAACCCACGCAGACATGGAGAGAACGTGCAAACTCCACACGGACAGTGGCCAGGCCAAGATTAAGGTTTTTCATCAACGTTATAATGAAACAACATTGAATGAAACGATGTTGTTTGAGGACTTTCTGTACAACTTACCAGAGACTTTCCTTTCTGACATTCTGTCTTCCAGGCAGTTGATGTGCATTCCAACATAGTTAAAACCTTGTAGGGTGTGTTAATAATGAGCTATGCCAGGCGTTGGTTATACTACTTGAGAATAGGCCCCCATAATTCTCATGACAGGGTACCCAATTCCCAAAAGAAAAAGGCAGTATAAAGGATATGTTTTCATTCGTGATAGAGATCACATCAACTTCTTCCCAATAGGAAACAATATGTTTCAGTGTAGAAAATTTCAAACTGTAGAAATGTATACACTAAAAACAGCTATGTATTTTCCCACATACAGAAAAGCTAAGCAACTTCTACAAGATAAAGGAAGCCCTATTTGGAGAGGTTTCTCCCTGACTGGGAGAAAGAAGGCACTCTAGTTTCAGTGCTGGGAAGAAGAGGGCAAATAGTTGTGTTTCCTGGGGAACCGCTTGGGCTGAAATAACATGACATTCTGAAATCCATCGAATACAGAAATAATGACCCCATTACCAAGTCCAAAGAACTGAGCCAAGCCACACCCGTGGGCAGAGAACTCAGATTTACAGCCAGCTGTTCAGGTATTTTCTCATTTTCCATGAGCCATTTCCTTATTGACCACATGAGAAGCAGAGAGGCCTTTTTATAGAATTTGCAACCATTACGCCTAGAGATAGATATCAATAGTGCTTTGGGTTTCCCCTGATTAGTCAATTTACTTCCTCAGCTGGTAACAACCTACCAAATGTGGTACAAAACAAAGTGCAAAAACAAATAAATGCTTCCTCTTCTCCCTAGGTTCTAAGCTCAGGATTACAGGGTCAAAAATCATCATTCTCTCTACAGAAAGAAAAACAAGGTCAATAAGCTGCAGTGTCGAATTTTACCAAGATTATTTCAAAGCACAGAATTTTAAAGTATCTATTTTTAAACTGCAGGATCTCTTCTGCCTACTTAATAAGATGGGTACCAGAACAAGGTTTTGAAACTGCATCAGAAAATAGAAACTTACAAAAATGACAATGTAATATTTGACATATTTTATTGTATAGGCACTATTATAAACTGCAAAGGCCATACAAATGGAGGCTACTGTTATGATCTGACAGAGGAACTCTGGACTAGCACAATCCTTCGCCAAACATCTCCTCTCTTGGAGTCAGCATCGGAGAACCCAATTCCCACACCAAGTATAACAACCAACACAGACTCTGATTCTGCAGCAGACCGACACCCCAGTGCTTTCATCTCTGCTATTCAGGTTTGGCATAGAAAAGAGGATTTTTGACAAAAGCAACTTTTAGGCCCTGAAAGAGAAGAGTTTAAAATGCAGTTTGCCCTGCAGGCACGCGTTCCTTTCGTTGGGCCCCAGCTCTCTTCTAGTGACCCAAGCCCACCACTCTCCATCCAGCTGCCACCTGATCCTTTCAGGAAAGATCTGCCTTCCCTCTTCACCGCACAGCTGAGAGCAGGAGATAAGAAATATTCCCGGGACGTGGCCTCCCTGTCCTGGGGAATGGAGCTGAGTCAGGGCAGAGCAGTGATCCTTCCCATCTAGCTGTGTCCATTTTATTATCCCACAACTTAGCAAAGCACTGGCAGAAGACAGGAGTGCTGTAATATCTTTTAAAATAAAAATAAAGACACTGGGCCAGGTGTGGTGGCTCACACCTGTAGTCCCAGCACTTTGGGAGGCCGAGGTGGGTGGATCACGAGGACAGGAGTTCGAGACCACCCTGGCTAACACAGTGAAACTCCATCTCTACTAAAAATATAAAAAATTAGCCGGGCATGGTGGCGGGCGCCTGCAGTCCCAGCTACTGGGGAGGCTGAGGCAGGAGAATGGCATGAACCCGGGAGGTGGAGCTTGCAGTGAGCTGAGATCGCGCCACTGTACTCCAGCCTGGGCGACACAGCGAGGCTCCGTCTCAAAAATAAATAAATAAATAAATAAAAATTAAAAAAAAAAAAAAACAAAGACACTGGATAGATGTATTCCTACGATACTCCAAAAGCCTCCAAAAATAGCCTCAAGCAGCAGCCGAATTACACCAGGCCAAAATCTCAGTGGAAACCATCCATCCAGTCGGTTACATTTGTGGGTCCATAATGAAGCTATTAGAGTCAGGTTCAAGTTTTCACATCTCTAAGGTAGTATTTAAATATAAACTAAAGGTGACAACTCATTAGCCCATTCATTACTCATTAGAGCTTCTAGCAGGTCAGAGTTCAAGGAGGAAATGACCAGCCCCCAACATATCAACAAACTCCAAGCATTTTTAATGGACTCTACTATTTCTTAATATTCAGAACTAGTAAAAGCTATAAATCCTTAGTGTCAAGATTCTTTGGGCATCATAGCCAAAGATAATCCATTGGAAACCCTGAGCCAACTCCTTCCTCCTGAGAAATTTCTGGGAAAGTTTCTGTAGGAAGAGGCTGTCATGCCAAACTTTTCCATGCCCAAGCACTGTTCCTCTTACTTCTCAACACACTAACATTTTGGTAGTCTTTCTCAACCAACATTCCCGCCTCCGCCCCCTAGCCACACCCTCCTCACTCCTCAACAACCACTGAGTGTCAAGGCTAGGTCAACAATCTACGACACGATTCCCAAACACCACAAGATGAAATGGCAAAACTCAAGTCACAGTGCTAAGATTTAAAAAGCACATCCAGACTTCCTCTGTGTACCAGTCCCTGGCCCTGAACACACCTGAAGGCCAAGTTCGAAGGCCTTGCCTTTCAAGTGCCCACACAGAGAACAGCCAGCCCATCCAATCCAACCCTTCCTATAAAAGTCAAAGATGAAACAGGGCTCTTCAAAAGGATCCATATCTCTGAAATTGGCTGAGTCATTCTCAGCATGGACTCTGAGGAGCCTAAGAAGGGGGCTAAAAGCCCCAGTCACGTTGGATCCAATCAGAAGCCTCAGGAAAAAGTGTCACTTGGAAGACAGAGGAAAATTGGTGGGACTTGAGTCACTAATTTACTTCTAAAACACTTAGGATCATCTATGACTTCAGCTTAGACTTAAAGTGGAATGTTGGCACCTTTTCTTCAGGAGGAGGGATACAAAGGAAAGTTGGAGCAAGGGAGGAAAAGTTCATTAAATTAAGTCTTGATAAATATCTAAATGTATTTTGTGCAACACAGGATACATTCATTCCTTGGCCTACAACTCTTTGAGCAATCTAGTCTTAAGAAGGGGCCCAAGAAAGCTTCCAGGGCCCAGTGCTCTGTGATTTGGAAAATGGTTTGCAAGTATCTGATGTTTCCTGGGGAGAAGGGAGACATATCAGAAGTAATGGGAGATGCATTTAATAGACAAGTTATGACCAGTGGGCCCAGCAGAACAATTCTTATTGCTTATCCAAAATCTCTGAACCACTGTATGAAGAAAACTTGCTGCCTAGAATAGTCCTGTAAGAGTATCCCCCATGGCATCCTGCAGGCTTTGCTGAAAATATAAGGTGAAAGGCTTTTCCTGATGGCTTCTGGGGCTTAAAGGGAGAAAGGGCCATGAGGAGAACTGGCTAGGCTGACCCCGTACAATGAGGTCATAGAAAACACCAAAGAATCTGTATTATTAGGCAACAAAAACACACCTGAAACTCATCATGATCATCAATAACACCATCAAAACATGTAGTAAGAGCCTGATTACAGGACCTATCATAGGGAGTGAACTGAGAAAGTTCCAAAGCACCAAAACCACTCTTGCTTGTAAAGTTTATAATGGGGGGAAAGGAGAGGATTATTCCAATTTTTATATTAAAATAAAAGATTTAAGATTAAATAAAAAGTGAAATAAATTAACAGTACTAAATAAAAATATAAATGAGCAATATTGCACTACTTACCTCGACTTTTAAAATGAGATGCTTAATGCCTAGAGCCAAAAAGAACAATGAGGCCATTCATCCATTAATTACTATCTCATTATTTAGGAGTTTTATTGACAGCACTATTGTTCTCTTTAATTATTTTTGGGCTAAACTCTTTAGCCCTTATGAAAATCATTAGTAGTAATGTATTTGGGCTTCTCACACCTAGCTTAGGTAGTATCCTCACATACCTTTGATGCCAGTCACAATGAAGGCACAATCTCTTTCTTACGCAAACCCATGGCTGTAATCAAAACAGAGCCGTCAACAGGCTCTGATTCACTCCCTGCTTCTCCCCACTGCTATCATTTGCATGTCATGCTAATATGGGATTTGAGGACATGGGTTAGGTATAACCATAGGGTTATGGAAGCCTAGGGAAAGGATTTATGGAAGTTTCTCATCTGAGACTTGGAGAGAATCTCATCCAGTAGAGAACGGCCTTGAGATCTGCACCCAACCTAGTGGCTATCATTAATACTAAAGAAAAGAAGGCAGGGGAACAGGGAATAAGGTTTATTGGCATACTGAGAAGTATTACCAGAGTCCAACATTAGAATGAAAGACTATACTTATGTAAATCCTTTATCTCAGTAGCTCTTAGATAAGCCATATAAAACAGCTTAGTCACAGGGCCTAAACTAAATTATATCCAGAACTGAATTGAGTCAAAGGTCATACAATACTTACAAGCCTAGAACTAATGTAGATAGAACTTAAACCGTGTCAGAAAAAAATCACAATTTGCCTTTTCCTTAAAAGTCTCTGAAGAATGTATTAATACATTCTGAACTCCAAAACCTCCCTTCCTCACGGTAATGTAAGGAAGTTCAAACTGATATCAAACCTAAATAATCCCCGAGCTATTACTGTCCACGCTCTTTTTTTTTTTTTTTTTTTTTTTTGAGATGGAGTCTCCGTCTGCCACCCAGGCTGGAGAGCAGTGGCGTGATCTCGGCTCACTGCAAGCTCCGCCTCCCAGGTTCACGCCATTCTCCTGCCTCAGCCTCCCCAGTAGCTGGGAGTACAGGCGCCCGCCACCACGCCTGGCTAATTTTTTTTTTTTGTATTTAGTAGAGACGGGGTTTCACCGTGTTAGCCAGGATGGTCTCGATCTCCTGACCTCGTGATCCGCCTGCCTCGGCCTCCCAAAGTGCTGGGATTACAGGCGTGAGCCACCGCGCCCGGCCTACTGTCCATTCTCACATCCCTGCTGTCTCTAGAAATAAAGAAGATTCTTCTCCAAGGTGCCGATGACCCCTTTCCCCACCATTTTCCGTTCCACCCGCCTCTCTCAGGCCCCTAAGCTTCATGCCTTGACCACTGAGATATCTTTTTACCTGGTTCCCCTATCTCCGGCCTTTACGGTTTCCTAGAAAATGCTTTCCAACATTGTATTCCTGCCTCAAAAACCTTCTGGACTCTCCAGCGTCCAGAAAATAAAGTTAAATTCCATGAAATGGTAGTCAAGACCCCTGACAAATTGAACTGGGCCCCAATTCACCTTTCCAACCAAATATCTGCTCAGCATAAGCAGCCACTTACTCAATATTCAAGAAATACATTTGCCACGCTCTGGCTTCTCTCTGCTGCCGACTCTGGTCCTACAGATGGTGCTTACAAGCCCAGCTCAAGAGCCATACAGCTCTGCTTTTGAGTTTGGCTTCACCACTTAGTAACTTGCGTGGCTTTTGACAAATTCCTTTAAGTTTGATAAGCCTTGGTTTTTCTACCTGTTGAAAAGAGATAATAATAATGCATAGCTCAAAAATATATTATGAGAATAAGATGATTCATGTAAATGCTTAGCACGGTGCCTGGGAAGTAGCATGTACCCATTATTCACTTTTTAAATTACTAAATCAAATGAATTATTTGCAGTTCTTTAAGGCAAAACTCAAATTCTACCTACAACTAGAAACTTTTTCCAAACATACCTAAGAATTCCTCTCCAAACTCCCACTGCACTTAAGTTTCCAAACATAATTTAACATCAAATAGCTCTCCGGTTCTTTTTAAGCTGTATATTTTGGTTTTCCTCTACCTAAAATAGAAGTTTCTTGAGAACATATACTGTGTATTATTCTCTGAACCTCTTCAGAACTTATTTTAGGGCCAGACACATAATTGGAACTCAATTAATAGTCCCTAACTGAGGTAAGAGGTGGGACCTGGACACCGGACCAAAGTGAGGACTAGCTGCAACAGGGCCGAGACAGAAGCAGCTTTCCATAAGACACACCCACCAGTGTGTGCCACGTGTTTTCCATTGCCATGGCAACAGCTAGACGTTACCACCCCTTTCCACAGCAATGACCAGATGACCCGGCATAAATTGCCCCTTAATTTGCATATAATTAAAAGTGGGTATCAATGTGAGTGCAGACTGCCTTTGAGCTGCTGCTCTGGGCACACTGCCTGCTCTGCAAGGAGCAGGACCTCTGTTGCTGCTGTACACTGCTGTTTCAATAATCGTTGCTGTTTAATACCACTGCCTTGCCCTTGAATTCTTTCCTAGGCAAAGCCGAGAACCATTCCAGGCTAAGTCCCAATTTGGGGTTTTGCCTGTCCTGAATCATAAACATTCCAAGTACCAAAGTAACTCCCTATTCAAAATCATCTACCTATATTTTATAAACTACTTCGTTTTTTGTTTGTTTTTTTTTTTTGAGACGGATTCTCGCCCTGTAGCCCAGGCTGGAGTGCAGTGACGTGATCTCAGCTCACTGCAAGCTCCGCCTCCCAGGTTCACGCCGTTCTCCTGCCTCAGCCTCCCGAGTAGCTGGGACTACAGGCACCCGCCACCATGCCCGGCTAACTTTTTGTGTTTTTAGTAGAGACGGGGTTTCACCATGTTAGCCAGGATGGTGTCAATCTCCTGACCTTGTGATCTGCCTGCCTCGGCCTCCCAAAGTGCTGGGATTACAGGTGCGAGCCACCGTGCCCAGCCATAAACGACTTCTTTGGCACTTATAAACACTTTATATGTTGCTTAAATTTTGCATGTTAAATTTCAAGCTCCAACCGAGTTCCTCGAAAGGACAGGAGTCCTATTTTCTATCTGATGCTCTTCCAGAGAGGTGCCATTCCTATGAGTCTCGATCCCAGCTGCAATTCAAAAGACCTTGTGAGCTTTTAAAAAATATTAATGCTGAGGCCCCACCCGCAGAGATTCTAATTTAATCGGCCTGTGGCCGGGCCTGGTGATTCTGCCGTGTGGCCAGAGCTGAGAAGTAGCTCAGCTCCCAGCACACATCAAAAGTCAACAAATTCTTGTTGACTTGCTAATTGGCAAGTTGCAGACTATAATGAAGTCTCTCAGCGCTTCTGTCTTTGGGTATGTAAACCCTTTTTCTCTAACTTTCCTTTACACGGGCTTCATCCCGATTCTTACTATTTTCTTCCTGATATCATCCAGCCCATGAGCCCGCAATTCACTTATAGAATTGCCATGTAAGCAAAGCTCCCCTGAAAGTGCTATTTGCTGAGCATAACTTCTTCATGTCTGTATTATTTTCAGTAATATCCACTCTGCTAGTCTTTTAATTCTTTTTTTTTTTTTTTTTTTTTTGGAGATGGAGTCTCACTCTGTCACCCAGGCTGGAGTGCAGTGGCATGATCTCAGCTCACTGCAAGCTCTGCTTCCTGGGTTCACGCCATTCTCCTGCCTCAGCCTCCCGAGTAGCTGGGACTACAGGCATCTGCCACCACGCCCGGCTAATTTTTTGTATTTTTAGTAGAGACGGGGTTTCACCATATTAGCCAGGATGGTCTCGAACTCTTGACCTCGTGATCCACCCGCCTCGGCCTCCCAAAGTGCTGGGATTACAGGCGTGAGCCACTGGGCCCGGCCTACTCTGCTATTCTTTAGACACTCCGCTCCACATAGAGTGTCACCATAGCACCAACAGAGAGACTGGGACATCTGTGTATTACAGACCTATTTCAAGCCTGTCTAAGAATGTACTTGGAAAGAATCTTGTTATAATTTGGGCTTGGCTATACTGTGGCTGCACCGTGTATACTGTGAGGAGAACATGATTTCAATAGTTCAGGATCTGAAGAGGGTCTGGACCAGGCAGAGTCAGGCACAGCAGAGGGCAGAGAGTTTAATGGATGGCTGTGTGCAGAACTGTGGGGTGAACCCTGCTGTGACTCAACCCTCTCAATCCCAGAAGCAGACATGTATCTTCACCCCACCTGCTGGCAGAAAACTGGGGGATTCTTCTCCAGTGAAACCAAATGGCCACCGTAAATGACCTACTGGCTCTGGTGTTTATAGGCTCCCAACTAACAGCTTGCTCCCTGCCTGGACCCTATAGGGAGGCCTGCTGGCCCACAGGGTGTGCATATATTCATTCATGCACACACAGCCCCACACACCCCTCCCACTCAGTGTCTCAGAGCTTCATTCCTGCAGATAAAGAGATGGCCCAAGTCACTAAACATCTGAGGAAAGCCTCAAACATGAAAGACAGAAATCAAACAAACAGGTGGAAAAAAGGAAACTGGCATAATCAGAGGCAATTCAGGGGGTAGAAGAAAAACTTATAAAGAAAGCTGTCATTAACATCCTCAGAGAGATGAGAAAAAATACTGTATCCAGGAAATAGTATGTGATTTCAAAAAGGAAACAATTTGAGAACAAGAAATAACTTTTGGAAAATAAAAATATGATAGCTGAATTTTCAAAGTAGAAGACAGCTGGAAGATCAAATTGAGGAAAAAATAAAAAATAGATTAAAACACAAGGATATAGAATATAATATTAACAATAGTAGAGCAAAGACAAATCTGTAGAAAGTAATATTAACAACAATACTAGGTACTGTTCCATAAACATTTTCTATTCATTTGTAAATGTACATTGACATTTGATCTTTGTAAAAAGGTACCTCAATAATTCCATTTTATGGATGAGGCTATTAAGGCCCATATAAGTTAAGTCAAGGTTCTAAGATAGGACACAGAGTCAGAATACAAAGTAGAGAAATGGGAAGCGAAAGATAAGAAAATTAGTGGATCAACCTAGGACTTGTAATATCCAATTGGTAGAAATTCCAAGAAAAAATAATGGAGGAAATTATAAATAAAAGACTATAACAGAATATTTCTTAACTGCAGGTGAATAAGATGAATTAGCCATCTTAACAATGAATGAAAAAAGACTCACCAAAATGCAGATCATTTTAAAGTTTCAGGAAACAGGATGGAAATCAAGTCCTAAAAGTTTCCAAAGAGGGGAAAAAATCAAACCAGGCCACGTGCACTTTTGATATCACAATAAAAGCACAATAAAAGAACAGTTACTGGTAAAAGTTTCTCTAAGGCAGAACTTAACCTTTACCAGCTCTTCCAAAGTTATCAATCCTAAAAATGGTGAATGGACAGCAATTATCCCATCAAATATATTCACTTTTCACCACGTCATCTAAAAGATGTTCCTGTTTCATAAAAGAGAAACAAGCCTATGGTTTAGTCAGCTTGGTTACCAAGCCCCTGGAGGGTGGGGGGAATGTGTATGTGGTGGGGGATGATAGAGATCCTAGAACAGACCGTTTAAAAATTGTGCTTGAGCCCTTAAAAAAAAACAGACTGAAGAATTCACTAAAAGCAAGTATTTAGTTGCTTTACTTTTCAGTAGCATCCTAGACTAGTAGATAGACTATCACTCGCATCCTTAAACACAAGGCAGAGAACAGTGGGTGGGATGGAAAACATGAATCGCTCCCCTGAGAAAACATGAAATTTCAGAGCATGCTGACATTTGAGAGGTGGGGAAGTTATTCCATTATACTTCAGTTTTGAAAAGTAAATTAGCAAAGGGAGAGAGAGATTGCTCAAAACTTCCATGATTTCTCTGAGAGCTCTTGTATTATCATATGGGTAGCTCCTGGCCCACAAGGTCTAAGTTATTCTAGATTCTGGATGGTGAATACCACTCCCCTTTGATTAGTTTGAGGGCAATAAAGGTCACAGCCCATCTCTTAGGGTTCAAGTTCAATCGTATTCAATGGGTGTTTGCATGGAAACCTTCTCACGTAATAAATAGTCAAAAATATTTATTGAGCACCTGTGGTAGACAAAATAAACATGGTCTGCTCAAGGAGCTTGCAGTCTAGAGAGAGAAAAATAAACAAATAATCCAATAAAGAAGTATATAAACAGATATTTAATCATGACTTGGGGTAAATACTGTACCATGAAAGAAATAAACAGGGTTCAGTGATGGAGCATGTCTGGGGGAGGCTGAGGGTGGGGAGGCCGAGATAGTCTCCAAAGAGGAGACATTTCAGAAGAAATCGAAAGGCTGAAAAGCACCAGCCAGAGAGTGTTCCAGATAGTGGAACAACATAGGTTAAGAACCAGAAACACGGAAAAGCTTATGTTGTAGGAACAGCAAAGAGGATGTGGATGAAGCACAGTGAAGAGACAGGCAGGGCCAGGTCATGCAGGAACAAAACCGACGCACTGTGAGCTAAGCATCCCTGTGCGGGTTGATTAATGGCTATCTTCTAGGGCCTGTGAGGGGCTGCGGTCCTTGTTTTATTATTCCTTTTTCAATATTTTTACTAAATTTTTACTAAAATGTGTCTAGAAACAAAAAAGGTATTCTATCAAATCTCATGTCACAAAAAAAGTAATGTATTGCATGACATCATCGGGATTTTTAAAGCTTAAAATGGACTAACATCAACAGAACCGAATATATCTTCCAGTGGCTTTCGGGAATCCAATCTCTTTAGCTTCTTCTCTAATCACTGAATGTATTGTTCTAGTCCTTCTGTCAGTCCCGCAAATGCCCCAGGCCTTTCCATGCCATACTCCTGCAGAGGTTGTTCTGTTTACCTGCTCCTCCTTCTTCACTTGGTTAGCTTTCATTTGTGCTCCAACTTTTTTTTTTTTTGAGACGGAGTCTGGCTCTGTCTCAATCTCCTTACCTCATGATCGGCCCGCCTTGGCCTCCCAAAGTGCTGGGATTACAGGTGTGAGCCACCGCGCCCAGCCTGTGCTCCAACCTTTAACAGAGGCGCCAAATCCTCCAGGGTGCTTCTCTGACCCCATCCACACCCTCCTCCACTGCAAGTGAGGGGTAAGAGCCTTTCCTCCGTGTTTGACGAGCATCTTGCACGCATTTTTGTCACACCCCTACCACACTGTATGGATAATTTCTGTTTATGCATGTCTTTCCTACTGGACTGAACTTGAATCCAAAAACTGCATCTTAGTCCAGAATCATATTTTCGAAACAACATTTAGTAGAGTGCTGCATATTTAGTAGGTACTCAAAGTTTACTGAACTGTATTATCCACTAATAAGTATAATATGAAAAACATCTGATTTCACAGCTGTCTGTGAAGTGGGGATGAGTAAAACATGGGATTTGGGCTGATCCCAGCGCAAGTCTCAACAGAAGTGCAAAGCATAGACTGTGCATAAAGTGTTATGTCCAATTTTGAAGTCAGGTTTTAAATGACCTGTAACTCTGCAAAAGAGGGTATTGAGAACAGGGATGGGTTTGGAAACAATGTCATCTAAGGAATTGCTAATAGAACTAAATGAGCCCCTAATGAGGGAAAGCTATGTCTTCTTCAACTTGTATCCCTAGTAAATATGCAAAACAGGTGCTCAACTGAGGTTTCTCAAACGTGTTACATGAAGATGTAGGAGTTTGGTCTGATGTGACTGAGTAGGGTTATAGGAAGCTGTCCTCTCCACCAGCCGTATTCAAGCAGAGGCTGAGACCACCATGGAGGCTCTGAGGCTCTGTGGGTGAAGGCTCTGCAGCATGCAGGAGGTTAAACAAGTGACTTCTGAGGTCCCATCCAGCAAGCTGTAGGACTTAGAGTCTATACTGGAATATACGCAAGAGCAGAGGTGTGTGCCCAACATATCCTAGAATATCCTTCCCGTAGTAGGATACAAAGTAGACCACTGTCAGCTTTATTAATTAGCTGCCCACTAAGTGCTTCCAACTCCATGGGTTGGATACTTGAAAACAGAAGAAAGTCACAGTTGCATTTTTTTAGCCAGATTTTAAAAATATTCCTATAAAACCGGTTCTTTAATTACTCCAGTGGTCCCTTTGCTCCCATTCTGTCATCATCAACATCATCATCATCAATTATTTCATGGGAATCCAAAAACTGAGGGTCGATGTCCTAGTTTGCCATGACATGCAGGCTCAACTGAACTAAAGAGGCAGTTATGAACTCAATCACCGTTGAGGCTGGTTAGCCCAGGACTGGGGGTCCACCTCCTTCAGGGTCCCTTCTCAGAGAGCACAGCCTTGGGAGGTGCCTGCAGTGTCCTCCCTCCTCCACCTCCCCAAGCACTGTCACAGCAGCCACCTCTCCTACACTAGCTATGTTACTGCAATACAACTGTTGCTTGCACATCTGTCTCCCCACTAGCTGGAGGCTCCTTAGAAGCTGGAACTGTGCCTTATTCACCTTGTATCTCTACATAGGTCACCCAAGGAACAATACAGCCCGGGAATATGAGTGTGCACTCTGGTGTCGGGTAGACCTGAATTTGTGTTTAGACTCTGCTACTACCAAGTTGGGTAGCCCTGAAGGAATTAATCTCTTTGAGCCATTTTTCTAAACTGTGAAAATGAAGACAAAAGTAAGAATCTTGCCGTAGGATTACTGTAAGAATTAAATGAGATTTGTGTGACTTTTATAAATGAAGAGCTCCTTAAATGTTTGTTTAAAACAATGGGCACAAGGAATTTCAGATGAATGTGTGTTTATCATGATTTAGTACCATCCATTTATTATTTTTTAAATATTGATTTAGAGTTACCATAGGCAAGGCACTGTGCTATGCTCGGTAGGTAACAAATATGTTTAAGAAAAAAACCTCTTGGTCCAGGAATTCATAATCTAGTAATGAGATAGATAAGTAACATACATAGGTACCTATAAAGCAAGACAATCACTTAAATGTGGACTAAAGAATATAAGCATTCTAGAAATCAGCAGCAAGAGCAAATACTTCTGCCTGGAGTGGTCACGGAAGGAGATGGTACATGATCTGGACTCTGAGTAACAGAGATAACTCCGATTGGTAGAAGAAAGAGTTGCAAGCATTCTAGGCAGAGGGGACATCGCAACAGAGGCACAAATACAAAACCATGCATGACGTGGAGACTAGGGTCAGAATGCAAAATAGAATTTCTAAACTTTAAACCATTTTTGCCTATTCAAAGTCATCACATTTCTTCTATGTTCTCCCGAGAGCCTAAAGGATATGTCAGCACTCTCTGTTCTGTCATCTGTATTCCCCAAACAATCACATTTTATCTATCATCTTAAAGTGTAAAGTTATATTATCAGTTATGGAACTGCCACAATACTAGTGCTGGTAATAATGGCCTGAACTAAAACTATCAATGAAGGAATAAACAAAAAAGAACTATACAGTTTATAAAGACTAATCAGAGGTAAGGAGTGAAGGAGATAAATAAAGGGTACTTGGAGCCCCATGCCTATGTGAGGGGACAAATGGGGATCCCATTAAATAAATAGGGATGGATGTCAAAAGAAAGGGTTCCCTAGGAGGCAGCGGTAGCAGAAAGGTGATGAGTTTGGTTTCAGACTTGCAAACTCTATTATCACCCCTTCTAGAAAATTAACCCAAGTCAACTACCCTCAAGAGTGTGAGTAGCCTACTCTTGGCACATTAAGGAGAGTTATTTTATTGTGCTGTAGTCGGGATATCCCAGAATTGAGCCATATCCAGGGGAAAGAAATGCTTCTGTCCAAATGCTCTGAGGCCTTAAATCCCTCGGAGCATTAAAAGGGACTGATATCATTGCATCAGATGGAAATGTCTCTCAGATCAAGCGGTGGTCACAAGGATGCAAAAGTCAGATCAAGAGGCTATACGTATGGATGTATATATAACCCACATATTTTTTGCATACTTCCAAATTGCATTGTTTATGCAGCTGTTCACAAACTCAGCGTCTATGTTTATTTTTGTCCTCAGAGGAAAAAGAGAAGAGAGTTCTGCCTATTAGGCACAGCAAGATCAAAGAGCCCCCTAACCAGGCTGAGAGAGTGCTCCATTCAAGCCTTCCATCTGAGCAAAGATCAAAACAAGACTGATGCCCTCGGAATGGCTCCTCCACCAGGAAGCTTGCAAGGGCACCTGTCGGAATCCTCCATTCACTGCTCACACCAAATGGACAGGCTTTGTGGGAATGAAACATGAAATAACAGCAAGGCCCTCAGAAGAGAAAAGAATTTCCCACCAGGCTTATTAGCCAACATTACTCTCGCAGAACAGGTAACATCACTGTTGTTTTATCAACCAAGTGGGAGGCAGGGAAAAGCCCGGAAAGGTCAACTGACAAACTAAAGGTTATCCAGCAATTTGAAAGTGGACTTAGGAAGTGGGCAGATGGCAAACACTTGCTTTCTCTCTTGGGCAAAAGGGAAAAAACTGATGCCCTTGTGTTTTCTTTCTCCATCTCTGCTATGTGTCACCCTCTTAATTGGTTCTAATCACCCAAAGCAAGGTGATAAGTGTCACATGGAGTGATACTGATTCCCACCATCATTTTGGTTGGTGCATGAGATAGGCATGCCCTTGTAATCTGTGGATGGTGCACTGTTCACCCCATCAGCCTGCAGCCTCCCTCGCTGCCCTCTCCAAGCTGACTGGGGTTTTCTTCAGGACGTGGCAACGTCATTCAGAACCGTGACCAAAATGGCTGTGTAGCAATGTGTGTAGGTATGGGTGTAGCAATGAGTGCAGCAATGTGTGTAGGTATGGGACTCCACAGTGGTCCTTGTTGAAAATTTCAGGACATCATAGATACTGGATTATTTTTCATGAAATCTTTGATAGAATCATTCATTAGAGTGGATTTCCAGTGCAGGACTCCAAACCCTTGTTCTGGTGGTGTCCTTATACCTGTTGACCTTTCTGTGCCTTTCAGAAAAGTACTAGTTAGCCTGGGCAACATAGCAAGACCCTGTGTCTGAGATAAATCTTAAAAATTAGCTGGGCATGGCAGCACACATCTGTAGTCCCATCTATCTACTCAGGAGGCTAAGGCAGGAGGGTCACTTGAGCCCGGGAGTTCAAGACTGCAGTAAGCTATGATCACACCACTGTACTCCAGCCTGGGCAACAGAATGAGATCCTGTCTCTAAAAAATATTTAAAAAATACAATTTGCCATGTGATCCAAACTCCAATTGTAATGAAAGCAACCAAAGACTATTTCAGCAAGAAGCAGGATGAGGGCTAAGTTACTGTTTTCCATCCAGGCACTGGAGATTCCACATAAAATCTATAGTAGGAAATGCCAGCCAGTTGTATGCCAAACGTAAAATGGACAGTCATAAGGGGAAGCGGGGCACCACCACCTCTAGCTGGGGAAACACTCCCAGAGTGCCGAGTGGGGACTGTGGCCTACGGCATGTTGGAAAATGGTGGTGCAAGAGTAAAGGCTGCCTCTCCTGAAGGCTGAGAAACCAGTAGCAGCCTCCTGGAGGAACTAGGAATAACATGCAGAGACATCTAGATTTCACACAAGCCTTTAAATATGATCCAGTGCAAGGCCATCTCATCCCCATGATAAAAATTAAGTTTGCAACACTGCCCTAATATATCCACTTCAATTTCTTCCACCACCTATTTTATAAGCAATTAGGAGTGCAGTAGAAGAAACAATTTCAAAGTAAATGACTAACAGTGGCCACCTGACTGGGGAACCCAAAGAGGCTGGAAAAACCCATTTGAGCTGAGAGCTCTGTAAAGCAGCAGAGCGGCAGGTGAGGCCATTGCAACACGAGGACAGCTGAGCCTTCTTTCAAGGACACCATTAGCATTCCACCTGGTCTTACTACATGCCTACTTCTCCAAATATGCATTTGCATATAGAGTTGATTTGCAAATACCATTCTCCTCATCTGAATACCTTCTTCACTGTGTGCTGTTTGGCTCCTCACTTGGCCTGAATCACTTCCTTCCTGGAATGTCTTATGTTCTGATAGACTTTAAGCTCCTTGAGGACAAGGACTCCTAGGGTTTTTGTTGTTGTTTGGTTTGGATCTCCCTCTGTGTCTACAATGGCATCTTCCATAGCTTAGGCATTCAAGTAGCAGTTGTTGACTAAGTGATTAATTCACTGATTTCTCCTTTAGAGGATCTGCTGGGAACCTGAGACAAAGAGAGTTAACCAACCAGTTAATCCTCTGACCACTGAAGTCTCCCCAGTATTTACAAAATAGTGGATTGATTGCTTTAATTTCTGAAACATTAAATTTCATTAACAGCATTTTCATGAATAGCTCATTTTTCTCTGTATAAAATACTATAAATGAAAGGGCACTATTATTAGCCCTTTTTTTTACAGATGGGGAAACAGTGACATTTCAATATTAAACGGCCTGCCTAGTCATGCACTGATTTTTACATTCACTCACTCATTTATGCATTCAAACAGCTGTTGGATGCTTATCAGGCCTATAATAGTATGGTACCCCTGACAGTTTACATGCACACTTTGTCTTTTAATCATCATAACAATCCTGTGTAGTGAGTATGCCTTTTTTTTTTGGAATGGGGAAACAAATGCTCAGTGTGTCTAAGCAATGTGCCCAAGCTAACATGCTAAGAAGTAAGGGACTGAGAACTCAAGCCAGGTCTGTGCCCCCAAAGCTGCAGGCTTCTGCTGGTATACAGCGATGCCTCTTAAGGAAACCCTGAGACACATAGTTGGACGGAAAGCCAAGCTTCACACCTCTAAAACGGCAGTCATTTCACCTCATCCTATACACTACGATGATTTATATTTGTTCATACACTTCTATGTAAGGATATTTATGTCTTTTGCATATTTATTTTATCTGAAAAAAAAAAAACCACTGTCAACCACATGTTCTGGAAGTTGGCCTTCATTTCTTTGAATGCCTTTTTTTTTTTTGAGACAGAGTCTTGCTCTGTTGCCCAGGCCGTAGTGCAATGGTGCAATCTTGGCTCACTACAACCTCTGCCTTCTGGGTTCAAGCGATTCTCTCACCTCAGCCTCTGAAGTAGCTGGAATTATAGGTGCCTGCCACCACACCCGGCTAATTTTTGTATTTTTAGCAGAGACGGGGTTTCACCATGTTGGCCAGGCTGGTCTCCAACTCCTGATCTCAAGTGATCCGCCCGCCTCAGCCTCCCAAAGTGCTGGAATTACAGGTGTGAGCCACCGCGCCCGGCTTCTTTGAATGCTTGATCCACTTATCACAAGTCTCTACCTACAAGGTGCTATGGACAACTTTGACCAAATGGATCAACCTTGCAGAAGCCGCTGTGTGTAAACTGCAGGCTGGAGTTAGTTGCTCTTTCTGATCTTGTCTCTACATATCCTATGTCAATTTATAGTCACTACAACCTCTTTCTAACCACAAAATTGCATGATTAAATTATTGAAGTCTAAAATTTTTAAAAAATAATTTAAAGAAATAAAGCCACTTTACCTATTTTCCAACCCCTCTGGTTTCCTCCAGGACTCACTATCATCCATTATCCAACTTCCTCATAAACCTCAAACTGTCTATACTTTGCTTTAAGCAAAAAAACAGGTGCTCAAGTCTCTGCCATACTAAAACTATGTCTTAACTTATAACCATCTCTAACAATTTCTCTCTTTCCTACCTTAGCCAAGTTTCTTGCAAGACTATATTATTTCCACCGTCTCATTTCCCATTAACTCCTAAATTTACTGCAATGTTGATTCTATCTCAACCATGCCAATGAAGATGATAATGTCAGGGTCATCAACAACCATTTTTATATCCAGAATATGTTTCTTAGTGAAGAGCAGGAGCTTGCACTCCTAACAAGTTCCCAGATATCACCGGTGCTGCTGACCCATGAATCACATTTTAAGGAGCACGGCTCTGACTACTTTTCAGTCTTTATCTCATTGGATCCTTCAGCTGCCTTTAACACAGCTGATCACTTGTTCCTCTGGAAATTCTCTTCTTGACTCTCTTTTCTAATCTTTCTTTATCTCTCTGGGTAGGCTTTTGCTTAGACACCTAATTCTCTCCTGCCCATTATATGCTGGCAGTCCCTCTGCTCCATCCTTGACCCATTATATGCTGGCAGTCCCTCTGCTCCATCCTTGACCCACGCCTGCCACCGCCCTGGGTCATCTCTTGCCTGGATGATGGCAGAAGCCTCCCAACAGGCTCTCCTGCCTTCAGTCTTATCCCTGTCACGTCATCCTCCACAATGATTCTCCCCAAACCCAAATCCAATTATGTTATTCTCTTGCTTAAACCCATTCAGTGATTCCCCAGAGCCTACAGAATAAAATCTCCACGGCACAAGCCTTCTTGAGTATAGAATGTATACTTTACGTTCTATTAATATTGGCCTACCCTTAGTTCCCAGACACATACTATCTGTTTCCAGCCACTTTATCTTTGGTCACATTTTCCCCTCTTCTCAGAATGTCCAAAGCCTCACTCCAGAAGTCTCGTTCTCCTGGTTAACTCTCATTTATCCTTTAAGATTCAGCTTAGGTTTTCTCATCCAGAAGATCTTCCCCAGCCTCCCCCACAGACTGGGCTAAGTCCCACTTCCTTCATGCTCCCATGGTGCCGCCATGCTTATTACCTTTTTCACAGCACCGCCCAGGGTATTTAAATTGACTTCTAATATGTTTGTACCCCTTTACTACTCAGGAACTCTTTGAGAGGATAATGCATCATTATAGCTGCTCCCTCAACCTCTCAACCTGGCAAAAAGTAAGCACTCAATGAATGTTTTCAGAGCTGAGTTAAACTTCTACTTCTCCTCTCCCAAATGAAGGTGCTCACTAGATAAGCAGTCATAAGTACCCTTTGGCTCTAAAGGTCTACGGTTCTAATCAAAGACCAAGTCTCAGCTGGGCATGGTGATGCACACCTGGAATCCTGAGGTAGGAGGCTGGACTCGAGGCCAGAGGCAGGGCTCAGACACCACAGGTGGAAGTTGGACATCAGACCAAATTGAGGACTAGCTAAAACAGGTCTGGGGTGGGAGGCAGCTTCCCATAAGACATGACCACTAGTGTGCCAGGTCAGTTTACCATTGCCAGGCAGCACCCAGAAGATACCACCCCTTTCCATGGCAATGACCCAATGACTTGTAAGTTACTACCCTTTTCCTAGAAATGTCTGCATAAATCACCCTTAATTTACATATAATTAAAAGGGGGTATAAGTGACTATAGAACTGCCCCTGAGCTGCCATTCTGGGCACACTGCTTATGGGGTAGCCTTGCTCTGCAGGGAGCCGTCCCTCTGCTGCTGCTGTACACTGCCACTTCAGTAAAAGCTGCTATCTAACACCACCAGCTCACCCTTGAATTCTTTTCTGGGCAAAGCCAAGAACCTGCCCAGACTAAGCCCCAGTTCTGGGGCTCACCTGTCCTGTGTCAATCCTAGCTGCTGGAGAGGCTGAGACAGGAGGATTGCTTGGGCCACAGAGTTCAAGACCAGCCTGGATAACATAGTGAGACCTCATCTTGTTTAAAAAGAGAGAGAGAGAGACAGAGAGGTAGAGAGAGAGAGAAGGTCTCTAGATTCAAGAGAAGCAGAAAGCAGCAGCCAACCTAAAGTCAAACTTGCTCTGTTGACATTCCAGACGACTTGTCATCCCACTTTGCCTCTCTGGTCAATATGAAGGTCTTCCCATAAGAACAGCAATCCAATTAAGAAGCTGCCTAATTAACTGCACTCCCAGAGAGCCTACAATACTGAAGTTCTATATATTATGAATTCAATATTCCACTGACAGGCTAATCCATTGGGCCAATCTGAGCTGACCCAGGGGACCATGATATAGGTAGTCTGTCATGATGTTCCTTGAACATTGAGAAAAGTGTTTATGCTTTTTCCCTTGCTGAAAATATCCCTAGGTTGAACTGCAATTCCAGAATGGTGCTCATGGAGGTAAAGAGTACAGCATGACTTTCTCTGAGCTTTTCTCTGTATTATAAAGGAACAAAACACAGTTATCCCCAGGCTCTTGAGGTCAAGCAAACACAGCCACGTAGATCCCTTCTCTCACTGCCCTGCTTAGCTAGTTGGTTCTCCTAAGGTTCTGTTGAGCCAACTATTGGAACTAAATCAAACTTAGCTTTTACCAACAATGCTGAACTGTGTTCTACACAAAGTGAGCTAACACATTTCCTGACCTCCCATGCAGAATTTTGATAAACCTAGCTAACCAAATGATGGATGAACCAGAATCGAAAATACTCAAACACGGGGTTCTAAATTTCCAATGGGAACAGCAACAAGATTTATTTTTTAGTTCACCTGTTGCAACTATTCCAATGCTTTGCCATGAACTGTGAATGTTTAAACTCTCAATTAGAATTACTTCAGCAAATATTTATTGAGCATGTGCTTGGAATAGGCAAATTTTACACATAATCATATCTGGTGTTTTCCTAAGTGTCTTATTTGATATTTAAGAATCTTCAGGCACTTCAGCAATTAGCATGATATCTCTGTCCAAAAAGAGAAACAGAGTTCAAAAGAAGTGAAACAACTCATCCATGCTACTCCAGGGGCGCATTACAAAACTAGAAGTAAACCCAGCCTAATCGAGTGAGCCTCTTTTCCTGGTAAAACACAAAGCCCTATCTAATTTCATCAAGACACATGGATCATACTCTGACCCTCCAAGGCAGCAATGATGAAGAGAAGAAAGCAAAACAGCTATAAATGTATGGAGCAACAGTAAGTCCAAAACCACGTAACTACAAAAACACCCAAGTCACCATCACAGTCTGCATCATGCTTCCATTATACAAGTATTAGGTTGAGTTTACACAGGTTCATTTTAAAAATGCAACTTCTAAAGATGCAGTTGAGATCGTGTTATCAGTAATAGCCTACTACATCTTATACAGTGACATCCACAGCACTAGATAGCTAAAGATTGGTGATAAAAACAATTACCCTGAAGGTCATGAGATCCTCAACCATCAGAAAATGTTCAGCTGTATTCAACATAGTGTTCAGAAAAAGAACTCATTTTAGAAATGTTCTGCCTCTGCTAGCTCATTCCTCTCAGCCTTCCTTTTCATCTTGTAGGTCTCAACTTAGAGGCTGCCCTCCCTGGGCCCTCATCAACTGCTCGGCCAAGTCTCAGTCTCAGTTAGGTGTCCCTCAGCACACCCACCTTCCCCCATCATGGAATTGGTCATATGATTCTGGTAACTGCGTATTTACTCATCTGTGCCTCCCACAAGAATGAGGGCAGGGGCTCTGACGCTCACATCACCATCATCTGTGCAGTCTTCACATAGCGCCTGGTGCGTAAATGCTCCACAATATTTTGTTAATGAACTCTAGTTGAAACGATAAGTGTTGTTAGCTTTCCTTTGTTTTAATCAGAAAGTTCAGTGCGGATCACTGCATCATTTAAGGGTTAAATTTAATTTGTGAAAGCTTTTAAGGTGGATACTAAGTATTTGATAAACTTGTTTAGGATCCAATTTTTTATAAAAATAATCATAGCCACCTATACAATCTCCTGTGCACAAAAAGAGCCAAGTGAGCTCATGAATAGTTTTATTTCAAATGGGTCAGCACTGTTAAATGATACTCTAAACATTCTTAGGCCATTTTCCAATATCTACTAGCACAAGCCAGGTTCCTTCATGAAAAGATGCTTAATACTAGTTATATGCATTAGATAACTTAATGACTTCAGTTTCTTAGCACTTTTCATCTCTGAATTTTTTTTTTTTTTTTTTTTTTTTTTGGAGACAGGGTCTCTGTCACCCAAGCTGAGTGCAATGGCATGACCACAGCTCACTGCAGTCTGGAACTTCCAGGTTCAAGAGATCCTCCCCATTTAGCCTCCCAAGGAGCTGGGACTACAGGCACATACCACCACGCCCGGCTAACTTTTGATTTTTTGTAGAGATGATGTCTCACTATGTTGCCCAGGGTGGTCTTGAATTCCCAGGCTCAAGCAATCCTCCTGCTTCAGCGTCCCAAAGTGTTGGGATTACAGGTGTGAGCCACCGTGCCCAGCCTTGTAAGTTTTTAAAGGTTTTCTAGTTATTCTTATCATCAGCTTTATGGGACACTAAGTTGACAAGAACTACTCAGCCTCTACTTTATGGGAGTTCATTTGTGTGTGAGAATAGATAGGATGTAAAATCCACGAGCTGGTAACTCCACCAGTCTTTCTTCTGGGGCATCTTGGGGCAAAGAGTTCAGGGGTTCTAGGAGACACAGTCATTGTCTACAGCTGCAAGTTCAAATCCCACGTCCTGTAGCTCTCAGTGTCCTCATCAAATTCCAGCATATTCTATTACTCCAATTCCTTTTTCATGTTTAAACTGTTGTGAAGAGTTGCTATGCACTGTTTAACAGCTGCCACCTCACCCCGTCCCCCCACCCACCACATGGGTTACACTTTAGTCGTGTAGATTAACTTGAAATGAACCATTATCCCTCATGATGAAGTACAGACAATATGAACTTAGAGAGTTTTCTTAAAAAGTAGACTGTTTACTACCTACAAATAAATCCTTTAATTTAAGAATTCCCAAGCTGGAAGAGATCACTGCAGAAAATATAGTCTACTAGCTAGGTGTGACAAACTGCATATTATAAATACTTAGACAAAAAAAAAAAAAAAAGGTGAGCGGGGAGGAGTGGCAATATCAGAAAGCCACAGGTGTGGGGCCAGGGCGATCCCTAAATCCCAGGGCAGGGAGACGTCCAGTAAGAGAAAACATATTACCTACGTCAAGTAAGAGAAGAAAAGTGCTGTAAAGAAACACGAGCAGTTTAGTAAGGTTCAAAACCGTACTATTTTGACCATCTACTAAGTGCAAAAATGTATGCTGGTGTGAGGGGCCCCAAGATGAAGGAACAGTCTTTGCTGGAAGGAAGCTCAGAGCCCCACGGGAGAGACAGTCGATGTCATGCATTAAATAAGCCGGTGCTACCGGAGCACACAGAGAGGGCAGCTGACGGATGGATCTGGTGGTTATTATTACAACCCTAGCTTCTTGCAGATTGTGTTTCCTGGCTTTCTGCTGTAGAAACAGACAGAAACATCTAAGATTCTATATTTTTCAGAGGTGAAATCTTTTGTCCACACGAGATTCAGGAGACTGAGCTCATTCAATCTCTATAGCAAACCCTGAGCACGGGTGTCGCTATACCCATTTCACCACGAGCAGCCTGCCCAGGTCACCCAGTGAGCGGCAGAACCGGAAGCTGAACCCACACCATCAGGCTCCAAGTCCTGCTGCCTTCCTATTACTTTCCTGAAACAGATTGTACGCGTGCAGAGATTCTCTTTAAGGAGAAGACAGTCAAAACCCACCCCCAGGCAAATGCAGAGCTGACCAGCACTGAGGGATTAGAGGAGTGGATTTCTTCCATGCTGAACCATGGCTATTTCAGGATGGGTGCAGAGAGAGAGGGCTGAACGTGGCACTGGAGGGGTGTGACCGAGAGGGCCGGACGAGATTCCAAGAACATGAAAAGCCTCACACACAACCCTAAATGCATGGAACTCACGGCCCACTAACTCAATCTAATCCAAACGACCTCACTAAAATCACTCTTGCAAAGCTGCTGCTTCCTTCAGACAGAAACCCTCAGGACAGTTTGTGGACAAGCTGTCAGAGAGGCCTGTGCCATTATTTGTTGACACAACAGCAGGATCCTTCAAGGGTAGTGCTGGTCCTCGAACATCACTGGCGACAGCAGAGTTGTATGACAATGGAAATATTGTCAATCCCAGAAACCAGCCTACGGGAACTAAATAGACTCTCTAGGCTCGGCACAGTCAACAGGGTAGAGAAAAGCATTTTAAAAATCAAATCCCAAACTGTCATTATGGATTTGATTAGTGACTTTGTTTTTTAAATTATATGAAATAAATTAAGATGCACAGAAGCAACAAAATATATATTATTATAAAAAGCAACTTGTGGCTTCTAATTTAGAAATGGTAGTACAGATTCATATAGCTAGTTTAGAGTCATTGTATTTCAAAGGCATTGCAAGCCTCCGAGTGATCTTGGTTGAGCAATTTAATTACTCTGGGCTTTGGTTTTCTTTCCAGTCAAAAAAAAAAAAAAAAAAAATGCTCAGTGGACTATAGCTTCCTGCCTGTCCTAAACCTCGGTGCCTTTGCACAGCTCTGCAGATTATTTCAAAAGGTTTCTAAAGTCTTTTGAAGCTAAAAAAATGTTAGAAATAAACATTTCTTTTCCAGTCCGCAAATAAATGTGAGTAGGGCAGAGGCCATTTTACCTATATAATGCAATTCTTTTGTTGCTCTGGATGAAAAAGCTTTATTAATGTTTAATTTAGAGAAGTACTTCACATTCTAACTAAAATTATTTAATATTTTAAAATTCATTTTATTAAAATATTTATAAAACATATACTGTTAAATTGGGAAGACTTATTTTCTAGTGGTTTTACAATAAATGCCTTGATTTGGTTTAGAAATTAAAATAAATCATTGTTCAACTCTGGGGAAAAAAAATTAACCAAAAAAAAGCCACTAAAAATAAATCCACTTCATAGGTAGTTAGCATGTGTCCCAAAATAAAAACTACATCTGTTTGTTCAAGGCGCAGATATTACAATTTTCATTAAACTGTAGAACTATTTTTCTCATAGAAAAACTATTTCACTTAAATGAGTCCTCCTGATCATTAGTTTTCTAAAAAGGAATTTAACAAGCACGTTCAAAGCAGCAAAAACAACCGCAAAGCCCATCAACAAAACAGATAAACAGTGTGGTTTATGTACACACTGGACACTCTATCAATGAAAATGAGTGAACCGTAGGTACACACAGCAGCAGAGAGGAATCTGGGAAATGCAATGCTATGAGAAAAAGCAAGTCACAAAAAGTATAGTGTGATTCCATCTATATAAAGTTCAAAAATGTCCAAAGCTCAACAACATATGATTTAGGGATAACACATGGCAAAACTACAGAGAAAAGCTGAGAACTGAAATACTGGTGACCTCTAATGGGCGAGAGACGCAGACAGCATCAGGGAGGGGAACCCAGGCAACCCAGAAGAAATGTTCTTTTTCTTTTGTTTAAATTTATTTCTTAAATGTTTTATAGGGATGAGGTCTCACTGTGTTGCCCAGGCTGGTCTCAATCCTGGCCGCAAGCAATCCTCCTGCCTCAGCCTCCCAAACTGTTGAAATTATAGGCATGAGCCACCCTGTCTAGCTGAAATATTTTTCTTAAACTCGGTGGTGGGTAGACACAAGTGTTCATTGTATTACTATTCTTTTTATCATACATATATTTTATAAACATTTTCCTTACTCAATATTTAATTTTTAAAAATATTAACAGTAAGATAAAATTCATTTAAATCATAGCCATTCTGGAATAGTTCCTAAGGTTGTGGATAAAATATTGAACTGTGTCCCTGTCATTAACTCACTTTGCAAATTTGGACACTAATACATTCCCTAGAACTTCAGCTATGTAAGAACTTTACTGCTCCAGGAAAAAAAAAAAAAGGATATCCTAATCATTCTAGGGATAGTTTTATATGGCCTACAAAGAAAGAACTAGATGAGGAAAATCAGAAAATATTTAAATATTTAATATTTTTAGAAAGCATTACTGAGGATCTATCTACTCTGTACCCAGCACCATACTTTTCAAAATAAGAAATTCTTGAGTCTAAGCCGCATTAGACAACAGAGTTCCCAAAGGGTGATCAGGACCGGATTTGTCTTCTGTTCCTCCACTCTTTTTGTTGTTGTTGTTTTTAGATATAGGATTTTCCTCTGTTGCCTAGGCTGGAATGCAGTGATGCAATCATAGCTCACTGCAGCCTTGAACTCCCGGGCTCAAGTGATCCTCTGGTCTCAGCTAATTTTTTTTAATTTTTATTTTCAGTAGAGGCAAGATCTCTCCATGTTGCCCAGGCTGGTCTCAAATTCCTGGGCTCAAATGATCCTCCTGTCTTGGCCTCTCACAGTCCTAGGATTACAGGCATGAAAAACCATTTCTGGCCTTCTATCTGTTTCTTTACCTGTCAAATGAGAATAATAATAGTATCTCCTCATATGACTGTGGTATAATTAAATAAGTTAGCCGGGCGCAGTGGCTCACACCTCTAATCTCAGCACTTTGGGAGGCTGAGGCAAGTGGATCGCTTGAGGCCAGGAGTTCAAGACCAGCCTGGGCAACATGACAAGACCCCGTCTCTACTAAAATACAAAAAATTAGCTGGGCACGGTGGCACGCATCTGTAATCCCAGCTACTCAGGAGGCTGAGGCCCAAGAATTGCTTGCACCCAGGAAAGAGAGGCTGCAGTGGGCTGAGATCATACCACTGCCCTCCAGACTGGGCAACAGAGCGAGACTCTGTCTCAAAAAATAAGAATCAAACAAAAAAAAGTTAATTCATATAAGAGCATTCAGAGCAGTTCCTGGCACATAGTATTATACCAGTGTTTCCTGTTATGTGTGTGTATTGTTGTTATTATTATTGTTTTCTCAACATCATCTGTGATTTGGAGTAAGAAAATCAGGTGTCACCTGTACCACACATACTTTTCTTGGAAGTGGAATTTTACCTACCAACATCAGTCATCTCCTCTGACATTAATCAACCTTGCACTTGTGCACACTCCTCTCCATTTTATGGTAAGGGCCAGATCTCAAGGGTTCTTCAGCCTACTGGCTGGTAAGCCCGACAGTGCACAGGAAGTTGCAGCAAATCAGGTTAATTTCGCATCTCTCACCCCACAGTGGGTTTCATTAGCTCAAAGGTTACCTTGGAGACGCAAAGCCTCACCCTGACCCAAGGGCCTCGATGTAAATAAGAGAGCAACTAGAAAGAGTCGTGCTTCATCCTTCCTGAGAGGTCTGGCAGTTCCTGACCCTGAAGAGTTGAAAATTCCAAAGGCACATAGTCTCCTGCACTTCCCCAGCAGAGTGGACCATCCCAATTAAGTGCTCCATCCAGCTATGCAAGCCCTTCAGGACAGAGCTGTGGCGATGTGATTGTGTAACTTTTATTACCATTACTATTACTTCTAGGGATGGGCAGCAGGTTAAAATCAATTAAGAAGCATATAAACTGTCACCCAAATCTCAAACTGAAAAATGCCAGTGATGCTGACACGCCCAGCCTCTCCTCAGGGGCCATCCTCAGATTCCCCCTGGGAAAACCGGTCAGGGCTGCGGCAGCAAAGAGAAAGTCCCAAAAATACTCTGTTGAATTCTACCACTTTACTATAAATATTTTTGACCCCCCTCTCCGTGCAGAAAATCCTATGTTACTTCTAGAAAGGTCTGGAAATTTATCCTTAAAGCCCAGAGCCTGATCTCACTTTAAGAGAGTCCCTGCAAAATTCCCCATTAAACTCCCACTGTCGGGTCTTTCTCGTGTCACAGGATGACAACAGAACCCTGGATCAAAGGAGGTATTTCTGTGCCCTGGAATGACATCATAGTTTGTGGATCAGTAAAAACCTTATTTCGTAACTGAGGAGCTCTGCTTCCAACAGTCTAGTGGAAGGGTTGGCGAACCTTCCTTGTAAAGGGCCAGCAAGTCAATATTTTAGGCTTTATGGGCCATGCTGTGTCTGTCACAACCTCTCCCTCCACTGTGACAGCATGAAAGCTGCCACAGACAACACGCAGACTGGTGCATGTGCTGTGTTCCAATAACATTTTTATGTAAGGACACTGATCTCTGAATTTCACATAATTTTCACAGGTCACAAAATGTTCCGCTTTTGATTTCTTTTCCTCCGTTTACAAATGTGAAAACCATCCTTAGCTTGTGGCAGTAGAACAATTCGTAGTGGGCCAGATTTAGCCAATCCCTGGTCTAGCTTTCTGTGGAAACACCATAATACATGTAATTCCCTGGAGACTGCACGGAGTCCCTCCCGAAAAGCAGCAAATTAATCCTCCTTCATCAATCACTGCTCCCCAACATACTGGGAAGGTAAGATGTGTTTTACCAACAGCAGAAACTGATGTATTGAAACATCACAGAATGAGGCAGTGGAGGCTCTGGAGGAAAGGTTTTTGACAGGAGTTCTACTTTAAATCCTGCTTCCACACCGCCTGTGCGTCAAGTACACACAATTTTCTGTGCGCCACTGCATGAATACCATTACTGTATTATAATACAGTCGTCATGATCTTTTGTGACCCAGGATGATGAAATTTTTGAATGCACCATTAATACATATGATGATTGGGCTACCTGTGTGGCTGGGCAGGCCATTGCCCAATCAGAAGTCATTGACTGCTGTCAGTTATGAGGAACGCCTCTGAAAATAAGCACGTACTCACAGGGCCATTTCCAAATGAAATCTTCCATTCTCATTTTTCAATTTGTTTTTCTCTTGGAGACAACAAATGCTGAGTAAGCATTTGGATCCCTGTTTCAGTGGACTAACTTGTTTCCTTACCCCTCACTCTCCCTTCCCCATTGGCCAACATTCCTTTTCCACTCCCACCCCATTCCTGCCTACTCCCCTCCTACTGGAACACAAACACATGCATTTTGTTTTTCTGAATCCATAGGCTGAATAGAATATTCTCAACAAGATGCCAACAATCCATGTCTCTGACTGAGTCCTATTTCAACAATTCAGAAAACTCAGACTCTATGGGTCTGAGGACCCTAGGGGACAAAGTCAGCCTTCTCACTCTTCATAAATCCATGCCACTCCGTCTCAGTGGTGATGACACATCCACCTGTCTTATCCCACCTGGCCCCCACCCACCACAGAACCTGGATGAGGCCGCTAGAGATTGCCTGTCGGAATATCATTATAAATGGCTGGACAGAGGCATCACCCTGTTCACTGGCGATGCCTTTGCACCATAGAAGGTGAGAACTCCTCATCAAGAGAGTTCTTCTCACACCGTGGAGGGGATTCATCAATTAAAGTATTTCACCAGCAGATACTAAACTTCATAAGACACTAGTGACCAGCTGAGAAACACAATCCCAAAAAAATCCACGTGGAACTCTTCCTCAGGCAGTTCCTCCACATGACAGCCATCCATCGTTACCACTTAGAATACATTCAGAAGCTAGCCCCACCAGTAATTTAAAAGCTGTCACAAAGGCACTTCATTTGGAACTCACTCTGAATCACAGACCCAATAATATACTAGGAAAGTGATTACCTTTTTCCATGCTACCTAATTGGAAAAGAACATCTCAGTGGAGTTATTTTCCTCTCTCAGTGCTCGAAAATAAGAAAAAAAGAATAGTTTCATTTTTTCTTTCCAAAAAAAAAAAAAAAGACTATCCCTAACTCTACTCTTGAAAGAAGAAAAGAAATCAAACGTGTTGAGAAATTCTGCCACTTTTCTAGGACAGTTCTCGAGACTCTTACAGCTGTGTGATGAAACATTTCCTAGGGGCAATTAATCCTAGGAAACTCTTGTAAAAAAAAGAAATAAAGTAACAAAGCACATCTTGTGATGTTGTAGCGTTGACCTGTTTGTGCCACTCGTTTATGAATTTATAAAATTCTGAATTCATATTACAAAACAGAAAAGTGGGAGGAATGAAACATACCTAATTCATGAAGACTTGAACTCAAACAATTCACAGACCACTCAGGTTGCAAGGGGCCTTAAAAGCAGCCAGTGTCGCTGTAACCCAGAAAAATGCCCTGGAGTAAAGTGGGGTTTTTTAAGATTTTAATTTTTCTTAAGTTTAATTCACCAATAATGGTAATCTTTCCCTAAAGGGTTGTACTTCAGTGATGAGGTTATTATTGTAAGATAATTATTTTTAATAGAAGCTATCAAATACTAAGCACTTTGTTACCACAAACTACACTAGGAGTCTTATATACATTATCTCATTTAACCTCCACAACTAATCCTATCATGTGATTATTATTATCTTCATTTTACAGATGAGGAAATTATGTGTCATAGAAGTTAAGTTTACCTAAGGTCACACAGCCAATAAAATACTGAGAGCTTTATATACATTATCTCATTTAACCTCCACAACTAACCCTATTATGTATGTGATTATTATTATCTTCATTTTACAGATGAGGAAACTGAGTGTCATAGAAGTTAAGAAATTTACCTAAGGTCACACAGGCAATAAAATACAATAAAACCCAGGACCGTCTGACTCAAAACCCCAACAGTAGGATTACTCCACTAAATGGTTTCATACATTTGAGTCGTGGGGTACAAATTACATCAATCTCATATTTAAGCTGTTATCTACATTATAGTGGTTCCCAGAGTTGACTTTTCATTGTAATCATACAGAAAGGTTTTTAAAAATAGAGATTCCCAGAATCCACTCCAGCTCAGCCAGATATAATGTGAAAAAATAATCTCGTTCTTTTAAGTGATGCCAATCAACGGCCAGACATTTTTTCTCACTGAACCTAATGAGTATTCCATGAAAAATATCCGAAGTGTTAACTCTCAAGGCATTTGGTTGGCTTTAGTTGTTCAGCACTTTCTCTCTAGTTGATAATGAATGAATGAGTAGGAATTCCACCCTTGATTCCCCTAGGAAAGCTTTATTCAAAGAATGACAGCTGATGGAAGCACCGTGACCCAGAGAGTGGTAGCGAATGCTACACAGACACAGACACAGACCCCAGGGCAGTGAGGAGTGGAGAGTCACACAGCCAGATGGTAACAGGTCTGCAATCTCCCAATCACCTCCCTTCCCCCCAAAACCCCACCGCCTCTTGGAATCCCTCTGGAATCATTCAGAAACCCCAATCACCACAGGAAATGAAAGACTAACTGGCACACATTAAATTAGTATAAATATGTGTGAAAGAGTTGGCAGGTTCAAAATAAGTTCCAACAGAGCTGATGAATTAATTGGACCTTGCCATATATATTTTTTATATCTACACACACACACACACACACACACACACACACACACTATGTTGCCTATATGTAATGAGACAGACATGTTCTAATTTACACATTTTCATATAATCATATCCAGTACTGGAGTCTATATTGAAAGAGACAGATGCAAGTTCCAATCTCAACCCTGCCACTTATTCGTGTGACCCCGTTCCCATTTCTTAACCTCCTTGAGATTCACTTCCCCTGCCTGAAAAGCAGTGGTAATAGTAACTATTTCACTAGAACACATTTATGTATACAAGCACCTAGCACAGTGCCGGGCACATGGTTACCATTTATTATTGTTGTTACTGCTATTTAGCAGCTCCCTAAGAAATGAAACATGCTGTTTAGCCCCTGATTGTTCTAACCAGCAAAGGCCCAATCTCCCAGTAGAAAAAAAAGCAAGCACTCCAATAGGGTGTTCCTTCATGCCTTGCTCTAAACTGATGATTGAAAACATGCTTCCAATAGCCACAGCTGTCTAACGTGCTGAGGTTCATTAATGAGTTACCATGATATCCAGGGATAACAATATTAACAACACCTTCCCGAAATATCTCCTCTGGGGTAACTTACCAATTATTTCAGTGAAATGTTTAGTCATGGAAAAGAAAGGTCTTAGATTGGAACCATATTAAAACACCTTCCTCTCTCTCTCTTTCAGTGAAACACGTTTAAAATTTACCCTAAATATCCTAAATCCTTGCTTGTCTTTTCCTAAGCAGTTCCAGACAGAGGATTCAAAAGTGGATCTGTCAGATTTGTTGCCGGTGAACAGACTCTCCTGGGTCGCAGCAAGAAGTCCTCTGCATTTTCTCTGACTTATGTAGTCCCACGGCAGCTCTTTGGAATATCTTCCTTGATAATGTTTCCTACATTCACAGCCCCAAGCCTGGCTAGTTCATTTTACGAGGAATAAGGTTTCACTGGAGAGTTCCAGGAGGTCGAAAGAGTAAGGCACAAGCAAAAGTGTCAGTCTGTTTAATTGATCCCAGCCAGAGTGTGCGACTACCTGGGTATAATAAAATGCAGAAGCACTTTGTCCCGTAACCCGCGAAAGTCTGAACCCTGGTAATGAAACTGATAGAGCCACCAACCTTTCCCTCACGTCCAGTTTGGGCACAGTCCTCGTTCTTAGCACCAAAGAAAATCTGGCCACGCTGGCCACAGATCCTGTGGGTGGGGTGAGGCCCCCCCTCCAGAGCTTTAATTTGTTTATTTGTCTATGTATTTATTTAGGCAGACAGGAGTGGTGGCAGGAGGGGAAATGCTTTGGCAAACTCTTGATTGTACAAACTGTTTCCTCCACACTAATACTTTCCCTTTGGAAGGACACAGAAAGATAGAGCTCCCAAAAGGCCACGTTTTTGCCAAAATGTCTAATAGCAACATTTCTAAATTGGGACTACTTTGCTGAGAAAAGAAAAATGTCTTTGGTGTTGGGCTGAATAAAGTTTCTGCCACTACGGTTGTCATTAGGGAGTAAAATGTGGTCCAGGTTTACTCCTCCAAACAATAGGATGCCCACTGATTACTGCTAACAGACATCTCTGTGAGATCACCATGGTAACATTCATCCCTTCTAACAGTCCCCAATACCACATATTGAACAAAGTTTTAAAATCAGATCATGATTATGGACTATAAAGAGAACTTGGACAGATAATAATATGCCAATATCAACATTATTCTTTCCTGCTAAGAAGCTACACGTTAACATTTTTAGATTATTTGGTTCAATCACAGCTGTCCTTAGATAATTTCTGTAAATAAAACTGTCAATAGCAAAGGACCACTGGTGAAATGCTAAGGGTAGTATATTGTCATATCAACAAATACTTATAAAAGCAAGGTGCAATCAGAGGCAGTTTATAATGATTTTAAACATCAGTAAGAAGAAGCAGAAAAACCCTGACAACTATCTCTTGCACGACTGGGGGACCAAATACTTCACTAGTCATCCTTCAAGAGCATGTACCCAACTCAGAGACTATTTATTCTATGCCAAAGCGTTACTGGAGAAACAGCAGTTATCTTGGTGATAAATAATACCCTCAATCAGCCAGGCAAGGTTAGTAAGGTCCAAAAGCCACTTTCAGAAGCCACAGTGGTTGTTTCAGTGTGAGTTGTACATATGTTTAGTTATAAAGTGTTCTCAGTTTCCCACTGTGAGACTACGTACAACAAGCTCTGCATTTAAAAGCTACTGTTTCAGGACAGAAAAGCTATTAAGAAAAAGATAAAAAGTTCCACAAGATTAAGAGTTCTGTGGACATGTGCGGTCTCTTGTGCTATCACTTTTCAATCTTCATGTTATGAAAAATTTCAGATGTATGGAAAAGTACAAAGAATAATGTCAATAACTTCTATGTAGCCATGACCCAAGTTTCTTCACATCGTAATACTTAGCCATATTTACATTAGGCCTTTTTGTCTTAATAAATAAATAAATTACATAGGAAAATAAAAACCTGTGGTTAGCACTCCCCACTCCTATGCCCCTGCCTCTCTAAACAATACGTAGTATTAGTTCGTGCCTTTTCAACCATTTAAATAAATGGTATCAGACAGTAAGTATCAATCTACAACTTTTTTTCTCAACATTGTATTCGTAAAATGTATCCATATTAATACAAGTGTATCTGGTTCATTTATTTTAATTGCTGCATAGAATTTCATTGCATGGATATAGCATATATTATTTTAACCTTTTTCCTTCTGAAAAGACAGCTAAATTGTTTTTTATTTTTTACTAACATAACACACAGGTGAACATTTTTACAGGTATCCTTTTACACTCATACACTGGTTTCTCCAGGCACATACCCAGGAGTGGAACTGCTGAGCTCTAGGGTATGTGCGTCTGCAGCTTTGCCATTTGTTGCCAAATTGCTCTCCAAAATAATCGTACCATACAACACTCCCGCCGGAGTGTGGAGGATGCCTGTTGCTCCATCTCCTTGTCATCAACCAATTTTGTCCTTTCATTTTGGGCTACCCGGTGAGTGTGAAATGGTATCTCATATTAATTCGGGTGTTCCCACTTATCAGCGAGGTTGAGCATCCTTTCATGTTTACTGGCCATTGAGATCTTCCTTTCTATGAATTGCCTGATTGTAGCCTTTGCCCATTTTTCTTATTGCTTCATAAGAGCTCTCTTTATATCTTGAGACTTTAGGAAAGTCACTTAGCTTCTAGGATTCCACCATTACCAAAGGAGATGATAAACCTATTTCATAGGGATATTTTGAAGCTGATCAAAAAGCACTGAGTCTAGTGCCTATTACATGTTAGGTAATTTCTAAACAGTCGCTATTACTATTATTGCCCTGTCTATGAATATGGTTTAGGGTATAAAGTATTTCTAGCATTTCTCTCAAGTTTGTGGCTCCCCTTGGATAAGTACTGTAAGACTCAGAAAAAGGAGTCTCAGCAACTCTTCTTGCCCATGATATTTCCTCAAGATAAGAAGATGCAATATCAGCATTCCATTGTCTATAAGTTACCATTAGGAAATGTGCAAAGTCAGCTCCCTTAGATATTGCTTAAACCAAGCATGGAAGTTACACTTCCTTCAATCCACACGAGACTGTGACCTCTTTTGGGAAAAGCCCATCATCCTGAGTCTCAGTGATGGTTAATTCACCGAGTGAAAAGGACTCTGGGAAAGAAAGAGGTGGGCAGTGTAGGTTGGCAGGTTATCAATATCAGGGACTTGCCAGTACCAGGTACTTCCCAGGACAGAAATATAGCCACTATTTCATGAAATTTCATCAGGCCCAAGACCACTCCATTTCTCCACATGGTAAGTAATCCTTGAATAAGAAAAACCAAAGGATAAGCATCATATCACTTACCAAATGCATATGTTGGTTTTTAAAAAAAAAAAAAAGATCAGAAATGATCTGACATCACCTAGGCAGCAGCCAATCCTATTCTATGCACATTGTGAAAATACTCATCTGGCTGGGTGCGGTGGCTTCCAGCACTTTGGGAGGCCGAGGCAGGTGGATCACAAGGTTGGGAATTTGAGACCAGCCTGGCCAACATGGTGAAACTCCATCTCTACTAAAAATACAAAAATTAGCCAGGCATGGTGGCAGACGCCTGTAATCCCAGCTACTTGGTAGGCTGCGGCAGGAGAATCACTTGAACCCAGGAGGCAGAGCCTGCAGTGAGCCGAGATTGCACCATTACACTCCAGCCTCAGTGACAGAGCGAGACTCTGTCTCAAAAACAAACAAACAAAAAAACAAAAAACAGAAAATACTCATCTTTCCTCAATACCCAGAAGAATATGTTCCTAAGGACATGTTGGTAAGCTGGAAGGACGCGGTAAAAAGGAATCCTGCAAGCGTGTCTGCTTGTACACGGAACGTAGTTGGTGCGTGTCCGCTTGCACACGGAACGTGGTTGGTGCGTGTCCGCTTGCACACGGAACGTGGTTGGTGCGTGTCCGCTTGCACGCGGGACGTGGTTGGTGCGTGTCCGCTTGCACGCGGGACGTGGTTGGTGCGTGTCCGCTTGCACGCGGGACGTGGTTGGTGCGTGTCCGCTTGCACGCGGGACGTGGTTGGTGCGTGTCCGCTTGCACGCGGGACGTGGTTGGTGCGTGTCTGCTTGTACATGGAACGTAGTTAGTTTGGTGCTGAGATCCTCCCAACTTGGCTTCTCTTCAGTCGTCTTTTGACCTGTGCATGGAGGAAGGCTGTGTCATCTGTGTGCGCTCTGCCAGGAGGAAGCCTACAGAGCTGCCCTCCAGACTTCTCAACTAGCCCTGAAATCAGCTTCAACTGGTGACTGGCAGGGGCCCTTTTCAGATGTACTTGAACATCACCTAATCTTCAGAATTCTCTCCCTCTGTATTCAATTTCAACTGGCACTCAAGAAACCAGAGTCTCTCCTTAGTGACTACGGACAGAGGCCCTCTCTTCTCTCTTCTTCAGAGCAATCATATGTAGGATTCAACTCGAGCCCAAATATAATTATACTGCCTTCTGATATCTATCTAGGTGCATGGCTTTCTTCCTTAAACGTGTGCCAAGTTTCCACTTTCAAGAAGTTAAATTGCCATATAAAAATGCCCTGGTGATGATGAGTAATTAGACATGGTAATGGAAAATTAACTGTGTTTTTATTTAGAGCATTTATTTTAACAAGACTTTCCTTCTTCTAACTGTTACTAAGCTGTAATAAAAATAAATTAAATCCTGAGGGTTTGCAAAGGTTTTCTGGTTAAAAAACAAACAAACAAAACACCTCTCTTCCTGGAGAGTATTTGTGAATGCCACAAAGTTTGTACAAAGTCCTGGTCTGACTCCCGTTACTAATAAATCCTAACATGAATTCTGATTTTGCCATCTGTGCTGTGGAAAGAAACTACCGTTCCATCCTCTCAGGTAGCTAAAATGGAGGCAGGCACCGACAGGCAGGCCCAAGGTGCTTCTCCACGCTCGCAGTCTTTGCACGAATGCCCTGAATGCTTCTTTTCTTCTCGTCGTCATGCTGCTTCCAAGAGAGGGTGCCACCTGCAGCACAGTGGTCTTTCGCCCATCCTTTGAGCACCTGTGGGCTTTAGCAAGTTCTCGGGGAAAAGGTGGTTAATCCAGCTGTGAGTGCGTCCCTAGAGCCACACTAGAAACACCCATTCCACAAGACTAGAGTGTAAAACAGAACTGCATCCCCAACAGAAGATGCAAAATGAGGCGTTAATTTATGCATCCCACCTGAGTCCTTGCAGCCCTCTAACCGTATTCCAGCTGAGAGCCTGTCAATGGGCTTAGTTAGCCATAGACCCACCAACTCTAGTCTGCTAACTACAGTCGTGGGCAGGACGTGTGGCAGGGAAGACCCTCAGGCTCCATAGCATGCATGTCCACAAGCTCAGTACAAATTAAGAGGCCTCAGCTGGGTGCAGTGGCTCACGCCTGTAATCCCAGCACTTCAGGAGGCCAAAGCGGGCAGATCACCTGAGGTCAGAAGTTCGAGACCAGCCTGTCCAACATGGTGAAACCCCGTCTCTACTAAAAATACAAAAATTAGCCAGGCGTGGTGGCACACGTCAGCCCTAGTCCCAGCTACTAGGGAGGCTGAGGTGGGAGGATCGCTTGAACCCGGGAGGCAGAGGTTGCAGTGAGCCAAGGTCACCCCACTGCACTCCAGCCTGGGCAACAGACCAAGATCCTGTCTCAAAGAAATAAAACAAAAACAAAAACAAATGAAGAGGCCTCAGCCCATGTGACGTACCTACCTTTGCATCTCTGCTGCTCCTCCTACCTGACCTCAAAACAAAGTGCAAATAACACCTAAAATTGCTTCTGGTTTAACATTTACTCAGTCTTCCAGAGTGAAGGCTAAATGCTGCGCAGAGCTTAAGCTCTGGATCTCAACCTTGAAAAGGCCCCAGCACGCGTCTAAGTAGAATCAACTTTAGCCATTTAGTACCTACGGAGCGACAGAATTTCACAAGTCACCTTTGTTTTGCCTGTACAGCCCTTCGGAGGAATGCTGTGCTATGAGGCTGAATCTGTGCAGCCTCAAGAATTTCAAAGAAACCCACTCTTACTTTCCTTCTTCCCTTCTTTTTTTTCCTTTCAATCTCTCTTTATAAATAAAATAATCCTTTGCAACCCTAACTCCTTTTCATATAGATTTTTGGGATATGTTACATTTAATCTTTCCACTCTGATTTCTAGGATATGCTAAAACTAACAACTTTATACTATCCATGTTTCTATCACAAATTCAGTCTTGGATCCAGAAATACAACCAGCAAAAAACAAACATATCTGTAGGAAATCAGCCTCATAATAGAGTTTCATTTGAGTTGTATGTAGCAAAGTTGATTTGACAATTTTGCTGGTGATAACACCCTGTAGGTAGAGTTCAAAGAGAAAATTCCACATAGTAAGCAAAAGTATTAGATGTTCCCCTATGCCAATTCCGAGCTGCCTCTCACATACACTAGGAAAAAACAACAACAACAAACAAACAAACAAAACAAAACAAACAAAGAAGGGCTTAGCAATGGTTCTACAAGTAGTTGAGAGGGATTTTTTAAACACCCTAACTGCTAGTCAACAGTTAGATTAAGTTTCAAAATAATAGACTCAATGACAATGCCATCACCAAGCAAATATAAATATTTGTTGAATGAAATTATTGAATTAAATGATAGTGAAGAGTGGACATTTGGAGGGGCGTTTCAACCCGTGAACGAAATTTCTAATCGTTTTTTCATTTGCTTTGAGAAAAATCAGAGCCAGAGAAGACACCGCTAATGAACTATTCATGAGTTAAAACCGACTCCACAGGGGGCGCGATGGCTCATGCCCATAATCCCAGCACTTTGGGAGGCCGAGGCGGGTGGATCACGAGATTAGAAGTTCGAGACCAGCCTGGCCAACATGGTGAAACCCTGTCTCTACTAAAAATACAAAAATTAGCTGGGTGTGGTCGTGGGCGCCTGTAATCCCAGCTACTCAGGAGGCTGAGGCAGGAGAATCATTTGAACCCAGAAGGTGGAGGCTGCAGTGAGCCAAGATCCCGCTATTGGAAGAAAAAAAAAAAAAACTGACTCCTAAGGAATCCCTTGGTATCTCTAACAAAAGAGTAGTGAGATAACAGTTAAGGATCCCAAAAGAGCTCAGTTCCAAATATATTCTGACCCTGGATGAGTCCCAGATCCCGTGCATCCCTCTATTTATTTACCCTTACAATGGGAACAGGAGAAGCAGTTATGAGTAATTGCTAATAAAAGCCTATGTGCCTCTGGCAGAAATACAAATGCTTGTTGATAACGATCATTTTTCCCAGACCTTGGTTTATGTTTCTCCATTAACATTCCAGTATCCAACTCTCAGGTTCCTAAGATCCTATGAGTTTGGGTCTCTGACTGAAAAAGACCAAGCTGAGATTTGGAGAGTCACCAGAGCCAACTCCATGAAGCACTAGCCAGCTCCCTAACTCCCAAACGAGACACTATACATGCCTGCACCGCATTTAATTTTTTGTTGGGATGACACCCAATGTTTGTGATGAAAATGCACCCAAGGACACTACCCCAAAGGACTTGCTTCTCTTGGATCCACCACAGGATAAAATGTTCTTGATGCCACCTCCTAAAAGATAAACACCCTTCCCCAAATGTCCCTTCTAACTGGCTGGTTGACTGTCCCCTGGGTGTGACTGCACGGGTGAGTCCTGGGTGTGTAACCAAGTTGGAAAAGTCTTCCTGATTTCTGAGTACTATGACAAGGAGGAGAGTGGCATACAGTGGACTGAAACTATAACGAAGCACTGACGTGACCCTGGCACTTTGCAAAAAATACCTTCTGCTTGAGGATATTGATCTATGATTTTATGAGCCCCTCCAGCTCTGTAGGTCTAACCACCAAAGATCAGAGAGGTAAGAGATTCAACAGACCCATTCTGCCAGAGAAGGGGAAAAGAATTAGATTATAGGTTAGTGGAATAATTAAAAGTCTCATCCTATTCGCAGGCTGTAAAATGTCCAAGTATCTACACTCACCTCCCCACAAATATGCATGTGCAAATGTAAGGTAATTCTAGGTTCTAAGTAGAAAAATTGTAATAAAAGTAATTAGTACCATAGGTTCATTTATCAGTATCTTCATGTGAAAACCCTTAGGGTAATTGTAACAATCCTTATTTTTGTGAAGCAAGTTATCCATTTTTTCTCAACACGCCTCAAATTTAGAAACTGCCTGATTCTAAAGATCAGACAGAAAGGCAGAGGCTTCAAAAATGACCACGCCGATGCTTCCACAAACTATTCGACCCCAAGAAACCAGCTTTCTTCAAGTGGGCTTTTCCACCAAGAAACATTAATCACAACCAGAAAAAGAAAATAAAGCATCCTAAAGTGAAGCGTATTTATGATATCCTAAAATGCACCTCTTTTTTGGCCTTTGTAATGACGGTCAATGCTCTGAAGTTTGAGAGCTCATCGCTGATTTCTAAATGGCATTACACTGCCTTCTGAGTAGGGATTACTGTTTACAGATTTAAGAATAAAACCAACTTTTTATATACTAACTTAATTCTAAGCATATTCCACCCCTCACCAATGGCCTGAATGACACAACTGTTTTCCAATGGAGGCATTCTTTTGGGCTTAGCTGTTTAAGTTTTAGTTTAAATGTAATGATAAACCGTTCTGTGGTGGGGCTTACAGGGAAAGGATTCCCTTTTGCAGTGTCTATTAGGATGATTTACGAGACGTACTAGGAAACCGAAAGAAATTTAGAGACATCTTTCCAAGACTAAAATTATTGTGTTTCTAATAAGAAAGGGTCTGTTAAACAACAATTTTTGGAAGGTGAGGATTCCATCAAGGCTAGAATGTCGAACAATAAATTCCTGTCAGGTGATTATCTGCCTGAGATGAAAACTATTTCCATTTCTCAGTTTGCTTGAATACATGCTATTCTGCCTGATATTTGGTACCATAAATTGACCTTTAGGTTACTAAATCCACACAGCATGAACTGTTTCATTATGCAGTGTTTTTTGTTTTTTGTTTTTTTTTAATGCTGTAGTTTTCTTTCCATCCCAATTTTATGTACTTATTGTACATGCTGGTAACTTTTTAATTTTGAGGCCTTTTTTTTCTCTTAGTTTTCATTATTTTACCCGACACAGTTCACTTCGGTTACACTTATTTAAATCTTAAATCAGCAAATGAAAGGCTGAGAAAGTTCAGTAACTTTAATTCCAATGTATGCCTTTCACTTGAACTTTTTATGCATTGCTTCCACCACCAGTGCTCAACATTTAGTTCCATCTAGCAAAAAAAAAAAAAAAAAAAAAAAAGAAAAGAAAAGAAAAGAAAAGAAAAAAATTACAGTGTCCTTTGGGATGCTAGCAACTTATTGTTTTTTTTAATTAATAAGAAAAAAGATTACATTCATCTAATCAAAGATTTTTGTCCTGACCTTAACTGTTAAAAACAAAAATGCTTTGAAAGTATGGTATTTGCAAAACCCCTGAGAAGACACTAATGGGATTCCCATGATCTAATACATGTAAGGCTTTAACTGTAATTGTAAACCCACTGAAGGCTTATGATCTGAAAGTATGAACTATTGTAGCCAGTTTTTATGGGTTTAATTCCACCAGCAAATCCCAGTTTCTATATTTTAATTCTCAACTAGAGCAAAATAACGACACATTTTCAACTAACAATCCGAAAGAAGAAAGTACTGGAATAATGGAGCCAGAAAACCATTGCCAACAGCCACCCTCTACCACGAACCATCAGTGAACTTCGAAAAGCACAAGGCTGAGCAACACTTAAGTCTGTGACATACGTGCATTTCACTTATAACACTCACAAAAATACATATGAATCATTTTATTTTCCTCTGATTTATTTCCCACACAAGGTTCAATAAAACATGGCACTTACTCAGCCACCTCTGACTGAATGACTATTCTCTGCAGCTATTTATTACTCCTCTTCTGCCACGTTTTCTTCTATGATCCAATTCTGTGACTCCTATAAGCCAGGAAAAGCTGCCTTCAAGTCAACACAGCACAAAGTCACTGAAAATTCTGCCGGCACTAGGCTCTACCTAGGTGCTTAGAAGTTGTTCTGTTTTGTCCTGGGAATGTCCCATACGCAATGTTAATGACTGAAACAGATCCTCTCTTTTTCCTCAAAGGGAATTGAGTTATTATAACAAAGGATGATTTGTGCTCAAAACAATATTCAACTTATCACCCCTATTCAGTATATATGTGTCCAAGGGTCCACAACCACCTATACACAAATGTAAAAATATCAGTTCTCAGGAGATCTATCTTGTTTCTAAAATTTCTTATTTGTTCCTTGTTTCATATATTTCTTGGTTTTAAAAATTCAGTATTACAAGGCTTGTTATGGGACATCAGGCCTAATTCTACCTTACAGACAAATTTAAAAGGCATAACTGAATACAGTATACATTTTACAACCAAATACATATAGGAACAATTTGGTTTTAAAAGAACTTCACTGTATGTATTTATCATATGTTTACTGATTGTCATATAGGGACTATCAATGGAACCAAGAGAAAATACAGGATTCCACGCATTGAGCATTAACAACTCAAATGTTCCAAAAAATATCTTCCAAAACTGTTGGCCCTTCATTTTTTCATTTTAAGTGTAATTTAATTTATCTCATGCCTCTCATGCAACTAACAATCTCAAAGGTTCTTTTGGTTTGGAAATACTTTATGCTTACCTTTAATGGAAAGCACACTCAATAACTTTTTTCTGATAAAAAGTGCTCCTACTTCTTTTTCGTTTTATTATACCCATGTTCCATAACCTAAATCCTAACAATGCCGAGATACTTTGAAACTTGGATCTTCTCTTAATGCATTCAAAATTTTAAAAGTACCTTGGATTTATTTTCGATAGAAACTCTACTACGTTTTCAATATATGTATTAAGTTCTCTTTATCTTTACTATTGCTCTTAGCTCCTGTGAAGAGAGAAACCCAGGTGTGAGTAATGTTTTCATTGTTATCATTGTTGGTTTTGGTCACTTAAGACAAACGAGGGTGACCTTTTCGGCTTGTGCCACAAAGACAATGTACTTCAGAACTACTTTCTCAGAGGGCGATCATTTTAAGCAAAGCTCAGTGAATTCGAGATTTTGTTGAGAACCTCAGGATACTGATTTACTTGCAAAATTCACAGTGGAGACAGTAGGAGGTTGGACAAGTTAACTCAAGGTGAGATGCAAGGCCGCCAAGCTCAAGTTTGAAATTCACAGCACCACTTCCTGAAACAATGATTTAGGCGCTGAACCTGCTCAAGTGTTTGAACTTTCAGCAGGAAACGAGGAAGCGTTCTCCTCCGAGCAGGACAATCAGGCGTTGCAGGACAATCAGGAGTGGACAATCAGCCCACTCCTAAGGCCCTGCTGCCTTTATTTTATTTCCACTCGTGCGATCCACACCTTGCGTGGTCCTTCCGGGCCACGTCGCCGATGCCTTTGCAATGCCCACCGCTTGCTGAGGCGCAGGAAAAGAATCCCTTAACTTAACCCTTCCTCTCGCCCTCGGGTCGCAAAGCACAGGCCACCTACACGGACGTGAAAGCTACCGAACCCCACTTATCCCCTAGCGGAGCGTCTTACCCGTACAGGAATGCAGGGGCTTGGGTCGCACGACCAGCGACGGGCACACGGAGTAGAGGGAAAGTTTCTCAAAGTAATCGCAGGTCTCCTTGGAGAGGATCTCGTCGATCATGAAAGTCTTGTAGCGCCGCCTGGCTGCTTTGAGCTGGCCGGGCGAGCTCAGCCTCAGCTCGGCGTGGCAGTGCATGGTGAGCCGGCGCGAGCGTCCGCCGGCCCGAGCGCGGCTGCGAGTGCCCGGCCCGCCGGGGCCGCGGGGCTGGCGCGACGGCGGGGCCTGGGCCCCGCTCCCGGCAGCTGGGGAGGCGGCGGGGCTCGGGTGGCGCGCGGAGGAGAGCGGGTAGCGGGCGCGCCTGCCGCGCGTCTAGACCCACCCGCAGATCAGCATCTTCGCTGAGCCTTTTTGGGACAACGCAGCTGTCAATCAGCGCGAGCTTCCTGCAGGGCCGGGTGCGGAGTGTGTGCTGAGGGGCGTCCGCGCCCACCCCGCCCCCGCCCGCCCGTGCCACTCCGTCGCCGACCTGCGCGCCTAGTGCCCGGCGGCTCTCAGTCGCTGCCTCCCGCTCTGGTGTCTCGCGCTCCTCTGCCTGGCTCTCTATTTTAAGACGCTCGTTTTGGCTCTCCTCCCCCTCCCCCCCGGGACGCGCTCCAGGTGTGTGTGCAGGAGTGTGCGCGCGGTGCGGGGAGCGCGCACCGCCCCAGCCCGCGGCCAAGGCCCAGGCCGGTAGCTCCCCGGGGCAGTGTCCCCCATGAGCACCTTACTGCCTGTCCTGCCACCCGCCGGCCCGGCTCCCAGTGTCCGCAGCCCAGCGGGAGGGCACGTTCAGGTCTCTTACTAGAAAGAAGTCTAGTCCTCACTAGGCTCCCGGGACTTCCGGCCACAGAGCCAGTGCCCCCGAGGACCCACCGTGCCTTTCTCCTTCCCCGCGTGGACGGTTTCCCGAAGACCGCGGCTTCCCAAGCCCTCCACTCGCAGTCTCGCAGCCCGCGCTGAGCCTGCGCGCTCCGAGCGTAAGACTTTTGAGCTGAAGTTGCAAACTTGACTGCCCCAAGATCCCAAATCATAAATGACCCTGGCCCCGTCCGTTACCCTAATAAAAAACTGAGAAAAAAAAAAGATAAGAAAAGAAAAACTAATAAAAGTGTGAGTTATCGCCGGGCGCGGTGGCTCAAGCCTGTAATCCCAACATTTGGGAGGCCGACGTGAGACGATAGCTTGAGGTCAGAGGTTCGAGACCAGCCTGGTCAATATAGGGAGACCCTGTCTTTACAAAAGAAAAATTAAAAACAGTCATGGTGGTGCACGCCTGTAGTCCCAGCTACTGGAGAGGTTGAGGCAAGAGGAAACCTGTAGTCCCAGCTATTGGAGAGGTTTAGGCAGGAGGAAATCTTGAGCCCAGGAGTTCGCGGCTGCAGTGAGCCGGGATCTCGTCACTGCACTCCAGCCTGGGCGACAAGAGCGAGATTCTGACTTTTTAAAAAAGTGTGCGGTTTTTTTAAAAAACATTGTTTATAAAAACATTTTTTCCTCGTTGGAAAGGGTCAGAGCTGCACGATTCTAGGGAGCCGGCGGGCACTGGGGCAGCCTGTCCCATTCGGGCTTCTCCCAGCGCCCGAGTCTTCCGGCAAAGGGGCTTTCAATCTCCGGATCCCTCGCGATACGACCGGGTTAGAGAGTCGCGAAGACAGGTGTTTATTGGGTGATTTGCCTTTTTCTTTCCAGGCTCTTAGTCTTAGGGTCTGTTCCAATCAAAATCTGTACGGACTTTAGTTGTTCATTGGAATTGCTGCGTAAAGGGGACCCCGCCGAGCCTCCGCGCCCGGGAAGCCTCCGGCAGCCTGAGTCGCGCCCGGTGTTCGGCGGGAACAGCCCAGTGCACGCCCGTTTCCACGACTTTATGTTGGAATGAGTGTGCATGGGGTTGGAAGGAAAACGCACGACAGGGACACTGAGAAGTATAGACGCGGATGGCCTTCCCTAGGGCCGAGTTTGGGGCCGGTGACATTTCCTCCCCGCTCCCAGCCTAGAAGCGTCCGCGAGTGCCGGCGGGCTCTCTGCGGAGCTGCTTGCCCAGGGGGCCCTGGTGGCCGCGGAAGCAAGTAAATGCGGGCGCCTGGGCCTCGGAGGGAGGGACACGCCCAGAGGACTAATCATTAGGCTGTTAGAGAAAATAGATTTTTTTTTTTTTTTTGAGACCGAGCCTCACTCTGTCGCCCAGGCTGGAGTGCAGTGGCGTGATCTCGCCTCATTGCAACCTCTGCCCCCCAGGTTCAAGCGATTCTCCTGCCTCAGTCTCCCGAGAAGCTGGGATTACAGGCGCCCGTCACCGCGCCCGGCTAACTTTTGTATTTTTTAGTAGAGACCAGGTTTCACCATCTTGGCCAGGCTGGTCTTGAACTCCTGACCTCGTGATTCACCCGCTTCGCCTCCCAAAGTGCTGGGATTACAGGCGTGAGAAAATAGATGTTAAGAGGCCAAGTCACAGCCTAGCATTAGACAAGGCCCGCAACGCGTCTTTGAGGAACTTCATTCCCGAAGTATTTGCAAACTGGCCTCCCCTCCCCTCCTCTCCATCTAGAATTGTTTTCTTTCATTCTCTTTCTCCATGCAGAGGCGGCTGAAGGGCAGGCGAGAACTGCTGCCAGGTGTCCGGGTGGCGCCGGGGGTCCTGCCGCCGGACTCTGGGGTCTCCAGGCTGGCCCCAGGCGCGCCGCCTGCTTCCGCGGCGGGACCCTGAGGCTGGTCCGCGGTCAAAGCGCGGGACCCGGGACAGCTCACCGCTCAGCCCTGGCATCGCCGTCCGACGCCACGACGGAGGGGGTTCTCCCGGGCGCAAGCCGAGAGGGAAACCGCTGCGCTGAGTCGGGGCTGGGGCGCAGGGGCTCAGCGTTCGCTCCCGGGGCAATGCCGGGCGGGGAGCTGTAGGCGCCCCGAGGAAAGTGAGCCGCTGGTAGGCAGCCGCCAGTAAACTGAGTGCTTGCGGGCGACTTCACCCGCAGCGCCGACTACGAGGCGGGCTTGGAGCTGGGGACCAGCACCTGAGCGGCAGCACCAGGACCCGACGCCCGACCAGGGGCCGCGCGCGTCGCGTTTATACTTTCTATCTGCCCGGCGTGTGCCCACAGAATGCGGCACTATTCGGGGCCCCGACTTTGCATTGCTCTTCTTTTCCTTAACCTCTTTTCTTCTCTCTGGTTCTTCCCCTTCCTTCCACTGCCACTAACTCCTCTCCTCCTCTTCCCTCCCACTTCTCCCTTCCCCGCATTGCTCCCCGCCCTTTGGGCCTCTCCTCCTCTGTCGAATTTCCCGCTTCTGTTTTCTCTCTTCTGCCCTCCCTTCTCCCCATCGTTCATCCTTGTTTTCTCTCTCTCTTTTTAACTTCCCTTCTCCTCCTCTCCTTCTTCCCTCTTTCCAAACCCGGGTCTGGACTCGCGTTCGCGTGTTCCTGGTCGCGGTGCGGCCCCTCGGAAGGCTGCAGGCGGCTCACGCGCAGGGACAGAGCCCAAGCCCAGGAGGGACCGGCCTCGCCTTGGCTGGCCGCGTCGCCCAGCGCTCTCACTCCTCTCCGCTTCCACTCGGCCACAGGCACAAAACTCACAAAATCCAGACACTCCCGCAGACGAGTTCTTTGATTTGAAATCTGCCGTGTTTTAATAGGTGAAGAAGTAAAAATTCCAATTCACCTCCTTGGATTTTCCATCTTTTCTATTTCGCGCTACAGAGGCAAGAAATCTCAGAAGGGGTCTGCGGGCACAAGTCCCCTGTGCAGTGGAGAGGGAGAGATGCCCGATCTTGGAGTCTGCAGCCTTGCGCTCTCTTTTACTCCCTAAGCTGAGCCTCAGTTTTTTCATTTGTAAATGGTGACCACAAAACCTACTTCACAAGGATGGGCTTTCATAATCCATGCCTTATACAAGTTTGGTCCCTTTCACTGGAATGCCCTTTACATCCTATCCCCTCCTTCTCTGCCCCAAAACCTAGAGACTTATCTCAAATGTCACCTCCTTTGTGAAGTGTCTCCCCACTCCCCAAGGCTGCCGATTCCTACTTCTGTGGTGGCATATCCTATACTGTATTGTCTTTTGCATGTTTATTTCACTCACTGGACAATGACCAGGTGGGCCTACGCCCTATGTTATATTATTCATTTGTATCACCAATACCCATAAAGCACACAGTGGGTTCTCAGTAAATGAGTCATGAATAAATGAATGAATGGGAAAATAATACGTTAGATGGGACATCAAATCTTAACTAGTTGTACTCAGTTTGTCTTTCTCTTTAAATGAGCCTCTCTCATTTCGGGTTTTTAGCAATGGCATCTAGCCCAATTCCCTTTTTGCCCCCAATCTCCCTTTTCTTTTTCCCACTCACTCTTTCCTGCTTTCAGACTGTAAAGGGCTTCTGTGGGAGGAAGCACACCCCAGCTGTCAATCATGAAGTGGGGCTTTGGTCAGAATAGTGAGGGGTTTTGTTTCCAACATTAATGAAGTGGCTGGAACAGCAAACATCTGCCAACGGGACTCAAACCTTTTCCAGCTGCTGGAGACCTACAGACACTTCCCAGCCTCCTGTGACTGTACCCAGGCAGTGTCTGCTCCTGCACCCTGGGGTGGAGGAGTGGGGACTTACCACACACGGAGGAACAGGCGGGTATGCCCTGAGCCACACATAGGCAGACATGGAAAGGATAAAAATTCACACCCTCCATGGAGCTTCAGGGGAAGCTCCAAACCCCCAGCCCCTCACACTCACACCCCCATTCTAGCACCTGATTCCTAGGGACACAGCCCAACCAGAGAGAAGGGGACAGGGACATCTTTGCCAAGTTAGGACTGGAAACTCTAGATTTGGTTGCTTTGCTTTCTGTCAACTGGAAACCAAAGAATTTCCTCTTTAACATTTCAACTCACGCAAGGCATCTCCACTCGGTTAGAACTCACGAAGTTTAATAAAACAAAATGGTTTTTAAAAATCCTAGGGTGACACTTAAGTAGCTTCTAGGATCTAACTGTAGATGATCTTGGCTTGACTTTTAATTTAACTCTCCTTTTGTAATTTTGGGCTATGTGTCGATAGATATAGATATTCAGAAGCAGCCAGGACATGTCTTATAAGTGCACTAATTCCCTCCCCAACCATCTTTTCTCCAAAGAGTAGAGAGGAGGTAAAATACTTCTTAAAGTCTAGTAAAGTGTACTTAACAACTTGTATTTCAGTCGCTACGTTTTGAAATAGTTTCAGACAAGTAAAAGCAAAATAGGGAAAGCCTTGTAAGTTAATATTCCCCTGGGCCCCAGGGCCATGCCAAAACTGCTGTCTGTGGAGCTCAGCACGGCAGCCTCAAATAACAACTTAAAGGAGGTGTACATGGAGGCCAGCTTGTTTTTAATGATGATATTAATTTACAAAAACTGCTTCATACACTATAAACCATCTTTTTAAGAGAAAGCACAAATGCGATTCACTTGACAAATGGGCTTGGAAAGGACTGAGTAGATCTTTCTTTCTTTCTTTTGTTTTTAGACCCAGTCTCACTCTGTTGCCCAGGCTGGAGTGCAGTGGCACAATCTCGGCTCACTGCAACCTCCGTCTCCCGGGTTCAAGTGATTCTCCTCCCTCAGCCTCCTGAGTAGCTGGGATTACAGGTGGGCACCACCGTGCCTGGCTAATTTTTGTATTTTTAGTAGAGATGGGGTTTCACCATGTTGGACAGGCTGGTCTCGAACTCCTGACCTAGTGATCGGCCCACCTCGGCCTCCCAAAGTGCTGGGATTACAGACGTGAGCCACTGCGCCCGGCGAAGAAAGGAATGAATAGATCTTTCTATCCTTTCTCAAAACATCTTTCTGGAGAAAAAGTCTAAATTGAGAGAGAGAGAAAAAAAGGCAATGGCTGTTTCTACAGAGCACCAAACGTCTGCACAAAGAACAAAAATGCAATAAATCATTCAGATGTTTCCAAATTATTAGAAGCTTGGTATACAGATTAAAATTTGCTGAGTATCTCCCTTTTAAATTTGTGCTATCCTGACATCAAACAGCCATATTTCTGCTAGTACTCCATGTCTTTATACTATTCCAACAGTTATGGCCAGGAAAATAAAAGTTAATCTCTCCTAAGTTTCTCATGATATTGTGAAAATAAATATGAATGTTTGGGGCATCATTGGTTTTGACTTTTTTTTTCCACCTGATATCCTTTCACTAATGAGAAAGCTGCCACAAGAAAGAAATAGCACTTTTATAAAAACACAATGGAACAGCGTCCTGGCTGCCTGGGGTAACAGGAAAGAACTTTTGAGTCAGGCAAACCTGGGTTCTATTCCTACCACATTCCCTTGGTAACTTCCCTGACCTCTAGTCCTCAACCATGTCATGTGGATAATGACAGCCAACTCAGGGTTTGCTGGAGGATTTCACGGGAGATTGTGTACAGGACACTAACTTATGAAATGCCAGTCTCCTCACCACCTTTACTTTTTCAATAAAATAAGCAATTTGCTATCAGAAACCATGACGAAATAAAACTGCATTTTAAAAAGTACCAAAACCAGCTTCTGCTGATACATAAGTGTGTGAAGTTGGGTTTTGTTCCACGTTCAAAATGCAGGATCAACCAAGAAATAGTGAGAGGGGCAGGAGTAGGAGGGTAGGACTATGGTTAACTGAAGGAAATGGCCCTGGCCGTGAGAGTCCCTAAGTGCTATTTAACATCTGGCCCCACAGCCACAGACTCAGCACATTTGCAGGTGTCAATTAGTCTAACCAGCACTTCACAGGGGACTGGGTCATTTGTAGTTCTGATGTTTTCTGTCTGCCAAAAAATGCCGTGATCCTGCACCCACTGGGTGACAGCACATTAAATCATCTCATAAAGCATTTTCATTCTGTCCTTGGCCTCAAGCAGTCCTTGGTTAGGTTTTGTTTCTCTGTAGCCTTCCCTCACCCGGCAAGACAGGATTTCAAAGTGAACAAGTGGTCAGTCAGTCACTAGCATTGACTGTTATCAAGGACAAGAAGGCTCCCATGTCAGGCAGCACAGAGAAAGACTTGCAGAGCCAGTCTGCCTTCTGAACACATGAAGGAAAAACAACACTCAAAGAGAGCTTTGGATGATTAATGAAATCTGCTGGCATAATTGTTACTATGCTGATACAAAACAATATTTACAAAGAACACTGGGTGCAATATGCCAATCAGAGAATGTAATGGTCTCTGCACTCCAAGTCCTTAAGAAGGAGGAAGTTTGTACAAACTCCTGGACACAGGTGCTAATCATCTACTTAGGTCGAAGTGTAGACACGTGTGTATATGAGTGTGTGTGTGTCTCTCTCTGTATGCCTGCACATATACGCCCTGTGCATACTTCATAACTTTTCTTTCTTCTTCTTTTTTTTTTTTTTTTAAAAAAAAAGAATGAAGAGAGGGCAAAAGGAAGTGATAAAAAGGGAAAAGAGAGACACTTGAAAATTGTGTTTATTAAACAAATTCAAGAGGAATCCTCAGTCTCATAGGGGGAAAAAAAGAAAAGAGAGCTGAGGGAGCCGTCCAGCCTGAGGTTTCACATTTGTAGTATCTTTCTGTCTTGTGCTCAGCCATGGTTAGCAGGCTTTCATGTGTGCAAAGAAAAGTAGACTGTTTCCCTTTCTAAGAAATATTCCACAACTTGAAATATTTCTTACAATTGTAGGCTTTTAAGAGAAAATTGATCTCTGTGAGCTATTTATAAAGAATGTTTTTATATCAGCAGAAATTATAATAACACAGCAAATATGCTAGAAGCAAAATAGAGAAACAAAAAATGATATGGAAAATTCTGGTATTGAATATTCTTAGGCAAAACACTCAAAAACTTAAGAAAATGCAAAATGTCATCAAGAAAATGATAATCTGAGTCAAGTGAATATTTGCTCAAGTTTTTCCATTTGGGGATTTTTATGTAGATAAATATTTTACCTCACTTTGAGCAGACAGCCACGAGGACAGTTTTTATAGATCTCTAATGCTGTGGCATTTCCTTCATTACTTTCCGAAGTTGCTAGGATGCTTGGATCTAAAGGGGCTATAAATTACTAAAGTAAATGAATGATATGGTGCCAATTTCTCTGCGTTTCAATTACGCAAGCAGCCTGCCTTTTAAAATTGAATTTGAAGTCATCACAGAAGAGAATCCCCAATTCTATTGCCAGTCCACATTCTGATACGTTTACTTAAGTCAATTATCGAGTTGCTTAGATTATGTCTACAGAAGCTGCCAAAACATCTGGTCATTTCAATCAGTTCAATAAAAGATTCTGCCAAGTCAGGGGGGAAAATTAGTCAAATTACTCATTTGTATAGGCAGAACAATGGGTTGTTTTCTCCGGGTAGACTGTACATGGATATAGCTCAAAAGGTTTTGGTTTTCTCTTCTGAAACCAGAGTACAGTTTATAGTTCCTGAAGGAGGTTGTGATATTTATCAGTGTTTGGGAGGTGTTCTGACAGATCTATAGTCCAAAATGCAATGGATATGAAAAGGACTTAATCACGTCTCTGAGACAATTCTGTACTCATTTGAATCCTATGTTCTCAAGGTTGGGACCAAGTCAGAATTAAGCCAGTGGGTTTTTGCTAAATTTTGAAAAATAAAAGCACTAGTACTAGAAATCACAGACTAGTGCCTTTTCGCCTAAAACCCACCGGCATTCCTGTGGATGTATGTCCTCACTTTAACAAAATCTGACACATGATTTGAATTACCAAATACATATAAATATATGGTGTTTCACTGGAACTTCCGCTGCATAAAATGCTGCTCTATAAAATCAAATTAATGCGGTCCTATTATTTCTTCAGTCTCTTCTATGGTGCCTTTGATGGATATTTGAAATTTCAAATGATTATCTTTACTGACCACATAGTGACAGCCCCAAAGAGAAATAAATGCTCAGAGATGGGGAGGAAGAGATTTAGGAGCCCGGCCCAGGCTCCTGTTCCTATTACCCTGTTTTTCCTTTCGCATTTACATACTCACTCAATGTTTCAGATCAGAGGATTTTTAATGAAACATTCTAAATAATGATTTAGTTCAGAAATCTGTATTAGAATACAAGCTCTCACTTGACTAACATATTGGAAGAAGAAAACAGTTTCATTATTCATTTGGAGCAACATTAAGTACAAATAACCTACCCATGTCTAATTTTATGCGACTTTGTTCTCTGTACATAGATTTGAAGTTTTTTTGAAACCTGAGATAATTAGGAACAATTATTGTCATAACTGAATAATATAAACTTTGTATTATGTCTGAGGTGACTCACCCTCCTACTAAATATTCCAGAGTACATGATCTGTTAGGCTGAGGTCTGTGTGTAACTTGTTAAATGTCTATAGCTTAATTGTTAAGAGTTGCTTGTTAATGAATTAGCAACAAAGTCTTTCTGTTTCCTTTAAGAGAGAAAATAGCTCTTTGTTTCAAGAACAAAGAAATTTTAAAAACTCAGTTTTCTAGGTAGGAGGAAGGTAATTTTTCTAAAAGAGAAAAAGGTTTATTTAGAATCTCAGTAGGAGTAGACTCTTGCTTTATGAAAAAAAAAAAAGCCAGAAATTTTACTATAGCTCAACTGAACTGAAGAGTAAGATCTGGGGTCCAGTAAAGAATAATATTCAAGTAGCCAAAAGAGGATTTTAGTTTTGACACAGACAGATTAGAAGTCGGTAGGATCAAGACTTTTTGGAGAATGAGCAGAAGGACCCTGCACTAAGAATGGGATAAAACCAAGGTGGTCAAATGGGGGTTCACAGGGGTAGATCTTCGTTAACTTCTTGTGGACAGAAATAGAATTTGTTTTTCCTTTGTAAGAACTAATGATGCAGAGTTTATGCTTTTATTTATGCAGTATAATTTTGGAAAAGTAAGTTTGACTTCCATGAAGATGATGGCTTGGAGAACAGAAATGGAGCAGGGCATGAAGAGAAGAGAGGGTATGACATTGCACAAAATATGCAGATTCTGGGGTTCCAAAGAACCTCAAAATTATTAACACAAATGAAAAAAAGTGCCCAGTCTTGAATTCAGCTTTGGAATATACACACCCCACATACTTGTAGGTTAACAAGTAGTTTACTGTCCTGATGACAAACTAAGAAGTCATTTACAAGGTAATATTTTGGAATGCAAAGACCCACATAAAAGAGACTGAATTAGTCACAAGCTGTTTGTGGGAATGTAAATTGGTATGATATTTCTGGAGGGCAGTTTGGCATTGTATCTCAAACACAAAATCGATCCAGCAGTCCCAACCTAGGAATTGAAACCAAAGCTGTGGTTCTCAAATATGATTGTACACATAATTTCCTAGGAGTGCTTGTTTAAAAACTGCTCATTCCTAGATTTCCTCCCTCCAGAAATGTGTAGGTGTGAGAGTTGACATTTTAAAACCAGCAGTCCTATCGATTTAGCTGCTGTTGAACAAACACGTTGCCAAAGAGATAAAAATGATAAAAGTGGGACAGGCTGTAAGAAGAAAAAAAATGTTAGTTGTAAGAATTCTTAAAATTTAAGGAAATTAGGAAATCTGTCATTTTACCTCTCTGAGCCTCAGTTTCCTTGTCTTTGAGATAAAAGTACATACCCAATAGTGTTATTGTAACACTAAAGATATATATAAATGGTTTAGACAATGACTGACACGTAAAGATCAATATATGTTAACTATTATTACTGCAATGCTGAGTGAAAAAGTCATTGAAATAATAGAATGTGCAATACAATTCAAGCTTCAAAACATTGTTTATATACACATGTATATAGGTGCATATAGAGATGTCTAAAAGCATGTTCAAATACTAACAGTGATAATTTATTTTAAAAATGTATTATTATTATTATTAGAGATAGGTGTCTTGCTATGTTGACCAGGCTGGTCTTGAACTCCTGGCCTCAAGCAATTCTCCTGTCTTGGCCTCTCAAAATGCTGGAATTACAGGTGTGAGCCACTGCACTCAGCCCAGTGATAATTTATTCTATGTAGTTTTGAATATTGTTTACATAGTTTTACAATTGACATTTATCTTTTTTCCTACAAATTATATTTAAGTTCAAAAATATTATAATATTTTACATTCAAAAATAAAAAGTGAACTTCAATATCTTACATTTGCATAACATTTCCCATTTACAGAAAATTTTCAAATGCAGTATTTCATGTGAACTTCATACAGCCCTATATATGAAAAAAGACAAGTCTTACTATTCCTATTTTACGAAAGAGGAAACTGAGGAAAAGTGGTTTACTTGAGGTTACCCCACACAGCCACATCTACACTTGCAGAGCCAAGTCTCAAACCCGAGTTTTTTGAGTCCAAGTTTCCCATACCCTCTATGGGACAATGTTTTTTCACTGATCTCAGTTATATTTTTCAAAAGAAATGAAATTCCAGTTTTATGAGTTTCTATTTTTCGCTTATCCACCCCCTCATAAAAAAATGCTAAGCATTTGATAAAACTGAGGTAAACTGAATATTAAGAGGGCTGACATAAAAACATATTCAAGTCAGGAAATATCACAGCTAGGTCTGGTAGGAAAACTTAACCATCTCATGTGTCATGAGCTTTGGTTACTAGGTAATCCTCTAAATATAGACAGTCCCAATCACTTGTTAAAAATTAACAGCAATTTCACGAGCAGGGAAAGTGAGTTGATAATTATGTGGAACGTGGACTGTCCATTGGATTGCTCTGAGTTCTCGAAAGTTTTTCACCTCCTAGCAATCAAGCCCCGGCGTCTCACGGAGCCTTCCCAGCCAAGCCGCTTTGGCTCTGGACCACGTCTGCAATCAGAAAGGATCCTAAGGTACCCGCCACTTCTCAGGGTTGCAGCGTGGCCGCTACTGCCCTCTACCGGACAGCAGGGACGCATGGCGTGTGTGCTGTGGAATCCGGTCTCCCTCTATCGGCACGAAGCAGGTACATTATCAAAGACAGGCTCTCCAGAGGTGCTGCGTCGGCGCTAGTGACTGTCCCAGAACATTGTCTTGGGAAGGCCACCTGGGGGGCTCCCTGACCTCAGCACTGTCAGAAGTGTCACCTGTTGCTATTCTTCCCTAAAACAGATCAAGGGACTCTCTAGACTGGACAGGGAAGCCTCTTTGCCCGTCCTACACTCTAGGGTTAGTTCTGATCATTCTCACCATCAAGAACTTGAATTCTCCACCGAAAATCATTGTACATGACTTAGCTCTACTTCTGATTAATAAGGGTATTGAACAAGGAGGATTTGAAAGCAGCACATAATACCGGTAGAAACTCTGTAGCATACAACTCTAAGATCTAGGACTGTGCCCTGATGTCACCATTTAAGAGCAAAGGCAGCTCCAGTATAAACAAGCTTTGTGGACCTCAACTGTGAGTAAAAGCTCCGCTTCTCTGAGTTGGTCTCAGGGATCTAATTAGTTTATGGTGGTAGATCTTGAATATGATCAACACTATGTTCATATATTACATTTACATTAACTCCAGTATACATTTGCCTGCTCTAGATCATGCTTAAATATTTCTGGCTTTTATGGATTAGGTGCACTTACAGTTCCCTGAATTTATAGATGACACCTGGTCTCTTTTAACTTAGGATGTAAACCTTCTTGAGTAAAGGGAGTGGAGGGTCTGGCTGAAAAAGGAAAATGTAAAAGGTAAAATCTTAATAAGAGGGTGAATATAAAAGAAGAGAAATATAAATAATTCATTTTTTCCTGCCATTGATTTTTCTGTCCTGACTCTATGAATTATAAATACAAAGTCATTTGTAGTGACTTTGCTATTTTCCTATAAAAATATATTTCCTTATTTCCCCCCTGCCTGCAATAGAACACACAGAGCCAGTCAGTCTTGCCAGGTATGGAAAACAAGTTTATACATAACTAGAAACCATTCTTCCCCCTAAAAAATCAAAACAAAACTCCACTTCATGGGACAGGCTGAAACTACCACAAAACTATGGGGAATGATTAAGAAGTTGGCTGAGGTGCTTTCTAATGACTGCTTAGTCAATCAGATAGCTGAGTTTGGGAACAGGATGTTGTTATATTTCTGGATATTTAAATACCACCTTCTTGAATGGCAACATTTTGTTCTTTGTATTACATTGCATTGTTTTCCTTGTAGCAACGTGTTGTAAATCTGTAGTGGAGATAAGTGTATACAAATTGAATATAGAGATAATTCATCTAGCATGTATTTATTGAGGATCTACTTTGTCCCAGGAACTGTGTTGGTCCAAGAAATGTGGTGGTGAACAGCACACACTCCCTTTCCTCGCAGTAACAGACCTGTAGTGGAGATAGATGAGTCAACAGGTGCCTACACCCATAGTTAGGAACTGGGAGATTTAAGAGCACGAAGGAGGGGCACTTAGCCCAGTCTGAAAAGAAATAAGGGAAGGATTTCAGAAAGAAGTGTTATATAAGGTGAGATCTGAAGGAAGAATATGAGTTAGGAAGGGGTAGAGAAATTCGAGGCAGACAAGAAAAACATCCAAAGCATAGAGGCAAGTGAAAGTGTCTCATGAAGTACCTGCAGTACTTGAGTGTGGCTGAAGTGCAGGTTTGAAGAGGAAAGTGTCCTGAGAAAATGAGAAAGAAGGGCCAGATCATAAAGCATCTTTTATGCTATGTTACTGATTTATATTTTATTCTGAAAACAATAAGAAGCGCTAAATGATTTATGGTAGGAAGGTGACATAATCAGATGTGCTTCTGAAAGTCCGGGCCACAATGTTATAGAGTGTGGATTCAAGGAGAGCAAAATAGAGAGGAGGGAAACCGGTTAAGAAGTTACTGTAGGCCAGGCATGATGGCTCACACCTGTAATCCCAGCACTTTGGGAGGCCAAGGTAGGTGGATCACCTGAGGTCAGGAGTTCACGACCAGACTGGCCAACATGGTGAAACCCTGTCTTTACTAAAAATACAAAAATTAGCTGTGCATGGTGGCAGGTGCCTGTAATCCCAGCTATTTGGGAGGCTGAGGCAGGAGAATCGCTTGAACCCGGGAGGCAGAGGTTGCAGTGAGCTGAGAGCATGCTGTTGCACTCCAGCCTGGGCAACAAGAGCGAAACTCCATCTCAAAAAAAAAAAAAAAAAGTTACTGTATTTCTATGTTAATCCAAGGGAGAGGTAATTGACTTCTGAAGCCAGAGGATGAAGAAAAAGGAGAGACTGAAATGATTTCAAGGAAATAGAATCCATGAAACCCAATATTATTTTGAGGTAAGAAAATAAAGAAGTCTAAGTCAAGAATGACCCTATTTAATATCCAGAACATAAAAGCTCCTACAACTTAATAAAAAAAATGACTCAATTAAAAAACTGGGCAAATGACTTGAATAGAAATTTCTCCAAAGAATATATATATAAATGGCCATAAGCACATGAAGAGATGCTTAACATTATTGGTCATTAGGGGAATGCAAATCAAAGCCACGATGAGACATCACTTCACCCCTACTAGGATAGCTATAATTAAAGGAGACAGAAAATAGCAAGTGTTGGCATGGATGTGGAGAAATTGGAACCCTTGTACATTGCTAGCAGAAAAGTAAAATGGTACAGATGCTGTGGGAAACAGCTTGGCACCTCCTTAATAAGCATAGACTTAACATATTACCCAGCAATTCGACTCCTAGGTATATGCCCCAAATAATTCAAAAACATAAACAAACATATTTTCAGGCAAATGCTTATTGCAGCATTACTTACAATAGCTAAAAGTAGAAACAATCCAAGTGTTTACCAACAGAAAATTAGATAAATAAGAGGTAGTATATACATACAATGGAATAATATTTAGCCATGAAAGCAAGAAAGTTCTGATACATGCTACAACATTAATGAATCTGGTAAACACTATGCTAAGTGAAATAAGACAGACACAGAAGGACAAGTGTTATATGATTAAACTTATACATAATGCCTGGAATAGGTAAATTCATAGACACAGAAAATAGAATTGTGCTTACCAGGAGCCAGAGAGAGGGAAAAGTGGCAAGTTATTGTTTAATGGTTATAGAATTTTTGTTTAAGGTGATCAAAAGTTTTGGAAGTAGATAGTAGTGATGGTTGTACAACATTGTGAATGTAGTTAATAGCATTAAATTATACCCTTTAAAACTGCATAAATGGCACATTTTATACTGCATATATTTTACCGCAATTTTAAGAATCAGTAACATAATAGACCAGAAAAATCTCACATTGAATTGTACATCTTCAATGGGTGAATAATGGTATTGTATGTAAATTATCAATTAAGTCATTAAATTACCAATGATTAACAAAGTCATTAGAAAACAAACAAATAGCAACAACAAAAAGGAATAGAGCTCACATTTCTGACTTGGCAAATAAGTTGATGGGGCTACTATTCACTAATATAAGTTGAGAAAATAAGCAGTTTGAGGAGGAAGTAGTAAGGTCATTTTGGGTGTGTTAAATTTGAGATGTCCATCAGACATACAAATGGAGATGCACAGTGTACAGCTGAGTATGTGTGTCTGAAATTTGGAAGAGAAATCTAAATTAGAGGTACAATTCAGAGGCCATCAGTATGTATATAGCAATCAAAGCCCTGAGAGTAAATGGAATTATTTGGGGAGTATGAAAATGAGAAGATACAAGAACCAAGGAGAGAATCTCAAGCTTTATTAATATTTAAGGGGTGGGCAAGCAGAGACATCCACAAAGAAGTCTGAGGGGTAATATAGGAAGCAAAGCAATTTAAAGAAAAAAACACGTTGTGGGGAAAAGGGGCATTTTTTCCATATCTTTTACCAGTGTAAATAATAATTTCCTTTATTTTTAATGAAAGAAAACTAACTGCAGGAAAGGCTTAAATAAGAAGAAAAATCTTTCTTACCTCTTTTTGTCCTCATACCTAAAGTCCAAGTTGTTTCAAATTAGAAAGCTTGGATTATAAACCTTCAGAAAAACTTTGCAATGTGTACCAAACAAACCTAATCAGTTTGCTTATTCAGAGAGAGACAGACAGAGAATCAGTGGGAGAAAAAAGCAGGCATGTCACTACTGGTTGCAACGTAAAGAAAAAGAAGAAAAAAATGTCCTTTAATCTAAAAATATTTTCCTTTTCTGCTCCTTGATGCTTGAAACTCCTAGAACAGAGAGTAAAGTATTTTAAAGTTAGAAATAAGGTCTTACAACCAAATACTCAAATCAGGAGACATATGACATGAAGAAATGCTGACCAAGAATGGATGAAAGACATGACACCACAGATTCAAGAAGTTCAGTGAACTCAAAGGAAGATAAATACAAAGAACCACAACTAAGCATGTCGTTGTAACATCCTAAATACTAAAGATAAAGAGAAATGTTTAAAAACAGTCAAATAAAAAAGACACATTACTTTCAAAGGAACCATTATAAAAGAGAAGGCTAAAACTTGCAAATAATAAGAGACAAGCGTAACTTTTCAATAAAAACCATGAAAGGCAAAAGACAATGGAATGACAACTTTAAAATGCTGGGAGAAGATAAATATCAACCTAAGATCTATCCTACAAAAATATTCTTGAGACTTTTCAGTATCTGCTTTGGGCCGTTTCCAGCAATATGGATGACCCTGGAGGACATTATGCTAAGGGAAATAAGCCAGGCACAGAAAGACAAATCATCTCACTTACATGTGGAATTGAAAAAAAGTTGAACTTGTAAAAGTAGAAAGTAGAATGATGGTTACCTGGAGTTGGGGGGGGTGGGGAGTGGGTGGTAGAGAAGTTGGTTAAAGGGTAAAAATTTTCATTAGACGGGAGGAATAAATTTTTTAGACCTATTGCACACCGTGGTGACTATAATAATGTAACGTATATTTCTAAATTGCTAAGAGAGTAGATCTTGAAAGTTTGTGCCACACACAAAAAATATGAGAGGTGGTGGATATGTGAATTAGTTGGTTTAGTCATTCCATAATGTACACATACATCAAAATGTCACATTGTACCCCATAAATACACACAATTATTATTGTCAATTAAAAATAAAATAAAAACTTAAAAATTAATTTTGGGCCAGGCACAGTGGCTCATGCCTGTAATCTCAGCACTTTGGGAGGCTGAGGCAGGTGGATCACGAGGTCAGGAGATCGAGACCATCTGGCCAACATGGTGAAACCCCGTCTCTACTAAAAAATACAAAAAATTAGCTGGGAGTGGTGATGCGCACCTGTAGTCCCAGCTACTCTGGAGGCTGAGGCAGGAGACTCACTTGAACCCAGGAGGCGGAGGTTGCAGTGAGCCGAGATTGTGCCACTGCACTCCAGCCTGGGTGACAGAGTGAGACTCCATCTCAAAAAAAATAATAATAATTTAAAAATGTTCTTTTAAGGAACATAAGGAAGCAAGGGGAAAATGGAATTAAAAATCATAAGATTCTAGTATTGATTGGGAAAAATATGTGACAGAAACTATCTGTGCCCTGTCAAGCACAAAATAATTACTCTGTGGTCTTTTAGAGAAAAATGTAGTCAATCCCTATTCTGTGTAATAAATTAGGTCAAGATACTTAGATTTTAGTTGTGTTTTTCAAATCTTCTATATCATTACCACTTTTTCTGTCTTCTTATTCTGCCACTAAGAGAAGTCAATCAAAATATTTAAATCTAATTGTAAAACTCAATAATAGAAAGATGAATAACCCTATTTTCTAAATGGACAGATTTGAGTAAAACTTTTTTCCAAGAGAATATGCAAATGGCTAATAAGCACATAGAAACATGTTCAACATTGTTAGTCATTAAGAAAATGTAAGCTAAAACAGCAATGAGGTTACCACTTCATACCCACTATCATGGCTATAATATTAAAAGAAAAAAAGACACAGAAAATAGCAAGTGTCAGAGAGGATGTGAAGAAATTGGAACTCCATACATTGCTAGTGGGAATGTAACATGGCATAGCCACTGTGGAGAACAGCCTAGTAATTCCTCAAAAAGTTAAACCTAAGAGTTAGCAGAGTTACCATATGATCCAGCAATTCCACTGTTATGTATATACCCAGCCCCCAAAATTAAAAATCCGTGGGGATACAAGTCTTATTTATAGCAGCATCATTCTATTTTTTTTTTTTTTTTTTTTTTGAGATGGAGTCTCACTCTGTTGCCCATGCTGGAGTGCAGTGGCATGATCTCAGCTCATTGCAACCTCCACCTCCCGGGTTCACGCCATTCTCCTGCCTCAGCCTCCCGAGTAGCTAGGCACGCACCACCACATCCAGCTAATTTTTGTATTTTTAGTAGAGACAGGGTTTCACCATGTTGGTCAGGATGGTCTCAATCTCTTGACCTCGTGATCCTCCTGCCTTGGCCTCCCAAAGTGCAGAGATTACAGGCGTGAGCCACCGGGCCCGGCCAGCATCATTCTTAATAGGAAAAAATTTGAAATACCCCAAATGTTTGTCAACCAAAAAATGGATATGTAAACGGCATTACGTTCATACAATGGAGCACTACACTACAAGGATAAATAATTAACAACAGTTGGGTAAAACAACATGTATGAATTCCACAGACAAAGTTCTGAGTGACAGAAGCTGAACACAATTGATTGACAAAGTATAATTCCATTTCTATTATTTTTAAGAAGAGGTGGCCGAGTGCAGTGGCTCATGCCTGTAATCCCAGCATTTTGGGAGGCCGAGGCAGGTGGATTACCTAAGGTCAGGAGTTCGAGACCAGCCTGGCCAACATGGTGAAACCCCATCTCTACTAAAATTACAAAAAATTAGCTGGGCATGGTGGTGGACGCCTGTAATCCCAGCTACTCAGGAGACTGAGGTCGGAGAATCTCTTAAACCTGGGAGGCAGAAGTTGCTGTGAGCCAAGATCGCGCCATTGCATTCCAGCCTGGGTAACAAGAGTGAAACTCTGTCTCAAAAAAAAAAAAAGAAAGAAAAGAAAAGAAAAAGAAAGAAGAGGCTAAACCAATCTACAGTGAAATAAGGTAAAGAGTGTTTATCTTTGGCAGATGGTATTGCCCAGGCAGTGGATAAAGCAGCCTTCTGAGATGCTGGAAATGTTTAATACCCTGACTTGGATGGAAATTAAATGAATTTATACTTTTATAAAAATTCAAGGAGCTATATGCCTGAGATTTTTGCACTTTGTGTGTCTTATAATTTAGTTTTTTTAAAAAAAAGTTTTTAAATGTCCTTACAAGTTAATGATTGGCTTTTTAAAGCAAATTACAGAATGTGCAAAATATCTTAAAAAGGAGAGCCAACTTCAATTTTGTCTGCTTCTGACCTTGCTGATAATCTCTGTGTTAGGTTCTCAATTTAGAGAAGTATAAAAACAGCATGGGGAAAAATAAAAGAACCAAATGACTCATATTATATAAATTCAAGAATACTTACTAGATGACACAAAAAAAGTAAAATATTCCTTGGCAGGTGTGGTAGACAGACTTCTCAGATGTCCCCAAGCTTCCTGCACCCTGGTATACACACTCTGTAGTATACCTGGCACTGCACTTATGATGGGCTATTACTCCTGTGATTATATGGCAAATACGATTTTGCAGGTATAATTAAATTCCCAATCAGTTGACCTTAAAATAAGGAGATAACCTGGGTAGTCCTGGCCAAATCACATGAGACTTTAAATTGGGGCCTGGGGTCAGAGACAGAGATTTGAAACATGAGAAAAATTTAATGCATTTTGCTGGCTTCAAGATAGAGAGGGCCATGTGGCAAGAAATGCAGGCAGCCTCTATAGGCTGAGAGTAGCCCCTGTCTGACAATCAGTAAGCAAACTGAGACTTCAGTCCTACAGCTGCAAGGAACTCAGTTCTGGCAACTAGAATTGAGCTTGCAAGCAAATTCTTCACTAGAGCCTCCAGACAATAACTTAGTTGCCACCTTGACTGCAGCTCTGTGATACCTACAAAATGCATTTTGTAGAAACATTGTTACCTCGTTGTCTAGTATCTGCCCATTTACTTGGGGGGAGGGCGGTAATAGCTACCACCTGTTGAGCACCTTTATTGTACTTGGTGTTTTACATATATAATCTTTAAACCTATGACCATCTTGCCGCATTAGCTTTCTTTTGATGTGTAGAAAATTGATACAAACTTAACTGCCTAAAACAGCATCCGCATATTAGCTTATAGTTCCATAGGAGTACCGACTTCTGACCTACAGAACTGTAAACTAATACACGGATGCTTTTGGGGGCAGTTCAGTTTGTGTCAATTTGCTACACATCAAAACAAAATGAATATGGCAAGATGGTCATAGGTTTGGAGATTATATAGGTAAAACACCAAGTACAATCAAGGTGCTCAAAGAGTGGTAGCTATTCCCACCACGTAAACTGACAGTTACAAGTCAATGAGATAACAACGTTTCTACAAAATGCATTAAGTGAAGGGAATCCTATGTCCTTCTGGGGAATTCATGAAAAGTTCCCCTGAGAAAGTAGAGTTGGTGTTGAGATGGATGAACAAGTGAAGGTTTGTCAGTTACCTCAGCCTGCTTTGGCACTAAGACTCAGAGAAGGAGAAGTTCCATATGCATAGAGCATCGAATGAAAAGTGTTGCTAAGGAACAGAAAGTAGGAGATAAATATAGTCAGGTTTTCAGGGTCCAGATAGTCCCTGCTTCAATCCTTCCTGTAGAATAATATCCAGACTCCTTAGGCACTACATGATGTGGTTTGTGCTTTCATCTCCCACCTCACATTCTTCCACTGTATTTTTCAGGTACTATTGTAGGTTGCATTATTAGCTGCCGTTATTCACCACTCCTCATATTCATGCCAAATTTGTCATGTCATTTTTCAGTACTGTTCCACTCAGCAATGTAATTTGGCCAATCAAATGAAGCAGAAGTCATGCCGTGACTATTCTATGTCTGTCTGGACTCAAGAGGCCTGTCCCATTTCTACTTGTACCTTTCACCTCTGATATCGCCGTGAGAAAAATATGGCTAAGCCACTGTTCCCAGAAGGAGAAGAAGGGGCACGCAGAGAAGAACCAAGTCACTCCACCAAGTTCAGCCAAAATTGGTCAACCCTCAGCCAACCAGCCAGCCTCTATGCATAAATGATTCTTGTTTTAAGCTACTAAGTTTTGAGAAGCTAAGTGTGGAAATAGCTGATGCTAAAAGAATTGTGGAAATCCAAGCCACCTGCTCATATAATTTATTTGTGGTGGCCACAAATTCTTTGCTGTTTCTCCTATCAAGAAGTGGAATTTATTTCCTTTTTCCCACGAGTTTGTGTTGGCCTCTTAACTCACCTTGACCAGTAGAATGCTGCAGAAATGACGCTGTCACAGCTCTAGGCCAAGCACTTAAGATAACTGGCAGGTCCACTTTTTCTCTCTTGGAAGCCAGCCACCATGTAGAAGTCCAGCTGCCTTCAGAGACCACTATGTTGGGAGGAGACCCAGACCAGCGATGTGGCGAGAGAGGGGCCATGTGGTAGAGCACCAGGCATGTGAATGGAACCCTTCTGGACTACCCAGCCTAACCAAGGTAGTAACCTCGCAACATAGAGGCACAACAAGGAGCAGATGAACCTCCCGGCCGAGCCTGCCTGAATTCCAGACCCACAGAATCTTGAGGAAAAAGAAGTCATTACTATTTTAAACTACTAATTTCTGGGACAGTTTGTCACACAGCAATAGAAAATGAAAACACTTGTGCCTTCTGGACCTGTTCAGGTTTGGCCTCATAGATACTATTTCCCTCCTACAGTGGCATGCTATTCTGCAGGTCCAGTGTTATAATTTAGTCAAGCAGTTAAGAATTAGTTCAAGGTGGGTCGTTCAGGTTGTATAATCACTTCATGTCTCATAGTCAGACATTCAGTCTCTGCCAGGGCCCAGTAGCAAGTCAAGTGCTGGTTTCAAATGGAGGAAATATTGCCCAAAGGAGAGGGCATGGTCTTTTCCTGTGGACTCCTATTAGAACTCACCGGATGATGCTTAACATAATTTTAGGTCTGCTGGATTTTATAATGAAATTGGTGGGGCAGTTTGAAACAGTGCCTGGACCTCCACCAAGACATTTCTTGTGCTGGGTCCCAGTCAAGATTGGCAACTGTGTGGATAACCCAGGGCTCCAGTCAGAGCAGCATAGCCCAGTGTCATATGCGACACTCCAGAATCCAAAGAGGCCCACAGACTGTGTGCCTTTTTCTTGTGGTGAGTAGTGCAAGGTGCAGCAACTTATGTCTTACCTAAAAAGATATCCCAAAAAGCCCCAGACCATTAGACTCCTAGTACTTTCACTGAGGCAGTGAGGAATTTTGAGCTCTCACTCTCTGACATGCATGTGTCTTACTAAGGCACTCAGCATGCTGGCTAATTCCTTTTTCCAGATGCAACTTAAAAAATGTCATCAATGTCAAGGGTCAGCCTGATGTTGTGTGGGATAATAAGATGATCAAGTTTTTCCAGATTATTTTATGCCACAGAGCAGAAGACTTGACATGGCTCTAAGACGGTCAAAGTAATGCTGTTATTCCCACCATGAGAAGGCAAATTGCTTCTAATTATCTTTTTTGAAAAGAGAGGAAAGGGGAAATGTGTACAGTCAGTAGTTGCCTGCCAGGAGCCAAAGATTATGTTGATTTGCCCCAGCAAAGATGCCAGATCCAGAAACACAGCCGTGATTGACATCACTACCTGATTAAGTTTGCCTTAACCTGTAATCATTCTCAACTACTCCTCTGACTCTTGCATGAACTAAACAGGAAAGCTTGAAATGGATATGGAAATCTGGAAAATATTACATGTAGTGACAGCATTGTTTTTTATTCTTTCTGTGTCTCTACATAAAAACAGAAAGAGGCTAGGCATGGTGGCTCACGTCTGTAATCCAAGCACTTAGGGAGGCTGAGGTGGGCAGATCATGAGGTCAAGAGATTGAGACCATCCTGATTAACATGGTGAAACCCTGTCTCTACTAAAAATACAAAAATTAGCCAGGCGTGGTGGCTAATGCCTGTAATCCCAGCTACTCAGGAGGCTGAGGCAGGAGAATCTCTTGAACCCGGGAGGCAGAGGTTGCAATGAGCCGCAATTGTGCCTCTGCACTCCAGCCTGGGCAACAGAGCGAGACTCTGTCTTAAAAAACAAAAATAAAAACAAACAAACAAAAAAACACTGAAAGAGAACTAATAGAAAAGCCAAAAACCCATAGGCAGCATTTGCAGGGAAACTAAGTGACAAGGTATCCCCATGAACTACAAAATGCAATTGACGAGGGCAACCCAACAGCACAAGGGCGCATGGTATGGGCACATGTGTGAGAGAATGCAGATGGAAGCAATATGGTATTTGACAAGTCGAGAACAGGTGAACTCCAAAATAGCAACTGGTATTCCCCAGAAAGCGTGGTGAGCTAACTTGAGCACAGCAGCTGAAACTGAGCGGTTCTTCCTAATCCGGTGGTAGGTGAGCAAGAAGCCCAAGGTAAAAACCAAAACGTCTGCAGCAACCTAGCATCTGTCACTCAAAACTGGCTCTCCAAGACCCCCTCCCAGAACTGGGCCCACACTGAGGAGAAAGTCCTAAGAGTAAAATCCACACTCCACAGGACAGGGATAATACAGACAAAGGGAGAAAAGCCCCAGATAAAGTGGAGGGAAAGAAAGAGAGAAAGAAAATGTTCAAAAGCAAGCCACCATATATTCGAACACTACTGTGAAGTTAGAACAGGCACTCTGAACTATGCCTCCTTCCAAAATTTCAGGAAAACTAATTTCACATAAAAATTAGCAACAGAGAAAGCATCAAGTTCAAATCCTTGGAAATTCCGACGAAGAAAAAAAGAATAAGGAGCAGAAGAAAACCTCCCACAGACAATAAAACCTGCTACATCTTATCCACAAAAGAGGTCAAAACTTGCAAACTACTATTTCAGAAGATGTTAAAAGACATTTTTAAGACAATACAAACTTCCCTCCTTCTTAAATAATTGAGTCTGAGAACCATTCATCAGGCCCAAGCAAAGGAGATTGAGCAGAGAGGTTATTTGGCAGGAACTGGGAACAGAGTGAGGAAGGTGGTCGAGTCACACCAGTGAGGTCCAAAGATTGGTAACAGAGGGCAATTGAGCAAATAACCTCAGTGAGAACCAGGCTTCTGATTATCAGAGAAAGAAGTTATAAATGTGCAATGAGGGAAAGCTAGAAGGAATACTCTGTTGTTGAACTGGAATTGGAGGTACTGGTGTGAACTTCTGGTTTTCCATATATAGAGAATAGGAAAACACAGGTGTGTGTGTGTGTGTGTATTGATATAATTCCTATCTCTGTCCACTAGGACTGCGTGAGAGCAGCAACACCCAAATTTGCAATGAGCGCACATAGCACACCCAGACATTGGGTTCCAAATGCCATTCTCCACTAAAAGGAGAAGGGGCTAAGTCTAGGACGGTGGCAGAAAAAGTACAGGATGAGCCTGGAACATCCTATTGCGATCAAAAGTAACAGAATTAAAAGAATAATGGGACACATCAAAAGGGCGCAGAAACCAGCACAAAGGGGCTTCCACTGGACAAATTTGAGGCAAATTGAGAATCAAAATAAATAACGATAGTAACAAATAATACATCCCATTGCATAATACAGAGATAACTGAGCCAACACAATACATTATAATGTATATAAATATATACATTAATAAATAAGGAGAAGAGAAAGCCCTTCCTGTGGTAAATGCTAAGTAGTAAATGTAGAAGGAATGACGGAATAAGAAAATCACTGTTTGGGAATCATCATGGTAATAATTAATTCAGATAAGAAGCACCAATACATCCTAAACTGATGGATTAACATTGAACGAGGAAAGGGACATTTACATAGATTCAAAATACCTCATCACAAAATAATTATTAAGTACAGAGGGGAAAAGTATAACTTTGCAGTGGAGAAACTTGGTAGATATCACTTCAATCAAGGGGTCAAAGTAACACCACCAGAGGTGGAGCAAGTCAATACCAAGTGCTACCTGATGGAATGCAGAGAGAAGAGTGCAGCATCACTATTGTGATGTTCCTAACACTTACTTCCAAGAACACAGGGAGGATCGCTCTCATGAGCCCTGCTTGAAGACCCTGCAAGAAAATTTCAGGCAACGATGATGACCAGAGACATTGATAGAAGCACTGGTGGTCGACATTAAACATATGCTTACTTGCAGAGTGAAGGCTAAATGAAGATTGAATGGAAGAGGATAGTATGTAATGGTTATATGCTATATTAGTCAGAGTCTTCCAGAGAAACAGAACCCGTAAGATAGATACAGAGAGATAAATAGATCTAAATCTACATCTAGATCTAGATAAGAGGGGTTTTAATTGTGAGAGTTGACCCACTTGATTATGGAAGGTGAAAACTCCCATGATATATTTTCCACAAACTAGAGAACCAGGAAAGCCAGTGGTGTAATTTAAACTAAGTTTGAAGATGGGAGAACCAGAGTAGCCAGTGGTCTGACTCTCAGTCCGAGGCCAAAGGCCTGAGAATCTGGGGCTGTAATGTCCAAGGGCAGAGGAAGGTAGATGGTGAATGGCCCGGCTCCAGAAAAGACAGCAAATGTGTCCTTCCTCTGCCTTTTGTTCCATCCCAGACATCAAGCGGATTGGATGATAGTCACCCACATTGTTGAGGGCAGAGCTTCTCACTCAGTGCGCTAATTCAAATGAGAATCACTTCCAGCGCATCCTCACAGACACACCCAGAAATGGTGTTTTACCAGCTATCTGGGTATTCCATAATCTGGTCAAGTTGGCACCTAACACTAACCATCACATATGGGTGAAAATATAGTACAGCTATATGAGGACATTTTCAACTCGTTTTCAGTAATTAAATATGTGGTGATCATTTTAGTGTTGTTATTCCATGACTGTAAAGTATATAATGTGGACTAAAGCTTACTTAGCCCTATTAGAGAAGTCTAGAAACAGTCACCTAACCAGTAGCAATGAGCATTAGACTTCAATTTAAAACACCATGTCCCACTAAGAGAAACTAGGGCTTCTTGGAGAAATTGCTGAATTTCAGATCTAGGGAAGGAAATGTACAAGAGGAGCCTAAAACAGCTTGTCTTTCTACATAGCAAGGAAGCTATCAAGTACTGCTAGGATCCTGCAAAGAAAGAATCAGGAATCAAACTGAAGAAGCTTTTATCGGCAAAAGAAGGTACATTCAGAGCTTCAAAAAGGAAAATACATAATTGCAAGTGTCTGGAATTCCTCAACTATGTTCAAACCTATAAGTTCAAAGTGATATTTTAGAAAACTAAAGGGTTACCTTTGGAGCATGTTAAAGAACAAATTCATTATCCTGAAAACTGGTAAATAAAAGAAAAGAATCAAAAATTTGCTCTGCCTTTCATATATCAACTGTGTCACTGGGTAACAGATAGTAGACGAGGGGAACTGTCTCCTTACAAAAGAAGTCTAATAAGTAAAAAAAAAAACGATAGAGTATCACCATTGGGTGGGCACAGTGCCTCACACCTGTAATCCCAGCACTTTGGGAGGCCGAGGTGGGAGGGTTGCTTGAGCTCAGGAGTTCAATACCAGCCTGGGCAACATGGTGAAACCCCATCTCTACAAAAATTAGCCAGGCATGATGGTGCGCATCTGTAGTCCCAGCTACTGGGGAGGCTAAGGCAGGAGGAGCGCTTGAGCCCACGAGGCTGGAAGCTGCAGTGAGCCGAGATCCCACCACTTCACTCTGGCCTGAGCAATAGAGCAAGACCCCATCTCAAAAAATAAGATAGAACTTAAAAAAAGAATATCATCATTTAGCCACACCCAGTGAATTAATAGATCTGATCTTTGAGCATCAACAACTGCTAACATTATAAAATGGGATACTACCAGACCCTATGGACTTCATCATGAAGACCACAACACTTCCTGTACCCTTGCCGAAGGGATCAAACCTGAATGAGATCAAGCTCTGTATCCAGCTGTAAATGTTTAGGAAAACAGAGGAATATTTTGAACTGTGCCTGAGTATTCAGCCAACAAAATCTAGATTGAGAGAAACTCTATAGGAATCTATGGGTCAGGGAACCCATGTGAGGACTCTGCCACTTACTAAGTATGTCTGCTCCCTACGCTATACATACAATCATGCATGGCTTAACTATGGGGACATGTTCTGAGAAATGTGTCATCACATAATTTCACTGTTGTGTGATCATCATTGTGTGTACTTACACCAGCTGAATGAAGTAGCCTACTACACATCTGTGCTATGTGGTAGAGCCATACAGGCTACAAACCTATACTGCATGTTACTGTACTGAACACTGCAAGAAATTGTAACACAATGGTAAGTATTTGTGTATCTAAACTTAACTAAACATAGAAAAGGTATGGTTAAAAAAAAGGGTATAAAATATTTTAATGGTACATCTGTATAGGGCAGCTTCACTATAATCTTATTGGACTATAGTCATATATATATGGTCTGCTGTTGATCAGCATCATTATGCAGAAATGACTGCACTTGGACTGGGAAAATAACCACAGAACGGGACTGCAATCCCAATGGACTCACAGTGAGACAGACTAGGGCAAGACACCGTCATTTATCTGTCCTGAATAAGTTCCCCTTCAGACCAGTGGACCATAGCAGCATTTCAGATCTCAGTATTAGCATCAGTTCAGAGACAATATCTAACAGCCCCTGGATCTTCCTTCCCCTAATTCACAGTTGCTCTGGCAAATGGCTGACGATCCTACTGGAAAACACTTAAATTCATAGTATACAACTGTGGAAGGTTACATAGTGCTTTCTCAAAAATACGTGGCCAAATTCCCAGTCAAAGGGTTCTGGTGGTTGGGAAGTGGTTTAGGCCTGGAAACCAAGAAAGAAGCAATGAATGCCCACTACAGCAACTCAAGTTAGATTTATGCCCAACAGACCCAGGGTTTTTTCATTTATGCTTGCAGTACCTTAGTGGGCTGTCCATCTATTTCATTTTACATGTCTCATGATTAGTTAGCTATCACTATACATCTTTTTGAGACTGGATGCTCTGATTACTATTCTGATTGTGTAGCTTTTGGGGTAAAGGTGTCCATGTAGTCTGATGTTTAAGCATTTCCACTGGCCTCTCCCACTTTGAGACCCTCATTGTTCACATTGAGATCAGGAAATCTAATTACATTGCAGCATCTCCCCACATCATCTACAGTCTACAGAGGACAACTGGTCATTACAGAGATTCTTAAGGATGGCAGTAACCCACACCATTGTATTTCTTTTTTAACAGCCTTTTTTAACAACCATACAATGCACCCAATAAAGTGTAAATTAAATGTTTCTGAACATATTACAGTTGTGCAACCATCATCCCAATGAATTTTAGAACATTTTCCTCATCACCACAACCAACCCCTAAAAAACCCATAGCCATTAGCAATCACTCCCTGTTTCCCACTAACCCCAGACAGAGGCAACCATTAATATACTTTCTGTTTCTATAGATTTGCCTATTCTAGACATTGCATGTAAATGAAATCACCTGATGAGATTTCATAATATGATTCAAAAGATCAGTCACAGTATGATCTTTTGTGACTGGTTTCTTTTACTTTGCATAATGTTTTCTAGATTCATCCATGTTGTAGAATGTATCAGCACTTCACTCCTTTTTTATGGCCAAATAATATTCCATTATGGATATACCTACCACATTTTGTTAATCCATTCATTACTTGATGGACATTAGGCTCTCTTCACTTTTTTGCAATTATTAATAATGCTTCTATGAGCATTAGTATACAAGTTTTGGTGTCGACCAAATATATGTGGACATATATTTTCATTTCTCTTGGGCATATAGGAGTGCTGAGTAATATGGTACCTCTATGTTTAACATTTTGATGATCTGCCAAACTATTTTCCCGAGAAGTTGCACCATTTTACATACCATAAGCAACATATGAGGGTTCCAATTTTTCCACTCTCTTACCAATACTTGCTATTATCGGTCTTTTTTTTTTTATCATAGTCATCCTAGTGAGTATGAAGTGGTATCTCATTGTGGTTTTGCTTTGTATTTCCCTGATGACGAATGAAGTTGGGCATCTTCTCATATGCATATTGGCCAGTTGTATATCTTTGGAGATGTGTCTATTCAAATCCTTTGCTCATTTTAAAATTTTGTTATTTTTTCATTATTGAATTATAAGAGTTTTTTGTTTGTTTGTTTGTTTGTTTTGAGACGGAGTTTCGCTCTGTCACCCAAGCTGGAGTGCAGTGGCATGATCTAGGCTCACTGCAACCTCCACCTCCCCAGTTCAAGCGATTATTCTGCCTCAGCCTCCCAAGTAGCTGGGACTACAGGTGCGCGCCACCACGCCTGGCTAATTTTTGTATTTTTAGTAAAGACGGGGTTTCACCATTTTGGTCAGGCTGGCCTGGTCTTGAACTCCTGACCTCATGATCTGCCTGTCTCAGCCTCCCAAAGTGTTGGGATTACAGTGTGAGCCACCACGCCCGCCAAGAGTTTCAAATATATATTCTGGATACAAGTTTCTTATCAGATACATGTTTTGCAAATATTTTCTCCCATTCTTTGACTTGTCTTTTCACTTTATTGAGTGTCCTTTGAAGTATAAAAAAGTTTTAATTTTTGTGAAGTCCTAGTTTATCCACTTCTCTCTTTTGCTACATGTGCCTTTGGCATTGCAGCTAAGAAGGCATTGCCTAACCCAAGTTCACAAAGATTTAGTTACAAGTTTTATAGCTTCAGTTCTTACATTTTTTATATCGTGTAAGGAAGGAGTCTAATTTCATTCATTTTTTTTTTTTTACCAGTTATCTACATCCCGTTGCTCTAGTATCATTTGTTGAAGACTATCTTTTTTTTTCTTTGAGACAGGGTTTGCTCTATCACCCAGGCTGGAGTGCCATGGCGCAATTGTGGCTCACTGCAGCCATGACCTCCTGGGTCCAAGTGATCCTTCTTCCTCAGCCTCTGATGTAGCTGGGACCACAGGTGTGCACCACCACACCCAGCTGATTTTTTATTTTTTATTTTTATTTTTGTAGAAACAGGATCTCACTGTGTTGCCCAGACTAGTCTCAGAGTCCTGGGCTCAAGCAATCATTTTACCTCAACCTCGTAAAGTGCTGGGATTACAGCTATGAGCCACTGTGCCTGGCTTGAAGACTATTCTTTCCACATTGTATTGTCTTGCTGCCCTTTTAAATAGTCAGTTGGCCACAAATGTGAGGGTTGTTTTCAAGACTTTCAATTCTATTCCATTGACCTATATGTCTACCCTTATGAATATCCCACTGTTTTGATTTCTGTAGCTTTGTAGTAAGTTTTGAAATTAGGAAGTGTAAATTCTTCAACTTTGGTCTTATTTTTTCTGTATTTTTGGGGTGGGGGTGCTGTTTTGGTTCCTTTGCATTTTCGTATAAATTTTAAGATAGGCTTGTCAATTGCTGCCAAGATACCAGCTGGGATTTTGATAAGGATTGTACTGAACCTGTAAATCAATTTCAGGAATGTTGCCATTTTAACATTAGGACTTCCAATTTATGAACATGCAATGTCTTTCCATTAATTTAAATTTTCTTTATTTTTCTTTTCTTTCTTTTTTTTTTTTTTTTTGAGACAGAGTCTGACTTCATCACCCAGACTGGAGTGCAGTGGCGTAATCTCGGCTCACTGCAGCCTCTGCCTCCTGGGTTGAAGCGATTCTAATGCATCAGCCTCCTGAGTAGTTGGAATTATAGGTGCATACCACCATACCTGGCTAATAACATTTTCTTTCCTGTATTTCAGCAATGTTTTATAGCCCTCAGAGTACATGTCTTATATTTCTTTTACTTTTTTTTTTTTTTTTTCGAGACAGAGTATCACTCTGTCACCCAAGCTGTAGTGCAGTGACACAATTGGGGCTTACTGCAGCCTCCACCTCCCAAGCTCAAGGGATCCTCCTGCCTCGGCCTTCTGAGTAGGAGTCCCCATGCCTGGGACTACAGGCATGCATCACCATGCCCAGCTAATTTTTAAAATTTTTTTTGTAGAAGTGGGATCTCGCCATGTTACCCATCTGGTCTCAAACTCCTGAACTCAAGTGATCCTCCTGCCTCAGCCTCCCAAAGTGCTTACAGGCATGAACCACCACACCTAGTGTTGCAGAATTTTGCTCCTTAGTTCAGCTAAAACTGGGTTTTTGTCACACGACCAGGAAAGATTAGGAATGCAGACACATTGAAGAGTGAGGGGAGTGGAATTTATTGGGCGAAAAGGAAAAAAGGGAAAAAAACCTCTCAGCAGAGTGAAAGGAGATCCTGCCAGCGGGCTCCCATCTCACAGATTGAATACCAGGCCGCCACGTAGGAACTGAAGAGGCCAGGCTCCTCCCCTCTGCGAATTTCCCACGGCTCCTCCCCGTTCTCCCAGTACACAGGCCGGTTAGAGATTCTCCAGGGATGCCCCCCTTTATCTTCCTACTACAACTATCACTAGCCTTGTATTTCTTTTGTTACCAGTGCAATTCTTAATGCTTTAGTGAAGACAGTGGCCTTTTGGATTTCCAAGGACACACGATTAGTGCATGGACAAGCAGGTTGTTCAAACATTCTATCTAAGCTTTCATATGCTTTCCTTTACAACACTCTTAGTAAAGAGTGGTTTTATCAAAATCACAACAATGGACTCATATAGGAATTGTTGGAAATACATATCTCAGGTACTGCTCAGATCTGCTGAATCAAAAACCCCAGCTCACTCGTGCATAATTAGCAGTTGAGGTACATTTCTATGCAGTCACCTAGGGAAGCTACAGCATTTGAACCTCATTGACCATAGGCTGCCTCTGCTTCAGTTAGCCAGACTAGCAAACTGCCAATGCCTCTTTCAAGTGCCTAAAACAACATATTAAATATCAAATATTGAGCAAATAAATGCATATTAACAATTTTGCCTGTTCAAACTTTATATTTCATAATCCTTGGTTTTCTTCTCTTAGTATCCACTCCTGTGCCTGCTCCCCAGATTCATGACAATGTCAAGAGCCAAGATCGCGCCATTGCACTCCAACCTGGGCAACAAGAGCAAAACTCCGTCCCAAAACAAAACAAATCCCTGAATGATAGTATTCAGAGATCTTCTGGATTAGTAAATGCATCCATGTGCTGCCGGGTGGGTGGCACACTCCAACTCCATGGGGACAGGAGCCCCTATGCTCAGGACCCTTCTGGACCTCGCTCTATGTACCTCTTTATCTGGCTGTTCATTTGTATCCTTTAAAATATCCTTTATAATAAGCCAGTTATAGTAAGTAAATGTTTTCCTGAGTTCTATGAGCCATTCTAGCAAATTATCATACCTGAGGAGGGGATTGTGGGAACTCCTGATTTACAGCCAGTTGATCAGAAATACAGTCAGTCCTTTGTATCCTCTGGTTTTGCATTCCTGGAAACAATCAACCAAGGTTTAAGAAATCAGTCTTACCCCTTAAGTTTGCAAAAAGAAAAAAAAAGAAAAAAGAAAAGAAAACAGAAACAACAATAAAAATAACAATACAACAATTTTAAAAACACAAATAAAAATACAGTACAGCAGCTATTTACACAGCATTTCCTTGTATCAGGTATTTTAAGTAATTTATTTATTTATTTATTTATTTATTTGGGATAGTCTCGCTCTGTCACCCAGGCTGGAGTGCAGTGGCATGTTCTTGGCTCACTGCAACCTCTGCCTCCCAGCTTCAAGCGATTCTCCTGACTCAGCCTCCTGAGTAGCTGGAACTACAGGCATGCACTACCATGCCTGGCTAATTTTTGTATTTTTGTGGGAACGGGGTTTCCCCATGTTGGCCAGGCTGGTCTCGAACTCCTGACCTCAAGTGATCCATCTGCCTCAGCCTCCCAAAGTGCTGAGATTACAGGCATGAGCCACCGCACTCGGCTGGTATTACAAGTAATTTAAAGATGACTTAATGTATGTGGGAGGATGTGCATAGGTTATTTGCAAATACTACATCATTTCATATAAGAGACAAACGTCCAGTGGATTTGGGTATCCATAGGAGGTCCTGGAACCAATCACCTGTGGAGAATGATTATACAGAAGGCCCAGGCTTTGATTGGTATCTGAAGTAGTATCTATAAGTACTCAGTCTTGTAGACCTGAGTACTTAACCTGTGGAGTCTGTACTAATTCCAGGAAGTTGGCTGCAGGATTGAATTGTAAGTTACCTAGTTGGTGTCAGTAGAGAACTGGAGAACCTCTTGGTGTGGAAAATCCACAGAATTGATGTCAGAAATGTTGTGCGAGAGTTGAGTGGAAACAGTTTTTCCTTTTAGTAATTATGGGTTTATAAGAGAGTTTAAATGCATAGTTTTTTCTACTTTCTTCTATTAACTGATTTAAAAATTAATTGGATAAAATTATATATATATATATATATAATGTATTGTTGGGCCTACAACATATAAAATCTATTGGTTGGTGCAAAAGTAATTGTGGTTTTTGCCATTGCCTTTAATAGCAAAAACCATAATTACTTCTGCACCAACCTAACCTGTGTAATATATCTGTCAACTACAGCACAAAGGTGATGGAGGAAGCAAAACTGTATGAGACTAAGAAAATGACCACAGATGGTAAAGTAATAATTATAACAATGTATTGCTACATTTATAACATTAATAGATAGAATAAGCATATCAATAATAACACAAAAAAGAGGGAATGGACAGATCTATAGCAGTCACATTTCTATATATCACTGGAATTCTATATGTCACTGCATAAGTTAAGATGTATATGCTAAACCCTAGAGCAACCACTAAAAAATATAGTAGTTCCCCCTTATCCACAGGGCATATATTTTTTGTTTTTTGTTTGTTTGTTTTGTTTTTTGAGACTAGCTCTGTTGCCCAGGCTGGAGTGCAGTGGTGCGATCTCGGCTCACTGCAACCTCTGCCTCCCAGGTTCAAGCAATTCTCCTTCCTCAGCCTCCCAAGTAGCTGGGACTACAGGCGCCCACCACCATGCCCAGCTAATTTTTTGTATTTTTAGTAGAGATGGGGTTTCACCATATTGGCCAGGCTGGTCTCGAACTCCTGACCTGTGATCTGCCCGCCTTGGCCTCCCAAAGTGCTGGGATTACAGGCGTGAGCCACCACGCCCAGCCACAGGGCATATGGTCCAAGACCCCCAGTGAATACCTGACACTACAATACTACTGAACCCTATATACACTAAGTTTTTTCCTATACACGAATGGGCTGATAGCATATACGATGTGGATACACTGGAAAAAGGGATGATTCACATTCCAGGCAGGACAGAGCAGGATGGTATGAGTTTTCACCATGCTACTCAGAACCACACACAATTTAAAACTTATGAATTGTTTATTTCTAGAATTTTCCATTTAATATTTTCAGACCATTGTTGACTGCAGGTAACTGAAACCATGGAAAGTGAAATTGCAGATAAAGGAGGACTACCATATCCTAAAATGAAGTGAAAATATTACTAAATAAATCATTAGGGAATACATTAGAAAATATTCACTTAATGTAAAAAGAGAAAGAACAAAGTAAGTAAGAATAAAGGGGAAAGAAGGCATGACATATATAGAAAACAAAAGTAAATGGCAAATATAAATCCAAATATATTAATCATAACATTAAATATGAATAGATTAAGTAATCCAATCAAAAGATAGAGATTTTCACCAACAAACATATGAAAAGAAGCTCATCATCATAGGTCATTAGAGAAATGCAAACCAAAACCAAAATGAGATACCATATCACGCCAGTTAGAATGGTGATCATTAAAATGCCAGGAAATAACAGATGCTGGAGAGGATGTGGAGAAATAGAAACGCTTTTACACTGTTGGTGGGAGTGTAAATTAGTTCAACCACTGTGGAAGACAGTGTGGTGATTTCTCAAGGATCTAGAACCAGAAATACCATTTGATCCAACAATCCCATTATACACCATGGAATACTATGCAGCCATAAAAAAGGATGAATTCATGTCCTTTGCAGGCACACGGATGAAGCTGGAAACCATCATCCTCAGCAAACTAACGCAGGAACAGAAAACCAAACACTGCATGTTCTCACTCATAAATAGGAGCTGAACAATGAGAACACATGGACACAGGGAATGGAACATCACACACCAGGGCCTGTCCAGGGGTGGGGTCAGGGGAGGGAGAGCATTAGGACAATACCTAATGCATGCAGGGCTTAAAACCTAGATGACAGGTTGATAGGTGCAGCGAACCACTGTGGCATATATATACCTATGTAAAAACCTGCATGTTCTGCACATGTACCCCAGAACGTAAAGTAAAATTAAAATAAATAAATAAATACAAATCAAGAAAAAGATAGAGATTTTCAGACTGGATAGATGAATATGATTCAACTATATGCTGTCTACAGGAGCCATGCCTTAATTCCAAAGAGATGAAGAGATTAAAAGTAAAAGAATAGAAAAAAGATATATCATGCAAACAACAACCATAAGAAAGCTGAAATGCCTATACTAGGCCCCGTCTCAAAAAAAAAAAAAAAAAAAAAAAAAAAAGCCCACCTCTCCACTGTGGCATTGGGGATTAAGTTTCCACACATGAACTTTGGGGGACACATTCAAACCATAACACCTTGGCTTTGGCAAAAGATTCTTAGCTATGAGACTATGAGCATGGGCAATAAAAGAAAATAAAATAAAATGAACTTCATCAAAATTAAAAGGTTTTACCGAAAGAATGAAAGAAAATATTTGCAAATAATGTAAAGAACTTGTATCCAGAATATATAAAGAACTCTTACCACTCAATAATAAAAAGATAATTAGATTAAAAAGTAGGTGAAGGTTCTAAATAGACATTTCTTCAAAGAAGTTACAGAAATGAGAGGTAGCCACATGAAAAGATGCTCAACATCATTAGTCATTTGGGAATTAAAACCACAGTGAGATGCCACTTTGCACCACTAGGATGACAGCCCTGCTGACAAGGTCCCCACTGTGGGAAGTGCCTCCGAGAGTTCAAAGAGGGTCTCATAAGTACTCACAAATAAGTCCACTTTAACTGAGTACTTTAAGGCTCTTCATAGAACTAGGCAGGCAATAAATTCAAGTGACAGGCATCCTGTACATTACTTGTCCCATTAGGAGGGTGAGTAGGGCTTTCTTATAGGGTGAAGCCTGTGGCTGTTTTCTTTTCTTTTCTTGCCTTTTTTTTTTTTTTTTTTTTGAGATGGGATCTCACTCTGTCACCCAGGCTGGAGTGCAGGGGCACAATCTCGGCTCACTGCAACCTCCCCCTCCTGGGTTCAAGTGATTCTGGTGCCTCAGCCTCCCGAGTAGCTGGGACTACATGAGTGTACCACCACTCCTGGCTAATTTTTATATTTTTAGTATAGATGGGATTTAACAATATTAGTCAGGCTGGTCTCAAACTCCTGGCCTCAAGTGATCCACCCACCTTGGCCTCCCAAAATGCTGGGATTACAGGCGTGAGACACTACACCTGGCCTGTTTTCTTCTTCCTTAGGATAATTTCTCTCCCAGGAAACTCCTTCTAACTCCCTTCATGCTATCCCTGGAGGAATGAATCTCTGACAGGCTTTACAACCATTTACCAGATATTCCCAGCACCTCTGAACCCCAGGACTGGCCATAGCTCCTGTTCCCTTCCAGGAGTTTCCTAAGCTCCAACACAATTACTTTCTGTCTTTCCTGATGTGTTCAATCAAACATATTTCAACTCTACTTAGAGACAAACTAAAACTCCTCCCACTCAATGGTCCCACATTACTGTTTGTTGTTTGTTTGTTTGTTTGTTTGTTGAGATGGAGTCTTGCTCTGTTGTCCAGGCTGGAGTTCAGTGGCAGGATCGTGGCTCTCTGCAGCCTTGACCTCCTGGGCGCAAGAGATCTGCCCACCTCAACCTCCCGAGTAGCTGGGATGACAGGCCCATGCCACCACACCTGGCTAAATATATATATATATTTATTTATATATATCTCTACAAATATAGATGGGGTTTTTGCCAAATTGCCCACGCTGGCCTTGAACTTCTGGACTCAAGCGATCTGCTTGCCTCAGCCTCCCAAGTAGCTGGGACTACAGGCCCACGCCACCACACCCAGCTAAATATTCAGACATATATATATAAAATATATATTTATATTTATATATAAAATTATATATATATGGAGAGAGAGACAGGGTTTCACTAAGTTGCCCAGGCTGGTCTTGAGCTCCTGAACCCAAGCAATCTGCCTGCCTCAGCCTCCCAAACTGCTGGGATTACAGGCATGAGCCACCATGCCTGGCCAGCAGCAGCTTTTATATGCATGATTATCTAATTTTATTCCTGCCTTTCCCAAGACGGCGTTACAATTTTTGTGGGTCCTGGAGAATTTTGCCTTCATGGACTTCTTCCTCCATAAAAATATTAAATGTTATAATTTAAAAATACTAAAATTGTGTTAAAAATTTGCATTGGCATAAAGATATTCATTTTTCTTGCACCTAAAATTTCATGTTTTCTTATATTTTAAAAGAAATTAAAACATCTTCATGGGCTTCTAAAAATATTGTGGGCTTCAGGTACTGGGCCTTCTGTAACCATGAATTAAGTTGGCCCTGGTCTTTCTGTCTTTGTAACCCTAGTTCCCAGTCTGAGTACAATCAATATTCAATAAATTTTTGTTGAAGGAGGTTAATATTCTAGTCCAGCACACTCGAAAAGTTGTTTGAGAATCAAATGGGAGAGGAGTTTCAGAAGCAATGTATAAACTGTGAGGTCTATGCAAATAAAAGAAATTCGGGGCAGGGAAAGAGATGTTAATTTGTGGAACAGAATTCAAGATTTCATCCAGAAGAGGAAGCACACCAGGCTGTGAGTATCGCTGATAGGGAAAGCAGCAGAACACCAAAGCAAATGTTTGCCTCCTTCAGTATTTTGCCAAGGCCTGGGCCTGCATGGTGCTCGCCCCTGGATTTGGACAGCTGTCAGGAAAATCAGCAGGAACCGGGAACAAACATATGTTGAGACACAGGCAACCTCAGACTGTGAAAGCTGATCCGCCCGCCCAGCTCCACCAGATGGCAGTATGTCAACGGGGAGTCTGACGGAGCGTCTCCAATGGCACCAATTAGATGACCTTGTGCTCATGCCAGAGCTGGAGAGCTGCTTGTTAAGATAATTGCTGATAATTTTTCTTCTCATGATCGAATGAGGATTTTTTTTAAATTAACAGCAAAGGATACAAAATTGAGTATGTTATTGTACTCCTTGTCCACAATGAGGCTACAGCCAAGATAGAGAGTTAAGACGTGCAAAAAAAAAAAAAAAAAGAAAACCCAAAAAAACAAATAAACAAACAAAAAAGTAATGGATATTGATAATAGGTATTGATAGTCATTGTACACAAATTAATTCATCATCATCATCATCATCAATTACAAAATGCTACTGATGTTGAGTTTTCATTCAGCCGACCTTGGTGCATTTCTTCAAGTCTTGTAAATGGAAGTTAATTCATTGGGGGATGTAAATTGTGCGGACATGGTCTGTGATAATACTCATTCCAAGAGTCACCCAGGGCTGGAAAAGTGCTTCCGTGTCAGAGGCCACACCCTGCAGCCAAGCACAAGGTCCAGCCTTCCCTCAGCAGCTGAGGACTTGCAGACAATGCGTGCTTGCGTTCCAGCCACATCTTACTCACACTGGAGGCTGCCAAGTAGCTATGAGAGCATGGGCCTTTCCATTAGGACACCTGTATTAGTTTCCTCAGGCTGCCATAACAACCTACCACAGATGGGGTGACAAACAACAGAACTTTATTTTCTCACAATTCTGGAGGCTGGAAGCCCGAGATCAAGGTGCCAGCAAGATTGGTTTCTTCTGAGACCTCTCTGTGTAGCATAGAGAGAGCCTCCATTCTGTGTCTTCGTGTGGTCCTCCTTCTGTGCTTGTCTGTAACCAATCTCCTCTTCCTATAATGACATCAGTCAGGGAAGATTGGGGTCCACCGTAATGACCTTATTTTAACTTAATTATTTTTATAAAACCCTATTTCCAAATACAGTCACATTCTGAGATACTGGGGCTCGGGAGTTCAACACCAAATTTCCGAGGGACATAACTCAGTCCATAGGAGCACCCAAATTCTTGTCTTGGTTCCCCCACTTACTAGGTGGGTGAAATACTAACGTTAGGCAAGTCATTCACTGGGCCTCAGGCTTATTGGCTATAAAAACAAGGCTGTTGGATTATGTCATCTCTGTGGTCTAAAAATCTGTGATCACTACAATCAATACAAGGCTGAATTTTGCAAGACCAAGAGCAGGATGATTTCCAAGCCAGCCACAAAGGACAATTGTCTCCTTGCATGGATGTCAGCATGTATATGCACATACATGTTTCTATACACTCTTTAATCTGTAAAAACAGCTTTCATCGACTTACGAAGACCACCTTCCACACATGCCCATGCACTTAGTGCTTAAGGGCAATATCAGAACAAAGCATCATAAAAATGTATTTTCTCCAAGCAAGTTGGTCATTTTTCTTTTATTCCATCTTTGAAAGAAAACTGCAAGCAGAGAGTCTACTCCATTCTCTTTTTTGAGTCCTTGTCTATGTGGCTATTCTCTGCATGGATTTTCCACTTCTTCACTCACCCCTGCCCTATTTCCGCAGGACAAGCAGCTATACCAAGGCTCAACTCAAATGTCACCACCTCCATAAAACCTTCCCAACATTCCAGAAAGAGCTGTCTGCTCTTTTCACTACCTCCATAGCATATGGTATACTTTTCTATAATGATAAATAGAGCCAGACGGCAATGCTACCCAACCAGGCCTATGCAATTATTCTTCCTAAGTCTAGTTTATTCACTTAGCAGGACTCCAGCAGCCACCATACTAAGCTTCACTGTTTAGGCTGACACGATGTAACCAACCCGGACCTGGCCTCAGTAAGGAAGAGCCTTCGGTGACCACGCAGGGCTGCATGCTTTCTTGTCAGAGGCTAGCAGCATATTATTTCTGAACATGCCAAGGAGATTAAAGGTAGGACAATATTCCCAAAGGCCCCTTCTGCCGAGAACACCGATGAGTAATGGGACCAGCACTACATTCGCTACCAGTCATCCAAGGAACAAAATGAAAAACACAGGGGTCTTATTCCACCCTCTTCCTGCTCTCTCCTCTCCCGCTGTGTACAGCAGATAGAGGTACCAAGAGAATAGCCAGAGACATAAAGCACACCCAGATACAAACCAGGCTACTCAATACTCATCTTGGCTTTTTCTCTTGAGAGTCCTCCTCACCAGTCCTCCCCTCCAGTTGGAAATAGGCCCTACCAGTGGCTCACACCTGTAATCCCAGCACTTTGGGAGGCCAAGGTGAGTGGATGACTTGAGATCAGGAGTTCAAGACCAGCCTGGCCAATATGGTGAAACCCCATCTCTACGAAAAATACAAAAATTAGCTGGGCATGGTGGCTCACCCCTGTAGTCCCAGCTACTTGAGGGGCTGAGGCAGGAGAACCTGGGAGGTGGAGGTTGCAATGAGCCGAGATCACACCACTGTACTCTAGCCTGGACTACAGAGTGAGACTCTGTCTCAAAAAAAAGGAAAAGAAAAAGAAATAGGCCCTACCTCTGGGCTCCTTGTGGCCTTCACATTTCTCACAGAAGAGGCAGAGCCATGATTCAGCCAAGGTGTGTACATCTGTGAAAATTAGAGAAGGCCACACTGGAGCTCTGGAGGAGAGATGGAGGACTGTCTTCTAGCGTGGAAGACAAATTACCTGAACTTAAACACCAGAAGTCCAAGAACTAGGAGTAGAACATTCTCTAAGGGATTAACACTTGGCTAGCAACTAACTGTGTGACTGCAAGCAAAGCAAATCAGCAGCTTCTCTGGCTCTTTCATCTGCATAAAATAAGGGTTGAACTCCATGATCTGCAAGATATCTCCTCCAGCCATGGCAGCCTGATTCTACTAATCCATCCCAGGCAGGTTTTTCTGAAGAGAAATTTTCAAGAGAAAGGAGAGGGAAAGAGTGTTAGGGAATTACAGCCCAACAGCTTTCTCTTGATGAAAAGGGACCATCTAAATTCACAGCAAATTTTCCTACCAGCTGACTTGGAAAAGAAACATAGATGTGAAAACACATATTTATTTATATTTCAGCTTTTTGCTAGTGAAAATTCTTGTCTGTTTCAATTAAATTGAAAACTGAATTTGCTTAACTAGTGAATTTGCTTAATAGGCTGACCTGAGAGAATAAAAGATTGACAGATATCTCTAGATATATCACTTTTATTCTGAATTTAATCATACATTTTGCATAAGTGCAAATGTAAAACATTTTGAGATGAAATTCATAGAACAGAAGCATATTAAAATAAAATTAAAATGGAATCATTTTTCTTTGACAGCTAAATTCAGAAACTTGAGTCTTAGATTTAGTTCAGAAGCTGCCATTTCAAATAATTTTTAAGCATTGGACTATGGAAAGTCGAGGTAAAATTGTGAGTTAGAAAGGTTAACCTCCCACCCTTCACCCTTCCTGGCACCCGTGCCATTTCTCTCAGCAACCTCCCTCTAAACCCCCCTCCAAGCATCCATGCCTCATTTTGCCCTTCAACTATGAGGGTTCCGCTCTTTTTTCCCATTTGTTCACCTATTGTCATTCCCAACCTAGCTTTGCTTTCCTCAAAACATCCAGTACCCAGCGATTTCTTCATCTACTTTCATCAAAAGTAGGCTGCCCTGTCCTCCATTTCTGGATGGCTACATTCCTGAGAATCGGTGGTCAGCTGTGGTGGCCTCCTGGGAACCTAAGTGACCTTACAGGACACCAGGAGAGGCAGAAAGCACACAGCAAAGAGGGGATATGTCCTGGGCAGGCCATCCTGAAGCATGCAGGGCAACTCCTGGAGCTCACCTTAAAAGGCTTACGCTATGGTATGGCTCTGTGTCCCCACCCAAATCTCATCTCAAATTGTAATCCCCACATGTGGAGGAAGGATCCTGTAATCCCCAGGTGTTGAGGGAGGGAGGTGATTGGATCATGGAGGCTGTTTCCCCCATGCTGTTCTCATGACAGTGAGTTCTCACGAGAGCTGATGGTTTTATAGGTGTCTGGCATTTCCCCTGCTTGCACTTCTCCCTCCTGCCACCATATGAAGAAGGTCCTTGCTTCCCCTTTGCCTTCCGCCACGGTTGTAAGTTTCCTGAGGCTTCCCCAGAATGCGGAACTATGAGCCAATTAAGCCTCTTTCCTTTATAAATTATCCAGTCTCAGGCAGTTCTTTATAGCAGTGTGAAAATGGACTAATACAGCTTAGTAATAACAGGAGTCATTTCAGGAGAGTGCTCTGACATGGGCTCATTAGCACGAAGAAATGTTTAAAGAGAGCCATCAAGAAAACTTTGGGGTGGGATTGGGGAATGGGGAATGGGAGGAAGGTGACCAAAGTCTATCAGCTTCCAGTTGGATAGGAGGAATAGGTTTTCCAGATCTAGTGCACAGCAAAATGGCCAAAGTTCATAATAAATGTATTGTATTTTTCAAAATTACTAAAATAATATATTTAAAATGTTCTCACTACAGAAAAATGAGAAGTTATGTGAGGTGGTGGCCATGTTAATTAGCTTGATACAAACTTTCCATAATGTACACAATATCAAACTATCACATTTTGCCCCAAAATACATAACATGATCATTTGTCAAGTACAATTCAAATTTAAATTAGAAATTATCAACTACGAGAAAAGTCAAGGAATTAGAAATGTTTAACATGGAAAATAAGAGACTTAGGAAAACAAGTATCACATGGGAAGACATAGCTGATTTTGTTGTTTTGACCCTAGAGGGTAAAGTAGGGAGAATATTTAAAAGTTACAGAAAGGCAGATTTCAACTCTCCATAACAGGGGTCACCAACCCCTGGGTCAGACTGGTGCTGGTCTGTGGCCTGTTAGGACCTGGGCCACATAGCAGGAGGTGAGTGGTGAGCAAGCAAAGCTTCATCTGTATTTACAGCCACTCTCCATTGCTTGTGTTATCTCCTGAGTTCCACCTCCTGTCAGATCAGCGGTGGCATTAGATTCTCATAGGACAGCGAATCCTATCATGAACTGCACATGTAAAGGATCTAGGTTGCATGTTCCTTATGAGAATCTAACGCCTGATGATCTGTCATTGTCTCCCATCATCCCCAGATGGGACCATCTAGTTGCTGGAAAACAAGTTCAGGGCTCCCACTGATTCTACACTATGGTGGGTATGTAATAGTAGGTAGTAGTAGAAATAAAGTGCGCAATAAATGTAATGGGCTTGAATCCTCCTGAAACCATCCCCCACCATCCCCTGGTCTGTGGAAAAATTGTCTTCCATGAAACTGGTCCCTGGTGCCAAAAAGGTTAGAACCACTGCTCTATAAGAAAAGTCTCCCAAAATGTTAAAAGTGTCTATTAATGGAATCGGCTAGTCAATGGAATGGGTGGATCAAAAGCCTGCCCTTGGCCGGACACGGTGGCTCATGCCTGTAATCTCAGCACTTTGGGAGGCTGAGGCGGGCGGATCACGAGGTCAAGAGATCGAGACCATCCTGGCTAACACGGTGAAACCCCGTCTCTACTAAAAATACAAAAAATTAGCCATGCGTGGTGGCAGGTGCCTGTAGTCCCAGCTACTCAGGAGGCTGAGGCAGGAGAATGGTGTGAACCTGGGAGGCGGAGCTTGCAGTGAGCCGAGATCATGCCACTGCAATCCAGCCTGGGAGACAGAGCGAGACTCTGTCTCAAAAAACAAAAAACAAAAAAACAAAACAAAACCAAAAAAAAAAAAAAACCCCTGCCCTTTGCTAAAGATGATCAAGTAAAGGCTAACTAGTTACCTGGAGGAATTATTTTTGAAGAGGAAAATAATCCAATCATTATTGAACACTTTCTATGGTCAAACAGGGGACTAGGCCCTGGAGACATAAAGCTGAACAGGTTGCAGACTTAGACAGGAAAAAGATATCAACAGTTTACAAGAGTATGAATAACTTATATGTCACTGGCCTCACCAGCCTCTAACAACAAAATAAAACTAAACTTACTTTTTATATACTAAAATTATTATAGCACAAACTCCTACCTGCTCTGCCCCCTCAACCCCCACCTAAATTCTAGAAATTAGCCTCCTATAAAGGATCTGCAATTATTTATCTCTCTCCTGGGGTAAAGCCTTCTTATCTGACCAACAGGGGAAAGAAGGAGCATAAGGACAGAAGGCAATGACAATCATGACAGAGCAAGCTGTAGAATTATAATCACGGCTGGGGGTAAGCCTGTTTTGGAATTTGGCGCAGGGTTGGAGGGAGGCTACTTCATGGGTGAGGTCGATCAGGAGAATTTGAGGGTGGCAAAACACGTTCAGAATTTAGGGGCTGAATGCATCATTTTAGCCTGGAACTGGGCATGGTACCTGAATATGAACCCTAAAGGACTTGATTTCCCCTAGAGAAGCAGGCCAAGAATGTTGGCATCGTGCGAGAGAAGCGTGGAAGTGAGAAAGTCACCTGTGCGTGTTAAGCTATGTATTAGACTGTTTTCAAGTCAAGAAGAGTGATTGATCTCTCTCCATAACCCCAAGTCCCTCCGTCTTTTTTTTTTTTTTTTTTTTTTTTGAGACAAAGTCTCGCTCTGTTGCCCAGGCTAGAATGCAGTGGCATGATCTTGGCTCACTGCAACCTCTGCCTCCCAGGTTCAAGTGAGTCTCCTGCCTCAGCCTCCTGAGTAGCTGGGATTACAGGCACCTGCCACCACGCCCAGCTAATTTTGTATTTTTAGTAGAGACGGGGTTTCACCACGTTAGCCAGGCTGGTCTTGAACTCCCGACCTCAGGTGATCTGCCCACCTCAGCCTCCCAAAGTGCTGGGATTACAGGCGTGAGCCACTGCACCCGGCCCCTGCCTCTTCTGTCTACTTGTTAGCAGCTAAATGAGCAGAAATGCACTAATGACTCCATTCTGCTAAGGAAGGTTATGGGAGGAGATGAAGAGAACAGGCCTCATTGGAAGGTACAAGACTAGTGAGGGCCAAACGCTGACAGCAGAAGAACTGGCCAGAGACCTCATCTGAAAGGCTGCTGCCATTTGAGGTTGCTTGGGCTCAGTTACGGGGGCAAGAGAACTGATTTTCAGAGGAAGCCTCTGGAGGCTTTTCTTTATGCATGAGCCCCAGAGCGTGGGTCCAGCCTGTGCTATCCATTCCAAGTTCATGACACTCCCTGGTGAATGGCATGTCATTACCTCTGGCCCTGTCTGCAACGTTCTTGCTGGTGTTTACTCACAGTCACGACTCAAACATGATCCTAAAAGGTCAGCGTCGACAGTGCGAGTGAATTTCCCTGCCAGTCCCAGCCCTGTCCCCAGGGCCAGGATCTGATCCAGGACAGATGGGATTCCTTCAGCAGAAGTGTCCCCGAGGCTCAGCTAGTGATCCTGAGGGGGATTTTATTTTACCGTTTGCAGCACAAACAGGATGCCACATACTTCAAGCACAACCGAATAACAAACCTCACGGAAATGCCAAGAAGTCCTTGCGGGGGGAAAATAGCCTTGATTCTGGAGAAAAGGAAAAATTGTAATAATGTTATTAGCCCAAAGAAACCGCTTGGAGAAGTCAGATGATTTTCTAACCCAGAGAGATGAAAGTAAAACACCGTGAACTAGACTGAATGCCAGAAGGAGGCCCCTTGCAATAGTCAATAATGCAACACGACTCTCCAGATGGCTCTCTCTGGGGCAAGCGGACTCTGTCGGAGAAGGAAGTGGGTAGGAGGGAGAGGGAGAGAGGCCACATTCACACCAGGCAAGGAAAGGGAAATGAGCATTTAATTTTAAACTATCCTCATGGGCTCCCCACTGCTCGAGCCCACCAGAGAACAGAGAGAAGGAAAATAGTCGCATTGTGCACTGTGTATGTGTGTGTTCTTCTCTCTCCAGCTCTGTTTATACAATTCGCACATGTTACTTCAGGGCAGTGTATTCCAGAGGGGGTCCTACCAATTGCTGTTTCTTCGAGATGTTAAACTGTGTTATCAACAGTGGAGGGGAGCAGACATGTCCTGTGATCGAACTATTCCGAAACACTGCATTTATCAAATATTGACATGTTTTTCTACTGTAGCGCTTCTAGGCTCTTTTAGCTTTCTCCTGTACAGTGTGACTTTCCAAAAAGGGAAATATGTGGTATTTCCCAAATTTATTGGTTTTATTATTATTTTTATTTAATAGAGATGAGATCTCACTATGTTGTCCAGGCTGGCCTGGAACTCCTGGGGCTCAAGCAATCCTCCTGCATAGGCTGGGGCCACAGGCCCTCACTGGGCTCAAGCAATCCTCCTGCATAGGCTGGGGCCACAGGCCCTCACTGGGCTCAAGCAATCCTCCTGCATAGGCTGGGACCACAGGCCCTTGCAACCACAACTGGCTTAGACGTTTCCCAAATTTAGGTGAAAGGATACTTCTCTCATGAACTGTTTTCTGGACTTAGTGTTCCAGCAAATCTACCTTTTATGGAACCTGTCATTCGGCCTTAAGATCATTCTCATATTTGTCTTTTCCTTCTAATGTCGCCCTCGCTACCCTAGTCCCAGCAGCTGCCTCCTGCCTGGCTGGCCAGCTCAGGATCTTCAACCTGAATTCTATTCTGTATGCTACTGACATATTACCCAGTCGCTCTCCTCTCTCTGCCTTTGAGATACCACAAAATCTGCACTCATATATCTCTGCTCTTGTCCCAAAATAAGAATGACCACTTCTTGAGTACTAGCTATTTTAAGCACTTTACTTGTATTACCTCGTTCAGTGTTTTCCACAACCTCATGCAGTAAGTGCATTCCTTTAAAATTATACAAATAAGAAAACAGAGATATAGAGATAGATGTTCAGTAGCTTGCCCAAGGTTACCTGGCTAATCAGCGGCACAGCCGTGGTATGCACCTGGGCGTTCTGGCCGGAGAACTAAGACTCACTTGTAGCTCCCACCTGCGTGCCTCTGCAGATCAGCCCCTGCAATCCACCTGCCTCATCTCTACTTTCCAGGCCTTGCTGATGAAGCATCCCCAGCCTGGAACGCCATCTCTCTGGTGCCTCATTCTACTGCAAATGCAGGGTTAGCCCGGGCAAGGCTGGAAGGCTTAGCAAGTCCTGTTGAGGAGTTTGGACTCTGTCCTGAGGACAACTGGGAGCCTTTAGCAGATTTAGGAAGATGTGTGGCAGGATTAGATTAGAAAGAGTGCAGAATAGATTGGTTTAAATTTGACAATATCAGAGAAGGGTAAAGGATAATAATGAAGGCTAACACAAATAGACCTAAATGAATAAGTTTAATTCTCACAAAAACCTATGAGAGGCCAGGCATTGTGCTCACGCCTGTAATCCCAGTGCTTTGGGAGGCCCAGGTGGGAGGATTACTTGAGGTCAGGGGTTTGAGTTTGAGACCAGCCTGGGCAACATGGTGAGACCCCATCTCTACAAAAAAAAAAAAAAAAAAAAAAAAAAAAAAGCTCTATAAGGTTTATACACTGCTCTTGTCATCCCCATTTTCCAAATGAGGAAACTAAGCAGCAGAGAGGTTAAGAGCTCATCCAAAGTTAACCTGTCTAGAAAGCAATCTGAGCTGAAGCCATTTGCTTCTAAGGTGATCCTCTCTTAATATTTCCAAAGTGAGCATTACTGCTTCTCCTGAGTGTTTTTTCACTATTCTCTAAACTTTCATCTGTGCTCGGAATATTCCAAGATTGTTTTAAAATGGTCTGGAAGGGGACAGATTAGATGCAGGGAAGGTGTGAGGCGGCTGTTGCAGGGGAGCCCTCATGGTGTCCTGAATGTGGGCAGAGGCCGGGAGGACACAGACAAGTGGACAGATTTGAGAAGGGTCCAGAAGGAGACCCCGCAGGGACTGGTGCTGAATAAGGTGTGAGGAGTAAGGAAGAAAGACAACCCCAAAACCAGTCCAGTGTTCAGTTTGGAAAACTGGGTGCTACTCCAGGCTTCCATTGCTTTATGTGGGATTAGCACAGCAGCCGTCTGCATGGGCCACCTGGCTCCCAGTACTTCAACCTAAACTCCATTCTGCAGACTACCAATAGCCTTCTCTTTACCAGAAGGGCAGAAACTGTCATGGGAGCTGTTTAAGGAGAAATTACTTGCTTAAAGCAAATGAAGAGTCAACTAGGAATATTTACAAAACATCTCATTATTATTATTTTTTAAACAGAAACCTAATTACCAGGAGGCATATGTTATATGTCAGGCACAGAGCTAGGAATCAGACACAATACATAAAGTACATCAAAATATATTGATCAAAAAAATCTCTTCCACTGATAGCCTGGAAGATCAGTGAGAGACAATGTTGCCTACTTATGATTAGAAAGGGAAAGGAGTCCTCTCTGCCCCCAAATATCCCCCTGTGGATATTTGCAATCCATCATTAGAGATTCCATAGAACCTCCAAATAAGAGATCTTGGAACTGACATATTCAAACATTCTAGTATTTCTTTCGAGAAAACTGGGCTGTGAGAGGTTAAGTGATTTGTCCAGCATTACCCAGGTTGCGGCTGGTGCCCGCTCTAGGGTCCCCGAATTCCCCCTGATATTCTTTCAAATCTTCTTTGATAATTGAAATATGGGAGGGAAGGCAAGGCAATACTTTGGCATCCCTAAGGCCTTGGAGTGACAGTCCTATGACCTCCTAAGAGGCTTTCCTCTGTTACCAAAAAGAATTGCACAGGAAGCTTTGCTGAAGAGGCCACTGACATTTTACTGTAAGAATTTCTTTCTTCACTGCAGGCAGCTAGGATAGTGCTTCCTGGTTTCTCTCCAGGTTGCAAAGAGACATTGTCCTCAGGGACACTTTCGGTGCCTCTCCTCACCCATTTAAACATCCGGGGGCCAGCTACTGCCTTTGCCCAGAGCAGATGGGCCCCAAGTTACTGAATCACAAAACTTTAGCCAGAGCAATCTCTATCTAGTCCAGCTCCCTGCCTTGAGATCAGATTTTATTATCCCAAATTTTGCACATAAGGGCCTGAATCCCAGAGAGTTTAACCGACTTGCCCAAGGTCGTAGAGCTAGTAATTAGAACAGTCACTTAAGGCTATTACCTACTTAGAATCCTAGTGGCTGAAAGTGATCTGAGAAATACAGTGACCATATTTTCAGAACCCAAAACTAGGACATTTAGCCTGACAAACCCAAGTACATTTACAGGGACAGTGAACAGATTATTTGAATTGGTCCTCTCCCAGAAAAGGGGATTTATGGCTGTGAATGTTAGCGATCATCCAGTCCAATCCCCTCATTTCATAGTTGAGGCAACTGAAGCCCAAGGAGACTGAGTGACTTGCCGGAGGTCGTAGGCAGAAATGTTTTCTGTTTTCCCAACTCTGAAGGTTGAGCCAACAGGGCGTGGGTGGGAGAGGACAAAAAGGGGCCATTGATCCAGGGCGCCTTCCCTCACACGGACTGACCTAACCCCACAGTGCCTGCTTTAATCCCATATGGGTGCGGCTGTCCCCTAAACACCAGAGAAATAACATATGAAACCAGATAAAGCTCAGGGTCTTCAGCTCTTGCAGGCCTGGGCAGCTAAGGAAAAGGAATTTGGAGACCTAAAGTACTTTTTCTTCAGAAGCATAGCACTCTGTGGTAAGTAGCTGTAGTTTTCTAAGGTTTTCTTTTTTTCCCCCAGAAATAGGATGCTAAAATGACAAGATATAAGCTAATTACCCCCCTGGCATTCTAAATTCTAGTGTAAATCAAGGCAAAATGTCAAACAGGCAGGTATTTTAAAAGGATCTGCATAAGCCCTGTAATGAGCTCGGCACCATAAATGTTTATTATTAAGCCTTCAATTTGCTTCTGACCCCTACTTCATGCACCGTTTGACCTCATTTTATATTTAGTAAGAGGAAAGAAGGCAGCATAAAGAATCAGCTCAAGGGCTCAGGGCAAGTCCATTTCCAGCCAGTGCCTTTGGCCTTGAAGCCCCCAATCTCTGCATCAATACTCCTTCCCAATATTAAAAAGTGCTCTTCATGGTGTCCTTTTAACACTGCGGCTATCCAAATTAGGACTCGAAGGAGCAGGTGGAATCCTTCCAACTGCCAGCCTAACCTCTCCTCTATGCCAATGCAGAACTACTCTGCTGATAGAGAAATTGCTTCCCGGAAAACCAATTTCTTCCTTATTGTCCTGCAGGCTGCTGTGAGACACCCTGCTGGGTGGGGTGGGCTCCTGGCCTGTTTATTCCACCAAGAGAGTGAAATTGCAAAGAACATGTTGCTGGGGCTGAGATTTAGAAGACATATTTGAATGGGAGTTGTGTTCCCGAGCTCCCGGTTTAGACATTTTTTTCCTGATGCATATTTTCCATTGATCTAGTTGCTTTGCATCCGCCGAGGGATGAGAGCTAGCGTTCTCAAAGCCTCGCTGCCCACGATACACCCACTATTATTAAGGTCCAACAATTATTTCATTCATTGCTTCGTTCATTCATTTCCTCTAAATTTGTTTCTAAAGAACTGTAACCTGCCATTCAAGCTCACTATTCCACTGGCAAAGAGTCCAGATAGGCAGTGAATGGCCAGCCTCTACAAAGTGCTCCCAACATGCTGTCCAAATTGGAGCACTTTTCTATGCCCCCCTCCACCCAACCTTCAATCCTGCCTTGGAGGAGAGCAAGTGACAGTGAACTTGAGAAGAGCTAATAGAAACCTGATCTCCCTGATAGCATCTTCTTTAATTATTTAAAGAAAGGGACAGCCTGTTTAAAAACACTTCCTGTTCCAGTTCTTTTGTTAAAACTCTCTTAGAGTCAGTGACAGGTTTTAGAGCTGAGAGTAGGAAGGGCTGGCATTGTTGAGAGAGTATGCAGAAAAGATGCTTTTAGATAGAAAAAGAAGGACGATGCAAAACACCCTTTGATTGAAGAAAGTTATGCACACGTTTTCTTTTCCAACCAAAAATATCAGAAAAGACACCTTACATATTAAAGAGTTGATTTCAGAAGGCCAAGAGAAGGGTCAAGTTTAACTTGCTCTTACCTGTGAATACAGCAGAATGAGTGCAGGATTTCAAGTCAGATCTGAGAACTGCGTCTATCACTCAGTAGTTGTGTGACCTAGGACAAGCTATTTAACTGGCCTAGCCTTCAGTTTCCTCATCTGTAAGACAGACATAATCACAGCTACCCTATCAAGGTAATTCGAGGATGAAATAGGGGTTGTGGGGAGGCATGCAAGAGCTTAGCAAAGACCTAGTACTTAGTGAATACACAACACCTGTGATCTTAAAACAACTAGGGCACCGAATGAACTGAGACGAAAGAAAGGCAATAGGAGTAACTACCCGGACTGCTCCAACATGGTTTCTGGTGGATTTATTTCCCTGCTGGACTTTATTCCCTGGAATATACATTTCAATTCCTCACACACATTTAATGAATAGGTACTTAATTAGGATTAGACACTGCACTCATTGGAACCACTGGGTCTTTTTGTTTTGTTTGCTCGTTTGTTTTTTTGAGACGGGGTCTCACTCTGCTGCCTAGGCTGGAGCACAGTGGCTAATCACAGGTGTGATCATGGTGCACTGGGCTCAAGGGATCCTGCTGCCTCAGCCTCCTGAGTAGCTGGGATTACAGGTGTGTACCACCATGCCCAGCTCTCTGGGTCTTTCAATCAGAGATCACAAAAGAAAGTTTAGATGGAAGCTGGACACTAGGAGAGAGACACAAAAGGTGTAGGTAGAGCTATGGTGTCTGCTCGGACTCTTTCTTAGTAAACGTGGGGCCTTTGGGAATCAGTTTCTGTTCCTTTTTTGGAAGAGGAATTATGGAGCAGAGAGAATAGAGAGCCAATAGAAACGGATCTGTCTTAGTTCATTTATGCTACTATAACAAAATACCTGAGACTGGGTAGTTTACAAACAACAGAAACTTATTTCTCACAGTATGGAAGGCTGGGTGGTGAAAGATCAAGGTGCCAGCAGGCCCAGTGTCTTGGTCTCTGCTGTCTTCATACGGTGGGAAGGCAGAAGGGCAAAAAGGGCTAGTTCCCTCCAGCCCTTTAATAAGGAATGAATCCAGTCCATGAGGTCAGAGCTGCCATGGCCTAATCACCTCCTCAAGGCCCCACCTCTCAATACTGTTGCATTAGGGATTGAGTTTTCACGTGAATTTTGGAGGGAACACAAACTTTCAAACCACAGCAGGGTCGGAAATGAGAAATCGGTAATAGGAAGATAAACAAGGAGAAGGGAGAAACAGAAGTATGCTACTCAGCCTAACCACCAGCTTCCTCCTGTGAGTATCCACCCTTGTCTGTTTCCCGGCCCTAGCGTATGCATTGGACTAATCTCAGCAATATTTACAAAGCACTTACCTGGGCAAGGCAACGTCTAGGTATTGTGGAAAAGAACAGGATGATTCATTTTCTTTAGTAACACTTGTACAGAGCCCACTGTGTGCTGAGCACCTTTCTAAGGACCTTATAAATATTAACCAGGTTCATATTCAAAACAACTCAGTGAGATGGGTATTTTATTACCCCTAATTTACCAACGAGGAAACTGAAGTATGTAATAGCTACTTTTTAGTAAGTATCTAAAATGTGGGCAGGGCTTCAGTGCTTTTTTTTTTTTTTTTTTTGAGACAGAGTCTCGCTCTGTCACCCAGGCTGGAGTGCAGTAGCGCGATCTCGGCTCACTGCAAGCTCCACCTCCCGGGTTCACGCCCTTCTCCTGCTTCAGCCTCCCGAGTAGCTGGGACTACGGGTGCCTGTCACCCACCTGGCTAATTTTTTTTGTATTTTTAGTAGAGACGGGGTTTCGCCGTGTTAGCCAGGATGGTCTCGATCTCCTGACCTCATGATCTGCCCGCCTCAGCCTCCCAAAGTGCTGGGATTATAGGCGTGAGCCACTGCGCGCAGCCTCAATGTTTCTTCAATGTAGTCCTCAGAGCCCTATAAAATAAGGTTAGTATTGCTTGTATTTTACAGAGGAAGAAACTGAAGCTCGTTAAGCTTAGGTGACTTGTTAACAGCCATGCAGGCACTAAGCAGTGGAACTCCACTGCATCACACCAACTGCTGGATCTCCAAGTCACAGTCACTATCTTCAGGAAGCTGAGATGAGACATGGGATAACCACGCCGTATAGACAGATGCAAATGCGCAGCAAGAAGTTCCTAAGTCCTATCCTTCCTCCCCACTCCCATCGCCACAAGCGTCGGGGATTGAAGCTCCCCGTCTTGCTGTGGGTGGAACGGAATAATCAGACTTACAGAAAAACTTACAGAAAAACTGAAGTGAGACCCCCACCCTCCAAACATGGCCTCAGGCCTGGAGGTTTAAAGACAGACTCAGGTTTTATTCTGTTACTGCCACCTTCTTAACCCCTGCCCTCAGCTGCTCATGCCCCAGCCTTTCTCTGCCCTTACTCTTCCTTGATCTCCAAGTCTACGTGATTGAAAAATAATCATCCCTGGAAAGGGAAGGAAGGGGTCTCAATGAGACAAGAGAGGGAGGAGGTGAAGGGTGGCTGAGTAAGTGGGGAGGTGGAGGCCCCAGGGGGGAGCTCAGAGGCCTCATTCCCCCGGAAGCCCACCCTAGGCAGAGGGGCCATGGCTCAGGCTGTGCAGGGCAAACAGCAGCGTGGCTTCCAGAACCTGTGCTGGGGATTTGCACTGGCAGGTGCCTTCTCCAGGGTCAGGAAATTCTGCAGCTCCAGGGCAAAGGGGATCGAAGCTGGGAAGAGCCTCTGAGTTGAATGCTGGTCCGACTTCTCCCCACTCTCTTCCCCTCTACACAGGAGCCAGAAGCCCAGTGTTGTGGCCCAAATTGCTTTGAAGTCCTGCCCTTTGTCCTCTTCTTCCTGAACAGATCCGTCTTCCTGGGGCACGACATGCATTCCTCACACCATCCTTTTTGAAGGGGATGAGGTAAACCTGGCTGAGCCAGTTAGTGCTGGGGTGGAGCCCAGCGGCGGCCCTGATCCGGAGCCTCTGTTACCTGGGGCAGCAGAAGCAAATGAGAGGACAGCTGTAAATCATGTCTGGCCTGCTGATGACATTCTCCTCTCTCAGCTAAAGGACTGAGGATGGTCCAGCCCCTTGAGTGACTCTGGGCAGGGCTGCGAGAGGGAGCCCCCTAGCCAGTGCTTGGGGAGGAGGAATTCAGATCCTGGGAAAAACAGCAAGCAGCAGCAGGTGTGGAGTAAGCAGGGAGTGACCCGTCTGGGACAATTGCCTAGAATAAACACTATTGTCTGCCACAGGCTTTTCTCTGCCAGCCTGGGCCTGCTGAGCTGACCATGTTTGAAGGGCCAGTCGTGGGCTAAGCTAGGCAAGCTGAGATCAGTCCTGCAGGAACCTGAGGTCATCACAGGATGTGAAGACAGAGGGCAGGAGCTTGTGGGACCAGGAATGAGCGAGGAGATGGAAAGGAAGTCTCAAGGGAGTGAAGACCCAGGAGGAAGGCTGGAACAAGGCTGGGCGACATTCGTTCTTACCAAAGGCTAACTTCCTGGTGTCATCTTGGATGGTCCAGTTTAAAAGAACAAGACCTGACCAGAAACTGCAGAGCCTCTCTCCAGACATCGGGGCTGGCTTCAGTCACACCCACTGTCTTCCACTGTCTTCTTAGCCCTTGGGATGCACGCGTTCATGCAGCCACCCCTGCTCCGTCTGTCCCTGTGACCCTCTGATTTTCACCCACCTCCTGGTGCTGTTCTTCTCTATCACAGGAAACTTGCATCCTTCTATTATTATCTTCACTGTTCAGAAACCCAACAAAGATTTAACCACATGAAAATCCACGTTATACCCTCATTCTACCCAAAGTGATGTAATTCACCTGGTCCTTCGGAGATGGGGGGGGACTTACAACCTCATTCTCTCGTCTACCTTTAGACACTGAGCTTTAGGAAACTGTTACCTGGAGGAAAGGCCCATTGTAGAGGGTACCGTGGTGACCCAAAAACAGACCTGGAGGAAACATGCCATCCGGAGCAGGCTAGGACCCACTGATGGGTGTCCTGGGAAAATGGCCCGGCTCCACTCCCCACCCTGGGACCTCTGTGAGGTATTTTAATTCAGGAATGATTAGCACAGATCTCTAGCGAAGCTCTTTCTTGACCACAGCCAGAGTTAGGTAAGAATGCAGCCACAGGGAAGAAGGGAGCAGCAGGCAGAGTCTCTGGCAGCCACCAAATTGAAGTTCTTACTTCTTCTCCTCCAATCACCTCTCGTGGAACCTAGGCCATCTATTTTCATTTGGGAACAAAGAAAGAAAAAGAAAGGAGGGGGAGGGAGAGGGGAAGGGGGAAAGGGGAAGGGGAAGGGAAACGAAGGGGAGAGGGTGGGGGAGGGGGAAGGGGAAGAGGAAGGGGAAAGAGGGGGAGGGGAAGGGAAGGAAGGCAGGGAGGAGAGGGGAAGGGGAGGGAAAGGACCGGAAGGAAATTGGGGAAGAATAAAAAGGCGCAAGACAGTGGTCATGGAGCGCCCCCTAATTATAACGTGTCCACATTTTCTCAAGTTGCCGCTTTCATCTGAGAGTTAGACAGTTATAGATGAATGAGGAACAGGGACTAAATACGGCCAAGAAAAAGGAAGTGGAAGGGAGAATCATGGCTGAAGCAGTGGGGGTACATTTCCTTTTACTTGTTTCCCAGGCAAAGGCCAATTGGTACAAGTCTCCATGATTGCCTTTTGTTCATGTATTAGGAAATGTGTATTACTTGCTCTGCTCTCCTAGTGTTTCAGGTTTTTATTTGTATTTCTTCACATAATGTGAATAACACGTAGGCAAGAGAGCCTGAATGCATGTTTGTGACTTCCTGGAAGGCAAGGGCCCACCTGCCCAGCCTAATACATTGCACACAAGAAATTAATAAACATTTCCAACTTGAAGACTTTTCATTGCTCCCTGAGCTCCTGTAATTTGGTTCCACAGTAGCCTCTGTTATGACATTCCTTGGCTGCTGCTCAAAATCGCCATTGCTGTGTGTAATTGGAAGGCCAGTGACAGAAGGAGTAATAGTTTCCTCATTAAGCCTTGTGGTGTCTCCTCACCTACCGAGGCAGGGTACTTCCAGCACAGGGGTGGCTCCTCTGTTGTTCAGGAACAAGCAACCTCAGAGTTGTTGACAGAAGTTCCAACAGCAGCAGCCTCCTAAAGGCCCCGCGTGCTCATTATTGTACTAAAGTATTGCACTAAAAGGGGAAAACTAAATATGGTGTCTGGTGCCCAAAAAGGCTCTTGGAAAAGTTTTTGCTGCCAGAAATGGGTCTTTCCTTGAGGACAGACTCAGCCAATCAGAGTTTTTTCTGATGATGTAATGCTTTGCAAACAAATTGTATTGATGGGAAAGCTCTTAGGTGTTGTGAGGTGTAGAGTTTCCACTGTAGCTCAGGAAAAATTGTCTGTGGCTTCATTTCAGTTTCGACTGAATTCCATTGTGCTTCTATTTCCAACCAAGCTGAACTTGTGTTTGGCACTTGTTAAAAAATTGGGAATCAAGAAACTTTCTTTTCCTCTGATGTCGAAAGCTGCTGATTCCTTGTCTAAGATGTGTCCATTTAAAAAACAACAAAAAACCAAAGCTAGCTGCTGATTAATCAATGTCTGCTATGTGCCGTTGTCATCATCTCACAGCTGTACTTATCGTCAGCAGAGGCCCTAGGAAGCTGACCAGCAGAGCATCAGTATGCAACAGCGGGTAGGAAATGATGCCCCGACAGGTTAGGCTGTAGAAAAAAAGAATCTTTGGGGTGGAAAAGAAGTTAGAGCGCAGGCTACACATGCCTGTGTTTCCCTCTGATGAATTCGCATGCACGCGCTTGCCATAAGTCCGCTATGCACAGCCATGCAGCACTAAATATAGCTCAGAGCTTATTTCCCTCCTTCAGAATGTGTCGTCCCCAGCTCTAGAGCTTTTCCTCCCCCAGACAGAGCCCCTGCTGTCTGCCAGTCTGGGCTGGAATTAGCACACCGCCGCTGCGTAACTGGGTGTCTCTGCTGCTGGAGGCTGATTCGGGTGCAGGCAGCTATACCTGCAGTTGTGTTCCTTGGTTACCTGCGTCCAGGAGCCTAGGCCACCCACCCTTCACCACATATGCAAAGGATGTCATCGCCTGACTCACTGTCTCTGTTATTTCAGACAGCAGGCTGTTCCTGTCCCCATCACCCCTCCGCCACACCACAGCCTTTCTCTCTGGATCATCCGCCACACCCTCTCCTCATCCCGGAAACCTCAGGCCGGCTCCACCTTGCTTCAAATCCTCCCGTCTCTCCAGTCGATTCCTTTTTCTCAGCTTTTATCTTTGCCACTCTTCCCAAATATGGGACACTTAAGTATGGCTGACTCAAACTGTGTCAGTGACTCACAAATATGTTTCTGTATTTCATTCTATGTACCACCTATATTTCTTCCACCCGCCCCCCACCGCAGCCTAGAAGAAAGAGCGCTGGGCTTGAATCCAAATGCAATGTCCTGGGAATCCAAATTGGGATAGTAAAACTTCTACTGCAGGGATTTTGTAAGATAAAATAAGATCATATATACCTGGCACATAGTAGGAGCTTCATAAAGATTGGTTGGATCTGCCCTGGCATATAAACTCTTTAGACATTCTCCTTCCCTTATGTACATACTTTTCCATTTCCCCAGCACCCAGTCCCTCTGAGAATAGGGACATGTATCAGTGCCAATTGACATACCTTAATTTTTAGTGTACCTTTTTGGATCAGGAATCCTTAGCAAATGGGTAATTTTAGGCATCAACAAATTACAATGACAATGAAATAACCTCATAGGTTGGGAGGGGAAGTGGGAGCTACTTTCAGTGAGATATTCAAGGCCGACACAGGCAAAACTGCACGGGGCACACTGCGATGCCATTACTTGTCACTATAAAGAAACTTTCTTCACCTATTTCCTCTTACTCCTCTGGTCTGTTCTTACTTTCAGCTGACATTCAGCTAATTAATTCCTACAGGGGTGTTAACGGATAAGGCAGTTCTGATAGGGTGTCAGCCGATAATGGCCCTAAGGGCCCAGCCTGACTTGTTTTGCCAGGCCTCCTATCACATCTGAAAAGCAGCCTCCAAAAGATGGAAACCCTTTGCAGGCCCACAGGAAATGTTTTCCTTGGGATCAGAAAGGATCAGAAAGGAATGGGAGTCAGGCAGTGCTGTTCACCGCTAAGGCCAGTGATGGTGTGGCTTGAAGGCAGAGAGGGGTTTCTTGGGCTGGAAAGGTAGGCAAGACCTCGGCTCCTAACCCCCCCACCTTTCCCATCCTCACCTCACTAGCATCTTTTTTTTTTTTTTTTTTTTTTTTTTTTTGAGACAGAGTTTCACTCTTGTTGCCCAGGCTGGAGTGCAGTGGCGGGATATCGGCTCACTGCAACCTCCACCTCCTGGGTTCAAGTGATTCTCCTGTCTCAGCCTCCTGAGTAGCTGGGATTACGGGCGCCCGCCACTATGCCTGGCTACTTTTTGGTATTTTTTAGTAGAGACAGGGTTTCACCATGCTGGCCAGGCTGGTCTCAAACTCCTGACCCCAGGTGATCTGCCTGCCATGGCCTCCCAAAGTGCTGGTGTGTCCAGAATTTATTCATTCCAGTGGGTTCTTGGTCTCGCTGACTTCAAGAATGAGGCTGCGGACCCTCACGGTGAGTGTTACAGTTCTTAAAGATGGTGTGTCCAGAGTTTGTTCCTTCTGATGTTCAGATGTGTCCGGAGTTTCTTCCTTCTAGTGGGTTCGTGGTCTCGCTGAATTCAGGAGTGAAGCCACAGACTTTTGCAGTGAGTGTTACAGCTCTTAAAGGTGGCACGTCCGGAGTTGTTTGCTCCTCCTGGTGGGTTCCTGGTCTCGCCGACTTAAGGAGTGAAGCTACAGACCTTCGCAGTGCGTGTTACAGCTCATAAAGGTAGTGCGGAGGAAAGAGTGAGCAGCAGCAAGATTTATTCTGAAGAGCAAAAGAACAAAGTTTCCACAGGCTTGAAGGGGACCCCAGCACATTGCCGCTGCTGGCTCGCTTATTTGGCCCCACCCACATCTTGCTGATTGGTCCATTTTACAGAGTGCTAATTGGTCCATTTTACAGAGTGCTGATAAGTCCATTTTACAGAGTGCTGATTGGTGCATTTTCAATCCTTTAGCGAGACACAGAGCACTGATTGGTGCATTTTTACAGTGCTGATTGGTGCATTTACTATCCTTTAGCCAGACACAGAGCACTGATTGGTGTGTTTTTACGGAGTGCTGATTGGTGCATTTACAATCCTGTAGCTAGACACAGAGCGCTGATTGGTACGTTTTTACAGAGTGCTGATTGGTGCATTTACAATCCTTTAGCTAGACAGAAAAGTTCTCCAAGTCCCCACCTGACCCAGAAGTCCAGCTGGCTTCACCTCTCACTGGGATTACAGGCGTGAGCCACCGCACCTGGCCGGCATATCTTAATCTGCTGCCAGGGGGCCAAACGACAGGGACACAGGTGATGGGCTATTCACAGCATCCCAACGACCTCAGTTCTCAGCAGCTTCTGGAAGGGAAACTTCTCGAACTCTGACCCTTCCAGACAACCCCCATCTTCCACCTTCCTCCTTGAGTATTAGACAAGGGCACCTTTTGTGAAAGACACACTGGTCTTGCTGTGCACAGCTCTCATTTTGCTGGCTGGGTACTTTGCATAATCCTGAGAGTGAGCAACCCCTAAATCTTACACCCTAGACACCTCGTTTGTCTCACCCCAATCCCAGCTCTGCAAAGTTGCTAGATGGGGAGATATATACATGCAATCTCATTTTTCATTGCTTCGGGATATTTAAGGCACATTCCTAATCACTTTATTTGAGCGGCAGTGAAGCCATATTAGAATTTGGAATCTTTGACTCCTATTCTAGAGTTTTCCCTCCATACTAATGCTCCCAGAAGCACTGAAACCCAGCATCCATACACAAGCGATGCATTTAGCTACAACGGTAAAAAGTTCACACTTTTTTCTAAAAGTTCTCTGTGTTTTGAAACACATTTCAAGGAGGCAAAACATGGGGTTTTGAGTTTTCACCCAAGGGGCCCAATACCTTGGTGATATAGTTTGGATGTTTGTTCTCTCCAATATCATGTTGAAATGTGATCCCCACTGTTGGAGGCGGGGCCTGGTGGGAGGTGTTTGGATCATGGAGGCAGATCCTCATGAATGGCTTGGGGACATCCTCCTGGTAATGAGTTACTTCTTGCTCTATGAGTACACGTGAGATCTGGTTGTTTAAAAGAGCCTGGAAGGCCGAGGTGGGCAGATCACAAGGTCAGGAGATCGAGACCATGGTGAAACCTCTACTAAAAACACAAAAAATTAGCCGGGCGTGGTAGCGGATGCCTGTAGTCCCAGCTACTTGGGAGGCTGAGGCAGGAGAATGGTGTGAACCCAGGAGGCAGAGCTTGCAGTGAGCCAAGATCGCACCACTGCACTCCAGCCTGGGCAACAGAGCGAGACTCCGTCTCAAAAAAAAAAAAAAAAAAAAAAAAGAGCCTGGAACTTCCTCCCTCTCTCTCTTGGTCTCCCTTTTGCCATGTGACACACAGGCTCCCCTTCACCTTCCAACATAATTGGAAGCTTCCTGAGGCCTCACCAGAAGCAGATGGTGACATGATACTTTGTGTACAGCCTGCAGAACCATGAACCAAATAAGCCTCTTTTCTTTATAAATTACTCTCTCTCAGGTATTCAGTGGAATAGCTGATATTTATAGCAATGGAAACTGACTAACACACTTGGCTAATCTAGGTGTTTCCCCCATCCTATTTCTCTGCGTCACTAACTAACGTTACCTGTGCACCTGAACACTGCTTTTCCCAGTAGAAAAGGGCAGGTGGGCGAGCCGTGTACCTGTTTATGAGGCTGTCTTAGGAAAGCCTTTCTCAAATGATGTGCAAGTTCTGTTAGCAGTTCCGCATCCAGCCTCACCAAACCTGCTTTGCTTCAGGCACTGATGCCTTCAATCCATAGGCTCAACACTACATTCTCAAGCTAGTGCAGACCAAGTTAGGCAAGAGAAAAATTGTAGGTCTTTCTGTCCTAGTCTTGGCGTTCACTTTCTCAGAGGTGAGGCCCCAGGCAACCACATATCCCCAAGGCTACAGTCTCCTTCCCTTCTTCCTACGTGCTTAAAATGACTATTTTCCTCGTTTTCATACCAGTTCTACTTCTGGAGCGGCACCTGTTGTGAAGCCCTGTCCTTTAGTGGGGCCCCAATCACAGTATCTCTTGCTAGATCCTTCTTTTGAGGGGCTGGACTTTGCTCTCGCCACCCCCAGCCCCCTTGCTGGGATCCTGATTCATCCATTCCTATCATCTGGAATACCTGCTGCCTCCCTGATGTCAACCATCTTCCGCATGTCTCCACTGCCTGTCCCCAGTTTATGTCTGGATTTATGCCCAGTTCAGCCTGGGATTTTCCATGCAGCGCTGCTCCCTAGTTTAGACTGTGGGCTCTTTCTGTGGGCCATGGTACTGCTGGGGTGCTTTCTGTTGGCTGTCTTACCCCATGATCATTTAAATCAAACTGACTACACGTCACAGCCTGCTGTTTCTTGAGAAAAAAATTGCTCGAATCCCACTTCCATCCACACCCTACATTCTTGGCTATCTATTCTGACTGTAATTCCTGCCTTTGGCACTGCCCAAATCTGGCAGTCTTCCTTTCTCCGTCCTCTTTGGACCTTGGCTCTCCTCCCCACTTTCTGGCTGGTTCACCGTTCTTCCTGGTATTCTCACTGTCTCAGGGGAGGGGTCTGTATCATGCTTCCTGGCCCTCAGAAATCCTCATTTCTTCTTCTGGTCAGCCCTTGTCATGTCTCAGTCCTCGGTCTTCCATCTTCTAACTCCCACTGTGGTTTGCAACCTACTTTTGTGCATTAACAGGAGCATGATGCATGGGTAGGTTGCTTAACTTAAAGAGTCAGGAGGGAGAAGAGGGCAACTTTTAGTTTTGGCCTCATCTCAGCCCAATTTCCTCCTCCTTCCTCACAGACAAGTGCATTTTTGACTATTTAAAAACCTGTAGCGGCCAGGATCAGTGGCTCATGCCTGTAATTGCAGCACTTTGGGAGACTGAGGCAGGTGGATCACCTGCGGTTAGGAGTTCAAGACCAGCCTGGCCAACATGGTGAAACCCCGTCTCTACTAAAAATACAAAATTAGCCTTGCATGGTGGTGCACACCTGTAATCCCAGCTACTTGGGAGGCTGAGACAGGAGAATCACTTGAACCTGGGAGGCCAAGGTTGCAGTGAGCCGAGATCGCGCCATTGCACTCCAGCCTGGGCAAAAAGAGTGAAACGCCATCTTAGAATAAATAAATAAAAACCTGTGGCAAATATGCAACCATATATTCAGTTATATGCATATTTAAAAAAATGAACCCTAAACCCAACTATTTGCTTATCCTCCCATAAATTTAATTTTTGGTTGAGAAAACATAATCACTGAAGGTGTATGTGGCAGAGACTGCGCAGTCGAATCCTGTACACGTCCTCCAATGTCCCAGCAGGCTCCCTTGCAGTTAGGTGATGTAAACTATGACTGTAAGTATCTTCTTCATCCCTCTCTCCCGCTGCAATGACCTTGATAGCTACAAGTGGAGATGGATCTTTGAGCTATCAGATGGAAGGCTGTCTCTGCAGACCCACACTGGATTCTACATAAATAAGAAGTATAAGTGTAACTTCGTTGTGCTAAGTCACTGAGCTTTTCGGATTTGTTTGTTATTGCAGCATAGCTTAACATTGCTCTGATTAATGCCATATACCAACCTTAAACATGTGCGAGGTTTTATTTCTTCATCTGCCCGCACCCAAGAATTGCTTTCCTAAAAACTTAAAATGTATATAAATTATATGTGTTTATTATGGAAAATTATGAAATACAAATAAACAGAAAAGAAGAAAGTAAAAATCACCTATAATCCTCTTGGTCAGAGTTATCTACTGTTAACATTTTCATGTCTACACATCATGTTTTTTCTATGTATATAGAAATATAAATTTATGTATATATGCACATAAACTTATATGTGTGTTTACATATTATTGTAGAACCTACTTTTTTTGAGAGAGGAAGAGAGCGTCTCTCTCTGTCACCCAGGCTGGAGTGTAATAGAGTGAGCACAGCTCACTGCAGCTTCGACTGTCTGGTCTCAAGCAATCCTCCCGCCTCAGCCTCTTGAGTAGCTGAGATAGCTGAGACTACAGGCATGCACCACCATACCCGGCTAATTTTTGTATTTTTTGTAGAGATGGGGTCTTGCCATGTTGCCAAGGCAACTTCTGGGCTCAAGCTGTCCGCCTGCCTCGGCCTCCCAGACTGCTGGGATTACAGGCGTGAGCCACTGCGCCTGGCCGCAACCTACTTTTTTATTTGACAAAATATTCTGTTAATTTTCTCAAAGCAATAAATACTATTCTAGAACTCAATTTTTTAAATTTTTTTTCTGAGACAGAGTCTTGCTCTGTCGGCCAGGCTAGAGTGCAGTGGTGCGATTTCACTGTAACCTCCCCTTCCCGGGTTCAAGCAATTCTCCTGCCTCAGCCTCCTGAGTAGGTAGGATTACAGGCTTATGCCACACATGCCAGGCTAATTTTTGTATTTTTAGTAGAGACAGGGTTTCACCATGTTGGCCGGGCTGGTCTAGAACTCCTGACCTCATGATTCACCCGCCTCAGCCTCCCAACATGCTGGGATTACAGGTGTGAGCCACCGCGCCCAGCCTAGAACACAATTGTTAATCATTGCATAGCACCGCATTATGACAGCACCATGATTTATATACTGTTAGACAGTCTACTATTTTCTTCTACTGAAATTGCTGCAGTAACATTTCTACTTCTTTTCTACATATTTTATCACTTACTTCCTCTCCTACTCACAGACTAACTCTTAATCATCGACATTCATAGAATGCAAATGAGGTAATCCAAAAATAATTAAAATGTTCATGAAATTCACAATGTGATCATTTGGATGGGGAAGGAAGAGGCAAAGTTTTTGCAGTGCATTCATCCTCATAATCATAATGATGATTATCAAATTTTGGGTTTCATTCTGTGTAGTAATAACTGACTTGGCGGTTGCAAAGGAGATGGTACGGTAGGTAACAATAGGAAGCTGCTTTAATTAGCATTCCATGAGGCTGCAAGAAACAAAAACAACAATGAACTCAAACTTATAGTAGCTTAAACAAAGACAGAAGCTTATTTCACTCTCAGATAAAAGTCTGGAGATAGACATCCCCATATCGCACTCCCTGGGGTATCAGAGACTCAAGCTTCTCCTACTTATTCCCTGTGGATTTTTTCCATTCCCAAGGTCACTGAGCAAGACCTGAAATGATTGTTCTAACTTAAACCATCACATCTATATTCCACCCAGAGGACAGGATGTAAAGAAAGACGAAGAGAGTGTCTCTTCTAAAACGCATTTTTTTGGAGGTTGAACATACCAAGTCTAGTTAGACACTTGGCCATATGTGGGTCCAAGGGAGGCTGGGAAATGTTGTCTTTATTCTGAGTGTCCCTGTGCCCAGATAAAAATTGGGGATGCTGGGCCAGGCGTGGTGGCTCACGCCTGTGATGCCAGAACTTTGGGAGACCGAGGCGGGTGGATCACTTGAGATCAGGAGTTTGAGACCAGCCTGACCAAGATGGTGAAAGCCCTTCTCTACTAAAAATACAAAATGAGCTGGGCATGGTGGTACACGCTTGTAATCCCAGCTACTCGGGAGGCTGAAGCAGGAGAATTGCTTGAACCCAGGAGTTGGAGGTTGCAGTGAGCCAAGATTGCATTATTGCACTCCAGCCTGGGTGACAGAGTGAGACTCCATCTCAAAAAAAAAAAAAAAAAAAAAAAAATTGGGGATGCTCTTGCAATAGGAGAAGGGAAGAACGGATATTGGGTGACAACCAGATATCGCTGACATAAGAAGCACCAGGTGATTTATAATGCCCACAAGTAAATAATTCAATCCAGCTTCTGATGGAGGAGGATCCAACAAAAGGAAAATATCTATTACATCAACAATAAAATGTAATCATATTTTCACAATGAACAGATGGACTAAAAAAAATACACATTCGGTACTTTAATTCCTGCTGGATTTCTGAAATCAGCCAGCTCCTTCTGAATGAACATGTGCTAAAGAGAAGGACAACTGATAACCTCTTGAGCATCTTAATTAGCACTGGATTTCATCAGAATGGTGCTGTGTAATACATCAGAAGCTGAGCACAGCAGATTCCAGGCACACCTAGGTCTAACTGCCAAGTCCCTCAAATAAAGCAAGTGAGAAGAGCAGGCCATATACGTAGGGGGAGAAAGCTAGTCACCTTCACACTTCCAAGCTTTTGCTCTCATGGCTTCAGCTCCCTAGAATCCGTTGTCTCTTCTCTATGTGAAGAAGTGCTGCTCTTCCTTCTCATTATTTATTTATTTATTTATTTATTTATTTATTTATTTATTTATTTGAGATGGAGTCTCGCTCTGTCGCACAGGCTGGAGTGCAGTGGTACCGTCTCGGCTCACTGCAACCTCCGCCTCCCGAGTTCATGCCATTCTCCTACCTCAGCCTCCCAAGTAGCTGGGACTACAGGCGCCCGCCACCACACCCGGCTAATTTTTTGTATTTTTAGTGGAGACGGGGTTTTACTGTGTTAGCCAGGATGGTCTTGATCTCCTGACCTCGTGATCGGCCCGCCTCGGCCTCCCAAAGTGCTGGGATTACAGGCGTGAGCCACTGCGCCCGGCCTCTTCCTTCTCTTTCTTGAAGAAACTAGTCAAATATTTCTTGGGATGCCTGTTCTTTGACCCTTTAGTTTTGTGTGTCATTCATTCATTCATTCATTCATCAAATACTGATAGAATCTACCATGTACCGGGCAATGTACTAGGCATTGTGGGGTGGAGTGGGGAGACTCAAGGACAAACTAGTTAAGACTGTGGCCTCAGGCTGCATATAACACTAATTCAATTAGATTTGTTTAGTCAGATAGCCCAGCACACTGGGGCAAGGGCTAGTAGCCCCGATACGCTGTGCTCTCTGACTAAACAAAGAATAGATAGCTCCAAGAGGGCAGAAACCTGGTATTTTAATTAGCACATATTTACAGAGCTCTCACTATGTGCCAAGCACCTTTCTGCTCTATGTGCTTAGAGAATATTACTCTTCTAAATCTTACGACAATCCGTGAGTGTGTACCCATCATCACCCTATTTTGCATATGGTGAAACTGAAGCATAGACAGGTTAAGTAATTTGCCTAAGGACATGCAGCTAGTAAGCAGTGAATGTAAAACTGAATACAAGGAGACTGGCCCTAGCGTGCATGCCTAACTCATATTCTTCACTTCTTTACTATTCACACTATTCTGCATTTCCAGTATTGAATAGGATGCCTGGGATCTCGTAGTTATTCAGTAAACGTATGTTGAATGGAAGTGAGCTGGCTGCTCAACACTGGCCAAGTTATCCTCTCTGAGCCATAATTCCTACAAAGATAAAAAGAAGTTAGACTGGAAGACCTCTACGATCCCTTGAAATTCTCAACTATGGAATTGTAATTTTTTTCCTTATTCACAGCCTAAATAATCTTTTAGCTGAGGTCTGGAAGAGATCTTGTGGGATCATATGTGGAATTCTGGATTTTAGCCAGACTTCCTCCATAGTAACTAGGCGAGAATTCTTTTAGTTTATCAAATCCTTTAAGATGTCCCACCTTTTTGAAGCTAAGTAGTAGGTGATTCACAGATTTTATGAATAATGATGATAGACAAGATATCCAAAAAGTTTCTTCATAAGGTGGAAAGGTAAACTGCTTTCCTCCTGCATAGGCACCAGTTTGGTAGCAAAGAGTATTTTGGTAACACCTTGTTTCAATTTTAGTAAGATTGTATCCTTAGCCACCAAGAGGTATCTAAGAGTGGACACTGTAATATTTCTCAGGCCAGTATTCTTTGTAAGTGTGGCTACTAACAATGCATCACCTCCAATAAACTGCTCTAAATTACTCTTTCAGGTTATGCTATTACATGACATTGTTTCCCAAAGACCTAAGCATGCAGTGCCAGGCGTTTGAGCAAAGGGCCAGAAAATCCCCATGATCTGACCAAATGCCGGTTTAGGTCATTATACTTTGGCCAGTTCTCTCCTCCCTACGGTGTCAGTTGGCTACTTTAGCCTTCACCACCCAGCGCATGCTGCTTGGTAATCACTGAGTTGGCTGGACTGTCTTCTCTGATGAGTACTGTTCAGAAAGGGGCATTGAGTTGGGCTAACACTGACTGTAGGGAAGAATATTGGTGGTAATAAGCTTCTCTAAGCTGAAATCAACAGAGGTATTATTTTCTCCGTAGGGCTGAAGTCAACAGGGAGCAGGACTGTATACTCTTGCATTTGAGGATTTAACCTACTGCGTATGTTTTTGACTATTTGCTTGACTTTGAAAGTCCCTGATGTAATGATTTATCATTTTGCTGAGGCAGGGATTGAACACAAACACTGTGTGAGTGGCAGGAAGTTCACAGTGAGTCACCTCACCAGCTAGGGAGCCTAGTCAACCACCTCGCATCTGGGTATGTCTCCACTTGGGTGTCTAATATATGATTTCCTTTAATTTTCTTGACAGCCTTGTAAGAGTCTTATTATTATCCCCATTTTATGCATGAGAGAATTACATGTTCTAGTGCTGCTCACACATTTAAAAATATTTGGAGATCTAAGAATATTTTTCCCTTAAAGGTTTATTTTGTGGGAGGAGGGCTGGAGGCAAACTTAGGTAGAGAGACATGAATTCATAGCACACGCATCATAATCAATGTATGGGGGGTTCCTCTCTTGACTGACAGATTGATTTCTTCCTTCATCCCCAATCTCCGCTCTCATTCTCTTCCCTTATGAATTCTTGCAAATGATCCATATAAATACAGAATTCAATATGTATGTGTTTTTAACTTACATAAATGACATTGTGTTTACATCTCATTCTCTTTCTTGCTTCTGAAACTCAAAACTATGATGTTAATGCCCATCCAGGTCACTAAATGTGTATCTAGTTCAATGCTTTGAATTGCAGAGTATTATTCCATAGTATGCATGCCTGATATTTTATTTAAATGTTTCCCTGGCTGTGGACACCAGGATAATTTCATATACATATATATGATTATTACTCTATGTAATATATGTTGTATATCTCCTATCTATATATGTGAGATTGATGTCATAGCACATATGTACATTCACTTCATTAAGTACTGCCAGATGGCTTTCCAAGTGGTTGTACCTGTTTACACTCCCACCAACAATCCATGTCACATTCTTGATATTATTCACCAAAGTTTTATTTGAGCTGATTTACTGATTTTCTTAAGTCTTTGTATAGTGGAACAATTAACTGGAAATCTTAACGAAAGAAAGGTAGGAAGGAGTTAGGTGAGCTGTGACTTTCCTGGTCCCCTCCTCAATAATTTCCCTCTCCCATTCTCCTCTCCTGTCCTGTGTTCCTTATTCCTTTCAAATTGTTCCAGAACCTGCTACAGGAAATTACTCTGAACTTTCTCCCTGAACCACTTCCTTCCTTTTCAACAGAGTTCTTTTTTCCTTCCCTCCCTCCCTCCTTCCTTCCTTCCTTCCTTTTCTTTTTTTTTTTTTTAACAGAGCCTTGCTCTGTCACCCAGGTTGGAGTGCAGTGGCACTATCTCAGCTCACTGCAACCTCCACCTCCTGGGTTCAAGCAATTCTCCTGCCTCAACCTCCCGAGTAGCTGGGACTACAGGCGTGCACCGCCATGCCCAGCTAATTTTTTTATTTTTAGTAGAGATGGGGGTTTCGCCATGTTGGCCAGGTGGGTCTCAAACCCCTGACCTCAAGTGATCCGCCTCCCAAAGTTCTGGGGTTACAGTCGTAAGCCAATGCACCTGACCTCATCAGAGTTTTCTATGCACCTCAATAGAATTTTCTCCAACTCCTTTCTAAGTATCCAAATTCCTCCTATTTTGTGAGGTACAACTTAAGAACCAGTTCCTCCATGAATCCCTCTTTAATTACTCTAGCCTGCACTTGTCTCTCCTATTTTTGACTACATATATCACATTTGGGGGTTTTATTTTTATTCAGTTTAACTCTATTATGTTCCATGTTGTTTCCAAAAAGAGAAATTGGGCAAATAAGATGTATAGTGTTTGGTTAGCCTCATTCTTCCAGGAGGTCACTAGTTTTGGACCACAGCCTACATCTGACTTACACTCCCCAAGTTCTTGTGGGAAAATCAGATACATGCACCAGGTAGTCTTACCTACCACCTTGAGTCAATCTTCTATAGGATTATAGAAAGATTTCACCAATAGTAGAAATACATAACAAGCATTACATCTGCAAAATACATAACCAGGCAGTCTTACAAACTCTCTCTCTCACTGGTTATATATATCTTTATTGACTTCGAGTTTGTGGAGGTAAAAATATGAGGTGGATCCCAGGAGCATCTGTGGCACTCTCTGCAGAGCTGTAGCCTGTTCCCAGAAGGTGCTGTCCTCATTGACCTTTCAACAACCACCTGCTCATTACCTGAACAACAAGGTTCCTAGAAGACACTGATCTTCTTTTTTCGTCTCTTTCCCATAATTGAGCCACGAAAATTAAATGAATTCAGGGAAATACTCTTACCACCACTGTTAAACTATACTATTTTGCATTCTCTGTTTTCCACATAAAAACCCTACATTGCAAAGGAAATGACTAATTGCTTTACCAAAATTTACTTCTTTCTTACAGTCAGAACTTTGACGTTATCCAGGATGGCATGGGTCTAGCCATAAAACCACCTTTCCCAGTCTGTTTGGCAGATGGAAGTCTATGTGACTATTGTTGCCATTAAAATAAAAGCCACAGATATGGTGTAAGACTTTCTAGAATGCTATTTTTCTTTTGCTTTTTCTTTCTGAGACAGGGTCTCACTCTGTCACCCAGGCTGGAGTGCACGATCATGGCTCACTGTAGCCTGGAATTCCTGGCCTCAAACGATCCTCCCACTCAGCCTCCCAAGTAGCTGGAATACAGGCACGTACACCATGCCTGGCTAATTTTTTTTGTTTGTTTTTTAGTAGAGATGAAGTCTCACTATGTTGTCCAGCCTGGTCAAGAATGTTCTCTAAAGGGAAACAACTCAGTTGGCACCCACCGATGCCCTTATCCTTTCTTTTTCTTTCTGCTTAGAATGTGGTCATGATGGCTGAGGATAGAGGTGGAACAGGTGCCATGCTGCTATCACAAGATGGAGACCACATACTCTAAGAATGCTGAACAGAAAAATAAAAGGAATCTGAGTCCCTGATGACATAATAGAACTACCATAACCACCATGGATATCGTCTAGGTGCTTTGTAACATAAAGAGAGTAAACCCTCTAATTGGTTCAACCACTGTGTTTGCATGTTATTTACTGCATGCAGTCAAACTCAAATCCCGATTGTTATTTGTTTGCTTTTGACAAACCTGTACTCCCAAAGAATCTTGCAGTGGTTCAAAGGCAGCCTGATAGGGAAACCATCTGTTCATCCTTAAGGAGAGCCCAGTAGTTCTGCAGGTCAGACCTGTGGTGCTCATTTATCAAGCTTGTGATCTCTGCTTCTCTTCCATCTTACCAACTTTCTATGGCTGATATGGGATATCACCCATGGTTAGAGGTTTGTAACAGACTTTCTTTCTTACTAGTGGAGACTTCCTTTAATGAGAAAGACATCAAGTGCCACATGCTTACTTTCCTAGTTTCCTTTATGGTGAGAGTATAGACATGTGACTTAATCTGGTCCAAAGAGACCATAACGGAAGGCAACTGGGATACGTGGAAACAAATGTCCTTTCTTCTTCACTGGAAATGATGCCTAGAAATGCTGAGTCATCTGTGGTCAGTGGCATGGACAGGATGGCAAGACATCAATGGGAAGCACTTGGATGCCTGGCAGACCTCCCTGTCACATCTCCAGCCCCAGATGCCAACTGCCTTTGAACATCTGCCTATTGTTTACACCACTTCTAAGGATATTCTGTTCTTGGCACTTAAAAGAACTCCAATGATACAGGGGTGTCAGAACAGGGCTGGTCACCCGCTTCAGTATTTTTTTTTTTTTTTTGAGATGGAGTTCCGCTCTTGTTGACCAGGATGGAGTGCAGTGGCGCGATCTCGGCTCACTGCAACCTCCACCTCCCAGGTTCAAGCAATTCTCCTGCCTCAGCATCCCGAGTAGCTGAGATTACAGGCATGAGCCACCACACTGGGCTAATTTTTTTGTATTTTTATTAGAGACAGGGTTTCACCATGTTGGCCAGGCTGGTCTTGAACTCCTGCCCTCAGGTGATCCACCCTCCTCAGCCTCCCAAAGTGCTGGGATTACAGGCGTGAGCCACCACACCTGGCCCCGCTTCAGCATTTCTAGGTCTCTTTCTTTAAAGTAAGCTCCTCAATGCCTTAGCGAGCTAGACCTCTGGGTACCTGCTTGGCTGGTCATTCAAACATACCCAGACAGGTCTGAATCTGCAAGAAGTATAGGGTAGACGTCATGCTAGGACTCCTCCTTTGCATGCTTAATGTAACCCCCATTTAGTATTGCCCATTTTCGTACAATGACCACTGTGTGGCATGCTGTTATTTTTTAAAATAGTAAAACAATTTTTATGCTTGATGAAAAATATTTATAAGGAAAACTAATTGTTAAAAGAAACCAATAGTTTATTTTAAAAATCCACAAACATGAATTAAAATAGGTGGAGTCAAACATAGCCCTAAACTTTTATCACCTAACTAAAATATTTGAAAATAATTTTGGGGTTTTTTAGGAACAATCCATAGCACTCAAAGAGGATACCAGAGGATACATATTTTATTTGCTACAAATAAGTATTGTATTACCATGGCCACACTATAATATTTCTTCAGATGAGATATTTACTCCTAGTCAATCTGGTGGTATTAATTTGCTTTCTAAATCAGGTAGGGACTGCAGGACAGATAGGCTGAATATTTAATATTTCTGTTCAAAACTTCAAGATACATGTACCTTTCAAGTTGCTCTTCAGCCTCTTTCCTGCCACAGCAGGAGTGCTGCTTAGATGGTCAATTCTAAATGGAAGAACTCCAGCCCTCTCTAACTCACACAAAACACTTGGTTGAAAAGAGAACCTGGCCGGGCATAGTGGCTCACGCCTGTAATCCCAGCTACTCAGGAGGCTGAGGCACAAGAATCACTTGAACCCAGGAGGCGGAGGTTGCAGTGAACCGAGATCGCGCCACCGCACTCCAGCCTGGGCGGAAGAGCAAGACTGTCTCACAAAAAAAAAAAAAAAAAAAAAAAAGTGAAAATTTCAGCCAATCATCTGAATGGTGTCAGCCTCATAGCAAAACATTGGAATAATTATTTTCTTTTACTTTTCACAGAGATTTGGGCAAGGTAGAGATACAGTTTTTGTTTTTGTTTTTTTTTCCTGAAGAAGATACCAAATGACCAAGAGGAAATCTCTGATTTGAAATTACTCGAGAAAATTAGCCAATACCTCTGTGTATTATAACTACACATTGTTATCAAGAATGTTAAGACCCCTGAATGATGAAGTGGTACACCACGAAGAAAGACTGCTAAATAGCAATGTGAGGATTCTCTTTTAGAAGAGACTAATTTGGTAAGGAAATAGTTAGACTTGGATTCTGGGTCAATCAGAAACCAACCCTGGTCCAAATAAGAATGAGGTAAATTCTTTGTGTAGCTATCACTAGAGAGCTTTGACCCCCATTCAGACTGCGTTTTGATTTTTATTCTATTTGCAAGAACCCTAGGGAGGGGGAGAGTCACTGGCATCCCTAACGTAGCTCCCAACAGGGACACTGCCCATATTAAACAAGTGCAGGAGAGCTGGGAGGAAAAAGAGCTTTTGAGAGCATCATGTGCCTTCCTTGGCGGTGCTCAGGGCATCGGTGGACACGCGACTGGAGAACAGCACTCACAGAACCAGGGCAGAAAGGAATCTGAAAAGGCAAATCATCCTAATTTGCACAAATGAGAGCAGGGTTTTCTCATTATTGGCAGATTCTGGGTGAAATCTCAGATCTCCTGATTCTTTCAGTTCAGTTTTCTTCCAGGATATCATTTGATCAAAAGCTATGGAGAAAGTGAAGAGAAAAAAAAAAAGATGTTGCAACTTTGTGTATCAATGGTGGGTATGAGTTTGCTCCTAGAAGCAAGGGAAAATAGGTATTTGCCACGGGTCTCTAAACTGAAGAAAAGACTTCACCAAAAATGCCAAAATATTCCTCAAAATAGCAGTCTAATTTGGATGAGAAGGACTGCTACAAACATGATGACTGTAAGAAATGTCCCTCACTCCTCCCCACCTCCAGCGCTCTGGCCAATGATAAAGACAAAGAACTGGGTTAAACGGGAGCCAAAGCATAAGCATTATTAGGGCCTCAGTGGGCTTTCCTTGTGTCTGTGCCGCATGGGGTCAGTGGATGCCATGAAATGGACTCAGGGTCCGGTCTTACTTCTCCCAACTCCAAAGGAGAGCGTGAGGTGGGGATGCCAGCCATACTCTAGACCACTCTGCCTAGGAGCCAGTGACCTTTGAGGAAGCACTCGCATACCTCACCAGATTGAAAGGGCCAGCCAGGACCCTGTGCAGAGGGCCCTGTACAGAGAGGTGATGCTGGAGCATTATGCAGGGGTGGCTTCCCTGTCTTTTTCATTCAGCTATCCTGTTCTGGTCTCCTAGCTAGAGAAAGGGGAACTCCCATGGAACCCCTATCTCTGAGAATCTCAGAGTGAAACCATAAATGAGAAGGAAGGACTAATTCCAAAGGAGCATAGGTCCAAAGAAACAGAATCCCTCCGGCTGACACTGGGAGGGCTGCCAGAGAATATTCCCCAGCACCTAGATTTTGGGAGCAGCCTAGAGCAGCCCCAAGGTCACTGGATGGTCAAGATAAAGTCAAAGAGGGGAGATTTCACAGATGGGTCCACCAGGCATCAGGAGGCTTGTGCTGATGAGAGAGGGGAAAGTGTGAGAAATTAGGAAAAAATGTTAGCGTCAGCACACAACTCTACGAATCAGACAACTCCTACCGGTCAGATAGCTTATGAATGTGGAAAATGTGACAGGTATTTCAGTCAAATGGCAGACTTCCACTGACATCAGAGAGGTCACGGTGATGAAAAGTTTTGAATGCAAAGAATGTGGATGACTTCAGATGCAGCACATTACTTGTTTGGCATCAGATAATGCACACTAGAAATAAACCATTTAAATGTAAAGAATGCGGGAAAGGTTTAAATTCAGATGCAGCCTTGATTCAGCATCAGAGAATCCACACTGGAGAATCGCCCTCTGAATGCAAGGAGGGTGGCAAGGCCTTTGGCAATAGCTCAGTCTTCCTTTAGCACCAGAGGTTCCACACTGGGGAGAAACTCTGTGAGTGTAACAAACGTTGGAAAACTTCTAGTTGTAGCTCAAGCTTCCTTGTCCATCAGCAATGCACACTTGGAAGAAACCCTATGAATGTAAAGAGTGTGGGAATCTATTAAGCACGGCCTTGACTCAGCATCAGTGAATTCACACTGGAGAGAAACCCTTTGCATGTAAGGGTTGCAAGAAGGCATTCGATCAGAAAATAACCCTGATTCAGCACGAGGGAGTTCACACTGGTGAGAAACCTTATGAGTGTAGAAGGTGTGGGAGCCCGTCAGCTGGTGTGGAAACTTCGTTATGCATCAGAAGCCACACACTCAAAAGGCACCCATTTAAGCATAGGGCTAGCCACCATCAGGCTCACTACACCCCTCTTTGTTTCTCCCTGTTGCATGATTTTTAAGTCCCCACTATCTCTCCTGGGCTGTGTTGATTCTTAACCATATGCCTCTGTCCCCACAGCTCTGCGTATCTGGAATGCCCACTTCTCCACCTGTCCAGTCATATATTTAATTCAGACTCTTGGCTTCCATCATGAAATGTTCCTCAAATTCTCTGAGCCCTTGCCTCCCCAACATGAACTCTCTTCACAGTTAGAAAAGAAATAAAAAACAAACTCCAGAACTTTCAAACATAAGAGGAATGTAAGTTTCCAGATTCAAGAATACACCGAATGCCCAGCAAGATGGATTGGGGGGAACCTACATTAAAGAACACCACTGTGATTTATGAAAACACCAAGCTTAAAGAAGAAATCCTAAAAAGTTTCTAGAGAAAGGAAACAAAAGATCAGAAATGAGCATGGCTTTAGATTTCTCAACAGCAACCTTGAGAATTAGGTGACAATGGTGTATGCCTTCAAAGTTCTAAGGAAAATGATTTCCACCCAGAATTCTATGCCTTCAAGGGTAAGTATAGAATAAAGGCATTTCAGACGCATTAGTTAGGCTCATGCATCCTTTCTCAGAGAGCAACACTAAGTAAGGGATAAACCGGGAAATAAAAAGACAGATATGTGGACACCCTATTTCAGTCTGTATATCAGAAGTCTCCTAAGTGCAAAAACAGAGGGGTTCTGTCCATGTGGCGCTGTATGCATCTTGGAGGACACCCTTAATAGGGTGAAACTTTCAGAGATCTACCCGGGGCACGGTGTCCACCCACCCTTCTTACTCTGTGCTACTCAATCGCAGTCTGTGCCTTTGTAAAATTCAGGGTGTACATATCCTTTGAATTAGAGGCAAGGCCCTATTTGTCTTAATTTTTTTTTTTTTTTTTTTTTTTTTTTGAGACACGATGTCACTCTGTTGCCCAGGCTGGAGTGCAGTGGTGCAATCATAGCTCACTGCAGCCTCCATCTCCCAGGCTCAAGAGATCCTCTCACCTCAGCCTCTCGAGCAGCTGGGACCACAGGCACATGCCACCATGCCCCGCTAATTTTTGTATTTCTTTGTGGAGATGGGGTTTCACCATGTTGCCAAGGCTGGTCTCAAACTCCTGGATTCAAGCGACCCACCCGCTTCAGTCCCCCAAAGTGCTGCTGGGATTACAGGCATGAGCCACCAGGCCCAGCCTGTCTTAAATTTATCTCACTGCTCTTCCAAGTGACCTCAAGGCAGGAAACATTTTCTTGCAACTTCATCTAGTTATTTTTTATGAACAGGGAAGAACCTGCCATTATTTTCTGTTACCTGCGGAAATGAGGGAAGATGTGAATGTACTGTTTTGCACATCTGCCACTTTTGCAGGCAGCTTGATTTTGCCCATTGCAGGAAGCAGAGGGTAGTGGTTAGTATAATAATAATAATACACAGCAAGGATGACTTTGGTTTGAACCCAGGTGCGTGACCTTGCTTAAGTTATAGCAACTCTGTGTTCTAATTTCCTTATCTGTAAAGTGGGGATGACAATTAATCTACCTCATAGGTTTGTGTTGAGTATTTAATGTATTGATGCACGTAGAAGTGCTTTGAACAGAGGCTATATGTAATAAACCAAAGTGTTACCTATTAGGGCTTTAGCGATAGCTAGATTGGAAATGGTGGGACTGGGTGTAGAGGAAGGGGTAGAGAGGAGAGTCAGCTTTCTTGATGGCAGCAGTTCTAAGTAACAGAGAGAGAGAGAGAGAGAGGGAGAGAATGAGAGCGTGCCATGCACGGGCAAATATCCATTGCCCAAGTTTCAAAGCAGGGATGGCTGCTGAAAACGGATGCCAGACTTTCAATAATTTCGAGAAGGTAAGACTGTCATCCTCCTCCTTTTATTACCAGCCTTGTTTTAATAAGTAAAGCAAATTGTTCTTCCTTTGTGTTTGCTGTTGTTTTTCAAAAATTACCTAGTGACTCTCAAGTTGATTTTTTTCAATGAAATTTAGAATTTTTAGAAAAATTCAAATTCTAGAAATAAGACAAGCGCAAGCAGCACATCCTTTTAATGTCATATGGGAACAAAGGCCACCTTAGGATTGTAGGGAAATGTACTTAGTTCATTGTTTACTATTGATTAAAGGTCCCAGACTAATTACCTGCTAAGTGAAGTGCTTGCTAAATTGTAGGGAAGTTACCTGCTAAGTTGCAGATTTCTGTCCAGTAGAGATGCAGATAATTTCTGTCATTTGAAACAGATCACCTCAAAGAGTTATGGTCTATTGGGCAATAACCAGTTTGTTTGTTTTTTTAAATCAAATTTGGCAATCTTATCCTAACATTTCTTTGTTAGATTGCTTATAAGAAATGAATTGTTCAAACACTCTCAGAATCAGTCTTAATACCTTACTGGTTTCCTCATTAATTAATGAGTTGAATAAAACCTTTGACATGAGCTTAATATTTGCTGGGTAGTCAGGATGTTACCTTTCTTAAAATTATCTGTTAATAGATTATGTTTTTCCTAAAAATATCTTACTGGGATTTTGATTGGAATTCATTCCATTTATAGCTTCACTGGGGAGAACTGACATCTTTACAATACTGACATTAACTATTCAGCACCTTGTCTGTTTTTCCCTCTCCTCAGAGTTCTATAGTTTCCTTCATTTAAATAATACACATTCTTGGGTAACTTATCTTTTGGTTGTTGTTAATAGGAGTTGTTTCAGTTTTTATTTTCCAACTGGTTATTTTTTGGAATATAAGAAAGTTTTTTGGTGTGTATAACCTACCTTCTTACTGTATTGTTAGGTTATTTTTAATAGATTTTTTAAAGCATTTCCATATTTGATTATAATAATGTTATAATCAAATAATGATAATTTTGCTGCTCCTTCACCAATATTTGTAGCTCCTTTATCTTCTCATGAAGCACCTTCAGAACGGTGTTGAGTAATGGAATGGTGGGCGCTGTTGCTTAACATTATCAGGCTTATTGTGAGGTAAAATGTTTAAAAGGCACTGGAGGAAAAGCATATTTTTAGCAACTTAGACACAAGAGAAAGGTATCTTTACCAGCTCCATCTCTATTTTCACCTAGTTCCTTTCTCCTGCCAATATCTCCAGCCTTGAGTCCCCTATGTATTGGAGACAGGAAGGAAGTTTCATTAGTTATTATTGTATTAATCATCTCCATATGTAGCAACCGTAATGTGCTCTGAATTTACCCGGCATCTCAAAAAAAAATGCTGCTTTGATTGAGAGATAAAAGGAGGTGATTTTTAATGTTGGAAGTGAACTTAGAGGAAGTGAGTTGGAATAGGATATACAATTCCTGCAGGACAGGGCACCCTGTCCAGGTGAAGAGAAGGGGCCAAACAGCATTCCTGTTCCTGCCAAATGGCCCTGGTCACTGCTTTGGCCTTGCCAAGGGCAGGGCCCCCACTACAGACTATGTGGAGCTGCGAGCTGAATACAGAGCACTCTTCTGTGCCTCTCGCCTGTGGAGCAGGCTTGTCTGTCCCAGATCACACTTGAATAGATGAAAAGAATCCGTTTTTCCCTTGGCCCGAGGCCTGCAGTGGAGGCCACAAAGGCGCTTACAGACAAACTGGAGTGGAAGTGCAGCAAAGAAAGGCTAGAGAAGACTTAGGAAAGTTTAAGAAGACATCAACAAGAACATGTCTAGCTAATGTAGATAATGAGTTATTCAAATGGCCCCTTTGCTCTCATTTGGAGAAATGAACATTGCAAAGAAACTAATTACGGCCAGCTCCTGTAGTTTTACCGGAATCCTATCTCTCAACATCTTTAAGAAAATCTAGGTAGAAAGGAAGTTATTCGCCCTAAAGGTGGGACCCTGGGAGATGGGAAAACACATCTTGAGCAAGACCAATTTCTCTCCCTCAAGCTTGATACAGGAATTCAAGAGTTTAACCAAAGGAAGAGAAATGCCGGGTTAATGCATGATAATGACACCCAGTTGGGAAACCTAGTAGTGATTTTTATCAAAGGGCTTTGTTTGGTGGGTAATTGTGAGAACTGGTCCCTTTGTTTAAAAGGCGTTTTGGGGGATAGCTGGAAAGACAAGTCCTTCCTCTCGTTCTACTCTGGTTAGAGCCAGTGAAATGGGACTGTCACATCTGAGAAATGATCTCTCCTCATGTTCCTGTCCTGAGTGCTTTTTAAAGTACAGTCCTAAGATGTTTCGGAGACATCTGTCTGTAGTCCTAACCCAGCGTTCAACAAGGAGTAGGATCCACAGGACCTAAGCTCCCAAGGAAGCCTGATTTTTCTAGGTACCAAATGAGTTAACTTTTGGAAACACGTATTTTGAGAAAAAAAACAAGTAGACTATCAGGACTACCATAGAGTATCAGGTCTATGATTTTAATGGTGAAAGGTCTTCTACATTTTTTCCTACAATTTTATTTCTGCCCTTGTTTCCTAGCTGGCTGTTTCTGGCCTTTGGTGGAGGATGGTGTTTTGGAATGTCTGGCTTAGGGCACCTATGTCGACACCACTAGGGATGCGTGTTAAAGTGCAGACCCCTGGGCTCCACACCGGAACTACTAAATCAGAATATCTGAGAAAGAGGAGCAACGTGTGTGCCTAATTCTTTCAAGTTTGAGGAGAACTGGGGTTCTGAAGGCACAAAGACCTGAGTTTAAAACACAGTGTTACTGGTTACTGCATAATGTTAGGCAAATTATTTAGCCCTTGTCTTCAGTTCTCTGGGCTGCAAAGCAGGGATAATTCTATCTACTTGAAATTGTTGCAAATATTGTCATATTTATAATTAACATGAACCTTTAGCAGGAGCAGAAAATGTTTGATACACATTATTGATTATATTTGCTATCTTACATCAAATATTTACTCTGCTTCATCCCTAGCTGTTAACATTGATGCTATTCTCCAAGCCTAGCTGCCAGAGACTCCCGAGTGGCTGCAAATCAGCGTGGTTTACATCTTACCCATCCTTCCTTAGCGCTAGGTAATGAGTCTTCCCATACACCCTGCCTTATAAGCAAAGAAGAGCCAGTCGATGTGTCCCAGGGTTGCCCAGGACCCACAATAGGGACAGGCTTCCCCATTGCTCTTGACCCCACAGTTTCCTGCCTTGGTTTTCTTGTCTCTGCCCGCTGGCTCTGTTTCTATCCGCAGCTACGCTCAACTTTTCGGTCCCGTCAGGCTCCTTTTGCCTATGGCCCTTGCTGCTTTTTAAAGTGCAGGCTGTAGTTATTTTCTTCTTACTCCCAATTCTCCCATCCAAGTACTAACCAGGCCTGACCCTGCTAGCGAGATCAGATGAGATCGGGTGCGTTCAGGGTGGTATGGCTGTAACATATTCACAATTCTCTATTAAAGACTCTCCCTTGTTCATACCCTTTCCTGTGGAACTCCCAGTGGTGCAACAAGGTCCTGCATGTCAGAGGAAGGGGATCCAGATAACCCACACTCAAATTCCCGATGAACACATTCAGAATGGCAGACATATTCAGAACGGCAGAAACATTCAGAATGGCAGAAAACAACTGGACTATTTGCTTAGAAATACTGGTCTTCTGGAGTTAGAGACTTTCGTCCTTACTCCATTTTATGAAAGTCTTCATGTTTGCTCAAATCTACTCTTTTGTCTTTCAAGGCTGAAAAGTGCGTCTGCGACAGCCTTTTCTGGAAGGAAGGTGTGTTCAGTGGGTTGTGTGGGAACAGTTCAAACGGCATTGTGAGCATGACAGCTTCCAAGTCAAGGAGTTGGTTATTAATTGCTCAAAGCTTGAAATGCCAAATATATGTGAGTGGGTGGTTATGATTTCTCATTCTCTGTCTCTCTCTTGCTCTCGTTTTTCATACATAAGTTTCAGCAGTTGGACACTCTCCCCAAGAGAGCAGCGTAGAAAAGAAACATCCGTGGCACAGTTGTCCCTCCTTAATGGTTGAGTGCACAAAAGTTACATATAAAAAAGGTAGCATGAAGTAATAATGCTCCCACAGACTCTCAAAACACCAACTGTAAGCTACTTCATTCTTATGCCATTGTAAGGGAAGGAGTTGGGCAATATTATCATCCCCCGTATTCAGGTGTGAGATTGGAGGAATGGAAGCATTCAATCATTTCCCCAAGGTCGCTCTGTGAGTCTCTGGTGGAAACTGAACTTCAGTAACAGCGCAATTAGCACTTCATAAGCACCTGGTAGACCTTGACACTGCTGATCCTGGGTCCCTGGAGATGTACAGCTATTCTCCAGATAAATACTCTCTCTCTCTCTCTCTGTCCCTCTCTCTCTCTCTCTCTCTGTGTGTGTCTCTCTCTCGCTGTCTCTCTCTTCTTCTCTTTGTCACACACACATACACACACACACACACACGTACATACCTATGGTTGCATAGAAACAGGAACCTTCACTCTTCCTGGGCTCTGCTTTCCACAGGGTAACCAGGTATGTTATACTGTGATAACACACCTCACAGACATGTGTGTTGGGTTAAAGAAAATCCTGGATTTGTAGATAAAAAGAACTATACCATCTCTGTGGGGATTACAGTACCAGTCCTGAATTCTGGGATATGACTGATCACAGTTATATTGCTTAGAAGTGAAATGAAAAATTGAGGTCTGAATAAGTTTAATTCAATGACCATGCAGTAATAAAGATAGGCTACAAGGTAAATAGATTTATATTTACAGAAAACCATACAAATATAAAGTATTTGGGAGTAAAAATTAATGAATATGTGGACCAGGTCCTGAGGGAATATGCTAAGAACTGAACCTATTTCCTATAATAAACTGAATTTAGGCAATAATTAGTACCAGCCAGCATTAATTGTGTTTCCAACTGCTCAAGGAGTTTAGTCAATTATAAAATTGTAACACTTCTACCAGAACATGCGTGAACTTGGGGACTTTTCTGGTTTCATCAGCCAAGGCCCAGGGCCAAGACCTCAGCATAAAACCAGTCTTTGCGACTCTCCTCGGGACTTCCCAAGGAAAAATGGGAAATCAGTGTCAGATAGTGTTTTAAGAAACAGCTCTCCTGGGACTCACTTTTTAACTAAACAAAATCCTTAAGGCAAAGGACTGAGGCACTAGGCATGGAATTCTAAGTATCAGCCGGTGGGTGTGGGAAGAATTCTGACTCTCAGAAGTCTGTGTTGTGCACACACCTTTAGTGATAAGATTGCTCCACCAGCCATTACAAGTTAGAGAAAAAAAAAAAAAAAATCATGACACTAGAAATGTCCAACAACAGGGGACTAAAAAAATGTGGCATAGACATATGATTATATACAAATAATGTAGAAATATTTATTGGCAAGAAAAGTTTAAAAAGCATTCAGGGGAAAAAAGCAGATTGCATGCATTATTTTCAGTATGATCTTGTTTCTGTTAAAATTTTTTATATATATCCATGTACATGAAGACATGTAGAAGATATGTACCAAAATATTAATAATGATTACCTCTGAATTGTAGTTATGAATTTTTCCATTTTACTGCCATTTCTAATTTTTTTAAACCAGGGGCTTGTGTTGTTTTCTCTCTTTTTAAATCTTTTTGTTTTTCTCAAACATAGAACACTATACAGGCTACTCTGAATAAAAATGGTATTTTAATTTAACATAAACACAAAAGGCTATCCTCCCTTTTATCTCCTAAAGTAAGGAGAGATTCATGAGCTGCTTAGTAGTTCATCAATCATTCATGTGTCCTATGTTCCAGGTGTAGAGTATGGGAATCTAGGCTAAACAAAGCTGCGCTGCATCCTGTGTTCCTCCATAGAGAAGACTGAGGAAATTTCCACAGCACCAGGATACCAGGCAGAGTTTCCAATGGCAGTGGGCTACTGCCATTCATTTTATTTCTCCCACCCTGGACACATGTAGAATATCAAGGTAGTCTTTGAGGTAGGACAGTTCTTGTGATCTCTTAGGTCATCTCATTGGGTTCCTGCTGTTGCTGGCCATGGGGCCATCCCTGACACTTTAAAATTAGTTACTGACACAGATTCCTAAAAGCATAGTCTGAGATATAAAAGTTATTTCTGAGAAACAAAGTTGCTTCATTCTGAAGACTACGTTTAGAGGTTGTGCACCAGCAGACAAGAGTTTATGTAACAGTTTGTCTTTGTTCCTCGAGCCATGTGTGACCTTTCTGCTCCTTCCTGCTGACACCATCCCCGACCGAAAAAGACAATCTGCTCAGCTTAATGTCCTTCCTTCCCTCTGGAGCCTTCGTGGAGTGTAGTCACAGCAGCTGCATGACTTGTACATAATGTAAATACTTTATTTACTTTTGTATTTAATTTATGCATCTGTCCAATGTTTGCACAGCTGTTTGATGTCTGTATACTCGGAGATTAGCTTTTGTGGGTTTTGTCGATCTTAAACCCAAAGCATAGAGAAATGGAAGGGTCTCATTATTTGCTTTTCTTTGCCCAGCCTCCAGCATGGTACCATACAGATGAGAACTTAATGAAGAAGGATGCTTCTGAGTAAGATTTAGTCATCTCCTTGAAGATACTTTTCTCCTTTGGAAAAGGAAGAATCAAACTTTCCTGAACTTCTCAGGGAGAACATGGTGGTTGACTTTGTTTCTTCTGTCAAAGGACATCATTATAGTACCAAAGTGACATCGAGGAGGTTTTAACTCTCCCAAAAAGTTGCACCAGAGGATTTGGGGAGGTGTAGGATGTGACAGCCAGCCCAGAAGCAGGGCTAGTAATTATAAAATGGGTGACGATGGAAAAATTGCTCTCTTCTTCAGGGTTACTTGCCCATCAAAGAACAGCAAGGACTGGGCATGTGAAATGCCAATGGTTTGGCTAATCAACACGCCACAGCTTAGCTGGAGTCACTGTACTTGAATGTGGTTTTGTTTTTAATGCTGTGTTCTTGTGGGCATGGAAAGAGTTACAGCCAACTGCCCCAGGTATGGTAACTAGAGGCGGTGTTGGAAATGTAAATGTAAGGACCCTTTGTCTTCTCCCCTCCAGTAGTAAAGGGGACGAAAGAGAGTGGAGAAGGATTGCACTCTTCTGGTGGACTTTCTCCTGTGATGCATAGAAATGCACGGATAACGTTAAAAATATTTTAAATTGTATTTATTTATATATTTTAGAGATGGGGTCTTGCTATGTTGCCCAGGCTGGTCTCAAACTCCTGACCTCAAGTGATCCTCTTGCCTTGGCTTCCGTGGTACCTACCTGTAATCCAAGCTATGATCGCTTGAACCCAGGTGTTTGAGATGAGACTGGGCAACACAGTGAGACCCCCATCTCTAAAAAAGTATTGTCTTGTTTTGTGTGACCTGGCCATCAACACATATTTACCAAAAAGAGATATCTCTCTTTTATTATCATAAAGCATAGACTGAATTTTAGATAGGTTTTGAATCTCTCTGTGCCTGAATTTCTCTCAAAATTAATAGTGCCTCATATTTGATAAAGCACTAAGTTTTCTTTTGAAAGGTGCACAGAAAACTCTGCATTGCCTAAATTATAATTTTCTCAACTGTTTGACCCAACCTATCACTGTTGTAGTATTCTTTAACAGAGCATTCTGTTACCATGAGTAAGGGAGTTGCTGCTTTTTTTTTTTAAATCAATCAAGAACTACAGATAAGTACTTTTAAAATCAGACCATGACTGAGGAATGCAGGAGTCAACAAGTCAGTTTGAGTCTGTTATCAGCTCTGCCTGAGACTGGCCTTTTATATCACTCTGAGGAGTAATGCTGTTTGTTTTCAGAATGAAATGCATAAGAGAAAAAATTAAGTAGGGAACAGGAATATTTGGATAGGGTAGTTTTATTATTTTGTCTGACATATTATGTCCCCTAGCCCTCAGTATATCCAGGGATCATCTATGCTTAAAGTTAAATACAAGATAACTTCCCAAGCCAAGTACAAGTGATTTTAAAAAATAATAAAATGCCTTATAGGATTATCTACTACAGTTCTTAAGTTGCCCAGGAAACATCACATCACTGCATGCAGTGTCAGAAACATCGGTAAATCCTCCGCCAACAAGTATTTTGAATATAGCAGAAAAACACAGATGTTTTAGAACTTCTGAGATGCATTAAGTTCTGGAAACTGGAAGCCATAAAAGACAAAATCGTGGGAGGGGAATTGCTGGGAGCACCCTGGGAAAGCAGCCACCCTGGAGTTGAGTGACCTCTCTTTGATCTCTAGCTTTCCCAAGTCACTTTCCCATGCATTTCCTCAACACTGGTTTCAGTTCTTTAGATCTAATAAAAGCCTTTGGGGTTGGGAGCATCACTGAGTAGAGTGCTGATTCAGGCCAGGCTTGGAGGGAGGAGTGGAGCATTCAATGTGTTTACAGTAAAGTGTGTGTGTGTGTGTGTGTGTGTGTGTGCGCTTATGAGTAATAGCAACTTCTCACCACTGTCACAGCCACCAATGGGAGATTTAGCTTCCTCCAAGTCACCTCAATTAAACATACGCTCTAAATAAAGCAGCATGCTTGCTGGAGACAGAGCTTCAAAAAGTCCCCTAGATCTCTTTCTCCTTCCAAACATTTTGCTGCCCTGAAGCATGTCATATATAGAAATGTTATAGTTGCCTCTTTGTTCATTCATTCTTTCAAGGATCTCCACATTATATTGTTGGATAAGAAGTAGAATTAATACTTTACACAAATGCTTGCATTTCCGTGCTATTCCTTTCACTTCCTGATCATAGTGCACTCTGACTATAAAATGGATTACGTGTTGTTGCTCCTAATGCTTCAGTATATAGAGCCTCCCATGGTAGGTGATATACTTGGGTGACTCTACAGGTTGCTTCGCGACTTCCAAAAGTTTTTTCTGATAATTTTGGAAGTGCTGTGTGATTTAGAAATGCTGATTTACTTCAGTCTTTAGATACATTGAAAAAATATATTATTTCCTCCTCATTTTCAAAATACTACACAAAGAAGTTTGGAAAGTAATAATAATCACTGTTCACTTGCAAAATTCCTTTCTTCTAAAACATTTTTATAATAATTAAGTCATTCTATCTTTATGATACCCAACTAAAGAGGGCAGCGGGCAAGCCCATTTTACAGATGGGAAAACAGATGTTAATTGCCTTGTCCAAGATTACATAGTGAGATAAGATAAAAAATGAAAGGGAAACTTGTCCTGCTAAAATTTATGTTCTTTCTCACCATGGTGATTATTTCAGTTTGGATTGAGAAGCCAATTCATATAATCTGGCTTTTTCTGTGCCTTTAACTTCTACTTATTAAAACCTAATTGCAAGGTTAGACTGTGATTTTGTCCTACGGGCACTAAATTCCTCATGTAATATGTACCTTTCTCTGCTGAATCTTGATATTTTCTTAGATTTTCAGTATAGTTTGTCTTGATTTGACTTGCAGTGCTCTGCAAATGATATAATTTTATTGTGGAATATATGAGGCTGGAGGGCTGGGGAGACGTCAGAGCTGAAAGTACAGGAAATTTAAATTACGTAATGTTACACTTTGCAATTGTTTCCACTTGTAATAAGTATAAAGATAGATCCATAGCAATAAACAACAGCAGGTAAGAAGTGTGTATAGAGACTTTGCACCATGATAGTACCATTTATGTATTCATTTGGCATAAACATATTCATTTGTGAATAAACAAAGTCCAGGCCCTCATGGTGCTTACATTTTAGGAACAGAGTCCAATAATAAATATTGATTACACAACATAATCATGTAGTGATAAGTGCTATGAGAAAAAAAAGAAGCAGAGTAAGGGGACAGAGAAGGCAGAACTATTTTATATAGTAGTAGGAAGGTGAATTTAAAAGCCAGGAAGGTGGAGTCTTCCTGGCAGGTCTGAGAAACCTCAGGAGGGAGGTGGGTGTGGCTGAGGCAGAGTGAATGGCAAAAGGTAAAAAACTGAACTGGTGAGTCAGGGCTGAAGGGACTTGAAAGGCTGGGAAAGGACTTTGGATTTTATTGCAGTGTGATTAGAAGCACAGGGCCCTGGAGTGTTTTGGGCAAGAACAAGGACATTATCTTACCAATGCTTTACAATAAATTCTCTGGTGGCTGTGTAGAGGCTAGACCATGGAGGTGAAAAAGTGGAAGCAGGGTGATGGTTCGTCTGTCCCAGTCACCCAGGAGAAAGATCATGGGGAGGGCAGACATGGGTGTTCGTGGTTAAGAGAGAAGGATGAGATTGGCTTCCGTATCATTTGAAGGTAGACCTGGAAGTGTTTGCTGCGAAAATGAACGTGGTGATTGAAAGGAAGAGATATTTTTTGTCCTGTGATGAGGCAGACTTGGAGGAATCAGTTTTGGGTTTTGTTTACAATATGGAAATCAAAAGTTCTGTTTGAGACACATTAAGTGGGAGATATCCAAATGGAGATGCCTGGAGGCAGCAGGATATAAGAGGGTGGAGTGCTGGGGAGGGGCCAGGGTTAAAAGTAGAGGCTACTTAAAGCCTTGCTGGAGGATGCTGCCTAGGGTGGCAGTGTAGAAAGAGAACAGGAGGGGCCCACGGTCAGAGCCCTGGGGCAGGCAGCAGATAGAATCACAGAGGAGGCCAAGGACCCCATTCAAAAGTGGACCTGTCAATAGGTGGAGTTGGTGTTAAGGTTTAAAGACTGAAAAAAAAAAATTTCATAGGAGAATAACACAAAGTTCTGAATTACTATGATAGAGGTTCATGATGAAAATGTGTTAGGGGAAGGAGAGAAGACGGAAAGTTTATCATTTCAATGAATGCATCAGGGATTAATAACATCTCAGTGAACAGTAGTACTGGTGTTCCTTAAAATGTTGCCCATGGTAGTGGGCATGGATTCCACGTTTACAGGGGCTGTTTCACGAGCGTCAATATTACCAAGGAGTATGCTACAGACAGACAACACATCTTTTTTTGCCATCTCTTTTTAATAGGGACACAATATGCAGCTGGCGCTTTGGCCAGGAAAGAATAAATAAGCAAGACAATGTCAATTGTCGCTTTGGGAAAATTCTCTGTTAAAATTCTCTATGAAACCTGGCCTACTTTCAGCAACTTTTCTCAATGCAGCTGTTGAGCATTCTCAATTTGGGGATGCAAATAAGCTTCTTCTCTCTCCCTTGCTCAATTCCCAGGCCGTCTTTCAAACTCAAGGTTAGGTACGTATTGCAGTCCTCTGTGTGGCTGCCCTCGTCACTGGCCCTACTTGTCTGCACCGTGACGCTGCTTCAGCGTCTAGAGGGGACTGCAATGCAACAGATCTGAGATGCCAGGAGTGAACCCAGATGCTACCTCCTGGCAGAGAGCAGTGCCAAGACTGAGAAAGGAGGCCAGCCTGAGGTCTCCAATAGCTTCGGCAAGAGGGGGAATTTGTTTTTTCCCTCCCCTCCTACCCCTCACCTTGTACATATTGAATCAAACCATACATAAGCTACACATTCAGTTATTTAACATTGGACAGACTTTTTCTTGTATAAGGAATGTTGCAATTTTTTGTGATTTATGTATTTAATCATTAAGGGTGTTATTAGGACAGAGGTAGTTGATTACAAACATCTGAAATGCCAAGGGCAGATGGCTGCAGAGTTACCCAGCAATCACAACTTCCAGTTCATATGCAGGTTTGGCAATAATAACTAGGACACAGGACATTTGGACAGTGTGGCCCAAGGAGAGGGAGTGCTGGCTCAGAATGAGGTTAAGGAGCATCACCCTTCAACTTGCTCAAACACCTCTATCTTTGGAAAACACACATGGCATCCCTTTGTTCTCTTCTATAAACTAGATATACTACATATAAGGAGAGAAAGTTACCAACATGTTTACAGGCTCTAAAGTAAAATATCTGTGTCATCCGATGTATGCATAATCCTAGCTCTTTTATATATTATGTACCTCCACCACTTAACCATAAACCATTTAACATCCATTCAGCTGCTGTGGCTGACTTTCAGGGTGCGGTGGTGAAACTGTGGGATGTGAAGGATTTCTGAAAAGAATGCATATTGTCATTGAGTAGCCAAGAGACTGGGGCCTTGGGCAAAACTTGCTTCTCATAGTGACTTGGTTTTCTGTCCCACACGACTTCCTCTTGCTATCACAGGATGTTTGTGTTTAATGCTCAACAAACCCCTAGAACAACAAAAGCTACCTAATCCATACCTGTCCCTCTCTGGCAGAGATGGCTCTCTGTGGCCCAAAGATGAACCCCAGGGAATTGCTGCAGTTTGGTGAAAGAAGAGTTTTAAACTATGGCCTTATTATGCTGAAGTCGAAGGTCTCTAGTTTTTGTTCTTTACCTTGCTGTTTCTGTAGCACTTACGAGGTATCCATGAAGACCCTTATGAATCTCAGGTGCACCTGACTATTTCCAGCAGAGGGCTGCCATGCATTTATTTCAAGTTGGCTTCTTTCAAATTTTCCCATCCTAGTTTGTGCTTCTAGGCAAATCTTCTCATTCCATCCCTTCCCTAGTACTTGTTCTTTAAAGCAACTTTGATTACACTGAAGCTGGAAGAGTGGGATTATTGTGCATGTTCACTCCCTAATTTCTCTCCAGGATGTGGTGAAATCCTGCTTCACGTATGCCCTTGACATTCTGCTACTCGCGGTCAAGGCCACGTTTTATATTCAATGACTCCCACTGAAATGACTAAATGCTGAGTGGACCCAAATTACTGCAGTGACATTAGATGATGCAGTATTTGGCATCGGTAGACTTGAGAATAAGAGTGAATTCTGTAGGTTAATCACCCCCAACATTTATTTAGATACCAAACTGAGTCAGAAGTGAAAGGTACACGCTTGGAAGAAAAAAATGAAAATAGAACGCGGTAGAATGTCAAGATATCTTTCCTGTATTCTGTGACACAGATGGTCGTTGCAGGTGGAAGTGCTGCACCGCCTTTGGGGGCTGAACAAAAGGTACAGGGGAAGCACCAAGGGCAGTGCCATCCACAGGCAGGGGGTTCCCAGGGAGCTCCTTCCCTTGTCTCCAAAACCTCTTTTCAGTCTAGCCACGCACCTTCAGGTTGGCCACTCTTTCACCCTTTCTTGTCCTTTCTCTCCCCTGCCATGCCACTTTCAATTTTCTGGTCCATAACTCTGAATGAAGAAGCCAACTGAAGGAACTTTTAGGCCCCCGGATTCCAAATAATAACCGGGGCGCGTCCATTCTAGACCCAAATGTGCAAGGGATGGAGAGGCGAGGATCTTCCTGACTTGAGGCAACGCCCCCTCTCCTCCGCGGCGCGGTGACAGTGTTCTGGGGTCAGCTGGGAGTAGAGAGGAGCCACTGCCGTAGTCTCGGAGGATGCCTCTTCCCGGTGCTACTGCTGCTGCGGCGGCGGCGGCCGGTGTTTTATTTTTGCACCGCAGCACAATGCAGGGGCCGAGGCAACAGCCTACGTCGGGACCTCTCAGGCAGCGTCTCTACCCACTTCGCGTTCCCTGTCCCCCAGCCCGCCAGGGGCACCCGCCGAACGCCCCTCGCCGCCCCACCGCAGGCGCACGTGCGCTCCCGGGACAACAGCAGGCGAGGCTTCGGCGCGCCCCCGCCCCCTCGGCCGCGCGCGCGCTCCGCCCGCCGCCCGCCCTCCTCGCGCGTGCTCGTGCCCGCGGCCGCGGCGGCGCGCCTCTTCTCCCCGCTGCGGGCGTCGCGGGTGCAGGAGGAGGCGGAGCGGAGGAGGCGGAGGCCGGGCGGGCGGCGGGCTCCGGCGGGGGCACGCGCCGGCCAGCTGGGCGGGGGCGCTGCGGGGGCGGCCCGAAGGCGTCAGGGTGAGGGGCTCTGGAGCCCGAGGACCCGCGTCCCCGGGGGCCGACTCCGCCGCGGGAGGGCGAGCGCGGTGCGTGCCGGAGGTGGGGACTTGGAGGCCGCGGCCCGGCGCCCCCGCCCCCGAGCCTGACGGGGCGCGAGGCGGGATGAGGCGCTGGCGCGGGGGACGCCCGGCCGAGCCCCCGCGGCTGCCCTCGGCGGCCAGGAGCTAGGCTCGGCAGCGCGGGCGGCGCTCGGCGGCGGCGGGCGGAGGGCGTCGGGCCCGGCCCGCGGAGGGCAGACACGGAGCGGCCAGCGGGGCGCAGGGACGCCACGGCGGCGCGGCGGGGCCGCGGGGCTCGGTAAGGCCGGCGCGCGGGAGGGCCGGGGGCGCCGGTGACGTGGGCAGGCCCCGCGGGGAAGGCTGCGGGGGGCCTCTCTTTCCTTCTTAAAATATTCTTTTTAGAGTGAGGGTTCCGGATCGCATGCTCCCGGAGGAGGGTCTCGGTTGTCCCCCCGCCGCCGGCCCCATCTCCCCGGCCTCCCGGGGCGGACGGCGCTGCGGGCCCACCGCCTCCCGCGCCCGCTCCCCGCGCTCCCCGCGGCCTCCGCGAGCCGGGCGTTCGGACGGCGTTCTGGCCTGCCGCAGCGCTCTCCGCCCCGGGCCCAAGGCGGGCGGCAGCCGCGACTCCCGGGAGCGGCCGAGTGGGGGCTCCAGGGACACCGGCGCTCCCGGAGGAGCCGCGGGAGCGTTTCCCTCCGCTGCCCGCGGGCGACATCGCGGGTCCCGCCCCCAGGTGTGCGTGGGCCCCGCGGGGCCAGAGGTCTCTGCTCCCTCAGGCTCCCGTGGAGTTCCCTCCTCGTCTTTCCGATTGACGTTGCCGCTGCATGTTGGACGACGGTGGTGAATTAGTGCCTTTTTTCCCCCTCACTTCCTCGCCACCCCTGTACCTTGGTTTCCCGTTTTGTTGACTTTATCAAATATTTATGTTAAAGATTTTCTTAAGCAGTACACAAGAAACGGGTAGGGAGAGAAAATCAGACTTGGTTTCTTAGCTTTAGTCTACCTTGGACCTTTTGTAGCTTCACCTTCTGTTTGTGAAACTTGAAGATGGAAGGAAGGAGGAGACCCAAGCAGAATGCTTGGGATGCAGTTTAATAGTCATCTTTTAGGAAATAGAATTTGGATAATTATAATTTTGATCTGAATGCAGAGTTACAATCTGTCTTTAAAATGCTTGGGGCTCTGCGTGATGCTACATGGCTAGCTGGCAGCTGGGCCATAGCATTGTTGTCAGCATCTCTTTTATTTTCTATTCTTTCAGAGTTTTATTTGGCACAGATTTAGACCTTTTAAGTCAGTCTGAATGGGAATAACTTTTCTGATACATTGGTTGCTTTTGTAAACATTGTCTATGTTTGTATTTCTATTGGAAGAAGAAAAAGCAAATGGTGCTGGAGTGCTGTGGCTCTTAAGAGTCTCCACAGTTTGCTAGTTTGAATCAGTGACTGGATTTGTTGTAATATTTTTGAGTATTTATGGTTTTGAATCAATATATCCTTCCTTATTGGATACATTGAAGTCTAACTGAGAATCGATATTTGTTCCTTGGACTTGAGTGTGAAGGAAAGAGAAGCTTTAATTACTACTACAACATGACCTCAAAGTTTTTCAAGTACTCGTTGCTGTGTTTTCTTTTTAATGGGGCTGTTTGTGAAGATGAGGCATTAGGATGTTGTGATTTCCATTTTCAGGAATGTCTGGAGTCTGAGTCATTCTTGGAATTGGATATATGGTGATGCTTCATAGAGCAGGTGTCTCTATGGAAATGTCAGGTTGGAATTGTGTTTAAGCCAGTTATCTTCGTACCGTGGTCCCTATAGGAGTCCGTGTATAAAGCAGCACTTTGGACAGAGACTTGTCTGGACACAGCTAGGGTGGAAGCCCAGTTTACTGTATGATCGTTCACACTGAGGTGGGTGACAGGGTGAAGTAGTGGGGGAGAAAAAACATAAGTGGGACAGAGAGGAAATGTTAGTTGGAAGAACCTTCTCCAGTTATGTAACTATTTTGTTTTCTAGGGAGAGACTAAGAACCAGCAAGACAGGCTCAACTGTCCTTAGAGCCTTTGATGTTGGTTTGAATTCCAGTAGTTATGTTCCTTCTGTGTTCATTTCCCAACCTCCGTATCATTTTCCAGTCACCAAAAGCTTTTCTGAAGTTGGCCTGCGACACTAATGGCAATACATTCATCTCTACTTTCTCTCTCTTTCGGTGCTATATAAACGATGTTTTTATTGTTGCTTGTTCTCTCTCGACTTATTCAAGTGTTTTCCTTCCCAAGCTGACCTGAGTATATTATCTGCACACTGTATGTTGATCGTAGACGCATGTAATAAATGTTAAGGACTAGGCATCTGTTTTCTTCATAAGGCTGTGGTAGCAGAAGAATGAAACAAAAAGGAACTTAACATAGTTGAACTTTTAAAGAGTAAGACTAATATTCTTGAGAATTTTTCGGATTTAACCCATGATTGTGAAGTCCAATGTCCATGGAAGTAGTCAGGAGGCAGCAAGGACTTGAAGTTAGGTTGTGGTTGCAGTTCTGCCCCATAGTAGCTGTGTGACAACGTACCTTCCTTGGACAAGTTATTTACATTTCTGAGCTTGTTTGCATTTTATGAAATAGAGATCAGAAGGCTTGCATTGTCTTTCTTACAGAGTTGTGAAGGATCAGATGATAGAAAGGATATGAAAATGCCCTGCAGAACTGTTTTTAAATATGTAAAGTATTGTCATTACGTATAAACTTAGTTACTAACCTATGTTACCTGGCAAATTGGCCTAGCAAACTCTTTTAAATGTTGTAACAGAAATTTAAAAAACATGCATATAAAGGCTGGGCAGGGTGGCTTACACCTCTAATCAAATGCTTTGGCAGGCAGAGGTGGGAGGATCCCTTGAGGCCAGGAGTTTGAGTCTGGGCAGCATAGAGAGGCCCAGTCTTTACAGAAAATCAAATAAAAACCATTAACTGAGTGTAGTGGCACACACCTGTAGTCCTGGCTACTCGGGAGGTTGAGATGGAAGGATCACTTGAGCCCAGGAATTAGGCGTTACAGTGAGCTATCATTGTGCCACTGCCTTCGAGCCTGGTCAACAGAGTGAGACCCTGTCTCAAAACAACAACAACAACAACAAAAACAGATAAGGAATGAGAACGTGTTAGATTTCTTCTAGTTCCAAAATTCTGTGCTCTGTCTTATTTAGAAAATCCACCGGTAGTACTTGCAATTTTGAACTCTCTGGAATTTTCAATTATTTGGAGGCAGATCAAATTTATTGAGACTGTGAGCTACTGCTGCTGCTGCTTTTTAAAATTTAATAGAGTCAGGGTCATGCTATGTTGCACAGGCTGGCCTCCAAATTCTGGGCTGAAGCGATCTTCCTGCGTTGCCCTCCTGAGCAGCTGGGACTACTGGCCTGTGCCAAGGCTGGACAAGACTTTGAACTTCTTTAAAGTATCAGTTCACAATACCAAAGGAGGTTACAAGTTAATGATTTGTAAGAACTGTTTAGTAAAAAATATTTTATATTTGTCTGCATTATTTAGGGAAGGGATGGGCAAACTCTAGCCTGCAGGCCGTATCTGGCCCATGGCTAAGCATGATTTTTATATTTTTAAATGGTAGAAAACAATCCAAAGAAGGATAAAATTTCATGTCATGAGAATGATATAAAACGCAAATGTCAGTGTCCTTCAGTAAAGTTTTATAGGAACACAGTCGTTCATTCTTGGGTCTGTGGCTACTTTGGCAGTGCAGCAGAGTGGAGTACTTTCGTAGCTCGGCCTGCAGAGCCTCAAGTATTTATTATTGGTTCTTTAAAAGAAAAGTTTTCCAACCCCCGATTTAGGACTTAACTTTTTTTTTTACTTTGATTAGCATATGTGCTATTTCCTATCATAGCCATTATAAGGTTAAGAATCCTGGAAAGGGACTAATTTTTGTTTTGGAGCCAGATAGACTTGAGTTCACATACCAGCTATGATATTTATAAACATTGATCCTGGACAAACTAATTAATGTCATGGGACCTCAGAGATTTCCTTTGTGACCAGGGAATATCAGTAGTATCTACCTTGGAAGGTTGTAGTGAGGATTAAATGAAATGGTACGTATTAAGGCTTAACACAATCTCTGACATACAGTAAGCACTCAGTAAGTGATAGATGATGATGATTAGAAACTCTAACCTGAAAGTATGTCTAAAATATTGTATATTACCATCACCTCCAGATTGTAGAGTTATTTTCCTGAGTGTTATGCTGTTTGCTATAGAATTTTCTCCTTTGCTGAAACTTAGTTTAGTTAACAGCTGATAAGTGGAATAACTTGAGAAATTTCCTGTATGCTGTAGTGTATTTTTATTAATCACTTGTTGACTTCAGATCATTAAGAATGGGTGGAAAGATACTTCTGTTTTTTATAGATCCTGATTCTTGATAATTTCCCGATAATGTTCTTAAGTTTATAAATTGGATTTAAATACCACTTCTATTTTGGTACTGGTACTGGCTTTTTTTTTTTTTTTAGAAAGATGAATGAGAAAAGTCGGTTTTGATTAGGCCAGGGTTGGATAATTTTCCCCATATGTATATATACTCTAAAGTCTTCCTTATGATTTGCATAAACATCTTTATGGCATGCTTCTCAGAGTTGAAATAATAAAAGCTAATTTTTTTTTTCTAAGTAGATCTAGTTTACTATCCAGAGACTTTTATATTACGCTGCTTTTTGAAGTATTTGATTTAAATTATCTTACAGTTGAGAAATTTGGTGTGCCTCTCAACTTCAAATGCTGGTTTATTAACATTAATCTCAAACTAAGAGTGAGCAAATAAAAAAGGCCATTGTTCTGAGTTAAACAAAATAGAATTGGGGTCATTGTGGCTCTTGCAGTTCTACAAACTGTACAGTTTCTTGGCCTTAGCTGATGCTTCAGTGAAGTGAGATGATCCAGAGGAGACAGGGGAGGGCACTAATGTTCCCACACTGTCCTCGGTGGAACAGTGAGATGGAGGCAGAAGGGCTCTTCCACAAAACCAGGGAACAGCACCTGGAAAGCTACAGGGTTCTGATTATAGCACCTCAAAAAAAGTAGACCTAAAGAAGATGAGATGTGACAGAGTTTTCTCTTGAGGTTAAAAAACAAACCAAACCAGACGTTTCCTATCTGGAGAGATGAAGCTTGAGCAGGAATATTCCCCAAGGTAGTAAAGTGTAAGGATTTTATAAAATAGATATTTTCAGTTTTACTGGACAAGGGAGGGCTAGTCTTGTATTTAAAGGAGATTGTTTTAGGACAAGTAAGAGGAAGTGAGAAATGGGTGTTTGGTTTAATTTCTCATGAGAAAAACATGAATCTGAATGTTCAGAATAGAAGTAAAATTCTGGCTTTCAGAAACACAGTTTTTTTTTTTTTTTTGCTTCCGGCTATGTATCTATTTACTATTTTATTTTATATCCTGGATTATAATATACATAATATTGGAGGCTGTGGAGATGGAAAGCATTGAGAGGAAAAGCATGTGTGAACCATTCATTATGGAAATGTTATGTTCAATTTGTCTCTGTTTGAAAAGATAAGCATCATACTCTAGGAGAGAATCTTCTAGAAAATTCTATCAGTTTGCCCTAAAAATAGTAAAATCCTTATCTGGATTTCAGCCTTGTGATGTGAGGAAAGCCATTTGACTCCACTGCTTTTATTCCCTGTGTGTAGCATGGAAACAGTAATTCCTGTTCCTCCTTTCATTGGAGAAATATAGGTGGTTGAAGGACTCTTAAGATGAGTAGCATTTTCAGTAGCTGTGCAGAATATATCATGTGAAGTTCAGTAATTACCCAGGATATCAAACACAGACCAAAAAAGTGAAGCAACTTTTAACAGGAAAATGAGTTTTGAACCTGGAGTCAAGAGGACCTGGATGTTTGTCTTGGCTCTGTTGTAAACAGCTTGTGACTTTGGACAAGTAATTTCTGTCTCCAAAGGTCCAGTTTCCATTGACCTACCTAAGGAGAATCTGACAGACCTTCCTGCTTGTTTTATATTCAGTGGCCCTCCAGATTAAGTAGGAATAGCAATCCTGACACAGTAGGATAAGGGAAACCACATCTCTTTGTATCTGTGAACTGACAAGTATCCACTGAGTACATCTGTGTATCTCCTGCCATGCTTCAGGCAGTGGAAGATAGATAGGTAAGAAGGTGTCATTGAGTCTTTGCCCTCAGGAGGTGTTCATTTCATGGGAAGACAAACTATTTTATGAAAAGGAATATTATAAGTAAGCAAGGAGATAGTGGAATGATCCGGCAGTTTGAGGACTTGTGATGTACTATTGGAGAGGATACTTTGTAGCCTTGTGACCTTGAACATGTAAAATGGGCTTTGTAGACTCCCTCCAACTCTGAAATTTGGTCATTCTGTCTTTGACGGAGAAGCAGCAGCTCTGAATCAACCTGTTGGTAGACAACCCAAGTAAGAACTGCTCAATTAAAGCCAGATTTTTACACACATTCTGCGTAATTGATTTAGTAGATGGAAGGAAAGGTTTACTTTAATTTACTAGAAATGCAATCAAGGGATAACCCTTCTTCTGAAAAATAAAGCGCGCGAGAAGCGACAAGAGACCAAAGTGAGCTTGTTCCTGAGGCAGTACATTTGTGCCTGGATCTCATTTCTTCTTGCCTACAGGTCTTCTATTCCAGCAGTTTTCTTTCCTAAGATATCATTCTCTCTTTACTGAATCCTCTTTCAGTTAGCATCCATGCCTTTTGTTACTTGCAGCAGTGATAGCTAGTTGTCTACCCAACGCCATTCTCTGTGGCTTCCTTTTAGTATATAGGATCCTCAGGGTTTATCTGGGCACATGTTGGCCCAGCTAGAAACTACATTTCCTAGCTTCTCTTTTATAGTTGGATGTGGACTAAATTCTGGCTAAATGGATGTGAACATAAGTGGTATGTGTGATTTCTGGGTTGTAGCCTTAGAAAGGAAGCTAATCGTTTTCTATTTTCTCTTTATCCCCTTTTGCAGATGAGAGTGTAGGATGTTAATGCACTGATGGGGCATATTATTCAACCTGCAAAGGTGAGGGCAATACCTTAGCGGGGGATGGATGAATAAGATGGATTTTTAGATGATCTTGTGGAGCAGAACTGCCTCCTAGCCTTGTACTTCTCATTTATCTTTGGGTGGTTAGGTGAGAGAGGAATAAAGTTTTATCTCTTGAGCTACTGATGCCTTAAATGAATAAATCACGCCTTTTAAACCACCTTTACCTTGGGATCCCCTTCATTTACATTTATTATCCTTTTTTTGTTTCCTTTTGCAGCAGAAATTTCAAGAGTTGTTTATTTTTGCTGTGCCTTCTTCTTCACCAGTGATTCTTTAGCCTGATCATTTGAGCTCATCAAATGAATTACTCTTCCTGCCAGTGACTTCTTCCTCTACCTCCCCCAAGTCTTTACCATTTCAGTAAGTGGCATCATTAGCCACCACTTGTGCAGGCCAGAACCCCTGGAGTCATCCTTATCCTTGATTTCTTTTTTTAATTGCATTCCAATGAAATTGTTTTTAATCAAGACTGCAGTGACCTGGATCTTGCCAAAGCTAGTGGTCAGTTCAATGTTTGTATCTTATTTGACCTCTCTCACCAGCATTTCACAGTGGCCAACTTTACTAGTTTTGACCTCTTAGTTGTTCATTCTCATTTTCTGTATGCTTTTGCCAGTTTATCTCTACTTTCCCACTCCTTGAAAATTTGGAATGTCCCTCAGATGATTTCATCCAATTTTTGGTTTCAAATACCATTTATATGCCGATGAGGCTCAAATTCTTATTTCTAGTACTGACTTTTTTCCCCCTTGAGCTCTAGACTCTTGTAACTCCATGCCTCTGCTTGGATGTCTAATGGATACCTCAAAGGCAGCATGAACAAAGGAGGGCTATGAATTACTCTTCCTGTCGGTGACTTCTTCCTCTACCTCCCCCAAGTCTTTACCATCTCAGTAAGTGGCATCATCAGCCACCACTTGTGCAGGCCAGAACCCCGGATTCTTCCTCCTCCTTGATTTCTTTTTTTCCTCCTCATCTCATGTTAAGTCTGGTCACCTCCACCTTTATAATATAAACCGAACCTGACTACATCTCACTTTTTTCACTGGCAAAAACCTAGGCTAGGCTAGTAGGCTTTGTCGTCTGGCAAACTGCCAGCAGACTTCCCTGCTTCTACTCCTGTCCCTGTCCTTCCCCTCATTCTTACCATACACAGGAGCCAAAATAATGTTAAACGTTAATCAGATCGTATCATTCTGCTTACTGGCTTTCCAATACACTTAATGCTAAAACAAAAACTTAACATTTTACCGTGGAAATAAACCCTTCATTTTGGTCGCTTATGAGGCTCCATATCAGTGGTTCTTAACCAGGGAAGATTTTCCCCTCAGGTGATGTCTGGAGACATTCTTGGTTGTCACAAATTGGGGTAGGTTGCCACTGGCATCTAGTGGGTAGAGGCCAAAGTGGCTGCTAAACATCCAACATCCAGTAATGCACAGGACAACTCCCAGCAGCAAAAAATTATGTGGTCCAAAATGTTTGTAATGTGTGATATGGCTCCTGGCTGCTTCTCTGCTCTCATCTTCTGCTCTCTCTTCTTTTCTTCTTTGTTCACTGAGCTACAGTCTCAGTGATGTTCCTTTTTTTTTTTTTAAGTAGACTATTTTTACGTTCACAGCAAAACCGAGCTAAAGGTGCAGAGGTTTCCTGTATACCCCTTGTCTTTACACATATGCAGCTTCCCCCATTATCAGCATCCCACATCAGAGTCGCATATTTGTTACAGTTGATGAGCCTACATTGAAACATCATTATCACCCAAAGTCCATGGGTTACATTAGGATTCACTCATTTTTCCCACTTGTTCTGAGAGGAAAAAAAAAAAAAAAGACTGACTCTTGGTGTTGTACCTTCTATGGATTTGGACAAATTAATAATGACATGTATCCACATCATAGAATCTTATAGAGTAGTTTGACTCTGCTGAAAATCATCTGTGATTTGGCTATTCATCCCTCCCTCTCCCCAGCCCCTGTCAACCACCAGCCTTTTTACTGTTTCCATACTTTTGCCTTTTCCAGAATGTCATATAGTTAGAATCATAGAGTATGTAGCCTCTTCAGACTAGCTTCTTTCACTTAGGATAAACATTTAAGTTTCTTCCCTGTCTTTTTGTGGCTTGATTGTTCATTTCTTTTTTATTGCTGAGTAATATTCCATTGTCTGGATATACTACAGTTTATTCATTCACCTGCTGAAGGACATCCTAGTTGCTTCTAAGTTTTGGCAGCTGTGGATAAAGTTGCTACAAGCATCTGTGTGTGGTTTTTTTTTTTAATAAGTAAGTTTTCATCTTGTATAAATACCTAAGCATGCGATTGTGGGATCATATGTTAAGAATAAGTTTAGTTTTGCAAGAAACTGCAACACTGTCTTCCCAAGTGGCTGTGCCATTTTACAACCTCACCAATAGTGAATGAGAGTTCCTGTTGTCCCACATCCTTGTCCACATTTGGTGTTGTCAGTGTTTTAAATTTTGGCGATACTTACGGGTGTGTGGTATATGACATTGTTTCTTCCCTTTGAATAAAAGCACGTTCTGTCTTAGGGATTTGTGTTTGCTGTTCCTTTTACTTAAAATGACTTACTTTTAATTTTTTTTAGAGACAGGGTTTTACTCTATCACCCAGGATGGAGTGATCATAGCTCGTTGTAACCTCGAACTCCTGGGCTCAGGTGATCCTCCTACGTCAGCCTTCCAAGGAGCTAAGACTATAGGTGCGTGCCACTGTGCCGGGCTAATTTTTGTAATTTTTGTAGAGACGAAGTCTCTCTATGTTGTCCAGGCTGGTGTCAAACTCCTGGGTTCAAAGGATCCACCTGCCTCAGCCTCTCAAAGTGTTGGGATTATAGGCGTGAGTTATGGCGCCTGGCCATGTACTTCTTTTAAGTCTTGACATGGCTGCCTTTGTCCTCTCCCAGAGAGACCATGATGATCACCTGTATATGTAGCACCCCCACCTCTTTCTTTTATATCATCCCATTTTGTCTCCTTCATATTCATTAATTATTTGCTTATTTGTTTAATAATTAATTTATTTTTCGAGAGAGGGCCTCATTTTGTCACCCAGGCTGGAGTGCAGTGGTGTGATCTCAGCTCACTGAAGCCTCGACTTACTGGGCTCAAGCAGTCCTCCCACCTTAGCCCCCAAGTAGCTGGAATTACAGGTGTGCACCACCACGCCTGGCTAATTTTTGTATTTTTAAATAGAGATGGGGTTTCACCGTGTTGCCCAGGCTGGTCTCGAACTCCTGGACTCAAGTGATTCAACTGCATTGGCCTTCCAAAGCTCTGGGATTATAGGCGTGAGCCACTGTGCCCGGCCATGTGTTTAATTTATAACCCCCCTCTCTCTGAGCTACTCAAGGAGTGAGGGCTTTGTCTAGGCTCCTGCTGTATCTCTAGCATTCCTACTTAATAAACATTTGTTGATGATAGAGAGGTGCTAGAGTCACTTTTAGAAATGGAGCAGGGTTTTCAACAATAATGAGAAGTCACAGGATCCAGCTGCTAGCAGTAGAGAAAGTTGTGATTTGCTGGAGGGTGAAAAATCCATTGAGACAAGGCTGCTTTGGTCTTCTATTTAGTAACTAATTTTGAAGAATGGAGGAATTCACCTTTTTTTTTTTTTTTTTTTGGTGAGGAGGCAAATAACGAAAGAGCAAGATGACAGGAACTTTTAAAGAAAGAAAGGTTACTTCGGGGTGTAACTTTGGTTTTGCCTGTGTCTCATACCACTAGTCTCTGCTTATAGAGCTATATCTTCATATTGCCGCTATATAGGCCCCCAGGGAATATGCCATCTGCCTTTCTCTAATATCAGAATTCCTTCTACATTATCCTTGGGAGGTACTTACCCTCTGCTTCTTTATTTTTACTGTCTGAAAACTCAGTTATTCACATGACCAATTAACTTTTTAAAAAGAGTTCTTATTGTTAGGAAATGTATCTCATTCTATGAAATTGGAACACTACTCCATGCATTTCTGACTCCACACAGATCTGCTTTATTTTTCACATGATAGCTCTTTAGCTGTCTGTGAAAAATGGCTGGTTCTTTTATCTTCCCACCAGTCTTTTCTCTTTCTAGGCTCAATGGATTCATTTTCTTCAACTATTCCTCATAGGACAATGTTTTTAGATTATTTTTCAGGCCCATCCCTAACATTTTTGGGACTTGGGGTAAGGATACAAATTGCAGATCTGCTATGGTTTGGATATTTGGCCCCTCCACACCTAACGTTGAAATTTGATCCTCAACATTGAAGTTGGGGCCTAATAGGAGGTTTTTGGGTCATGAGAGTGGAGCCTTCCTGTCTACATTAATGCCTTCCTTGGGTGGGGGGTGAGTGAGCGAGCTGTCCCTCCGTTAGTTCCCCACAGAGAGCTGGTTGTGGAAAAGAGCCTGGTACCTCCCTCCACTTGCTTCCTCTCTCACCATGTGATCTCTGCACATGCGGGTTCCCCTTTGCCTTCTGCCATGAGTAGAAGCAGCCTGAAGCTTTCACCAGATGCCTAACCTTCCAGCCGGCAGAATTGTGCACCAAATAAACCTTCTTTATAAATTACCCAATTTCAGGTGTTCCTTTATGGCAGTAAGTACTAAACGGCCTAAGACGAGGTTCATATGTCTATGCAAGTTATGAATCAACTTAACTGATAAATAGAAAATGTTCCATTGCTGATTTTATCAAATCAAACTCCATAGTAACCTAGATCAGAGTCAAACAGAGAATTCAGATTCCTCTGAGTTTGTTTTTTTTGTTTTGTTTTTGAGACGGGGTCTTGAAACATATATCTATACAAGTTATCAATCAAGTTAACTGATAAATAGAAAATGTTCCATTTGCTGACTTTATCAAATAAAACTTCATAATAACCTAGATCAGAGTCAAACAGAGAATTCAGATTCCTCTGAGTTTGTTTTTTTGTTTTGTTTTTGAGACAGAGTCTTGCTTTGTTGCCCAGGCTGGAGCGGAGTGCAGTGGCATGATCTTGGCTTACTGAAACCTCCGCCTCCCAGGTTCAAGTGATTTTCCTGCCTCAACCTCCTGAGTAGCTGAGGGACCACAGGTATGTGCCATCACGCCCTGTTAATTTTTACATTTTTATTAGAGAGACGGGGTTTCACCATGTTGGCCAGGCTGGTCTCGAACTCCTGATCTCAAGTCATCTATCCTCCTTGGCCTCCCAACTGAGTTTGTTTTTAGAACAAGCTGAGGTGCAGAGAGTCAGCCTCTGACCTGAGGTCTTCTTCTCTTCCCCAGGCTCCTTGAACTATGAAGTTTGTATGTGCATGTCTGTGGAACTCCAGCCTGTACACCCTTCAAAGAGCAGCTCTTTGACCATTCTTTGGCCTAGGGTTGTAAATACTATTGGTTGGGTCATCTGTCCTTAGGAGAACTGACTCAGGGAAGAGGCCTGAGCAGACCCTGGAAGAGGTGGGAAATTTTGGGGTCCCAGTCAAGATGAGGGCTGGGGCACGTAGGCTGCAGATGGGCACATCCTTTAGGCCCTTAGCACAGCTGGCCCCATGGTCAGGGGTATGGTTAGAGGAAGGCCAGTGCAAGGCCCTCTAAAGCTTGAGGCCTAGGATGGGTGCCATTGTTTAGGTCTGAGCAGTACTGTTCTATGCAAGTAAAACTCTGGTTTTGGTCCTATTGCTAGAGTTGGTTATTGTGGAAAATGGTACAATCTCTCTTATGGTGCCTCAAATTAGATGTGATGTTTTAGTTAGAGCTTCCTAACCAGTGTGCCAGCAGTTCTCTGAATGTGTTACAGATGGGCCAGAAATACTGATTCCCTTAGTTCCCAGGATTATCAGGGGTAGAGTGGCAAGAGCTTCTAGGCTGATCACTTTTCCAGCAGGATGACCTATTTACCCCAGGGTGCCTGTACCAGTGCTATTATGCTACCAGTATCAGGTGCTTTATGGGCAGGTTTAGGAGCATATATATATATATTTTAATGAACATCATCACTTGGTCCACCTGAAAGTGTAAGAGGTGTCACAGTAGGTTTTGTGCCCTTCTTATTAGTAGGGAAATAGATCCAGGTTAAGTCACTTATCTAGTGACATTTTCTTACTCAAGTAGGCCAGTTGAAACTAGAACTCCGTTTTTATGACCTATTTTGGTATTTCTCTCTACTAACCCAAATTGTGTTCCGTGTACCTTTTTTTGGGATAACTTGTCACTCTTATTCATCTAGGGCTTGTAGGAAATTACATTTTTTAGAGCTTTTCTCTCCCAAATTTTGTTACATTGTTTTCCTTTTATTGTTATTTTTTAATCTAAATATTCAATTTTATGTTTAATCCCTACTAAACAGAATTATTTTTATGAGATTCAACCAATTGATGCAGCATCTTGAAACTGGATTTTATGTGTTACTCATTTTTTATAGCTCTCTTCTTTAGATTAGTATTGTATTTAGTTACTACAGTGTTTGTGTGAAATGTGTGAAATGGTCACCTCAAACTCATTTATATAAGGTTAGATTACATAAGGCAGGAAAGTGTGCAGTACATTTTAGAAATATTCCTGTTGTAAAACAGTTAAAGTTCTGGTGCTTACATGTAAATTCACTTGTTTTTTATCTAATGCCTACTTTGTACTGATCTTAAGGAGTGTTATTTTATTGAAACCTCCCAGTAACTCTAGTAGTATTACTATCATAGAAGGGAACTGGGCCTCAGAAATTGTGGTCACTTGATCAGGTTTACTCAACTATGTAGGGGATCGATTCATACTTTAAATCCAGGTCTTTTTGCCCTTCAAGTGCCTGTGTTTTCCTCGGTACTACTTTGTAAATAATGTGAAGTGATTTCTGAATACTTAACTCGGGTTGGGAAGGGGATGTTTTCCACATTTATATTCTTAACATTTAGAGTAACAAATTCTCTGCTATTACTCCTGCACAGGACAACCTCTCTCTCTTCTCTCCCAACAGAGAATTACCATCTGGTCAAGAATGTCAGTAGCGCCAAGGTTGAGAAACCCTGCTGTAAGAGTTCTGAGTAGTCAAGGTTTTACTTTGAGTGCGTTTGTGTTTGCAGTTTCAGCTCTTTACCGTGATGATAGGTACTAGAATGCATGAGAGACGTGAACTACTTGTGCCTCCATAGTTTATATTCTTAATTTGTCCACTTCCCTCCCAGTTTGGAAACAGGTTGACAGTGAGGGTAGAGCAAGATGTTTATCCATTTGTATTCTGTGTTGTTTCTAGAGAATCAGGGATTTTATGTTAGAGACTTTCTGAATGGTGAAGGTTAGGCTTTTTAGGTTTTCATGCAGATTTTTATGATAATTTTCAATAGGAAAAGGTTGTGAGACATGGGCAGTTAAGCTGGCTTTCATGTACTGGCTTGCTAACCCACCTACTCTTATGAAGAGTTGTGTTGATTGATTAGAGCACAGATTTGAAGGAATGGTTGCTCAGTATTCTCATTCAGGTTCTTTGTGTTTTCACCTGTTTTTGAGTTCCAAGGCATGATCAGAACCTCATTATAGCAGTTTTCCCAATTTCTTTTCAGTACCTTCCCAGACCTGATTTTATGTCCCTTTGATCTAGATTACCATGCCCACCTCCTTAAACTTGTTTCAGTGTGTCATTCTAAACTATCAAGAACCATCAAAAGTTCTCTGTCTCCTATGGTTCTATTCAACTCTCTTGCTTGAGCTTCAAGGAGAGCCTTTTTAGAATCCTTCTTAACTCAGGATTCTGTTTCACCAAATGATAAACATCTGTCCTATTAATATTACCAACAGCTACTGTTATTGCTAACTGTTTAATTGTTATGGACATGCTAACGAACTCTTCTAAGCCCCTTACATGTATTATCTGATTTAATCATCACAAGTGCCCCCATGAGGTAGTTACTTATAGTGATATTTTTATTGCAGTAAAATATACATAAAATAAAATTCGCTGTCTTAGCCATTTTTTAGGTGTACAGTTTAGTAGTGTGAATATATTCACATTATTGTGCAATAGATCTCCAGAATGTTTTCGTCTTGCAAAACTAAAACTCTATGACTGTGAAACAACTTGCCATTTTCCCCTTCTCCCAGGCGCAGTAACCACATTCTACTTTCTGTTTCCATGATTTTGGCTACTTTAGATACCCCATATACATGGGATTATACTGTACAATATTTGTCTTTATGTGACTGGCTTATTTCACTTAACATAATGTCCTCAAGGTTCATCTATGTTGTAGCATGCGGAAGGATTTCCTTCTTTTTTAAGGGTGAATACTATTCCATTGTGTGTCCGTACCACATATTGCTTATCCATTAATTGTCAGTGGACGCTTGAGTTGCTTCCACCTCTTGACTATTTTGAATAGTGCTGCTATGAACATGAGTATGCAAATACCTCTTTGAGTTCCTGTTTTCAGTTTTTTGGAGTATACATCCAGAAGTGGAATTGCTGGATCACATGGTAATTATATTTTTAAACTTTCTGAGAAACAGCCATACCCTTTTTCCATTGCAGCTGTACCATTTTATATTCTCATCAAGAGTGCTCAAAGGTTCCAGTTTCTTCACATACTTGGCCACACTTGTTTTCTTTCTCCTTTCCTCTTTCCTCTTTCTTTTTCTTTCTTTTCTTCCTCCTCCTCTTCTTCCTTCTTTCTCCTCCCCCTCCCTCTCCCCCCCCTGCTCCCTGTTTTCCTCCTCCTTCTCCTCCTCTTCTTCCTTCTCCCCCTCCTCCTTTTTTTTTGCCAGTAGCCATTTTAATGGGTAAGGTGATATCTTATCATGGTTTAGTTTGCCTTTCCCTAATGATAGTGATGGTGAGCATTTTTTCATATGCTTGTTGGCCACTTGTATGTCATCATTGAAGAAATGTGTGTTCAAGGCCTTTGCTCATTTTAAAATAGTTTTTTTTGTTGTTGAGTTGTAGGAGTTCTTTACATATTTTAGATATCAATCCTTTTAACAGGTATAAAATTTCAAATATTTTCTCCCATTCTGTGGATTGCCTTTTCATTCTGTTGATAGTGTCCTTTGATATACAAACATTTTGATATTAATGTTGTCTAGTTTATTTTTCCTCTTATTGCCTGTGCTTTTGGTGTCATGTCCAAAAAATTATTGCCAAATCCAGTGTTATGACATTTCCCTCCTATGTTTTCTTCTAAGACTTCCATAGCTCTTATGTTTAGATCGTTGATCCACTTTGAGTTAATTTTTGTATATGGTATAAGGTAAGACTCTAATTTCATTTTTTGTGTGTGAATATCCAGGTTTCTCAGAACCATTTGTTGAAGACTCTCCTTTCCCAGTTAAATGGTCTTCACACTCCTGTAGAAAATCATTTGACTATATATACTAGTACTCATACTAATTTTATAGAGGAGGTGATTGACATTGAGGTGTAACTGATAGACAATATTAACATATTTTTAAAAAGAATTCGTTAACCTTGAAGTAATTTATATTTGGTACAGTAAAATAAAGTGAAGGTTTTTAGGGTTGTGAGGTTTTTTTTTGGTGTGTTGCAGTCTTCTCCCAGGATTTTTGTAGTTCTGCCAGGCCTTATAAAACAACTTTGAAATGGTTTTAAAATAGTAGTTTTGGGCTGGGCCTGGTGGCTTGTGTCTGTAATCCCAGCACTTTGGGAGGCCAAGGCAGGCAGATCACTGGAGGTCAGGAGTTTGAGACCAGCTTGGCCGACATCTGAAACCCCCTGGTGAAACCCTGTCTACTAAAAAAAATACAAAAATTAGCCGGGTATGGTGGCATATGCCTGTAATCCCAGCGACTAGGGAGGCTGAGACATAAGAATCGCTTGAACCCAGAAGGTGGAGGCTGCGGTGAGCCAAGATTGCGCCACTGCACTATAGTCTGAGCGACAGACAAGGACTCCATCTCAAAAAAAAAAAAAATAGCTTTTGCTGTATTTAAAGCTGTTTATTTGTAAGGTGGGTTAAATGAATATATCAACATTAATTCAGTAGATATTTACTACCTATTAGAAGTGGTTTTGTAGGGAATAAAAATTAGGGGCTTCCTTTATGCCATTTATATTGTTAGGAATTAAAAAAACATGAGAGACAGAATGATTTGAAGATAATACAAACTTTTTTTTTGGAGCATGAGGAAAAATTAAAAGTTTGCAAGATCTATTTTAATTCTATTTTATTAGTCTGGCATGCCAGGTTTATTCTTTCATAAGTAAATATTGTTCATGAACATTTTGTCAGGTTTCCGTATTTTCTCTTAATTTGTGTGTTTTAAAAGGCAGACATTATTTCCCTGTGTATATAAAACTCCACCTTCATGTGTCATTTGGTACCATTTAGTTATGGTAATCGCTAAACATAAACATCTCTAAGTTTAGCTGTAAAAATCATCAGAACTTGAAGATTTTTTTCTTGTTACAGCAACAAAGGGATTTCTATATACTATTGCATTTTATTGCCAAATAAGATTCTAATATGTTTTGGTTGCCTTTTTTAACAGTTGCACCATTAATATGGGGATCATTTACTGAGATGTTTAAGTCAAAATTACCTTTGATTAACAGAACAAATTGCCTTTTCAGCTGTTTGCTCCCAATAAGAAGCAGTTTTCATCCATTTATTTACTTAAGAGTATTTCCTGAAAACTCTGGTGAATTTCTCAGCACCAAGTTGTTTAACATAGAAGAGAGGTGGAAACAAAAAATGCTTGGTTTTTACTGGCTTTCTTTTAGCATTTCTGTCTAGTTGAAATGGGGGCCAGGCTTGCACACATAGACAACTGAATTAATGTAACCGGACCTATTCCATCTAGGCTGACCTCTTGAAAGATAGGAGGGGAAGTCTAAAACAGGAGAAAAGTTTTAGAAATCCTTTGGATTAGGCTTACCCAGATTAGTGGTGTGTAAAATATTATGATATTCTTAGTGTTTCAGGATTATGGATTTTAGTAAAAGCAGAAAAAAATAAATTCTTGTTTAAATGAATCTATAATGGCACCAGTGGTTTGGAAACATTTCTGAGTTACTTGATTTTATGCGAAAAAATCTGGAATAACTTTTCCTTTTTTCCTTTAGACCATTTTTCTTTTATTTAACCTAATCCGAGCCACTTTATACCAATAACAATATTTCTGAATTCCTGTGATCTTTTATTTCCTTTTTGCTACTTTCAGCTGTGTTTCTCTCCACTCTAAGCTCATTAAAGTTAAAAAAAAAAAGATTGGACCCATTTTTTTTTCTGAGGAGTGTGGCGTTTAGCACCCTGTGGTGGCTCAGGATATTTTAAGTAGTATTTTCAGCTTTCTAGAAGTGTTTGCCTTATTTAGAAATAGTTATGGAAAGTTTTCTGTTTGGAGGAAACTTTCTTATCTTTGTTCTGGCAAAGTTCTTTGATCCTTTCAGCATCATGATTCAGTTGGTTTGTGTTCATGTAGGAGTTTGCAGCCTAGCTGCTAAAAAAGTTATGTCAGAGATGCTTATGTAACCCTTTTTAGATTAATTATTGGCTAATATTTTTGGGAGTAATTATTTTTTGATTGCTCAGCTGTAACATATTTTATTGTGCTAAGATTTTGGAGGTTGCTTTTAGCGCCTGAAAGTAGTAGGAATTTATTTTTAAAATGGATGCTTTAAGGTAGACAGCTTAAACAGTTAAATGTTTGATTTTTATGTTTAAAGAATTATTAAAGTATATAAATAAACACAATATTATATTTTACATGATCATACTAAGGTGTTTCGCAGTTACAGAATGAGGAGCTTATTTTTTAAGACTTTTATCTATTTGAAAATAAATGTCACAACTGAGATTTCTTATTTAAATATATTTATTATCACATTTTAAGAAAGAAGTTTTAGTTTATAACTCTGTGTGAAAGCCCGTAATAAATTTATTCACTTTTTATCTTTCATGATTTAAGTAGAGACAGGGTGAGAAAAACCCTGAAGAAAGTCAACAAAAGCTTTCAAAACAGTGTTATCAGAGGTATGATAATTATGATAAGAAATCATAAGACCATTGCCGCCAGTGATGTTATTTGTGTTTGACTAGAATTATCAGTTTTTTATGCCCAGGTAAACAAATTATTTTATTTCACAAAGGAGATTTAATAATTTATGGTTGAAGTGTAAATGAAATACTGTGGCTCTTCAGTTGTGTAATGCTCATGCCGGTCTCAGATGTAAAAGTTCAATCAGTGAGTTGTTGCAGCCCATTTCATTGAAGGAATGGAGACAAAAGTTTGTTTGTAACTACCATGGAACTGAGCACAAAGATGCCAGTGACCTTTGAACTTCTGTGGCTGTGCATCTGAACAAGGGATTGTTTGAGAATGGGAAAAGCTGCCAGTAGACTTGGGATATGCTTTCTCCTTGTTTTCTACAGAATTGTTGAATGACCCTACTCCAGAAAAACAAAAAAACAAAAAACAAAACAAACAAAAAGCTTAATTGGAAGAAATTCTTACTGGTCTCAGAAGAATCTCATGTCTGCATAGCAAAATCTAATTAGATATTCATATCCCAAAGTGATAGTCATTAAAAATACTGTCTCCACTTACAAAAATGGCAACGTTAATTACTGCCATTTTATGCATTGACAAGGCTGGTAGGTGCTTGTGGTTTCTTCCTCTGCAGTTCTTATTATGTTCTTATTAAAAGCTATCTTCCAGTTCTATGGTTGGAAAATCCTTCTATATCTGGGTCACACTAATTCCTTAGCTTTTTTTTTTTTTTTTTTTTTTTTTTACATTGCTTAAATGTTAGGCATTATTCTGAGAGTGAAACCTGTATTTGTCAAATGAATGAGTGAAGTAATAAATGTACAGGAAAAGTATTTTTTTGTGTGTGTGTGAGAGAGGAATAATGGCATTTGCAGTACTCTTTTTTTTTCTTCCAAAGTGCTTAACAAAAAACTAGTAACATCTCTCAGTATGAAAATACCATAAATACAGTATCTCTTTTGCAGCCATTGTATATAGTTCTCTTATTTACCCTAGCCAGTGTTCAAACTGGGCCCAAACACGACTATTTTTCAATTTTGTTGTCTTTAGAAACAGCTGAGTATTCATTACTAATCTTTCCATTTTGGAGAAAAAGCTGGTTCTAGTTTATATTGTTGCATATCCTGTCTTACACATGATTAATAAATTATGAAGATGTTTATATTTGAAGTTAATGTACCAATTTGCCATTACATAGTGCATGTGTTTTTAAGTGGTTCCTTTTTCCCATCAGTAATGCATTTGTGCATATTATTTCATATACTTTTAGGTAGTTCTCTTTATGACTAGTGGCTAGCACCATAATTTAGCTCATAGGTTATGATAGAGTGCAGAAATCTGTCATCATATTGCTTAACTGGAGTCACTGGGATTGAGTTTATGATTTCATTAGCTGTATTGTCTTGGTACCTGATAGGGGTAAGATGGGAAAAATTAGTACAGTAGTTATAATAAGAAAAGTGGTTGACTATTAACTTTCCTGAATGTGTTGAAGTATGTGTTAAAATACTGATTTATCAAAAATTTAAAATAAAATCTTAACTGGTTGATAGTTGGAGAATTTGTTCATCATAGTCCTGTGAAAAATTATTTAGGAAGTTTAGCTTTGAGTCTCGATTTATCAGCTACTCTTAAGAAATACAATAATTTACTGGCAGAAGTTCTTTAAGCTCTTTTTATGCATCTGTCTTAAATGCCTAAGACAACTAGGGCCTCCAGGAGTGGGTTATCTGGGAGGCTAGTTCCTTAGTGGAGGCAGAGATTTGGGGTGAAGGGGACTGTGACTGTGAAGGAGAAAGTTTGGCTGTAGGGAAAATGGTGGATAGAGTGGGAGCTCGGAGCTGGAAGAAGTTAAAAAGAGGGACGTGGCAGGCACATACTGCTGCAGATAGCAGGCTGCCTTTCAGATCCCAGTCTAAAGGAAACAAGAGAAGGAATCAGAACACCGGGGTCTGCAGCCATCAGATCGCCTTACCTGATGGAGGAGACAATCTTTAAATGGCTCACAGATTTAGAAAGTTAAACTCAACCACCTGGGGTTGATCAATGTATCTTTTACTCAGTTTTAGTTTTGGTTTATTTTGATTAAATTCTCTCCTCCGATGGTTGAATTTGGTTTAGATTTTAATATGATAGTTGTTTAAGAGAGAAAAAACAAACCATAGCACAGCACAGAACATATATTTGACAAAGTGCTATAAAATTGCCATATAACATTAGTGAATTGAATATTCCCTTTAAAAAAATCTTAACACGAAATGTATTACATGACTATTTTAGACAAAAATAAGACTTTTTTGAACTGTTCATTTTATTGACATGTTTTATGAAGGGAAAAGATAAAGAAGACTGAAGAATATGGAAAATATTAGGTAAATAATAGCATTTTTCACACCTATTATTCTGAGAGTAAAAGTATGTATCATCAGATAAATGCCACATTACTTGATTTTATGAAATGGCCAATGTTAAGTTAATTTGGATGAATAGCAAATAATGCTTTGGGTCAGAAGGGGTAGACTGAGATTTCATTGTTCATTCTGAAAAAAATTTGTCAGGAAGTAAGTACTCTGTTTAGGATTTAAGAAGTTCTGTTTTTTTTTTTTTTGGTTAATTATTAACTTACTGCTTCTAAGAACTGAGTATTTAGAAAACTTATTCAATGTTTTCTGTAATTTTAAAAATTAATGAATTATTTATTTTTAAGCAACAAAGTTTTGTTATGTTGCCCAGTCTGGACTTGAACTCCTGAGCTCAAGTGATCCTTCTGCTTTAGCCTTTTGAGTAGCTGGGGTTATAGGCATGCATCATCATGCCTGGCTGTAATTGTTTTTTTAAATACTAAAATTGAGATCTGAAATGAAAACAGTCTTGACATTGCTCTATAGCTACTAACTGAAGAAATGGTGACTGTGCCCTGCCTTTTATAGTACCTGAACTTTTCTACATTTTCCTCCTGTGGTAAATAATATGAAAGATGCTTTAGAAAAATAGTTCCCAGACTTGTACCACAGAGAATTGCTTCTAGTGCCATAAGTCACAAACTTGTAAGTTGCTAGACTTAAAAAATATTTCAGTATTGGTAAACATTATCAAGTGCACACCATGGTATAGCAGATTTTCCTACTTGTCTGAGGTTCATTTCTTCCCTTTTCCTTTCTAATAGAATTTAAATTTTGTTAGAAGCAAAACACAAAGCTTTTTATGCCTAGCTTAAAAACTATCGATGTCTTAGCTTCCCTTCCTACTGAGGTAGCCATGTGATCTAGTCCTGGTCAGTGAGATGTATGCAGAAATTTCTAGACGAAGCTTTTGGGAAAGCCCTTTTAGCCATTTCTCTTTCCTCCTGCCTAGAAATTAGACATGATGACAAGCTGTAGCAGTATTCTAGAGACTTTTAGGGAAAGGCTAAGAGATTCGCGGAAGTCTTAGCCCTTGTGTTCTTGAACTGCCAAACCAATGTCAGCAAGCGCTTCTCTCTGAACTTCCATTTCGTGAGGAAAATAAAGCCCTATCTTGTTTAAGCCCCTATAGTTTGGACTTCTTTTTACATGCATCTAAACATTATCCCTAACTGATATGATAATTTACATGCCCGTTATGATATTCTTTCAGGAGATTTGGATTCTTCTTACAGTTTAACAAGGGATGTTATCCGACTTCAAATCCAGAAGTCTCCAAGATTTTTGGAATTATTTATTTTAGACTTGATTGGACCAGCTGGATATCCAATTGGATGGATGTTAGTTACTTCTGGAGGGTTTCTTGCCTTTCAAAAATAGCCTGTAGCATTTCTCACTGTCATTTCATCCTCTCTCAGTTTAAGTCCCTGGCTTCATCTTGCTACATAATCTATATTGAAACCATAGAGCTCCCTCTGATTGGAGAGAATGTCCATGTAGTTATAGCACAATTAGGGTCATTTGGATTGGTCAAGGACAGGAATTTGACTGCTGACCTTATCTCCCTCCATACCAGAATTAATTGCGGTATTTTTTTTCCTTTTTAAAAATTTTAAACTTTTTCATGTATCATACACGTGTTGAGTAAGTGCATAGAACATACATATTCAACTCTATGACTTCTCACAGCTTGAACATACATGTGACTAGCATCTGATCAAGAAGTGAAGCTTGATTGTCCTTGTGGGTTGTCAGCATGCAGGCTTCTAACAGCATGGATTTGTTTTTGCCTGTCTTATTTTATATGCTGGAATTGCGCAGAACATATTCTTTTGTCTCTGGTGTCTTTTGCTCAGCATTGTCTATAAAATTTATCCATATTATTATATGTAATTATATACATTCTCATTGCTGTATAGCATTCCATTATGTGAATACATCTCAACTTATCTACTGTTGGTGGGCATTTGGATTGTTTTCAGTTTTGACTTATGAATATTACTCCTGAGAACATCCTACAACATATCTTTTGGTAAACATATGTAAGCATTCTGTTGAATGTATACTTTGGAGTAGAATCCGTGGATCATAAGGTATCAGTAACAAATGAGAGTTTAAACTCCTCTGCATTCTCATCAGCACTTGATGTCATTGTTTTTAACGTAGTCCTTCTGGTGGGTGTATCTTTTGTGAAGTGCCTGTTTATGCCTTTTGCCCATTTTTCTGTTGGGTCATTTGTCTTGTTTGTGAGAGTCTTTTTTATATTCTGGCTACTAGTTTTTTGTCAGATACTTGTATTGTGAGTATCTTTTCCTGCTGTCTGGGTTACATCTTTGTTTCTTTAAGTGTCTTTTGAGGCCTAGGTCTTAATATAGTCCAGTGTATCATGTTTTTCTTTATGGTTAGTGCTTTTTGGATACAGTTAAAAAAGATTTTTGCCTACTCTAATGTCTGAGAGATGATCTGTTTTATTTTCTTCTGTAAAAGCTTTATCGTTTTATCTTTTGTGTTTAGATCTGCATTTTTTCTGTAACGCTTTTTGTGTAGGTTGTGAGTTGGGGGTCGCAGTACCTTATTTTCACATGAGATTTAGTAGAGTCAGCACCATTTATTAAAAAGATGATCCTTTTCAATTGCATTGCAGTGTCAGCTTTGTTGTAAATCAGGTAAACCACATATGTGTGGGTCGTTACTCGACTTTGTTTATTCTCTTATGTTATTTTTCCTACCCTTCAGCAAATACTGTGCTGTTCCAATTATTATAACTTTATGACACGTTTGGTTACCTGTTAGTTTTAATGTATCCAGCTTTATTCTTCCTTAAGATGGCCTTAGCTAACACTGAGGATTGTCAGCTGGTTAGGTGGAGTTAATATTTATTTTGTATGCCTTCTAACTTTGACCATACACCATCCCTCAACCAGCTGACTGAAATACTGGCATTAATCCAGTTAGCCATCAAGAGAACCTAGCTAGACTTCTAGCCTCTTAATGGATTTTCAGATTTATTGAGTGAACAGAAAATAATTTATTGGTGTACACACAATACATCACATTTAAAATCATTGCTCATTTTTAGCGTAAATCACTGCAGTGTTCAGTAGTAAAATATCTAGTTCAAATGTGTGCATTTCAGTGTGCTGATACTTAATTTTCTCATTTGTAAGTAACCAGTTGTTTCCTTTATCATTATGACCAGCTCCGTAGATGCCATGTTTGGAAATTAGTTTGCTTAAAAAGGTGAAACAGGAATAGTGAAATAAAAATAAGACTGAATCTATTTGGAAGAATTAATTATCTGTGTGTGACATTTAAAGGCAATGATCTTTGTTAGTACCAACTAGATATTGACAGTTGAAAGAAGTTTGTTCTCAGTGCCCTGCCTTCTTTCCCCTTCCATTTCACATTGCTTCTGTTGGAGGAAATGCTAAGGTTTTAATGTAAAATAGTTACTATTTATCTTCAAAAGTGACCATTTTAAAATCATGTTTACTTATTTTCTTTGTGGGGTGGAGAATGGGAAGGAGGAAGGGAAGCAGTGAGCCTTTGGGATGCAGTGACTGTATTCCAGATTCCCATATGACATGTCATCAAATATGATACATTCTTTAAAATTGAGACTATCTTAGGAAATTGAAAATATATGATCACTATACTAACTTTGGGGAACCTTTTTTCTACTTTTAAAAATAGGTTACCAATGATCACAGATCAATGTGCACATGGGCTGTATGAATATTTTCCCCCCCTTTCAATTAATAAATGGTGAGTTACAAGGGTGTAGGGGTCATGCTTGTCAAATATTTGAACTGAATGTGAGTTAGGCATCTAAAGCTATAATCACACTTATTTACTTCTAATTACAAATAAAGATGCACCATTTCATTTATAATGTAATTTTAATGGAATTAAACTTGAACAGTTAACACCACATAATTATATCCTATTTCAGTTAGAATAACTAACCAACCCAACTTTTCTATGATATCGGTCACAGTCTGTCTATATAACTGTATTATGGGCAGAAATTTTCCTCTGTTAGTGGATCAGGTACATATTGTGACCCAGTGATCTCAGTGACAGCATTTGTTGAACAGACCTTTATGGAGTGCATATTAATTTTCAAACACTTTGTAAGCACTAGAATATAAAGATAATTAAAATAGATATGATTCCTGTTACCATAGAACTTTCCAACCGGAGTTGGATACCTCAGGTTTATAAACATATTGTACTTGTACTACTTGAATTTGCATACTAATAACAATAAGTAATTTTTGATTGCCCTATGAGGATTCAGGCTTTCTATTCCAATTAAGTATAAGGTTCTTAGTACAATGTGTTAGTATCAGATTTTCACATATTGTGGGCTACTTTTCCTCAACATGTAATTTAGTTAATAGTGTATAAACTAGTTAGATTTAGCCTTTTGCACTCCATGCAAAGCGTATTCTTTCTGAAAATATTGTGGTTCTGTTTATGAGTGCTTGTGGAAACAAGAGCATCTAAAATAAACATGTGTTACATGTTCTTTATGTATTATGTTTCCTATCTATCACTCTTTTTGCTAGGATTGAAAAATAGTGAGAGTATGTACCTACCTAGCCATACATTATGACCATATTTGGTAACACAAAATATGTCCTTATTCACAGATGTAATTTGTCTACTTAACTATCACTAAGTGCCTGTTTAAGAAGCAAAGCAAGATAGTGAATAGAGTAGGGAAGAGACTCTTAATGGATCTTTATCTGGCAGTTCCTTCCCCCAAAACATATCTCAGCTTATTTTATCTGTATAGTTATACTTTTATACCTTTTAAACCACTCAAATTTGTCTGCCTCTCTCCATCTCCAGTGCTGCTACCCTAGTTGTGAAAGGTATTCTCTCTCCAGTTGTTGCTGCAGCCTCCTTATTGTTCTGTTTGGCCAAAACCTAACTGATTCCAGTTCATTCTTCCTCTATTTTCAAGCCAGAATAATTACTAAGATGCATATGCAAGATTCAGGGAGCTTCTGTAGGTGGGGATTCCCTAGTGAGTTTAATGTTTAGTCCAGAAAGGAGCTAGCCCATGCTGAGTAGAGGGATTAGCGTTTACAAAGGCTTTCATGTTGTAAACCACAGCAGCAAGCTCCATTGGAACAAGGAGGTAGCCTCCCCGAGACTGTGGTTCTTTTACGGTTAATAGTCGTTTACCTCTTTGCATGCTGGCATCAGTCATAGTACTTTATGGCAGTATATTCTTGCTTTAATGCAAATTCATGTAACAAAATTGTATGCAAATCCAGATACACTTGAACCTTGCTTCTCCTACTCAGTTGAATTTGGAAGACCTCTTCTGCTGCCCTTTATATCTAATCGCTTGCTTCTATTGATGCTTTACTGGACTGTTTTACTCTTTTGTGTGTGTTTAGTTAAGAAGAAGAGCTAATTCTTAATGGTGATCAATATTTTGCCCGGTTCAGTAAATATCTTTAATGAGTTGGAATCCGCTCTCAAGGACCGAAGTTGCCAGATAAACTGTTAAGTGAAAACAGTGTATTATTAGCATACCCATTGTCCTGAAAACAATACAGTTAGCACAAGTACCATCTATTAATTAGCTAACCGTTCTTGCCTCTTACCCAGTTTTCGAGAGTAGGAGTTTGTTGTGTTCTTCTATTGCTAATCAAAATTAGACATGACTACAGTTGAGAGTAAAGCTGTAAAATTGGAAATAAACCAATTAGTGTAAGTGATGGTAAAGGTGTTAAAGATGATACAAGTATACTGTAGATGTAAAGTTAAAGTTAATTTAGAATTGGTCTAAAACTATAAATTGATATTACTACTTTTAATAATTGATATTTAAATTATATTTGAATTATTGTAATTATAATAGTTGATATTATTATTTACTTTTTCTGTAGTGTGACAATACAAGGCTGAAGCACATAATCATACTGGCTTATTTGTGGTAATGGTACTTTTTTTTTTTTTTTTTTTTTTTTGAGATGAAGTCTAGCTCTGTCACCAGGCTGGAGTGCAGTGGCACAATCTCAGCTCACTGCAACCTCCGCCTCCTGGGTTCAAACAGTTCTCCTGCATCAGCCTCCCCGAGTAGCTGGGATTACAGGCACACCTCGCCACACCGAGCTGATTTTTTTTTTTTTTTTTTAATAGAGTCGGGGTTTCACCGTGTTGGCCTGGATGGTCTCAATCTCCTGATCTGGTGATCCCCCCACCTCGGCCTCCCAAAGTGCTGGGATTATAGGTGTGAGCCACCGCGCTGGGCTGGTACTTTGTTGTTTTTAACCTTCAGTATTTTCTGCTTTATTTCTTCGATAAATGTGGTTATAAATATATGTAATTCATATATTGTTGATGTGTTTCAGTATGATCATTAGACAGATTTCTGTCAAATATGTCATGTTAAAATTTAGTTGCACTTAAACATTGAGCTTGAGCAACTTAGATGTCATTTTCTGTTTTCCTAAATACATTTTCATATATTTATATAGACTGCTTATTTTTAGAAGTCTACTGTTTTCTACCATATGTTTTTTATAGTCAGAGGCACAATTTCTACTTAGTGAGGCTGTTCTAAGGTTCTGTGATGTAGGGTGATGGAAATGACTCATTTAGTTAGAATCGTATTTCATAGCCTAGGTTTTTGGAGCACGTCGTATTTCATTGAAAGAGAGACGAGATGCTTGAGAAAAAGGAGAGTCTGTAAACTAGATAAAAGTAATGGCATTTTTGCCAACTTCATTACCTCATCATCAGCACCTTTGGAGTTACTTAGTGGTGCCTCATCAAGATAGGATCTGTTTACTTTCTTGTCTCTTATTTTAGAATTCTCTTAACCAGTATCTGAGAAATTGCAACTTGCTGATTTAAATTCTTAGATATTTTCTTGATTTAAGCCAAATTTGAGGTTGGATTTTAGCATGCAGTGTAACTTTTTAGTATTTGTTACTTGGATAAATAACTATTTAAAAGGCAAAAATAGTAGAATTCATACACTGCTTATGGGTGTGCTGAATGGTGTGATTTCTATGAAGATTAAGTGAGGTATGACATATGTAAGCTAGTTAATTTTCTTCTTCTTGCTTTTCTTTTTAATGTCATAATAGTTAAAACTCTTTCAATTGAATGAAAAATACCATGGAGCTATTAACAGAAATACAAATGTGTTAAAAAATGAGACTGTTGAAAAGCTTATGATAGTTTCAGAAATAATTCTGCTACAGGATAGAAAGTGAGAATTTTCATTAGAGCCAAACAAAGAGGTATAAGATATCACTTTGGATGGTAGGAGGAGGCTGGAATGAAGCCTCAGTGTTCTGTAGGAACCAGTTGTTAGTCAGCAATAGCATGGTTTTCAAAGTATGGTTTATTAAAAATTTCCCACAAATTCAACCTGATTAATTTTTTAAAAGTTGTGTTGTAGATAAATTGCTGTCCTTATTCATCATGGCTATCAATATTAAGAAATAATAGTATTCAGGGTTCCAGGATAATAAGTTTTGCGGTAGTAATTCAATATGTAAAATGAGTTATCATTTCACAGGTTATAGTTCAGTGGCATAAGATAATTAGGGAAAATAGACACCAACAAAATCTTCACAGCAGTTAGTGATTACATTCCTCTTAACACATGTTTATCAGAAGTATAACAGAAAATACAGAAATTTGCGTTTTCCCTGTTTTTCAGGGGGGTGTCACTGACAGAGGCTTGCTCTGTTGCCCAGGCTGGAGTGCAGTGGTGTGATCATAGCTCATTGCAGCCTCAACCTCTTGTGCTCAAGCAGTCCTCCCACTTCACCCTCCTGAGTAGCTGGGACCACAGGCATGTACTACCACACCCAGCTAATTAATTTTTTTTTTTTTTGTAGAAATGAGATCTCCCTATGTTGCCCAGGTTGGTCCTAGAACTCCTGGGCTCAAGTGATCCTCCCGCCTCAGCCTCCTAAAGTGCTGAGATTACAGGTGTGAGCCACCACGCCCTGCCTCACAGTCTTAAACGGGAACATTAATTGACATCAAACAACCAGTTAAGTGGCAAAGTTGGAGTCTAATTCTGGATTTACTGGATTTCAGAGTACCAGCATTGCTGTTTCTAGTATTGCTGCCTCTAGATGTTTTCATAAAAAAAACCCAAAACTTTTTTAAAGGACTAAATTAAGGTGTGGTGGATATCAAATGTTTCTATTATTCCATTTGTTTCCTTATTTAGTCATTTCTTGAGTGAATAAACTTGATCTAGTTTATGGCTTTCTTCTTCTTATAGTCTCACTCTTGAATTGCAGCCCTTCAAGAATGCCACATATTGGAAAACAGTTTGGGATAGATTTTCATGTGGTAGAAAATGAGTCTACTTTGGGAAACCGCTTTAATTGTGTAACAGTGAGTCAGCAGCAGTGTCTTAGATTGTAGTCTGCAGTTGAGACCTGGCATTAGCATCTGTCTTTGTAAGTATCTACTGGTAATAAAAAAATCTCAGTATTAATACCAGTGCAGAGTACTTTTTATAGATATGCGAAATCCTTTCGAATTGATACTTCTGAGTTGATTTGCACTCTGGTGTATGTATGTATGTATGTGTGTATATATATATATGTATATATGAGTATTACTTTTTTTAATATATACTGTATGTATATAAAGAGTATTACTGTTTTTTTAGTGAAACCCAATCCTCTTCACCTTATAGACTGCAAAGTTTTTTTTTGGTGTGTCTCAGTAGTGTCTTTATATTTTTAACTTGCCATGTAGTTGCTTTACTCATTGGTTATCTAGGATATTTTGTGCTGTTTTTAATGAATTCTAGAAAGATTCTCTTTTAAATGTATCCTCTGTCTTATGGAAACCTGTTAATTTTTTTATCTAATTCATTACCATTTGCACCATTTGTTATAAGAGCTAATTCGAGTGGCATTGTGTCATCTTTTTCTTTTGGTTTGCTAAGTGACCACGTTTAGAGGAAATGGACTCCAAGCTCCATGAGGACAGAGACCATGCCTGCTTTATTCACTATATACTATGTTTTGCACAGTACCTGGGACACAATAGGCACACAGTAAAGCTGAGTACACAAGGTTATGGCTAAATGCAAATACAGCAGAAAAAAACACATGGTCATAGTTAACTCTAGCTTGAGTCATCAGCAGTACTGATGGGGAAGCACGTGTACAGGAAAAGGATGAGAGGAGGATTCAATCAGGTTTTTGGAAGTATATGAGAAACTAATAATAGTGATAACATTTTTAAAGACTTATATTCCAGGCACTGTGTTATGACCTTTATGTGTACTATTTATCTGTAGACAGCACAGAAAACAATACCACAACAAAAGAATAATCAAAAGGTTGGAAAATGTCCTAGTTAGCTTAAGTAAAAGGAGGCTGGGGTGATTTAGGCACAGAGCACTACTTATAAAGATGTTTTGTTCAGGAGTTGTTGAGGTGTTGGTGAAGCATAGAATGATTTTCACTTAGATTTTGATTAAGAGTAAATTTTTAAAATTTAATTTTTAAATTTTAAATCGAAATAACGGGAGCCAAGACATAAATAAAAACACTGCATCGCATCGCAAGGAAGTCATTCTTGATGTAGAATGCTTTGAGTTGGATATTAGGGAATGTTAAGCTTAAGAACTTCTAGAAGGAAACAAATCTTTCCTAGATGGTTAGATAGGCTGGATCAGATAAGCTTTCACTTTCCTTTTTTTTTTTTTTTTTTTTTGAGACAGCCAAGTAGCTGGGACTACAGGTGCCTGCCACCACGCCTGGCTAATTTTTGTATTTTCAGTAGAGATGGGGTTTCACCGTGTTAGCCAGGATGGTCTCCATCTCCTGACCTCGTGATCCGCCCGCCTCGGCCTCCCAAAGTGCTGGGATTACAGGCGTGAGCCACCACGCCCGGCCCTCACTTTCCTTTTAATCAGATGCTATGATTTGGTCAGATTGTATATAAATAATTCAGGGGGAAGATGTTTGGGTTTTTAAATTTTCTTTTTGTTGCATAAATTTAGAGTTTATTTAATTTGAAGGTAGAATAAATGAGTAAAAGAAAAATTTCCATTGACTGAATTTCATTTTATGACCCATAGAGGGATCAGCCCATTGCATGCCTCTCCCTGTAATACTTGGAGAATTCTAAGTTATTTGTAGTTAATGCTTTGAAAACATATATTTTATTCCTGTTTTGCTATTACAAGAGTTTTTTTTATCCTGAAAGCATTTCTACTAGAATGCAAAGGTTGTGCTTATAAATTCTGCAGTGTTTTAATGTTTTAAAAATGCGCTTCAAAAGATGGATGGAAAATTGCTGTATCATACCTTTCATATGATGTAAAAGAAAGTCTTTTTTTCCTTTAATATAAACTGGAAGATGAAATAAACATATTTTTAAGATAAATTTCTTTGAAGGCAGATTAATATAATTTGGTACATTTTTATTTTGGAGGAAGTATTGTCAGAATAGTTGTATATTTCTCCTCCTTTGATGTATGTTGTTTGTGAGGTGTCTTTAAAATCCTTAAAAAAGTAGTTACTGGTTACTTTGAAGTCATGAAACAGGAAGTATGAATACATGAGAAGACAGACATATGAATGAACTTAATCAGTTTAAGATCTTATCACTGCTGGCAACTTGCCTCATATCCAGCTTTGAATGATGAACAAAACTGGGTCTGCACATCATTTATACCTTTAGCATGTAAACAGACTTGATCTTTAACCAAGAGTTGTTTATATGGGGGCGTAATAATTTTCTACTCCTGAGAATTGTGGAATAAGCATTTTATTGTTTTTAATCATTTAATATACATTATTAACAATTTACTAGATGCAAAGGATGGCTGGGCCTGCGGCCAGATGATGAATGATACTTGCTACTATGTCAGTGTATTTACTATAGAGCGTGGAAGGTAGACCTAGTGAGGAAAAAAGAGGGTACTCTGTGGGAAATGCTGCCTTTAAGCTGAAATGAATGTGAAAGTGAAATCAGCTACCATCAGGTTCCAAACTGAAACACTGATATTATGATACTTCTCTTGAAAGACCTATTTTAACAGCATGGTTCATGGTAGAGACACGTTTGAGAGGAGGAAAACAGGCAGAGGATAGGCCCTTTAAAAATCCCACCCCCATGTTATAATTGATCACCCTGCAAAATTAGTTTGAAATGCCTACAGAGATAGAGGGTCAAATAGAAATTGCTAAAATGGATCAAACCAAAGATTTAATCTCAGCATTCAATTGCCACTAGTGACCTATAGTCAAAAATAGTCTATTGCTATGGGAGAGCATGATTTCCATCTCTGATTGTCGCGTAAAGGTTAAGTATTGCCCTGGTTCTTTGACTAGTGATTTATAGCTTTGTGTCAATTTTTTCCAGAACCTTTTTGGTTCATTTTATTGGATTTCGAGGTATTGGCTTTCATAATTTTATTTCATGCTTTGGGAAATAAAATTTATCTTTTTCTTACTTATCTTATTCATTATCAAAACTTTTTACTAATTTATATTTTTGAATTTGATGACCCAAAGTCTATGGACTATTCATGCTTTTATAGATTGTGTTATCCCAGCTATTACCTTTTCTAACTGAGTCCCTTATTTGATGATACTTTGGTTGAAATTTTTGACCTTTCGTTAGTTCTGCCACATTTGGGTACGTTTCTCTGTATGAAATAGAATACTTTTTCTTGGAATCTGTGTTACAACTGACATGAGGGGGACCCCTCTTTAAATGAGTTTCTGATCTTTGAACCAATTTCCCCAAGCTCAAGATGACTCTGATGCTTAAAAAATTCTCATTCCCCTTGAAGGCAGGGATTGTATTTTATTGATTTATTCCCAGAGACTAGTATAGTTTTCTGATTCCAATGAGCTATAAATAAATGTTTAATGAATAGCTAATCTATTGAATAATATCCATTGAATAAATGAACGAATCAAATATTACCAAAGGTTTAGTGAATATCTTTGTAGGTTAAGTGATTTCCTTTTATCTGAGAAAATACTGTGAAATAACTTCCAATAAATTATTTAGGCATAGTAGCTCTTAAGATATTGTTTATAACACTAGCAACAACCACCCCTAAACACTGGTCGTAACCTTAAAGGCACTATTATTTAACATAATGAATTATGCATGTCATTCTTTGGCTACTTGAACCAGGAGAATGGGAAAATAATGGTGATATACTAAGCTGATAGGAGGCCATAAAATTGTTACCTTCATACATTATTATTATTATTATTTTTTATCTGTTGATAATTCTGTTGTGATCTTTATTTATTTATTTATTTTTATTATACTTTAAGTTTTAGGGTACATGTGCACATTGTGCAGGTTAGTTACATATGTATACATGTGCCATGCTGGTGCGCTGCACCCACTAACTCGTCATCTAGCATTAGATATATCTCCCAATGCTATCCCTCCCCCCTCCCCCCACCCCACAACAGTCCCCAGAGTGTGATAGTCCCCTTCCTGTGTCCATGTGATCTCATTGTTCAATTCCCACCTATGAGTGAGAATATGCGGTGTTTGGTTTTTTGTTCTTGAGATAGTTTACTGAGAATGATGATTTCCAATTTCATCCATGTCCCTACAAAGGACATGAACTCATCATTTTTTATGGCTGCATACTATTCCATGGTGTATATGTGCCACATTTTCTTAATCCAGTCTATCATTGTTGGACATTTGGGTTGGTTCCAAGTCTTTGCTATCATGAATAATGCCGCAATAAACATACATGTGCATGTGTCTTTATAGCAGCATGATTTATAATCCTTTGGGTATATACCCAGTAATGGGATCGCTGGGTCAAATGGTATTTCCAGTTCTAGATCCCTGAGGAATCGCCACACTGACTTCCACAATGGTTGAACTAGTTTACAGTCCCACCAACAGTGTAAAAGTGTTCCTGTTTCTCCACATCCTCTCCAGCACCTGTTGTTTCCTGACTTTTTAATGATTGCCATTCTAACTGGTGTGAGATGGTATCTCATTGTGGTTTTGATTTGCATTTCTCTGATGGCCAGTGATGGTGAGCATTTTTTCATGTGTTTTTTGGCTGCATAAATGTCTTCTTTTGAGAAGTGTCTGTTCATGTCCTTCACCCACTTTTTGATGGGGTTGTTTGTTTTTTTCTTGTAAATTTGTTTGAGTTCATTGTAGATTCTGGATATTAGCCCTTTGTCAGATGAGTAGGTTGCGAAAATTTTCTCCCATTTTGTAGGTTGCCTGTTCACTGTGATGGTAGTTTCTTTTGCTGTGCAGAAGCTCTTTAGTTTAATTAGATCCCATTTGTCAATTTTGTCTTTTGTTGCCATTGCTTTTGGTGTTTTAGACATGAAGTTCTTGCCCATGCCTGTGTCCTGAATGGTAATGCCTAGGTTTTCTTCTACCTTCATACATTATTGATAGCTTTATAAAATGGTTAATCCTTTTAGAAAACGTTTAAAAAATAAATGTGAAAGACCATCACAACATCCATACTATTTGACTGAATGTTATAATTTTTAGAGTCTAAAGAAATAGTGCAAAATATGGAACTAACCATATATGCAGATACATTATTTGCAGAATTATTTATACAATTGAGGAATAGTGTTAAATGTTGACAAAGTTAATTATCTCTCTGACTCAGTTTTCTTTCTTTTTTCTGAGACAGGGTTCTCACTCTGACTCAGTTTTCTTATCTGCAAAATGGAAATAATAGTACCATCCTCATGGAGTTGTTATGAAGAATAAATGAAATAATGTTATAGTGCTTTGAATAGTATCTGGTATTTATAAAGAACTCAAATTTGCCACTGCAACTGCTGTTGTATTTTATTATTGATGCACAGGTCTCTTATTTCCTGTTGTGCCAGGCATTATATTAGGTATAATAGGAGATAGATAAATAAGTAAAAATTCTGTACTTGTTCACAAGGAACTTAAAATACATTTGGTAGTAAATGCAACATATTGAGAAATAATTTTAATTCCAGGTCACAATATGGTGACACAAGAAAGTGTCACAATGCTACGAGAGCTCTAATACAGGAAAGTGCGGGTTACTTTGGGCTTGTGGGGGTGGAGAAGATGACATTTTCGCTGGGCTTTGAATGGTAGAATTCTGAGAGGTAAAATTCTGAGAATGGCATTTTATGGGGCACATGAGCAAAGACAGAGATGGGAAAACAAAGCAGGTATCTAGTGGATTAGAATTGTGGGATGTAACTTGGAGGAGAGAGAAAGAGTCCTTATATTGGAATGGTTGAATGCCAAGCTGAGGAATTTTTATTTTATTCATGTGACATTGGTAAATGAAGGTTCTTGTGACTTGATGAGAACTATGTTTTAGGAAGATGGAATATCTGCAAAATGGTTTGGTGGAGGTAGGAGAGATAGGAGCTGGGAAGACTATTTTTTTCCACTTATTATTCAGAAACATTTTTTGCTTACCTGTTCTTTGCCATGTTTTATGCTTTGTATTGAGGATAGTACTGTATCATATTTACTTATTTATGATTGTTAGTAATATTTCAGGACATAGATTATGAAAAGGAAACTAATGTGTTTCTGGGAATGAGAGGTAGACTAGATGTCAAATTACAGAAGTTGGGTGACAGGTTTCTAAACCTTATATATGGAGTAAGGGAGAGGTGGAAGTTAAAACTAGCTCTTGGGTTTTAAACCGGAGGGACTTGGGGATTTGTTGCATTAGTCTTAATGCACATTGGAAAATAATGAGGATGAACTAGTATATGTGGACAGATGATGGTTTATTTTTGACTGACTTTGAATTGCCAGTGAAACATTCATTTGGTGCTATGTAGGGGGTAATTGGCAATGTGGAAGTGAAAGTTGAGGGAGTTGGGTGGCTAGAAAGTTGAAGAATATGGATTTGTACTTAAGTTGCATGCGTAGAGGTGGTAGATGAAGCCATTGAAGTGGATGAAGTTGTCATGGGAAAATGTGCAGGTAGGTGTGTGTGTGCAGTTAGTAGAGGTGGTTTGGGAGCTGAACGTTGTTTATTTTAAAAGAACCACTTTATTACAATTACATATGCTCGTTATTTAAAAAATCTTTTGGTACAGAGGTGTATCCAAAAAAAAAATCTTACTACCTAGAAATAACTGTCATTAATAACCAGAAAGATCATTCTGGATTTCTTTTTTCTTTATCTTTTTTTTTTTTTTTTGAGGCGGAGTCTCACTGTGTCACCCAGGCTGGAGTGCAGTGGTGTGATCTCGGCTCACTGCAAGCTCCACCTCCCGGGTTCACGCCATTCTCCTGCCTCAGCCTCCCAAGTAGCTGGGGCTACAGGCTCCTGCCACCACGCCCGGCTAATTTTTTGTATTTTTAGTAGAGACAGGGTTTCACTGTGTTAGCCAGGATGGTCTCAATCTCCTGACCTTGTGATCTGCCGGCATTGGCCTCCCAAAGTGCTGGGATTACAGGAGTGAGCCACTGCGCCTGGCCTAGGTTTCTTTTTATGTATATTTGTAGGTAGTAATTTTAGAAATGTGTTATGTATTGAACAGTATATTTTATTGCATACCATAAGTGAGTGTAACAGCTCAAATCCCTCAGTTGTTTGAGGTTATGACATTTGTGTTGAGTTCCTAAAACACTAGCCCTCTGAACAGGGCTAGGAGGAGGTATCACTTGCGGGGTTGAGTAAGTATGTTCAAGTACTTGGCCTTGAGAGTGGTGACTCCTAAAATTTTGCCCCATAGGTGGTTTGCTTTTCTCACCCTAACCAAGGTCCTGCCTGTAAAACAATTATAATAATAAACATTCCTTTAGAATAAGTTTGTGTTATCATCAACTAAGTTGCAAACATAATTTTAAAAAGCAATACTCCCATGAGACTTTCAAAGAAAAGCAACAGTCTCCTGACCCTATCCCAGCTTGCCTCCCATTTCTACTCTATAGAAACAATGTTTTTCAGCTCTTTCAGCTTCCTCCCTACCAGGATTTACCACCCTATTTGTAAATACTATGTTTTTATTGGTCATTCTTGATTTATTATATTTACACATTGTCTAAATTTATTTGAACATTACTGAATACTTTTTAAAATTTTTGTCTTTTTCTGGAGAGGCAGCATCTTGGATTTAGTATGTCATTGGGATTTTTATTACTGAATGATCCAGTCAAAATTATTGTTTTGTGACTTCGAAGGGCTTCTCTGTGAGAACTTGTTACATAGACTTTATTTTTACTAAATCCAGTAGAGTATCTACTTATCTGTTTCTGGTTTCTTGTTTTTCTGCATGGGGTCTTGCCCTGTTGCCCAGGCTGGAGTGCAGTGGTGTCATCACGTCTCACTGCAGCCTTGACCTTCTGGGCTCAAGTGACTCTCCCACCTCAATCTCTGAGTAGCTGAGACTACAGATGTGCGCCAACACACCTGGCTAATTTTTACAAAATTATTTGTAGAGATGTGGGCTTGCTCTGTTGCCCAGGCTGGTCTTGACTTCTTGGGCTCGAGTGATTCTCCCACCTCGGCCTCCCAAAGCGCTGGATTATAGGCATGAGCTCTTGCATCTGGACTACTTGTCTGTTTTTATAGTATCAAAATTGGCTATTATAACACTTGATGCAAATTTTATTTTTTCTTACCTTTCCAAATAAAAGGAAATTTAATGAAGTTTTAATGAAGTGTAAGTTACCATGTATCTATGTCCTTTAATTAAAATATTTTTTGTTTTAAAATTTTAACTTCATTTATTGAATGTAAGCTGTGTGTCAGGTACTGACATATACATTTTGTACATGTGAGCTCATTTATTCCTTATATCTCATAGGTACCAAGATCCCCATTTTATGAGTGAAAAAATGAAGTGTTAAAGAAATTAAATAACTTGCTCAAAGCTGCAGTGATGGTAAATAGTGGAGCAAGAACTCAAATTCAGGAATGTCTCATTCCTAAGTGCATATTCTTAACCACAGAGTTAAACTGTGCATTGTCCTCTCTTTTGGATTCCCAGATTTCTCCAGGAACCTTTCTTTCTATTTCCTCTGTTGAAATGTTACTTTTAAACTTAGTCCTTAAAATTTACATAAAATTAGCTTTTGCAGACTCAAAATTTTTTTCAAACCATATTAAAGATAGAAAATTATGCAGTGGTTTCTTATGATATAATGACAAAAAATATAAAAGAAAATATTAATCTCACTCTCAAGCATTTAGGGCTTGTGAGAAGGAAGAGGAAAAACGGATATAATCAGATTACTTACTTTTTGCTTAGTTCACAAATACTTAATACTTGTTTAAGGTCTTGTGTTGTGTATCTAAAGGAATTCAGAGACAAGACAGCTTTGGCCCGCAAGAATAATTCAACTAAAAGTAAGTATACCACAAGGCAATATAAATATCCTGTGAGAAGGGTAAACTAGGTACTGTGTGAATTTATTGAAGACCTAGGGAAAGCTTGTAGAAAAGGAAATTACTTGAGATGGGCCTACTGAAGGCTGGATAGCACAATTAGGGAAGGGTCATTCCAGTAAGAATTTCCAGAGGCAGAAAACTACTGGGAGTGTGTTTGTGGAACAGCAAGTAGTTCAGTTTGACCAGATTTTTTTTTTTCCCCAAGGTCATATAGCTAGTAAGTGCTAGAAATGGAATTGGAATCCGAGGCAGTCTGACTCCAAAGTCTGCAGTAATAGCTATCTTGCTAAACTGCTATAACTTTACCAAGAAATTTATATGTCTAGTCACCCTTGGCTGTGGGGGTATATTGTATGATGAGGTTGGCAGGAGAATCACTTGAACCCAGGAGGCGGAGGTTGCAGTGAGCCGAGATCACGCCACTGCACTCTAGCGTGGGCAGCAGAGTGAGACTCCGTCTCAGAAAAAAAAAAATGAAAAAGTGTAGGGGAAATTATTTAATTTGTCACTGCGCATAGTAACTGTGCAGTTGCTGTGTAGGAAATGAAGATTACAAACAACAGTTCCTGCCTTAGAATTTATAGTCTGAGAGATAGGAGAAGAAATTTGGGATCTGCTGGTGCAAAAAGTCTGTTTTTTAAGTAATTGTGTGTGTGTATGTGTTGTAAGTTTTGGGAAAAAATTTAACTGAGAGTGGCATTTGAGTTGGATTTTAGAGAGTTGGCTGTTTCCACAGATTGAGGATGGAGGGGGAAGGCTTTGGATTAACGTGAGAGTAGACACAGGTGGAATAGTATAGAGCATATTTGGAAAGTGGCCAGTAATCTATATTAGCAGTAATGTGGGAAGTGAGGGGGATTAATTAGAGATGATGCTAAACCTAATATGCTAAGGAATTTGGACTCTCTTTTATGGGTGTCGAAAGTGCTTCTAGGTATTGTATTTTAGCAGAATTGGTATCATCCAATTTATATTTTAGGAGGGTTATTCTAGGTGAACTAACTAAAAGGTGGTTAGTGTAATGCTAGTTTGGAAAATGAGCTTCTAGAGGCCTCACTTCTGGGACAGCTCCTGGCTCTGTCATTCTGGGTAATTTTGGTCATCTGACCAATCCTAAAATTACTCATCTGCAAAATGTGGGTAATGCTAGTACCCTCCTTACAGCGCTGCTGTCATGCATACATGAGATTATGCTGCAGAATGCTTACTGCATATTCTAACAGAGTAACTACTCACACAAAAAAAGTTAGGTATAAAATAATGTTCTGGAAAAGGGCAAAGACTAGAAGTAGAAAGACTATATAGGAAATAGGAAAGTCTATACTATTTAATAAGCTGTATAATATGCGAGGGCTTAGAAAAATTATTATTGTGGCCTGGCATAGTGGTTCACACTTGTAATCCCAGCACTTTGGTAGGTTGAGGTGGGAGGATTGCTTGAGCCCAGGGGTTTGAGACCAGTCTGGGCAACATAGTGAAACATCATCTGTATAAATAATACTCTATAAATAATAAACAAAATTAGATGGGCATGGTGGTATGTGCCTGTAGTCCCAGCTATTGGGGAGGCTGAGGTGGGAGGATCACTTGAGCCTGGGAGGTCAAGGCTGCAATGAGCCGAGATTGCACCACTGCACTCCAGCCTGGGCAACAGAGTGAGACCCTGTTTCAAAAAAATTATTATTGTGAAAATAACACTTTATTGCACATCAGAAGTCTTAATTATGTTTGGTTAGAGGTGTGTGTGTGTGTGTGTGTATGTTTAAAATAAGTTCTATGATAATGCAATTGGTTGGTTTATTTTTTTGAGACTGCGTCTTAGCATCTTAACCAGGCTGCCCTGGAACTCCTGGGATCAAGCAGTCCTTCCACCTGAGCCTTGTAAGTAGCTGGGACTACAGGTGCGTGCCACCACACCCAATTTGCAGTTGATTATTTTAAATCCCATCAGTGTATGTATTACTCATGCATGTAAGAATAATCTTAAGTGTATGAGAGCACCTGTTACTGACATTTATAGATGTGTGGTGGTAGTGGAGGCTGAAATGACTAGTAAATCCAGTAGTGCATGAAATCCCTGATTGTAAATGGCCATTGGTAGATTTTTCACTTACATGTCCTCACTGTGCAACATTTTTCTCTGACTGGGTCATGAGAAGTGTGAAGAGAGGGGAGAAGAAAGGGCACAGAAAGGCATAAGCACCATTTATGTGGGTTAATGGTTAGGAATTATTCCTGGGAGGGTATAAGAGTTAGAAGGAAAAATCTTTTAATATGAAGGTGCTCTGTGTCCTCAAAGTTTGCAAGGACTATAAACAAATTCCATGATATTTGGTCTCTAGGATGGCAGATTCAGGATTAATTAATTTCACTCAAGCTTAGAAGAGAAATTAGGGTTAGTCAGAACTATAATTGAGAAGATTGAATTTTTCCTTGAGTCATCAAAAACCGCTGGCACTGTGGTGACTTTACTTTTTCTCTGCCCCATACCTACTACCTCACCAAACTCCCTTGTCACTACCATCAAAATGCATCTTCAGTTGGGCCACTTCTCACTACTTCTATTGCTACCACCCTAGTCTAAATCACTCTCACTTCTTTGGATCAATGCAGTAGCCTTAAACTGGTCTCTTGGTGTGATTTTTGTCCTACTTGGTCTAGTCTTTATAGAGCAGCCAGATTATCCTTCTCAGTGTAAGGAAAGTCATGTTCCTCTTTTGCAAAAAGGCTCTCAGTAGCTCCTCATTTCAGGGGTTCTTTGCATAGCTTGGAAAGCCCTGCCTGGTTTGGCCCTATTTCTGGAGCCTTTTCTCCTATCACTTTGTTGCCCTCACCGTACTGTTGCACCACACCAGACACAAGTGTGCTCTTGCCCCGAGGCCTTTGCACCTGTGCACCCATCTGCCTAGATCCATGTAATGCACTCAGTTCATTTAGGCCTCTGTTCATGTCCCCACCTCACAGAGGAAGGAGTTCTCTGAAAGCCTTATCTAAAGCAGCAGTCCTGAGCATTCTTCATTCCTTTAACATGCTAAAGCACTTATCACTACCCAATAAATAATCCTTTAAAAACATTTGTAATCCCCACTAGAATGTAAACTCCCTGGGAGCAAAGATTTTGTTTTCTGAAGTTTTCTCATCAGCTAGGATGTAACAAATGACCAGTAAATATTTGTTTAACTGATGAATGAGTTATAAACAAAGGGAGATTTGTATTTCTTTAAATGTGAGATTTGCTATTCACATCAACATTTATTTTGATCTGTGTAGGCAAAATGAAAATAAGAAATATTAAGAACAAAAAAAGAAGACTACAGACAAGTATCCCCGATGAACATTGATGCCAAAATCCTCAACAAAATACTAGTGAACTGAGTCCAACAGCATATCAAAAAGATAATCTACCATGATCAAGTGGGTTTCATACCAGGGAATGCAGGGATGGTTTAACATACTTAAGCCAATAAATGTGGTACACCACATAAGCAGAGTGAAAAATGGAAATCACATGATCATCTCAATAGATGCAAGAAAAGGATTTGACAAAATCCAGCATCCCTTTATGATGAAAACCCTCAGCAAAATTGGCATAGAACGGACATACCTTAAGGTAATAAAAGCCATCTACCACAGATCCACAGCCAACATTATACTGAATGGGGAAATGTTGAAAGCATTCCCTCTGAGAACTGGAACAAGACAGGGATGCCTACTTTCACCACTTCTATTCAGTATAGTACTGGAAGTCCTAGCCAGAGCAATCAGAGAAAGAAAGAAAGCGCATCCAAATTGGTAAAGAGGAAGTCAAACTGTCCCTGTTTGCTGATGATATGTGATTGTATACCTAGAAAACCCTAAAGACTTATCCAAAAAGCTCCTAAAATTGGTAAATGAATTCAGCAGAGTTTCAGGATGCAAAGACATCATGACTGAGAACCCAAAAGCGAATGCAACAAAAAAGGTTTTGCACAGCAAAAGAAATAATCAGCAGAGTAAACAGACAACCTACAGAATGGGAGACTGTCTTCACAATCTGTACATCAGACAAAGGACTAATATTCAGAATCTACAAAGAAACCAAACAAATCAGCAAGAACAAACCAAACAATCCCACAAAAAAGTGGGCTAAGGACGTGGATAGACAGTTCTCAAAAGAAGATATACAAATGTCTAACAAGCATATGGAAAAATGCTCAACATCACTGATTATCAGAGAAATGCAAAACAAAACCACTGTGCAATACCACCTCACTCCTGCAAGAATGGCCATAATCAAAAATAAAAAAATAATAGATGTTGACGTGGATGCAGTGAAAAGGGAACAGTTTTACACTGTTATTGGGAATGGAAACTCAACCACTATGGAAAACAGTGTGGAGATTCCTTAAAGAACTCAAAGTAGATCTACTGTTCGATCCAGCAATCCCACTACTAGATATCTACCCGGAGGAAAAGAAGTCATTATTCGAAAAAGATACTTGCACATGCATGTTTATAGCAGCACAATTCGCATTGCAAAAATATGGAACCGGCCCAAATGCCCATCAGCCAATGAGTGGATAAAGAAAATGTGGTGTGTGAGTGTATGTGTATGTGTGTGTGTGTGTGTGTGTGTGTGTGTGTGTGTATGTATGTTTATGAATGACATAATGGCATTTGCAGCAACCTGGATGGAATTGGAGACTATTATTCTTTGTGGAGTAACTCAGGAATGGAAAACTAAATAGCCTATATTCTCACTTATGAGTGGGAACTAAGCTATGAGGATGTAAAGGCATAAGAATGATATAATGGACTTTGAGGGACTTTCAGGACTCGGGGAGTAGTGGGGAAGGGGGAGAGAGAAAAGACTACACATCGGGTACAGTGTACTTGCTTGGGTGGTGGGTGCACCAGAGTCTCAGAAATCACCACTGAAGAATTTATTCATGTAACTAAGCGCCACCTGTTTTCTCTTATATGAAGACCAAGCTCAGTAATGCTGTGTTTTTATGGACCTATAATTGTGTCCATGCTGCCCTGTCATTTTTACCAGTTCTTGTATTCGAGCAGATAATACCAAAAATGGTGCAAACTTACTTTTGCTACAGATGATGACAATTTTAGACTAGGTTACACATATTTACACATACAGTACCTAAGGGTAGGAGCTCAGGCAAGAGTGTAGGGAGGAGCACAGTAAATGTGAGATGAAATTCTAGAGCAGGTAAAGTCAACGTGGGGTGAAATTCTAGACCAGGTAGAGCTCGTGGCAGGTGCTGTGTTAGGTAGCTAGTTGAATTGGTAGGGAAATGTTTCAGAAGGTAAGATAACAGGTGACCACAAACTTGGTAGCTTACAGAAGTTTATTTAAGTTCCGAAGGGCTAAAGTCCGAAATCAAGATGTCAGCAGGGCCACACTCCCTTCACGTGGCCTTCTCTTTTGTATTTCTGCCTCTTCTGTCTCTTACAAGGATAATTATCATTGTTTAGAGCCCACCTGAAATGCAAGATGAGTTCATCTCAAGATCCTTAACTTAAATTTGTAAAGTTGTTTTCTAAATAGTGCAGTCTTTACAGGGTCCAGGTATTAGGATGTGGATATATATTTTTTGGGGGCCACTGGTCAAAACCAGTGAAGTCCTACTTAAAAGCCTGGTAAACTAAGGGAATGGTGAAATAGGGATTGAAATAGAAGAACAACTACCTGTGTTTTTTTGTTTGTTTTTTCTGTTGCTAGGTTTTTGTTGCTAAAAACCTAGTTGTCCTGACAGAGACGCCCCTTTAAATAAATAGTTCCTGTGCTGAGTATCCCCACCCTACTCTGGAGGGGTGGTTTTGTTTCTCTAAAAATTGCCAGATTCATTCAGGTGGCAGATTAAAAATAAGTAAATGATTTTCTTTTTGAATAAGTAGTAGGGAGATCTTTGGGAAAAATAACCTAGAAAACAGTATTTGTATTTTTGCCATTCTTCTTGCAGATATATAGATTATATTGATATATTTTAACTTTGTCAATGTTTTCAACATACACAGAAAAGTACAAGATAATAGGTCTTAGCACTCACGTGCTCGTCACCTAAACTTAATAAAATTTTACATTTTTCATATTTCCTTAGGATATATATTTTAAGGAAAAATATATAGTAGACTATTTTACATATATATTTTTATAGTTTCAAAATATTTGGCACAATGCTTAGACTACATTTTTGAGAGTTAGTCATTTTTTATAGTATATACATTATTGGTGTTGTCAGGAGGACTTCTTTCAGATCAATATTTAACTGTGGGTATTTTGAAATGTAATAGTTTACAGTTCTGAAATAGCATGAAGTTCTTAAAAGGAAATCTTATTAAAAACTTTAATGTTAGATAGTTTGTCAGTAATCTCTTCCTTGAATTATTGCAATAGCCTTTGTTTTTTTGTTTTAAAAAAATTTTGAGATATTTAAAAACAAACAGGAAAGTACAGCAAGGAACATGAACCAACATACTTGCTCCATTAATTCCTTTTGCTTTACCATCTTGCTTCAGGTTTTTTTTAAATGAAATATTATACAATTGAACCCCTGATATTATTTTCCTTTCTTTTTACCTAGAAGTAACAGTTATCCTGAATTTGTTGAGACCTCTATTATGTCTATCCGTAAAAAATATATAGCATTATATGATAAATATTAAAACTGTATATTGCATAATATTAGACTGTATATTGTATATTATCATGTAGTATTAAAACTTTATATATAGTATATTAAAACCTTATATAAAAAGTATATCACTCTGCAGGCTTTTTTTCTCATTTATTCCATGTAATACATGGATACAGTTCATTTTAACTATTACATATATTTTCATTGTATGAATACACTGCAGTTACTTTTTCCATTATCCCCAAAACATTTAGATTGTTGCAGGTTTTTTTTTTTAATATTATAGACCATGCCACATTGATCAGTCTTGTACACGTTCAGTTGTGCATGGGTGCATGACTTCTCTAAGGCATCCGAAAAGTGAGTTGCTGGGTTGAAAGGTGTGTGCCATTTCAGCATTGGTAGAGTTAGAGCCCTTTCTTAAAGAGGTTTTATTATTTTGTATTCACACCAATTGTGTATTAGAATTTTTGTCATTTTGTATCTCCTGCTGTGAGTTGGTTAGGTCAAAAATCTTTTTATTATGGAAATTCTCAAACATATACAAAAGTAAATGTAGAATATAATAAACTCCTATGTACCCCCCACCTAGTTTCAGAAGTCTTTAATATGTGACCAATTTTGTTTTATCCAAAGCCACTCCCACCACCCATGATTATTTCAAAGCCAATCCCTGACATCATATCATCTGTTGCTATTTCAGTGCACATCTCTAAAAGATCAGGATTCTTTTTTTAAAGTAATGGTTACTTTTTTTTAGCATTACTTGTTTTCATTGGAGTATAATATTATACTCCAATAAAAATAGCATTATACTCCAGTAAAAATAAATACTTTATTGGAATATGATGAAATTCATGTCTTAAGTGTACAGTGTGAAAAGTTTTGACAAATATATATGTTTAAGTAATCCATACCCCAGTCAAGTTAGAGAACAATTCCATCTGCAACTGGAAGAGATCTATGCAGGCCTGACCCTTGTGGAAGAGAGAGGGAAGTAAAAGAGAAGTTTTCTCGGGCTGGTAGCGGAAAGAGAAGTCAGAGAGATTGGAGGCATGAGAAGGACTGGTCATGCACTGCTGTCTCCAAGATAGGAAGGGGACATGTGATGCCAGTGTCCAAGCAGAGAGTGGCCCTGGTCTGACAGCCAGCAAGGGACCTCCATCCTACAACTGCAAGGAAGTGAATTTAGCCAACAACCCGCATGAACTTGGAAGCAAATTTTTCCCCCCAGCCTTCAGATGAGAGTGAATCTTGGCTGACACCTTTTTTTTTATGGCCTTGTAAGATCACTAGTTAATATCATTAACATCATTACTGATCTCCTCAAGCTATCAAGTTCCTAGTATCAAATACAAATTCTCCAAAATCTGACTTTTACTTGAAAGTTCAAATTTTATCATTTTCAACAATAATGCCAGTTGTTTTCCTTGAAATGACTGGCTGACTTCATTTTTTAAGGAAATATCATCATTTGAGTAACCCTAATTTGTCTACCATTCTTTCAAATAGAAATAATATGCCATGAAAAGTGGGGCTAGATGAACTCATCTTCTAGTTCTGTCACTCAGGTGCTTTTCTTGGAGACAGCCCTCTGTTGTATAAAGTGCTTTATGCCTGTTTCCTATTTCATCACCCAGAATATCTGTCTAACTGATAACGTAGATAATCTGTAGCTACACTAATGTCACCCGTGAGTGTGGTTCTCAAACTCTGTGGGACCAAGATTAATACAAAGGATGTTTATTAGGATAATACTGGTATCAACACCTGTGGGAAGGAAGAAATGGGAACAGAGAAGTGAGTAGAGGGAGAAGTTGAGTGTGATGCAGTCTCTTTTTTTTTTGTTTTTTTGAGTCTGTCTCACTTTGTCACCCAGGCTGGAATGCAGTGGTGCAATCATGACTTCACTGCAGCCTTAACCTCCTGGGCTCAGGTGATCCTCCCACCTCAGCCTCCTTAGAAGTTGGGACTACAGGTGTGTACCATCAGGCCTGGCTAATTTTTGTATTTTTTGTGGAGATGGGGCTTCTCAATGTTGCCCAGGCTGGTCTTGAACTCCTGGGCTCAAGTGATTCGCCTGCCTCTGCCTCCCAAAGTGCTAGGATTACTGGCATGAGAGGCAGTCTTAAGAAAGGTCTTAGCTGACTCTAGGGAATTCTGAATTGGGGTGACCCTTCAAAGTTGTCTTCAGTTGGGATGACTGACAAACCTTTATACAGTATCCCATTAGGTGTACTACTTTTATAGTTGGCCTCTGATTTTTTTAAGTGGTTGTGTAATGTTTTGTCCACAGTTGACAGTTTTTGTAAGATGTTGGAGAGCTAGGATCCATTGAAGAACTAGAATTTGTTGGAGAAATACAAGCTACTCCACTGTTACTGGAACCAGGACTTCCCTAGGTTTTTTAAAAATTTAAAGTTGTATATAATTTGTTTGCCGGTCACACATCATACTTACATTTGAGAATGTTGAAGATATTCCAAGCATTTTGCATTTTCTTTGGAAATACACTAACTTCCTTGTTAGTGTATTTAACAAAAAAGTGCGTCTGTACTGAGATTTCGTCTGTAATCAGAAAACAAAATTATTAGCCACATGTTTAATAGCTGTCAAAAATAGGGCAGGATGTCTCAATAGAAAACCGTAACAATAACAAACAGTAAATATTTGCACAAGAAACACAAAGTATGTGCTATGTAAAAATGAAAAATTACTTTTTAAATTTAAATTTTCTACTTTTTGAGATGGCGTCTTACTCTGTTGCCCAGGCTGGAGTGCACTGGTGTGGTCTGGGCTCACTGCAGCCTCTGCTATCCAGGTTCAAGCGATTCTCCTGCTCAGCCTCCCGAGTAGCTGGGATTACAGGCACCCACCACCATGGCCGGCTACTTTTTGTATTTTTAGTGGAGATGGGGTTTCTCCATGTTGGCCAGGCTGGTCTCGAACTCCTGACCTCAAGTGATCCGCCCACCTTGGCCTCCCAAAGTGATGAGATGACAGGTGTGAGCCACTGTGCCTGGCCAAAATGATTACTTTATGGTATTGGATAATATATTAAATTTTGGGCTCTTTATGGATTTTTATATTTCACAAGTTAACCAGTTATTGATTTGATGTATGATGTTTGATGTGATTCCTGTTGAAATAATTTAGCTCAAAGATATTTTATTTTAAAAAGTTTTACTCTCAGGCACATACTTATTGTGAAATATTACACATGAGAAATAATATTTTAAAAATATATTCTAGTTTAATTTGATGTCACTAATATAGCTTGGAGAAGACACAAATGCCTATACTAGTTTGCTTTTTCCATATTTAACAAAAATATTCTGAGATATTTTATAACCAAATTTTAAAAAAGTAAATAGAACAGTAAATATGTTATGGAATATAATTGCATCATTGTATGTTTCTGCCTGTATTCTCACTGTAAACTCAAATGAGAGAGATTAGGGAGAGGAAAGACAAATGCTTCCTGACTTTTATCCACTTCCAAAAACAACTACTTTTTTCAATAATATCTGAAACATTTCCTCAAAGACATGGATGGTGGATTTGGGAAACAAGTAATTTCTTTTAAAGTAGATTTTATTAAATAATTTGGATTGGCCAAGCAGTATAATGTTAAACTTTAGGTTTGTTTTCTCAACCTGTATGTTACAGTAATTATTTCTTTTACAAGAGTGCCACCCAATGTCCCAATTCTTCAGTAGCATATAACTTCGTTTTTCATTTAGCAGCTTAAAAATATATTAAGGCTGCGCACAATGGTTCGTGCTTGTAATCAGCACTTTGGGAGGCCGAGACAGGCAGATCACTTGTGCCCAGGAGTTTGAGACCAGCCTGGGCAACATGGCAAAGCCTTGTCTCTATAAAAATTACAAAAATTAGCCAGGTGTGGTGGCATGCCTGTGGTCCCAGCTACTAGGGAGGCTGAGGTGGGCAGATCACTTGAGTCGGAGAAGGTTGAGGCTGCAGTGAGGGGATCACGCCACTCTACTGCAGCTTGGGTGAGTGAGACCCTGCCTTCCACCCCCAAAAAAATTGTTGCTTGGAATTGGGCCATATTAATGTTATACATATATATCTCTTAATATTCAGACTGTTCTACCAAAAGTGATGCAAGTGAAAATCCTTAAGTAATTGGATTTTTAAAAACATCGATTCATTTTAAGGGATTCAGATATATCGTGGTTTTCCTGTGGCCCCTAGCCTAGTCGATAGCCTCTCCGCTACACTACCTTTTGTGTTCTTAGAGCTCTATAGACTTTTCAGCCTTAAATTTGCAGTTAAGGCAGCATTGGGATTGCATAGTAGTGGTGATAGTGGTGGTATAGACTTATCATAACATAGCGTAAAAACGATATGAATTAGCTCTTTGATAATTGGTAGCATTTGATAATTGAGCAAGTAGTAAAAAGTTTAATTAGGGGAAAAAGTTTTTTCAAAGGTTCACTAATTAATAGAAACATAACTTCCAGAAAATTATTTAAATAATATAATTTGTATATATTTTTTCAAATATTTCAAATATTTACATGTGGCCTCTGCCTTAATTATAAATAAATTGCATCTGTTTATACAAATTCCCTTTGGTTTTCTGTCAGTACACACTTTATAAGTATGTGAGGTTAGTAAGTTAATGAAGACTAATGTTTTGCAATAATGCCCAAGTTAATCCAAAAGAATAGTATAATTAAAAGCCTATATTTGACAAAAGCAAGTTCAATTAAGATAATTGTATTCTTTAAAATACAGAGTTTAGATTTTTGTAAATCCAGAAACTTGTCCAGGTGGTACAGCATTCTGTAAAAAACATAAGGCTTAAATTTTGACTTTTTTCCCCTTGTTCTTCGTCCTAGGGTAAATGATGTAATAACTCACAACCTTATGTGAATTGGGCATAGCCAAATGTACCTTCATAGGTGGTTGTGACTATTTAATAAAATTACATGTATTATTTAATGGAGTTTATTGCCAATTTTGTTATTTTTTTACATTTAATTTAACTTTTAAGTTCTGGGATACATGTGCAGGACATGCAGGTTTGTTATGTAGGTAAATGTATGCCATGGTGGTATCCTGCACCTGTCAACCCATCACCTAGGTATTAAGCCCCGCATGCATTAGCTACTTATCTTGATGCTCTCCCTTCCCCCACTTCCCCAACAAGCCCCAGTGTGTGATGTTTCTCTCCGTGTGTCCATGTGTTGTCATCATTCAGCTCCCACTTAATAGTGAGAACATGTGGTATTTGATTTTCTGTTTCTGTGTTGGTTTGCTGAGGATAATGGCCTCCAGCTCCATCTATGTCCCTGCAAAGGACATGATCTCTTTCCTTTTTATGGCTACATAGTATTCCAATTTTGTTATCTTTTAAATGGGTTAAAAATAGTCAATTTTGTTGTCTTTTAAAAGGAAGAATCAATTTTGTTACCTTTTAAAAGGACTAACTTTTGGTTTTGTTGATTTTACTCTTATTTTTTTCTGTTCTCCATTTCTTTCTGCTCTGATACCTTTACTGTTTTTATCTGCTTGCTTTGAATTTAGTTTGTTCTTTTACCAGTTTTTAAATTTTAGGTTATTGATGTGAAATCTTTCTACTTTTTAAAATACAGGCATTTACAGCTATAAATTTCCTCTAAGTATGGCTTTCATGACATCTCATTAGTTTTGGTGGTTGTGTTTTTGTTTTCATTTGTCTCAAAGTATTTTCCTATTTCCCATCTGAATTCTTTTTTGACCTATTATTTAGGAGTGAGTTTAATTTCCACTTACTTGTATATCTCTCAGATCTCGTTATTAATTTCTAATTTTGTTCCATTGTTTTTAGAGAGCGTAGTTTGTGTGATTTCAGTCCTTTTAAATGTATCAAGATTGGTTTTATGACCTACCACATGTTCTATCCTAAAATGTTCCATGTGCACTTGAGAAGAATGTATATATTATTGTTGTTGGGTAAAATACCCTGTAGGTGTCTGTTAGGTCAGGTTGATTTACAGTGCTGTTCAGGTCTCTATTCCTTGTTGACCATTTAATTATTTTATCCAATACTGAAAGTGGGATAGACGTCTCTATTATTGTTGCATTGTCTATTTGTCCTCTGAAATCTGTCAGTTTTGTTTCATGTATTTTGGGTGTCTGTTGTTGGATGTCTGCTACAAATTTACCTCTCTCATTCTAAAATATCCCTTGTCTCTAGTAACAGTTTTTTTCTTAAAGTCTTATTTTGTTAGATGTTAGTGTAGCCATTTTCATCTCTCCTTTTGGTATTGTTTTCATGAAATATCTTTTCCATCCTTTCACTTTCAACCTATTCATGTCTTTATATTTAAAGTGTGTTTCTTGTAGAAAGCTTATAGTTGGATCATGTTTAGTTCAGTTTTTTTTTTTTTTTTTTAAAACTGTCAATGTAATGTTTAATTGGAATATTTAGTCCTTGTACATTTAATGTGGTTACTGATAAGATAGGATTTATTTCTCCCGTTTTGCCATTTGTTTTCTATGTCTTATGTAATTTTTTCCCATTTTTTCCTCCGTTATGGCATTCTTTTTTGTTAAATATTTTCCAGTGCATAATTTTAATTTCCTTATCTTGTATTTTAGTATATTTTTTGAGTTACTTTGTTAGTGGTTGCCCTGGGGATTATAATTAACAATTGAAAATTTAATTTATAACAGTCTAGTTTGAATTAATACCCACTTAATTTCAATAGTATATAAAAACTTTGTTCCCATATAGTGCCTTCCCTTCCCCGTCCTTTGTACTGTTATTTCATACAAATTATTCTTTATACATCGTGTGCCCTTTAACCAAATTTATGATTTGCTCTGTGCAACTGTCTTTTAAATTAGGTAGAAGAAGAAAAGAAAAATAAAATATAAGCAAAAATACATTTATACTGTCATTCATACTTACCTATGTAGTTAGCTTTACCTGTGCTTTTTATTTCTTCATCTGCATTTGAGTTAATCTAGTGTTCTTTTATTTCAATCTGAAGGACTCCCTTTATTATTTCTTGTGGGGCAGATTTTCTAACTACAAATTCTCTTAGTCTCTGTTTATCTGAGAATGTCTTAATTTCATCATATTTGGTGGATATAGTGTGTTGTGTGTCTCTTGTAGAAACATATACTTGGATCATGTTTTTTTCTTTTTTAACCATTCTGTCAATGGAATGTTTAATTGGAATATTTATCCATGTACATTTAACGTAATGACTGATAAGATAGGATTTACTTCTTCCATTTTGCTGTTAGTTTTTTATGTGTCTTGTTAATTTCTTTTTTCCCTTTTTTGTACTGGAAAATATTTAACAGAAAAGAATGCCATAATGGAGGGAAAAAAGGGGGGGAAATGACGTTGTTTCCCAAGTCTTGACTGACAGTCATTTTTCTTTCAGCACTTTGAATACGTAATTCTACTGCCTTCTGGCCTCCATGATTTCTGATCAGAAACCAGCTGTTAATCTTATGGAGGATCCCTTGTATGTGATGTGTCACTTTTTTCTTGCTGCTTTGTCTTTGGATAGTTTGATTATGATATGTAGGTGTGGATCTTTTTGAGTTTATCCTACTTGGAGTTTGTTTTGGATATACAGATTTTAATGCTTTTCATCAAAGTTGTAAAGGTTTTGGCCATGATTTCTTTAAATAGTCCTTCTGTTCCTTTCTCTCCTCCCCTCTCAGTGTATGTATGCAAGTTTGCTTGATGGTGTCCTACAGTTCTCTAGGCATTGTTCCTTTATCTTCATTTTGTTTTCTTTCTTTCTGTTTTTGGATTAGATAATCTCAATTGACCTATCTTCATATTTGAAGAATTAGATAATCTCAATTGACCTATCTTCATATTTGAAGAATTTTTCTTCTGTTTTCTCAGATTTGCTGTTGAGCCTTTCTAGTGAATTTTTCGTTTCAGTAATTGTACTTTTCAATCCTGAATTTCTGTTTGGTTCTTATAGCTTTTTAAAAATATTCTCTATTTGGTGAAGCATCATTCTCATACTTTCTTTGCACAGTTTCCTTTAGTTCTTTGAATGTATTTAAGATAATTGATTTAAAATATTTGTCTAATACAGCCAACATCTGGGTTTCCTTAAGGTCAGTTTCTATTGATTGTTTTTCCCTCTATGTATAGGCCATACTATTTTATTTCTTGGCATGTCTTGTAATTTTGTTGTTGTTGAAGACTGGACATTTTATATAATATAGTGGGGTGGCAACTTTGAAAATCATATTTGGCCCCAGGATCCTTATTGTTGCTGTTTTTTGTTTTTTATTTGTTAGGTGACTTTTCTGTAATAATTCTGTAAAGTTTGTATTCTCTGTGCATGGCCACAGAAGTCTGTTCAAATGGCTTTGTGGTCAGCTAGTGATTGTACAGATTTCCTTAAACTCCTGGGACCAGTCATTTTCCCAGTTTTTGCTGAGAGGCTCTTTGTGTGTGTTGGTACACTCCTTTAACAGTCATCCAGACATTTGATAACTTTGCTTAGCCATCACTTCCTTCTTGCACAGAGCCTCATGAGTCGGTCTTCTCAGGACTTCTTTGAGCATGTACACAGTTCTGAGCATACACACAGCCCTGTACATGTGAATAGACTTTGAGATTTTCAGGAATATGTCTAAACTTTTCAAAGTCTCCATGGGCATCTTACTTCTCAGTTTTTTCTTTTAAGCTTTTTCATTAGTGTATTTATCTTTGTCCTACTGCTTTCTACCATTTCAGGCAGCCATAACATTAAATAATTGCCTCAAAATACTTTTTTTCTTTGCAAAACAGGCTCTCACCCTTCACTCAGATTGGAGTGCAGTGGCATGATCATAGCTCACTGCAGCCTTAAACTCTTTGAAGGTATCCTCCTGTGTCAGCCTCTCAAGTAGCTGGGACTACAGGTATGCACCATCATACCTGGCTAATATTTAATTTTTTATAGAGATAGAGTCTTGCTATGTTGTCCAGGCTGGTCTCAAACCCCTGACCTTAAATGATTCTCCTGGTTCAGCCTCCTAGAGTGTTGGGATAACAGGCATGAGCCACCCCACCTGGCCCTCTAAATATTTTAGACAAATGCTTGTGGGGAAGAGATTTTTTTTTTTTTGCTCTAGCCAAGCTGTGAGTCAGGTCAAATAAAGACAGTCCAAGTAGCGTGTTTGAGGATGTCACCCGATAGGTTGATATAATGACAGTTCTCTGGGAATGAGGCTTTGAAGGCACTTAAAATCCGTTGGTGGCTGCCAGGCTCCTGGCTTTCAGTGGTATTATGTGTTGCTGGTTTTCATGGTGACTGTGGAGCTGCAGATCAGAGGGAAGGAATAGGGTAAGTTGAAATACCACTTAATTTGCTGTTCTTACGGAGATTCAGCTGTTTTTCTTGAAAAAATGTTCCATGGATTGCTGCAAGCTTTTAGTTAATTTCCAGAATTTTGAAAAAGTTAAGGGGAGAATTTTCAGAGGTACTCACTCTACTGTTTTCACTGATGTAATTCTTATGGCTGTTACTTAAACCTCAATAAATGTAGGTTCCTTTCCTTCACTGTCATTGGTTTGAACTACCAAGATTTTAACACGCGACCATTCTGTTTTAGATATTTTACAATCTGGATTTAGATCCTACAGCCTTCTGAAATTTGAATCTCTTGCCATATATTCCAGCCCAATTCTGAGAATTCTGCAACCATGACAGAGTGGATGGTGTAGTGCATAGGACATTGGTGCTGACATCTGTTGTCTTTACTACTTTCCTGTCTGAATGCAAAACCTCAGTTAATGGACAACAGTGCACTTAGGTCAGCTGTTTCTTGGTTTTTATTTCATTATTTCATCATCACCTTGGAGCCTATCAGCTCTTCACTTATACTCAAGAAGAAAGCCAACAAGTGAATTGAGTTGGTATCTTTTTATTTCTACCCTGACGTTTCTGGTACTGCTTCTTCATATGTACTTCAAGTAGTCCCAAAATGTGATTTAAGTATCTTATCTGGGCAGATGTCTAGTGGATTCTTTCTTTGGCTGAAACTTTGTTTGTGGTGAGTATCATAGACATTATTCATCTTAATTGCTTAATGTTCTTTGGGAAATCCTGGCATGTAGAAATCTCTTTGGCTCTCTCTGACAGGAGTATTGAATTTACTTTTTGTTTTGTTGTGGATCAGCTGTCTTTTACTTCTTTAGCTGTTTTTAAAAAATGAATATTTGGTATTTAAATTGATATCTAAACCAGATCTTTATTTTAGATTTTTAAAAGGTTAGTGAAAACATCTGTATTCATAAAAGTGAGCAAACATCTTTTCCACATTTTCCCCCTATACTATGCCAAGATTATATCTTGAAAATACACTAACTTTCTGTTTTCCCACTACCATTCCTGCCATCACCCAGCCTTCTGCCACCCCTCCCTAGAGTCTATTTCACTGCTTATTATATCCATCCTGTGCTGCAGCACTCAGTCATGAATTGTCAGGACAAAAGGAAAATGTAAGAAACAAATAAAAATCACTCTTCAATTCCACTGGTACCACAGCTAAGCTTTATGTAGTTGGCTAATGATAAATTTTGAACTGTTTAAACATTCCAAGCAAGCTAGAGGTACAGAGTAGCTAAAATTCAGTCTACTTATATTTGTTCAGTAAGGAAGCCACTAGCCATATGTGGTTATTGAGCCCTTGGGATGTTGCTATTCTGAATTAAAATGTGTACTGTAAGTGGAAAATTCAAGCTGTGTTCAAAGACTTAGTATGAAGAAAGAATGTAAAATCTCATTAATTTTAGAATATTGATTACACATTGAACTGATAATGATTTGGATGTATTGAGTTAGACAAAATATATTACAAAAATTAAGTTTACCTTTTAAAAAAGTTTTATTAAAGTAGCTACTAAGAAATTTAAAACAATATATACCACTTGCATTATTTCTATAGTATGACACAGCACCGCACTAGATCCTTGCTAGTCAAGGGGATACTGCAATATCCTTTTTCTACCCCCAGAATACAGCATCTCCCGACTCCAGCCATACTCAGTCAGAATCTGCATTTTAGTAAGATCCCCATGTGATATCTTTTTACATTAAAAGTTTGCAAACAAGAAGTATTGCACTATTAGATTGCTGCAGGATGAACAGATTTACAGGAAAAATTTTGCATAGAATCAGTTACCAGAGAGGTTGCACTTAAAGAGTACTAAAAAGTAGGTTGTGAATGAGAACAGTGACAACATGTTTTCCCAGGTGTATTTCTGTTTAAACTCTTGGAAACGAGGGTAACTATCTTTCTCTTCTCCCTTTTGCTATATCAGTTTATTCCCTGGATATAACCTTTCTGGACCATGCAGAAATTTATTTTCTGTGAATTATTTTTACACTTAATTAGGGTGTAATTCTACTTAAAATTTGAGAAAACTTCCTGTGTCTTGTAGTGTAGCAGGGCATAGCTTTTGGCAATTAAAACATCAAGGTTGAAGTTCTCCGGCTTTTTTACTTAGTAGCGTTGTGTCCTTGGGAAAGTTGCTTAACCTGTCTGAACCTATTGCTTAACCTGTCTGAACTTGGACACTGAAGAAAAAACACTAATTTACCAGCTTTCATATACTTGCTGGTAAAACTGGACCAAGTAAATTATCACTTGGTCTCTTTGAGGGTTCTGTAACTCTTAGGTTCACTTGTCACGTTTCTTCTTGATGAGGGAATATGCTTTAAAGTAGCAAAAGAGACCAGTACTGCTTAAAATATTTGATCAATGCTGAAGGTAAATGAATGCTTCAGATGCTGCTGTTTCTTCCTCCTGTTGCTCAGTAAACTCCAATAGTAGCTATAGTTGTCAATATTTCAGAAGTAATTGGTCCCACAGTGCCAATCTGCAGGATTCTTTGGGTCCTCCATATTCACAATGTCCCTGAGTAAAGAGGGCCAGTGACTCAGTGAGGTCTTGGAAGGAAAGAGAAGATTCGAATGTCCACAAGTAACATACTGTGGGTACGTCTAGAAGGAGCAGAAAGAAAGAAGAGGTTTGGAGCATAGGGTCCCATTGCCCACTATTTAAAAAAATTTTTTTTAGAGGCAAGATCTTGTTCTGTCATCCAGACTAGGGTGTAGGGGTGTGATCATAGCCCACAGCAGCCTGGACCTCCTGCCGTTGCCCACTATTGGCCTCAGCTTTAGGTTGAGGCTCTCCTCCGGGAAGCCTGTTGGTCCTCTACTGCTTGTACTCTTCCTCATTTCTTCAGTATTCACCATTGCAGGATGAGTGCAGAGAGCCCTGGAGTTTCTGGGGCGCAGCTCAGGACTGGGATTGGTTCCACTCATCTCTGCTGCCTATGAATTTTTACCATAAACACACACACACACACACACACACACACACACACACACACACACACAGAGTAATGACAATTACAAAGCTTGTTTCGATTGTAATGGGGTTTTAGGAGGGAGCAAAATTAAAATGCATATTTCAGCCCACCCTTTTCCTTTAGAAGTCTAGTTCATTGTCTGATTTCTTTTAAATTTGTTCTTATTCATTAATAAATAGAAGTTTGTGATGTTTAATTGACATTAAAAATTCTATTCAATTAAAATGGATATGGTGGTTATCTTATTATTGTCTTTGCTAGAAACTTTGCCTCCTTAAAATAAGACTTCATGGCTTTGCATAGATTTTATTTTTGCGGGCAGTATCATTTTCCAGTTTTCTTTATATCATACTGGGAAAATTATGTGTCTGAAAATATCGGTGTCCTCAGCTTCCAGACATTATTTCTTTCATTTTTTTCTGTAGACTTTTTTTTTTCCTAGTTAGAATATATAGCATCTTCTGAGCTGTATTTGAAACATCGCTTCACATTAGAATCACCAAGGGAGCTTTTAATAAATAATGATGCCCTCTCTTTATCCCTAGAGAATCTGATGTAGTTGGTGAGATTCAGGTTTTGGTATGTTTTAAAGGCTCCTTAGGGAATTGTAATGTGTAGTTAGACTTCAGAACTGTTGTGCCATTGAATTGAGTTTAACCTGTAAAATAGTTGTAAAAATGAATAAAATATAACTTGGAGCAAATATGTTACCATTACAGAGTCTACACAAAAACGGTTACTAGGCTTTAATGTAAGAGAATCACCTACGAGTTCTTAAACAGTGCGGCTTTCTGAGTCTTAACTAGTTTACTAGTTCTAGAGTGGAGCCTAGAAACCTGCATTTTTAATTGCTTTGCAGGTCATTGTGATGCAGATGGTTCACAATCCACTGCATCAAACCAAACTGGATTCTAATCAGAGGGTATGTGTTTATTGAGGAATCTGTATCTTCTCATCTTGAGAAAACTTGACCATGGCAAGTAAAAATTTATGTATTCTCCTGTACTTGGGGAATATGTACTCAACTTAGTTTTTGGACAGTTTTTGAGTGACCTTTTGTTTTCTGTTGTACTGATGCATTAAAGCTAAAATATATATATTTTTCCATTCCCCCTTGCTTCCAAAGTTTATTCACGGATTTTCATTGTTAGTATCAGTCACACTTAGAAAAATTCTTAGTTCTGTGCCATATACAGACCCTTCCTTTTGACTTAAAATTTAACTGTGTTGATTTATCTTTTTTTCCTCCCACATTCTCTGTGCTCCTGGACACTCCAAATGGTGAATAAACATACTGAAGGGATTTAAGCTACATTATCTCAGTTAATGATATTCTGGTTTAAAAAAAGTTGATCCATTCTGGAGAATGTTTCAGATATAGGGAAAACATATTCATTGTTAAGTGATCTGGTCTGTCTGATCTAGTTTTCTAAAGTAATTTATGCAAGTGCTATAGTTTCAGGAACCTCATTTGCCCAAAATAGAATTTCTTCTCACTTTTTGTCCGTGAGCTTTAGGGTAGAGAAATGTGTTTGAAAACTGTATGGCCAGGTGTTATTTTTTCATGTCAAGATGGTTATGGATTATTCTGCTTGAAGCCTGGCAGACTAATTATATGGGATTGAGAATGAACATTGTGTGTGTGTGTGTATGTGTGTAGTTAATGTGAATATTAATAACCTCCAGATGTTAAGTTATTTTTGTTTGTAAGTAGGAGCATGTCTCTACTTTTTTCACTCTGGAAGACAATTGTGTGGCAGAAAAAGTGCTCTTGTGAAAGCGTCAGGCAAGAAGTCTTAAGTGCTTATCTTTATGCATAGTATGCTAATGTTACTGAAATTATAAAAAATGAGAAAAGTTTGAAAATTACTGTAGAAATATTTCTGGGCCAGAAGAATAGAGACTATGACCAGCTAGTCTGAGAGATTGCCAGACAGTGTGATTTTTGCTGGTTTGCAAGACTTTAATTCTCTACTCTTGTGTGCTGCTTATGTGAAGCATAAATTGCATGACAGATCTCAGAAACAGCCAAAACATTGGTTTAAACTTTCTTGTTTATCATTTGTGAGGATAGGAATACTAGAAAAGTTACCAAAAAGGTGTCTCAGCTTGAACTCAGTAAAACAGAACGGAAGGAAAAGATATGCTTTGTAAATTCATGACCATTTTTATCATTGATAATTACAACTATCTCAATAGCATGGATAAAGAATGAGAAAATGATTTTTGTATATATAGTCCTAGGTACTTGCAACTGAAATTTGTATTTATTTCCTGATAGGAAAAAAGCACACCTTTCAAAATAAAGGTATTTCTATTTGAAATAATGCCCCAAATGGGAGAAGAATTCTAAAAAGTCAGCGATCAGGTTCTCAAGAGCATAATCTGAGGTTGAAATCTAATTGAATGCAGCACCTCATCCCAATGTGGCCCAATGGCTGGTTGATGTAGGGTGGCTGTCTCTCTTGCCCTTTCTCAATTCTGAAGGGCCATGCTGACTTTAGTGCTCCCTGAAGGGTTGGCCGTGGCTCTCATTGGGTCTGCAGTGAAGTTCATCTGTTCAGCTTCTTTCTTTGCTCAATTCCTGTTTCTTCTCCTTACAACAGATGTTCTTCTCATCCGCACTCCCTCATTAACATTCTACTTGACAAATGTGTCAGAGTCTGCTTCCTGGAGAATCTAACCTGCAGTATCCACCTTGCGTTACTATAAGGTTTTACTTTTTCATTGGCTAGGCATTGTCATCCTGAATAGTTTTGTTGTTGTTGTTGTTTTTTACATTCAGCACTGGGTGGAAGTTCTCCAGTGCGTCAGACACTTTCATTTGGAAAATATTTTACTCAGGCTCCTTTCCCCCGTTCTGTCTTCCTTTGGTATGTATTATTCTGTCCGTTTTCTGTCTCATCTCTCCTGCCTCCTTTTATAGTTCTCACATTGCCATTTATATTAATATTAATTTATATCTGAGGAGATCAGGGAAGGGTTCTTAAAGGAGATGACACTTGAGCTAATTTAGGACAAGGAGGATTTTGTGTAGGGGGCTTTGTGTGTGTGTGTGTGAGATTAGCTGCAGTGGGAGATGGAATGCATTGAAGGTGTAGGGAACCATCTCTCTAAAGAACTTGAAACAGCTTGATAAACGTGGAGAGTTATAAACAGTTCCTATGACTGACAGAAGAAACAATGTTAAGTGTAGAAGGACCAGGGCATGTTTATCATTTGAGGAAGTTTGCACTTCATTAGCAGTGGGCTACTATCGATAAGTTTGTCTTATGTTCTCAGGATCAGCTTTATAATAAATAGATATTATTTAACGTATTTAATATTTCACAGTATATTTAAAGTCATGAAATGATATTTAAAAGGTTTTGAATTTGCATAAAGCTAATGACTTAAGTGTCAACAGATTTTAAAAGTAGATATCACAGTTGGTTTTGATGTTTTACCTGAGTCTGCACAGTAACAAGAGCAGCTTACAAGCAGTTTACTGTGTAGTTGGTACTGTGTTAAGTCCATTGTGTACATTGTCACGCTTAATTCTCCCAGTGTCCTTCTCAGTTTGTTCCTATTAGTCCAATTTTGCAGGTAAGAAAATTGAGCCCTATGTTAAGTAGCCTGCCCAGGGTCCCACAGTAATCACCACGTTTGGGATTTGAACTTAGGTTTAAACTCACTACCAAGCTAGTGCTTTTAACCATTTTGCAAAGCTGACTTCAGTGATGTGTATATGTCTATTTCTTTGACTGGTGTATTTATTTCAAAAATTAGAATAATCCTTGAGTATTTCAAAACTTGTTTTCTTAGTCATTTCTTAAATAAAAATCTTCAGAAATCAGAAATGGAGAATAGACAGTACTGAGCTTTTTACTTTGAGTATATTTTTCTAGAGGAGGTATAAAGACATCTCAGGCAGTTCTGTGATTCATGATATATAAATTACAGAGTATATATATACATGGTTATAGAAGTTAGCTCTAGAAAATGCTCATAGAAGAGAGATATCTTTTATACTGAACTTTTAAAAAATAAATACTGCCTGGGATTTAACATCTTCCTATCACTTAGGCAGTGTTAGATTTTGGCAAGGCATACCCCTTGGCATGACATGGCCCCAGGGTGACCTATCTTGCACTACTGTTGTGTATCAGTTTCTTCATTAACCTTATATATGGTTTGTGTTACTGTGGTGGCAGCTTAGTTTTCAGAGCATAGACCACAGGTTTCTGGATTACTTATAACAATAGCTAACAAGAAAGGGGGAGATACAGGTTTTGATATCAGACAGGGTGAATTTAGAGCAGAAAAGATTTAAAGAGGCAAAGAAGGAGGTTTACAATAATAAAGAGTGCACACTGATTATTCATGCTCCAAATGACATAGCATTAACAAACATAAAGTCAAAACTATAAAAAATAAGGAAAAATAAATTATTGGACAAAGCAGTAGCCAAAAATTAAGTAAAGATTTAGAACAACCTGATTAATGTGAGGTATATTTAGTTAAAATATATTTAACTTTATGCTCAATAAACAGAGCACACCTTATTTTCAAGTTCTCTTGGAACATTACAAAAACTGATTATATATTGGGCCATTTAGAAAAAAAAACTTCAGTAAATTTCCCAAAATAGAAATAGTTGAGGTGGAATAAAAGTAGAAATTAATAATTTTAGAAAAAAACTTATAAAAACAAATCACTATCACTGGGCAATTAAAAATCTTAAATTTTTGAGTTGAAGAATTTAAAAATTGTAGAAAATGATGATAAAATGTATTAGAACCTATGGGGACTCAGCTAAAACCTGAAAGATTGTCTTTTTTTTTTTTTTTTTTTTTTTTTTTTTAAAGACAGTCTCACTCTGTCGCCCAGGCTGGAGTGCAGTGGCGCAATCTTGGCTCACTGCAGCCTCTGCCTCCTGGGTTCAAGCAATTTTCCTGCCTTACTCCCAAGTAGCTGAGATTACAGGCACCAGCCACCATGCTGGGCTAATTTTTGTATTTTTAGGAAGGTCAGGATTTCACCAGGCTGATCTCGAACTCCTAACCTCAAGTAATACACCTGCCTGGGCCTCCCAAAGTGCTGGGATTACAGGAGTGAGCCACTGCCACCGGCCTTAAATATACATATTAATAAAGAATTAGAATAAATGAATTACCCATGTAACTCAAGGAGAGAGAAAAAGAATATCAAAGTATATTTTTCAAAGAGAACAGAGGAGGATTTGAATAAAGACTGGTAGTCTGAATAGTGGCCTGTCAAATATGTCCACATCCGAATCCCTGGAACCTGTATGTTACTCTGCATGGTGTGTTTGTTGCTGCTGCAACAAATTACCACAGACTTGGCGGCTATAAGAGTAGAAACTTACTCTTCTGGTTTTGGAGACCAGAAGTCTGAAATAAGGTGTGGGCAGGGTTGTCCTCGCTCCAGAGGCTCTAGGTGAGAATTCTTTCCTTGCCTTTTCTTGTTTCTGGTAGCTGCTGACATGCCTGTCATTCCAATTTCTGCCTCTGTTTTCACATCGCTCTTTTCTCCTCTGTGTCCAGACCCCCTCTGCCTCTCTCTAACAAGCATTTAGAGACTGCCTGCATAATCCAGGATTATCTTCTCATCTCAAAATTCATTTATTCAAGTCTGCAAAGACTCTTTTTTCAAATAAGGTAGCATTTATAACTTATAGGGATTAGGACATGGAGGTATTTTTGGGAGCCATATCGGTTTGCCACACATGGCAAAAGGGACTTTGCAGATGTGATTAAGCTAATGATTTTGAGATAGGGAGATTATCCTGGATTATCTGGGTGAGCCCAAGGTAATCACAGGGATTCTCAGAGAGACAGGAGAGTCAGGCTGAGTAGTAGATGTAATAACAGAAGCAAGAAGTTGGAGTGATGTGAGGGGAGGGGTCATGAGCCAAGGAATGTAAATGGCCTTTAGAAACTGAAAAAGGCAAGGAAATAGATTCTCCCCTCTCCAGAAGGAACCAGCCCTGCTGAAACCTTGATGTTAGCCCACTGAGACTGATTTTGGACTTCTGACCTTCAGAATTGTAAGAGAATACATTTCTGTTGTTTTAAGCCATTGAATTTGGATGAGTTGTTACAACAGCAATTGGAAACTAATACCATGATCAAAGCAGAAATTAATACATATAGAATGCCCTGAGTGCTAGGATGTGTTCTAGCACATACAGGAACTCATTTAGTTCTCACAATTACCTTATGAGGAAAGGAACTGTTATTGCTAAACTGAGGCACCAAAACCCTAATCCTAACCAAATCATAAGGAAACCTTAACCCTAGGTTTAAGAAAGGGTAAAATTAAAGAGAGATGAGGGCTGGGGGTTGTGGTCACCCTGTGGTTGTAAGAATAGCAGCATGTGAGTTACTGTGAAGTGACGGAAGGAGGCTGCTCAGAAAGAGGAGAGAAAGTTGTTAACACCTGAGTAGAGGATGTGGCTCATTGTCTTGTGAGGTATATCCATTTTGAGTGTTCCTAAGCGGCTGGGGTCAGCTGCATGCAGTTTTCTTAATTCACTTGGTTTAGTGATGGACAAACTGTCCTGCTTGTTTTGGTCAATAAAGTTTTATTGAAAAACAGCCATGCCCATTCATTTGCTATTGTCTGTGGCTGCTCTCCTTCTACGAAGATGGAGTTGAGCAGCTGTGACAGAGACCATGTGGTCCACAAAGCCTAAACTATTTATTATCTGGCCCTTTACAGAAAAAGTTTGCTGACCATACCTAGTGCTCTTGTCAGATCAAGTCACGCGTAAGCAAATGCTGAATTCATGCTGTGTTCACATTGTTCCCTCATATATCAATTTGAAACAAATTTGCATCTTCAAAGCAAATGTTGTGGCAATATTGTCTCTACATGGAACTTAAGACTGTAGTCCACCTCTGGAGAGCAGAGTGAAGGCAACAAAGGAGAGACACCTTCCTGGAAGCCCTTTGAACCCCCTCAATCTCTCTGTGCTGAAAGTGAGACCACCCCTTAGATAGTTTCCATTATATGAATCAATAAATTTATTTTCATTCAAGCCAGTTCTAGTTATGTTTTCTGTCACTTAAAATAGCAATTAAAAAAACATTTTTATTTTAGAATAATTTTAGATTTATGGAAAAGTTGCAGATATAGAACAGAGACTTCTCGTTGACCTCATATCCAATTTCCCCTACTGTTAACATCTTACATTAGTGTGGTACGTTCATCATACGTAAAGAACCAATATGGATATATTATTGTTAACTGAAGTCTATACTTCATTTGAATTTCTTTAGTTTCTTCATACTTTTTTCTTCTATTCCAGGATTTCATCTGGGATGCCATTACCTTGAATCATCATTTCTCCATAGGCTTCTTTTTGTTGTGACATTTTCTCAGACTTTCCTTGATTTTGATGAACTTTACGATTTTGACTAGTACTGGTCAGTTATTGTGTAGAATGTCCCCCAGTCTTGGTTTGTCTGATTTTTTTTTTTCTCATGGTTAGACTGGAGTTACGGGTTTTCCGGAGGGGTCTGCAATTCTCTTTTAAAAATTACTACTTGAGGTATAAGAAAACAAAACAAACATTCTTACCTGCAGGATTTTTAATAATTTGTATTAAAAATTATTTAAAACACTGACTTTTCGCCCTACAAAACTATTTATTCTCCTTTCCTGTCTCTTCCTGACCTCATTTAATGCCACAATTTATTATCCCTGTAGTGTCTTCGTATGATTTGTCATTTTGGCTGTCACAGAGCACTGTGTCTATTTGAAGTGTTTTAAAATGGCTTATGTAGCATTATGAAAATGTTGCACTATTAAAAATGTTATCTACATCAAAATTCAAGATAAGGGAAGCTGACATTTTCAGGAGTTTTGTCTATTTATATTACATTAAATGTTACTAACATCATTTAATATTATCATATAATATTAATAATATAGCATTCATTTACTGTAATTGAGATTGGCCACACTATTTTTAACATGTCCTGCAGTACCTTATAAGGGTACTGTGATGACATCTTGGACTCATGTATCAGTGACTTTTCTCCATTACTGTTACACACCTGCTGCCAGTTGCAGGGAATCTCATTATATTATTATCGGCTGTCAGTTGCCTTTGGCAAGTAGTTCTGACAAATGGAAGATTAAAATGTAACTACTATAGGTGGCAAGCTACGTTCTTTGTGTCAGTTAAAATACCTCTTGAGTATTTTTCTGGTTTAACTCAGGAAGCAGTGATTTTGTCCATTTTCGGTGAAAGGTGAGTTTCATTGAACATTGCAGCCTGTTAGTGACTTGGGGACATCTCTTGATTACGCTGTATCTTAGTTTATATCATTTAAATTTCAGATAGCGGAACTACGAAGTGAATACAAATGTATGAGGCTAGACAAATGGAAATGCATAGGTCTTATACTATATTTTATTTGAAATATAATATTATGAAAGATAAGTTTTTGTGGTTTGGAGAATAATAAAGTATATATATTCTTGGGACAACAAGGCAAAGGCCAGATACACATATAATTTGAGACTCAAATTAATCATGTTTGGTAGCCCAAATAAGGTTTGTTTATTTATATGAAAATTGAGCTTTTTTTTTTTTTTGCATCTACATTAAAATTTTTTTGTCTTGTAAGAATTCTGGATCACAATTTAAAAAAAACTTATTTTGGATACATAATAGTTGTACATGTTTATGGGGTACATGTGGTATTTTGATACACACATACAATGTTTAATGATCAAATTGGATCACAAATATTTAAGTACACAAGAAGTTATGCTATGAAGTTTTGCAGACCATTTCATTTATGTAGTGTAACTTGCTCTAATTGCCATCTAAAACATTACAATTGTACTAGACTATGTACTATTGGGGCAATAACATTCTGCCAACTGTGGTAGATTCATATAAGTATTTAGGAAATATTACTGGGAAAAACATAAATTATGTTGAGGTAAATTAAGCAGTATAGTTAGTATAGTGATATTGGTACAGCTTAAATGAGAATAATTTGCTCCAGCAGACTGAAGAATTCCAGAATAAAAAAGTCAAAAGATGATTGTGACTTGCCATCTTTCAGATTGACAGAGCTGAAATAAAACTTTCTGTATGTGCATATATCACAAACACCAATATTTTTGCTTGTTTCCCACAATGAGAGCCTTATTTTCATATTAGGCAACTAGTTGGAAAATACAATTGATAGTTACATTTTTATTTCCACTCATTCAAGCCTCTTATTAATCATATATGGCTAATGAACAGACCTTCCATATTTGAATTGATCATTCTGAGATACATGATTAAAAATGGGCATTTATACGATTTCAGTACTTTTATTTTCTTTTTTCATATTTTGAGACAGGGTCTTGCTTTGTCACCCAGGCTGGAGTGCAGTGGTGTGATCATAGCTCACTGCAGCTTTGACCTTCCAGGCTCAAGCAATCCTTCCACCTCAGTCCCCCAAGTAGCTGGGACTGCAGGCATGCACCAGGCATGCCTGCCTAATTTTATATTTTTTGTGGAGACCAAGTCTCACTATGTTGCCTAGGCTGGTCTTAAACTCCTGGACTCAAGTGATCTTCCCACCTCATCCTCCCAAAGTGCTGGGATTACAGGTGTGAGCCACCACACCTGGCCAATTTTAGTACTTTACATTTAGGAATGATATTTCTTTCACTTGAATTATTTGTCATTGCAGAAAGTAAAGGCATATTTTTGGGGCTTAATTTTTATGCATTTTTCTTTCTTATGTAAATGCCTGATCATTAAACACAATCAACTGTGGAAGTTTTCAAATGTAGATTCTGGAATCAGTCTCTGGAAATCCAGGAGGTCTGTGTGAGGGCAGGGGAACCTGTATTTTCTTTAAGTTACACAAGTGGGTGGGTGATGCCTGGTCAAGTTTAGGAGCCAGTCATAGCATGTTTATGCATTTCTCTTCTAACCTTCTAAGGAACTCCTGACTTTCGGCTTGCATAGAAGGCACTGAAAAGAGTAGGGAATGAATAACTGTTCTATTGTGTTAGATGCCCAGCATTTTTGATGGAAGCAATTTTATTCTACAGAAAAACTTGAAAGATCTGACTGGCTCTAAAGGAATATATAGTAAATATTGATATTGGTTCAAAAACATTTTTATACAATTGTTTTTGCTATAATTGAGATACATTTCTGAGAAATCTTGTGGTTGTAACCATCATATACTAGAAATTAAAGGTCTGGGAAAAATGGAGTTGCACAAATCACTCAAAATCTATACAGCATTATATCCAGATCACTAATAAAAGCAATAGCAGTCTAGTAAAACAGTTAGTTAAAAACAGTTAGTTAAAAAACATGTCAGAGTCCTAATAAGTAAAGAAATATTACAGTAAATATAGGATTTTATCTTTAAAGGTGGTGGTTGCTGATGGAAAGGGATGCATTGAAGGTTTGAGGCTGATAGACTGCCGAGATTAGGACAAAGTACACAAAAAATGAGGAAGTGCTATGCAAAAAGCCCTACCAGGACATAGTAAGTGACCAAATTGAAGTAGCAACAAAGTGGCATGAATGAGCGCCATGAACAGTGCAGCAGTCCCGTGCAGTTCACTGCATTGGCTTGTGTCAGTGAACTTCGTGTTAAGCTGGACATACACGGCCAAAAAGTGTGGGAAAAATAGTTATATATAATCTGAGTTATATTGACATCATACCCCATTTACTAAGCTTATATGAACTAATTCACTTTATGCAAAGGAGTTATAGCAGAAAAGATGATACTTGGTTAGTGATCATTTCGGGAAATAGTTTAGTGGTTAATTGCATAATCTCTGGAGTCAGACTCAAAGCTCCACCAGTACGTCCTTGTGCAGATCGCTTAATGTCTCATTGTCTGTTTCTCTTGTGTTTTTGGAAGTATTTGAGAGTGGTATTTTTGAAAGTATTGTGGGAAAGCAGAAAGGAGAATGCTTTGGACTGGGTAATAATTTGAAAATTTCTCAGAGGAGGAGACATTTAAAATGTTTGTTTGAAGATAAACTAAAAGGCAACTACCACTTGTAAATTGTGTGACCTTGGGCATGCTTCAGTTTTCTCAGGTGTAATACAGGTTGTTTATTTTATCACATCACCAGGTTCTTCTGGTTATCAGAATTAAAATGAAATACAGTGTGAAAATTTCCCATACAGTTGTAAGGTAGAAGAAACAAATATGAATTTCTAGAGTTTAGTTTCCTAGCTGACTTCAGAATAGACTGTTTTCAAGGTTTCTTCTCCCTTTGGAAATAGTCAAATGTATGAAATCCCGGTAAATGCTAATAGTAGTTTAAAGTGTTTGTCTTCTGGCATGAATGCTTCTCTGGCTTCTCATTCTTTTCAGCAGTCGTAGCCATTGACTTAATTCTTCTTTATTGTCATAGACATCTGCATCAGCTCTTAGGCAAATGTTCCTAATTTCAGAGATGGTAGCCTCACAAAATTGTGAATAACAGCATAAGAATTACCCCCACATGGATTCACAACCAGAGTTCATGCACTTGAGCATTCTGTCACCTTGGTGTTATTTCAAGAATATTTTGAGGAAGCATATTGGTACCCTTACTGATATCCCCCGACATTCTGGTTATGATTTATGTCGATTTCATCTGTGAATTTTTAGAGTTACATACAAAACTTTTCAGCTTTTAAGTGGTATCCTTCGTGTTCTAAGTTTATTATATTTGATAAAACATTCATACACTGAATTGATTTTATGATCTTCAGTTTTATGCTTTTAAGAGTTAGAGAAGAAAAATCTTTACTTTCTTTGCCATCATGTATTACATTTTTCAGAAGTTTTTACAATTTTTTTTTTTTTGCTAAATTTGTAAACAAGAAATAGAACCAGTGTTTCAGTTTTGAGAAAAATGATGGCTTTGCCCAGTGGGTGTTTTCCGTTTGCAGTCTTCCAAGCCATTTCTGACATAAGAATTCAGCTCCTGTCAAGGCATGTGCAGTAAAGGTACCCTTCCAGGTGCCTAGACAAATCCTTAGTGCTGTCTATTTGTATTTAGAATCCTACTTTTTTTTATATTTACTTTTTTTTATATATCTTACTTTTTTTTGTATTTAGAATCCTACTTTTTTTTCTTCTTTGTCCGTCTTCCTCTCTTATTGCCCTTAGCTGACCAGAGACTCCGTGCCATCCAGCCCCTTTCCTCTCTTGCCTCTCTTTAACTTCTTTTGTGCTGCAGATTTCAACTAAATTAAGTTCTAATTAAAATAATTTTCACCTTAAGGTTTGAATGCTCAACCAGCTTGACACTCTCAAAGATAATTTGCTTTTAAAATTGTTTATCAAAATAAATCTCTAAATAGGTTATGAGTCATTGTTACTAATGAGATTGTGTGTATCCTCGAACTGTTTTGGGGCAGAGAAAAAATGTTGAGAATCTCTCTTCTAAAGCCATACTTTTGAAGAAACAGTCTTAAGAGTTTTTCCTTGGAAAACAATGCTGTTTAAATTACCATTCTTTCTTGTGGCATACTCATTTCTTGGAATGTGTTACAACTATTTTTGTTATTAAGCTCTTGAATGTTAGACTATATAGTTATTGAAGGATTATAGTGAATTCAATTCTGAATACTTTCTGTTCTTTGGAAAGTTTAGAACTCTAAAGTTTCTATTTTAGATGGAAAATTTCCACTCTTTTTTGTCACTTGTTTTCTTTGCAGTATGTCAAATTGCTTTGAAAATAGTAAACTGCGATATTAGTTTAAGGTGGTATTTTTATTATGCTGGTATGTATTTTGTAATTTATGTTCCACTGCATTCCAGCCTGGGCAACAAGAGCAAGACTCTGTCTCAAAAAAAAAAAAAAAAAGAAAAGAAAATGACAGAATGGATGGTCATCCACTGTCCGGTTGTTTGAAGGTGGCCAAACAAGCAATGCATGATTAATTGTCTTTTCCATTTGTTTACTTAAGAACTCCTCCTTAATTTGTGGATATATTTGATCCTTTCAGAATCTGTTACTGTCTTAACTGTTGTTTGATCTGAAGGTTCTGGTACATTGGCCAAATAGTATGTTTTCTTGTTGGGTAGTCGGTGGGAGGAGATCTAGTTCTCCTTGACAAAACTACGTTACTTGGAACTAACATGCTGGACGGCCAGGCTCAGCAAGGTTTATTAATGTCTGTTTCTCTGCATTAATATCATCTCATGAATCTGTGTTTTCTCAGGTGTGCAGCCTGTTACAGTTAAATCTTTTCTTGATCTCTAGAGTTGGAGAATGAAGTTTAATAGACTAGAATGGGATGTTCCTGCATTTTATGAAACTGATGAATTCATTCTAAGATAAGTTGTTTCCTCTTTCCTGACCAAATAGGAGTGCTTGTAATGTTTCTGTCCTCTACTTTAAGGATATTTCGAAGTTCACATAGCTTTTATATTATTCTTTTAAAACGGTAGGAATGAATCAGAGTGGCAAACATACTAGGTGGAATCTTAGTAATAGTCATAGATTGTTCAGTTGTGTGCAGGTAATGCCCTTCTTCTTAGTGGATTGTGTGGGAGGACGTAGAAATGTTGTAGATGGTGGGAGAGGACAAAAGAGCCCATTTTGGTTACAAGAGAAACATTCAAAACCTCTAAATGTGCCATGCCTTGGATAGCTGCCCCATGTATACATTCTTAATATGTTGCAAGAACAGATTATTTCTGGCCCATTGGTTGTTTTTTTCTTTGTACTTTCTATTATTTTATCATTTTTGTTGTTCTTTTGATTAATATTTATTTTAGAAGGCTTGTAGAAATGGCAGAAAACATCAGGGTAAGCCATTCAGTAAAGCTAGAGTGAAGAGGCAACCTACAGAATGGGAGAAAATTTTTGCAACCTATCCGTCTGACAAAGGGCTACTAACATCCAGAATCTACAAAGAAATTAAACAAATTTACAAAAAAAAAAAAAAACCCATAAAAAAGTGGCCAAAGGATATGAACAGACACTTCTCAAAAGAAGACATTTATGCAGCCAACAAACATATTTAAAAAAGCTTATCATCACTGGTCATTAGAGAAATGCAAATCAAAACCACAGTGAGATACCATCTCACGCTAGTTAGAATGGCGATCATTAAAAAGTCAGGAAACAACAGATGCTGGAGAGGATGTGGAGAAATAGGAACGTTTTTACACTGTTGGTGGGAGTGTAATTTAGTGCAACCATTGTGGAAGACAGTGTGACGATTCCTCAAGGATCTAGAACCAGAAATACCATTTGACTCAACGATCCCATTATTGGGTATATACCCAAAGGATTATAAATCACACGCACACGTATGTTTATTGCAACACTGTTCACAATAGCAAAGACTTGGAACCATCCCAAATGCCCATCAGTGATAGACTGGATAAAGAAAATGTGGCACATATACACCATGGAATACTATGCAGCCATAAAAAAGGATGAGTTCATGTCCTTTGCAGGGACATGGATGATGCTGGAAACCATCATTCTCAGCAAACTAGCACAGGAACAGAAAACCAAACACTGCATGTTCTCACTCATAAGTGGGAGTTGTGCAGTGAGAACACATGGACACAGAGAGGGGAACATCACACACCGGGGCCTGTTGGGGGGTGAGGGGCTATGGGAGGGACAGCATTAGGAGATATACCTAATGTAGATGACGGGTTGGTGGGTGCAGCAAACCACCATGGCACATGTATACCTATGTAACAAACCTACACGTTCTGCACGTGTACCCCAGAACTTAAAGTATATTCATAAAAAAAAAAGAATGGCTTACAGGAAATACAAGAGCTAGAGGAACCCATAGAACAACACTACTGGGACATAATCAGCAAGATAAAGACTGTCAGAGAATATACCGAACCTGGTTTCTTCAACCATATATGATAATAAAAAATGGAGGAAGGGGAAACTTTAAAGAGACTTAAGAGACTTATTTACCAAAATATCATGTGTGGACTTTCTGATTCAAATGAATGAGCTATTTAAAAAAAGAAAAAATCAATGGCTGGGTGTGGCAGCCCTCGTCTGTAATCCTAGCAGATTAGGAGACCCAGGCAAGGAGGATCCCTTGAGACCGGGAGTTTGAGACCAGCCTGGTCAACATAGCAAGACTTTATGTCTACAAAATATTTAAAAACTAGCCAGGCATGGTGGCACATTCCTGTAGTCCTAGCTACTCGGTAGGCTGAGGCCGAAGGATCCCTTAAGCCCACGAGGTTGATGCTGCAGTGAGTTATGACTGTGTTGCTGCACTCCAGCCTGGGTGACAGAGTGAGACCATGTTTCAGTAAATAAATTAATTAAAAAGAAGGTTCAAGGCAGTTGGAAAAGTTTACCTTGAGTGGATATTTGTGGTAATTGAGTGATTAGTGGATTCCTAAGGTAAGATAATATTTTTATTTAAAAATACTATATTTTAGAGATACATGCTGAATTATTTACGAATGAAATGATATGATATCTAGGATTTGCTTACATATAATCCAGTCAGATGGGGGTGGGGAGTAGAGATGAGATTTGCTCTTGTTAATTGTTAAAGCTGAGTAATAGATGCCTATTGGTTCATTATTCTATTATATATACTTTTGTATATGGTTGAAATTTCCCATAATAAAAAAGTTAAAATATTTAAATTAAATGATATTTGAGTACATACTAAGTGTTTAGGAGTGTGGTAATTGCTTTGAAGGATAGCATCATAGTATCTAGCATATATATTGAAAAACTAAAGTAGTAAGTTAAATAAATGAGAATTTTGTTTCCTTTTCCAGAAGAGTTAAACATTTTAGTAGATCCAAACCTAGATTCACCAAGTACTTTTCTTTTATTGTTATATTATACCTTCCATTTTTTGAACATCTATATAGGACTTTATCCTGTTTCATGTAATTACTTCAACAATATGACTGGGTATGATTATTCTGTTCAGAAGAGGAAATTGATCTTCAGAGATTTTTGGTGACTTGTGCAAGTTCACATAGGTAATAAGTGGCACAGAAGGAATTTGAATTGTCTGAGCCCAAATTTCTTAAATTTAAAAATCCAGCATTATTTCTAAATGGAAACCATGAATACTCAAGGATAATACTGTTGTTTCCAATTGCTGTGTATCTTGTAACTTGAATAGTACCTGTAATAGTGAAAAAGTAACTTAATGAATTGTATATCAGTAAGCAAAGTTAGAACAGTGATGTAACTTGAAAATTCTCAGTTGACACTTAAAAACAGCCTTATTATTTTTCAAGTAATGTTTGAGACATCAGAAAATGTACTTTGTATTCATTGTTCATTTTGAAAATATAACATAAAAAGCCCCAGAGATATAATATTGATGTCTGGTTCTAGCAAAATCAGAAGAAGTAGACAGATATTAAATTCCTAATTTATAGATCATTCAAATTTAAACATAAATCTGTATATCTTTTAAAGAGCTGCATATATTAAACTTCTTTTTACTTCCCTGTTATATTTTATTCTTCAAATGATTAACTTTATTTTTGCAGTGGATAAAACTTAGCAGAACAAATTTCAATAAGAAAGGATAATGGGAAAAATGCTTCTCTGTTTCCAGAAATAAATGAGCAGGCAGGAACTTAAATTCTCCTTCCTAGGAAAATAAAATTGAAGAATTACTGATACCAGAATAGTAGTACACTTACTTTAAATCAAAATAAGATACCCCAAATTAAAGTTTAAAAGTACAGCATTTAGCTTCTGTCACTTGAGGATAGGATGTTTGTGATTTGAGAAAAATGCCTGTAATTTTGTAAGTAGTTGAATGGTCTCTAGTACTTTAAGTAAACTAGTCATTGTTGATTCTCATTTTTACTCTTACAACCTTCTCTGAGAAATAGCAGAGGAGCAGTCAGAATAAGATAAGTAGCAAGTTGCTAAAATTACTTCAGTCTCAAACCAACTTCAAAGCAGAGTGAACTATACAGGTAAGGATATCAGTAAGTAAACGGCAGATTGAAAACATTGGATTTATTTCTATTTCTTCAACTAGTTTCGTGGGAGAAACTCTACTGAATTTGTGCAATACCTTGAGCTTTTCAAGCATGAAAACTTAGTACAACTTTTTTTTCTTTTCTTTTTGCATAGCCTTACCCCTGTTGATTTCATCCTAGTCTCTTCCTGACCTCTCCCCAGACTTTTCACTGAGGGGGAGTCTACCTAGACCATTTGCTTTCTCCCCTGATTATTCATTCAATTTATATTTAGAGTTATTATTTGCAGTATCATTAACATTAGGAGGAAGTCCAGTTACAGCGGTGAGCAGGAATATGGTTATATATAGTTTTTATATGTATATACAATTTATATGTATGATAAGACCACAATTTTCTGAGGTCCTAAAATATGTAATATAGCTGATGCCTTCTGTATCTCATGGACTATAGCATATTCAATCAAAATTTTAACTCAGAAAATATTATTTCCTTTAATTCAATCTTATATATATTTTATTTTTATAAATTATGTAATTATATATTTTATATAGTATAAATATATATTATATATACATATGTATATATGTACTTTTATATGTATAATTTATATATGTATAAAATTATATATAATTATGTATGCAATTTTATATATATGCAATTTTTTTAGATGGGGGTCTCACTCTGTTGACCGGGCTGGTGTGTAGTGGCACAATCACAGCTTACCACAGCCTAGAACTCCTGGGCTCAAACAAGCCTCTCACCTCAGCCTCCCGAGTAGCTGAGATTACAGGCGTGCACCACCATGCCCAGCTAATTTTTCTTTTTTCTTTCTTTTTTTTTTTTTGTAGAGACAGGGCTTTGTTCAACCTGGTCTTAAACTCCTGGCCTTAAGGGATCCTCCTGCCTCAGCCTCTCAAAGTGCTGGGATTGCAGGGTAAACCACCACACCTGGCTCAACATTATGTTTAAGAATTCTCAACCTTCATTATTTTTACAAGATCTTTTACTAAATCAGTCCCTAATTTTCAACACTATACTTTTACCTTAATTAACTGTAGCCTATTTTCTTCTTTCAGTCCTATAGATTCCTTTTCAGATAGAGATACTTTTTTAATATCCAGTGTTCATTTAAAAAGATGACTGATTCTGATATGTTTTATTCATGTGTTACTTTACTGGTGTTTTTTGTTTTTGTTTACTACTTGCTCATGTTGAATAAGTTGCTAGAAAAATTATCACTTGCCTCAGATTTTATTTAACCAATATATGTAGTAGTTTTGATTTACTTTATCTGTAGATTGAAGGCAAAAACGGGTCGTCACTTAGACTGATAAGATGGTTGCTTAGCCAGTGAGAGGGATTTACTAAGATCACTAGATTCGAATGTATCTGATAAAGCAAGTGTTTTTGTTATTTGTTGAGTCTGCCAGTGGAATTCTGAAGTTGATACAACTTGCTTGTTCCGTGTGCCCATAGCTAGGTAGGTGTATGAATTGTTCTCTCTAGCCTCTGACTACTTGAATTTCATCCTTGCGCAGGGGCCGTGCTAATCTCTGTATTGTTCCAATTTTAGTATATGTACTGCTGAAGCAAGCACTGCTTTGATTTCATTCAGTAGAATCTGCTATGCTGGTAGCGTGTTTTTCTTTTCTTTTCTTTTTTTTATTTTCCCCCCCTTGCACAAGAGCACTTTGAGCTCTTTAGTGTTAGAACAAAGTATTTCTGAGTTGGCTTTTGTGACCTTTTTGAGAAAGGAAGCAATGAGACAAAGTGATGTGGCGTATGAATTCAACAGTAAATATTGGGTTGGTGCAATCCTTGTACTTGTAGATATTGTGGTTATTGTATCTTTTTATTAATGTGGTTTAAATACCATTGATTTTGGTTCTTCATAGGTTAGGATGGGAAACATTTAGAAGGGAAATTGACTTAATTCCTGATATATAAATTTATTTCATGATTCTGAGATCTTGATATGAAAAGAATCTGTTTAAGTTTTCTTATTTATATCACATACATGATTTTACTTCTTGTCTTTGCTTTTTTTCATATTCTCTCTATTTTTGATTTATCTTGGTCAGTATAAGAATATTGCCTTCTTTATGCACATTGCCTTCATTTATTTTTGAACTTATATTTCCTATTCCTGGGACCTAGATTTTTCAGTCGTTCAATCCTATGTATTTATTCAGTAAACATTTTCATTGACTTCTGTGGTATACAGGGTAGAAAAACAGCATCCACCTACTCAAGAGAAGAAACTGTAGAGTGGATCTTTTAACTCATGCTGTTAACTTCTTTAAAACTAAAAAGTTAAACAGTGAATACATTTTTATGTTAGAAAGTTAAAAATATGTAAATAAGTTTAAGGAAGTAAAAATCATCTGCATTATCTTTGTTAGTTAGTTTTCCAAACTTTCTTCTTTGCATGTGTGTATTAAAAATACTATTTTTATTACCAGTATATATATGTGTGTATATGTATATGTATATGTACGTGTATATGTATATGTGTGTATATATACACACATATATATATAAATAAATAGAGAGAGACACACACAGACAGACAGACAGACAGACAGACAGACAGAGACAGGCTCTTGCTCTGTTGCCCAGGCTGGAGTGCAGTGGCGTGATCGTAGCTCACTAGCCTCGAACTCCTGTGCTCAAGCGATCCTCCCACTTCAGCTTCCTGAGTAGCTGGGTCTACAGATGTTCATCACAATGCTTGGCTAATTTTTAAAGTTTTTTTATAGAGATGGAGTCTCGCTCTGTTGCTCTGGTTGGTTTTCAACTCCTGGCCTCAAGGGATCTTCCTGCCTTGGCCTCCCAAAGTACTGGAATTACAGGTGTGAGCCACTGCACCTGGCTGTGTTTTTGTTTTTTTGTTTTCATGTAACCACTACATGTAAATGTTGTATTTTAGTGGCTGTTTACTTTTACTGGAAAAGTCATCACTGGCCTTAGATTTTATTTAACAATTATATACAGTAGTTTTGATTTATCCGTAGATATAAATAGTAGACTCACACTCTGTAGGGTTTTCTGATTATTTTTTTGGTTACTGATATCAGGCTCTAGAACAGTGGTTAAAAATTGTCTGGAGGGGATCTAGTTAGGTATACCGTTATAGTATTTTTCTACAATATTTACATGAGATGATGATTATAGAATGTATAATAATGAAAGGTTAGTGATCCAGTGAAACCATAGGCTGAGATTATGTATTTGTTGAAAGCAGTTTTCTACATCGATAAACATTACATACTTTTCAAACTTGAATACCAGAAAGTATACTTATAATCTTTGCTTATTACAGTGAAAGATACAGGACTCAAAAACAGAAGACCATGTCGGTTGAATTTTGAGAGTTCTTATTCATACGGTTATGAAATTTCCACTTAATATCACTTATTAACACGGAAATGACATGTTGAATTGTCTTATGATCTGATTTTATATGTTCTTTATAATCCTTGAATTAAAGTGATGAAGGAAGAATATGGGTTTCTGTTGTAATTGTTAATTTGCCATACTTCACATTCATGGAAAGAATTCAGATAATTAGAAAATAACTTACTGGCTTAATAGGGACTTTTTTCTTATTTTTTAGATTAGCACTCTCTTTTAAATAATAGTAAAAATTACAGAGTGATTATATTTTTTAAAAGCCAGAGATTTACAGATTAAGATTTTTTTTTCAATTTTTCTATAATCACAGTAATGAAAACATTTTATGGTTCAGGGATGATAATGATGACAATGGCTATAATTTATTGAGGACTTTGTACTGTATACTACTATAGTTTCATTATATGCATTGTTTCTATTTTATACATTAACATCATAAGGGTATTATTTTTTCTATTTTAGAGACTACGAAACTGAGACTCAATTTAAGTTGCTTGTTGTATTAGTCCATTTTCATGCTGCTGATAAAGACATACCCGAGACTGGGTAATTTATAAAGAAAAAGAGGTTTAATGGACTCACAGTTCTATGTGGCTCGGGAGGCCTCACAATCTTGGTGGAAGATGAAAGGCATGTCTTACGTGGCAGCAGACAAGAGAAAGAATGAGAACCAAGTGAAAGTGGTTTCCCCTTGTAAAACCATCAGATCTTTTGAGACTTACTTATTACCATGAGAAAAGTATGGGGGAACCACCCCCATGATTCAGTTATCACCCACCGGGTCCCTCCCACAATGTGTGGGAACTATGGGAGTTACAATACAAGATGAGATTTGGGTGGGGACACAGCCAAACCATATCATTCTGCCCCTGGCCCCTCCCACATCTTGTATCCTTACGTTTCAAACCGGTCATGCCTTCCCAATGTCCCCCAATGTCTTAACTCATTTCATCATTAACTCAAAAGTCCACAGTCCAGAGTCTCATTTGAGATGAGGCAAGTCCCTTCTGCCTATGAACCTGTAAAATCAAAAGAAAGTTAGTTACCTCCTAGATACAATGGGGGTACAGGCATTGGGTAAATACAGCTGTTCCAAATGGGAAAAATTGGCCAAACCAAAGGGGCTACAGGGCCCATGTAAGTCCAAAATCCAGTGGGGCAGTCAAATCTTAAAGCTCCAAAATGATCTCCCTTGACACCGTGTCTCACACCTAGGTCACACTGATGCAAGAGGTCGGTTCCCATGGTCTTGGGCAGCTCTGCCCCTTTAGCTTTGCAGGGTACAACCTCCCTCCTCGCTGCTTTCACAGGCTGGCATTGAGTGTCTGCAGCTTTTCCAGGCTCACAGTGCAAGCAGTTGGTGGATCTGCCATTCTGGGGTCTGGAGGACGGTGGTCCTCTTCTCACAGCTCCACTAGGCAGTGCCCAGTGGGGGCTCTGTGTGGGGGCTTCAACCCCATGTTTCCCTTCTGCACTGCCCTGGCAGAGGTTTTCAGGAGGGCCCCGCCCCTGCAGCAGATTTCTGCCTGGACATCTAGGTATTTTCATACATCCTCTGAAATCTAGGTAGAGGTTCCCAAACCTCAGTTCTTAACTTTTGTGCACCTGCAGGCTCAACACCTTGTGGAAACTGGCAAGGATTGGGGCTTGCACCCTCTGAAGCCATGGCCCAAGCTGTATCTTGGCCCCTTTTAGCCATAGCTGGAGCAGCTGGGGCACAGGGCACCAAGTCCCTAGGCTGCACACAGCAGGGGGCCCTGGGCCTGGCCCATGAAACCATTTTTCTTCCTAGGCCTCTGGGCCTGTGATGGGAAGGACTGCCACAAAGATCTCTGACATGACCTGGAGACATTTTCCCCATTGTCTTGGTGATTAACATTAGGCTCCTTGTTACTTATACAAATTTCTGCAGCTGGCTTGACTTTCTCCTTGGAAAATGGGTTTTTCTTTTCTGTCGCATGGTCAGGCTGCAAATTTTCTGAACTTTTATTCTCTGTTTCCCTTATAAAACTGAATGCTTTTTAACAGCAACCCAGTCACATATTGAATGCTTTGCTACTTAGACATTTCTTCTGCCAGATACCCTAAATCATCTCCCTCAAGTTCAAAGTTGCACAAATCTCTAGGGCAGGGGCAGAATGCCACCAGTCTCTTTGCTAAAACATAGCAAGGGTCACCTTTACTCTAGTTCCCAACAAGTTCCTCATCTCCATCTGAGACCACTTCAGCCTGGATTTCATTGTCCATGTCATTATCAGCATTTTGGTCAAAGCCATTCAACAAGTCTCTAGGAAGTTCCAAACTTTCCCACATTTTTCTTTCTTCTTCTAAGTCCTCCAAACTGTTTCAGCCTCTGCTTGCTAACCAGTTCCAAAGTTGCTTCCACATTTTCAGGTATCTTTGCAGTGGTGCCCCACACTGCTGGTACCAGTTTACTGTATTAATCTGTTTTCACACTGCTGATAAAGACATACATGAAACTGGGTAATCTATAAAGGAAAGAGGTTTAATTGACTCACAGTTACACGTGCATGGGGAGGCCTCAAAATCACGGCAGAAGATGAAGGAAGACCAAAGGGACACCTTACATGGCAGCCAGCAAAGAGAGAATAAGAGCCAAGCGACAGGGGTGCCCCTTATAAAACCATCAGATCTCGTGAGACTTATTCACTAGCATGAGAACAGTTTAAGAGAAACCACCCCCATGATTCAGTTGTCTCCTACTAGGTCCTTCCCACCACACATGGGAATTATGGGAGTTACAATTCAAGATGAAATTTGGGTGGGGACACAGCCAAACCTTATCACTTGTCTAAGACCACACTATTTGTAAATGACATAGTTGATATTTGAGTCTGAGCTTGTTTGACTTCAAAATACAGTACCTCCATTTCTATTTTTTCTGGTTTTATAAGAACAGCTTTTTGAAAGTGATTTTTATTCATATATCCTTGCAATGGCGATGATGTATTTTAAGATAGCCATTTTAACTTTTTTATAGAAATATCATTTAGCTTTTATGAACAGTTGAAAGTTAGATCTCCCTTTGAATACATGTGTTTAGTGAAGCAAAATCTGCTCTAACATGAAATTGTCAGTTTTCTATTCAAGTAGACCTTTTCTGTTATGTTTAAAGTTACCTGTAGAGAATCATATTAAATTAACTGGATTCTTTATTTTTGATATTTTAATGAAATAAAGTTGCCATAGTATGCATAAGAATTGTTTCCCCTTTAGATACCATTGTGAATTAAAGCAAATGTCAATGTATATATAATGATCCAGAATACATCAGTGTTCCATAATAAAGAAGGAAAGAGTTGTTTTTTCAAAGTTAATTATTTCAGTGGAGGAAACACCTAAAAAATGATTGTTATAAAAAAATCTAAATTTTGAATGAATGTATAGATAGTATAAAAACGAATAATGATGAATGACATTTTTACATTATATATATTGTGCTCCATACATTTGGAGGAAAATCTTCAGTCACTGGAAATATTTTAGAAGGATTCTTGCTTAATTTTTCTTTCTGATACAATTATATGATACATACATATATATTACACAGAGCACACATTATTCACATTTAGAATACAAAATTTTCTGAGAAATTTTATATTTATATTTATATTCATATTCATGAAGCAGTCTGTGGACAAAGCTTGGTGCCCAATTAAGGAGACATTTATTGACCCCTTGGCTATGTGCCATGCACTGTATTGAACAGTTTTGAAAAAAAAAATTATAATATTATGATGGGAGAATGGGAACAACGAAATCAGAGCATCAAGATCTTGGTTCTACTGCTTTGCTATTGTTTTGCTGTGTGATATCCTGTCCATACCCCTCCCCTGATAGTGAACCCAAATGTATACTGCATTCAGCCATGTAGATACGGGTATTGGATATAGAATTAGATGTAGGTCAGCATTTCAGCAGTATCATGGCCTATCCCCCAAAAAAGAGAAAATAAAAAACTGTGAGATCAGAGACGTCTAGGCTGATAAGTGGAATGTGGACCAAAATGCAAACCATATAGTCTTCCCACAGAAGTAACATTTCATATGGCGTGGTTAGGTTTGGATTTTTGAAAAGTATTTTTATTTTTTTTGAGATGGAGTCTTGCTCTGTCACCCAGGCTGAAGTGCAGTGGCGCGATCCTGGCTCATTGCAACCTCTCTCTCCCAGGCTGAAGCTATTCTCCTGCCTCAGCCTACCAAGTAGCTGGGATTACATGCATGCACCACCAAGCCAGGTTAATTTTTATATTTTTAGTAGAGACGGGTTTTCACCGTGTTGGACAGGCTGGTCTCGAACTCCAGACCTCAGGTGATTTCCCTGCCTTGGCCTCTCAAGTGCTAGGATTACAGGCATCAGCTACTGATCCTGGCCTGAAAAGTATTTTTAATGCAAGTTTATGAACTGGATAATCCTGGAGAAATTATGATGCTAAGTCTCAGTTTCTTCACCTGTAATATGATGGCTCCTGCCTCATGAGGTGGTTGGGAGAATTATATAATTCATTATGTTTGGGCCTTAATCCAATGCTTGGCATATAGAGTCAGTGCTCAGCATATGCAGTCATCACTTGGTATCCATGGGGAAATCGTTTCCAGGACACCCTGTGGATACCAACATCTGTAGATACTCAAGTCACTTATGTAAAATGTTGTAGTATTTACATATTACCTATGCACATCTTCTCATACTTTAAATCATCTCTAGATCACTTATAATAACTATCAATGTAAATGTTATGTAAATAGTTGCCATACAGTATTGTTTAGGGAATAATGACAAGAAGAAGCCTGTACTTGTTCAATACAGATAGGACCATCCCTCTTTTTTCCCTGAGTATTTTTGATTCAACCAAGAGGTTGAATTCATGCATGCAGAACCCATGCATACGGAACCTGTGGGCCAACTCTGTTGCTGTGATTATTACTACTTACCACTGCTACTAGGAAAGTCAGCACTTTTAACAATGTTTCTCTTTGAAAAAATTCATTCTGACTTGCAGTGTTTAAATTGTTGCTGTAAGAATGCTTCTCTCTTTTGCTGCTGTGGGATTAGCTATTTCCCTTCCCCTCAGGTTCCCTACCTCTTGGAGGTAGAAGATGAGAACCAGCTAGTTCGAAATTACTGCTGGTGACTCCTGTGGTTTAAGTCAAAGACTTCAGCTCTATAAAAGCTTGTTGGGAAAGTGAAGGCTGATCAGGATTTAAACAAATCAGGAAGAAAAGGAGTTAAAACCACCTTGTGGTCTTCAGCAGTATCTAGTCTCTCTCACACACTGGTAGCCAGAGTGATAGACTCGGCTGTGTTCCATCCCTGCCCCCGCTGTTAACCATCACCTGTTGATTCCGCTGGATTTTCATTTACTACTGGAGAAGGGAACAGAAAACAGAAACACATGTAGGTTTTGAATTTAAAAACTTTTTTTCCTTTTTTTTTGAGACGGAGGTTCGCTCTTGTCATCCAGGCTGGAGCGCAATGGCGTGATCTCGGCTCACAGCAACCTCCAGCCGAGGCGGGTGGATCACTTGAGGTCAGGAGTTTGTGACCACCCTGGCCAACATGGTGAAACCTCTTCTCTACTAAAAATAAAAAATTAGGCGGGTGTGGTGGCGGGTGCCTGTAATCCCAGCTACTCGGGAAGCTGAGGCAGGAAAAACATTTTTAAAAAACTTGTGATGGCAGAGTCAAAACAGAACAAGCCTCGGAAGATGTGCACATTAAACTGTCCTTCAGTATTCTGTGTAAAAATACCACTTACAGTTCACGTTTTCACTTTTGAAAGGCTCGAAGTGAGGGAAATCAACCATCATAATGAAAGAACAAAAGAATGATTAAAAGAAAAGGTGAATAGGATTCATGAAAACACTTTGAGGCCGGGCACAGTAGCTCATACCTGTAAGCCCAGCACTTTGGGAGGCAGAGGCAGGCAGATCACTTGAGATCAGGAGTTCGAGACCAGCCTGGCCAACATGGTGAAACCCCATCTCTACTAAAAATACAACAACAACAAAAATTAGCAGGTGTCGTGGCACACACTTATAATCCCAGCTGCTTGGGAGGCTGAGGCAGGAGGATTGCCTGAACTGGGAGGTGGAGGTTGTAGTGAGTCGAGATCGTGCCACTGCACTCCAGCCTAGGTGACAGAACAAGACCCTGTTTCAACAAACAAACAAAACAAAACAACCCCCCCCCCAAAAAAACAACACTTTGAAGGAGTTAGAATTGTTTAGAAAAAAAAAAAACTAGATTCTTAATGAAATAATATTTAAAAATCCAATTCTTTACTGAAGGTCATGAAAGATTCTATTTAAAATTAGTTAATATTTTGGTAAGGATTATATGTGCATGACATAGTGAAAAACTATCTTTCTTTCTCCTTTTTTTTTTTTGAGACGGAGTTTCACTCTCGTTGCCCAGGCTGGAGTGCAATGGCGTGATCTCGGCTCACTGCAACAATCTCCACCTCCCGGGTTCAAGCGTGTCTTTCTTTTATTCCTCTTCTCCAGCTGTCTGTTTTCCTCCGTGGAGACAACTACTGGTACTAGTACTGATCCTCTTCTTCCATAGATAGTCTGCATTTGTTTCTTCTAACTCCTCATTGAAAACACAGATGGCAGCATAGCATACTGCACATACTGCCCTATACTTTTACCCCTTTCTTCTTTGCCTTAACAGTATTCCTTAAGCTTTGTTCCGTATTGTGACCTGTAGGGCTGCCTTGTTTTCTCATATACTCACTGTGTAGCATTCCATTCTATGGGTATTCTGTAATTTGCCTAGTTTTCTATTCCTCAGGAATTTAGGTTGTTTTTGCTATCCTATTTTGCTACTATAATGTCTACCAGAATGAATGTTCCTGTTTGCCTCTTACTTCTACTTGTGAAAGTGAGATAATTTCCTAAAAGAGAAATTGCTGGGCCAAAAATATGTGCATTTTGAATTTTGGTAGATTTTGCTAAATTGCCCTGAACACAGGTTGTACCAGTTTAAACTCCCACTGACAGGCATGTTTCTTTTCCCATGTCCTCTTTCAGTTTGTTAAAACCTTTTAAAAGCTTTGCCTATGTGATAGATTTTTTAAAAGTCATCTTATTATGTATTGTTTTACATTTCTGTTATCAGTGAAGTTAAATACTTTTAACATCTTTTAAGTTTCTTTTATGTTTATCTCTGAGTATTATATTTTTGTTCTTTGCCTATTTATCTTTTGAGCTCTTGGGTCTTAGAAATTTTTAAGAACTTTTTATATATTAAATAAATTAACCCTTTGTGATATGTTTCAAATATTTTTTTCTCAACTTGTTTGCATTTTGACTTTGCTTATAATGTTGTTCTGTTGTTTTTGGTTTAAAAAATTTTTTTTTGAAAAGTTTTTAAAATTTATATAATATATATAATATATATAATATATATTATATATATTATATATTATATATATTATATATATTATATATATTATACATATATTATATGCTCTAGGGACCTGCATATATATATATATATATGTGTATATATATATATATTTTTGAGACAGGGTCTTGCTGTGTTGCCCAGGCTGGAGTGCAGTGGCGTGATTATGGCTCACAACAGCCTTGAACTCCCAGGCTCAGGCGATCCTCCCACCTCAGCCTGTTGAGTAGCTGGGACTACAGGGTGCACCACCACACTTGGCTGTTTCCCGCCCCCCCCCCCCCCCATAAAGATGAGGTCTCGCTACGTTGCCCAGGCTGGTCTTGAACTCTTGAGCTCAAGTGATGCATCCACGTCAGCCTCTCAAAGTGTTGGGATTACAGGCGTGAGCCACTGTGCTTGGCTCTTTATTTTTCAAATATGAAAATTCAAGAAGACTTCAGTAGATGTCTTCTTAATTTTTGATTAAATCAGATACAATGGAAGGTCAGGGCTTTGCAGTTTGTTGCTGCTTGGTAAAAGACAAATAGCCATGAATATCCAGCAGGTCAGTAGTTTCTGTCAACATGGCTCTTTTGTAAGTAACAGTTGTGTTGTTGACAGTCATAGATGCTATACCTTTCACTCATTTCCCAGCAAGTCATTTTATTGCCACCATGACTGTTTGCAGTTTAAATGTGTAAAACTTTGCATGCTTTTATTTGATGTGATTGTCAGCATCTTTGAACTTGGGACACTTAAACTTTTTTCTTTCAAGGACTGTGGACAAGCCCAACTTTTATGTCTCACTCTGGATACTTGAGCAGAGATGCATATGGCAGTCCTTACTGAGAGGAAGGAAAGATGGGTGTAATATTGGAAGGCATGAACCTAGGCAGGTCCCTAGAGCATACTTATCTTCTCTACTTATTGTGAGCCTCCTTAACTGTGAGATCTATAACTGTGCTTCTCATGTGCTTGGCCAGTGGATGGTGTTATTCTTTCTAGTTTTCTGTTTACCTTTCTGGAGTCCGAGATCAAAAAAGGATACAAATAAAGCCTGCATTTTGAAAATACCTATTTTTAACTTATTAAGTGGAAACTTTAGGAAGAGTCATTATTACAGAATAATTAGTAAAAAATCACCTTCATTTAGATTCTGCTTTTGGTTATGTAGGTCACGCAGCCTAAGGCAGTGGGAGGGTCTAGGTGTCACCAGTATGGCAGTCAGACGCAGTGACTGTGCTGCCTGTGATTTCCTGTCTGTACCCTGACTGTAATTAAACCAGCACCAGTACCTGTCACTAGGGCACCAGCCACACATCTGAGTATACATGAGTAGAGCTGAACAACCTGAATGTTGGTGCTTTTTATTCCATGCCTGGAGGTTTAGTTTTTTTTTGTTTTTTAAGTACAAGATGGAGACTGAAAGTGAGAGTAGCACTTTAGGGGATGACAGTGTCTTCTGGTTGGAGTCTGAAGTTATAATCCAGGTGACTGACTGTGAAGAGGAAGAAAGGGAAGAGAAGTTCAGGTGATTATGGAATTCACAGTTCCTTTGTCCTGTCCACTCCCTATCCCCACCCGCACCCCTTTTTCTTCTCTGCATTTCAGTCTTTTTTCCAATAAGACTTTCTGTTTTCTGGGGGAAGGTTTGGAGCTAAAGGGAGCAGGTTTTGAGTTGTATATAGCACTCCTCATTCCACAACTTGCCCTGAACTTGTAAAATGCATTTTAAAGGACTTGTTAGAACACCAGGAGGAGAAGGTGTTAGACAGGTTTTGTAGTAGCCTTTCAGGAATTTCAAGTAGAACTCATAATGAACTACTACCCCTTCCTGTATCTGATTTGTATCAAATAGATTTGATCTGAATTTGTATCTAATAGATTTTTCTTCCTCTTTTTCTTGGAATGTGGTGTGTGTGTGTGTGTGTGTGTGTGTGAGTGTGCGTGCGTGCCTGCCTGCCTGCTTTGTTTGCCTTATGCATGGGTATGAAAAATTCCGATTAAGTACAGATTGGTTATTTTGTGGCTTTGATCTTTACCCTTGTCTCTGATCTTGTATCTCGTGCCCCCTTTCCCCCAAATCTCTCTTGGTTTTTGAATCTCTGGTAGTATTAGTAACTTCATAATTGAAGTTTTTAGAGGATGCCTCCTGATGAAGCAGCTCTCAGTTTAGTGTCTGTGGTGAAGAAAGATGTCTTAACCAGTTTGTGAAAACAGAACCAATGTTTCATTCATTCTGTTGTACTGTTGCAAATTTTAGGGGGCTTTATTCTGGCTTTTCTTTTTCATTCAGAGTTAGCGATGTAATACCTTTGAGTATCACAAAAATCTCTTGATGAAGTTTGAAGTTTGTTGCTGCATATTATCACTGCCACTCACATGTGCAATTAAACATCTTTTATAAGTTTACCTATGAGAACTTGTATAGGTGAATATACTGTTTTCATCAGATACTGTCTTTGTGTTTAATGCTGAAAAAAAGTTTCTCCTTTTCTCGAGTCAAAGGATTTCTTTAACCACAAATTTTATTTTTTAAAGTCTAGGTTAAATGATGGAAGGGATTGAATATTGGGAACTCTTGATAACCCTCACTAAATTTTTTACTCAGGGGTTCAAATAAATGAGAAGTATATTTAAAATTTTAAAAGAATAATTTTCAGAGTATAAAAATGAATTATTAGCATATGATTATTTTTTGTCTGAACTTTTGTCTCATTTTCCCATAATTTTATCTAGCCTTTCAAATTTGAGTAAGTCCCTTCCCTTCCAAGGTATGCTAATTGTTAGTCACATGTTCTGCTTTTTAATATGGTTTGTGTCTTGCTAACAATGAGTAGGACTGAAGTATTTGTTTTGCTTGTAATAAAACTTTTTGACCTGGTATTCAAATTATAGAAGTTATTTGGGTATTTGTCAAAGGAAGAAACAACTTGGAACTTATTTCATTGTTGTTTTTATGACAGATTTGGTACTGTAATCCTAGATTTACTTGTAAGGCAGTGGGCGTCTCTCTGGGATTTTCTTTTGACAGTTAAAAGCAAATTTGTGTAAGGATGAGCTCTTCTTTTCCTTGGGAGTATGTGACAGCATTTTCACTCTGAGAAACTGAGCTAGTGATGTGTTGTTTAAGGAAACTATGATACCATAGGGCATTTGTCTTCTGTTTATGTTTCCTATCTGAATAGCACCATGGCTCTCCTAAATCAATTATATCTTTGTGATTTGATCTGATTTTATTTACAAATGTAACAAAGAGGTCTGGGCAAGGCCCAATTTCATGTAGTGTCTCTCACGCATTCAGCAGTGAGGCATGAGGAAATGTGGCAGCAGAGTGGTTTCACAACCTCGTGGTGGTGTTCCTGCCGAGATGCCCTACAGGAAAATGGAGGCATGGGTGTGGAAGGGGAAGGGTCGGATAGGAGTTGCAGCTGTAACCTTGGGAGGACCAAATAGTAGACTCAGTGTGGTATGACAGTTGTTTTTGTAAAATCAATGTAATAATTTTAAAAATGTCTTACTGTGTTTTTATAAAAATCTCTGCAAATACATGTGACATCAAGCTGTCGTATTGGTTACATTTCCATTCACATACACACACACAGCTGAGATGAGGGCAAAAGATTGTGCACTTTTCTTTTTCCCTGAATAGCTTGTAAACTACATTTTAAATGCACTCTTAAAAGCCTGCTTTTGTGTAACTTAAGGCACCATGGCTAAGAGAGTAAAGTCATACCACACCTAGAATGTAGGCTTCTGGTGCTTCCAGGTGCCATCTGCTTTAGGAGGAAGTAGTCTCAGAGACAAGTTAATGTTTGTCCAGTAGCTTTTGAAATAGCATTTATTTTTGGACTCAGTTGGAGGAAAGGATCCTTTTTATTAACACTCTTGCACTATGGGAAGTTGCCGGTCTCCTTCATGATGGTAGTTTAAATTTGTCTGCCATTGACTCACAGATCTTTCATTTTCTGATTTCTTATTTGTAGTGTGAAGCTAGTAATCGGTATTATTACCTACCTTGTCATTGTGGTAAAATAGTTATTAGACTAGAATATTTAGTCCTTAGAATAAAATAGTTCCTAGAGATGATTAGAAAAATCCATCCCTGGATAAGAAGGAGGAATATAAGGCAGAAAAGGAAAAACATAAATGTTTTAATTCTATCAAGAAAGAAAAACTTTACTTAGAAATTGTTATATGTAATGTACTAGGCCATATATATGCTTTATATAGTGTATCAGTTAACTGCTTATCACTCCTATAAAGCAGGTATCATTTTTCCTGTTTCCTCGGTGAGGAATTTATGGCTCAGAGAGTCACACAGCCCACATTTGTCATGGTGGAGCAAAATTTTGCAAGTGGTAGCACAAAAATTTGAACCCAGATGTAACTGACTTTGAAAGTGAAGACTTTAATGAAAGATTTTTGGGGCTATCTTCTGCTAAATGCTATTTTCTGCTAAGTGATAACTTACAAGAGGCTACAGCTGATATCTCAAGTTTTGAAATTCCTTTTTTTTGAGGAGGTTATGAGCATCAATGATATATAGATTATGTGACCATCATAAAAATGAAGTAATGAACACAATAATGTGACTTTTAAAAAATGTGACCTCTAGGACACCTAGGAATCATGAAAGGTTCTAGTTCTTTGGCATTTGAAGGTAGAAATGTTTATCATATGATTTTGTTTAGACTTCCCTAATACCACGTTATGGGCTGATAGACAGCCTGGCAAATATGACATATAATTTGAAGCAGCTACAGAGATGATATAGTGCTTAATTGAACCATATTTTTGATCAGGATCTGTAGATGCCCACATCGCTGATCTTCACGTATATCTCCATTATTAAGGCAATTCATTTTAAGTGACGAGAAAGTTCTGACTTTAGTTAAACTGGATGATTTGGTGAACATATTTTAATTGGGGGAGACAATGCCTTTATTCATTTATAGCATTATAGAACTAATGATACTTCATGCACTAGACTCGTTGGTTGGTTGCATTATTCATCCTCTACCTCAGGGGTTCCCAACCCCTGGACCGTGGACCAGTTATCTTATTTGGAAGGATGCCACAAGTTAGAAGCTATTGTGGCAGTCTAAGTAGGTAATAAGGGTCTTGACTATGGTATTGTACATCTTCTAGGCTCAAAACAGCTTTGAACTCCCAGGCCCAGGCGATCAGATCAGATCTAGATGATTTCTTTTAATGGCTCATTTCCCCTGGAAGCCCATAAAACAATTTCAAGATTTTCTGTTTTTATTACTCTGCCTGTTCTTTTATCTTCTGCAGAAATTCTTGATTTCAGGCTTCCCAGCCAGTTTTAATGATCCTGGAAGTACAGAGAGGTAGTATTAACAATTAACTGAGGCTGGGCATGGTGGCTCACACCTGTAATCCCAGCACTTTGGGAGGCTGAGGCAGGCAGATCACCTGAGGTCAGGAGTTTGAGATCAGCCTGGCCAACATGGTGAAACCCTGTCTCTACTAAAAATACAAAAATTAGCTGGGTGTGGTGGCGGGTTCCTGTAATCCCAGCTATTTGGGAGGCTGAGGCAGGAGAATTGCTTGAACCTGGGAGGTAGAGATTGCAGTGAGCCGAGATTATGGCACTGCATTCCAGCCTGGGTGACAAAATGAGACTCCATCTCAAAAACAAACAAACCTCAACAAACAAAAAAACCACACAAAAAAACCAAAACAAAAAAACCCAATTAACTGTATGTCCATAAATACCAGTATCACACCCAGGCCCATTTTATACTGTGTGGCTTTTCAAAGGCACCACACCTTTAATAACCTATTACTTATGATGTCAAAAAAGATGTATATTTTGCCCAAAAAGCTACAACTTATATTGTTTTGTAACCTTGAAGAAACATGTGGGATTTAGTTTAGCCCCTAAAATATTATTTTAAAAAATTATTTTTAATTTTAGGGGGTTCATAGTGGGTGTATATTTTTATGGGGTACATGAGATGTTTTGATATAGGCACACAATGTGTAATAATCATATCATGGAAGATGGGGTAACCATCCCCTCATGATGGGATATCCATCCCCTCAAGCATTTACCCTTTGTTTTATAAACAATCCAATTATACTCTTTTAATTATTTTTCAGTGTACAATTAAATTATTATTGACTATAGTCACCCTATTGTGCTATCAAATACTAGGCCTTATTCATTTATTCTAACTACTTTTTGGACCCATTAACTATCCCCACCAACCTCCCACTATGCCCCCACCACCCTTCCCAGCCTCTGGTAACCATCCTTCTACTCTCTGTGTCCATGAGTTTAATTGTTTTGATTTTTAGATCACACAAATAAGTGAGAACATGTGATGTTTGTCTTTCCGTGCCTGGCTTATTTCACTTAACATAATGACCTCTAGCTCCAACCATGTTGTTGCAAATGACTAAATCTCATTATTTTTTATGACTGAATAGTATTCCATTGGGTATAAGTACCACATTTTCTTTATCCATTCATCCATTGATGGACACTTAGGTTGCTTTCAGATCTTGGCTATTGTGAACAGTGCTGCAACAAATATGGGAGTGCAGATACCTCTTCAGTAGACTGATTTCCTTTCATTTGGGTATATGTCCAACAGTGGGATGGCTAGATCATATGGTAGCTCTATTTTTAGTTTTTTTGAGGAACTTCCAAACTTTTCTTCATAGTAGTTGCCTAATTTACATTCCTGCCAACAATGTGTGAGGGTTCCCATTTCTCCACATTGTTGCTGGCATTTGTTATTGCCTTTCTTTTGGATATAAGCCATTTTAACTGGGGTGAGATGATCTCTCACTGTAGTTTTGATTTGCATTTCTCTGATGATCAGTGATGTTGAGCACTTTTTCCTACGCTTGTTTGCCATTTGTTGCCGTCTTTTGAGAAATGCCTGTTCAAATCTTTTGCCCATTTTTAAATCGGATTATTACATTTTTTCCTATAGAGTTGTTTGGGCTCCTTATATATTCTGGTTATTAATCCCTTTTTGCAAATATTTTCTCCCTTGCTGTGGGTTGTCTCTTCACTTTGTTGATTGTTTTCTTTGCTGTGTAGAAGCTTCTAAAATATTCTTTTAACAGTAAGTATAACATTCACCCAACATACTCTCATCAGTGAATTTAATAGTAATCAGCAAAGTCTGATATGAACATCCCTTAATCTCAGAACATTTTAGGCAGTAATGGAGTCTAGCCATTAGGCTGTCTTCATAATCTGTGAAATGAATCTGTCTTAACCATGAGGCATGCCAGTACAAGACTTTCTTGGTATTTTAGTAATTAAGCCCTTTGGGATGGAGTCCAAGGTGGGCCTTTCTTCTATCTATCTGTATGAGTATTTTGATGTTCAAGAAAGGCCCTAGAGTACAGAAACTATATAGACCTGTATAAAAGTTCCTGGTTATTAGGTTGTTTAATTGAAGTTAAAAAGTTTAAACCCAAACCTAATTTTTCTAACTCTTGCATTTCACTTTGGCACTGAACTCTCTTAAATAGTCAATGGGACTTTCAAAAATAAATTGAAATCCCTGAAACATTTAAAGCTCTATTTATAAATTAGTTAATTTTCTTTTTTTTTAATTAAATATGTCAAGTGACTAGCTTAGCAAGATGATATTCAGAGCAGGCAAAACCTTCCCAGATACTTAATTTTGGAAGTTGCGCTATACTTTTCTTTACATTAATGATTAGTTTCCATTTCCATGTTCTCATAATCATACATGTATTTTCTCTATTTGAAAATAAAATGATTTCTTTCACCCAGGTTTTCTCTCTCTCTCTCTTTCTGTGTATGTATGTTTGTGTTTTAAATCATGGTTCTCTCTTCTCCTCTACTTCTCTTCCTTATAAAATAAGATCTTTAGGAAACTTTAACTTCCTCCTTCTGTCAGTCTCATACTTCTAGATGAGACTTTTGAAACTTTTATTCACCCATTCTGCCTCCGTCAGTTTAATGTTTTTTGCTTTTCATTCAGATTTAATTATTTGTGTCATTTTAAAATTATTATTATACTTTAAGTTTTAGGGTACATGTGCACAACGTGCAGGTTTGTTACATATGTATACATGTGCCATGTTGGTGTGCTACACCCATTAACTCGTCATTTACATTAGGTATATCTCCTAATGCTATCCCTCTCCTCTCCCCTCACCCCACAACAGTCCCCGGTGTGTGATGTTCCCCTTCCTGTGTCCAAGTGTTCTCATTGTTCAATTCCCACCTATGAGTAAGAACATGTGGTGTTTGGTTTTTTGTCCTTGTGATAGTTTGCTGAGAATGATAGTTTCCAGCTTCATCCATGTCCCTACAAAGGACATGAACTCATCATTTTTTATGGCTGCATAGTATTCCATGGTGTATATGTGCCACATTTTCTTAATCCAGTCTATCATTGTTGGACATTTGGGTTGGTTCCAAGTCTTTGCTATTGTGAATAGTGCCACAATAAACATACGTGTGCATGTGTCTTTATAGCAGCATGATTTATAATCCCTTGGGTATCTACCCAGTAATGGGATTGCTGGGTCAAATGGTATTTCTAGTTCTAGGTCCCTGAGGAATTGCCACACCTACTTCCACAGTGGTTGAACTAGTTTACAGTCCCACCAACAGTGTGTCATTGTTTAGTGTTTATGTTGCTTCTTCTCTGTATCACATTCTATCTTAATGTATCAGTTTTGGATCATTTGTATTTGCTTGATACGTTCTTAAGTATTTTTGTTCAGTTAAGTTCTCTGGGTGATATTCTCTGATTTCTTGTATAAGCTCAAATGCCAATCTGTTTTTTTCTTTTCCTTTGTAGGTAACATGTTCTTTTTGCCAGACTACTTGTTAAGAGTTTCTTTTTTATTGTTATGTATATTTTGTTACCCGTTCTTTAGTTTGGAGCTTAGTGAGTTCTTTAGTTTGGAACTTAGTGACTTTCAGTCTACAGAGTCAAACCTTTGTGTTAGGGAAGAAATTTTTTTGTTTCCTATTATTGCCTTTGCCTCTATTAAGTCCCCTTAATCTTTTATTTTATGATATATTTCTTTTTACATTTTACTTTGTGAATTGAAGTTTTTTTGTACTTGTTCTCTTAGCTAATTTCATCATCTTTTTTAATTGTTCAAATTCAATTTGAGTAGATAAATTATTTTTAAGGGTTCTTCACGTATAGATACATACACACAAGGTATTTTTATAATAAATTTAGGTTATTTTCTTTCTTTTTGAGCTTTGGAGCTTTATTCATTCAGTGTACATGTTCTGTTTTATTCTGACTGTTCAGAACCTATCTTTTAACTGCTAAGCAAAGTATCTGCGCTTCTTTGCCCTTTCCCCTGCTGTGTTTTCTTCAGTAGCCCCCATGATGCATATGGCTCTGCCTTGCTTGTCTTAGGTGCACACACCCACATTAGGAACCCTAGTCCTTCTGGTCAGTTGTTAAATTACTTTACAGGGTAATTTTCCAGTTTTTGTTAGTACCCTGGGGGCAAGCATCTCTCTTGTTGTGGAAAGGGGTGGGGTATAGCCTTTGAACTTCTGTTTTTCTCTTTAGGTCAGTATGATACCACTTGCTTTTAAGTTTTTCAGTCCTTTAGTCTTTCAGAAGTGTATCAAAGTCTGATCTCTGGCCTTCTGGTGCCATCCATACCATTCTGTTAAGGATTTATTTTTTCCTATTTAACTTAATGATTTTTGAGACACTTGGAGAAGGAGAGATTTGCTTCCTCACATATATGCAGTCTAGGATTGGAAGTCCACTGGGAAGTTTTTTTCATAGGTTTTGAGAGGAAACTTTTCTGCAGGGAACATTCACTGAGGCAGAATCGTGGTGCCTTTCATGCAATTTGGTGGGTCTTAGGAGTGTGAATGGCTGCTTCAGTGTCCTCTTCAGCTGGCAGGTGGGGTCTTCCAGAAAAAAATAGTTTACCACATCAGGAATGATGAAGATATGGTCAAGCATTCCACTTTTCCTATCTGCAAAACAGGGCTTAAAATAGTATATCAAACAATAACTAGTTAGAAGATACAATGGAAGAAAAAGTGCCACTTTCAGGAGCAACAAAGATGAGATACCAGAAATAAACTTAACAACAAACTCTAAAACCTACATGATAAAAATGTAAAACATCATTGAAGAACATAAAAGAAGTTTGGAACAATTGAAGAATATGTCTTCTTCATAACTGGAAATACACAGCACCATAAAGATGTTAGTTTAAGTTAATTTGTAAATTTAATGTGATGATAAGAATCCTTTTTAAAAAACTAAATAAATTGATCTTGGCTAAATAATTTAACCAAGAAACTTTGTAGGAAAAAGAAAAAGAACAAGGGTAGTGGATATAGAGGACTTTTGCAACTAGATGTTGTATTGTGAAGTCTTAGTCTCAGTAATTAAAACCCACTGGTTGTGGGACATGAAGAGAAGTATTATGGGGTAGAATGGAAATCCTAGAAAATATACCCACGTTCATAGGAATATTTAGATATGGTAAAGATGGCTTCTTAAAAGCCAATGGAGATGATATGTACTATTCAGTAAATAGTTTTGGAGAAACTGAATATTCACCTGTGGAAGTAAAGAAAATAGGAATCCTACCTCATACCAAGGATGAATTACAAATGATCAAAGATTTAAATGTACTAAATGAAAACATAAAAAATTTTTTAAGGCCGGGTGCAGTGACTCATGTCTGTAATCCCAGCATTTTGGTAGGCTAAAGTGGCAGGATCCCTTGAGGCCAGGAGTTTGAAACCAGCCTAGTCAACATAGCAAGACCCCGTCACTACAAAAGAAAAATAAAAAACTTAGCCTGGCATGGTGGTACCTGCCTGTAGTCACAGGTACTCAGGAGACTGAAGTGGGAGGATCTCTTGAGCCCAGGAGTTTGAGGCTATAGTAAGCTACAATTACACCACCGCACTCCAGCCCTGGTGATAGAGCGAGACCCTGTCTCCAGAAAAAAAAAAAAGGTAATAGAAAACATAGAGAATTAACACAATTTTTTTTGTATAATAGGAAGGCATTTTGAACTATGATTTAAAGCAGTAAAAGAAAAAGCCATGAAGGAAAGGGTTGAGAAATGAGGCTACATAAAACAAAAAACATCTACATTACATAAAATATCTACATTACAATATATAAAACATCTGCATTACAAAAAACAAAGTAAGCAAGGACATATGACGACCTGGGAAAAATACCTGAAACTCATATTACAGATGAAGGATTAATCTCCTTGATATACAAAGAACTAAAAATGGTTAAGAAAAAGTCCAACAACCCAATAGAAAAATGGGCTAATATATAAAAATAATTTTTTTACTGTTGAAAATTTGTTTTTCAGATATACTTGTACATATATAGAATGACATAGAAATGCACAAACTTATTGTAGCATTGTTTGTAATTGCAGTAGATTGGAAAGAATTTATTCAAGTACTCATCAGTAGGGGATTAGTTAAATAAATTAAGGAATAGCTACACAGGGGAACATTATATAGTTGTAAAAACAGCAAAGAAGTTCTATGTATTGATATGGAAAGTCTCCAGGAAAAGCTAGAGGAAAACAAGGTATACAACAATGTGTAAACCTACTAAGAAGCAGCATATTTACACATTGCTTTTATACTCTGTGTGGCTGTATTTTTTCATACATATGAATAATTTATGTGTGAATATATGCAGCTATAGTAATAAAGTTTAGAAGACTATATTGGAAATTGATTACCTTGGCAGGTAGAGAATTTAATGGGTTGGAATTGGGCAGATTGGAGACAGGGATGGGAATAATTTTTCTTTATATGCCTTTTTGATTTGTGTATGGTTCAATTGTAATACATATGAAGAATTATAGTATATAAGACATTTTGAGTGGGAAGTGACCAAAACTGAATTCCAACTGGCTTCAGCAAACCTCTGTTCCATAGTCACCACCAATATAACTGTCCCCATCAGTGTTAGAGGGTTAGTTTCTTTATTTTTTAGGAATTCTGGGAATATTAGATTTATGTAAGTGATTATTAGTCCATATAGGCTAACCAGAACAGAGTTCCTGTATTTTAAGAGGCTTTACAATTTAATTTATTAATATCCTTTGAAAAGTAGGAAAATTTATTGCACCCTATGATAAACAGATAATGGCTTTTATCAGTTCCAGGCACACAGAACGCTGGTAGTCTCAGATTTATATCATCAGCCATGGGTAAAATGAATAGAGAACACCAAACTGAGCACTTAGGACATATCTCAGCTGTTCTCTCCAGTGGAATTGAGGCATATTTGTACACAGACAGACAAAAATTGACCAACAAACCAAATTCTCTGTTGCTAATAGAGAGTAGATATCAAATGGTCTGACCATAAAATGGACTTCCAGCCATTGTTGCCACCAGTGGATAGTAACTGGCGACAACTGTTGCAGAGCCAGAACCAAATTTGGCGAAGAATAAGAAATAAACAAAAACCGATCGGAAGAATAGAAAGAGAAAGATATCCTGCTTGGAATTTATTCCAGGGATGAAGAAAAGATATTCCTGGGAGTGAACAGTCCCTGAGGTGCAGTTCCTGGGTAATATGCTATATTTGTCTTGAGAAGGAAATCCGCTTGGACTTCTCTGTGGAACTTCAACATTGTCAAGTGTAATTTTTCATAAGTTATGAGCAAGAATCTCATACAAATAAAGTGAATATGTGACAGATATTTACATAATTTCTTAGTGAGGGAAACAGCAAGATGATAAGGCTGGTTCCCATAATCTTTCAATTTGGGGGAAGTAGTTTTCTCTCCTATTTTTCATTTTCATTGAATGCATTCAGGTTTAAGTCTGAAGATGTTTTACAGAAAACTCTGGTAAAAAATACAGCAGTAGGTTACTTAGGTTTTATGGTTGGCAGCCCTTAACTACAGCTTTTTTGTTAGATATGAAACTACAATCAAACACTTTAAGGATAAAATTTGTCCATAATTTTAAAAGCATAGAACAAGAGAGTCAAATAAATGGATACTAAATTTCTTATTGAGTTGGTTCATCATTGCATGGCCCATAATGTATATATAAATATAATTTTTATACCTCTTAAACTGTGTAACATTTACCAATAAGCTTTTACACTTTGAGGTATAACACATGTAATAAAGTCTACAAATCATGAATGTACAGCTTGATAAATTTATACAAAATATATACCCAGATAATCACAACCCAATCAAGGTATAGATTATTTCTAGCACACACAAAACCTTTGACCCTTCTAGTCAGTACTTCTCCCAAAGGTAACTTATTCTGACTTTGTCACAATAGATTAATTTAGCCTGTTCTTGAACTTAATGCCAATAGAATTATATAGCATGTACTCTAATGTCTGACTTCTGTTGCACAACATTTATGAAATTCATCTACTTTTTGCAAATTCCTTTTTATTTATGAGTAGTAGTCTATTGTATGAAAAATATTAAAACTAGTATTGTTGATGTATTTTTTCTCTTAATAAATAATTGTATATAGTGGTATATGTAAATACACTTGATTTTTTTTACATATTGACCATGTAAACCAGTGATCTTGCTAATGTATTAATTCTAAATTGCTTATAGAGTCTTTTAGATTGTTTATTTACATGTTATGTCTTCAAATAAAAATGTTTTCTTTTCCAATTTTTTTTAATTATTATACTTTAAGTTTTAGGGTACATGTGCACAATGTGCAGGTTAGTTACATACGTATACATGTGCCATGCTGGTGCGCTGCACCCACTAACTCGTCATCTAGCATTAGGTATATCTCCCAATGCTATCCCTCCCCCCTCCCCCCACCCCACAACAGTCCCCAGAGTGTGATGTTCCCCTTCCTATGTCCATGTGTTCTCATTGTTCAGTTCCCACCTATGAGTGAGAATGTGCGGTGTTTGGTTTTTTGTTCTTGAGATAGTTTACTGAGAATGATGATTTCCAATTTCATCCATGTCCCTACAAAGGACATGAACTCATCATTTTTTATGGCTGCATAGTATTCCATGGTGTATATGTGCCACATTTTCTTAATCCAGTCTATCATTGTTGGACATTTGGGTTGGTTCCAAGTCTTTGCTATCATGAATAATGCCGCAATAAACATACGTGTGCATGTGTCTTTATAGCAGCATGATTTATAGTCCTTTGGGTATATACCCAGTAATGGGATGGCTGGGTCAAATGGTATTTCTAGTTCTAGATCCCTGAGGAATCACCACACTGACTTCCACAATGGTTGAACTAGTTTACAGTCCCACCAACAGTGTAAAAGTGTTCCTATTTCTCCGCATCCTCTCCAGCACCTGTTGTTTCCTGACTTTTTAATGATTGCCATTCTAACTGGTGTGAGATGGTATCTCACTGTGGTTTTGATTTGCATTTCTCTGATGGCCAGTGATGACGAGCATTTTTTCATGTGTTTTTTTGCTGCATAAATGTCTTCTTTTGCGAAGTGTCTGTTCATGTCCTTCGCCCACTTTTTGATGGGGTTGTTTGTTTTTTTCTTGTAAATTTGTTTGAGTTCATTGTAGATTCTGGATATTAGCCCTTTGTCAGACGAGTAGGTTGCAAAAATTTTCTCCCATTTTGTAGGTTGCCTGTTCACTGTGATGGTAGTTTCTTTTGCTGTGCAGAAGCTCTTTAGTTTAATTAGATCCCATTTGTCAATTTTGGCTCCTGTTGCCGTTGCTTTTGGTGTTTTAGACATGAAGTTCTTGCCCATGCCTATGTCCTGAATGGTAATGCCTAGGTTTTCTTCTAGGGTTTTTATGGTTTTAGGTCTAACGTTTAAGTCTTTAATCCATCTTGAATTGATTTTTGTATCAGGTGTAAGGAAGGGATCCAGTTTCAGCTTTCTACATATGGCTAGCCAGTTTTCCCAGCACCATTTATTAAATAGGGAATCCTTTCCCCATTGCTTGTTCTTCTCAGGTTTGTCAAAGATCAGATAGTTGTAGATATGCGGCATTATTTCTGAGGGCTCTGTTCTGTTCCATTGATCTATATCTCTGTTTTGGTACCAGTACCATGCTGTTTTGGTTACTGTAGGCTTGTAGTATAGTTTGAAGTCAGGTAGTGTGATGTCTCCGGCTTTGTTCTTTTGGCTTAGGATTGACTTGGCGTTGCGGGCTCTTTTTTGGTTCCATATGAACTTTAAAGTAGTTTTTTCCAATTCTATGAGGAAAGTCATTGGTAGCTTGATGGGGGGATGGCATTGAATCTGTAAATTACCTTGGGCAGTATGGCCATTTTCACGATACTGATTCTTCCTATCCATGAGCATGGAATATTCTTCCATTTGTTTGTATCCTCTTTTATTTCCTTGAGCAGTGGTTTGTAGTTCTCCTTGAAGAGGTCCTTCACATCCCTTGTAAGTTGGATTCCTAGGTATTTTATTCTCTTTGAAGCAATTGTGAATGGGAGTTCACTCATGATTTGGCTCTCTGTTTGTCTGTTATTGGTGTATAAGAATGCTTGTGATTTTTGTACATTGATTTTGTATCCTGAGACTTTGCTGAAGTTGCTTATCAGCTTAAGGAGATTTTGGGCTGAGACAATGGGGTTTTCTAGATATACAATCATGTCGTCTGCAAACAGGGACAATTTGACTTCCTCTTTTCCTAATCGAATACCCTTTATTTCCTTCTCCTGCCTAATTGCCCTGGCTGGAACTTCCAACACTATGTTGAATAGGAGTGGTGAGAGAGGGCATCCCTGTCTTGTGCCAGTTTTCAAAGGGAATGCTTCCAGTTTTTGCCCATTCAGTATGATATTGGCTGTGGGTTTGTCGTAGATAGCTCTTATTATTTTGAGATACGTCCCTTCAATACCTAATTTATTGAGAGTTTTTAGCATGAAGGGCTGTTGAATTTTGTCAAAGGCCTTTTCTGCATCTATTGAGATAATCATGTGGTTTTTGTCTTTGGTTCTGTTTATATGCTGGATTACATTTATTGATTTGTGTATTGAACCAGCCTTGCATCCCAGGGATGAAGCCCACTTGATCATGGTGGATAAGCTTTTTGATGTGCTGCTGGATTTGGTTTGTCAGTATTTTATTGAGGATTTTTGCATCAATGTTCATCAAGGATATTGGTCTAAAATTCTCTTTTTTGGTTGTGTCTCTGCCCGGCTTTGGTATCAGGATGATGCTGGCCTCGTAAAATGAGTTAGGGAGGATTCCCTCTTTTTTTATTGATTGGAATAGTTTCAGAAGGAATGGTACCAGTTTCTCCTTGTACCTCTGGTAGAATTCGGCTGTGAATCCATCTGGTCCTGGACTCTTTTTGGTTGGTAAGCTATTGATCATTGCCACAATTTCAGATCCTGTTATTGGTCTATTCAGAGATTCAACTTCTTCCTGGTTTAGTCTTGGGAGAGTGTATGTGTCAAGGAATTTATCCATTTCTTCTAGATTTTCTAGTTTATTTGCGTAGAGGTGTTTGTAGTATTCTCTGATGGTAGTTTGTATTTCTGTGGGATCAGTGGTGATATCCCCTTTATCATTTTTTATTGCGTCTATTTGATTCTTCTCTCTTTTTTTCTTTATTAGTCTTGCTAGCAGTCTATCAATTTTGTTGATCCTTTCAAAAAACCAGCTCCTGGATTCATTAATTTTTTGAAGGGTTTTTTGTGTCTCTATTTCCTTCAGTTCTGCTCTGATTTTAGTTATTTCTTGCCTTCTGCCAGCTTTTGAATGTGTTTTCTCTTGCTTTTCTAGTTCTTTTAATTGTGATGTTAGGGTGTCGATGTTGGATCTTTCCTGCTTTCTCTTGTGGGCATTTAGTGCTATAAATTGCCCTCTACACACTGCTTTGAATGCTTCCCAGAGATTCTGGTATGTTGTGTCTGTGTTCTCGTTGGTTTCAAAGAATATCTTTATTTCTGCCTTCATTTCGTTATGTACCCAGTAGTCATTCAGGAGCAGGTTGTTCAGTTTCCATGTAGTTGAGCAGTTTTGAGTGGGATTCTTAATCCTGAGTTCTAGTTTGATTGCACTGTGGTCTGAGAGATAGTTTGTTATAATTTGTGTTCTTTTACATTTGCTGAGGAGAGCTTTACTTCCAAGTATGTGGTCAATTTTGGAATGGGTGTGGTGTGGTGCTGAAAAAAATGTATGTTCTGTTGATTTGGGGTGGAGAGTTCTGTAGATGTCTATTAGGTCCGCTTGGTGCAGAGCTGAGTTCAATTCCTGGGTATCCTTGTTGACTTTCTGTCTTGTTGATCTGTCTAATGTTGACAGTGGGGTGTTAAAGTCTCCCATTATTAATGTGTGGGAGTCTAAGTATCTTTTTAGGTCACTCAGGACTTGCTTTATGAATCTGGGTGCACCTGTATTGGGTGCATATATATTTAGGATAGTTAGCTCTTCTTGTTGAATTGATCCCTTTACCATTATGTAATGGCCTTCTTTGTCTCTTTTGATCTTTGTTGGTTTAAAGTCTGTTTTATCAGAGACTAGGATTGCAACCCCTGCCTTTTTTTGTTTTCCATTTGCTTGATAGATCTTCCTCCATCCTTTTATTTTGAGCCTGTGTGTGTCTCTGCACGTGAGATGGGTGTCCTCAATACAGCACACTGATGGGTCTTGACTCTTTATCCAATTTTCCAGTCTGTGTCTTTTAATTGGAGCATTTAGCCCGTTTACGTTTAACGTTAATATTGTTATGTGTGAATTTGATCCTGTCATTATGATGTTAGCTGGTTATTTTGCTCGTTAGTTGATGCAGTTTCTTCCTAGTCTCGATGGTCTTTACATTTTGTCATGATTTTGCAGCGGCTGGTACCGGTTGTTCCTTTCCATGTTTAGTGCTTCCTTCAGGAGCTCTTTTAGTGCCTGCCTTTGGTGACAAAATCTCTCAGCATTTGCTTGTCTGTAAAGTATTTTATTTGTCCTTCACTGATGAAGCTTAGTTTGGCTGGATATGAAATTCTGGGTTGAAAATTCTTTTCTTTAAGAATGTTGAATATTGGCCCCCACTCTCTTCTTGCTTGTAGAGTTTCTGCCGAGAGATCCGCTGTTAGTCTGATGGGCTTCCCTTTTAGGGTAACCCGACCTTTCTCTCTGGCTGCCCTTAACATTTTTTCCTTCATTTCAACTTTGGTGAATCTGACAATTATGTGTCTTGGAGTTGCTCTTCTCGAGGAGTATCTTTGTGGCGTTCTCTGTATTTCCTGAATCTGAATGTCGGCCTGCCTTGCTAGATTGGGTAAGTTCTCCTGGATAATATCCTGCAGAGTGTTTTCCAACTTGGTTCCATTCTCCTTGTCACTTTCAGGTACACCAATCAGACGTAGATTTGGTGTTTTCACATAGTCCCATATTTCTTGGAGGCTTTGCTCATTTCTTTTTATTCTTTTTTCTCTAAACTTCCCTTCTCGCTTCATTTCATTCATTTCATCTTCCATTGCTGATACCCTTTCTTCCAGTTGATCGCATCGGCTCCCGAGGCTTCTGCATTCTTCACATAGTTCTCGAGCCTTGGTTTTCAGCTCCATCAGCTCCTTTAAGCACTTCTCTGTATTGGTTATTCTAGTTATACATTCTTCTAAATTTTTTTCAAAGTTTTCAACTTCTTTGCCTTTGGTTTGAATGTCCTCCCATAGCATGGAGTAATTTGATCGTCTGAAGCCTTGTTCTCTGAGCTCGTCAAAGTCATTCTCCGTCCTGCTTTGTTCCGTTGCTGGTGAGGAACTGCGTTCCTTTGGAGGAGGAGAGGCGCTCTGCTTTTTAGAGTTTCCAGTTTTTCTGCTCTGTTTTTCCCCATGTTTGTGGTTTTATCTACTTTTGGTGTTTGATGATGGTGATGTACAGATGGGTTTTTGGTGTGGATGTCCTTTCTGTTTGTTAGTTTTCCTTCTAACAGACAGGTTCCTCAGCTGCAGGTCTGTGGGAGTACCCGGCCATTTGAGGTGTCAGTCTGCCCCTGCTTGGGGGTGCCTCCCAGTTAGGCTGCTCGGGGGTCAGGGGTCAGGGACCCACTTGAGGAGGCAGTCTGCCCGTTCTCAGATCTCCAGCTGCGTGCGGGGAGAACCACTGCTCTCTTCAAAGCTGTGAGACAGGGACATTTAAGTCTGCAGAGGTTACTGCTGTCTTTTTATTTGTCTGTGCCCTGCCCCCAGAGGTGGAGCCTACAGAGGCAGGCAGGCCTCCTTGAGCTGTGGTGGGCTCCACCCAGTTCGAGCTTTCTGGCTGCTTTGTTTACTTAAGCAAGCCTGCGCAATGGTGGGCGCCCCTACCCCAGCCTTGCTGCCGCCTAGCAGTTTGATCTCAGACTGCTGTGCTAGCAATCAGCGAGACTCCGTGGGCGTAGGACCCTCCGAGCCAGGTGCGGGATATAATCTCCTGGTGCGCCATTTTTTAAGCCCGTTGGAAAAGCGCAGTATTCGGGTGGGAGTGAACCGATTTTCCAGTTGCCGTCTGTCACCCCTTTCTTTGACTAGGAAAGGGAACTCCCTGACCCCCTGGGCTTCCCAAGTGAGGCAATGCCTCACCCTGCTTTGGCTTATGCACGGTGCGCGCACCCACTGTCCTGCGCCCACTGTCTGGCACTCGCTAGTGAGATGAACCTGGTACCTCAGATGGAAATGCAGAAATCACCCGTCCTCTGCGTCGCTCACGCTGGGAGCTGTAGACCGGAGCTGTTCCTATTCGGCCATCTTGGCTCCTCTTTCTTTTCCAATTTTTACATTTTTTCTTGCTTTTTTCCCCAAGTGAATAAGACCTCAAGTACAGTGTTGAATAGAAGACAACATTCTTGATTTTTTCATGATCTCAGTGGGAAATCATTTAGTATTTCAGTGTTAAGTGTGATGCTTAGCTGTATTTGTGTTTTTTAATAATTTTCATTAAAATATTTTAAAGAGTTTATGAATAGGTATTAAATTTCACCTATTGAAATCATATGTGATGGATTACATTTATTGATTTGCATATGTTGAACCAGACTTGCATCCCAGGAATGAAGCCGACTTGATCGTGGTGGATAAGCTTTTTGATGTGCTGCTGGATTCGATTTTCCAGTATTTTATTGAGGATTTTTGCATCAATGTTCATCAGAGGTATTGGCCTGAAGTTTTCTTTTTTGGTTGTGTTTCTTTCTGGTTTTGGTATCAGGATGATGCTGGCTTCATAAAACGAGTTAGGGAGGAGTCCCTCCTTTTTAATTGTTTGGAGTGGTTTCAGAAGGAATGGTACCAGCTCCTCTTTGTACCTCTTGTAAAATTTGGCTGTGAATCCGTCTGGTCCTGGGCTTTTCTTTCTTTTTTTTTTTGGTTGGTCTATTAATTACTGCCTCAATTTCAGAACTTGTTATTGGTCTATTCAGGGATTCAGCTTCTTCCTAATTTAGTCTTGGTAGGGTGTATGCATCCAGGAATTTATCCATTTCTTCTAGATTTTCTAGTTTATTTGTGTAGAGGTGTTTATAGTATTCTCTGATGGTAGTTTGTATTTCTGTGGGGTCAGTGGTGTCCCTAAACATTTTTTATTGTGTCTGTTTGATTCTTCTCTCTCTTCTTTATTAGTCTAGCTAGTGGTTTTTTGTTTGTTTGTTTGTTTGTTTGTGTTTTTCAAAAAAACAGCCCCTGGATTTGTTGATTTTTTTTTTTTTCTTTTTGGAGGGTTTTTCATGTCTCTGTCTCCTTCATTTCTTCTCTGATCTTAGTTATTTCTTGTGCTTTGCTAGCTTTTGGATTAGTTTGCTGTTGCCTCTAGCTCTTTTAATTGTGATGTTCGGGTGTCCATTTGAGATCTTTCTAGCTTTCTGATGTGGGCATTTAGTGCTATACATTTCCCTCTTAACACTGCTTTAGCTGTGTCCCAGAGATTCTAGTATGTTGTCTCTATTTGTTCTCATTTGTTTCAAAGAACTTCCTGATTTCTGCCTTAATTTATTTATTTCCCCAGGAGTCATTCAGGAGCAGGTTGTTCAAGTTCCATGAAATTGTGTGCTTTTGAGTGAGTTTCTTAATCTTGAGTTCTAATGTGATTGCACTGTGGTCTGAGAGATTGTTTGTTGTGAAGTTAGTTCTTTTGCATTTGTTGAGGAGTGTTTTACTTCCAATTATGTGTTCGTTTTTAGAATAAGTGCCATGTGGCACTGAGAAGAATGTATATTCTGTTGATTTGGGGTAGAGAGTTCTGTAGACTTCAGAACCAAAGAGAAAACCACATGATTATCTCAACAGATGGAGAAAAGGCCTTTGATAAAATTCAACATCCCTTCACGTTAAAAACTCTCAATAAGCTAGATATTGATGGAACATATTTCAAAACAATAAGAGCTATTTATAACAAACCCACAGCCAATATCATATTGAATGGAGAAAAGATGGAAACATTCTCTTTGAAAACCAGTACAAGACAAGGGTGCCCTCTCTCACCACTCCTATTCAACATAGTATTGGAAGTTCTGGCCAGGGAAGTCAGGCAAGAGAAAGAAATAAAGGTTATTCAGATAGGAAGAGAGGAAGTCAAGTTGTCTCTGTTTGCAGATGACATGATTTTATATTTAGAAAACCCAGTCATCTCAGCCCAAAAACTCCTTGAACTGATAAGCAGCTTCAGCAGTCTCAGGATACAAAATCAATGTGTAAAAATCCCAAGCATTCCTTTATGTCAACAATAGGCAAGCAGAGAGCCAAATCATGAATGAACTCACATTCATAATTGCTACAAAGAGAATAAAATACCTAGGAATACCGTTAACAGGGGATGTGAAGGGCCTCTTCAAGGAGAACTACAAACCACTGCTCAAGGAAATAAGAGATGACACAAACAAATAGAAAAACATTCCGTCTTCATGGTTGGGAAGAATCAATATTGTGAAAATGGCCATACTGCCTGAAGTAATTTATAGATTCAGTGCTATTCCCATCAAGCTACCATTGACATTCTTACAGAATTAGAAAAAACTATTTTGAATTTCATATGAAATCAAAGAAGACCCCATATAGCCAAGACAATCCTAAGCAAAAAGAACAAAGCTGGATGCATCACGCTACCTGACTTCAAACTATACTACAACGCTACCGTAACCAAAACAGCAGGGTACTGGTACCAAAACAGACATATAGACCAATGGAGCAGAACAGAGACCTCGGAAATAACACCACACATCTACAACCCTCTGATCTTCGACAAACCTGACAAAAACAAACAATGGGAAAGAGATCTCCTATTCAGTAAATGGTGCTGGGAAAACTGGCTAGCCATATACAGAAAACTGAACCTGGACCCCTTCCTTTCACCTTATACAAAAATTAACTCAGGATGGATTAAAGACTTAAATGTGAAACCCCAAACCATAAAAACCCTAGAAGAAAACCTAGGCAATACCATTCAGGACATAGGCATGGGCAAAGTCTTCATAACAAAAACGCCAAAAGCAATTGCAATAAAAGCCAAAATTGACAAATGGGATCTAATTAAACAAAATACCATCTCCACAGCCAAAGAAACTTATCATCAGAGTGAACAGGCAACCTATAGAATGGGAGAAAATTTTTGCCATCTACCCTTCTGACAAAGGTCTAATATCCAGCATTTACAAGGAACTTCAAACATATTTACAGGAAAAAGATAAGTAACCCCATCAAAAAGTGGGCAAAGGATACGAACAGACACCTCTCAAAGGAAGACATTTCTGTGGCCAACAAACATATGAAAAGAAGCTCAACATAACTGATCATCAGAGAAATGCAAATCAAAACCACAGTGAGACACCATCTCACGCCAGTCAGGATGGCGATTATTAAAAAGTCAGGAAACAATAGATGCTGGCGAGGCTGTGGAGAAATACAAACACTTTTACACTGTTGGTGGGAATGTAAATTAGTTCAACCCTTGTGGAAGACACTATGGCAATTCCTCAATGATCTGGAAGCAGAAATACCATTTGACCTAGCAATTCCATTACCCAAAGGAATATAAATCATTCTACTATAAAGGCACTTGCACACATATGTTTATTGCAGCACTGTTTACAACAGCAGAGACATGGAACCAACCCAAATGGCCATCAATGACAGACTGGATAAAGAAAATGTGGTACATATGCACCATGGAATACTATGAAGCCATAAAAAGGAATGAGATCATGTCCTTTTCAGGGACATGGACAGAGCTGGAAGCCATCATCCTCAGCAAGCTAACACAGGAACAGAAAACCAAACACTGCATGTTGTCATCCATAATTGGGAGTTGAACACTGAGAACAGGTGGACACAGAGAGGGGAACAACACAGATCGGGGCCAGTTGTGGGGTGGAGGGTGAGGGGAGGGGACGGAAAGTAGAGGACGAGTCAATAGATGCCGCAAACCACCATGGCACATGTATACCTATGTAACAAACCTGCGCGTTCTGCATATGTATCCCGTTTTTTTTTTTTGAGGAAATTAAAAAGAAAGAAATTATATATATATATTTCCCTTTGATAGTGTAGTGTGATCAATTATAGGGCTTGATTTTAGAACATTTAATAATTTGCATTTTGAACTAAAACTCATTCGGTCACTATCCTTTTTGTATATTACTGGGTTTTTGTATATTACTGGGTTTGATTTTATATTTTGTTTAGGAGTTTTATAACTGTGTTCATTATATCAACCTATAATTTTCTCTTCTAGTAATGTCTAGCTTTTGCTCTAAACTCTGGCTTGGCCTTATTGGATGGATTGGGAAGTGTTCCTTTTATTTTTATACTTTGGAAGAATGTTTATACAATTTTTGTTATCTTTGGCTTGTATGTTTAAAAGAGTTCAATGGATTCATTTGGGCTTGGAGTTTCCTTACAGATTAATTTTGTTTAATAGCTGTAGGACTGTACAAATCTTTTTGTTTATTGTTTCAGTTTTGGTGAATTGGGTTCCTCAGAGGATTTGTTCATTTCAACTAAATTCTCAACTGCATTGCAGTGAAAATGTTCATAATGGCCTCACAATCTTTTTTTTTTTTTTTTTTTTTTTTTTTTGAGACAGAGTCTCACTCTGTGGCCCAGGCTGGAGTGCAGTGGTGCGATCTCAGCTCACTGCAAAGCTCCACCTCCCAGGTTCACGCCATTTTCCTGCCTCAGCCTCCTGAGTAGCTGGGACTATAGGTGCCCGCCACCACGCCCAGCTAATTTTTTGTAGTTTTAGTAGAGACGGGGTTTCACCGTATTAGGCAGGATGGTCTTGATCTCCTGACCTCGTGATCCATCCGCCTCAGCCTCCCAAAGTGCTGGGATTACAGCCTTGAGCCACCATGCCCAGCCCAGCCTTAGAATCTTTTTAATGTTCACAGGCTTTCTGTTTATGGCTCCCTTTTTATTATCTATATTGTAGATTCTCCATTTTTTTATTGGTCAGACTTATTCTAGGGATTGTTCATTTTATTAATCTTTTAAAGAATCAACCTTTGGCTTTGTTTTCTTTTTTATGCATTTACTTTCTATTTTATTGATTTGTTATTTAAACATTTTTAAATACTTTCCTTGAATTAATTTACTATTCTTTTTCTAGCTTCTTGTGATGGAAGCTTAGAAGTACTAATTTTTCAACTTGTCTAATTTCCAGTAACATGCATTTAGAGCTATGAATTTTGCTAAATACCTCTTTAGTTGTATCCCACACATTTTCATCTATTGTATTTTCATTATCATTCACATAAAAAGACTTTCTAATTTCCATTGTGATTTTTATGTTTGATTTATGAGTTATTGAGTATTGTGTTTCTTTATTTCCAAACATTTAGAGGAATTTCTAGTTATCTTTCAGTCATTGATTTTTAGTGCAGTTCTGCGGTGGTTACAAAACGTGATTCATGATTTAAATTTTTTTAATTTGTTGAGACTTCGTCTTCTAGCATTTAGTCTATTTGTAAATGTTTCATATATGCTTGAAAAGAATGTGAAAGAAAAAATGAGTTTTGTAGTTGTTGGGTTTAGTGTTCTGTGTTAGTTCACATTGGAAAATTGAATTGTTCAAGTCATATACTTACAGTTTTGTCTGCTTATTCTATCAGCCATTGAGAGGGATTTGCTAAAATCTACAACTGTGATAGTGGATTTATCTGTTTTTTAGTTCTTTCAACTTTATGTATTTTGAAGCTTTTATTTTTTGCATACAAATTTTGTTTACAATTTATTGCATATAAATTATGTTAACCTGTTAATTTGATGCTTTTATGAAACGTCCCCCTTTATCTCTAGTAATACCTTGTGCTTAAGGTCTACTTTGCCTGATGTAATATAGCTACGCTAGCCTTCTTTGGCTAGTGTTTACATGGTTATCAATTTTTGTAATCCTTCCATTTTCTACCTTTTGGTGTTGTTATATTTAAAGTATGTCTCTTAGGATATAGTTATTGCTTTTTATTTTGAGACAAGTTGCTTTTCTGTCACCCAGGCTGGAGTACAGTGGTGTGAACATGGCTCACTGCAGCCTCGACATCCTGGGCTCAGGTGATCTTCTCACCTCAGCCTGTGGAGAAGCTGGGACCACAGGTGTATACCATTTCACTTGGCTAATTTTTGTATTTTTTTTTACAGTTGGGGTCCAACTGTCTTGCCCAGTCTGGTCTTGAACTTCTGGGCACAAGTAATATGCCCACCTTGGCCTCTTGAAGTACTAGGATTATAGGTGTGAGCCACTGCACCCAGCAGTTGTTGGTTTTTAAATCCCTGCTTATAGTCTTTGTATTTTAATAGGGATCTTTAAGTCCATTTACTTTTTTTAACTAAAAGAATTCACATGCCATGTGATTCACTTTTAAAGTGTACAATTCAATGGTTTTTAATATATTCACGAAGTTATACGAAAACCACCATTATCTAATTCTAGAACATTTGAGAAAGAAATCCCTCACCTGAAATCCCTCACCTATTAGTAGAACTCTCCATGTTTCCATCTCCTCAGCCTCTGGAAACAACTAATATAATTTTTGTCTCTATGGGCTTGACTATTCTGAAAATTTCATATATAGAGAATTATATGATTTGTGGTCTTTTGCCTCTGACTTATTTTATTTAGCATAATGTTTTCAATGTTTATCCCTGTGGTAGCATGAATCAGCACTTCATTCTTTTTTAATGACTGAATAATATTTTATTATGTGTACCTAGTGCATTTTGTTTATTTATCCTTCAGTTGCTGGGCATTTTGATTGTCCCTACTTTTTGGCTATTATGAATAATATTGCTATGAATATTCATGTACAAGTTCTTGGTAGACGTGTTTTTATTTCTCTTGATTAAATACCAGGAGTAGAATTGCTTGGTCATTTGGTAATTCTCTGTTTAACATTTTGAGAAACTGCCAGTCTTTTCCACAGTGGCTGTGCCATTTTACATTCCTTCTAATAATGAATGAGGGGTCTGATTTCTCCATATCTTTCCCAGCTAGTCTGTTTGCTTTCCAAATTATTAATGTGCTTGAATTTAAGTTTACCATTTTAATATTTGTTTTTATTTGCCTTGTTTTATTTCTTCTCTTATTATTTCCTGCCTTCTCTTAGATTAATATGTATGTTTTATTTTTCAAAAATCTTTTCCTCTATCAGCTTTTTAGTTATACATTTATTTCTCGTTCTTCTAGTGTTCACTATAGAGACTGCAACATATATTTGACTTATATACAGTATTCCATAAAATAGAACTTTTCTCACTTCTCAACCAATAGAGAAATCCTAAACTGTTTGACTGAATGTACATTTCTTATCCTTTGTGTTTTTAATGTGTATATATTGTTAACTTCATAAGACGTTATTTTTATGTTTATACAGTATTTACTTATATTTCCCCACTTTTGTGCTTTATTCTTTTCATGTGTTTTTGTAGTTTTGGAATCAGTTTTCTTCAATTAGGAATTCTCTTTACTATTTCTTTTATTGCAGTCTCTTGGTGGTAGTTTTTTTCAGCTTTCATTTGTAAATAATTTGTTTTACCTGCTTTCAAAATGGTTACTTTGGTGAGGCAGAAGATTCTAGGTTGGAAATATTTTTTCCTTTTAGCACACTGAAGGTTAATTTCATTATTTTCTCTTTTCCATTGAAATGTCTTCTCCCATTGTAATTATTGCTTCTTGGAAGTCAACTTTAAAAAATTCTCTGGCTGCTTTTAAGGATTTCTCTTTGTGTTTGGTTTTTAGCAGTTTGACTGTAATTTACCTATGGTTTTAATTTTTAAAAATTCTGCTTGAGGCTTATAGAATTTCTTTGAATCTTTAGTTTGATGATTTCATCAGTTTTGAAAACTTTTTAGCATTTGTTTTCAAATATTGCTTTTGTCACATTCTCTTGTTTTAAAAAATTATCTCCCTTATCTCTGTCATCAATTTAGACATATTTGAGATCTTTTTTTTTAAACCAAGTCTCTCATCCTTTATACTATTTTGTGTATTTTCTGTTCCTTTTTTTCTCTGTGTTCTTCAATGTGGATATTTTCTACTAAACTATCTTCTAGTTCACTAACCCTCTCTTTAGCTATGTTTATTGTTCTACTAAATGTATCTGGTTAGTTCTTAATTTCAGATACTGTATTTTTCAGTTTTAAAATGAACATTTGATTTTATGGCTTCCAATTCTCTGTTGAAATTCATCATTTCTCTCTTATTTTTTACTTTCATTCAATTGAACATATAAATCATAAATGTTTTTAGCAATTTGATAAAAATTTAACTAAATTCTTCTTATGTATTCCTCTTCTCCCCATACTATGTTCAGAAAAGTAACTGCTTGTCATCCATCTAATCTCAGAGAGGCTTGTGTTTCCATAGTGTTTAAACTAGTTGGTTGCCCTGAGACCTCAGTTTTCTGTTGTGTCCTAGAAAAGTTAAGATTTTCAAATTATCTATTTTTTTTTTTTATTATTACTAGGCTAGGGGTGATGCTCTTTACAGCTTTCTGCATCATAGGCAGAAAATCACAAATGCCATTTTAAAGTCTCTTTCTGATAATGCTATGATCTGAATGAAATGTGAGTCTTTCTGGTTTGACTATTTTTTTTCTCAATTTTCACTAGTTCTTGTTTTTTTAAGCATGCCTCATAATATTTACTGGATACTAGATAATGTGAACGAAAGATTTGCAGAGAGTCTGGAGAATGTTTTTTCCTCCAAAGACAGTTAATTTTTCTTCTCGTACTTCTGATTCTGTCAAGGCTTGGTTTGGGGATTTGTTAGAATTTTTCTATTGCTATTTTGTCCATACTCTTAAGGCATGGCTTTTTTAGAGTCACACATAAGAGCCCAGGGGTTTTTCAGTGCTCCTCCATCTCGGCAGTGCTTGCTTGCCAGCCCATCTCCTCAACATTGATGGGCTGCCAAAATGTCTACTTGCCTCTTTACTTGGTTTGTTTTGGGTTTCTTGGCATCCTGTCCTACATATTTGTAAGCTTAGGACTCAGTTAATAATTTGAGGTGAATTTTGCTGTAGATTTCTGGGCTCTTTCTCTTTAGGTCTTTTTTGGGGGCATTTTACATCCTGAATTCCTCCCTACTTTGGTAATCCCAGCCTCCAACCTCTGCCTTCTCATCCCACTAAGATTACAGTTATTATCTTGGGCTCTATTTCCCATGATTGATTTGAAAAGTTATCTTATACAGAAAGAAGGATTAAATGTGGAAATTGCTTGATTGGGCTTTCCTTATCTCAAAGCTTGTAGCCCTGGATGTCCCATCTGTATTGATTGCTTTCTGTTGCCTTCAGACAAGCTGTTTTATATGTTTTGCCCAACATTCATAGTTGTTCTCATTGAAAATGTTTATTTGTTGCACTCTGCTCCATTGATTGGAACCAGAAATACCATATCTTTTCTTTATTCTGAAATGATACTAATGCTTAGCACAGTTCTGTAAATATTGATTCAGAGTAACTAATTGCTGTTGCAAATCTTTTCAAGGTTCAAATTGTGTTGAACTGATAAAAATCAGTTTTTATATAATAACCATGGACCATAAAGGTTAACTAGCTGTAAACCTTATTTTATCTTTTGGAATAAAAGCAGGTGTTTGGTACATTAGGAGAGACCTCTGAAAGCCAGAGTAGAAATAAAGGATCACTGCTATTCACTTAAGCTCTTTTAGCTAAACTTCAAATCTGACATGTAGTTTTTCTGCTCTTTCAATTGTGATCATTGGAAGGCTTTCATAGAATTGGAAATTCTTATCAGAATCTTTCGTGTTTTGATCTCTAGGAAGATGAAGTCCTCAGTACATTCTGAAGAAGATGATTTTGTTCCAGAGCTACATAGAAATGTACACCCTCGAGAGCGGCCTGATTGGGAAGAAACTCTTAGCGCAATGGTAAATCAGTTTTATACAATTGTTCATATATACATATATATGTATATATAGCACTTATATAAGGAAAAGGAACTGAGGACACATTACACAAAAAATTTTGTTGCTTTGTTCATTTATTCAGGAAATATTTATTGAGTGAATACTGTATACTTGGCACTGTCGTAGAGTCTGTGGGCAGAGTAATAGGGTTACAGAGTGGTAAAAATACAATGTGAAAGGATAGGTGCTAATTATATAGGGTAGTCACAGATGGCCTCTGTGGGAAGATGAGGTTTGATCAAAGACCTGAAGGAGGTGAGGGAGTGAGTAGTGTGTTTATCTGGAAACACATCATTTTAGGCAATGGAAGAACAAGTTACAGGCTGTGGCATAGGATTAGAGAACAAGTCGGAAGAAACACAAATAGGATAGTGTGGCTGAAACTGGATGAGAAAGAAATGAGGTCAGAGAAGTGGTTTGGGTGGGTGGAAAGCAGATCGTGCAGTTTCTTGTACTTTATTGATGAAGACTTTTGCTTTTTATGCTTAGTGAGATGGGAAACCATTGGAGAATTTTTGGCTGAGCAGTGACACAATCTGACTTAAAATGTTAAAGAAGTCTCAGGTTACTGTGAGTAGGAGGAGGCAAAAGAAGTAAAGAGAATCTGTGTGTTATAATTAGTAGGTAAATAGTGATGGTGGCTTGAACCAGGATGATAGCACATATGGTGAGAATTGGTTAGATGCTATAGTTTTACTGATAAAGACAGCTGTTGTCAATGAATGGGTAATAAGAGTATGAGATGAAGATATATTAAGAATGGCTTCAAGTTTTTTGGCTTCTTCAACCTGAAGAATGGAATTTATAGTACTGAGATGCTGGAAAAGCAGTTTTTGTTGGGGGATAGGTGGAAAAATCAGCAGTGTAGTTTTTCACATAATACATTTGAGATACTCATTTAGTTTATTAAAACTTTTTGTAACAGGTCTATTAATAAGAATGAAGAAATTCTTCTTTTGTGGGAGAGGACATTTTACTTAACTGTGGTTAAGAGTCAGTGTTCTCTGTCAAAATAAAATGGAAACATTCATCTATCAGTGCTGATCTGTAATGATATTTTACTTACTTCATTTTTGAAAATGTCTTTCACTCAGGCACAGCAAATACTGACATAAATTCACAAACATTTTAATTGAACATATTTGTCACTAGGAAGGCATTTATAGAATTCTGTTAGGTTCTCTTCTTGATATTTGCCTTTTAGCATGTTATTATATTGTCAGTTAATCAATTCCAATTAAAGATTAGGTGGAAGTTCTCAGTTGCACAGTTAAATGGAATTTGCAGTATGGAAATTTACTTTGCATTTACATGTGATCTGAAAAACCCTACTGGACCTGTAGTTTGAGCTCAGAAAAAAATATTCACTACACATTTGTATGGGAATGGAAATCTCCCTTCTTGTTTTAATATTTGATAATTTGGGATGCATGGACAGTAGCTTGTGATTACTTGTGATTCTCAGAATACTAGTTGTCATTAAGATGACTTTATTGTCAGTGTTTCTTATATATAAGCTATGTTTTCTCTTGTAATTGTACATTAAGTTCACCAAGAAATATCATCAAGTCTGCAGTAAAAACTGATTAGCAAAGTCATTTAGCGTTCCGTAATAAATGTCAAAAATATGTATATCTAAAGCCTTTTTGTATTCCACACATATTTTTACCAAAATTGGTTATAATGTATCTTAGTAGATTCCACTTCAGGTTTTACTGAATTAATGTTTGCTCAAGTTATGTGAGAATATTCTTGCCTGTAGTTGTCCCATGCTGACTGTTCATAGGAGCTAATTCTTCAGTCATTTCACACTCAACATTGACTCCTCAACAACAATAGCAATATTGGTTCCATTTTTTGACTTACCAAGAGTCAAGGAAAACCACTGAAATCATTTGCCTTGTTTTTAAAGTGACTGTTGATTTGCTTCCAATGTCCTCAACATTTAAAAAATATTATTATGTGTAATTTATTTTAGATTTTTTTATTATTATACTTTTAAGTTCTGGAGTACATGTGCAGAACATGCAGGTTTATTACATAGGTATACATGTGCCATGGTGGTTTGCTGCACCCATCCACCTGTCATCTTCATTAGGTATTTCTCCTAATGCTATCCTTCCCCTAGCCCCCACCCCCTGACAGGCCCCGGTGTGTGATGTTCCCCTCACTGTGTCCATGTGTTCTCATTGTTCAACTCACACTTGTGAGTGAGAACATGCAGTGTTTGGTTTTCTGTTCCTGTGTTAGTTTGCTGAGAATGATGGTTTCTAGCATCATCCATGTCCCTGCAAAGGACAAGAACTCATCTTTTTTTATGGCTGCATAGTATTCCATGGTGTATATGTGCCACATTTTCTTTATCCAGTCTATCATTGATGGGCATTTGGGTTGGTTCCAAGTCTTTGCTATTGTGAACAGTGTTGAAGTAAGCATACGTGTGCATTTGTCTTTATAGTAGAATGATTTATAATACTTTGGGTATATACCTAGTAATGGGATTGCTGGGTCAAATGGTATTTCTGGTTCTAGATCCTTGAGGAATCGCCGCACTGTCTTCCACAATGGCTGAACTAATTTACACTCCCACCAACAGTGTAAAAGTGTTCCTGTTTCTCCACATCCTCTCCAGCATCTGTTGTTTCCTGACTTTAATGATCACCATTCTAACTAGTGTGAGGTGGTATCTCGTTGTGGTTTTGATTTGCATGTCTCTGATGACTAGTATTGATGAGCTTTTTTCATGTTTGTTGGCCACATAAATGTCTTCTTTTGAGAAGTGTCTGTTCATATACTTTGCTAACTTTTTGATGGTTTTTTTTTTCTTGTAAATTTGTTTAAGTTCCTTGTAGATTCTGGATATTAGCCCTTTGTCAGATGGATAGATTGCAAAAATTTTCTCCCATTCTGTAGGTTGCCTGTTCACTCTGATGATAGTTTCTTTTGCTGTGGAGAAGGTCTTTAGTTTAATTAGATTCCATTTGTCAATTTTGGCTTTTTTTTGCTATTGCTTTTGGTGTTTTAGTCATGAAGTCTTTGCCCATGCCTATGTCCTGAATGGTATTGCCTAGGTTTTCTTCTAGGGTTTTTATGGTTTTAGGTCTTATGTTTAAGTCTTTAATTCATTTTGAGTTAATATTTGTATAAGGTGTAAGAAGGGGTCCAGTTTCAATTTTCTGCATATGGGTAGCCAGTTTTCGTAACACTATTTATTAAATAAGGAATCCTTTCCCCATAGCTTGTTTTTGTCAGGTTTGTCAAAGATCAGAGGGTCGTAGATGTGTGGCGTTATTTCTAAGGCTTCTGTTCTGTACCATTGGTCTATATATCTGTTTTGGCACCAGTACCATGCTGTTTTGGTTACTGTAGCCTTGTAGTATAGTTTGAAGTCAGGTAGCGTGATGCCTCCAGCTTTGTTCTTTTTGCTTAGGATTATCTTGGCTATGCAGGCTCTTTTTTGGTTCCATATAAAATTTAAAGTAGTTTTTTCTAATTCTGTGAAGAAAGTCAATGGTGGCTTGATGAGGATAGCATTGAATCTATAAATTACCTTGGGCAGTATGGCCGTTTTCACAATATTGATTCTTCCTATCCATGAGCATGGAATATCTTTCTATTTGTTTGTGTCCTCTCTGATTTCATTGAGCAGTGGTTTGTAGTTCTCCTTGAAGAGGTCCTTCATATCCCTTGTAAGTATTTTATTCTCATTGTAGGTATTTTATTCTCATAGATATCATCATCCTAGGTATTTTATCATCCTAGGTATTTTATTCTCTTTTAGCCATTGTGAGTGGGAGTTCACTCATGATTTGGCTCTCTGTTTGTCTATTATTGGTGTATAGGAATGCTTGTGATTTTTGCACATTAATTTTGTATCCTGAGACTTTGCTGAAGTTGCTGATCAGCTCGAGGAGATTTTGGGTTGAAACGATGGGGGTTTTTTAAATATACAATCACGTCATCTGCAAACAGAGACAATTTGACTTCCTCTCTTCCGATTTGAATACCCTTTATTTCTTTCCCTTGCCTGATTTCCCTGGCCAGAACGTCTAGTACTATGTTGAATAGGAGTGGTGAGAGAGGGCATCCTTGTCTTGTGCTGGTTTTCAATGGGAATGCTTCCAGCTTTTGCCCTTTCAGTATGATATTGGCTGTGGGTTTGTCATAAATAGCTCTTATTATTTTGAGATACATTCCATGAATACCTAGTTTATTGAGAGTTTTTAGCATGAAGCAGTGTTGAATTTTATCAAAGGGCTTTTCTGCATCTATTGAGATAATTGTGGTTTTTGTCATTAGTTCTGTTTATGTCATTGGTTCTGTTTTGTTATTGGTTCTGTTATGATGGATTATGCTTATTGATTTTCATATGTTGAACCAGCCTTGTATCCCAGGGTTGAAGCTGACTTGATTGTGGTGGATAAGCTTTTTAATGTGCTCCTGGATTTGGTGTGCCAGTATTTTATTGAGGATTTTCGCATTGATGTTCATCAGGGATATTGGCCTGAAATTTTGTTTTTTTGTTGTGTCTCTGCCAGGTTTTGGTATCAGGATGATGTTGGCCTCATAAAATGAGTTAGGGACGAGTCCCTCTTTTTCAGTTGTTTGGAGTAGTTTCAGAAGGAATGGTACCAGCTTCTCTTTGTACCTCTAGTAGAATTTGGCTGTGAATCCGTCTGATCCTGGGCTTTTTTTTTTGGTAGGTAGGCTATTAATTACTGCCTCAATTTCAGAACTTGTTATTGGTCTATTCAGGGATTCGACTTCTTCCTAGTTTAGGAAGGTGTCTTCCTAGTTTGGGAAGGTGTATGTGTCCAGGAATTTATCCATTTCTTCTAGATTTTCTAGTTTATTTGTGTAGAGGTGTTTACAGTATTCTCTGATTGTAGTTTGTATTTCTGTGGGATCAGTGCTAATATCCCCTTCATCATTTTTTATTGTGTCTATTTTATTCTTCTCTCTTCTTCATTAATCTGGCTGGCAGTCTATCCATTTTGTTAATCTTTTCAAGAAACTAGCTCCTGGATTCACTGATTTTTTTTAAGGGTTTTTCATGTCTCTATCTCCTTCAGTTCTGCTCCTTAGTTATTTCTTGTCTTCTGTTAGCTCTTGAATTTGTTTGCTCTTGCTTCTCTAGTTCTTTTAACTGTGATGATAGGGTACCAATTTTAGATCTTTCCCACTTTCTCCTGTGGTCATTAATGCAATAAATTTCCCTCTAAACACTGCTTTCACTTGTCCCAGAGATTCTGGTATGTTGTGTCTTTGTTCTCATTGATTTCAAAGAACTTATTTATTTCTGCCTTAATTGCATTATTTACCCAGTAGTCATTCAGGTGCAGATTGTTCAGTTTCCATGTAGTTGTGTGGTTTTGAGTGAGTTTCTTAATCCTGAATTTTATTTTGATTGCCTATTGTTTGAGAGACTGTTATGATTTCCATTCTTTTGCATTTGCTGAGGAGTGTTTTACTTCCAATTATGTGGTCAGTTTTAGAATACATGCGATATGGTGCTGAGAAGAATGTATAGTCTGTTGATTTGGGAGTGGAGAGTTCTGTAAATGTCTATTAGGTCTGTTTCATCCAGAGCTGGGTTCAAGTCCTGAATATCCTTGTTAATTTTCTGTCTTGTTGATCTGTCTAATATTGACAGTGGAGTGTTAAAGTCTCCCACTGTTATTGTGTGGGAGTCTAAGTCTCTTTATAGGTCTCTAAAAACTTGCTCTATGCATCTGAGTGCTCCTGTATTGGGTGCATGTATATTTAGGATAGTTAGCTCTTCTTGTTACATTGATCCCTTTAGCTCTTGTCTTCTTTGATCTCTGTGGTTTACAGTCTGTTTTATCAGAGACTAGGATTGCATTCTCTGCTTTTTTTTTTTTTTTGCCTTCCATTTGCTTGGTAAATCTTCCTCCTTCCCTTTATTTTGAGCCTATGTGCGCATGTGAGATGAATCTCCTGAATTCAGCACCCCCATGAGTCTTGACTCTTTATCCAGTTTGCCAGTCTGTGTCTTTTAATTGGGGCATTTAGCCCATTTACATTTAAGGTTAATATTGTTATGTGTGAAATTGATCCTGTCATTATGATGCTAGCTGGTTATTTTGCCCGTTAGTTGATGCAGTTTATTCATAGTGTTGATGGTCTTTACAATTTGGTATGTTTTTGTAGTGGCTGCTACCGGTTTTTCCTTTCCATATGTAGTGCTTCCTTAAGGAGTTCTTGTAAGACAGGCCTGGTGGTGACAAAATTTCTCAGCATTTGCTTGTCTGTAAAGGATTTTATTTCTCCTTTGCTTATGAAGCTTAGTTTGGCTGGATATGAAATTCTGGGTTGAAAATTCTTTTTAGAATGTTGAATATTGGCCCCCTACTCTCTTCTGGCTTGTACAGTTTCTGCAGAGCTCTGCTGTCAGTCTGATGGGCTTCCCTTTGTGGGTAACCTGATCTTTCTCTCTGGCTGCCCTTAACATTTTTTCCTTTATTTCAACCTTGGTGTATCTGACAATTATGTGTCTTGGGGTTGTTTTTCTCGAGGAGTATCTTTGTGGTGTTCTCTGTATTTCCTGAATCTGAATGTTGGCCTGTTTTGCTAGGTTGGGGAAATTCTCTTGGATAATATCTTGAAGAGTGTTTTTCAGCTTGATTCCATTCTCCTCGTCACTTTCAGGTACACCAGTCAAAGATAGATTTGGTCTTTTCACATAGTCCCATATTTCTTGGAGGCTTTGTTTGTTCCTTTTCATTCTTTTTTCTCTAATCTTGTCTTCACGCTTTATTTCATTATGTTGATCTTCAATCTCTGGTATCTTTTCTTCTGCTTGATCAATTTGGCTATTGATACTTGAGTAAGCTTCACGATGGTCTCGTGCTGTGTTTCTCGGCTCCATCAAGTAATTTATGTTATCCTCTAAACTGGTTATTCTAGTTAGCAATTCCTTTAAGCTTTTTTCAAAGTTCTTAGCTTCCTTGCATTGGGTTACAACATGCTCCTTTAGCCCGGAGGAGTTTGTTATTACCCACCTTCTGAAGCCTGCTTCTGTCAATTCATCAGACTCATTCTCTGTCTGGTTTTCTTCCCTTGCTGGCAAGGAGTTGTGATCCCTTGGAGGAGAAGAGGTGTTCTGGTTTTGGAATTTTCAGCCTTTTTGCCCTGGTTTTTCCTCATCTTCATGGATTTATCTACCTTTGGTGTTTGATGTTGGTAACATTTGGATGGGGTTTATGTGTGTATGTCCTTTTTGTTGATGTTGATGCTATTCCTTTCTGTTTGTTAGTTTTCCTTCTAATAGTGAGGCCCCTCTGCTGCAGGTTTGCTGGAGTTTTCTGTATGTCCACTCCAGACCCTGTTTGCCTGGGTATCACTAGCAGAGACTGCAGAACAGCAAAGTTTGCTGTGTGTTCCTTTCTCTGGAAGCTTCGTCCCAGAGGGGCACCCCAGATGCCAGCTAGAGCTCTCTTGCATGAGGTGTCTGTTGACCACTGCTGGGAGATGTTTCCCAGTCAGGAGGCATGGGGTTCAGGGACCCACTTGAGGGGGCAGTCTGTCCCTTAGCAGAGCTCCAGCGCTGTGCTGGGAGATCCATTGCTCTCTTCAGAGTTGGCAGGCAGGAGCGTTTAGGTCTGATGAAGCTGCACCCACAGCCCCACCTTCTCACAGGTACTCTGTCCCAGGGAGATGGGAGTTTCATCTACAAGCCCCTGACTGGGGCTGCTGCCTTTCTTACAGACATGTCCTGCCTAGAGAGGCAGTCTGGCTACAGTGGCTTTGTGGCTCTGTGGTTGGCTCCGCACTGTCCCAACTTCCCAGGGGCTTTGTTTACATTGTGAGGGGAAAATTGCCTGTTCAAGCCTCGGTAATGGTGGACGACTCTCCCCCTACCAAGCTCGAGCATCCCAGGTCGACTTCAGACTGCTGTGCCGGCAGCAAGAATTTCAAGGCAGTGGATCTTAGCTTGCTGGGCTCCTTGGGGGTGGGATTGGCTGAGCTAGACCACTTGGCTCCCTGGCTTTAGCCCCCTTTCCAGGGGAGTAAATGGTTCTGTCTTGTTGGCATTCCAGGCGCCACTGGGATATGAAAAAAATACTCCTGCAGCTAGCGCGGTGTCTGCCCAAGTGGCTGCCCAATTTTGTGCTTGAAACCAGGGTCCTGGTGGTGTAATCACCTGAGGGAATCTCCTGGTCTGCAGGTTGTGAAGACCATGTGAAAAGCGTAGTATTTGGATCAGAATGCACCGTTTCTCACAGCACAGTCTTCTCATGGCACAGTCCCTCACATCTTCCCTTGGCTAGGAGAGGGAGTTCCCTGACCCCTTGCCCTTCCCAGGTGAGGCAACGCCCCACTCTGCTTTGGCTCGCCTTCCATGGGCTGCACTCACTGTCTAATCAGTCCCAATGAGATGGGTCAAGTCCTGCAGTTGTAAATGCAGAGATCACCCGCCTTCTGCATTGATCTCGCTGGGAGCTGCAAACTGGAGTTGTTCCTATTTGGCCATCTTGCCAGCCACCTCCCAGTGTCCTCAATCAACTCTTTAAGCAACTATTCTCACCAGTAGATTTAAATCAATTTGTTTTTTTTTTTTTGACACATTTCTTTTACTGCTGCAATCAAATGTGATTTGATAAACTCACCATTGGTAAATGACTTTCCTTGCTTGCTGATAAATGAACTACTAGGAAATGTACTTAGGTTGCAATCTTGTTCTTTTTTGTGAAGAAATTCTGTGTGGTGATGTACTCAGTTTTAGAATTTTCTAATTTTTGAGAGTGTTAACTTTCCTGTGAGTTGAGAATATTGTAATGAGTGCATAGTTTGGTAGTGTCAATGTATATTCCATTATTTTAGCACAGCTGTGGTGTCATTGTATGATAAACACAATGTTTTGTGATCTAATTTGATAACAAAATAATAGATATTCACCTGTGCCTTAAAAGTATGACACTCAAAGTCCACCTCTTTCTTCTTTTCTTATTTTTATTCCTATGTATATGTATTGGTAATTTTAAAAAATGTGGTATGATAATACACGTGGAAATTGAAATGCTGTTCAGTTGTAATTTGATACTGTATAGTGTGCCACGTAGCAGTGGGGATTGATGGGAGAGCCACATGTGGTCTTTTTGCAGCTATTCACCTCTGCCATTCTATTGTGAAAACAGCTGGAAATAATACATAACAAATGAGTGTGACAGTGTTCCAATAAAACTTTATTTATGTATACCAATGTTTGAATTCCATGTAATTTTCAAATGTCAGTAGTCATTCTGTTTTTTGACTTTTCTCCCCAAACATTTATAAATGTAAAAACTACTTTTAGCTCAAGGGCTATACAAAATAGGTGATGGACTGGATTGACTCTTGATTTTCAACTCCTTCTTTATCATACAATTAAAAAAAAATGTTATTTCAGTAGTTTTTGGGGAACAGGTGGCTTTTAATTACATGGGTAAGTTCTTTAGTGGTTGTTTCTGAGATTTTGGTGCACCTGTCACCCTAGCAGTGTACATTGTACCCGATGTATAGTCTTTTGTTCCTCACTCACCTCCCACCCTTCCCCTTGAGTGCCAAAGTCCATTATATCAGTCTTATGCCTTTGTGTCCTCATAGCTTAGCTCCCACTTATAAGTAAGAACATAACGGTATTTGGTTTTCCATTCCTGAGTTACTTCACTTAAAATAATGGTCTCCAAATCCATCCAGGTTGCTACGGATGCCATTATTTCATTCCTTTTTGTGGCTGAGTAGTATTCTGTAGTGTATATATACCACATTTTCTTTATCCACTTGTTGGTCAAGGGCCAGTTAGGCTGGTTCCATATTTTTGCTGTTGCAAATTGTGCTGCAATAAACATGCGCATGCAAGTGTCTTTTTCATATAATGACTTCTTTTCTTCTGGGTAGAGATCCAGAGGTGGAATTGCTGGATCATATGGTAGTTCTGCCTTCAGTTCTTTAGGGAATCTCCATACCATTTTCCATAGCGGTTGTACTAGTTTACATTCCCATCAGCAATGTAAACGTGTTCCCTTTTCACCACATCCATGCCAACATCTATTATTTTTTGATTTTTAAATTATGGCTATTGCTGCAGAAGTAAGAAGTTATCTCATTGTAATTTTAATTTGTATTTCCCTGATAATTAGTAATGTGGAGCATTTTTTCATGTGTTTGTTGGCCATTTGTCTATCTTCTTTTGAGAACTGCCTATTTATGTTCTTTGCCTACTTTGTGATGGGATTTTTTTTTTCTTGCTGATTTGTTGGAGTTCTTTGTGAATTCTGGATATTAGTTCTTTGTCAGATGCATAATTTGTGAATATTTTCACCCATTCTGTTAGTTGTCTATTTTCTCTGGTGATTATTTCTCTTGCTGTAGGGAAGCTTTTTAGTTTAATTAGGTCCTGCCTATTAATTTTTGTTTTTGTTGCATTTGCTTTTGGGTTCTTGGTCTTGAACTCTTTGCCTAAGCCAATGTCTAGAAGAGTTTTTCTGATATTATCTTCTAAATTTTTATGGTTTCAGGTCTTAGATTTAAGTCTGATCCATCTTGACTTGATGTTTGTATATGGTGAGAGATGAGGATCCAGTTTCATTCTTCTACATTTGGCTTGCCAATTATCCCAGCACCATTTGTTGAATAGGTATCCCTTACCCAATTTATGTTTTTGTTTGCTTTATCCAAGATCAGTTGGCCATAAGTATTTGGCTTTATTTCTGGGTTCTTTATTCTGTTCCATTGGTCTACATGCCTTTTTTTAAATACCAGTACCATACTGTTTCTGTAACTATAACCTTGTAGTATAGTTTGAAGTTGAGTAATGTGATGCCTCCATGTTTGTTCTTTTTGCTTAGTCTTTCTTTGTCTATGTGGGCTCTTTTTTGGTTCCATATAAATTTTAGAATTGTTTTTTGTAGTTTTGTGAAGAATGATGCTGGTATTTTGATGGGAATTGCATTGAATCTGTAGACTGCTTTTGGCAGTATGGTCATTTTCACAATATTGATTCTACCCATCCACGAACATGGGATGTGTTTCCATTTGTTTGTGTCATCAGTGATTTTTTTCAGCAGTGTTTTGCAGTTTTCCTTGTAGAGATAGTTCATCTCCTTGGTTAGGTATATTCCTAATTTTTTTTTTGGCAGCTGTTGTAAAAGGGATTGAGTTCTTGATTTGATTCTCAGCTTCGTTGCTGTTGTTGTACAGCAGTGCTACAGATTTATGTATATTAATTTTGTTTTCTGAAACTTTACTGAATCTATCAGATCTAGGAGCTTTTTTAGATGAGTCATTAGGGTTTTCTAGGTATATGATCATATCATCATCAAACAGCGACAGTTTGACTTCCTCTTTCCTGATTCGGACACCTTTATTTCATTATCTTGTCTGATTGTTCTGGCCAGGACTTGTAGCACTATGTTGAATAGAAGTGGTGAAAGTGGGCATCCTTGTCTTGTGCCAGTTCTCAGGGGCAATGCTTTCAGCTTGTCCCTATTCAGTATAATGTTGGTTGTGGATTTATCATAGTTGGCTTTTATTACCTTGAGGTATGCCCCTTTTATTCCAGTTTTGCTGAGGGTTTTAATCATAAAGGGATACTGGATTTTGTCAAATGCTAGTTCTGTGTCTGTTGAGATGATCATATGATTTTTTCTTATAAATTTTGTGTATGTGGTGTATCACATTTATTGATTTAGATGTGTTCAACCATCTGTGCATTCCTACTGTGAAACCCACTTGGTCATGCTGTATCATATTTTTGATATTCTTTTGGATTTGGTTAGCTAGTATTTTGTTGAGGATTTTTGTATCTGTGTTCCTCAGGGATACTGGTCTGTAGTTTTCTTTTTTTGTTATGTCCTTTCCTGGTTTTGGTATTTGGGTGATGTTGGCTTCATAGAATGACTTAGGGAGGATTTCCTCTTCCTCTGTCTTTTGGAATAGTTTCACTAAGATTGGTACCAATTCTTCTTTCAGTGTCTTATAGAATTCAGCTGTGAAAACATCTGGTCCTGTACTTCTTTTGTTGGCATTTTAAAAATTACTGTTTGAATCTCACTACTTGTTGAACTCTGAACAGACTACTTGGTGTGTTCAGAGTTTCTGATTCTTCCTGGTTTAATCTAGGAGGGTTGTATATTTCCAGGAAGTTATCCATCTCCTCTAGATTTTCTAGTTTGTGCACATAAAGGTGTTAATAGTAGCCTTGGATGATCTTTAGTATTTCTGTGTTATCAGTTGTATTATCTCCGGTTTCTAATAGACCTTATTTGGATCTTGCCTCCTCTTTTCTCGGTTAATCTTGCTAATGGTCTATCAATTTTGTTTGTTCTTTCAAAGAACCAGCTTTTGGCTTCATTTATCTTTTGTGTGGTTTTGTTGTTGTTGTTTCCACTTCATTTAGTTCAGCTCTGATATGGGTTATTTCTTTTCTTCTGCTGAGTTTGGGTTTGGTTTGTTCGTGTTTCTCTGTTTCCTTGAGGTGTGACCTTAGTCTGTTTTCACTCTTTTAGCCTTTTTGATATGGGCATTTAGTGCTATGAACTTTTCTCTTTGCACCGTTTTTGCTGTATCCCAGAGTCTTTGACAAGTTATGTCAGTATTATCATTCAGCTCAAAGAATTTTTAAATTTCCATGTTGATTTCATTGTTGTCTCAAAGATCATTGAAGAGCAGATTATTTAATTTTCGTGTGTTTTTACAGTTTTGGGTGTTCCTTTTCGAGTTAATTTCCAGCTTTGTTTTACTGTGGTCTGAGAGGATACTTGATATAATTTAGATTTTTCTTAAATTTATAGAGACATGTGACCTATCATTGGTCTATCTTGGAGAATGTTCCATGTACTGATGAAAAGAATATATATTCTGCAGTTGTTGGGTAGACTGTCCAGTAAATATCTGTTAAATCCATTTGTTCTAGGGTTTAGTTTTAAGTCTATTGTTTCTTTGTTGACTTTCTGTACTTTGTAGTACTGTCAGTGGAATATTGAATTTCCCCACTATTACTGTGTTGCCATCTATCTCATTTCTTAGGTCTAGTAGTAATTGTTTTATAAATTTGGGAGACCTCGTGTTAAGTGCGTATATATTTAGGATTGTGATATTTTCTTGTTAGATTGATCCTTTTATCATTATATAATGTCCCTCTTTGTCTTTTTTCTACTGTTTTTGCTTTAAAGTCTGTTTTTTTCTGGTATAAAAATTGCTACTCCTCCTTGCATTTGGTTTCCATCTGTGTGGAATATCTTTTCCCACCCCTTTACCTTAAGTTTTGTTGAGTCGTCACCTTAGGTGAGTCTCTTGAAGACAGCAAATAATTGGTTGGTGGAATTTTTTTTTTTTTTTTTTTTTTATTCATTCTGCCATTCTCTATCTTTTAAGTGAGCATTTAGGCCATTTACATTCACTGTTAGTATTGAGATGTGAGGTATTGTTCTATTCATCATGCTAATTGTTGCCTTAATATGTTGTTTTTCATTATGTTATTGTCTTACGGGCCCTGTGAAATTTATGCTTTAAGGAGGTTCTATTTTGGTGTCTTTCAGTGTTTTGTTTCAAGATCTAGAACTCTGTTTAGCATTTCTTGTAGTGCTGGCTTAGTAGTGGCAAATTGCTTCAGGAATTTTTTGTCTGAAAAAGACTTTATCTCTCCTTTTATGAGGCTTAGTTTTGCTGGAGATAAAATTCATGGCTGACAAATATTTTGTTTAAGGGGGCTAAAGATGGGAACCCAGTCTCTTCTGATTTACAAGGTTTCTTCTGACAAATCTGCTGGTAATCTGATAGGTTTTCTTTTGTAGCTTATTTGATGCTTTTATCTCACAGCTCTTAAGATTCTTTCTTTCGTCTTAAGTTCTGAGTGGGGCACTGCAGGAGCCAGGCCAGCCTCACCAACTATGAGGGATTTAGATAACCTGATGACTGTGTGCGCGGGTGATTTTTTTGCGGTGAATATTTCAGTTGTTCTTTGAGCTTTTTGTATTTAGATGTCTAGATCTCTAGGAAGGCCAAGGAAGTTTTCCTCAATTAACCCTACAAATAAGTTTTCTAAACTTTAGATTTCTTTTCTTCCTCAGGAACACCTATTTTTCTTAGGTTTGGCCATTTAACATAATCCCTAATTTCTTGGAGGCTCTGTTCATTTTTTTATTCTTTTTTTTTTTTTTTGTCTTTGTCAGATTGGGTTAATTTGAAAGCCAAAAGTTAATTTGGGTTAATTTTCTTCAAGCTCTGAACTTCTTTCTTCTCCTTGTTCTCATATATTGTTGAAACTTCTCAGGGTGTTTTGTATTTCTGTAAGTGTGTCTTTCATTTCCAGAATTTGTGATTGTTTTTTCTTTATGATACCTGTTTCTCTGGAGAATTTCCTATCTATATCCTGTATTTTCTAAAAAAATTTCTTTACATTGGTTTTCACATTTTTCTGGTGTCTTCTTGATTAGCTTTACAATCAACCTTCTGATATTTTTTTTTTCTTCTGGCAAATCAGAGAGTTCTTCTAGGTACAGATCCATTGTTAGGGAGCTGGTGTGATCTTTTGGTGGTAGTGTAGAATCCTGTTGTGTCATATTCCCAGAATTACTTTTCTGGTTCCTTCTCATTTTGGTAGTCTGTTTAAGTGGAAAGGTGTGGAACTCAAGTCTTAATGTTCAGATTTCCTTGTCCTATGGGGTGATCCCTTGATGTGGTACTCTCCCCCTTTTCTTGAGGATGGGGCTTCCTGAGAGCTGGACTGCAGTGAATCTTATTTCTCTTCTGGGTCTAGCCACCCAGCAGGACTACCAGGCTCTGTGCTGGTGCTAGGGAATGTCTGCAAAGAGTCCTGTGATGTGATCTGTCTTCAGGTCTCCCAGGCATGGATACCAGCACTTGCTTGGATGGAGGTGGCAGGGGAGTGAGGTAGACCCAGTACTTGGTTGTAGATATGTTTAGTGTGCTGGCTTTCTCGAATGCTGGTTATGCTAGCAGTAAAGTTGTCAAATGGAGAGACTAAGGACCATTGGTTAGCCAGGATGTTGTGGGCAGTGGAATTAGCTATTGTCTTCTTCTTCCTGGCAGCAAGATTATTCTGTCGTAAGTTGCTGTTATGGCCCAAGTAGATTGGCCTCCAGCCTGTGGGTGGCATTTTCAAAAGAGCATCAGCTGTAGTAGTAGTAGGGGGATCTGTGCTTGCCCTGCATTGGCCAGGATAAGGATTTTAGTTTGTCAGGTGATGGATGGGGCCATAAAGCCCCCAAGAGTTTCTATCTTTTGTGTTTGGCAACCATGGGAAATAGAGAAATACCATCAGGTTGGGGCTGGTTTAGGTGGGTCCAAGCTTAGACTTTCCTTGGGTGAGGCTTGCTGTGGCCACTGTAGGGGATTGAGGGGGTGGTTCTCAGGCCAGTGGGGTTATGTTCCAGAGGGGCTTTTGGTTGCCTCTGTTGTTCCATATAGTTTCTCAGGGAAATGGGTGATAGCTGTAGCAAGAGGCCTTACCCAACTCCCTCATAGTTGGTGAGGCTGGCCTGGCTCCTGCAGTGCCCCACTCAGAACTTGCCCCAGGCTGTGAGCTTTCCTGCTGAGAAAGCAAGCATGGCTTTCCCACCTTGCCCCTCCCTGTCTGTCACCAGTGGCTCCTACGTTTGTATCTGAAGCAATTCCTGTTTGCCCCCAGATTCTGCTCAAGGAAATTCACGCCCAGTCAGAATTACTACTTATTTCAGTAGGAAGCTCTCTCTGTCCTGTGATCCCTCCCTAATTCTGCTGCCTGCCTTCCCTGAAGGCCCCTGTGAGGTATAGTTGGGGATGGCTTCCCTGGGCTTGAGCTGGAGACTGGGGGTACATGCAAGTCACTTCCTCTCACTGCTGTTTCCACTTTTATGTTTTTCATGAGTCCTTAAATTTGTTTAAGCTCTAGGTAAGTTTAAATCATTTTCCTGTAATCTGGATTTATGGATTCTCCAGTGGGGTTGTGTGTTCAGAGGCAGGTTTTCTCCCTCTCATACTTTGGGAACTCAGTTTTTTGCCTGTCCTGTGCAATTTGCAGTGGCATGCTGCTTCATTCAAAGATCTTTGAATTCTTTTGATTTTCCTGATACATTTCTTTGGTGGTTCTTGGAGCAAAAGATCATGGTAAAGATCATGGTGTTCTCCACACACTGTTCTGTCTGTCCAAGTGGGAGCTACACGTTAGCCCTGTCTGCTATCCACCATCTTGTCCCTAAGTCTATTCATGTAAGTAACTTAAGATGTAAGACTTTCCTAAAAGTTTCAGATGGGAAATAGTTTTATTTCACTTCTTATAGTATGCTGTTCCTATCTGTATCATGATGCTTTCCTTATTGTATTAATCTAGTTGAATACTAATGTCTTTGTCTCCCTACTAGGTTGTGAGCTCTTTGAGGAAGGGTAGGGGTCATCTTGTTTTCATTTTATTGAAGGATAAAGTTTAAAAGAGGATATAATCATGACTCTCATAGAAATATAGAATGAGCACAAGCCAAAGATATTTAACTCATTATTAATGAAAGAACAAGTCAGTTGTTAAAAGTGGTTCAAAGGAGAATTCAAAAATTACCATACTCTTATAGAGCAACCATTCTAAAATGCATGCAAATGGATGTAAATCTGGCAAAACTGTTCTGTTTCACTGGGTACAGTTTGCATTTCTATGGATAGGAATGATTTGTATTACTCTCATTTTTCTATAAGGCAAGTTCCATCTCTGCAGAGTTGTAAAATAGCTGATTCAAAAGACAAACAAAATCCCATACGCCTATGGAATCAGGCAATCCTCAGAGGTGCCAGCATTCCAGGGAAAGAACATTCAGTAACTTTTTTTGCCTCTTTTTCAATCCCCTACTTTTCCTACAATTTTTAAATCTTCAGTAAATCTGTATTGAATTTACTGAATGGAACAAAGGTGACATTAGTATTTCATGTGATGGTCTGTTTACTCTGTATTAAAATGTCATATGCTGTATACATATGAAATTACTGATTTCACTTCTGGAATCCACAGTGAGTTGTCTAAGCACTTATGGAAAATACTATTTATATAATACATTTTAACATCTCATTATATTCTTATTTTATACTCTTATTAATTTCTTTATGTGTAAGCTCCTTGAGGGCAGGTGCCATAATCCTTCTTCTGTTTAAAAAGAAAAGCATCACTCTGAATAAATAAGTGCAATGCTAGGTTGCAAAAGTGTGTAGTGAATGATGAAAACAGTATAAATGAGATTACAGCCACAATTTTACTACCATTTCTCTCAAAAATCATACTGATTTTAAGCAATAAGTAAGTTAGGGACCCTTTTTTCTCAATAATAATCTAAGTGAAATATAACTTTGAGAGTGAAATTTTTTATTTAGGGAGCCCTTTATAGAGTATTTACACTCAATTCCATTTGGTTAATTTTTTAAATTACTTCAGAGATAAAAGGGCTTAAGTATTACATTTTTATTGATTTGTGTTATGACATCAGAATATTAGTTTTTTAATAAACATATCTAAAAAGGAGCTGGAAATTTTGGAACTTAAAAATTTTAGGAGTTTTATATTTATTATAGTCATTTAAAAATCAAAACAATGGTAAAAACCTAAAATGGGGCTCTATCCTTTTGTAATTTATGGTTATGTACTCTTCATAAATCTGTAACTAGATTCAGTATTTCAAGAAATCTAATAAAATGCTATAGTTTTTCTGAATTACTAAAAGTAAAATATTTACAGTTTACAGTGAGATTGTTTATCAATTAAATATTAGGCTCTTTGAGAAAATAAGATATTAAAATTATGAAGAGAAAGAAACCACGGAGAGTACTGAACCCTGTATATACTAATGTATGTGTAGCATATACAATGTGGATATGCTGGTGATGATTCATGTCCTGGCCAAGACAGAGCATAATACTGCAAGATTTCATTGCACTATTCGAAATGGCACACAGTTTAAAGCTTATGAATTATTTCTGGAATTTTTCATTTTACATTTTTGGACTGCAGTTGACTGTGGATAACTGAAATCATAGATAAGGTGAAATTTAGACTGGATCTTTTTAACCCATCAACTTGTAAAAACATTTTCAATTTGAATAAAAGAAAAAGTATTTGCAAATGTTTTTTAAATCAGTATCCTTGGCTCTTTTATTCCTGTGTGATGTTTAACTGTTTATTTTGATTGATGAGTGAATTTTAATTCAGAGGACCTAGTGATGTTTATCATCTCAGTCTTTAAAAGTGGAATGTTTTATGTTATGTTGCTTTGTGAACCATCACAAATGTAACCATTGATTAATATGCAAAGCCCAGGTTTTGAATTTTTGCCAGTTTGTTTGGAGCTCTTCAGTAAACAACTGTTAAGTCTGTCTCTATCCTATCCTCTCCTGTGGTACGTCTTCTCTGGCTAAAGATTCTATGACTTCTCTGGCTAAAGATTCTGTGACTTCTCTGGCATAAATCAAGTGGTATTAATTATTGAAGTTATTTAATACGTTACTGAGAACTCTGATAGTTGGAGTCTATGAAATTGATAATTTTATAGGTCAAAATTTTAACAATTGGCAGTTTCATAATGTAAGGCCTATAACCGTTTGAATTGTTGAACCAATGCTTAAGCATGTGACTATTGTTAATCATTAAACTGAAAACTATATTTCAAGTATGCTCTTTAAGTTGTTAGGTGATCTGGATGTTGCTTTTACTGATATAATTTGTTGTATAGCCTTTCAAAAAATTTTTAAAACTTACAAGATATTCAAGGAAAAAACTACATGAAACATGCAGGTGGAGGGACAATGGTTCTTCTAGGTCTTACTTGGAGTGTCATGGTGGTCTAGGATCTTGCTGTTTCTACCTTTATTAGAAATTTTTCAAAATAAACATCTAGTTTCTGGTCTTTCTTTTCTTCTACCCTTCTTCTATTCATACTCTTTTCCCAGAATTTATATCATTTATATTTATAATATATCTTTAAATATTGCATGCACATTTTTACTAGTAAATCTAATGTACACAGAATTCAAGTGTAGAAAGAGATCAGTATCATTTTCTAGCAGCGCTGAAGACCAACAATAACTTACCATAATAAAGTACCTGTAAAGGTAAAGTTCTTAGAGTTTCATAGGAACCTTTGTATAAAATGTCTGGTAAAATTATATACATTGTTGGAACCCTGTATTTTTAGCGAGCCTTCTGAATTTAGGAGTATCTTTAATGATAAGGGACTGAGATGAAGGAAAGGATGAATCTCAGTTATAGAAAAGTATAACATTTAAAAGCTTTGCTAATATGTAAATGTGTTAATTTTAGGTTGATTAACCAGCTGTTGCCTAGCAGAGGAGTTGTGATTATTATGCTAATGGTGCTTTCTAATAGTTTTTTCCAAATTATTTTAAATATCGCCTCCGAATAATTTTTCCCTGTGGTTAATTGGCTCTGTGAGGAGATATTTTCTAGAAGTGAAGTTTAAGGCAACACCCTTGCTGCAAAAGAGCTAGTTTTATAATCACTTTCAGAAATCATGTTTTTTCCTTCAGTCTTCTCATCCTGTTGTTCCCACTCAAAATAGAGAATTGAATAATAGTGATACAATTTACCCTTGGGGCTTATTTGATGGCTATTTCTGTGTTTGTGAATTACCAGCTACTGAAATTTACCTGTCACCTTCTTTGATTCCTGTTTCTGGTGTTTAGCACTTCCACATTGGTGGTGCTAGATAACACATGGGAGGATGTGTTCCTGAGCCTGGTCTGTGGTGCCCAGATATTAAGACATTAGGAAATATTCCCCATTTAGCACTATTTTTAGTTCAGAGCTCTTGAGTTTTCTTATATGTGAAGTGTTTTTTTGGTAAAATTGCTAGGCTGTTATCAAGTCTGATGGAGGTGCATAACGCTGAAAAGAATTTTGAGAGAAACCGCTAAACAGCATTCACAGATTCGATTTAGAAAGTGTCTGTGTATTTTAAATAATTATTGCCATATTCTGTGGAGACTCTTACCTGAACTCACAATATATAAACATATAAAAGCCTAATTATTTTTTTCCTTAGTACTGTACAGTGATGATTTTTCTAAGGACCTGCAACCATTTTGAATAAGTAGAGAAAATTGTAGTTTGTTTTTAGCATTAAGTCTATTTTGTTATATCAAAATTCTTTTGCAGATATTCACAGATGTAACTCAGTTATTTGAATTCCTTGTGACATACTTATTTTTTAAGAATCACTTTAGTAACATTGTTGTTCAAAATAATATAACACAGTTTTAATAAATCTATCTTTCTGATGGTACAGTAGTTTCCTTGCATCCAAGGAGAATATGTTCCAAGACCCCCAGTGGATGCCTGAAACTGCAGATAGTAATGAACACTATATATACTGTGGTTTTTCTAGTACATATGTACTTGATAAACTTTAATTTATAAATTAGGCACAGTAAGAGATTAACAATAATATAAAACAGAACAGTTATAATGATATACTGTTCACAGTTTCATGGATAGAAGGTTCATTCTTCCTGTAGATCTCAGCAGCCTCAGTGTATGATTTCTTTTCTTTCCTTATTAAGTTGAGAACTTCACCTTTTCACTTACAGAAGCACTTTCCAGCTCCTCTTTGTCATATCCATGTTGGCAGCATCACTCCTCTTGTGCTTTGGGGCTATTATTAAGTCAAAGAAGCGTGAGTTGAATACAAGCACTGCAATACCATGACAGTTGGTCTGGTCACTGAGATGACTCCCAAGTGAGTCACCGGCGGGTAGTCCACAGTGTAGATGCACTGGACAAAGGAATGATTCATGTTCCAGGCGGGACGGAGTGGGGCAGTGCGGGACTGTGTGAGATTTCATCACATTACTCAGAACTGCATGCAGTTTAAAACTTATACATTGTTTTTTTCAGGAATTTTCCATTTAGTATTTTTTGACCAAGGTTGACCATGGGTAACTGAAACTGTGAAAAGTGAAATAACAGATAAAGGAGGACTACTTATTGGATTTCCCCTACATTGTCTCTGTTCTTTTTAAGAAAGGGGATAATACTTAGACCAATGGTAAAATCTTCTAAAACATGTCATTTCAGAAATTCATTATGTGTGTTTCTTATGGTTAAACTGCAGGAAACTGGCAGTCCTGTTTGCCTTTCTTGACAGCACAAATTTTGTATCAAAATCTCGTTTATTCAGTTGATCATATATATATATATATAATTGCAGTTTTACCAGCATATAGACAGCTGCTTTTTTTTTTCTATTTAAGAGGCCCAATTTTTTCCCCCTTCATCACTATATTTTAAGCAGAAATGATATTTTTGTCACCATTTCAAGAAATATTTATAACATTAATCTAAAGCTTCTATGACCTCTGTCAAATTCTGACTACAAATGATAAAGATAATACAATAAATAAAATTTGAATCTGTTAAAAAAAGTGAAAAGTGGCAAAAAGTCACTTTTTCCTCAGAATTATTTTCAGATGCTTTTTGTTAGCCTTATACAGAAAGAACACTTTGACCAAGTCTTATTATACTTTCCCCATGCATATTTTAGTGGTTTTTGTTTTCCTTTAAGAAAAAGAGCAATCCTGGTCCACTTTGATAGCAGCATATACTTAACACTGATTGCATTTTGATGTCCTTTATGAATGTGTATTTGGTGATATTATTTCTGATTTTCCATGGCAATTTCAGATGTTTTTATTGTTCTTAATTATTAACTACTCATTTTGATTAGTAGTTTGCCTTTCATGACAGTACAAATTTAGTATTGAAACCTTGTTTATTCAGTTGAACTCATGTATATAAATATACATATGTATGTTATTTGACTACGGTGCCTTGTCAAAGTATGAGAGCGTTTTATGTAAATGAACCTGTACTGTATATGTAATTATGTCTGTACTGTTTAGTAATTAATGTCATAGATCTGGAGTTGGGACATCCTACCTTCTGTCTGCTCTGTTCTCTACTGTAGGAGGCCGATCCTGGCAAATAACATTTCTCAGGCTCCTTTGCCAGTAGGCTTTTGGCTCGGTTTGGCAAATGGGAAGCACACGTGGAAGACAGGAGGGCAGAAAGAGGGGAAGAGCCGGGGTATTTCTTCCTCTCTTTTTCTGCCTTGAGAGGGGTCTCCACTACTGTTCAGATAGCTTATATCAGATAACTCATAATTTGGTTCAGTGATTAACAAAAAAATCTTTTTTACTACTATAACATGGGCACATTTCTTCATAGAAGCATTTTTATTCTTGTTCTTTCCTGACCATAAATATGAATGCCTAGCTTTGCACATTGTAGTTATATAGATTATCTAATCTCATTGATTTATGACAGGTTGTTTTACATTTGCAAATGGTTGCTGTAAGTAATACGCAGAGGAGGAAGAAGCTAGCTTATGACTTTCTCTTTCTCTCTTTCCTTTTTCTTTCTCTTTATCTCTTTTGCCCTTTCCCTTGTAAAAATAAAACATACAGAAAAGTGAAAAGGAAAAAAAAGAGGCTTTCCCATAATCCTATTTCCCATGGTGGTGAGATTATTTTGGTATAGGCTTTTTACAATGCAGAGTTTTTTTTTTGATTTTATATATTTTTATTTTTAATTGTAATAAAATACACATAGTATTTACCATCTTAACCATTTTTTCTTTTTTTTTTTTAATTATACTTTAAGTTCTAGGGTACATGTGCACAACGTGCAGGTTTGTTACATAGGTATACATGTGCTGTGTTGGTTTGCGGGACCCATTAACTCGTCATTTACATTAGGTATTTCTCCTAATGCTGTCCCTTCCCCATCCCCCTACCCCATGACAGGCCCCGGTGTCTGATGTTCCCTGCCTTGTGTCTATGTGTTCTCATTGTTCAATTCCCACCTATAAGTGAGAACATGCAGTGTTTGGTTTTCTGTCCCTTGCGATAGTTTGCTCAGAATCATGGTTTCCAGCTTCATCCATGTCGCTACAAAGGACATGAACTCATCCTTTTTTATGACAATGCTGAGAGTTTTTTAACAGAACATCCGTATAAGCACATTTTTCCTTATACAAATGTCTTCAAATGGTTAGTTTCAAAGAATATTGCTTTGGGATATATTCTCCTTTCCCATCATGTCTGGGAATATGATTTTTAAAATAATTATGGACAATATACAATTTTATATTTCCTTGCTTTTCCATTTAAACATAAGCATTCTACCTGATTATTAAGGTGCTGTGCAGTGCAGGTGAAACTTCATATTCCCTATTGTGTATTATGGGAGTTGTCATAGGTAAAGGAATTGGCAGTTTCACTGGAAGGAAAATATCTCTGAAAAAGACTGGCTAGTGGACACAGTGGTAGACACCTTGGAAGGGGGAATTAAAAAACGTTGCCATGGAAAGGGAAAGGAATTAAATTTTCCTCCCTTTAGGGGGAAAGAGTGTTGTCTTGAGAACTGCAGAATGGGATGTGGAACAGATTGTAGACTTCACACTTAAAATGCAAGATTGCCAGGGAGATAGGAGAGCTGGTTATTGAACTGTGTCAGATCTGTGTACCTCCCTCCAGTTACCTATCTCACCTGCAGAATTTGCTCCTTCCTCTAGGATTTGCCTTCAAGTGCATAGCTTACTCCTTTGAGGAAGCCTTAAGAAGGTGGTTTGGGATGGTACTGAAGTCATTGCATTCAGTGGGATCCTGGGAGTGCTGGGAGGCAAAAGCTTCTGAGGCTTTACATCCCAAGTCCTGGGAAAGAGTTTTACTTCCATGAGAGATAAAGGAGCATATAAAATCTGAGAGCACTCAGAAATTCCTAAGGTCTTAGATGTTGTTAGTATTTGTTTTTTGTTGAATATGTATAAGAAATTATCACAAGCTTAAGGGCTTAAAAGAATACCCATTTATTATCTCACAGTTCTGCATGTTAGAAGTCTGGGCAGGCTTAACTGGGTTCTCTGCTCAGGGTCTCCTAAAGCAGAAATCAAAGTATTGGCTGGGCTGGGTTCTCATCTGCAGATTCTGTTGGCAGAATCCAGTTCCTTATGGTTGTAGATCTGAGGTCACTGTTTCCTTGCTGGCTGTCATTGTGGGAGGTGTGGTGGCATAACTTTTAGGGGCTGCATGAATTCCCTCTCATGTGACCCCCTCAGGCTTCAAAGCCAGGGGTGGTACTTGGTGCTTCAAATCTTTGACTTTCCCTTCTGCTACCAGCTGGAGAAAACTCTACATTTGAAGTGCTCGTGTGATTAGATTAGGCCTATCCAGATAATTTTTATATTTTAAGATCGACTGACCTGGGATTTTAATTACATTTGCACCCTCTATTCTCAGCAGTACCTAGATTGATTGAACAACCATGGGGTGGGAATCTTGGGGGGCAAGGGAGACCCTCTTTAGAATTTTGCCTACCACAGTCTTACATGTTTTCTCTGGTATTTATACTTCATAATATATTTAACGTGATAACATTGATATATTAGTTTGTTTTCATGCTGCTGATAAAGACATACTCGAGACTGGGAAGAAAAAGAGGTTTAATGGACTTACAGTTCCACATGGCTGGGGAGGCCTCACAATCATGGCGGAAGGCAAGGAGGAGCAAGTCATGTCTTAACATGGATGGCGGCAGGCAAAGAGAGAGAGCTTGTGCGGGAGAACTCTTTATAAAACTGTCAGATCTCGTGAGACTTACTCATTATAACGAGAACAGCACAAGAAAGACCCGCCCCCTATGATTCAATTAATTACCTCCCACTGGGTCCCTCCCACGACATGTGGGAATTGTGGGAATTACAATTCAAGAGCAGATTTGGGTGGGGACACAGTCAAACGATATCAATTGACATTTGTCAATGGAAATTACACATATTTTAGAAATTTTAATTTCACTAATATGCCATAAAATCGATTGGGCAGGGGAAGCATATATATAATCTGTTGTTGTTGATGTTAAATGAAAATGTTGATAAACATATTTAATGACTATACAGTAATAGGACATATTATTGCTGTTTAATTAATAAGACTTTGAGTTTTGTTATATATTTTTCATTTAGATTAATACCTTTATGATGAGTTTTGCTTTTTCTTTTTACTATTATTTTATAGGGAATTACTTAACTAATTAATATGGAGATTCCCAAATTACTTGCCAAAAGGGTTTTATTAATTCATATTCTAATAAGTAATGTTTAGTGACTTTTGTGCCATTGTTTTCAGTCTTAGAAAGTTTTAAAATATAGAATTTTGATAAGAGGAAAGCTATTTCTCATTGTTCTAATTTTTTATTTTTAAAACTTCATTGTTTCTGAACTTTTTATATGCCTGTTTTAGACATGGTAGGTTTTGTGATAAAAATCCAGTTCAAATTCTGTGATTAACACACTATGCAAATCTCTTCTTTCTTGGTCTCAGTTTCCTCTTTACAGTGGAATGTCTAAATGAGTTATCTTTCAACTCTGTGATTATGTTGAACATCTCTCCATACGCTATTTTGTTTTCTTAGTTAAAAATTGGTAATACTCATTGGTGTTCTGTTAATACCTGTCAGTATGGAGTTTATAGTGTTTTGAAAGGGTTAGACACATAAATAATATGGAGAGGATGGGCTTGTGGTGGGGCTGAATGTAGAAGTAGCCAGCTTTGTGGTTCTGTATCAGAACACAGTGTGTTAAACTACTTTTAAGTCAGTTTACAGTTACCCAGTCAATGTTAGCACTTTGAATATGGGACCAAGATAACAAGCTATTTGAAAGATTCTTTAAAGGGTCTGTACGGTGGAGGAATGGTAGAATTTTTTTTGGATTAGGAAACAGTGAAGTAGACAGAATAAAACATTGCTAATTCCTAGTTTTGCAAGTTTTCCATATCAAATTGTATTTTCCTGAAATGGATGAACTGTTCTCTATGTGGTTTAACTGGTTCAGATTATAGGGATACAAATATTTCCCTCATTAGAGATGCTCTACTTTTTAAGACGGCATTGTTTTTTTTTTTTTTTTTTACCAGTAAGGGTATACTTGTGGCTTATATTAAGCTTGTGGTAAACTATAGATCTCAGATCTTGTTACATGAATTCTTGTCAAACAGTTTGCTCCCCATCCCCATACTTATATAATTGAATTTTGAATTTAAATTCAGGGCTTCAGTTTTTATTATTGATAAACTTCACATTCATTTGGTTTGTCTTGGCAGCTTTTAAAAATCTCTTTGAATTCTGTCACTCAGAGTTTGTGAATGTCCATTTCAGTTTTCTTTTATCTATAAATTTGATAATGTATGTCATATATTTTAATGTGCTTTTATTAAAATGTTAAGAAAAGAATAAAAAAGCCCTGTGATATTCTACCTCCTTCCTGCTGCATGTTAATGTACAGTAATTGACACTGAACATTCTTTAGTATTTAATCAGCTTCAAATTTAACTGTATTAATATTGAATTCTCATTTTATAATCTTACGCACGTGTATCATAAAACACTATATGCTGTGCCATAATCAAGATTTAATACATCATCTGCATGTGACTGTCCACTGTCAGTCTAGCTGCCTTATTTAAACACACAGACACACACCCTCAAAAAAGAAATGAATATGGGTTTCTCCTTAATTTCTTCGATTTTATATTTGTATCTCTTATGCTTAAAACCTTAGTTTTTAGTGACATTAACAACTATTTGTTTGCTTTAATCGTCTTCTTTTAATAGTTTCAGAACAATAATGTCAGTATTCCCAAACAGTTTGTTTCCTTTCATTTCTAGGACATATCCCACTAGGAATATATTATTAGTACTTTTCTTCACTGTCATTTGAGGTAATTGTTCTCTGTGTGCTTAAGGCACCAACTTATAATTAAGTTCATTTGTTTTATTTGTTTTTTGATCTTAGGGATTGCCCTTTCATCCCATTTTAATTTAATTTAATTTAATTTTACAAATACTTAAAACACTTACATGACCCCAAAATCTGAACTACAAAACTGAGACATTCAGAAAAATCTTCCATCCCTGTCCCTTTGTTCCCTCCTAGGTAAGCATCTAAATTAGTTTTTAGTTTATCTTCGCATTTTTTTAAGTGTAAGAAAACACATATATATATTTTTATATTTACAGTCTTTTAGTTAGAAGGTAACCTGTTTTTGTACCATGCTTTTTTTTTTCAGTTTTCAGTTCATATATACTGAAGACTACTTCATAGCAATAAATTGAAGTATTCCTCATTCCTTTTATAGCTAAGACTATTCCATTGTGTGGATGCAATATAGTGTATTAAACTGTTTTCTTATTGATAGACATCTAGGTTGTTCTCACCCTTTAGTTACTAGAAACAGTCCTGCAGAGAATAACCTTATACTTATGGATGCATATGGCATTTTGTACTTTTGTCAGTATAAGAAGAAAATGGTTTAAAAAAATCAGTGTTAGTTTGGTAAGATACAAGAAAGAGCAGAGGTAAATATGTTTTCAATCTACTACTCTGCACCAGAAGTCTTGCTAGGTAGTTCTTATCATGAATGGGTGTTGAGTTTTATCAGACAATTTTTCTGTTATCTATTGCAATAATCTAATGCTTTTTCCTCATTTTAATTTTAATTAAAGACTTAATAGATGTTCTATTAAACCATCTTTGCATTCTTGAAACAAATTTAATTCACTTATGATGTATGTTTTTAACACAATGATAGATTTGATTTATTATTCTATTTAGCTTATGTTTTTTGCATTTGTGTTTAATGAGATTAGGCTATAATTTTCCACTTCCTTGCTATTGTCTGTTTTTCCCATTTAATTTTATTTACTTTGTTATTTAGGTATATCTTACATACAGAGAAGTCACAGATCTTATCTTACAGCTTTATGACTTTTTGCTTATGTTTTCTTCTTATGTGATCACCACCCAGATTTAAACATAGAACTTTTCCTGAAATTCAGAAATCTCTCTTGAGTACCTCTCAGTCATTATCTTTCCCACCAAAGGTAATCATTGTTTTTATACATGAAATCCTGCAATATGTAGTTTTTGTGCCAGGGTTCTGTGTGTAATAGAATCTTATGTGGGCTTTATTTCTATGATGATTATTTATGTTTGGCACCATTTCATATTCTTATTGACCCTTGAGATATCCTCTTTTATAATGTGCTCATTCAAGTTTTGCCTTTTTTTTCTGTTAGGTTGTCTTTTTTTAGGTTAATGTTTAGAAGTTCTTTATCTATTATGGGCACTAGTCATTTATCTGAGACATATCTTCCAATTTCTTCTTTTAGACTCTGACTTATCTTTTTGAATGCTTAATTTTATCATTTGGTAATCAGAAATGCTTAGATTTAGTGAAGTCCACTTTATTAAATTCGGTAGGGTGTCGGAATAATTGTTTTTTCCGTGTGTGTCCTTTTAAGAAATCTTCGCCTATCCCAATGTCATGAAGGTACTTTATAGAAGAACATGTTAACCTTTTATGTTTGGGTCTGTGAACTATTTAAAATTGATTTTTGTGCATGATGTGAGGTTTGGGTCAACATTCTTTTTTTGTTTGTTTTTTTTTGAGATGGAGTCTCGCCCTGTTGCCCAGGCTGGAGTGCAGTGGCGCGATCTCAGCTCATTGCAAGCTCCGCCTCCTGGGTTCACACCATTCTCCTGCCTCAGCCTCCTGAGTAGCTGGGACTACAGGCACCCGCCACCACGCCTGGCTAATTTTTTGTATTTTTAGTAGAGACAGGGTTTCACTGTGTTAGACAGGATGGTCTCGATCTCCTGACCTTGTGATCCGCCAGCCTTGGCCTCCCAAAGTGCTGGGATTACAGGCGTGAGCCACCACGCCCGGCCAGCGTTCATTTTTATTCATATAGAAATCAGATTGACTTAGTACAGTTATTGAAATGGCCATCTTTTTTCTGACTTAATTGTGGTGGTGCCTTTGTCATGAGTCAGATAACCATATTGTTGGCTGCTGTCTGAATTCTCTATTGTGATCTTTTGGTCCATTTTTCTAGACTTAGACCAGATACCACACTGTCTTAGTTATTATACTTTTACAGTAAAACTTGATATCTGATAAGTAGTGTCTTCCAGCTTTGCTCTTATCTTGGTACTTCTGTGTCTTTTGCATTTCTATATACATTTTTTAGAATTAGTTTCCCAATTTCTGCAGATAAGTCTACAGATAATATTGGGGAAGAATTGACGCCTTGACATTGTATCTTATAATCTATGCAAATGAGGCACATGTGCATGTATAATATATCTATTTAGATTGTCTTTAATTTTTGAACAATGTTTGTAGTTTTTAGTGTAGAGTTCTGTCTCAATGTGTTCTGGCTGCTATAACAGAATACCTTAGACTTGGTAATTTATAAACAATAGAAATTTATTGCCCATAGTTTTGGAGGCTGGGAAGTCTAAGATCAATCCAGCAGATTCAGTGTCTGGTGAGGGTTTCTTTCTTAGATGTGGCACCTTTTATGTGTTCTCACATGGTGGAAGACAAAACAGGCTACCACAGCTCATGCCTCTTTTATAAGGGTACTAATTCCATTCATGAGGGCAGAGCCATCATGACGAAATCACTTCCCAAAGGCCTGACCTCTTACTACCCTCACCTTGGGCGTTAGGTTTTAATATACACATTTTGATGGAACACAGATGTTCAGAACATAGCAAGGTCTTTCACATTTTTTATTAGAAATGTTCCTAGGTATTTGATGTTTTCTTCAATGCTATTATAGTTGGAATTTTAAAATTGGTTTTAAAATTTTATATTCTGCATGTTTATTGCTAATATGTTTCAAATCTAGTTAATTTTTGTGTATTTACTTTATGCCTAGAGACCTTGATACATTCTTTGATTAATTCTGAGTTTGTGAATTCTTTCAAATTTCACATGTGCACAGTCTTTTATTTCTTTTACTTTCCTGATTACGCTGGTGAGGCACTCCAGAATAATGATGAATAGATGTGGTACATACATCCTTCTCTTGTTCTTGGTACCAAATTTGAAACTTTAAATATTTCATCATTAAGTACTATAGACCTTTAGTTTCTTTCTGGATACTTTTTAAAAAATCACATTAAGGATGTTCTCTCTCTTTTTTTTTTTTAATGAACAGGGTTTGGAATTTTTTCAGATGTTTTTACTGCCTCAGAGATGACTATATGATTATTTTCTCCCCTACAGTCTTGGGATGATCTGTTTGATCATAGTGTTTTTATCTTTTTTACATACTCTTGGTTCCAATTTACTAAACTTTTCATATTATACTTAAAATTATTATTTTATACTTCAAGTAGAATGTAGAAATCCTACCACCATCGAGGTTCCCTTATCTACCATCCTTATGTTATAGTTTTTATATAGATCACATAAACTTTCATCAAACAGTTTTATAATTTGTGCTTTCAACTGGCACATATATTTTAAAGCATGTAAGTGGAGATTAATAATCTGTTATATTTGCCTAATTATTCACCATTTCTGTTGTTCTCTCTTCATGCCGGAAGGGCCAAATTTCAGTTAACCTGAGTTATTTTCCTTCTACCTGAAGAGCTTCTTTTAGCATTTCTTTTAGAGCCTGTCTACTGGTGACAAATTCTCTTAGTTTTCTCTTATCTTAGTATGTTCTTATTTTTACATCATTTCTGAAGGATATTGTCACTTGATGCAGATTTCTGGGTTGAGAGTTCTTTCCGAATTGTATAGACGTTGCTCCACTGTCTTCTGGTTTCTGATGAGAAATCCACAGTCATTTAAATCCTTATTACTCCATACCAATACATAGTGTATCTTTTTTGTTTCTGGATGCTCTCAGAATACTTCCTTTATATTTGGTTTTCAACAGCTTGATTATGATGTTTTGGTTTGTAGTTTTCTTTGATGTTACTTGTTTTGTTTTCTGTGATCTTGAATCTGTAAATATATATCTTTCAATAAATTTGTATTGTTTTCAGAAATTTCACTTTTTTCCTGTACTATTGTGTTTTTTCTCATCTTCAGAGACTTCGAAGACATGAGTGTTAGAGCTTTTGATATTGTCCCTTAGCTATCTATAGGTCTGTTCATATTTTGTCAGTCTTTTAAAAAAATTAACTATCTTTTCTTCAGATTGCATGATTTTTTGTCTGTTGTCAGGTTCACTGACTCTTTTCTCTGTCACTCTTCCTCCTGCTCACTCTTCCCCCTGCTTACTCTTCCACCGGCTCTAAACATGTAAGACGTGCCTCCTTCCTCTTTGCCTTCCGCTATGATTGTAAGTTTCCTGAGGCCTCGCCAGTCATGCTTCCTACACAGCCTGTGGAATCGTGAACCAACTAAACCCCTTTTCTTTGTAAATTACCCAGTCTCAGGGTATTTTATTAAGCTAAGCCAGTATTTTTTATTTGAGATGCTACATTTCTCTGTTCTAAAATTTGTATTTGGGTTTTTTATAGTTTTTATTTTCTTTTTGTAAGAGAATTTCAGTCTTTCCATTGGTTCCAATATCTAATGCAGTGTGTTTATAATACCTGTTTTAAAGTCTTTGTCTGATTAGTCCAATCTGTTTCATTTCAGATTTGACATTTCTAGGTTGTATTTTCCTTTGGAAATAGCTCATATTTGTCTGGTTTTTGATATAGCTAGTAATTTTTAATTATGTCGTGGACATTCTGAATATTATGCTGTGAGACTCTGACTCCTTATTGAAATCCTCTGGAGAGTGTTGATTTGTGCTTTATTAGACACCAGCCTGGCTGGGTTCAGATTGAAGTTTCCATCTAGATTTTTATAGGTGGTGTTTTCAACATCAGTTCAGTTTCATGGGGATCACTGTGGTCTTATCCTGCTTTTTTTTTTTTTTTTCTCCCCACGATCTTGCTCTGTTGCTCAGGCTGGAGTGCAGTGGCATAATCATGGCTTTCTGCAGCCTTAACCTTAGGCTCAAGCAATTCTCCCACCTCAGCCCACTGAGTAGCTGCAACTACAGGCACATGCCACCATGCCTGGCTAACATTTAAATATTTCTGTAGAGATGGGGTCTCCCTCTGTTGCCCAGGCTGGCCTCAAACTGCTGGATTCAAACGATCTTCCTGCCTTGGCCTCCCAAAGTCTTGGGATTACAGGCATGAGCTACTGCGCCCAGCCTGCCGTTTTTTATTGGGGACTTTGCCCACATTCTCTGGCTCTCCAAGACTGCTTTTCTTGTTTTCTTTCGTGAGAAAGATGAAATTCTTCAAGAGTTTTAAAACTCTTGCACTGAGCATTAGGAAAAATAGCTCATGCATGCTAGGCTTAACACCTAGGTGATGGGTTGATAGGTGCAGCAAACCACCATGGTAGATGTTTACCTCTAACAAACCTGCACATCCTGCACATGTACCCCAGAACTTAAAAATAAAAATTAAAAACAAGTCTTGTCTTGCACTATTTTTCCTGATTTGGGCTGCTGTCAGGTCTAAGTAATGCAAGAAGAGAGAGAAAATAATACCAAGGGTTATCCCCACAGCCTTTATACAGTAGGGTCTTCCTTTATTGTTTCTCTACTCAAAAATGAGTTTTCACTCAGGCTCTTAAGTACCCATACCACCACTCACCTGGTGATGTGGTTTGGATTTGTGGGCGCATCCAAATCTCATGTCAAATTATAATTCCCAAAGTTGGAGGAGGGGCCTGGTGGGAGGTGATGGGATCATGGGGAAGGATTTCCCCCTTGCCATTTTCGTCATAGTGAGCGAGTTCTTACGAGATCTGGTTGCTTAAAAGTGGTTTTGGGTGGTTTTTTATTGGAGACTTTGCCCACATTCTCTGGCTCTCCAAGGCTGCTTGTCCTGTTTTCTTTGGGTGGTTTTGATATCTGTGGTTAACTGGTATTATAAAATGAGTTTGAAAGACATCATTCTTTTTCAGTTCTATGGAATATTATTATTCTCTCATTTCTCATTGTTTCCGTAGTTATCATAACTATTCCAGACGAATGTAGAACCAGCTAAAGTTCTATAAAAATTCCTCTTGACCTTTTTACTGTTAATTTTTAATTGAAGTTTAACACACACACACATAAGTGAGTAAAATGCACTAATGTTTGTCCATTTGATGTCTTGTATACTTCTGTGAAACCACCACCCACACCGAGATATAAAACATTTCTTGGTAAGGTTTTTTTGTATTTCTCACCAGCCAGTTGTAACACTTATTTCTATGAATAATTTTACCTATTCTTGAACTTCATATAAATGTAATAAGACAGCAAGATTTTTTTCTTCTGTCTTCTTTCATGTACTATAACAACTGTTAGATTTATTCATGTTGTTTAATATATTAATAATTATTTTTCGATCACAGAATTCCATTGCATATATATATATATGCCATAATTTATTCACTGATTCTACTCTTTGTGTATTTGTAATGTTTCTATTTTTAGTGGTTATGAATAAGCTTCTGTTAATATTTATGTACAAGTTTTTGTTGTACATGTGAAATAATTTAGGGGGATACATATTTGGGAGTGTAGTCATAGGATCATGGAGTATGCTTAGTAGGAATTACCAATTATCATACAATTTCCCAAATGGCTATGCTGTTGTATACTCTAACCACCAATGCATCTTTGCCAACACTGGTACCCTATTCTACTTTATTTTTAATTTGGGCTTTTTGGCAGGTGTGCACTGTTACTTCATTGTGATTTTATTTTGCTTTTTCTTGATGATTAATGACACTGAGTAGCTTGATTATTGGCTATTAGTATTCTGTTCTGTGAAATAACTGTTGAGGTTTTTTTTTTTGCAAGTTTAAAAATTGGATTATTAGTTATTTTGTTACAAGGATTTCTTTATATATGTTGAGTATAACTTCCTTGTTTGTAATTTTGATGTCGTTGAATGTATTAATTTTTTTCACTTATGAGTTTTTTTTGCTTCTTGCTACTTACCTCAGATTTATTATTGTGTTTATTTTTAGAATATTTATTATTTTTCATAATGAATGAATTTCCATCCTGAATTAATTTTTGTATATTATTTAAGAGAAGATTGAAGTTTTATTCTTAATTTTTGCATACTTTTAAAAACTGTACTGTTCTGATTGACAATGCTGTTCTTTTGAATTGCATTGGCTCCTTTGTCATAAATAAACTTTTATTGTATACGTGTGGGCCTTTTTTGGATTGCATTATATTTCATTCATTTGTTTATCCTTAACTCCAGTGGCACTTTGTCTTACTTAGTATTGCTTTATAAGAAGTCTTGAAATTAGAAGGTCTAAGTAAGGCCTCCAATTTCGAGGTTTATAATTTTAATGGAAAGCTATTAACTATGTTGGCATATTATGTCATACAAATATGACTAGCTTTAACTTAATTTTTAAAAAATCTTGAAGATAGAGAATATAAGTTGAAAACAGTATTACACATACCAATAACTACATACCAACCAAAATGTGAAATTATGTTCAACTCTTTTTATAAAAGAAAGGTGAAGAAGTAACTATCAGAATGAAAAAAGTAAAGATTGAATAATATTTAATGTTTGTGAGGTTGTCAGAAAATAGGCATTCTTGTGCATACTTGGTAGCAGTGTGAATTAGATCAGGCCCTCTGGAAGATCATTTAGCAGTGTGCTTCAAACAGTAAGGGTAAAATATGTATATATATATATTTTTGGAGTCTCCCATGTCTACTTCTTTCTACACAGACACAGTAACAATCTGATCTCTCTTTCTTTTCCCCATATTTCCCCCTTTTCTATTTGACAAAACCGCCGTCGTCATCATGGCCCGTTCTCAATGAGCTGTTGGGTACACCTCCCAGACAGGTGGCGGCCGGGCAGAGGGGCTCCTCACTTCCCAGACCAGGTGGCCGGGCAGAGGCGCCCCCCACCTCCCAGACGGGGCACTGGCTGGGCGGGGGCTGCCTCCTACCTCCCTCCCGGACGGGGCGGCTGGCCGGGCGGGGGCTGCCCCCCCACCTCCCTCCCGGACGGGGCAGCTGGCCGGGCGGGGGCTGCCCCCAACCTCCCGGACAGGGCGGCTGCCAGGCGGAGGGGCTCCTCACTTCCCAGACCGTGTGGCTGCCAGGCGGAGGGGCTCCTCACTTCTCAGACTGGGCGGCCGGGCAGAGACACTCTTCAGTTCCCAGACGGGGTCGCAGCCGGGCAGAGGCGCTTCTCACATCCCAGATGGGGCGGCGGGGCAGAGGCGCTCCCCACATCTCAGACGATGGGCGGCCGGGCAGAGACGCTCCTCACATCCTAGACGGGATGGCAGCCGGGAAGAGGCGCTCCTCACTTCCCAGGCTGGGCGGCCGGGCAGAGGCACTCCTCACATCCCAGACGATGGGCGGCCAGGCAGAGACGTCCCTCACTTCCCAGACGGGGTGGCGGCCAGGCAGAGGCTGCAATCTTGGCACTTTGGGAGGCCAAGGCAGGCGGCTGGGAGGTGGAGGTTGTAGTGAGCCGAGATCATGCCACTGCACTCCAGCCTGGGCAACATTGAGCACTGAGTGAGCGAGACTCCGTCTGCAATCCCAGCACCTCGGGAGGCCGAGGCAGGCAGATCACTCGCGGTCAGGAGCTGGAGACCAGCCCGGCCAACACGGCGAAACCCCATCTCCACCAAAAAATGCAAAAACCAGTCAGGTGTGGCGACGCGCGCCTGCAATCCCAGGCACTCTGCAGGCTGAGGCAGGAGAATCAGGCAGGGAGGTTGCAGTGAGCCGAGATGGCGGCAGTACAGTCCAGCCTCGGCTTTCACAACTTTGGTGGCATCAGAGGGAGACCGGGGAGAGGGAGGGGGAGGGGGAGGAGAGGGAAATATTTTTAATCATAAAATTAGAGCTATTAAAATGACTTTGTTAACTGTAGACTTTCATAGATAATAATGTCATCTAGGGGAATTAAAAATCAGAGATAAAATCTTTATGTGCTTTTCTAGGGTAGTTAACAATACTCAGTTTCTTTGACTGTTTTCCTTGAAGGCTGCTAAATTTTAGTGTTTTAATGGGGATTGTGGATGTCAAATACTAGTAAAATATGTACACATGTTATTCCATTGGCTTCATGCTCAAGGAATTTATCCTCTTGATGAATGGAAAAGTCTTTTATTAGAGAACACTACATGACAATTTGCATTAAAAGATGAATAAAAATATAATGAAATGCCCCAATATACTGTATACAGGATAAATCCTTTGAAAGATTAATGAAGGAAAGTATCAGCATTTGGCAAAATTATCGGTATAGGATTAAACAGACTAGGTGGATTTGAATTGGATTTTGGGGACAGGGTTGTATAGGCAGGGATAATGAACATGTTGAATTATATAGTGTAAACAAGTAGGGAAGAGTGAGGAAATAAAAATTGTTATTGAATCCATTAATTTCCTTAATGTTTTTGTCTAATTTTCCAGGAAGCCAGTTAATTGCTAGAGATAGACACATAGAGAGTTTAAATGTAAATGGTGCGTGCTTTTATGAACATATGTTCAGTTGCCTTTTGAGGTCTTTTGAATGTTCTGTTGATGAATGATGCTGTTACTGTGTTGATGATATTATAAACTCTTATTTTGGAAGCATAATTAAGTGATAATTATAACATGAAAAATAGGAAAACTTGTTATTTTTATGAATGAATATCAGTTAATGAACTATTTTCTAAAAAAGAACTTTCTTAATCTTTGGTTTGGAGCAACAGAATAAGTAACTCAAGCTGTGTGCTCTCAATAGAAATTTAAGATAATTTGTTTTATTTTTAAAATATGTAGGTGAAAATATTAGTTCATCAGGTGATTGAATAATAGTACAGTATTTTCCTTTCAGTTCTACTGGCTTCATCTTGAAAGAGTAAATGACAAAACCTTGTTATGTTAAAGTGTATTGTATTTGTTCATTCACAAAAATATACTGAGAGGCTAGGATATTCCTGGAACTTTTCTGTGCTATAGGAAAATATTGCTGGACAGAACATACATGGTCACAGACTAGTTGAACTATTGGTTCAAACATATTTTCTTGACTCCTCTGAAGCTTTTTGGACCATTGTTTGGTTCACTGGCCTAATTATTATCATTTTGTCTTTTTAGGCAGAGGTTTTCCCGTCAGGCCCTTTTGCATAGCCTGTGGATTTACCTTTGGGTCATGTTTCCATCTACAGTCCAGTCAGTTGTGGTTGCAGAGGTGTGTGGTACATGATCTTCCTCCCTCATATGGATTATAGGCTGGGCAGGTTTTCTCGTTTTCTCTTTAGATGTATTTAGGAACAGTGGCCTCCCTAGCTAGCACAAAGAGCTTGTTTTCAAAAGAAAGCTAACGTTTCAATTTCCAGTCTACCAAATAAAGTCATCACCATTTATTTAACTCAGTCTAGTGGATTCTTTTTTATTCTTTTATATTTTTAAGTCAATTTATTAACAATACAGAATAGTGAAAAGCCACTTTATTAGAAATTTTAATAAGAATCTAAGCTTGGCGAACCTGTTAAGTAAATTTTGGTGCACAAACATCATAAAAGATGAAAGAGTATTGTCACACTTTCACTTTTTTTTAATGGCAAAACCAGGTGATCCAGGTTGTCGCAGAATATTGCATGAAAAAGTACTTTCAGTTGAATGACCAACTGGAGAATACTGTATTTCCTTTTTTGTCCTTAGAAATATATTGTTCACTCAATTCTTAATACTCAATACTATATTCATCTAGGATATTATAATTAGTCTGATATATCATGTACGTAGTTGTTTTGCCATCTTTATTAGAGTCTAGAGTGCTGTTGTCTCTTTGTACCCACCTTTTCATGTATCTGTTCATTATAAGGTATCTTTCTTTGTCAGTGTTTTTCTCTTTTCTATAAGTGAAAGAAAATGAAAACTATTGAATTAGTGAATATATTAAATGAAAGTGAAATGCAGACTAGAAAGATGGTGTCTCCAAGCTTTTTAAATACCTTCTTGAAGATGAGGCAGTTTAGGCAACACAGTGTAAAAACTGGATGATAACTTATTTCACTGTGGCATCAACTTTGTAGGACAGGGGTTTGTGAACTTTAACCTTGTTGGATGCCTGTTTTTGCATATCAAGTTTTATTGGAACATGGCTGTGTTTGGTCATTTATAAGTAGCTACTTTTACACTACAATAGCAGAATTGAATAGTGGCAAAGATAATGTGGCCCACAAACCTAAAATATTTACTGCCTGGCTCTTTAAGTAGTTTGTCAACACTTTTTCTAGGATATTATCTCATTTTCCCTTTTTAAAAATATACTTTTTATTTTAGTCTTAAAATTTTTTTTCTAGTATGATAGGGTATAATTGAATGATGATGAGTACTGATGAAATAATACCTAGGATTATGAAGTAACTTTGTTTCAAGATAGAGGAAAAATAAGACAAGATGTTATCTCATATTTATAAAAAGTTTCATTGAATCCATGTGGTAGCCGCAAGATGGAATGAGTTCTGTTTCATTACTAAAGAATATAGTGATACTCTGTTTTCTTTGGGAGACCTCTAAGAAGGAATAAAAATATATCTAAGAAGTCTTGATCATGAAATACCAACCCTTATAAATAGTTAAATTTGCTAAGAAAAAAAAACCCTCAAAAAGGAAAATTGAACCCAGCACACTGTGATGATGTAACAAGGTTTATTTCTCATAAGTTCATGCATTGTTACCTCATATCTTTGAAAAGTCCTATTTAAAAAAAAAAGTATGTAAACTGTCTGGCTTTTTTGTTTTCTCACAAGAAAACATTACAAAAGTTAAGGTTGTGATTCTCCTCCCAACTTACTTTAACGGCTTATCTCACATTATTCTCCCCTATTGAATCATGTGGCATGGGCTATCATAATTCAACTTAAGTTTTTAAAAAATTATAAGTCATAGGTATTATAGCACAAATTTATTTTTAAAATTACTTGATTGTATCACTGACGTTAAGAATTCACCACTATGAAAACTATGACAGACTAAGGAGTAATTTGGAAGTATTATATACATGTCATGTTCAGATTTTGGTGTGAGAAATACATGTTTTAATCTCCTAATTTCTTTGTTTATATTAGCATTTTAATGTTTATTAATTATTTTAACAAAGGTTATTTTATTCCAACAACTTCCAGGGGAAATTTTAATTCGTATTGAGGTATATAATAGCTGGTTTTGAAATTTGATTACAAAAGCATGAAAATTGTTATTCTCACAGAAAAATTTCCCTTATACAGTAAAGCTGAATATTTAAATCAGGTGAATAATTTATATTCTTAATAATTAAAACTCAGTAATTTTAAGATTATTAAACCAAGATATATTTTGTAGGTAAAAAGTCAGCAGAACTATTAACATAAATTATAACCTGCTTTTTAAAAAAGTGTAATACTAAAGTAATAGCCATAAATATTTTGTCTTTATTTTTTAAGGCAAGAGGCGCAGATGTTCCAGAGATTCCTGGAGATCTTACTCTTAAGACGTGTGGCAGTACAGCCAGTATGAAGGTTAAGCATGTGAAAAAGTGAGTATAACTTTACAGTGGACTCTAAATGAATTCCTACGAATGGAAATCAGTTCTTCAATTCTCTTAAAACTTTTATTTAGACTTTTTACAAAAATATGCTGTTACTGTGCAACTGTTAATCCTTAAGTTATGACTCAGCAGTCAGTGGAACAGGCCTACAGATTATCCACTCCTCTAAAATATACTTTATTTTTGTTCTTGAAGCAACTTATGTCATTTTCTGTTATTTTACAGTTGTTTGATAGGAACAGTCTAACCATGTCATTCTTGGTACCCTTAGTGCATGCTCTCATTCATTCAGAAATATCAGCTTTATTGTTTGAGTTATGAGATTATTAGATTTCAGGTTTGCCTTTGAGGAGCATGAAGTAGATGCCAAGAGTTGACTGTTAAGTGAAATACAGGTTGAGCATCTCTAATCTGAAGCTATGAAATCCAAAGTGCTCCAAAATGTGAAACTTTTTGAGTGCCAACATGGCAGCACAAATGGGAAATTTCACACCTGACCTTACGTGAGTGTTCACAGTTAAAATTTTGTTTCATGCACAAAATTATTTAAAATGTTGTATAACATTACCTTCAGGCTCTGTATAAAATGTATTTGAAATATAAATGAATTTTGTGTTTAGACTTGGGTCCCAGCCCCAAGATATCCCATAGATATATGCAAATATTCCAAAATCTGAAAAAATCTGAAATCCAAAACTCTTCTGGTCTCTGTGTCATTTTGAACAAGGACTATTCATCGTGTACCTGAAGGTAATCAGTTTTAAAGAGGAAAACCATCTTTTCACTTAGTAGAGTTAGATAGCTATGCTTCATGTGTAAGTAGAGGAAAGACAAGGATAAAAATGTTCATTCTGCGTCCAGGTCCACCACTCCAGGACTGATGGGCTGTGACAACATTCACAGGTAAAATCTGGTTTTCTACTTTGTGTTGGGAATGCTTCTGGTTAGAAGCTGGCTGTTCACAGTTTCCATAACATTTGCCGAAAATAACAGTTTTTCTATGGACATTGATTTGGATCAAAATTAGGAGATAACGGTGATGCTTTTTTTATTTTGGGTTTTGATCTGTACACTAAATGTAATACTCATCTGACTCAGTGTATTTTTAAGAGGATTTGTGCGGATATGTGTGGCTCATGCGCATGTGCTTACGAAATATTTTTGCTTGCATGAGCTCTTAAATCCACTGCATTTTTCCCTGAAACTTAGTAATTTTTACTGTTTCATTATCTCGTTTCTTATTTATTTCATGTGTTTCAGGTTACCCTTCACTAAAGGTCACTTTCCGAAGATGGCTGAATGTGCGCATTTCCATTATGAGAATGTTGAGTTCGGCAGCATACAGGTATACTGAAATATTTCTTACATCTTGAATTAAGATTTACATATTTACCTTTATATCTAGATGCTTATCTATATATCTGTATCTAATAGATGACACTTTGAAGTAGTTTTTTTTTTTAATCGATGTCTTATTGGTTGAGGTAAAATCTTTCTTCTCTTCTGTTGACAAATACTTGATGTCACGTTGACATATAAAAGTAACCATCACACTAACATGTATCAGTTAAGGAAAATCAGTCCTGTCCCCTTCCGTTTTCCTATATCATGTCCATATGTGCATGGCTTTGTGTAGTGACTTTCTATTCTGAAATTATGTAAACTTGTCTTAATTAATTGTTGTGAGCTTTGATACTTGGTAGATTAAAGTGTTCTCACTTTATTCTTCTTTTTCAGAAATGTTTTTACTGTTACTGCCTTTTCATTCACATACAAATTATTGAATCTAACTTGACATCAAGCTACATACTTTGCTCTTATTATATCATTGGCAGCTTAATGTCCTTTGTACATTATATATGTATTAATGTGAAAAAACTATTAAACTATTAAAAACTTAAAAAATAGCTAGATTGTGGTTATTTAAAAAATTATATTTCCCCAGGGGAACAAAAGCCACCCTTTACATTGTCTTTCAAATTAGGCTAATAGAAAAAAAAGTCTTGATTTCTACACACAACATGGAGAGATAGTCCACTTCCTGTCCTTGCCCTAACCACTGTCTCTCCAGAAGAAAACTCCTGAGACATGACTGATTTGTGTAACAGTGTGCTACTTTTTGTAATTTTATTTCATAAACAAGTGAGATGAATTTGATCTATAGGATTTATGAAAGTGAAGGACATTTCTATTTCAAATAAATTGACAGTTTAAAATAGCACTAGAGATTTATAATGCTGTGACATCAAACAAAGGATATTTTGTTCCATTAGTGTGTATATCCTTGAGATTGCAGTTAACATGATAAATTTCTTAGGTCAGGAAGAACTGATTAAGAAAACAGTAATGAGTACATTTTTCATTTTGTGACTGTTAAGCATTTGATATATCTGTTTGAGTGATTTAGTTTACTCAGCTTGCAATTTAGGTAAATTATTTTCTACTTAATTTATTTTGCTTTTTTTTTTTAATCTTTACAAGGTTGAATGAGCTCTTTTGGGGGCAGTAAACGTTGTGAGGAGTTTTAGCAAATTGAAAAGAAATAGGAGGCTAGAGATCTAAAAACAGTCCAAAGAATATTTAAATGTTAACATTATATGAAAGGTTAGGAAATCTCTAAAGCATCTGATTTAAAATAAAAACAAAACTGTTAATGGTAAACATTGTATAATGAAATAGAAAAAGCACTGGCCTTAGTTCACAAACATAGATTCTAATTTTCTTTTTGCTTCTTAGGAAATTTATGACCTTGGGCAAGTAGCTTATCCTCTTTGGTTTTATTTCCTTTATGAGGTGAATGAGGTTGTGCTAAATAGTATCATAGTTCTAAACTTTTATTATTTTATATTTAAAGAGTTTATAATGGCTGCATTGAAGATGTGGGTAGGGAATAGACAGTTGTTATTCAGCTGCGTTTGGCTCTCCTGAGATTTTGTTAAATGCTGGTTATTAGAGTCCAGTCCTCTTAATTGGAGGACTGTGTCTAATTTTTATGGGGAGAACACATTAGGTAGACTTTCTACCAATGAACAGACCTGTAATCTTCATTTTAGAGGGTCACACCATGTTTCACTTTCCCCATTGCACTTCAACCCTGTAGAATTCCATTACTCAGGCAGAAGAGGGAAGAAAAGATGTGATACTAACTCAGTTTGTGACCCTGCTTGTATGAGGTGTATGAGTGAGATGTTTCAGGATTGTATTGATTGACCAGGAGGCCTGGAGTATGGAAGATAGGGGTGGTTCAAAGGAAACCAGCCCAGCTGCACCTTGCTGGTCCACACCAGAATCTTTCTGTGTTTATGGTCCTCTATTTGGCACAGCTCTCCTGCCAAGTTTTGTCTGCTTCTGTTCTGTGTCTTTGGAGACTGGCCTCTACATACCACATCTACCAGTTTTGCTTGCCTTCTGCTTCTGGTTGAATTCAACCCATGTTAGATACCATCAGGAGGAAAACGTTAGTTTCCATTAACTAAGTTGTGTAGCAAAAGAACTATAATAGCATCCTGGCTTGACTTACATGCTTATGTTTTTTATCTTGGGTTGCTGTTCTCTCTTTGGCTAGTATAAGGTTTTACATTTTGATGGACTGATTGAATGCCATTTAAAGAAAAACAAAAACAATCATATTAACCTCTAAACAATCCTATGTTCTATCTGCTACAGGCAGTTAAAATAAAGTTCCTATGTCTCAGTTCTTATTCTTTATCATTTTATAAACATCTTGCTTTTTACATAGGTAAATATTAGCACATTTGATTCTAAACATGTTTATGGGGAATGAATCCTTTATTTTCAATATAAGGTTGGAATATGTTCTGAAGAGAAAACAAGTAAGAAAACTTAGTAAAATGTATCAATAATAGATCATCAGTTGTATGCTGGGCAGCTCTAGTATAAACCAGTAGGTTATTCATACTGTCAATTGGCCACTTGGTTGTTGCTTTTTAATATGTACCAATTCTGGGACATTCTGCAGTGACATACCTTCTCTTTTTCACTCTGATCTTAGAAATTTCTCTTAGATTTACAGATTCATTGTCTTTATGTTTATAGCTCTTTCTTCTCTTCAGATCTTGAAAGTTTATAATTGCAGTTGGCCATCATATCCTAGTATGACAGAGATGTTAACGTCTTCTACATTTTAAAAATCCAGACAAAATAATCTTTAACTTTCTGGCTTTTAGTTCTGGAATGAAATAGTTATTTTTAATCCTATATGTTAGAAATTCCAATGATCAATTTTATGTAGTCTGAAAGACACAGTTGCTTAAAAAACAATTTAGACATGTCAGTACTTTTACTGGGTCAGTACTGTCATTACCATATAATGATATGTAATGTACAAAGGACAATTTTATGATCTCTCCTTTGAATTCCAGCCTTGTATATCCAGCTGACTTCCCTGCATCTTCACTTGGATGCCTAATAACACCTCAATCATTGCAGCGTGCCCAGAACAGTCTTTCAGACCTGCTCTTTCTGCTGACTTCCCATCTTGGTAAATAGCAACTCTATCCTTTCAGTTCCTGAGGCCAGCCAAGAACCGTGGAGCATCTTGGGCATCTCTCTTTCTGTCCGTCCTCACATCCAGTCCATCAGCAGATTTTTTGGCTCCATCTTTAAAATAAATCCAGGATCTAACCATGCCCACCTGCTTCTCTGCTATCACCTTACACTAAAGCATTGTCTTTTGGGGAGGATTATTTCAATAGCCTTCTATATTTGGCACAGCAGCAAGAATGATTCTTTTCAAATGTAAGTCCAGTCATGTCACTTTTTAAAAACTCTCCAGTTAGTTTTCATCTTATTCAGAGTAAAAGCCAGATTTCTGAAACTTTTCTACAAGGATTTACAGAATGTACCCTTACCTTTTCGACCTCATCTTTCTTCTCTTCCCCTCAGACAGGGTGATCCAGCCACAGTAGCCTCTTTGTTTTCTGCCAGTATGCTCACCCCCTTCTCAGGGCCTTGGTACTTTTTGTTTCCTTTACTTAAAATGCTCCTCTAGGACAGCCACACACCTTGCTACCTCCTCTTTTAAAAGTACTGGCTCCAGTGCTATCTTCCCAGACTGCACCTTCCTTACATAAGATTGCAACTGTAGTCACCAGCATTCCTCATCTCCCTCTCTTTGTTTTATTTCCCTCCATACCACTTAACACCATTCGGCATGCTAAATATTTTATTATTTATTTTCTTCCCCTCAACATCTAGAACAGTGGTTGACACATAAAAACTACTCAATAAATATTTGTTTAATGAATAATAGATGAATGAAATGAATGGATGAATGAGTTTATATTTGAAGAAGAGATACAATTGGTTTTTAAAATGCTGTTTTACTATTTTGTTTTTATTAATCATTTTAAATTTGTTCTTATATGATAAGAATATATGTTCCTTATGAGTGTTTATTTATTATAAAACAAATTATGTAACCATCCTGTTTAAGTCTCAATTTGGTACATTCAGTTGTAGTGTGTAGTATAGGAGAGATAATATGCTGAGGAGAAAGGTGCTGGTGTGGTGTAGAATGGGTATGACCAGCTGGTGCAGTTAGCCTTGGTCTTGCTTTCCTTATCTTCACACTGAAAAGGAAGTACGGTTCCTAGATACCCTAGAATACTAGGTGACAGCTAATGTTCCTTCAAGCTAAGAAATTGTAGATGAACTATGAGTTCTGACTGAGGTTGTGATAAGGTGGAGAGGAACAGAGATATAACAGCACCGGGGAGGATAGGTTGTACCATGCCATGTTCTTATTTTAGTCTACTTCCATGGAGCTTGAATAAGCTATTAATATCTGTAAAAATTAGTACAGATAATTGCTCATGTCATAGAAGTAGCTTGTTGAAACATCTTTATATTCCTGAGACACATTATGCTGAGTTATATATATATTTAAAAATAAATTCCTTTTTTACACTCTACTAAGATTTTATAATTTCTGCATCTATGTTTGTTGGTGAAGTTAACCTGTGTGCTATACTTGTCCCACTAGCCTAAGTCTGGGGAATTTCTGCTCCCCTATCCCATTCTCCACCCCTTTTAAATAAATGCACTGGAATAGTTTGTGTAAATGGGAATTACCTGTTCTTTGAAGGGTTAGTAGAATTTTCCTGTTAAAACCTTTTGAAACTGGTTCCCAATTGGGGACTTAATCTTTACCATCTTTACTTACCATTTCAACTTATGATTTGATTATTGCTCATTAGGTTCTTTTGTATCTCCTTAGATCAATTTTTATCATTTATATTTTCTTAAAAATTGTTCATTTAATTTAGCTTTTTAAATTCATGGGTTATAAGTTGTACACAAGATATTATTAAATCTTGGTCTTATCAAGGAACCAGCTTATGGTTTTACTGATCAACCAAATTTTTTTTTTCTGTATTTTTCATACCAATAATTTCTAAGCGTAACTTTCCTTTTGTTTCTTGAATTGAAAGTTTAGTTTTTCTAGAAAAGAGTTGAGAATAATGCGTATTGCCTGCTAGGATTTGCCTCTCAAAAACTAGCTTTGTCATAAACCAACTTTGTCAAATATTAATATTACACAACATATACTACTTAATCTCTGCTTTAGAGAAATAGAATGCAACAGGTATTGTTAATGATTCATTTGTTTTTAGGAATTACTTTTTAGTAAATGCATTTAAGTTTGGATATTTTCCTGTGAATAGTAGTTTGGCCAAATTCTACAGGTTTTGATTCATAAATGTCTTATGTTTAGTTTAGAGAAATTTAAATTTCACAAAAAAGATTAACAATTACTAGAAGGGGCTTTTTGTTTTAAGTAAAGCCACATGTAGTTTAAAATTCTGCAAATTTATTGTTACTGCACTTATTTTCCCTGTTGTATTATTCTGCAGTCCAAAAACAAAGATTAATTCACATTTCACAAAATATTTTTCAGTAAGAAGGGGGGAAAATCTCTTGTAACACGCAAAGAAATGATGAGTTTGAGGCAGCGCTGTTCCTGCTGTGCTTTGTGTTGTACCGCCATCTAGTGTGTAGGGGGGGAAAGGATATGTTTGATTTGTATTTTCTTTATCATCTGGTTATCTGAAGTTATCACTTGATGTGTTTCTTTTTAGCCAATTTCATACAAAACATTAAGTTAAATTAACCTGAATGGTAGAGTTCAGGTTTTTGTATAAATAAGGAATAGGAAAAGTATGAATTTAATATCTGTGTCTCGAGCTTTCTATATGCAAGCTGCCTGCAAGGGACTTGAAAATGCTGTCGTGGCTTTCTATCATTACATGCATTTCTGCCTTGATGCTGGGAAGGCGGAAAGAAGTAGTAAAGTTTGACCTGAGTGTAGGAATATTGAGGGGTAATAATGCAAACAATTTTAAAAGCCTGAAGTTTCATTTAAAAAGTAGTAATCAGAATTATAATAAAAATACAAGCCAATATTTATTGAATGTTTTGTCTGAGCCAGGCATTATATCAAATACTGTTTCCACATTGTCTCAATTACGCTCCACAACAATTTCAGGTGCAGAAATTTAGGTAAAAAGAGTTTAAGAACTCACTCAAGTTCTTAAACCGTTTTGTGGACTGTATTTGAATCAAGGCGGCCTGACACTAGAGCCATTCTGCATGTTCTTTTGTATTGCTAGAAAAGAATAGACTGACTCAACTAATACTTTAACAAAAAGGAGTAAATGATGGTTCTAGAGTATCTCGCATCTTTAATGTAGTTGAAGGTTAAAAAGTATGATACATAATACTGCAGTGTAACCTTAAGTAATTTCCAGTGTGATCTTAAGTAAATTCTTAATGTCTCTGGTCGTCAGTTTCCTCATTTGTAAAATAGAAACAAATATATCTATTCTAACTATATCATAAAGTATTATGGGAATTAAGTGACATAATAATTGTGCAGTACATTTTAAAGGGCTTTAGAGAAAGGCAGAAGTTCTAGGGGAGCACTTAGGTAAAGTCAAATAATCATCTTTAAAATGTGGGAAGTCATACTTGTCCCGATGACCCAAGGACAGTGTTGTCAGGATTGAGGCAGTGGATACTGACTTCACCTGAGTACTTCCCATCAGTTAAGCTTTCATCATTAATAAAAATAAATTAATGAAAAGGTTATCTCTCCCCATTTTGTTAAGACACTTGCAGTTTGAAAAATTAACTTGTACATATTTTCAGTTTAAAAAAATCTTATACAGAAGTACTGTTACTACATGTGTAATCATTTGAAATAAAAGCCATGCTAATTTTATTCTCACCCTGGCCACAAACTTTAGTTTTCCTCAAAAGAAATAAAAATCTTAGCCTTACTTTTCTGCATGTTCTGCAGTATACTCCCTCTTATACAAGGAAATCATTGTCCTTTCAGGAGAGAATTTGAAATGAAATGTTCAGATAGTGAGTCATCAGTTCCACTGTCATCTAAGTACTGGATTTTCACTGTATCTCGTTTGAGATTATTCAGTCCAAGAATTAGATGTGTAAAAGTGGTTGGACTGTGAAAAAATATATCTATAGTGGAGTCAGCCATAATTTACAGGCAGTTTACTTATAGTATTGTTGAGTCTGAAACTGTGAAGAGTCTGAGATGTTTTCCTACTAGTAAGCTAACAAGTTGGCTTCCCACAATTACAGACACACTACACACATTCTCACTCTCTTTCTCTTTCTCTGTCTCTCTGTAGCCTCCCTTTCCCCCAGCAGAAACATCAAGTCTCTGGACCAGAAATCAAGCCCTTGTTTACTTGAAAAGTAACTTATGTTGGTTCCCTAGGCCCTGGTTCTCCATAAAGTGATATGGTGACAACCAGAGATATCCTGTGTTTACAAGTGGGATTTGGTACCACAAGAGAACTCTGCACTTATGAAACTTGAAGCTTATACAGGATAGCTGGCATTCCTGCCCATTCTCCTTTCTCAAGATGGAGAGAGAGAGACCTTTGCTCTGAAATGTAAACAAAATCTCTGGGAAAAAGAAGCAAAGATCTGTATTTCACAAACACCCTGGAATGTAAACATGGCTTGGGGGAGAGAGAAAACTTTTATCTCTAGAGGGCTCCATCTTTAGAGTTACTGGGTTAAGTTCAGTCCCTTAGCCCAGGTGCCAGTGCTCTTTGCTTAGAAAGCCCCGACCATGCTGAAATATGAAAGTATGTATGAAGCAGTTTCCTGACAAGTATATGTTCTTGAGTGAGCATCAGTAAGATGAGGGCTGTGATTCTGCTGTCGTGTTATTTGGTCTCATTTTCCATGTATTCTTCATATGGTGGGCATCACAGTGAACTGATGGTGATTTTAGTGTTTAAAGATGAGCACATCAGTTACTTTATCAGATACTCAGCTGAGAAAACAGTGCCCTATTCCCATTCTGGGAAGAAAAACTCTTAGGTCTGCTAAGATGCTTGTAGGTCTCTAGCTTTTTCCTGGTAAATCTGAAGGGTAATTTTGCCGTTTATTGATTTTCGCCTTATGTGCTGGAATTAGAACTTATTTCACTTATTAACCATGTAAGATGTAATTCTGCTGTAGAATTATTCTTCCTCTTGGCGTCCTGAACTCAGTAGTTTTAAAGTAGTATTTTCAGTGTCAAATATTAGGAGGTTGAAGGTAGGGTGGGTGGACCACATAATATTATACAACAGAAATCATTTTTTTTGTGTCTCCACGTCTGCTACACAGGCTGTGAGGTGAAAGAAAACTTGTTTACAAACCCCATAGGTATGACACATGAAATTGCAGCCATTATAGAATTACAAAAGATGAATAAAAGAAAAGAACTCTTTCCGTGTTCCATTTGCAATCCGTTGATTAGGCTTTGGTGAATGGTTTCTTCTGTGGGTGGGTGGTATATTTTTACCCTGCTCTATGCTACTGATTTCCATTCTCCATATGGAGAAAGAACTTTTCTGAACATTTGAAGACTTGCTGAATAGAGTTGTATTTTTAAAGATCCTAACAACACTAATTGTAATTGGTTTCCATGGTGATAGAAAAGTGAACTCAATACAGGAAAAATAACTCCAAAGATAGATTTGGAAGAAATTTAGAAATGTGGGATTTGGAAATCCTGTTTGCCATTTCTAATAGATGAAGGACTGAAATATTATTAAATTGAGAAGTGAAAATTATTTAAATCACTGAGTTGCTGTCATAAATTTCTACAGGCAAATATAGTTCAGTCCTTCATAGTGTATAGTCTTTGTACATGTAGTTCAGGTACTGCATAAAATACATTAATATTCAGACGTGTATAGGGTGTATTAAAACCCACAGTTCTCTTAGGATAGTTTTATTGAATATCTTGTATGTGCTAGCCACCTATGTGAGTACCACTGATGAAGCAGATAATCTTTCCTCAGAGAAAACAAGTAATATACCAATAAGTTTAAGAGAAAAGCAATGTTATAAATGTTATAAAAGTGCTTGTAGGTATTCAGTGGTGAGAGAGATTATGTCCTGTGGCATTCAAAAGTCTTCATCTTTATTGAAGATTGAATAGAATTTGGATATGCAGAGATAGAAGTGAAGAACCCTCAGCCAAGGAAAAATAGTACAGACAAAAAGGTACTTGTGTTTTCATTGTTCAACTCCCTCTTATAAGTGAGACCATCAATTGCTTTCTTAGTAAGAACTGAGAAAGTATTGCAGGATTTTGAGAAGAGAGTACCATGATCAATGTGTGATGGAGATGGAGAGAGACCATTTAAAATACTGTTGTAATTATCCAGATGTAAGGAGGCCTAGAACCAGGGAATTAGCAGTGGGGAGTAGGAAAAAAGGGGATGACTGTAAGAAGTTTTAGGAGACATGAGAGATTAAAGAATCAAAGGTGAAAAATGAGACCTTGAGCCTGGAAATGTAAAAAGAGAGCATGTGTGGAAAGGAGGAGAAGTAGCAGAATCTAGGGCGATTAGGTTGGTCAGCTGGGTGAATAGTTGTACAGTTTGTTTTGTGAATTCAGGAGGAGGAGGAGAATATGTGAGGAAAGATGACGAATTCAGTTTTGAAACTAAGAACCATATTTCAGGGAGAAGACAATGTTTGTTTATTCATTAAATACATAGTGATCCCTACTTAAATCTCAGGTACAGCTGACCCTTGAACAACATGGGTTTGAACTGTATGGGTCCACTCATATGTGAATTTTAAAAAATAAATACATTGGAAATTTTTTTAGAGTTTTGCAGCAATTTGAAAAAACTTGCAGATGAACCATGCAGCCTAGAAATTTGGAAAAAAACTAAGAAAAAGGTATGTCATGAATGCAAAATATATATATAAATACTAGTCTATTTTATAGCTTACTACCATAAAATACACAAATAGATTATAAAAAGTTAAAATTTATCAAGACTTACATAAACACAGACTGAACATGGTGCGATTCCTAATCAAGAGGAATGCAAACAAACATAAAGGTGCAGTATTAAATTATAACTGCATACAATTTAATGTAGTACATACTGTACTACTGTAATAATTTTGTAGCCACCTCCTGTTGCTATTGTCAATTCAAGTGTTACAAGGATCCACTTAAAACACTGTGTGATACTTAATCATCTCTGTATGTGCATTGCGTATTGCAGTAAAAAGTGATCTCTTATGGTTCTTCCATACTTTTCATTGTATTTGGTGCAATACCATAAACCTTGAATAACACCACGAGACTCATACAAAATGCTACTAGTGATGCTGGAAATGCTCCCAAGAAGCAGAGAAAAGTCATGACATTGTAATAAGAGGTAGAATTGCTTGATATGAACTATAAATGAGGCCTACAGGCACATTTGTCTGCCATTTCAATCTGTTGTAAGGACTGTTATTTTTAAAAAAAGAAAATTAATGAAGCTGTTATTGCAGCTATAGCAGTAGGTGTGAACATCTTGCACTTTTTGTGAAATACCTTTTTATCTCATATTGAAAATGCAGCTTTTATGTCGGTGCAGGATTGCTATAAGAAGGGCATACTTATAGACTATAATATGATTTGAGAAAAGCAGTCATTTGCTTTTGATTTGTATTTTGATTTATATTTTGACAATGTAAAGTAAAAGGAAGGTGAAGAGTCTAAAGCTGGAGAATTTAATGCCAGCAAAGGATGGTTTGGTAATTTTAGAAAGAGGTTGGCTTTAAAAATGTCAGGATAACAGGAGAACCTGCTTCTGTCACCCAAGAGGCAGCAGATGAGTTCCCAGATAACTTTAAGAAAATCACTGAGAAGAAAGGATATCTGCATGGAAAGTTTTTAATGTACCATGAAGCAGCCAAATATTTGAATTTTTGGTGTCCCAGAAAGTGAAGAGAAAGTGAAAGGGATAGAAAACTAATTAAAAAAAAAAAACAAACTAACTAAAACTTTCTAGTTTTAGCAGGAGATTTAGATATGCAGATACAGGAAGCTCAGAAATTCCCAAATAGATACAATTCAAAAAGGCCAAGGCACATCATAGTAAAACTGACAAAAGTGAAAGACAAGAATTCTGAAAACAGGCAGAGAAAAGCATCTAGTCACTTATAAAGGAACCTCCATCAGTTCCTCAGACTAATGGTGAAATTTTTTTTTTTTTTTTTTGAGACAGTCTTGCTCTGTCACTCAGGCTGGAGTACAGTGGTGCAATCTTGGCTCACTGCAACCTCTGCCTCCTGGGTTCAAACAATTCTCCTGTCTCAGCCTCCCGAGTAGCTGGGACTACAGGTGCAAGCCACCATGTCTGGCTAAATTTTGTATTTTTAGTAGAGACGGGGTTTCACCTTATTGATCAGGCTGGTCTCGAACTCCTGACCTCAGGTGATCCGCCCACCTCGGCCTCCCAAAGTGCTGGGATTACAGGTGTGAACCACCGTGCCCAGCCAACTAATGGTGAATTTCTAAGCAAAACCCTTACAGGCTAAGAGAGAATGGAATGATACACTCAAAGTGTTGAAAGAAAGAAAACTATCAGCGAAGTATACTATACTCAGCTTATTTCTCCTTCATAAATGATATGCAAGAGATAGAGGTGAAGAACCTCCTCATAAATGAAGGAGAAATACAGTCTTTCCCAGAGAGGCAAAAGCTGAGGGAATTCACTCCTGCTAGACTGTATCTCCAAGAAATGCTTAATTTAAGGGAGTCCTACACCTGGAAGTAAAAGGATGATACCTACCGTCATGAAAACATACAGAAGTATAAAGCCCACTGGTAGAACAAACACACAAATAAGGAAAGGAAAGGACTCAAATCTTAACCACTGTGGGAAACTACAAAACCACAATGATAAACAGAAAAACAGAAAGAATAAAAGATATGCAAAACAACCAGAAATCAATTAATGACAGGAATAAGCCCTCACATATGAGTAACAACCTGGAATGTAAACAGATTAAATTCCTATAGATCTTCCAAAAGATATAGACTGGCTGAATGGATAAAAAGCAAACACACAAAAAAACCCATGGTCCAACTATATGCTGCCTACAAGAAACTCATCTCACCTGTAAGACGTATATAGGCCAGGTGCAGTGGATCACTGGAAGCCAAGTGTTTGAGACCAGCCTGAGCAATAAAGTGAGACCCTGTCTCTGTGAAATTAAAAAAAAAAATACTATCCAGGCACAGTGGTGTGCACCTGTAGTCCCAGCTACTTGGGAGGTTGAGGCAGTAGGATCACTTGAGACAAGGAGTTCGAGGCCACAGTGAGGTATGATTATGCCACTGCAGTGCAACCTGGGTGACAGAGTAAGACCCTGTTTCATAAAACAAAAACATACAGACTGCATATAAAGGGAAAAAGATACACCATGCAAACAGAAACCAAAAGTGAATAGGAGTAGCTGTACTTATATCAGATAAAACATACTTTGAGTCATAAATAGTAAAAAGAGACAAGGTCATTTAATAATGATAAAGGGATCATTTATCATTATCCTCTTGTTCAGCAAGAGGATATAACAATACTAAACATACATGCATCCAGCATGTGAGAACCCAGATAAATGAAGCAAATGTTATTGCATCTAATGGGGGAAATAGACTCCAATACAATAATAGTGGGGGATTTGAACACAGCACTATCAGCATTAGACAGACCATCTACACAGAGAATTAACAAAAACACATTGGATTTAAATTATACATCAGACCAAGTGCACCTAACAGATATTTACAAAATTTTCATCCAGTTGCTGTAGGATACACCTCATCAGCACATGGAACATTCTTCAGAATACACCATATGTTAGGACACAAAACAAGTCTCAACAAATTAAAAAGCATTGAAATCATATCCAGTATCTTCTCAGACCACAAATGGAATAAAACTATAAATCGGTAACAAGAGGAGCTTTGGAAATTGTGCAACTGCTTGGAAATTAAACAATATGCTCCTGAATGACCATTGGGTTAAGGAAGAAATTAGAGAGGAAATAAAAACATTTTTTGAAGCAAATGAAAATGGAAACAGCATTTCAAATCTTATGGGATACATCAGAGCAATGCAATGAGGAAAGTTTATAACAATAAACACCTACATCAAAAAAAGTAGAAAGACTTCAAATAAACAATCTAATGATGCACCTCACGGAAGTAGAAAAGCGAGAACAAATTGAACCCAAAATGAATAGAAGGAAAGAAATAAAGATCAGGGCAGAACTAAATAAAATGGAGACTAAGAAAAATACAAATGATCAACAAAATTAAAAGTTTTTTTTTTTTGAAAAGATAAGCAAAATTGGCAAACTGCTACTTAGGTTAACCAAGAGGAAAAAGAGAGAACACCCAAATAAACAAAATTACAAATGAAAAATACACATTGACCAGGCATGGTGGCTCAATGCCTGTAATCCCAGCTCTGTGGGAGGCTGAGGCAGGCAAGGCAGATCACTTTAGGCCAGGAGTTTTGAGACCAGTCTAGCCAACCTGGTGAAACCCCATCTCTACTAAAAATACAAACATTAGCCAGGCATAACGGCGTGTGCCATAGTCCCTGCTACTTGGGAGGCTGAGATAGGAGAATCGCTTGAACCCAGGAAGTGGAAGTTGGTGGTGAGCTGAGATCACATGCTGCTGCACTCCAGCATGGGCTACAGAGTGAGACTCTGTCTCAAAAAAAGAAAGGGGGAAAAAATAAAAGAAAAATAGACATTACAATGGATGCTACGGAAATACAAAAGGTCATGAGACTGTCATGAACAACTATACAGTAAGAAGTTGGAAGACCAAGAAGAAACGGATAAATTTCTGGGCACGTGCAGCCTACTAAAATTGAATCAGGAAGACTTAGAAAACCTGAACATACCAATAAGGAGTAATGAGATTGAATTAGTAACAAAAAGTCTTCTAACAATGAAAATCTCAGGAATGGATGGCTTCACTGCTGATTTCTACCAAGCTTACAAAGAACTAACATCACTCTCCTCAAACTATTTCAAAGAATTGAAGAGGAGAGAATTCTCCCTAACTCATTCTATGAGGCCAGCATTAACATAACACCAAAATCCGAAAACTACAGATCAATATCCCTGATAAACATAGATGCAAAAATACTTAACAAAGTACTTGCAAACTGAATCCAACAGCACATCAAAAAATAAGACACCATGATCATGTGGAATTTATTCCAGGGATGCAAAGATGTTTTGACATACACAAATCAATAAACATGATACATCACATCAGCCGACTGAAAGACCAAAAACCATCGTTTCCTCTCAAAGACACAGAAAAAAATTGAGAGATTCAACAATCCTTCATGATAAAAATTCTCAACAAACCAGACACAGAAGGAACATACTTCAACATAATAAAGGTCATATATGACAGACCAACACCTAACATCATACTGGATGGGGAAAAGATGAAAGCCTTTCCTCTAAGAACTGAAACAAGACAAGGATGCCAACTTTTCCACTCCTATTCAACGTAGTATTGGAATTCATAGCCAGAGCCATCAGGCAAGAGAAAAATAAAAAAGCATCTAAATTGGAAAAGAGGAAGTTAAGTTGTGCCTCTTTGCAAATATGATCTTACATTAAGGAAAACCTTAAAGACTTCACGGAAAACTTTTTGATCTGATAAATAAATTCAGTGAATTTGCAGATACAAAATTAACATACAAAAATCAGTAATATTTCTATATAGCAGTAATGAAATAGCTGAAAATGAAAAGAAGAAGGCAATCGTATTTACAATAACTAAACAAAAAACCTAGGAATAAATTTAACCAAGAAGGTGAAAGATTTCTATGAGTAAAATTGTGTAACACTGATGAATGAAATTGAAGAGGACACAAACAAATGGAGACCTCCCATGCTCATGGATTAGAAGAATTAATGTTGTTAAAATGACCATACTGTACAAAGCAATTTGTAGATTCAATACAATGTCTATGAAAATACCAATGCCATTTTTCACACAAATAGAAAAAACAATCCTAACATTTATATGGAACCAAAACAGAGCCTGAATAGCCAGTGAAATCCTTAGCAAAAAGAACAATGCTGGAGACATCACACTACCTGTCTTCAAAATATGACAAGGGCATTGTAACCTGAACAGAATGGTATTGGTATAGAAACAAACATGTAGAGTAATGGAACAGAATACAAAACCCAGAAAGAAATCCATGTGTTTACAGCCAAATTTTTTTATAAAGTTGCCAAAAATATACATTGATAAAGGACACACCCTCTTCAATAAATGTTGCTGGGAAAAGTGGATGTCCACATGTAGAAGAATGAAACTAGACCCCTATCTCTCATCATATAAAACAATCAACCCAAGATGGATTCAGGACTTAAATGTAAGACCTGAATCTATAAAACTACTAGAAGAAAACAGGGGAAACACTTCTGGATATTGGTCTTGGCAAAGATTTTATGGCTGAGAACTAAGCACAGGCAACAGAAACAAAAATAGACAAATGATACTGTATTAAACTAAGAACCTTTTGCACAGCTAGGAAACAATCGACAGAACCTCTGAAGAGACAGCTGGTGGAGTGGGAGGAAATATTTGTAAATGATATCCCACAAGGGAGTTATACAAGGAATTCAAACAAATCAACAGCAAAAACAAAAACAAAACAAACAAAAACCAAAAAATAAAAAAACACAAATCTCATTAAAAAGTGAGCAAAGGATAAGAATAGAGTTCTCAAAGAAGATATACAAATGGCCAACAGATACATGAAAAATACTCAACATCACTAATCATCGAGGAAATACAAATCAAAACCCACAATGAGTTATATTATCTTACTCCTGTTAGAATGGCTATATTTTAATACAAAAAATAATAGATGCCAGTGAGTATGCAGAGAAAAGGGACCTCTTAAACACTGTTGTCAGGAATATAAATGAGTACAAGCACTATTTAAAACAGTATGGAGATTTCTCAAAAAACTAAAAAAAGAGCTACCATATGATCCAACAATTACACTACTGCATATGTATCTAAAGGAAAGTAAATCAGTGTATCGGATTGATACCCGCATTCCCATGTTTATTGCAGCACTATTTACAATAACAAAGATATGGAATCCAATAACAAAGATATGGAATCAACCCACATGTCTCTCCACAGATGAATGGTTAAAGTATGGTGTGTGTGTGTGTGTGTGTGTGTGTGTATATATATATATATATATGTATATATGCAATCGAATACTATTTGGCCACAAAAGAATGAAATTTCTGTCATTTGCAGCAACATGGATGGAACTGAAGGTCATCATGTGAAGTGAAGTAATCTAGCCACAGAAAGACAAATATTGCATATTCTCACTTACATGTGGGATCTAAAATACTTGATCTAATGGAGGTAGAGAGTAGAATAACAGTCTGAGAAGGGGCAACATGATGAAGAAGTTTGATTAGTGGGAAGAAACATGCAGTTAGATAGAAGGTGTAAGTTACAATGTTCAATACCAGAGTAGGATGACTATAGTTAACAACCATGTATGTGTATTTCAAAGTAGCCGAAAGAGAGATCTTGAAATGTTTGCAGTACATAAAAATGGTAAATACTTAACGTGATGGAAACCCCAAATACCCTGATTTGGTAATGACGCTTTCTGTGCTTGTAACAAAATATCACATGTAACTCACAAATATGTAAAATATTATGTATCAATTTAAAAATTGTGCATTCAAAGACACTATCAAGACAGTGAAAAGAACCCACTGAATGGGAATAATGCAAGTCATATATCTGAAGCAAATTAAATGTAGAACTATTACAACTCAACAACAAAATATCAACAACCCACTTCACAAATCAGCAAAGGGCTCGAGCAGATATTTTTCCAAAGAAGATATAGAGGTGATCAACAAACATATGAAAATATTCTAGCCTATACATTATCGAAAGGTCATATTGAACTCAACTAGTGCTTTTGTAGAACTGCCTATTTCTCCCTTCACTTCTGTCATGTTTGCTTTATATATTTTGGTGCTCTTTTGCTTGGGGCCTCCATGTTTATAATTGTTATATGTTCTTGATGAATTTTCTCATTTCATCAATATATAATGTTCATTTTTGTCCTAATGTCTATTTTGTCTGATACTAGTATAGCTACCCAGGTCTTTTTGGTTGTCATCTACACGGAATATAGTTTTTCATCTTTTCATTTTCAACATATTTGTATCTTTGGCTCTAAAGTGAGTCTCTTGTAGAAAGCAAGTAGTTGGATTGTGTCTATTTTTAATCCATTCTCCATCTCTGCCTTATGATTGTAGAGTTCACTCTGTTTACATTTGTAGTAATTACCCTTAAGGAAGGACTTATGCCATTTTGCTGTTTGTTTTCAATATGTCTTATATTTTTTGCCCCCATTTTTGCTGTTACTGCCTTCTTTCTTATTTAATTGAATTAGTGACGTTTTGATTCTCTTCTCATTTTTTCCTCTGTATATTTTATATGGCTGTTCTCTTTATGGTTACCACAGTGATTACATAGAACATCTTAAAATTATAACAGTTTATTTTGAATTTATGCCAACTTAACTTCAATTCCATACAAAAGCTCTACTTTTTTTTTTTTTGAAACAGAGTTTTGCCCTTGTTGCCCAGGCTGGAGTGCAATGTCATGATCTTGGTTCACTGCAACCTCCGCCTCCTGGGTTCAAGCAGTTCTCCTGCCTCAGCCTCCCAAGTAGCTGGGATTACAGGCATGTGCCACCAAATCTGGCTAATTTTGTATTTTTAGTAGAGATGGGGTTTCTCCATGTTGGTCAGGCTGGCCTCGAACTCCTGACCTCAGGCGATCCGCCTGCTGTGGCCTCCCAAAGTGCTGGGATTACAGGCGTGAGCCACCACATCCGGCCCAAAATCTCTACTTTTATACAGCTCAATCGCCATCATTAAGTCATTGATGTCACAGATTACATCTTTATGTATCATGTGCCCAATAGCATACATTTATGAATGTGTCTTTTAAATAACATAGAAAGCAAAAAGTGGGGTTCTAAACCAGAGTTTCGGTATTACTGGTGTGTGTTTGCCCATGTATTAACCTTAACTGGAGATCTTTTTATTTTCATATGGCTACAAGTTACTGTCTAGTGTCCTTTTATATCAATGTTAAGAACTTTGTTTAGCCTTTCTTGTGGGGTAGGTCTAGTGTTGGTCAACTCTTTCAGTTCTATTTTTTGGGGGAAATCTGTGAATGTCTTAATTTCTCCTTTATTTTTGAAGGATAGTTTTGCTGGATATAGGATTGCTAGTTGACTAGGTTTTTCTTTCAGTATTTTAAATGTATCATCCCTCCGCCTTTTGGCCTCAACATTTCAGCTGAGAAAATAGCTTATAATGTTTTTGAGGATCACTTATATGTGACCAGTTGCTTCTTTTTTGCTGCCTTCAAGAGCTTCTCTTTGACCTTGTCTTTTGAAAAATCTGATTATAGTGTGTCTTGGTGTGGAACTCTTTGGATTTTGGATGTGCACATTTATGTCTTTCATCAAATTTGGAATGATTTCAGCCATTATTTTAAAAAATAATGTTTGCCCCATTCTCTTTTTCATTCTTAGATTTCCATAATGCAAGAGTTGGTCCACTTGATGGGTCTCATAGGTTTTTTAAAGCACTGATTAATTTTTAAAATTATTTCTTCTTTCTGTTCATTACATTTTATAATTCTACTTGTCTTATCTTTAAGGTGACTGATTCTTTCTTGTTCTTGATCAAATCTGTTGTTGAGCTATCTAGTGAATATTTGTTTTCTTTTTCAACTTTTATATTAGATTCAGGGAGTACATGTACAAGTGTATTTATTACCTGGGTATATTGTGTGATGTTGAGGTTTAGGGTAGAAATAATCCCATCACCCACCTACTGAGAATAACACCCAAAAGTTAGTTTTTAAATCTTTTCCTCACTGCCACCCTCCCCTATCTAGTAGTCCCCAGTGTCTATTGTTACCATCTTTATTTCCATAAGTACCTGATGTTTAGCTCCGACTTATAAGTGAGAACATGTGGTATTTAGTTTTCTGCTCCTGTGTTAATTTGCTTAGGCTAATAACCACTGTCTGCATTTATATTGCTGCAAAGGACGTGGTTTTTTCTTTTTTATAGCTGTGTAGTATTCGATGGTATGTGTGTACCATATTTTCTTTATCTAGCTCACTTTTGATGGGCACCTAGGTTGATTCCATGTCTTTGCTATTGTGAATAGTGCTGTGATGAACATGTGAGTGCATGTGTCTTTTTGGTAGAACAATTTGTTTTCTTTTGTATGTATATCCAGTAATGGGATCGCTGGGGCAAATGGTAGTTCTGTTTTTAAAGTCCTTTTGAGATATCTCCAAACTGCTTTCCACAATGGCTGAAGTAATTTACATTCCCAACAACAGTATATAAGCAATTCCTTTTCTCTGCAGCCTCACCAACATCTGTTGTCTTTTGTCTAGTCAGATTTTAACTTTAGTGATTGTACCTTTTGGCCCCAGACTTTGTTTTTTTAATACTTTATAGCTTCTTGCTAATATTCTCATATGTTCATACATCAGTTTCTTGATTTCCCTTATTTCTTCGTCCATGGTTTCTTTGAACTTTTTGAATGTGTTGAATACAGTTTATTTAGTGTCTAGTTAAGTCCCATATATAGACTTCTCAGGTACAGTTTTTGTTTTTTCCTCTGATGAATGTGTGCTTTCCTGTTTCTTTGTATACCCTGTGACTTGTGTGGCATACTGTACATTTGAATATTATAATGTAGTAACTCTGGAAACTGGGTTTTCGTCTATCCTTAAGAGTTTGATTTTTTTCAATTGTTCATGGCTGCGGTTTGTTTGGTGATTTTTTTCCCCAAACTGTTTTAGTGAAGACTGTATTCCTTGTCATATGTATTCAGTAAAGTCTTTCTTCTTTTAGCTTGTGTTTAGGTAGTGTTTTGTCAGGGATTTTTTTGAATGCCGGGAGTGAAAAATAAAAATCAATGAAAAAGCCACTTTCTCCGGTCTTTACATGTTGTACTGGAATACTCATTCAACACCTAGCGAAGCTGTTTACAGGTCTGCCTTCATCTTCCCTTCATGTTACACTTATCCTAGAGGTCAGCTGGAGGTGAAAACCTAGGGACTTCTTAGCTTTTTGTGAGTATGTGTCCTACCCTGTGTGTGTGCATGGCTTTCAAAATACTTCCATATACCCAGGCACTTTTGAATGCTGTCATTTCCCAGAGACCTCTCTACTCACCTTTCCCTCTTAGATTTTAGGTTGTCTACTTTATGTCTCAAATACATTTTTTTTTGCTCCAGATAGTTGTAGAGTTTTTGTTTGCCTTACTGTATTTTTAAGCAATATTTAATGGTTTTCCTCCTTGAATGAGTTCCATATTAGGTGAAATGTAGGTAAGCACCTTGCATCAGTTCTTCAGGTAGCCTCTAGACAGGTTAGAAGGGACAAACAATAGTTTGTGAATAGGGTCTGTCTATTCCTTTCAGGCCCAGTGAGGGTTGGCATCATCAAGACTACTGCTGAGCCAGAGAGGTTTGGGGCAAGCACAAGCAAAAATGCCACAAAGCTTTCCTATTTTGAAGTGGCTTTTTCCTTGATTCAGTGATCTCTTGGTTATTCTAAACCCTTTACTATTTTCTGGAGTACTGAGAAAGTTGACTCTGAGAGATTGTGCTTGTTTTTTGTGATTTTTGGAGGGATTGAAGCTTGTAGCCACCTACTTTACCATTTTATTGACACCATTTGGCCATCTTCTTTCTCTTTTAGTTTTTTCTTTTCTTCTTATCTCCTTGCTTTTTTTTTTTCTGAAATGTTTTCTCTCCTTATGCCTTCCTCCCCATTTCTTCCTAGAGAGATTAATTTTATTTCTAGTCTTAATTTCTTTTAAGGTTATTGACATTTAAAAATTTTATCCTCTTCCTTTTGGTTTGGAAACTAGAAAATAGAAAATATGTATCATTTTTCTATTCTTTTTATGGCAACAATTAAAATCATAACTCAAATACCTAATTTAAAGGCTAAATTTTTTGGTATCTCTGATTCTGTCATAAAGTATCAGCATTTAGAATATTTTAACCGTGATCACTCTTTCCTCCATGTTAGTGTTGTTCAGGATGATAATTCTAACTTTTCATCTTTCATAATTAAATACTATTCTTATATAGCTAAATTTGTTTAGATTTATAAACTTATTTCCTGAATTTCTTGTTCAATATTTCTACCTTACTTCTCAGTTTATTCTTTTAGAATCCCTTTTCTTCTGAAGTACATATTTTAGAAAATTTTTTTGGTGAGGTTTTGTTGGTGGGAACTCTTCAGTTTTTGTTCGTCAGAAAATGCTTTTTTTGGCTCTTATTTTTACATGATAGTTTAGGTATGAATAACGTCTTGGTAAATCTCTTTTCTCAGAACTTAAAGATATTCTTAAACCGTTCCATCTGTTACTGTTGAGATGTTAGGTGTTCTATAGTTACTTAGATATTTCCTATTTCTGGAACTGTTTATTCCTTCCTGCAGTTCTGGGTTTTTATCTAGTACCATTTCTCTTTAGCCTGAAGAACTTGTTTTAGTTTTTTTGTTGGACTAGTCTACTGGAGACAGATTCTTTCAGATTATTTTTATTTGTGAATATTTTTGTGTTGCTTAATTTCTGATGGTTATTGGCATGAATTATATTAATAGTATTGACAACATTTCTTTCAGCACTTAAAAGATGTTTTCTTTTTGTCTTCTCCCCTCTCTTGTTTCTGATGAGAAGTCAGCTGTTATTTATACTTTTCCACCATGAGTCATGTATGTTTTTTTCTTTATAGATTGAAAGTTTTTTTCTTTATCTTTCCTTTTCAAAATTATAATTATGATATGTTTAGTACTGATTTATTCATTTAGTTTGGGGTGCGCTGAGTTTCTTGATTTTGAAGCTGATGTTTTCACATATTTTGGAAAGTTCTCATCTGGTATCTCCTGAGATATTCTGCTTCATTCTCTCTTATCTCCTTCTGGTACTCCAATTATATCTATGGTTATGTGTTTGACATTCTCTTAGGGAGCTGAACTGTATTGTTATTTTTGTTCATTCTTTTTTTCTCTTAGTGATTCAGTGTGGATACTTTTTATTGACCTGTTTTCAAGTTCACTGCTCCTTTCATTTACTGTTGCCAGTTTGCTCTTAAAATCTGATATAAAAAATCATTTTTCGCATTTTCTATGGAACTTTTTTCATAGTTTTAATCTCTGCTGGATTTCCCATATTTTCTTTTGACTGCTGTAAGTACCACATGTATGTAGAATCAAGTATCTGTCTTTTTGTGTTTGGTATATTTAACATGAGCACAGTGTTCATCCCTGTTGTAGCATATGTCAGAATTTTTTTCTTTTTAAAGGCTGAGGCTGAATAATATTTCATTTTGCCTGTTTGTGTACATGTGTAAATGTGTGCACCACATTTTGTTTATCCAGTCATCTGTTGATGGACATTGGGTTACTTCTGCTTTTTAGTTATGATGAATAATGCTTCTGTGAACATGGGTTTACAAATGTCTCTTTGAGACTCTGTTTTGTCTTTGGGGGGTGTATACCCAGAAGTGGAATTGCTAGGTCATATGGTAATTCTTCTAGGTCATATAATAATTCTTTTACGTTTTTTGAGGACCACCATTCTCCTTTCCACAGTGGCAGTACGAATACCACCAACAGTGTACAAGGGTTTTAGTCACTCTAATTTGAAACCAGCACTTGATGTTTTCTGTTTTTGGATAATAGGTGTCCTTATGTATGTGAAGTGGTATCTCATTGTAGTTTAGATTTGCATTTGCTAATGATTAGTGATTTTGAACATCTTTTTGTGTGCTTACTGGTCATTTCTATATCTTCTTAGGAGAAATGTCTATTCTCCAGTACTTTGCCCATTTTTAAATTGTTTTTGTTTTTGTTGTTGTTAGGTGATAGAAGTTCCCTCATTTTGAACCTATGGTTCTCACTGCACGTGAGATAGGTGTCTTGAAGACAGCATACCAATGGGTCTTGGTTCTTTGTCCAGTTTGCCACTGTGTGTCTTTTAATTGGGGTATTTAGCCAATTTACATTCAAGGTTAGTAGTGATATGTGTGGATTTGATCCTGTCATCATGATGTTAGCTGGTTATTTTGCAGACTTGTTTATGTGGTTGCTTTATAGTATCATCGGTCTGCTTATTTCAGTGTGTTTTTGTAGCAGCTGGTAACAGTTTTTCTTTTCCATATTTAGTGCTTCCTTCAGGAGCTCTTGTAAGGCAGGTCTGGTGGTAACTAATTCCCTCAGCATTTGTTTGTCTGAAAAGGATCTTATTTCTCCTTTGCTTATGAAGCTTAGTTTCACCAGATATGAAATTCTGTGTTGGAATTTTTTTAAGAGTGTTGAATATTGACTCTCAATATCTTCTGGTTTGTAGGGTTTCTGCTGAGAGCTCTGTGGTTAGTCTGATGGGCTTCCCTTTGTTGGTGACCTGACCTTTCTTTCTAGCTGCCTTTCACATTTTTTCTTTCATTTCGACCTTGGAGAATCTGACAATTGTGTGTCTTGTGGATGATCTTCTTGTGAAGTATCTTACTTGAATTCTCTACATTTCCTGAATTTGAATATTGGCTTCTCTAGTTAGGTTGGGGAAGTTCTCATGGATGATATCCTGAAATATGTTTTCCAATTTGGTTCCATTCTCTCCATCTCTTTAAGGGCCACCAGGGAGTTGTAGATTTGGTCTCTTTACACAATCCCATATTTCTTGGAGGTTTTATTTGTTCATTTTCATTCTTTTTTCTCTATTCTTGTCTGTCTGTCTTATTTCAGAATGCCTGTCTTCAAGCTTTGAGATTCTTTCCTATGCTTGGTCTGTTCTGCTGTTAATACTTGTGATTGCATTATAAACTTCTTGTAGTGTGTTTTTCAGCTCTATCAGGTTGGTTACATTATTTTCTACACTGGCTATTTTGTCTCTCAGCTCCTGTATTGTTTTATCATGCTTTTTAGCTTCCTTGGATTGGGTTTTAGTGTACTCCTGTAGCCCAGTGATCTTCATTCCTATGCATATTCTGAATTCTATTTCCATTTCAGGCCAGTTCAGGACCCTTACTGGAGAGATGATACATTCGTTTGGAGAATAGAAGGCACTCTGGCTTTTTGAGTTTTCAGGGTTCTTGTGCTGATTCTTTCTCATCTTTGTGGGCTTATGTACAGTCTTTTAGGTTGCTGGCCTTTGGATGTTTTTTTCCCCCTTTTATCCTATTTGATGACCTTTAGGGTTTGATTGTGTTATAAAGGGGATTCAGCTGATTGGCTTCATTTCTGGAAATTTTTTGGAGGACCAGCACTCTGCTCCCAACTGTTTTGCACCCAGACTTTGTTCTCTGTCTCCTTGAGGTTAGGAATCCACTGTGTTGGTGGGGACCAAAGTGCTCCTGGACTGCTGGTCACTACACTCCAATGGGTGGTGACAGTCAAAGCATTTCATAGTGTGGTGATAGCAGGGTCCATCCTTGTAGCAGCAGCTGCAGCAGAGTGCTAGTGGGTGCCAGGGTGCTTGGCTCCCTATGGGCATTCACCACAGTGGCAGGGGCAACGCAGCTGGGTGGTGGGTGGAGGCCCTCTGTTGGTTACTGTGCACACAGTTGTGCTGGAGGTGGTGTTGGCTTGGGAGCTGGTGGGCGCAGGTCTAGGTGCCTTCTCTGTGCCCCATAAGCAGAAGTGGTCACTCAGGGTGGGAGAGGATTCACTGTTCTCTGTGCAGTGTTAGTATAAGGGCAGGGTGCAGACAGGGTTGGGGATGGCTGGCTCTGCCCACCAAGGCTCCGTCTACAGTGGTGGTCGGCAGGTGGAGGTAGGGTGGATTGCACTCTTGTTCACTGGTGGAGAAAGGAAAGCGAAACCTGCCCATACTGACATGTGCCAGCAAAGTGATGTGTGGAGTTGCCATGGCCTCAGGGGAAGCTGACATATGGGGAGGGAGTCTGGGCTGATGCATGGTCATAGATGCCACCCCTCTGCAGCTCTCCACAGGTCAGGCATGGTCCACCATTGCAGAAGCTGTGATACAGCTCCCAGGACATGTGAGGCTGCCCTGCAAGCATGTGTGGCCAGGCTGGGTCCTTGGGAGAGGCCAGCACACCAAGGGATGGTCAGATTGAACTGGCCCCATCTGATGGGCAAGACCATCTTGCAGAGATCAGGTCTAGCAGTTCCCCTTGAAGTAAAGCCACCTATGGTTGCAAGTTGAGCTTAGGGGCATGACCACTCCTAAATGTGCTCTGCTATAGATGCTCCTGCATCAAACCTTCTGGGCTCCACATCAACTGGATTGCTGCCCCTACCACTTCTCTAAGAAGCTCTCCCTGCCAATTCAAGTGTCCATGGTGGTCGAAGGGGGGTCTCTGCCTGCCAGGGTTTCAGAGGCCTGTGGCGAGTGCAGGTTGCTCCTTGCCAGTTCAACTCACCTGTTCCCCTGGAGCTGCTGGGATCCAGGAACGAGTCCTGGTATAGTGCACAGTAGCCCCATGCAGGGTTCCCAGCTTTCTCCCCCTTCAGCCCAGCTTCGGTGTCTTCCCTCTGTACACTCTTGGTGCCTTCCCTCTGAAGATCTGTTAGAAGCACGCCAGTCATCTTGGTCTCTCAGTGGGAGCTGTTTCACCTGGCTGCATCTAGTCAGCCATCTTGTTCTCCCCCACTGCTTATAATTGTTGTATCTTCTTTGTGTATTGAACCTTCTATTAACATATACTATTTTTTTTTGTTTCTAAACTTTTTGGTTTAGTGTGTGTTTTATTTATTTTTAGTATAGTCACCTCCACTCTCTTTTGGTTTCAATTTGCATGGAATATCTTTTTCCATCCTTCCAATTTCAATCTATTTGTGTATTTGGGTCTAAAGTGTATCTCCTGTACCACCATACATAGTAATGCATCACTTAACAGGGTTATTTTCAGAGGGATATATTATTAGGTGATTTTGTAGTTGTGAATATCTCTAAAACGTACTTAGAATAGGTATAGCCTACCATAGACCCAAGCTATCTGGTGTAGCCTATTGCTTCTAGGCTACAAACCGGTTCAGAATGTTAATCTTCTGAATACTATAGGCAGTTGTAACACAATGGTAAGCATTTGTGTCTCTAAACATGGAAGAGGTACAGTAAGAATGTGGTGTTATAATCTTATGGGCCCACTGTGATATATGCAGTTTGTCATCGACCAAAATGTTGTTATGGTGGCACATCACTGTAATTGAATTATGTTACTTTGTTATTCTGCCAATCCCTGTCTTTGATTGTACTGTTTATTTCATTCACATTAAAAGTAATTACTGATAAGGAGGGACTTCTCTCATTTTTCTATATGTTTTCTTTATATCTTATAGCTTTTTTCCCTATATTCCTGCATTAATGCTTTTTAAATGTGTTTAGTTGATTTTTTATTGTGAAATGTTTAAATTTCTTTCTTATTTTCTTTTGTTCACATTCTATAGCTATCTTTTTGTGGTTGCCATGAGGATTACATTTAACATTCTATAGTTATAACATTCAAATTTGAATTTATGCCAGTTTAAATTTATTAACATAGAAAAACTGCTCCTGTAATAGCTCCATGGTCTCCTCTTTTGGTTGTTGATTATCACAAAATTACATCTTTATACATTTTTCTGCTCTGAAACATAAATAATTTTTTAATTGTATTAGCCTTTGAAATGATGTAGGAAAGAATGTGGAATTAAAACCAAAGTTAAAATAATGCTAGCCACACTTTGGGAGGCCGAGGCGGGTGGATCATGGGGTCAGGAGATCAAGACCATCCTGGCTAACACAGTGAAACCCCGTCTCTACTAAAAATACAAAAAATTAGCTGGGCATGGTGGTGGGCGCCTGTAGTCCCAGCTATTCAGGAGGTTGAGGCAGGAGAATGGTGTGAACCCGGGAGGCAGAGCTTGTAGTGAGCCGAGATCGCGCCACTGCACTCCAGCCTGGGCGACAGAGCAAGACTCCGTCTCAAAAAAAAAAAAAAAAAAAAAAAAAGAAAAAGAAATAATGCTAGCCTTTAGACTAATAATTTCCTTTTAAGTATTAGTCTCTTAAATCATTTAGATAACAAAAAGTGGAGTTACATATCATTGTACAGTAATACAGGATTTTATAATTGCCCATATATTTACCTTTATTGAGTTCTTACTTCTTCATTAGGGTTTGAGTTAGTAGTGTTTGTGTGTATGTGTTTTAATTTATTTTACCCTGCAGGTATCCCTTGAGAATTTCTGTTTGGCAGGTCTAGTGATAACTGACTCCCTCAGCTTTTCTTTATCTGGGAACATCTGAAGTTGGGATTTTTAAAATCTAGGAACATCTCCCTTACTTTTTAAGGACAGTTTTGCTGGTTATAGAATTAGTGGTTGACAGTTCTTTTAGCACTTTGAATATATTTACCTGCTGTTTTTTGACCTTTAAAGTTTCTAATGAGAAATCTCCCAGTCTTACTGATGATCCCTTGCAGGTGTTGAGTCACTCCTATCTTGATTCTTTCAAGATTGCCTCCTTGTCTTTGTATTTTGAGCATTTGATTATTGGGTGTCCTAGTGTGGGTCTCTCTGAGTTTATCTTACTTAGAGTTCGTTGAGCTTCTTGGATGTTTATATTCATGTCTTTTATCAAATTTGGGAAGTTTGGGGCCATTATCTTTTCAAATAATCTCTTTGCCCCTTCTCTCTCTTTTTTTATTCTGGTACTCCTACATGTGTATGTTGGTTTGCTTGAGGGTGTCCCATGGGTCCCTTAGGTTCTTGTTACTTATCTTCAATTATTTTTTCTTCCTATTACTCAATCATTTGTATTGTCTTATCTTTAAGTTAACTAATTGTTTCTTCTGCCTGCTCAAATCTGCCTTTGAATCCCTCTAGTGAATTTTTCATTTCAGTTGTTATACTTCTCAGCTACAAAATTAGATTTTGGTTTCTAGGCTTTTTATCTCTTTATTGATATTCCTATTTTGTTTATATAATGTTTCCTTGACTTTTTCCACAACTTCCTTTAGGTCTTCGAACATCTTTAAGATAGTTGTTTGTCTAGTAAACCTACTATCAGATCTTTTTCAGAAACAGTTTTTTATTTCTATTTTTATTTAAAAAATTTGTAGATTTGTAGAGATGGTGTTCTATGTTGCTCAAGCTGGTCTTGAACTCCTGGCCTCAAGCTATCCTCCTATCTCAGCCTCCCAAAGCACTGGATTACAGGTGTGAGCCACCGTGATTCATTTTAATTCATTTTTTCCTTTGAAAGGTTCATACTTTCTGTTTCTTTATATGCCTTGTGATTTTTTTTTTTTTGAAAAATGGACATTTGAATCTAATGATGTGGTAACTCTGAAAACCAGATTCTCCTCCTTCCCCAGGGACTGCTGTTTTTATTGTTTTTGTTTTTTTTTTATTGTTCTTGTCTGTCTCTGTGCCAAAGATCAGCCTGAGTTGGAACTTAATGTCTTCTTTTGTCTTTCCTAAGTCTGTACCTTTCTCTGAGAGTGTGCAGTCACTTTCTAATTTTCTCTGTAAGTCTTTTGAATAGGTCAGTTGCTTTTGAATGCCCTAGTCTATTATATTTTCCCAAAGGAGGAAAAAGAGAAAAATCAAGGGGGACAGGGAAGGAAAAGGGCGTTGGCCCTTTATGTCTGCTGGCAGTCACTTTAGCCAGAGGAGCATGGGCCTGCAAACAGTGGAGCTAGGTGTAATGGACACATAGCTATTTGTCTGCACCTCTGCAATCCAAAGCAGTGATCCGCAGCCACAGCATAGATCTCTGAAATTTGGAGGCAGTGTTCTTTTTGTCTGTCTTGACTCTTGTAAGGTATGTGTATGCTGCTCCAGGAGTATGTGCACAGCTGCCTGCTATAGGGGTGGCCGGGCGGGGCGGGGCGGGGCGGGGGGGTATAGGGAGCTGTTATTTTCTTAAGTGCCGATGTTGACCAAAATGAACTACAGTTTCCCATCCAAGCCTTCCCTTGGAAGTAGCAGACCTTCAGTAGATACCAGAGTTGTCAAAATAGTTATCCACCGGACAGATTCTGCCAGTGCAGTTATTGTCTAGGTGGAAAGATCGATTCCTGGTGAGTCTGCCATTTTTCCAGAATCTTCTCTTCCTCGTGTGCTTTTGTGTGTTGTTTGCCTGTTGAACTGTATTTTAGAATCTCAATTATATTTAATTTACATTCTCTTTCTTACTATTTTTATATCTGGCCCAATTCTGTGTCTGCTTTATTTTACCCTTGCCTCTCATGACCATGTGTCACATTTGCTTGCTTATCTGTGTGTTTTGTAATTCTTTAATGTGAAATATATAAGAAACAGCTGAGACTGAAGTCAGTAAACTTACCTCCAGGAAAGGGCTTATCTCTTCTTCTTTCAGTCTGTTGAAGTGAGGTGCTGCATCAGGCTGATCTGTATTTGATATAGATCTGGTCTTTTATGACAGCTTTACTTTGATTGAGTTTATCACTACTTTAAATATTTTGAAGTTAAGGTTCTGAGATTTCTTTCACAAGGAAAATTGAAGAGTGGTGAGATGCTGAAGATATCTTTGTGCTTTGCTATGAAGCCCAAATCTTCTGAGCTGAGGGAGAACATGTTCTCTTTCTCTGCTTTGCAGCCTGGATGCTTATTCTCTTGTCTGTCCAGTTCTTTCCCCCAGTGTTTTGTGCCTCTGGAGAGCACTCTTCCCCTTGCCCTATGCAAGAGCTTTGAGGGTAGCTGTGAAGGCCTGCAGTTTCTCCCAGCTTTTCTGTGCCACCTCCATCCTTCAGTTGTTGAGTGTCCTGAGTGCCTTCAGAGGGATATCTTCCAGTTCTCCTTTCCTCTGTTTCACTGCCCTGCTCCCAGTCAAGGGAGGTTAGCTGCCTTGTGCTTGGGGAGGCTTCCCATACTTCACAGGTTCATTCTCTCAGTTCTCTTCCTCTCCTGCAGCCTTGGTTTACTCACCCGATATCCCTGGTGAGTACCTGTGGGAATCAGTTGATGGGTGAGTGTCAACTCTCTGCTACAGAGAGTTGTAATTTTAGTTTATCACTTTAGTGATTACACTACAGTGTAATTTTAGTTTATCACTTTAGTTTATATGCAGTTACTCAAGGTTTGGCTGGCTTCTCCTTACCCTGTCTAACATAGATTCTTTTTTCTCTTGTATCTCTGCCAGGCGTCCAAGCACATCTTTGAGTCACTTCTGTCTCATGAAAGTGTTGTCACTTTCTGAAAACTAGTTCATGTGGGTTTCTTTTCACCCTTAATTATTTTATTTCTTTTTAAAACTATGCTTTTGTCATTAACCTGGCTTTTTTGGGCTAATGGGAAAATGATTGTTATCTTGTGAACAACTTCTACTTAATATCTGAAGTTTAAAAAAATACTTTGTGATACCACTTACCTCAATAGAGAATATATCTTCATCAACCTTGTACTTCATATAGTATGAATTATAATGGTACATTACATTTATTAAGTATTAGTTACCTGGGTGGACACTGTCCATGCATCATCTCATTTAATACCCACAAACTTGAGAATACATGATATTATATCATCCTCATTTTCCAGTTGAGAGCCTAAGCAGGTAGGTCAATATTACATAGCGAATTATAAACACATTTGAACTCAGGGTTGTCCATCTCTGGGACCGCGTTTGCAAATTGACGTCCAAAGATGGGGCAGGTGTGTAACATAAGTGAGTAAAGCAAGTGGGGTATAAGAAAAATAACAAAGCAAGTAGCATGATGAATGACAATTAATACTCAGCCTAGATACTGGCAAAAAACTACAGGGTAGTCAGTTCTGTGACAAACTTTCTTGGGGAATATACACCACATTTAAAGGTGATGGTCATTTCTCAGCTGTAGCTAGTTGTTGCCCGTGTGAGAATGTAGGTCCAATCTTCCCAATTTTCTGATTTTTCAGTAGAAGCCAGAAATCTGCATTTTTCACATGAAACCTCTTAGCTTCTACATGTCGGTAGCTGGTTTAAATAAAACTAAAATCCAGCGTGCAGACCTACATGGTGAATTTTTTTTTGAAATTTTAAATTTCAAATCTTTGTGGATACAGAGTAGGTTTATATATTTATAAGGTATATGAGATGTTTTCATACAGGCATGCAATGTGTAATAATAGCATCATGGAAAATGGGGTATCCATCCTTCAAGCATTTATCCTTTGTGTTACAGACAATCTAGTTATACTATTTTAGTCAGTTTAAACTGTACAATTATTATTAACTATAGTCACCTTGTTGTGCTATCAAATACTAGGTCTTTTTCATTCTTTCTATTTATTTTGTACCCATTAACCATCCCCACCTCCTCCCCACCCCACTACATGGTGATTTTGAAATTAAACATGTCCATAGGCCCAACCTGTTATCTGCAGCCAGTTTTTAATCTATGTAATAAGGTCTGAACTCTTTTAAACTATTATGTCATACTATCTCTCAGTGCTTAGTTTCATGTATGTACTAAATAGATTAAGGAAGTGAAGACCCTTATACGTAAGCTACACAGATACAGATATATATTTTATCTGAAACACCAAGTCCTTCATTCATCTGCCTTAAGCAATGAAGTTCTCATATAAGATATGTCTCACATTAAGCTGATGCTCACCCGGAGATGATGCTCCAGGTATTATGAATGCTTAGTTTATTCTCGTTTACTAATCATGACTTTCTTTCCCCCTCTTCTTTTTTTTTCTGTGATGTAGCTTTCACTTTCAGAAGAGCAGAATGAAGTAATGAAAAATGGCTGTGAATCTAAAGAGCTGGTCTACCTCGTGCAGATTGCTTGTCAGGTGATTTTGTGAATGTATTCTCCATTTCATATGAAGTTAAGAATTAGGTTGAGTGATGATTAAATTTCTTTCTATAACGTGATTTGCCTAAAGGATATAATCCACAGAAAAATACTTATATAATACTGAAATGAGATTGTGCAATAATGACTATTGTAAGAAAATAAATGGTATTATTTTCAAACAGAAATAAGTGTATTCATACAATACTGCATGGAATGTAGAGTTGAGCATTGCAACTTGCATGTCTCCTCTTTGCACTTTTAGAAAGTTCCTAAGGCTTTTGACACTTATGAGTAAATAACAATGACTGTGGTAATCAAGATTTTTTGTTTCATTCTTTAATCTATACCCTTAAGTGAAAATACTTTTATTAAGACTAAAGGAAAGATATTTATTGATCACTACATTAAATGATTCAGCTATTGATCACATATTATGGCAAAAGAGTAGATTATGTTATCTCTGCTTCAGATGCACACTTTTTCTAACTGAGACATTAAGTTTCTCTTCGGTGTAACAATAGGATATGTGCATGTTTTTGTAGCTTGTTATTTCTTGACTTTTAATATTGGAACTTTTTTGAAGGTAATGACCATGACTTGTTCTTAATGAGACTTAAAATATGTCATTTGTAGCATTGATTATTTCCCCCATCATGTAAGCACTTAGTATAGTTCTTTTATTCACTTATTCTACATTCTTTGAGCTTTTTGCCTACTGGTGAATTAGTCATTGTAAAGAAAGCATTTAGGAGGAAAGCTTTCTTCTATACAAAGTTTTCAGCTATCTTTGGGAGAGAGTAAGATATGGGCATTTATATTTTTTCTCAAAAAGTATTAATCATGTACCTGAAGCTAAATGATCCAAAAAAGTCCAGTGCTTTCATCGTGTGTGATATACTGAAGTTTTTAGTTGTGGTCACCTTAAGGAAAACTTACCAGAATTAAGTGCGTTTCTTTTTAGGTGTCAGAGTATAGGATTGGAAATCAAATTTTAGCTTGTATATAAATAAGTAAGATGGCCAAATTCACGTATTGTTTATATATGTTTTATTGCATGTCACCTCGGCTTCTTTGAGAATGTAGGGAAGCTCTTAATTACTAAGTTTCATGTCATATTTCATAAAATGCTTCCATTTGGTGAGTTAATTTTTAAGTGAAAATATTGAGTGCATTTATGATAAGTGATTACTAATAGATGGATGAAAATCATATCTTTTTTATCTAGAGTACATCGTTGGTATGTCAGGAATGAATTTCTTAATCCCTCTACAACCTAAGACATTTTAGCATCTCTTTTTTCTCACTGTTAATTTCCATATGCTTCGAGAATGCAAATGTTCTTTTTCTTATGAACAAAGCATAACATGAAAAAAATTTTAAAAAATCTGTGCTGTTTTTTAAAATGACCTTCAGAAGGCAAGCATGGTATTTTGGTACCAAATATTATAACGTATAATTGTTACTTGATTGTATATTCACGTACAGTATTAGTGACCTAGATAGATAGTTCGTTTCCTGGTATAAGTATCTTGTCAGGCTTCTTAAAAAATTTCATACTACTTGGTATACCATTTGTTATATCAAAGTAGTAATTTAGTGCATTGTAATAATGCATTTGCACCTGTTCTTTGCCTCATTGTATGTAATCATTGATATATTCCCATGGCTTACTCCTGTATTCTTGCCATATTGTGTTAGCCATAACCCATATTAGCCTAGAATCATACTTTTTTATAACTAAGAGAGAAAAAGACATACAATTAGACCCTCTAATTTTGCAAGTGAGGAAACTGAGGTCCAAATTACTGAAGTTGGTGTCCTAAGCTATACTGAGTGTTAGCAGTGGGGTCTACAAGGATTTCAGTTTCTTGACTGCCACCTTTTTCTGCGTCTATTTCACTCTATAACAAATTTGAGAAACTGCTTAATCTTCAGATAAGACCACCATTATACACTGATGTAATCTGTTTCGGCGGCTACTTATTTACAAATTTTATATCTCTGTCAGTTTCTACTTTTTAATAATATCACTTGATGTTCTTTTTATTTAACCAAAATTCTTGGTCCTTCATCTTAACCCTTTCTTCTCTTGTTCTGTTAGCTTATAAAAGTGACAGATTGATTGGCTGTGATCTTTTTTCTTTCTGTAAGTTAAGTGATACTGATTTCTTTCAGTCTTATCTTGGAAACTTTGAAATGTGTCTGTGCCTGCCCTTAAAAGTTTTTATTTCTTTCTAAATTGTGAGCCCAGAAATGTAAACTGTCTTCCAGTTTGCATTTGGAACCTTCAAATCTAGAGCCCCTAAGGGAGCACCCAGGCCAACTGGGGACTGTAATCTTAGTGATAGTAAAAATATTTAAACAGCTGATACAGCATGGACCCAAAGCAATAGAACAGATACTAGTTATACCGATCTCATTTACCCGTATTGGTGTGTCTTAGCTGAATATTAGCCATGGATAAAATGCTTTTTAAGATGTCTTGAATAATAGGTCTGTGATGCTGTGGTGAGCCCACAACTCCCTCCCTTTCGTAGTAATTAATTAGAATTACATGTCGTGCTGCAGATATCCCCTCCCTTATCTTTTTATTCTGTTCTCTGAGTAAACGAACAAAGATGTCTGTTGAGAAAACAAACAGATCAGCTACTGTGGATGAGGAACCTTCTCAAGAAAGTTAATGTATTTAGTTTGAAATTAATGGAAATTAATAAAAATTCTAGTAATCTCAGGAATATGTCACAGTAGATATAAAATTTAATAATTTTAAAAGGCCAAAATTAGGTAAACCCTGACACTAATTATATTGAGCCCCACTACACAGAATAAAACGTTTTGTGAGTTTAACATCAGTGTTACCAGGTCCTAAAAGTATTCTATCTTTTAGTGCTTTATTCTTTAGCAAATAAGCATCAGCTTTTAAATGTTCATTTTAAAATGGCAAATTTAAGCCCAGCTGTGGTGGGTGTTTTTTTCTACCTGTGCTGTAATAAAAGTCTTGTTTTGATCTTTTCCTTCTGTAAATCTAGTTTTGTTGGTATAAGAATAATTGTTGCTTAGTAAAATACTTAGGATTTTAATGTTTCACTGTCAGCTTTATAGTAGTTGATATTAATGGTTCCTATTCAAGTTAAGAGTGTATTAACTACCTTTGTATTTTAAGCAGAATTCATCAATATTTAACAGTTTGATTTTTCTGAAGATCAAGTATTTTATAAATATATACAGTAATCTGAATGCTCTTGTGTCATGGTAGGTGGGGTAATCACTTGGTTTCAGGGGAATGCTTCCTTGCCTCAGAATATCTCCTGTGCTCTAATGTTCTCATGCTTGAAATTCCATCATCAAAAATGCATTCCTTGATATTAAGTAACTCCTTTTCCATTCAGGGCATTAGAAAATGCTGTTAACTACAGGAGTGGGAGTAAATATTAACATTTATAGAACATATGTGCATGAACAAAATGTATAGGCAGATTGCCAGGATTTTTATTTAACCTCATAATGCTTCTGTGAAAGGTAGGTGTCATTTATTCCCATTTCATAGATGAGTAAAGTGCTGTTCATTGATGTTGAGTAACTTGCATACATTTCTGTATTTAGGATAGGGCCAGGCTGAGATTTAAGTCTCTCCCTCTCTCTCTCTTTTCATTGAACTTCATCCATTTAAAAAGATAATTGATAGCATCCATTGTTTTTCAGATAATCCCATGACAAAGGGACTTCCAAGGACATAAGCAAAGACTGTTCTTAGAATGACAGTTATTTCTAAAATTTGTCCATTTCTTTCCATTTTTATTGTTACCAAGCTAGCTCAAGCATGATCTCTTGTTTGGGCTGATGTTTGCATCCTATAATCTATTATAACCTTATAAACTGCCAGAATGGTATAAAATGTAAATCAAATATTGTTAGTATTGTGGTTGAAACTCTTGGATAGATTCCCACTGCATGTAGAGCTAAACCCAAACTGCTTACTGAGGTCTACGAGGGTCCTACACAATCTGGGTATCCCTGCCTCTTCTACATCATGTCAGGACCATCCCTCCTCACTCCCATGCTGTGGTCACACCAGCTTTCGGGCAGTTTGTAAAAGGGCCTGAGTTCTTTCCTGTACTTTGATCATCCCATGACTCCGTTCACACTGTGCTCTTGCTACATCTGGTAGCTTCCCAGTCTTTAGGACTTCATTTAGATAACACCTCCTTAGAAAGGCTGTTTCTGACCCTACGTGAAGTAGATCCCTCCTTATTTCTTCAGAGTATGAAACTATCATTTTATTTATGTGTTTGTTTACTTTAAAAAGTATTTGTTTTCCTCACTAGAAACAAATTCTAAGAAGTCAAAGGTTTATTGTTTATCATTTCTGTATCGCATCTCTAGTGCTTACTACAGTGCTTAGCACCATGTGAGTGGTCAGTAAATAGCTAGTGAATAAATGAGTGAAAGAAGAACAAATTCTTATCATAGAAATCTGATCCTACATACGTTGGGATTTTTTTTCTCATTCTGCATCCTCAGCCTTATCAAGAATTGTTGATTTTTGTCATGCTTGGATAGTAGTAGTTGGTAGTAATTGGTAGTAATGCTTGCTCTTTTTTTTTTTTTTTTGACAAGGTCTCTTTCTGTCACCCAGGCTGGAGTACAGTGGCATGATCACAGTTCACTACAGCCTCGACCTCCCAGGCTCAAGTGATCCTCCTGCCTCACCTGGCTAATTTCGTACTTTTTGTAGAGACAAGGTTTTGCTGTGTTGCCCAGGCTGGCCATGAACCAGCTGAAGTGATCCACCTACCTCTGCCTCCCAGAGTGCTGGGATTATAGGCATGAGCCATTGTGCCCAGCTGGTAGCAATAATTACTAAGATGAAAAATTAGCAAATTAAAATTTTGGCAGGAGTATATAAGGAAGAGATTTTGATTTATTCCTTTACAAAGTCATTGAACTTTAAAAATACTCTGATTGTTTATTCAGCCTGTTTGGAAATTGGTTGATCAAGGCTCTATTTTATTGATTGATTGATTGAGAAGGAGTCTTGCTCTGTCACCAGTCTGGAGTGCAGTGGTGTGATCTCGGCTCACTGCAACCTCCAACTCACAAGTTCAAGTGATTCTCCTGCCTCAGCCTCCCGAGTATCTGAGATTACAGACACACGCCACAATGCCCAGCTAATTTTTGTATTTTTAGTAGAGATGGGGTTTCACCATGTTGGCCAAGATGGTCTTGAACTCCTGACCTCGTGATCCACCCGCCTTGGCCTCCCAAAGTGCTGGGATTACAGGTGTAAGCCACCGTGCCCAGCCAATCAAGGCTATGTTTTTACATATGAAAGTACTTTACATTTAAAGATCTTGTTTTATATTTGCTGAAAATACAAAGTATTTACTAGTTTTATAATTTTACTCAGTGAATTTAATGTAGTTTTAGATGATTTGCAAATTATGTGTTAGAGTTTTAATTTTATAAATGGAGATGTATATAAAAGATCAGACTTTTTGCTGGCCTAAAAATATTTTTAAGAAGTTGAAAGAAATCACTTCATGAATATATGAGGAACTACATTTTGAAATCTAATTCCCTGCCTTAACTTTTTGAAGCTCCCGAAGGCATTTGTGTGGTTGGCAGTTGACACTTATTTTTTTGAGTAACACTACTTAGATGGAAGATGATTATTTTTCAAAAAATTAATAACTTTTTATTTTTCAGACAAGTTTTACATTCACAGCAAAATTGAACAGGAAATATAGAGTTCCCATATGTTCCATGTTTTGACACACATGCAACATCCCCCACTATTGACATCCCACACCACAGTGGTACATTTGTTATCACTGATGAACTTACATTGTTACATCATTATCGCCCAAGTTTATAGTTTACATTAGGGTTTACTCTTGGAGGTGTATATTCTATAGGTTTAGAAAAATGTGTAATGACATGTATCACCAGTATAGTATCATACAGAATAGTATTATAAAAATCCTCCGTGTCCCTCCTATTCATCTTTCCCTTTTCTCTAACCCCTGACAACCACTGATCTTTTTACTGTCTCCCTAGTTTTTGCCTTTTCTAAGATATCACATAGTTGGATTCATACAGTATATAGCCATTTGGATTGGCTTCTTTCACTTAGTAATATGCATTTGAATTTCCTACATGTCTTTTTATGGCTTGAGAGTTCATTTCACTTTAGCACTGAAAAATATTCGTTGTCTGGTTATACCACATTTTATGTATTCATTCATCTACTGAAAGACATCTCAGTTGCTTCTAGGTTTTGGCAATTATGAATAAAGTTGCTATAAACATTTGCACGCAGGTTTCTGTGTGGACATAAGTTTTCAGTTCATTTGGGTAAACACCAAGGAGCATGATTACAGGATTGCATGGTAAAAGTGTTTTTAGTTTTATAAGAAACTGCCAAACTGCCTTTGAAAGTGACTGTGCCATTTTGCATTCCCAGCAGCAATGAATGAGAGTTCCTGTTGCTCTACATCCTTGCCAGCATTTGTTGTCAGTGTTTTTGGATTTTGGCCATTCTAATATGTTATGTAGTAGCATTTCATTGTTTTAATTTGGAATTCCCTAATGACATATGATGTTGAGCATTTTTATATGCTATTTACCATCTGTATATCTGTCTTCTTTGGTGAGATGTCTGTTCAAATCTTTTGCCTGTTTTTTAATTAGGTTGTTCATTTTCTTACTGTTGAGTTTTATGAATACTTTGTGTATTTTGGTTTACAGTGCTTTATCAGTGTGTCTTTTTTTTTTTTTTTTGAGATGGAGTCTCACTCTGTCGCCCAGGCTGGAGTGCAGTGGCGCAATCTCGGCTCACTGCAAGCTCTGCCTCCTGGGTTCACGCCATTCTCCTGCCTCAGCCTTCCGAGTAGCTGGGACTACAGGCGCCCGCCACCACGCCCGGCTAATTTTTTGTATTTTTAGTAGAGACAGGGTTTCACCGTGCTAGCCAGGATGGTCTCGATCTCCTGACCTTGTGATCCGCCTGCCTTGGCCTCCCAAAGTGCTGGGATTACAGGCGTGAGCCACTGCGCCTGGCCATCAGTGCGTCTTTTGCAAATATTTTCTGTCGATTTATGGCTTATGTTCTCATTCTCTTGACATTGTCTTTTGCAGAGCAGAAGTTTTAAATTTTAATGAAGTCCAGATTATTATTTATCTTTTTCATGGATCATGCCTTTTGTGTTTTTTAAAAATATCATCGCTGTAACTAAGATCACCTAGATTTTCTCCTTTATTATCTTCTAGGAGTTTTATAGTTCTGTATTTTACATTCATTCAGTCTGTGATCCATTTTGAGTTAATTCTTGTAAAAGGTGTAAGGTCTGTGTCTAGAATCATTTTCTTGTTGCATGTGGATGTCCAGTTGTTCCAACACCCTTTAACAAGTCTGTATCATGTGTCCATTGTATTGCCTTTGTTCCCTAGTCAAATGTCAGTTGACTTTTATATGGGTCTGTTTCTGGGCTCTCTATTCTGCTCCATTGATCAATTTGTCTATTCTTTTGGCAACACCATGCTGTCTTGATTAGTATGGCTTCTTTTTTTGTTTGTTTGTTTGTTTTTGCGAGACGGAGTCTTGCGCTGTCGCCCAGGCTGGAGTGCAGTGTCGTGATCTCAGCTCACTGCAAGCTCTGCCTCCCGGGTTCACGCCTTTCTGCTGCCTCAGCCTCCCGAGTAGCTGGGACTACAGGCGCCCGCCACCACGCCTGGCTAATTTTTTTGTATTTTTAGTAGTGACAGGGTTTCACCATGTTAGCCAGGATGGTGTCGAGCTCCTGCTGCCCGTCTCAGCCTCCCAAAGTGCTGAGATTACAGGTATGAGCCACCACACCCAGCCTAGTATGGTTTTATTATAAGTCTTGAAGTCTGGTAGTGTCAGCCTTCCAACTTTGTTTTTCTTTTCTTTCAGTGTTGTCTTGGTTTTTCTGGGTCTTTTGCTTCTCCATAATACTTTAGAATCAGTATCAACAAAATAACTTGCTGGGATTTTGACTGGAATTGTATTGAATCTGTAAATCAGGTTTGGAAGAACTGGCATCTTGACAATATTGCCTTCTTATTCATGAACATGCAACATTTCTCCATTTATTTAGGTCTTTGACATCTTTCACCAGAGTTTTGTAGTTTTCCTTATATAGCTGTTACGTGTATTTTGTTAGATATATAGCTGTCTGTGTAGTTTGTTTTTTGGGTGCTACTATAAACATTAATATATTTTTAATTTCAAATTCCCCTTGTTTTGTGCTGGCTCATGCCTGTAATCCCAGCACTTTGGGAGGATTAGTAGGAGGAATGCTTGGCGACTGAGGCTAGGAGATTGAGATCAGGGCAACATAGTGAGATCTCATCTCTATAAAAAAATTGAAAATTAGCCATGTGTGGTGGTGTGTGCCTGTGGTCTCAGCTACTTAGGAGGCTGAGGCAAGAGGATCGCTTAAGCCTAGTACATTGAGGCTGTAATGAGGCATGATTGTACCACTGCACTCCAGCCTGGATGACAGAGTGAGACTTTGTCTCTAAAAAAAAAATAATAAAACCAAACAAAATTTCTCTTGCTCATTGCTGGTATGTAGGAAACTGATTAGGTTTCGTATATTAACCTTATATTCTGCAGCCTTGCTATAAATCATTTATTAGCGCCAGGAGTTTTTTTGTCAGTTCTTTTGATTTTCTATATAGATAATCCTGTCTTCTGCAAACAAAGTTTTATTCCTTTCCAATCTGTATACCTTGGGTTTCCTTTTCTTATTGTATTAGCTAGGAATTCTGATACTACTTTGAAAAGAATTGATTACGGAACATCATTGCTTTGTTTTTGATCCAAGCGGGAGAGTTTCAAGTTTGTCACCATTAAGTATGATGTTAGCTGTACATTTTTTGTAGATGCTCTTTCTCAAGTTATGGAAGTTCCCTTTATTTCTGGTTTGCTGAGAGTTTTTTATGAATGGGTGATGGATTTTCTTAAATGCTTTTTCTGCGTTTATTGGTGAAATCATGTGATTTTTATTCTTCTTTAGCCTGTTTATGTGATGGATTACATTAGTTGATTTTCAAATGTTGAACCAGCCTTGCATTCCTGGGATAAATCTCACTTGGTAGTGGCATGTAATTGTTTTTATATATTGTTGGATTATAGTTGCTAGTACTTCATTGATGATTTTTGCATGTATGTTCATGAGAGATATTTGTCTGTAGTTTTTTTTTTTCTTTTTTCTTAGAATGTCTTTGTCTGGTTTTGGTCTTAGGAAAATGTTGGCCTCCCAGAAGAAGTTATTCACTTCTCTCTGCATCTGTCTTCTGGAAGAGATATAGAGACTTGCTATAATTTCTTTCTTAAATGTTTGGTAAAATTTACCAGTGAATACATCTGGGCTTACTGGTTTCTGTTTTGCAAAGCTATTAACTGTTAATTAGATTTCTTTAAGGCCTAAATCTTTTTCTTCTTGTGTGAGTTTTGGTGGATGTATCTTTTTAAAAATTGGCCAGTTTCATCTGTGTTACAAATTCACAGGCATAGAGTTGTTCCTAATATTTTTTATTGTCCTTTTAATGTCCATGTGATCTGTAGTGACGGTCCTTATTCATATGTAATGTTAGTAATTTGTGTATTTCTCTCTCTCTTTTTAAGTTAGTTTGGCTAGAAGCTTCTCAATTTTATTGACATTTTCAAGCAATTCACTTTTGGTTTTGGTAATTTTCTGTTTTCAGTTTTGTTGATTTCTGCTCTAATTTTTAGTATTTATTTTCTTTTCTTTACTTTGAATTTAATTTGCTCTTCTTTTTCTAGTTACCTAAGGTAAAACTTAGATTATTGTTATTAGATGTTTCTTCTTTTCTATTTCAATAGCTTTTTGGGGAAGCGGTGGTGTTTGATTATATGGATAAGTTCTTTAGTGGTGATTTCTGAAATTTTGGTGTACCCATCACCTGAGCAGTGTACACTGTGCACAATGTGTTGTCTTTTATCCCTTCTTCCCATCATCCCCCTGCCAAGTCCCCAAAGTCCATTGTATCATTCTTATGCCTTTGTGTCCTCATAGCTTAGCTCCCATATTGTACGAACATAGAATGTTTGGTTTTCCATTCCTGAGTTATTTCACTTAGAATAATGGTCTTCAACTCCATCCAGGTTGCTGTGAATGCCATTATTTTGTTCCATTTTATGGCTGAGTAGTATTGCACGGTATACCACATTTTCTTTATCTACTCATTGATAAATGGGCATTTGGGCTGCTTCCATTTTTTTGCAGTTGCAAATTGTGCTGCTATAAACATGTGTGGGCAAGTGTCCTATAATGACTTACTTTCTTCTGAGTAGATACCCAGTAGTGGGATTGTTGGATCAAAAGGTAGATCTACTTTTAATTCTTCAAGGAATGTCCACACTGTTTTCCATAGTGGTTGTACTAGTTTACATTCTCACCAGTTTTCCCTTTTTACCACATCAATGCCAACATGTTATTTTTTTATTTTTAAATTATGGCCATTCTTGCAGAAGTAAGGAGGTATCACACTGTGGTTTTGATGTGCATTTCCCTGATAATTAGTGATGTTGAGCATTTTTCCATATGTTTGTTGGCCATTTGTATATCTTCTTTTGATAACTGTTTATACCCTTAGCACACTTTGTGGTGGAATTATTTGTTGTTGTTGTTGTTGTTGTTGTTGTTTTGTCTTGCTGATTTATTTGGGTTCCTTGTAGATTCTGGATATCAGTCCTTTGTCTGATGCATAGTTTGTGAAGATTTTGTCTCACTCTGTGGGTTGTTTGTATACTCTGCAGAAGATTTTTAGTTTAAGTCTCATCTGTTTATCTTTGTTTTTGTTTCATTTGCTTTTGGCTTCTCGGTCATGAAGTCTTTGCCTAAGCCAGTGTCTGGAAGAATTTTTCCAATGTTATCATCCAGAATTTTTGTGGTGTCAGGTCTTAGATTTCAGTCTTTGATTCATCTTGAGTTGATGTTTGTATAAGGTGAGAGATGAGGATCCAGTTTCATTCTTCTACATGTGACTTACCAATTAATCCCACCACCATTTGTTGAATTGGGTGTCCTTTCCCCACTTTATGTTTTTATTTGCTTTGTCAAAGATCAGTTAGCTGTATTTGGCTTTATTTCTGGGTTCTCTGTTGTTCCGTTGGTCTATGTGCCAATTTTTATACCAGTACCATGATGTTTTGGTGACTGTGGCCTTATAGTGTAGTTTGAATTTGGGTAATGTGGTACCTCCAGATTTTTTCTTTTTGCTTAGTCTTGCTTTGGTTATGTGGGCTCTTTTTTGGTTCCATATGAATTTTAGGATTGTTTTTTCTAGTTCTGTGAGAAATGATCATGGTATTTTGATGGGAATTGCATTGAATCTCTAGATTGCTTTTGGCAGTATGGTCATTTTCACCATATTGATTCTACCCATGAGCATGGGATGTGTTTCCATTAGTTTATGTCATCAATGATTTCTTTCGGCAGTGTTTTATAGTTTTTCTTGTAGAGATTTTTCACCTCCTTGGTTAGGTATATTCCTGAGTATTTTATTTATTTATTTATTTATTTGCAACTATTGTAAAAGGGATTAAATTCTTGATTGTATTCTCAGCTTGGTTGCTGTTGGTGTATAGCAGTGCTGTTGATTTGTGTACATTGACTTTGTATCCTGAAACTTTACTAAATTCATTTATCACATCTAAGAGCTTTCTGGATGAGTCTTTAGGGTTTTCTAGGTATACAATCATATCATTGGTGAACAGCAACAGTTTGACTTCCTCTTTACCGTCTGAATGCCCTTTATTTCACTCTCTTGTCTGATAGTTCTAGCTAGGACTTCCAGTACTATGTTGAATAGAAATGGTGAAAGGAGGCATCCTTGTCTTGTTCCAGTTCTCGGGGGAATACTTTCAACTTTTACCTGTTCAGTATAATGTTTGCTGCGGGTTTGTCATAGATGAGTTTTATAAGGTATGTCCCTTCCATACTGATTTTGCTGAGGGTTTTAATCATAAAGCAATGCTGGATTTTGTCAAATGTTTTTGCTGTGTCTATTGAGATGATAGTGTGACTTTTGTTTTCATGTTTATGTTGTGTATTACATTTATTGACCTGGTTATGTTAAACCACCCCTGCATTCCTGGTATGAAACCCACTTGATCATGGTGTAATATCTTTTTGATATTCTCTTGGATTCAGTTAGCTAGTATTTTGTTGAGGATTTTTACATCTGTTCTTCAGGGATATTGCTCTGTAGTTTTCTTTTTTTTGTTATATCTTTTCTTAGTTTTGGTATTAGAGTGATACTGGCCTCATAGAATGATTTAGGGAAGATTCCCTCTTTCTCTATCTTTTGGAATAGTGTGAATTAGGATTGGTACCAGTTCTTCTTTGAATGTCTAATAGAATTCAGCTGTGAATCCATCTGCTCCTGGACTTTTTTTTGTTGGCAGTTTTAAAAATTACCATTTGAGTATTGCTGCTTGTTATTGGTATGTTCAGAGTTTCTATTTATTCCTGGTTTACTCTAGGAGGGTTGTATAATATATTTCCAGGAATGTATCCATCTCCTCTAGGTTTTCTAGTTTGTGCACATTTAAAGTAGTTCATAATATCTTTGAATGATCTTTTTATTTATGTGGTTTTAGTTGTAATAGCTCCCATTTATTTCTAATTCAGCTTAGTTGGATCTTCTCGTTTCTTTTCTTGGTTGATATTGCCAATGGTCTAGTGATTTTATTTATCTTTTCAAAGAACCAGCTTTTTCTTTTATTTTTCTTTTGTATTTTTTTTTCTTGTTTCAATTTCATTTAGTTCTGCTCTGATCTTGGTTATTTCTTTTCTTCTGCTGGGTTTTGGTTTGGTTTGTTCTCGTTTCTATAGTTCCTTGAAGTGTGACCTTAGTTATCTATTTGTGCTCTTTCAGACTTTTTTGATGTAGGCATTTAATGCCATGAGCTTTCCTCTTAGCACCACTAGTGCTGTATCCAAAAGGTTTTTTGATAGGTTGTGTCTCTGTTATCGTTCAGTTCAAAGAATTTTTAAATTTCCATCTTAATTTCATTGTTGACCCAACAATCATTCAGGAACAGATTATTTAATTTCCAAGTATTTGCATAGTTTTGAGGGCTCCTTTTGGAGTTGATTTCCAATTTTATTCCACTGTGGTCTGAGAGAGTACATGTTATAATTTCGATTTTCTTTAATTTGTTGAGATTTGTTTTGTGGCCTATCATATGGTCTGTCTTGGAGAATGATCCATATACTGATGAAAAGAATGTATATTCTGCAGTTGTTGGGTAGAATGTTCTGTAAATATCTGTTAAGTCCATTTGTTCTAGGGTATAGTTTAAGTCTATTATTTCTTTGTTGACTTTCTGTCTTGATGACCTATTTAGTGCTGTCAGGAGAGTATTGAAGTCCCCCACTATTACTGTGTTGCCATCTGTCATTTTTTAGGTCTAGTAGTTATTATTTTACAAATTTGAGAGCTCCAGTGTTAGGTGCATATATATTTAGGATTGTGATATTTTCCTGTTGGATTAGTCCTTTTATCATTACATAATGTCGCTCTTTGTCTTTTTAAACTGTTCTTACATTAAAGTTTGTTTTGTCTCATGTAAGAATAGCTACTCCTGCTCACTTTTGGTGTCCCTTTGCATGGAATATCTTTTTCTACCCCTTTACCTTAAGTTTATGTGAGCCCTTGTACTTAGATGAGTCTCTTGAAGACAGCAGATACTTGGTTGGTGAATTCTTACCCATTCTGATGTTCTGTATCTTTTAGGTGGAGCATTTAGGCCATTTACAGTCAACGTTAGTATTGAGATGTGATGTACTATTCTATTCTTCATGCTAGTTGTTGCCAGAATACCTTATTTGTTAGTTTTTCATTGTGTTACTGTTTTATAGGCCCTGTGAGATTTATGCTTTAAGGAGGTTCTATTTTGGTGTATTTTGAAGTTTTGTTTCAAGATTTAGAACTCCTTTAAGCATTTCTTGTAGTGCTAGCTTGGTAGTGGTGAATTCTCTCAACATTTGTTTGTCTGAAAAAAACTTTTTTTTTCTTTCATTTACGAAGCTTAGTTTTTCTGGATACAAAATTCTTGGCTGATAATTGTTTTGTTTCAGGAGGCTAAAGAGAGGCTTCCAGTCCCTTCTAGTTTGTAAGGTTTCTGCTGAGAAATCTGCTGTTAATCTCATAGATTTTCCTTTATAGGTTACCTGATGCTTTTGCCTCACAGCTCTTATGGTTCTTTTCTTTAGAAACCCTGATGACTATGGGCCTAGGTGATGATCATTTTGCGATGAATTTCCTGGTTGTTCTTTGAGCTAATGTTTGGATGTCTGGCTCTCAAGCAAGGCCAGGGAAGTTTTCCTTGACTGTTCCCTCAAATATGTTTTCCAAACCTTTAGATTTTTCTCATTTCTTGGGAATACTAATTATTGTTACGTTTAGTCATCTAACATTATCCCAAACTTCTTGAAGGCTTGTTCATTTTTTAATTTTTTTTCCTTTGTCTTTGTTGGATTGGGTTAATTTGAAAGCCTTGTCTTTGGGTTCTGAAGTTCCTTCTTTTACTTGTTTGAATCTGTTGTTGAAAATTTCCAGTCTATTTTGCATTTCTCTAAGTGTGTCTTTCACTTCCAGAAGTTGTGATTTTTTTTTTATTTATGTTATTTCTCTGGAGATTTTTTTTCTCCATATCTTATATTATTTCTAAAATTTCTTTAAGTTGGTTTCACCTTTCTCTGGTGCCTCCTTAAGAAGCTTAGTAATCAACCTTCTGGCCGGGTACGGTGGCTCACGCCTTTAAACCCAGCAGTTTGGGAGGCTGAGGTGGGCAGATCACCTGAGGTTAGGAGTTTGAGACCAGCCTGGCCAACATGGTGAAACCCTGTCTCTACTAAAAATACAAAAGTTAGCCACGCGTGGTGGTGTATGCCTGTAATCCCAGCTACTTGGGAGGCTGAGGTGAGAGAATCACTTGGACCCAGGAGGCGGAGGTTGCAGTGAGCTGAGAATGTGCCACTGCACTACAACCTGGGTGACAGAGTGAGACTCTGTCTCAAAAAAATTAATTAATAAATAATTAGCCTTCTGAATTATTTTTCTTGCAATTCAAAGAGTTCGTTTTTGTTCAGATCCATTGCTGGTGAGCTGACATGATCTTTTGGGGGTGTTAACCTTGTTTCGTCATCTTACCAGAGTTGTTTTTTCTGGTTCCTTCTCATTTGGGTGGACTATGTCACAGGAAAGATCTTGGCTTCAAGGTCTGCTGTTCAGATTCTTTTGTCCCACAGAGTGCTCTCTTGATGTGGTGCTCACCCCCTTCCCCTAGGGATGGGGCTTCCTGAGAGCTGGACTGCAGTGATTGTTATTGCTCTCCTGGATCTAGCCACCCAGTGGAGTTACCAGGCTCCGGGCTGGTGCTGGGGAGTGTCTGATGTGATCCATCTTCAGGTCTCTCAGCCATGGATGCCAGCACCTGCCCCAGTGGAGGTAGCAGAGGAATGAAGTGGGCTCTGTGAGGGTCCTTGGTTGTTCTGTTTAGCATACTGGGTTTTTTGAATGCTTGTTATGCTAGCAGTGAAGTTGTCAGGTGGACAGACTCAGGTCCTGTGGTTAGCCAGGATGTTACAGGTTGTGGAATTAGCTGTCATTTTCTCCTTTCTTAGAGCGGTTTTTTAATGAGTTGCTGTAATGGCGTGAGTTGGTTTGCTTCCAGCCAGGCGGTGGCGCTTTCAAGAGCATCAGCTGTGGTAATATAGAGGGGATACAAGCTTGGCTAAGGTCTCCTGGATAAGTAGTTTGGTTTCTCAGGTGAAGGGTGAGGCCATGGAGTTCCCAAGGGATTATGTCTTTTGTCTTCAGCTACCAGGGCAGGTAGAGAAAGACCATCAGGTGGGAGTAGGGTTAGGCGGATCTGAGCTTGGGTGAGGGTTGCTGCAGGCGCTGTGGGGGATGGGGTGTGATTCTCAGGCCATTGGAGTTATGATCTAAGGGGGATTATGACTGCTTCTGCTGCATCATACAGGTCACTAGGGAAGTTGCGGAAAGTTGGCAGTGACGGGTTTCATCCAGCTCCCATGCAGCCAGGAAGGCCAGTCTCACTCCCACTGTCCCCCATCAACAGCACCAAGTTTATATCCTGTCAGCTGGTGAGCAGGACTGAAATCTTGCCCCAGGCTACAAGCCTCCCTGCTGAGAAAACACGCAGGGCTTTCAGGCTTCACCCCTCCCCATCTACCTTGTCTTCTGTACTCCTATCTGTGCTTCCTGTTTACCTCCCAACCCAACCTGGATTCTGCCTAGGAAAATTTGCGCTTCATCAAAGTTATTACAAAATTGAGCTGGAACTTTCCTTTTTCCTGTGGTCTATCCCCAGTTCCACTGGCATCCCTCCCAAAGAACCCCTGTGAGATAAAGTCAGAAATGGCTTCCCTGGGCCTCTCTAGGGACCAGGAAGTGCCCAGGAAAGTGTCTACAGGACTCTTCCAGCTGCTGCTTCTACTTTTATATTTCACTCAGCTCCCTAAATTCATTTCTGCTCTAGGTAAGGTTAAATCTTTCTTCCATGATCTGGATTTTCAGGTTCCCCAGTGAGGATGAGTGTTCAGAGACAGACTTTCCCCCTTTCACACTTTGGGCACTCACAGTTTTTCGGCTGTCTCATGGAGTTTGCAGCAGCAAACTGCTTTTTTCCAACGGTTTGTGACTTCTTTTGGTTTTCCTGGTATGTTCCTGGGATGGTTTTGGGAGGAAAAGTTCATGATGTGAGCCTCCACATGCTGTTCTGTCTGTCCGAGTGGGATCTGCAAGTTAGTCTTGCCTCCTAGCCACCATTTTTCTCCTCTCTTCTTTTCTGATGCATGCGTTCAATGCTATGGATTTTTCTCTAAGCACTGCTTTCACTGCCTCCCACAAATTTGGGTAAGTTGTATTTTTGTTTTTATTTGGTTCAAAATATTTAGTAATTTCTCTTGAGATTTCTTCTTTTACCCATGTTTTATTTAGAAGTGTGTCATTTAATCTCCAATTTTTTTGGTATTTTTCAACTATTTTTTCTATTATTGACTAATAGTTTAATTCCTTGTGGAAATTTTTTCTGTTATTGACTAATAGTTTAATTCCTTGTGGTCTCATTACTGAAAAGAGGTCCTGATCCAGACCCCAAGAGAGGGTTCTTGGATATTGCACAAGAAAGAATTTGGGGAGAGCCCATAACGTGAAAGCAAGTTTATTAGGAAAATAAAGGAATAAAGAATGGCTACTCCATAGGCAGAGCAACAGCATGGGCCGCTCGTTGGCTATTTTTATGTTATTTCTTGATTGTATGCTAAGTAAGGGTTGGATTATTCATGAGTTTTCTAGGGAAAAAGGGTGGGTAGTTCCCAGAACTGAGGATTTGTCTCATTGTTAGATCATATAGGGTAACTTCTTGACGTTGTTATCTCATTTGTAAACTGTTGTGGTGCTGGTGGGAGTGTCTTTTAGCATGCTAGTACATTATAATTAGTGTATAATGAGCAGTGAGGATGACTAAAGGTCACTTTCATCACCATCTTGGTTTTGGCGGGTTTTGGCCGGCTTCTTTACCGCCTGCTATTTTATCAGCAAGGTCTTTGTGATCTGTATTTTGTACCGACCTGTCTCATCCTGTGACTTAGAATGCCTAACCTCCTCGGAATGCAGCCCAGTAGGTCTCAGCCTCATTTCACTCAGCACCTCTTCAAGATGGAGTCCTTCTGGTTCAAACACCTCTGACACTCTGTGAGCAGACATATTATGAATTCTATTTTTTAAAAACTTGTTATGGTATATTTTATGCCCCAGAATGTGGTCCCCAAGATACAGTGACTGTTCCATATGAGCCTCAGAAGCATGTGTAATCCGTTGTTGTTAAGGTATTCTATCAATATCAATTATATCCAGTTGATTGATGGTACCGTTAAGTCAACTATTTTCTTATTGATTTTCTGCCTACTGGATCTATTCATTTCTAATAGGGGGGTGTTAAATAATTTCTTATAGAGGGTGTTAAATAATTACAACTGTAATTATTTCTCCTTGCAATTTAATCAGTATTTGCCTCACAGTACTTTCATAGTCTGTTTTTAAGCACATAAATATTAAAGATTGTTTTATGTCTTCTTGGAGTATTGATCCATTTGACATTACTGAGTGCCCCATTTATCCCTCGTAACTTTCTTTCCTCTGAAGTCTGCTGTGACTGAAGTAAATATAGCTATTTTTGCTTTTTTAATTAAAAAGTTAGTATGGCATCTCTTTATCATTTTATTTTAATCTATCTTATATTTAAAGTTGATTTCTTTTAGACAGTTGGGTCCTGTATTTGATCCACTCTGACAGTTTGTCTTTTAATTGGTATGTTAGACCACTGATGTTTAAAGTGATTATTGATATAGTTGGATTAATATCTGCCTGTCATTGTTTCTGTTTATTGCCCTTGTTCTTTGTCCCTATTTTTGTTTTCCATACTTTGTCTCCTTTTTGTGTGTTTTTTTCCAACTTTATTGTGGTATATATAATTGTCAAATAAAAATTACATATATTTAAGGTGTAGAATGTGATATTTTGATATGTGTATGCGTTGTGTGATGATGACTGCAGCTAAGTTACATATCCATGTGTGGTGAGAACACTTATGATCAATTCTCTTTTTTTGTTTTTAATTGAGCATTTTATATGTTTCCATTTTGTCTCCTTTCTTAGAATATCAATTACATTAAAAAAAATTTTTTTAGGCTGGGTGTGGTGGCTCATGCCTGTAATCCCAGCACTTTGGGAGGCCGAGGCGAGCGGATCATGTGGTCAGGAGATCGAGGCCATCCTGGCTAACATGGTGAAACCTGTCTCTACTAAAAATACAAAAAATTAGCCAGGCATGGTGGCGGGTGCTTGTAGTCCCAGCTACTAGGGAAGCTGAGGCAGGAGAATCGCTTGAACCTGGGAGGCGGAGGTTGCAGTGAGCCGAGATCAGACCACTGCACACCAGCCTGGGTAACAGAGCGAGACTCCGTCTCAAAAAAAGAAGAAAAAAATTTTTTTTTTAGTGGTTGCACTACAGGTTGTGATATACATTACAACTAATCCTAGTTCACTTTCACATAATTATACTGCGTCATGAATTGTGCAGGTGCCTTGTAATAAAAATTATTTGTAATTCCTCTCTATCCTTTGTATTATTACTGTCATTCATTTTACATATAGAAATCATACATAAGCATATACATATACACATACCTCCATACACATATATATATATGTAAAACACACATAGTCAAGTACATTGTTGTTGCTATTATTTGAACAAACTATTATCTGTTGTATCAATTAAGAATAAGGAACCAAAGTTGTATTTTACATTCACTTATTCTTCTCCATTACTTTTCCATTATTTATGTAGCTACAGGTTTCTGATCTGTATCATTTTCTTTTTCTTTAAAGAACTTCTTTTACATTTCTTACAGAGCAGGTCTGCTGGCCACAAATTTTCTCAATTTTTGTTTGACAAGCTTTATTTCTCTTTCATTTTTGAGGGATAATTTTGCAGAGTATGGAATTCTAGGTTGCTGGGTAGGGGTTATTTTGTTAATACTTAAAACATTTACTCTACTCTCTTCTTGCTTCTGTGGTTTCTGAGAATATGTTATATAATTCCGATTTTGACCCTCTATAGGTAAGGTGTTTCCCCCGCAAACTCCCAGCTTCTTTCAAGATATTTTCTTTATCTTGGATTTGCTGAAGGTTTTTTTTTTGTTTTGTTTCGTTTTGAGGAGGGTGATGCAGTTTATCCTGCTTTATGTTCTCTGAGCTTCCAGGACTGGTGATTTTGTGTCTCGGTCATTATTGCTGGAAATATTGGTTTTGCTCCTTTCTCCATTTCTTCTCCTTCTGGTATTTTCAGTATGTATGTATCATACCTTTTATAGTTTTCCCACAATTTCTAGATGTTCTGTTCCTTTTCTTTAGTCTTTTCTCTCTTTGCATTTCAGTTTTGGTTGTTTCTATTGTGATACCCTCAAGCTCCAATTCTTCCCTCAGCTGTGTCCAGTCAACTAATGAATCCATCAAAGACATTCATCATTTCTGTTTTTGATCTCTAGCATTTTTTTATTCTTTGTTATAATTTCCAATTCTCTGCTTACATCTGTTCTTGCATATTGTCTACTTTTTCCTTAAAGCTTTTAGCAGATTAATCATGTTCTTTTAAATTATTGGTCTGATAATTCCAACATTCCTGCCATCTTTGACTCTTTTTCTGATGCGTCTTCAGTCTCTTTAAATGGTGTTTTTTTCCTTTTAGTTCACGTTGTAATTTTTTGTTGAAGGTGGACATAAGGTGGGTCAAAGAAGTATGTTAAATAGCCCGTTAGTAATGTGATGGTAAGGTGTGTGTGTGGGGGGAAGCATTCCATGATCCTGTGATTAGGTCTCAGTCTTTTTGTGAGCCTGTGCCTCTGAACTGTGAACTTCACACATGAATCTCAGTTCACAGCCCTCCATCCTGCACCTTTAGGTAGGACACGATGACTGGAGTGGGCTGGAGTTTGGTATTCCTCTTCTCCCCAGTGGAAAGCTCGAAGAAGCTGGAGCTGGATTTTCTTCTTACTCCAGAAAATGAGGCTGTGGTAAGAGTTTTTCCTGAGGGCAGACTTTGTTGAAAACATAGTGTTTGGGTGTGTTTCAGTTTATTTTCTCCTGTCCCTCTTAAGAGCACAAGGAGATTTTTTTCAGTATTTACTGTGAGGACCTAGTAGAGCTCACAAAAGTGTGTGGCTCCTGTGACGGGGTTCTCCGGGAGTTTTTATTGCTCAGTCATCCCTGAGCCTCTAGCAATTTATCAATTATAGATTAAGTTTTCCTACCCTAACACTGGTTCCCACAGAGGTTTCTGCGTGTGGATTTCTGCTGTGGGTAAGTGCAATTCTCTGTATTTACCTGTCTGCCTCTAATTTGGGAGGGGGATAGTGATTTGTTCCGTGACCCCACTTCTGTAACAGATTTAAGAAAGATCTGTTGATTTTCACTTTGTTCAGCTTTTTACTTGTTAACCAGTGACTTCTGAGCTCCTTACATAGCAGACCAGTAACCAGAAGTCCAGTGATTACTTTGTAACTAGACGGACATTGATCACTTCTGAAATGGAACTGTATCACGAATGTATTTTTGTATGGCCTGTCATTTCCATGTGGTACTTGGTAACACAAAACCAAATGAACTAGAAGTTGAGCTGGCAGAACAAATAAAAAGCGTATAACAAAAAATATTTTAATACCTCTTTTAAAAATATATTTTAAATACCTCTGTGGGAAGAATGCCTGAAGCAAATGAGACCAACACATTTCTTTTTTTAGTGATTCATATTCTGAAGTTATTTATTTTTTCTACCTTAACTACTTATTACTTATTCCTCCTAACTACAACTTTGTACCCATTGACCAACATCTCTTCACTTTCCCTATCCTCAGCTCATGTTAATCACCATTCAACTCTGCTTCTATAAATTCAGTTGATTCAGATTATACATGTGAGACCATGTGATATTTGTCTTTTTTTGCCAGGCTTATTTTATTGCGCATAATGTCCTCCAGATTTATCAGTGTTGTTGCAAATGACAGGATTTCCTTTAAGGCTGAATAGTATTCCATTGTGTACGTATACCACATTTGTTTTTATCTACTGATCCAGTGATGGACACTTAAGTTGATTCCATAACTTGGCTATTGTAAATAAGGCTATAGTGAACCAAGGAGAGCAGATATCTTCTTGACATACTGATTTCAAGTTCTTAGGATATATATCTAGATGTGGGATTATTGAGTCATATGGTAATTCTATTTTTAGTTTTTTGAGGAACCTCCATATAGTTTTCCAAAATGGCTGTACCAATTTATATTTCCAACAAAAGTGTATGGGGAGTCCCTTGTTTCCTTTTCTCTACAGCTTTGCCGACACCATCTTTTGTCTTTTTGATAATAGCCATTTTGACAGATGCAAGATGATATCTCATTGTGGTATTAATTTGCACTTCCCTAATGACTAGTGATATTGAGCATTTTTTCATAATATCTGTTGACCATTTGTATGTTATCTTTTGAGAAATGTCTGTTCAGTGCTTTTGCCCATTGGTTAATTGGGTTATTTTTTTTTCTGTAGAGTTCTTTGAATTTTTAAAATATATTTCAGATATTAACCCCTTATAAGATGTATTTTTTCCCAATCTGTGGAGGTTTTCTTTGCCCTGATAATCATTTTCTTTGCTGTGCAGAAGCTTTTTAGTTTGATATAATCCCATTCAAGACTAATTTCTCTTTGAGATCTTTTAAGCAGAAAGTTCAATATTGTGTAATAAACCATTTAATAAATAACATCAGTATACATTCAAGGAATTTTCTTGATTGTAACTCACTGAGTGTTACAGCTCTCAAAGGCCTAAGTAGGTTACAGCTCTCAAAAGGCTAATAGTTCCATCAAATAATTTGATTAAACATACAATTATACTGTAGTTTGATGATATGTTATAGTAATATACAATATACTCAGTAGAAAGGTTGGCAAAAATATGAATTTTTTATAAAATAAGAAATAAAAGTGACTGAGAAATATGAAATTGTGTTTAGCTTCATTAAGTCAATAAAAGGCAAATGAAAGAAGATACAGTTTTTCACCTACTGGAAAATTTTTAAGTCATTATTTTTAGTATTTGTGAAGATGCATTTGAAATAGACCCAAGCAGTAAAAATTGGTACAACGTGTCAATTTTTAGGAATTTTGTATATATTTATTTTAACTTTTCATTTCACAACGATTTTAGACTCACAGAAAAGCTATAAAAATAGTACAGAAATATCCTATTTACCCTTAACCCAGTTTCTGCTAATGTCACATTTTTAGGAATTAATGCTAAGGAAGTATAAGACATTGCAACATAAACTTAAATACAAATGTGTTATTTATAATCTTGTTATCAATTATTGTACTGTCATCTTAGAACTCCCAAATCTGTCAGTTTGGAAGTTTAAACACCTTTTTCAAAATCAGTCTTTATTAGTGGAGGCATTGTTCTAGTGTCTGGCTGGGCATGTTAACAATTTAACCAAACTAATATTTGCCTGCTATACTCCATGCATGATAGATGCATGAGCAATATAGCATGCAAAAGTTATTTTTATTCCAGACAGCTTTAACAGTGAGAAAAATACCAATAGTGATAGCTAATATTTAATGAATGGTTCCCAGGGAGTCTGTTAAGCACCTTACATGGATTATTTCACTTACTCTTCTGACAACCCCAGTTACTATTAGCCTCCCCATTTTACAGATGAGGAAACTGTGGAATAGTTATCTATGGTCAAGTGATTAGCACATAGCCTAGGGTAGTATAAATTCAGATCTTGCATTCTCAATTACTGGCTGCTGTTCTCATTCTTTCTTTTTTTCTTCTCTCTTCCCTCTGTTTCACACTTATGTAGCTCTAGAAATCTATTATGTAAGACAAGGGAAAATGATATTCCAACTAGCAAAGATTACCTTATAATACACCAGAACACTCTCTATTTCCTAAAGAGTGTTGGCTGAAAAAGGATTAGAAGCAAAGCCTATTTCTCTTCTACAAGCACCAGGCACCAAAAAATGTAGGACTACATTTCAGTGATCTTGACCACTTCTTCCAAAGGAGTAATAAATGTGAGCCTACCAAATTGCAGATCATTTCTCTCCTCACCTTTAATACCATGGAATAATTGTACACATGCTTGGAGTTGAAGCCTAATACATCTTCTCGTGAAAAGGAGCAGAAAAACAAAACATAAGTGAATGATCACCAGGGCATGCTGAATTATTCCAAAACAATAATGTTGAATTTGAGATTTTATTCTCCAAAGCTGAAGCTGATGATTCAGCCAATATGGAAAGCAACCTTTGATCTCTAAAGATATATTAACTTTTAGCTGACTGAAACCCTGATGCACTAAGAAGTAATTGTTAAGAATGTTCTTTTGTCTTTTGAGTTGTTGAACATTGGTGACTGGTTGCTTGTTCTGCTAAATATCCTGAGAATTTGTTTGGAAACCTTGTTTTCTACTTTTGGTAGGTTCAGCCCAGAGTAAGTTCTCCACATTAATAGAGTAGTAATAGCTAGCATGTATTGAGCAATTTCTATCTGCCTACTACTAAGCACTTTACATTGATTTATTTGATTTAATTCTTAAATAACCAGGATTCACAATTGGGACATTGTGGTCCTAGAGCCAAGCTATTAGCTGTGTATTTATTTCAGGAGTTGGTAAATCTAAATATATTCAGCATCTGTATAGGTAATGTTAGTTAAGGAAAATGGCTGGGTGTGGTAATGACATTGGCAAACTTGTGCTTGCTGTGCTGTACTTAAATGTTTTCAAATGCAGTTTCTAAAAACACTGTAGGCCAAACCTAAATCAGAAGATATAATGGATAAATTTGAAATACTATGGGTGATGGCTGTAAGGCCTTCTCTTTCAGATGAAAATTTAAATTATTTTATTGGATACTTATTTTCATGCTTGTTCTTTCACATACCTATGTGAAAATTTCAGCAAACTACCTAATCTGTGATTATATTCATAAAGAAGGAAATAAAGTTTTATGTTCCTTCTTTTTGATGAGATACTGCAAATTGAGGGGACAGTCTCAGACTTGGATAAAGTGTTTTACAATACATGTCAATTATGAAGATTATTTTTCCAATATATTAGTAAACAAATCTTCTAGAAGTCAATACATAAAAGTCATTGTAATAGAGAAAATGAACAGGATTTTGGTAGTAATAGGCAATTCATACAAAAATAAATCTTAATAACAAATGAAAAGATGCTAAGCTTCACTCATAATCAAGGGAATGTAAATTAAAAGAAGATACCATTTCATCTCTATCTGGTTAGCAGTGCTGTAAATTCTGATGATGCCAAGAACTGCAAGGATTTTGGGGCAGTGGGAACTCATATACTACTGTTGGGTGAATAAATTGGTGTTACCACTTTGGCAAATTTGAAATAAAATGATGCTTGTACATCATAACTTGGCAGTTCCCAGGAATGCTTTGGGTAGAAGGTAGTGATAGAACTGAGAAAATAAAGGAGTTTGCTTGAGCAAAGCATCAAAGAAAGAGCTAACATGGCAGGAAGAACAAACAGCACTTACAGAATCATGAAGGCAAGGAAAGGAACATTCAGCTCATGAATCGAATACATGCAAATCGTTCAATATAACTGGAAGCCAAGAAAGGGCATGGAGTAATAGCCAGTGAGATCAGTCTGGAAATTTAGACAGGGCCCAGATGATAAAAGCTGTGAAATGTGGGGATAGTTTGGGTTTAATCCTGTAGACCAGTGGCGCTCAATTCAGGCTGATCGTCAGAACTAACTGGATCCCTTTCCAGACTTAGTGAATTAGCATCTCTTAGAATAGGGACCAGGACACTGTTCTTCAAAAGTCTCAGTCACATTGCTTCTCTGCCTTTCAGCCAAGGTCAAGTGTAGAAGTCTTGACCACATCTATTATTTCATTCTTAGAACCCTCTGAAAGAGGGAGCTGGTAATGACTTTTTGTCTATGTCGTGGAGGATTACAGTCCAAAGTGGGATTATGCAAGTTTATCATGTTAATTTTTGATACACTAGTGATTAGAAATCAGCACCCTCTCATGAGGTGATACCCTCTGTTTCTGCTCCAGTTGTCTGGGGCAGATGGAGGAACTGGTGTCTCTGAAGGCTTTTTCTTTCAGACCCTCCAGATTTTTATGAGCCAAAAGGCTCTACATAAAAATTAAATTACATTGCAAAACTATATGCTATACAGTCGGGATTTGCTCATCATTACTCACCACAGGAGCTTTTGAAGGACTTGTTGTTGTTGCGGTGTGAGCTGATAAACTCTGTATTTTGTAGTTGGGGGTGCAGGGGAGGAGTTCAAAGGCAAGGCACATTAGCAATATTTCAGGTAAGAAATGATGATGGTTCTTACTGAAGCTTGGGCTATAGGACTGAACAAGAAGTGATAGATTCAAGAGAAGATTAGAAGATAGTATCTAATAAATATCCTTTATGAGTGTAATTTTAAAAAATGAGCTTGTGAGATTGGGCAAAGAAAGGAAGGCCTGAGAGGCAGGGAGAGCTGAGGTTTCTAGATGCTGTATGAATATCAAATATTTATAGAGGAAGACTTCAGTAGTTTTGGTTTTTTAGTATATTTCCGATCTCAGTCACAGAAAATGTTGGTAGTAACAAATCAAAACCTGATTTTATTTTTCTTTAATTTCAGTTAATATTCTCCTACCCAAAGTTATTTTATGGTTTTTTACTTTTTGGTAGATTTAAAATCACATGTTATCTTAACCATTTAGCAGTTATTGTTCTGAAAGTGAGGCAGTGGATTTTGACCAGCAGTAGGAAGAGGGATGGTGGAGAGTTCTATCTTATTTTCAATTATTGGCCTTTTAATGTAATATAACTTATTAGAGTGTTTCACAGTTTTAGCTATTAACTATCAAGTTAATAGAAACTTCTCATTAGAAAATATAAAATCTCATGAATAAAATAACATTATAGAATATGGCCTGATTCATAAGTATTCCCCAATAGAGGTGAATTATATGAGTTTCTTTTTTCTACCAATAGGGAAAAAGTTGGATTGTTAAAAGAAGTTATGAAGATTTTCGGGTACTTGATAAACATCTTCATCTGTGTATTTATGACCGAAGATTTTCCCAGCTCTCAGAACTTCCCCGTTCTGACACCCTGAAGGACAGTCCGGAGGTAAGCATTTAGTACATTTAGTACAGAGGTAATCACTATATATGAGTTTGCAGAAGTTTTTGTCTGTATACTAAACAAAAGCTTATACTGAACACTCAGGATGATTCCTGGGACTACTTGCCTGTTTCATAACTGAAAAGTTAGTAATGTTAAATATAATGTTTAGAATGAAAGTAGGTTCAGTGTGTAATTTTATAAGGGAAAACAACTCATAACAATATATCAACAAGCAATATATATGAGCAAAACATTCTCCAGAGAGCACATAAAAGTGGAAGCAAAAATATGGAAAAACATTGCCTTTCATGATGAAAGGGATCCATATTAACAGTGTTGAGTAGTTTATGACAGCATGCTGTGTGTATGCACCTACCTTCACCCCTACAAAAAAATAAATAGTAAAAACGTAAAAGATTTCTAAACAGAGATTCTTTATAGCATCATTAAACCAAAAGTACCATTGGGAATCAAAAATTGTAAGGAATCTTTAAAAGTAGATGGGATAAGGTTTATGGGGAAAAGTAAATATAGCCTAAACATGTGAGTGCAACAAGACTGCAAAACACAAGGAAACTAGAAAGTTTACACATAGAAACTGAATAAATAAAATAACTGAGAGGTACAAACAAGGCTTTTCAAAGGATGATTACTATCCTCTGAGAGAAAGTGAAGCTGTCACATTCATGAAATGGATTTAAATAAACTAAAATCAGAGATGTTGTAAACGAATATAGGATCATTTAAATTAATTTAGTAAGAGCAAACCTGAGTAACTGGACTCCATACAGAATGTACCCAGCTGAAGAGAAAGTCAGGGAGTTGAATGATCAAGCCAAGTCATTTATAAGAATACAACCCCTGGAAGGGACAGAAAGTTAAAAAGTTGTGAGAGAACAGTTGGGAGTCATGGAGAATAGGTCCAGAGAGGTTTCTACTGATGGGAGTTACAGGAGGAGAGAGTGGATGCAAGGAAATAATTAAAAATTGGTGTAAGCCACTCCCCCCACCAGATCTAAATAAAGTGATGTTCTGAGATTCAGTGGGTTCATTAAGTGCTAAAATATAACGGACACTGCAGCAGGGTCTCAGGAGTGTCTTAAAATACGGATCTCTTCGTACCATAGAAAATCTGAAAGTCCCTTTATCTGCATTTCCCATTTCTGCTTCATTTCATTTTTTTTGTTTCATTTTTTTCTCTCAGATTATCCTAAAACATGGCCACTACCAAGAGGTCCCAGGTTTTTATCCCCTTTTAAGAGAGCAGCCAGACTGAGCTAGAATCTGTGTCACAGTTCCTAATTCCTGGGTTAGCTCTTGATTGGTCCAACTAATACTGGGGCATATTCCTGGACCAGTCGGCTGAACCATGGTATAGGATCACGTATGAACATGGCTGCTCCTGCCACAGCCATGTGCATGGAAGATTACAGTGGGTCTTGGGGAAAAGGGTTTCCGAGTAGTAGGGGGAAATTTAGGCAGAAAAGCCAAATATGTATCTGCTATAGTTATCTTTTTGCATATTCAGTACAAAAATAGAAAGTGTCAAAATTAGAAACCATGGAATAGTATGATCGCTGATGATAAGGGGCTAGAAGTTGAAGCTCTGCATGAGACAGGGGCTGACTTGCTATGTAAGTGCCCATAGTGCTACTGGTAAGTTTCTGTGAAGAGTCCTCTGTAACTATTAAAATGCCTAAAGATCTATAGATTTTTTTCTTCCAGAAACCATCCAGTTTTCCCTGCCAGAGAGCATAGTATCTTTACTCAGTTACACTGATCTTTTTCTTTTCAGTCGGTCACTCAGATGCTTATGGCTTACCTGTCACGCCTTTCAGCTATCGCTGGCAACAAGATCAACTGTGGGCCCGCCCTTACCTGGATGGAGGTATTTCCTAATTCACTTTTCATGAAAAATATATATTTAAATTATCTACTTAAGAAATTTGATATTAACATAATTTTGATGTCTGTTGAGCTTCAGGAATCAAAGAAATGAAGTATATTCTCAGCATCTGGGAGGATAGATACGTGATACACGAAATATTTTTTCATCTCAAATCTTTCTTTGATAATCTTGGAAACTAATCTTAATATATTTTATGAATCTCGATGATACCTGTTATTTTGGTGTTTAGTATACTAATGTATATATTCAGCAAGGTGTACATTTTTTTAGTTGACTTAGTAATTGAAAATATTTTTCAGTTATTAGCAAGGGACAACTTTTTAAAGAGTCCTTTTTAAGAGTAAGTATTGAGTGAAACATTTTTCAGTAAATAGATTACATATTTATTCTTAATGTGCATATGTAGAGTTATATTGTTTTCTCCTCCCACTGGAAATTGGGAATGCAAGATGGAAAGTGGAAAGAATATAGAACTATGGGCCAACCTGCGTTGAGATCTTGGAAAAAGTATTGAATCTCTTGTAAATTACATAGCCTCTTTCATCTTTAGCATCTCACCTTTAAATGATGATAAGTATTTTTTTTTGGAGTTATGAGGATTAAATTAAACTGTATATGTTATAGGCACAGCACAATGACTAGCATATTTCTACTACCCAGTAAATGGTAGTTTTTTTTTTTTAAGACTCTTTGGGTTATTGTATCTCTAAATTAAAATGAATTTCTTTTATAGATAGTCAAAGAAGCATTTGCAAGTCCAGTGTCTTTATCTCATAGTACATTTTCTTTGTGATAGATTGATAATAAGGGAAATCACCTTTTGGTTCATGAGGAGTCATCCATCAACACTCCTGCTGTCGGTGCTGCCCATGTTATCAAGAGGTACACTGCTCGGGCCCCTGACGAACTGACCTTAGAGGTAAATAGTTAAAGAGGTTGTTTGTTATTTGGTTCTCGCTAACTTTCTGGCCTCATCTTTGACTGTTCTTAACCATTTCCTTAATTTTTTAAAAAATGAAAAGCACCAGGTTTTTCCATAGTCTTTTATATTTCAGCCTGTAATATCTTCTATTTTTGTTTAAGTGACAGTACTCATCCTTGAAAACTGAGATTAAGTGTCTCCTGTTTTGTCTGGGAAGTCATTCTTGATCTCCCTCCCCTCACTCCATGCAAATACATACCCCCCAAAACCTGAATTGAATGTCATTCTGAACTGTGCTCATGGCTTATTGCTGATATATCACTTATTATATTTAATCATGATTGTTCTCCTCTTTGTCTCATTGAGCTTCTGGAAAGCAAGGTCTGTCTTTTTGTGTTTTTGTACCTAAAAACAATACCCAATGATACATTTTTTTTCACATATTGTTGAAAGATTGAGTTAAAGAACAGATAAAAGGTGAAATGAACACATCTTGCTACCACATATAAAAGGAGGGGAATTAAATTTTTTCCTCTAAAGATATATATTGGCTAATGAGAGAAACAAAATGCTGACAGTTATTAAATTTAAGAAATAACAGTATAACTTTTTACTGCATAGAATCTGAACTGTTTTCAAACTTTTAGGTTCTGCACAGAAAGAAATGTAGGTCTTGGAATGATGATGTTAGCATATATGGCTTTACAAAATGGCTTATACATGATATGTAAGATCAGTTGTGAATATACAAAAGAAAAATTCCTAAAGCTCTATAGTATATGTTAGTAACATTGCTCTGAAGTTCTTAACTATGTTGTATCATAGATACCAGCATTTCTTTTGATTGAAGAATATAACTTCCATTGAATATATTATTAAAAACTATTGTAATTTTTATATTTATGATTTTATATGAGTTTAAACTCAGTAGTTTTTCTTTTACAGTGAAGAAAGTTAGCTCTTTAGTGGATATAATTATATTTTACTATCTATTGAAAGAAGTGTAGTTGTCATCAAATTTTATACTTACTAAGAATAACCCATCCTAGGCCCTTTTCTGTATGATTAAATAAGATATGTCAAGAGCTCAGTACAGTGCCTGGCACATGGTAAGCACTCACTAAATGTAATATTAAGGGAATCTGTTACTGTTTCTAAACATGAATATTTAAAATTATCTTTTATAAGTGAATCTGATCACTCTCAGTGACAGCAGTAACAGTATTTTAACAGAAGTGATGATAATGGTGTGATGCCTAGCATTAAAAATCTTATGCTATGAATCTGGCTTTCTGAAGTTACTGCACCTGTGTTAGTTGAATCACAGTCTTTGTGCTGCTTAACTTTTTGTAGACCTCTCTTTAACAAATCATAAGATAATTAAATGATTTTTAAAAAGAAATGGTACTTTTTTTGGAAATTACTGGCCAGAGCATGAATAGTACTTTACCTTTTCATACAGTTCAGATTTAAATTCTAGGTATAACAATTGGTTTAAAATTTAACTAAAACCATTTTGCTTAAAATTTTGATTCTCCTAGGTGGGAGACATTGTTTCTGTTATTGACATGCCCCCGAAAGTGTTAAGCACATGGTGGAGAGGCAAGCACGGATTCCAGGTAGGCAGCAGCAAATTAGGTGTGGGAAAATTCAAAGGAAAGTTTTCTTTATGATTCAGTAATACTTTTGTTTACATGTGCTGGTAATGGACTTTGTCATCAGAAATTTTGTCTGCAACGATAGAAAATGCAGATAGTAATGATAATAGATTTATATTTCCTTTTCTAATTACTATTTTGGTTGTTTCTTATCTCCTTTTTCATCTTTAAATGGTGGTGAAGCGAAAATGTGAATAGCGTCTCAGACCTCATGGCCACTTTTAGGTTACAAGGCCTGTGGAGTGACCTTGCTTTTAATACAGGTTTTTAATTGTGATTCACATATATTTCCTCTCTGGAATTAAGTCAGTTTGATTAATATTTCTCTATAAAAAGGCATTATAACTGTTATGTAAACTTACTTTTAATTACAGAACAACAGAATCTAAAGCAATCTCATTCCTTTTTCTATATTCAGTAGTCCCTTATCTACGGTTTCCCTTTCCATGGTTTCAGTTACCTGAGGTTAACCAAGGTTCGAAAACATTAAATGGATAATTCCAAAAATAAATAATTCATAAATTTTAAACTGCATGCTGTTCTGAGTAGTGTGATAAAATCTCTCCCTGTCCCACCCAGGACGTGAATCATCCCTTTGTCCAGCATATCCACGCTGTAGATGCTGCCTGCCCCATTAGTCATTCAGTAGCCCTCTCAGTTATCAGGTTGACTGTTGAGGTATTAAGGTGCTGTGTTCAAGTAACCCTTATTTGACTTAATTGTTTTAGTCGATCATTAGTTATTGTAATGAATCTCTTACTGTGCCTAATTGATAAATTAAACTTTATCATACGTATGCATGTATAGGAAAAAGTATCCTAGGGTTTGGTACTATCTGTGATTTCAGGCATTCCCTGAGTGGTCTTGGAACATATTTCCTGCAGATAAGGAGGGACTACTTTATGGCTAAACAGTTTTGAGACCTGATAATAACATCTATTAGACTGACTTAGCAATTACTTTTTATGAGGAGTCTCTGAAAATGCCTTAAAGTTGTATCCTTAACATATAGCCTGTGGCTTTTTGTGGTCTACTTATACAAGTGTTACTAAATACTACATAAATAAAATGCTCCTGATATATTGTTAGAAATTTGATAAGCATTGTATAAATACTTTGAGTTCTAACTACATATTAAATAAAAATGAATTATTAGCTTTTTATAAAATATATTTTTTATTAAAACATAATAATACAATTTAAAACATTATAAGATGGTGGATAAGAGTGGGCTCTGGCTCCAGATTGTCTAGGTTTTAATCCTGTGTTGTCTCGGGCAAATTGTTTAATTCTCTGTGTCTCAGTTTCCTCATTTGTAAAATGGGGATTATGGGACTATTGTTTACCTCACATGATTATCTTGAAGATTAAATATGTGAGAATAAAAATAGAACATACTTATTAGTTAGACCAGGTCTGATGTATATTTTTTTTTATCAATAGGTGTTGATTTTTAAATTTAAAGAATTCTGGTTTTTATTTTACAAGTTTAATTTTATCTATCCCTTTCCCTATTATGAAAGCATCTATAGTAATTTAATTTGGTTGTTAAGACCAGAAAAACCCTATCACATTACCCCAGAACTCTTCTTGTTTGTGCTATTGGGATCCCCCTCCATCTGTGCTCTGATTTCTTACCAGCTATGAATAAGTGCTTTTGATTAAATATAAAACTAAATAGAAGACTACAGTTATCTTTTTCCTATTAAGGAGTCAGTTCTTCATGTTAGTGGAAATGAACAATAGACTTAAGGGTCTCAAAGATGATCAAAAGATTAATTTGGCTTTAAAATAATAGTTATGTTGTGGTCTTGATGTTACTACTAACTTTCTTCTATCTATCTATCTATCTATCTATCTATCTATCTATCTATCTATCTATCTGTAACACCTTAGGGAAGTCATTTGCTTTTTTTGGATTTGAGTTTCTTCTTAAAATCAGAGGGTTTCACTTAAAACCTCTCTATTCCTTCTCAACATTTAAATTCTATGATTGTCTTCCCTTTGTTTATGTAACAGATATTTATTCAGTACTGATTGTGTGCTAAGTGTATAGCTTTATACCCCAAAGTTTTGTTGAGACTCACACAATTAGTTCATTGCCTAAACAAACTAATTCTTTTCAAAGTGAGTATAAATTAACTAGTCTAAAACTAGTTAAACATCAGTTTATTGCCAAAACAAATTATTGAAAACAAAAACGAAATTTCTAACTTCAAAGATTGATTTGTAACCGATAATGAAAAATCTTTCCTATAGGAATGCTATTTTTCATCTTGATTGGTCTTAGAAAGGCAATCGTATTTCCATGGATCATGTTGGAGTGTGCCTGTGAGAAGAGGTATTGATGTGGGGGGTGCCCGTGTAACCAGGAACAAGTCTTTAAATGTTACTGTCAAACTTTTTTTAAAAAGAAATTCAGGCTAGGGGCAGTGGCTTACACCTGTAATCCCAGCACTTTGGGAGGCCGAGGTGGGTGGATCATGAGGTCAGGAGTTCAAGACAAGCCTGGCCAACATGATGAAACCCCATCTCTACTAAAAATACAAAAATTAGCTGGGCTTGGTGGTGCATGTCTGTAATCCCAGCTGCTTGGGAGGCTGAGGCAGGAGAATCTCTTGAACCCGGGAGGTAGAGGTTACAGTGAGCTGAGATCATGCCACTGCACTCCAGCTTGGGTGACAGAGCAAGACTCCACCTCAAAAAAAAAAAAAAAAAAAAAAATTGCAAATCAGTATTTTAAGGCAGGAATCCACAGTTCAGCATTCCTTGCTGTTTCTACACATTAGTCCATTTCTAAGAGCACTCATGGTTAATTGCAGGGAAAGGTGTGAAAGAGGAGACATGTTGAGCATCTGTTACCTGCAAAGTATAGCTCAGTACTTTACATGCAGTGTTTTCTTTAATTTCACAAAGCTTCTAGGTAGTTACCGTCCTACATTTTTATGGAGAGAAAACAGTTTTTGAGAGGTTTAATAAGTAGTCAGGATGCTAAGTCAGTTAAGTGAAGGGAGTAGGGACTGAGATCTAAGTCTGCTCCATCTCATTGCCTGAAGAGCACTAAGCATGATTTTTACATTCACTCTCAGATTATTAACGTTCTTCATGTCAGTTTTCTACCATATGGAAAGGAACATCTTTCCTGCTCAACCAGCAAGAAATATAGTGTAAAGATTAGCCAACTGTGGACTGAAAAGCATACATGTTTACTGGTGGGAACATTGCTGTTACTGCGTGTTATGTTTTTGTGTGATGATTAATCAATTGTATGCTGGAGAAAAACTCTTCAGACTGTTCATGATGTCCCCTACCTTTGTTAGGTATTTTTAAATTGTAAGCGTGTGCTCCTCCTGGGAGACACTCTGTTGAGAGAGGAAGACAATCATGGTAACTGTACATCAGACATCTTTCCACATCCTGATTTTCAAGTTTAACTGAAATAATAGCTTAGTTCGGTGGTTTTTATACTTTTTCTTTTAATCCAGTGGAATTACTAATCAAACAGAATCATGCGCAGAACCTCAGTGCGAGAAAAAGTAACCATGGAGCTGCCCTGATTGGTTTAAGTGGGAAACGCTGGGCCTTATCCCCATGCAGCCCGCCTGGCTGGCCTCCTTCAGGCCTTCTGCAGCAGCCCTGAGGGGCCTCAGTAGGGGTGAAAACCATGAGTTTAGCTTACTAGTGGACCTCACTGTGTAGTAGATACATCAAAAGCTATTTTAAAATTTTAATTTTGAAAAGCCAGCCAACAGTCTAAAGTTAATAGGGAAACATGTTCTTTATAAGAAGATTTTTCATGACTCCTGTTAGAAGGATAATATCTAGAGTTTTAAAATTTCTCTAATGTAAATTATGTCTGAATTCCTGGTACTTCGTATATTCTGATATGGATGGGGGATATCATATATTCATATATTCTGATATGGATGGGGGCAAATAATCACATATATATGATTGTATATGAGAGATATATATATATATATAGAGAGAGAGAGAGAGAGAGAGTGTGTGTGTGTGTATATATATATATTTTTTTTTTCTGTTATTGGGCATAACAGATGACCCACTGATACTTCTGCCAGTGGGAGCTGTTTCTAGGATTTATTCATCCCTTAATTGGTCTGTTAGGTACTGTGTTCATTTGCTAGGGCTACCGTAGTAAAATACCACAAACTGGGTGGCTTAAAAATTAATAGCAAATATATTTTCCTACAGTTCTGGAAGCTAGAAGTTAAGGTACCAGAAGGTTTAGTTTTTTTCAAAAGGCTTCTCTCCTTGGCTCACAGATGGTCACTTTCTTGCGTGTCCTTACATGGCCTTTCCTCTCTGTGTTTGTCTGTGTCCTAATCCCTTCTTCTTGTAAGGACATCAGTCAGATTAGGTTAGGGGCCACCTCATTTAACCTAATTACCTCTTTAAAAGTTCCCATCTCTAAATACGCAGTTAATCCATGAACAACATGTGTTTGACCTTTTCGAGTCCACTAATACACAGATTTTTTTTTTTTTTTATCAAACGCTATCGAAAATACAGTATTTGTGGGATGTGAAACCCTCATATATGGAGGGCAGGCTTTTGGAATATGACGTGGGATTTGAGTATGTGTGGATTTGGCTATATGAGGGGGTTCTGGAACCAATCCCCCAGCTATGTTGAGAAATGACTGTAGTCGCATCCTGAGTTCCTGGGGGTTAGGAATTCAACATTATGAATTTTGGGGGAGAGGGGCACAATTTTTAGCCCATAATAGATGTCAACCAGTCCTGAATGGAGAAGCCGGTTGAGCCACCTTTAGGGCTGGCCTGAAGGCACCTGAGGGACTCTCTTACATAGACTTGGTGGGGAACAGGTCCCTACCTGAGCCAGGCTGGTTTCAGGCTCAAGGCAGGCAGGACATGGAGGACTGGCAGACCTCAGTACTCTCCTTGGGGTCTCTCTGATGAGTAGGGAGTTCAGGGCTCACCAGGATTCCCTGGAAGGTGCAGGAGGGCTTCCTAGAGGAGGTTACACTGGAGCACAGTGTTGCATGTGTCTTCTGCCGAGAGGATGTCCGAGGACCCACTGATGCTTCTGTCAGCAGGTGCACAGGCCAGGCGGGGCACAGCATGCACCTCGGTCAGCCAGCTCGCCTGGCTCTGGTTACACGTGACCCTGTCAGCTGGGCTCTGGCTGCAGAACACGGAGGAGGCTGTGCGTCACAGAGGTGGCAGTATCTTCCCTAGCAGTGTAAAGGAAACGAGGGCCTCGTCTTGGTGTTGGCTGTCACCAGTGGTTTTCCTAGGGATTGAGATGACTTAGTGCAGGCCTCTCTCAGGAGAGAAGGGAAGAGGAGCAAGGATGTGGGCTACTGCTTCCTATGATGGAGGCTGAGTGAGCTGAGGTGTCACCCTCTTGAGCGCTGCTGCAACGCTTTCTGAAGCTCGTTGTTGACACCCAGGCCCGATATGTCTGCATTTGCAGCTCTGCTCAGCTCGATGTGTTCGTGGCATGTGATCTGGACTCCAGTTTTCTTTTGTCAAGGTCACACTGTGTGTGTGATCTCCTTTCTGGCCAGCTGTCAGGGCATGAGAAGGCACAAGTCTCTGTGCAGTGGTCCTTCCTTAATATTGCTGTGAACTCATGCTATATAGTGGTGGTATTGTGATTTTAATATTTTAAAAATAGAGCTGGATGTGGTTCCTCATACCTGTAATCCTAGCACTTTGGGAGGCCAAAGTGGGAAGATTGCTTGGACCCCGGAATTTGAGACCAGCCTGGCCAACATGGTGAAACCTCATCTCTACTAAAATTATAAAACTGACCCAGGCGCAGTGGTACATGTCTATAGTCTAAGCTGCTTGGGAGGCTGAGGCAGGAGGACCACGTGAGCCTGGCAGGTGGAGGTTGCAGTGAGCCAAGAGCCAGACCTTGTCAAAAATAAAAATAATAATCAATAGACTTGATTTTTGTATAGTTACAGATTTACAGAATAATTGAGCAGATAGTTCAGAGTTTCATTTAATACCCCTGCCCACTCCCCTCACCTATACCTTCCCGTCATTCACATTTGCTTTACAGTACATTGAATAGAATCAGCAAAATGCTGATCTTTACCAACCATCAGCTGATTAGCTGAGTTTACCTACAGCACTGACTAAGCACTGTTTCTAGAAGAGTGGTCTAAGGAGCACCAGGGCCAGAATCACACAGAAAAAAATACAGTCTCAAATCATACCTTGCAACTGTTGAAACAATTTTGCGGCTTACTTTTTGTTATAATTAATGAATCAATATTGATATACTATTATTAACTAAAGTCCATTGTTTATGTTAGAGTTCCCTCTTGGTGTGCATTCTCTGGGTTTTGACAAATGCGTAATAGCATGTATCCACCATTATAGTTTTCATACTGAATAGTTTTATTGCCCTAAAAATCTCCTGTGCTTCTCCTATTTTTCCTTTCCTGCTGAACCCTTCACAACCTGTGATCTTTCACTGTCATGTCTTTTCCAAAATATCTGTATTGTTGGAATCGTATAGTATGTGGCCTTTTCAGACTGGCTTCTTTTACTTAGTAATATGCATTTAAGGTTCCTCTGTGTCTTTCTCTGGCTTGATAGCTTCTTTTTGAATCACTATCTAATATTCAGTGTCATGGATATGCCACAGTTTATATATTCAAGTATTGAAGGACCTTGTGGTTGCTTTCATGTTTTTAGCTATTGTGAATGAAACTGCTATAAACATCTATGTGCAGGTTATTGTGTGGACATAAGTTTTCAAGTCTTTTGAGTAAATACCAAGGAATATCATTGCTGGATCATATGGTAAGAGTATGTTGAATTTGGTGAGAAGCCACAACACTGTCTGCCAAAGTGCCTGTATCATTTTGCATTCTTACTAGCAGTGAAGGAGAGTTTCTGCTGTTCCACATCCTCACCAACATTTGATAATTGCCAGTTTAAAAAAAATAGCCATTCTAATAGGTCCAACACATAAAGTTAGTTTGAGGAATAGTGTTTACCAAATGTATTGAAGGGTGCTATTCTGCTCTCTTCATTTTGTTACCAGTAATTCTTTTTATTCTCCCTTTGCCACTGACTCTTAAACTTGAATGTTTAAAGGAGGCTATGTTTAAATATCAAATCCCAGGGCCTAAGCCCTACAGTTCGTTTCAGTCGTTGTGGGGTAGGATATAAGACTGTTTTTGTCCATGTGTGCTGCAGGTAAATTCTGCTACTCACCTGCATTTTGCCAAGTTCTATTCTAAGTATTGTACTAGCCCAGACCATAATTTAGCCGTGGGAACAGAAGGATAAGTTCATCCATGTGTTTAAATTATACTGTGACTCTCTTTCTTTTCTTAAACTTCTGGGAGTAGGAAGTGTGAAATTATATTAACTACAGCAATTTGAAATTTTGAAATCTGTGTTTTTTATTTGTCACCTAAGGAGTATATTGAATCTCTCATCTTTGTTGTCTGAGGTATTTCATCATATAATATACTTCAGAAAGTAAAAGTAAAAACTCTTCCCTTTTTTTTATTTTTAAACTAACTGGCATTATTAATAGATTTGTGTTCTTGTCTGTAAATGATTGTTAGAAATATGAGGTGATACCTCAGAAAACCCTTTTTTCTAGGTAAAGGCATTACACAAATACAACATGTTAATATATTTTAGGATTGTTTGTTATGTGCAGTGTCTCTCAGATTTTTAGCTAGGAGCCATTGGTATCTGAATGACTTGAGAAACGTGATAAAAGTGGGTATTGATCATCAGAATCTCAGGGGATGGGGTCAGGAGTCTGAATTTTAACAAGTTTTTCAGATGATTATTATGCACAGAACATGAGAACTGCTGATGTAGGCTCGCACTGTTTATCTTGTGTGCAGGTAAAGGGAGCAATCAGACACAGTTTAGAAATTGTGTTTTGTTTCTCCCTCCCCTCAGAAAATCTTCCGTAAAGCACATCTGGGACACAGTTAATCTAATGGCTAGAATCTCACTTAGAGAGTGACAGAATTTTATATACCCCATGTTCTCTTGGTTTTCCATGAGATGATCAAGGATCACCTATTTTGTTTTTCATAGTTATCCCCAAATATTGTGAGTTTTCGTGCACAAGTATCAGAGAAGCAATTCTTGGACAACACAGTTTTTTTTTTACCTCAAGAGTATAATGTGGCTCCAGGTAACTTAGTTTTAGAAAAATCATCTTTATTTCAAAGGGCAGATATTCAGAAACCTTATCTTGTATAGTAGCTTAATGGATTTGCTTATTTCTCTGCTTATCTATGTAAAAACTATCATATTCATGTAATATCCTAGAATCCAAAGCTGCATCTTTTCATTATTCAAAATCAAATAGAGCAAAATGTTTACTCTCCAGTTAAGTAATGGGAAATCATTATACTGTAAGTTTTCATCTGTGACATAATTTCAAGAGAAGGGGAATTATGTGATAATGCAAATGAAATAAATTGCTAACATTTCTTGAGTACTTAGGTGTGCTTTTCGAAGTGCTTACCACTAACCTTTTAATTCCACAACTCCATGAAGGTACTATAATGATCTCATTTTAGATGAAGAAACTAAAGCATAAAGGGTTAAACAACTAGCCCTTTGTCATTACACTGTATATTGCAGAGTTTCTGTTGAAGCCTATGCATTTTAGGCATATAACAGAGCATGGTAATAATTTAATGAATAATACTGGCTCTGCTTGTTTACTTGTGTGAATCATAGATTTTTCTATAGTGGATGATGATAGTGGACCATCTGGTTCTAAACTATCATTTTAAAATGGTAGAAATCTGGAGACAAATTTAGATAAATTTTTCTGTTTCACAAAGACAGTAAGTACGTGGTATAGCCAGGACCAGAATACAAGCGTGATGACTTTTAATTTTGTATTTCTTTTCCTTTTGGGACATAGAAATAAATACATTTTCTTAATTTATGTTTTATTTGTTGCTACTTTTTCTTATTAGTGCCATTAGATATATTGATGTTGGAGATAAATTTCCTACTTGATAGCTTTTTGTTAATTTATAACATCAGAATATGTCTTACCAACTGAGGCTTAAACACTCAATTTTTTAAATCAGCATTAAAGAACACTTTATTTTTTTTTTAGTTTTTTTTCTTTTTTTATTATACTTTAAGTTCTAGGGTACATGTGCACAATGTGCAGGTTTGTTACATATGTGTACATGTAAACACTCAATTTTATAGAAATTATTGACAAAATGGCTGTGGCAGTAGTTCTTAATCTTATTAAACCCTAATACCCCCTCTTTATGACAAGTATTTTCTAAAATCCTTTTTTGTCATTCTAAAATGGAATTTACAAATTATTTAACTACTTCCATTAATATACACTTTCCAAAAAGTCACCATAAATTTTCAGATATAAAGGAGAAATAAAAGGAAAGTAATTTATGTATTTAAAATACACAGTATGTTTTTAAATATAAATACTTGGGACAACTATGTGAAGACCTCGTTATCCTAAATGTAGACCACAGACTTGCAGCATTTACTTCAGTCAGAAAATGTATAAAACCCATGTATAATAGTACTAAAAACAGGAAATACTTAGGACTGTATCTGAAAAAAAAAGATGTGAAAGAGCTATATACTGAAAACTACAGAACATTGCTAAGAGACATTAAAGAAGATCCAAATAAATGGAGAGATATACTGTTTTTATGGGTTGGAAGACTGTATATTTTTTAAGATGACATTTCTTCCCAAATTGATCTAAGTCAAAATCCCAGGCAGGCTCTTGTGTAGAAATATACAAGCAAGTTAAACAATTCAAATGGAAATGCAAAGGACCTGGAATATAATAGCCAAAACAAATTTGAAAAAGAACAAAGTTGGAGAACTAACACTAACTGAAGATTTACTACAAAGCTACAGTTTTCAAGAGAGTGTGGTATTGGTGGAAAGATAGATAAGTAGATCAGTGGGAAAGAATAGACAGTCCTGAAATACATACATACAGTTGTACACATGGACAACTGATTTTCAGCGAAGTTCAAAAGTCAGTTCAGTGAAGAGATGTAATGGCAGTGGAACACTTGGATATCCAGACGTCTCCAAAGTAAACTTTATTTATTTTACCATCTACAAAAATTAAAATAGATAATATACCTAAATGTTTATAAAGTATAAACTATAAAACTTCAAGAAGAAAACTTAAGAGAAAACTTTTGTGGCTTTGGATTAGGTGAAGATATCTCTTTCTTTCTTTTTTTTTTTTTTTTTTGAGACAGAATCTTGCTGTGTCACCAGGCTGGAGTGCAGTGGCCCAATCTTGGCTCACTGCAACCTCCGCCTCCTGGGTTCAAGCGATTCTCCCACTTCAGCTTCCCTAGTAGTTGGGACTACAGGCGCAGGCCACCATGCCCAGCTAATTTTTGTATTTTTATAGAGACAGGGTTTCACCATGTTGGCCAGGATGGTCTTGATCTCCTGACCTTGTGATCTGCCTGCCTCAGCCTCCCAAAGTGCTGGGATTACAGGCGTGAGCCACCACGCCCGGCCAATATACCTAAATGTTTATAAAGTATAAACTGTAAAACTTCAAGAAGAAAACATAGGAGAAAACTTTTGTGGCTTTGGATTAGGCAAAGATTTCTTTAATGTGACGTCAGAAGAACAATTCATAAAAATAATTTAATTTCATCAAAATTTAAAACTTCTGCTCTTAAACAAATTTACAAGAAAACAAACCCATCAAAAAGTGGGCAAAGGATATAAACAGACACTTCTCAAAAGAAGACATTTATGTGACCAACAAACATAAGAGAAAAAGCTCATCATCACTGGTCATTAGAGAAATGCAAATCAAAACCACAGTGAGATACCATCCCACACCAGTTAGAATGGCGATTATTAAAAAGTCAGGAAACAACAGATACTGGAGAGGATGTGGAGAAATAGGAACGCTTTTACACTGTTGGTGGGAGTGTAAATTAGTTCAACCATTATGGAAGACAGTGTGGCAGTTCCTCAAGGATCTAGAACCAGAAATACCATTTGACCCAGCAATCTCATTACTGGATATATACCCAAAGAATTATAAATTATTCTACTATAAAGACACATGCACATGTATGTTTATTGCAGCATTGTTCACAATAGCAAAGACTTGGAACCAACCCAAATGCCCATCAATGATAGACTGAATAAAGAAAATGTGGCACATATATACCATGGAATACTATGCAGCCATAAAAAAGGATGAGTTCATGTCCTTTGCAGGGACATGGATGACGCTGGAAACCATCATTCTCAGCAAACTAACACAGGAACAGAAAACCAAGCACCACGTGTTCTCACTCATAAGCAGGAGTTGAACAGTGAGAACACATGGACACAGGGATGGGAGCATCACACATGGGCCTGTCGTGGGGTGGGGGACTGGGGAACGGATAGCATTAGGAGAAATACCTAATGTAGATGACAAGTTGATGGGTGCAGCAAACCACCATGGCACATGTATACCTATGTAACAAACCTGCCTGTTCTGCACATGTATCCCAGAACTTAAAGTATAATAAAGAAATAATTAATTTAAAAAAAAAAACTTTCGGCTCTTTGGAAGACATATTTACTAGTACAGAAAGACAAACCACAGACTTGGAGAAAATATTTGCAGTGATTATATCTGATAAAGGACTTGTATCAGAACATACAAAGAACTCTCACTGGGCAAGCTCAGTAGCATGTGCCTGTAGTCCCGGCTACTTGGGAGGCTGAGGCAGGAGGATTGCTTGAGCCCATGAATTTGAGGCCAGCCTGGGCAACATACTGAGATGCTATTTTTTAAAAAACAAAAACTCTCAAAATTAAAGAAGAAAGCAATTCAATTTAAAAAATAGGCAAAGATTGGAAGAGATATCATCAAAAGGATATATGAATGGCAAATTAATACATAGATATCCAACATCAATAGTCATTCGAGAAATGTAGGTTAAAACAACAATGAGGTATTGATTCATACTTATTAAAATTGCAAGGATGTGGAAAAATTGGAATTCTCATACAGTGCTGGTGGGAATTTAAGATGTCACAACTCATTTGAAAACAGTTTAGCAGTTTCTCAAGTTAAACACTCAGTAAGTCATCACTTAATGTTGTCAGTTGGTTCTTGGAAACTGCAACTTTAAGCAAAATGACATACTGTCTAATGAAACCAATTTTATCATTGGCTAGTTGATATAAATAAGAATTAAGTTCCCACAGCACAGAGTAAGTCAGTTCACAGTTTCCAATGTGAATATCAATGACGTTAAGGGAGGAATTACTGTACACTTACCACACGATCTAACTGTTTACAGAAAAAAAAAGCATGTGTCCATATAGAAACTCATACATGAATGTTCATAGCATCTTTATATGTAATAGTTTAAAACTGGAAACGACCCTAATATCTGTCAACAGCAGATTAATAGACAAATGGTGGTGTCCATACAATAGAATATTACTTAGCAATGAAAGGAATACACAGTTGATAAATACAGCAACATGAGTGATCCTCAAAGATATGCTGCATGAAAGAAGGCAGACAAAAAAGAGTATATTACATAAGACTTCATTTATGTAAAATTATAGGAAATGGAAAGTAATATATCGTGATAAAAAGTAGATGAGTAATTGCCTGAGGAGCAGTGATGGGAGGATAGGGGGAAGGAAGGATTACAAAGAGATATAAGGAAACTTTTGGGGTTGATGGATATATTATAATCTTGATTGTGGTAATAGTTTCATGGGTGTTTTATCAAAATGTACATTTTAAATATGTGCAGTTTACTTTGGGTTAACTATACCTCAGTTAAGGTGGAAGCAAAAACTGCAGGAGCATTCTTGACTTCATGTTGTTCATTCATCCAATCTAGTTGATCATATCTGTCTCTTCTACCTCTGTGTCATTTACATTCATATACTGTCCTTCCTTCTTCATGCTGTTGTCATACACTGTAGGTTTTATTCTCTTTCCTAGCCTATTTTGCAAATTCCTGAAGTGGTGTACTGCTTCTTATCTTCCTCCCTTCCTTCCAGCTTGAAAGGTATACAGGCGAATGCTTTTCCTTTTAGAACATGCCTGTTCATGTGCTGCTTCTGCTCAGAATGTGTCACTTTTATTTCCTACAGAAGGAACTTAAAACTCCTTGTGACGGTATACAAGATCATCCAGGATCTCCGACTTTATTCTCACTTACCAGTCTTACTTTGCACTGCTCTATTTTAGAAACTGGATGTTCTGCCAGATGTAACTATTATTTCCCCTCTTAGTACACAAGTTGCTTTTTTCTACTCGTGTCTTTTTTTCTGTGTCATTCCACTTACAATGCCTACTCTATCCTTCTCTTACTCCTTCCAAGGCTGAAAGGTATTACAAATTAATTAAAACTTTAAAGCAACTGTAATCTAGTTTGTCTTATTTGATATTATATTATGGCAACTGGGAAAAGAAATTTAATCCCCTCAGCTACTTGCTGTACAATACACAATTATGTTCAATATTCAGTATTATGCTTAGTATTATCATTCCACTGTTCCTCCCAGTTTTTGCCCATCAATTACTTCCTGCCTTCACTATCCTTCTTTTCCAGTGTAGATTCTAGAGCCTTGATTACATTCACCTATCACAAATATATTCTTAAACCCTTCACCCTTTGATTCTTCTCTTTTATCACTAGTGGTCTCTGTTTGGCTTAATGAAAAAAAAATAGATACTTTACTACTCCTTACTTAAACTCTCATTAGTATCTGATTTTCTTTTTCCAGAGACTTTTTTCTCTTAACTGACTTGACACAGTCTCCTTTGCCAGGACACCCTCCTCTACTAGACCTCTGACGTTTGGGGTTGGACTGCCTTCTTATTCTACACTCTTTGTCCCTTGCTATCTTACTCACTTTCTCAACTTTAAAAACCATATTTATGCTCAACTCTCAGATTTATGTCCTGATCTTTAGCTTTGTTTTTGACTCTCAAACCTGCATATCTGGCTGCAAGTGTAATTTTTTATTTAAATGGAAAGTAGGGAGTTGACATTCAAGGGGACAGTATAAATAAGGCAAAGAAACCAGAAGCAATGTTGTGCTTTTTGGGGACATACAAGGAGAGTGGGGGGTGGGGGAATTGGTAGGAATATCTCAAAGAGCCCAATGCAAGAATTACTAGGCTATAAGTAAATGGAACCAGAGCTAAAAAGTAAGGACCTGAGGAACTTATTTCCGGTTTTTGCTTCCTTTGGTGTGTAGCAACTATTGTTTCTTTGTCTCTTCTCTTCTTTGTTTGGAAAAATATTTCCTAATTCTAACAATTCAATGGAGATCATTGAAGGTTTGGAACTAGTTCCAAAATCATAGCAGACAAACTAATTGACTCATTGACTTACCGTCTGTTTGATCAACTGTGCTGGGATGGTGTTGGCAGGCCATGGGAGTCAGACTGGGCAGAGACTGTAAAGAAGATTAGGTTCTTTAAGCATGTTTCAGGAGTGGGGAGAAAATAATTGGCATTTCTGGACAATAGACTGTGAATTTGTATTGGTTCAAATCTCCTTAGTGATGTGATTTTTTTTTTTCTCCAGCAGTACACAGACATGCAAGTATGGTAGTGAATTGATTTAGTTGTGGTGGTTTGCTGGATTGGTTTGGCAGGAAGTTAATATTGCAAGGAAATTAAAGGGTACTGATTTAAAACAAATGCTCAATCACAGGGTCCATATTGGGTAGCAAACAAAACAAAAGAGAAAACCTGGAATTGTGGGGATAAGTACCTTGGGGGGAAATGTGAAGGGGATGGGATGTCTCTGTTTGTACTTTTGTTGTTGTAGAATATCAACACTAGAGACTTGAGAGGATAGGAAGTTGTAGTCAGAAAATGAAAAACTGGAGTTTTAACACTCTGAGGCCAAATAATTCCAATTGAAAAATCTGTGATATATTTTGAGGAGTGAGCAGTGCTTCTACTAAGTTTAATTTGAAAAATGTTTGGCTACGCCAACAGTGCTAAAGATTCGCTAGCCATAAATTAAATAAATAAACCAATAGAAGAGAATTTTTTTTTTTTTTTTTTTTTTTTGAGACGGAGTCTTTCACTCTGTCACCCAGGCTGGAGTGCAGTGGCTCGATCTCTGCTCACTGCAAGCTCCATCTCCTGGGTTCACACCATTCTCCTGCCTCAGCCTCCCAAGTAGCTGGGACTACAGGTGCCTGCCACCACGCCCGGCTAATTTTTTGTATTTTTTTTTTAGTAGAGACGGGGTTTCACCATTTTAGCCAGGATGTTCTCGATCTCCTGACCTCATGATCTGCCCGCCTTGGCCTCCCAAAGTGCTGGGATTACAGGAGTGAGCCACCGCGCCCGGACAAGAATTTTTTTTTTTTTAATTGATCATTCTTGGGTATTTCTCGCAGAGGGGGATTTGGCAGGGTCATAGGACAATAGTGGAGGGAAGGTCAGCAGATAAACAAGTGAACAAAGGTCTCTGGTTTTCTAGGCAGAGGACCCTGCGGCCTTCGGCAGTGCTTGTGTCCCTGGGTACTTGAGATTAGGGAGTGGTGATGATTCTTAACGAGCATGCTGCCTTCAAGCATCTGTTTAACAAAGCACATCTTGCACTGCCCTTAATCCATTTAACCCTGAGTGGACACAGCACATGTTTCAGAGAGCACAGGGTGGGGGTAAGGTCACCGATCAACAGGATCCCAAGGCAGAAGAATTTTTCTTAGTACAGAACAAAATGGAAAGTCTCCCATATCTACTTCTTTCTACACAGACACGGCAACCATCCGATTTCTCAGTGTTTTCCCCACCTTTCCCCCCTTTCTATTCCACAAAACCACCATTGTCATCCCGGCCCGTTCTCAATGAGCTGTTGGGTACACCTCCCAGACGGGGTGGCGGCCGGGCAGAGGGGCTCCTCACTTCCCAGTAGGGGCGGCCAGGCAGAGGGGCTCCTCACTTCCCAGCAGGGGCGGCCGGGCAGAGGCACCCCTCACCTCTCGGACGGGGCAGCTGGCCGGGCGGGGGGCTGACCCCCCCCACCTCCCTCCCGGACGGGGCGGCTGGCCGGGCGGGGGGCTGACCCCCCCACCTCCCTCCCGGACGGGGCGGCTGGCCGGGCGGGGGGCTGAACCCCCACCTCCCTCCCAGATGGGGTGGCTGCTGGGCGGAGACGCTCCTCATTTCCCAGACAGGGTGGCTGCCGGGCGGAGGGGCTCCTCACTTCTCAGACAGGGCGGCTGCTGGGTGGAGGGGCTCCTCACTTCTCAGACGGGGCGGCCGGGCAGAGACGCTCCTCACCTCCCAGACGGGGTCGCGGCCGGGCAGAGGCGCTCCTCACATCCCAGACGGGGCGTCGGGGCAGAGGCGCTCCCCACATCTCAGATGATGGGCGGCCGGGCAGAGACGCTCTCCACTTCCTAGATGGGATGGCGGCCGGGAAGAGGCGCTCCCCACTTCCCAGATGGGATGGCGGCCGGGCAGAGACGCTCCTCACTTTCCAGACTGGGCAGCCAGGCAGAGGGGCTCCCCACGTCCCAGACGATGGGCGGCCAGGCAGAGACGCTCCCCACTTCCTAGACGGGGTGGTGGCCGGGCAGAGGCTGCAATCTCGGCACTTTGGGAGGCCAAGGCAGGCGGCTGGGAGGTGGAGGTTGCAGCGAGCCGAGATCATGCCACTGCACTCCAGCCTGGGCACCATTGAGCACTGAGTGAACCAGACTCCATCTGCAATCCCGGCACCTCGGGAGGCCGAGGCTGGTGGATCACTCGCGGTTAGGAGCTGGAGACCAGCCCGGCCAACACAGCGAAACCCCGTCTCCACCAAAAAAGTATGAAAACCAGTCAGGCGTGGCGGCGCGCGCCTGTTATCGCAGGCACTCGGCAGGCTGAGGCAGGAGAATCAGGCAGGGAGGTTGCAGTGAGCCGAGATGGCAGCAGTACAGTCTAGTTTCGGCTGGGCATCAGAGGGAGACCGTGGAAAGAGAGGGAGAGGGAGAGGGAGACCGTGGAAAGAGAGGGAGAGGAAGAGGGAGAGGGAGAGGGAGAGGGGAATTTTTTTTTTAAGTCAGCGATAAGCACATGATTGTTATGCTGAATTCCTTTTTAGGTTTTTGTTGATTGCCTCAAAGAGACTATAGTTAGGATTAGGTTCTGTTGTTAACTCTACTGTTTCCAAAGCTCCAGGCTTATTTTATTGCGGTAGTTTCTTCTCTAATATTCCCTTTAAGTTACACCAAAGTATTTTTCAGCATATACACTCACTTTAGAAGCCAAACCAGGTTTTCTTTTTAGTCTGAGTATTCCCCAAGGTAGAAGAAGATCAGAAGAACCAGATTACAGTCTATTCCCTTTACATCTCTCCTGGTTCTCCTAGAGTCAGAGGGTGAGCCATATGCTTGCTAAGCTACTAGAAACTGATTATCAGAAGCTGTTAGAGGTGGATAGGTGCAGGACGAAGTGTATGAATATACATCAGTGGTCAGCTGGAGCCAACTGTGAAATTTTGTAGGACAGTTGTTAAAAACAGCCATTATTAAAAATTAAGGTATATATATTTACAATGAAATGAATTGTATTAAAAACAAAGGTAATAATCAAATATTTTTTGTAATTATTTTACCACATTTTACCATTTATGCTCTTGAAGTTATTTCCAGCTACTCTATCTGTATGCTTTCAATACTGTATAACTGAGTGCCCTTCTGCTTCTCTTTCCAATTTTGTGTTCAGTTGTATCAAGTTGGTAGCTTGAAACCAGCCATGATGGGAGTGTTTATACGGTGAGCACTGGAAAACACTGGAAATCAAGGCCTTTCCCCCCGTGGAGAGCTAGTTGTTAAACATTTATCAGCACACCATGGTATATATTAGCATGTCTGGTGGCTTTTTACTTTATTTCAAAGACTTGAGTGAAAACAGTCAACAGGAAGGTCTCCTCTTTTCAAGACCATTCCTAACCTGTTCCAGCCCTGTCTCTACATTGTTCTTTTCCTTCTATTACTATGCTTTTATTACCTACTTCTTTACCATCATGGGCCCTAGATGCTGGCTTTTTCTCCATCTTCCATTCTCTTCCTAGAGTTGAATCTCATTTTGACCCCTGCCAATATACCCAGCCATGTAAATTGACGCTTTAGAAATTGCCACCGCTGCAGAAAGAATAAGATACAGAACAAGATGACATAGCTAATAGATCATATTTTCAGAGTTCCAGTCACTTTTTACCATTTGACATTTTATCAAAATGGTTACTATTTTGTGAAATCTTAGGTGAAGTATTCATCAGAAAAGTATAAATGTTCATTAACTGTACTTTTAAGGTTAGTTCCATTCTCGTGTGTAATATTTTCAAGAGAACACAATTTTTTATCATGAAAATTTTATGATGGTAAAATGGAATCTGTTTGCCTTTCGCAAATTCGTAGAACTGACTCTTTTAAAAGACTCCTTGATGTTTAGGAGTGATTTTGGCTTCAAGAAACAAAAAACTGAGTGGAAAAGATGGTGGATTTCTAGTGCTGAGTCAGCAGCTTAATGATGCCAGGCAGGAGTCTCTAAGGTTCTCTCAGCTTTTCACTTATGGTCAAGTGATGACCACGACAGATCTAGTCATGACACCTGTGCTCACGGCGCAGAGGAGGAGACAGGATAGTAGCAGAGCTGTGTTTACATGTGTTGCGGCTTTGCCTGAATATAGGGAGTCTGGGAAACTGTACAGTTTAGCTAGTAGTTAGTGATATTACACTTATGATAAAGTAAAACAAGAGGGCAGGGATTGGAGTTAGGTATTAGGTGAGCCTACTGTAGATCTACCTCTGTATAGTATGCAGTAGCATTTCCCCATATACCTAAACCTAATTCATTGTGATGAATTTAAAAGGTGAAAATGTAACTAATGTATATGATATAGTTCCCTGAGAAGTGCATTAAGCTCTCTTTGTTCAGTCTTTGTGGGAAGTGATGGAAAACTTTTTTTTTTTTGGCCAAAAGATACTCGAACTTAGAAACTAGGCAGTTACTTTCACATAAACTCTTGAGGTATAGGTAGTGTTATCCCTAACATTACAAATGAGGAAACTAAGACAGAGATGTTAAGCAGTTTGCCATAGATCACAGAACCTAGTAAATGGGTGAGCCAAGTTTAGAATCTGGACTTTTCTCTCAGGCAAGTTGCAGATTTTATATATTGAAATGAATTAGAATGTTTTAGAAAGAATGATATTTGAGAGTCAGGAAACTTAAGCAGATATATACAAAAGGTGGCATTTTGTGTAATATCCATTTGATGGAGGAGCTAGAGCCCTCTAGCAGTTCTGGTAGCCAAATATTGGGATAATAATAGCATTTACTTATGCATTAACCCATTTATGCCTAGTGTTCCACTATTGGAACGCTAAGCTTGTGGGAGTTATTTATATCCTACTGCTCAAGGTTATCGCCAAGTTCTGATTTTTCACAAAAAAATTTTGCAACCTCTGCCATAAATGGGTTAAAGCTTTAGAAATTGCCACGGCTGCAGAAAGAATAATATATGAAACAGGCTGCCGTAGTTAATAGATCATGTTGTTACTAGACCATTAGTTAACAAATTAATGCATTTTACTCTATGCATTTTATTTATACTAGCCCATTTAATTCTCATAACAACCCTTATGAGATAGGCATTATTATTACCATGTTTAGACGAAGAAACTAAAACACAAAGAGGCTAAGTTACAAACCTAATCTAGTGAGTGGCAGACTTAAGATTGAACCCAGATACTTCTTTTTTGTAGCCATGTGTTAGCTTTATATATAAAACATGATGAAAACTTGTTTAATATAAAACACTTTAATATAAAACATGATGAAAACTCAATTACAAGAGTTCGAAAGGGCAAGAAAAACCAATGAGTTTCCACTTTATTGCAAGTTTTAAAATCTGAGACTAGTTAAAAAAAACTTATATGTTATTTTCAGATGAGGGTTAATTTTTTTCACAAACTAAAAATTACTATATGGGAAGATCAGTGCAACAAACAGTACAGTTTGCAAACCCAAGCCACAAACTTATTGTTAATAATCATGGTAAGAAACAGCCAAAGAGCAACTGATGCCTCAGTTAAGTTTGAAAGAAACTCTGCCTTCTGTGAAGGCAGAGAAGAAATATGCAAGCAATTCTCCTTCAAGAAATTTGCATAGAGTCTGGATGTGGTGACTCACGCCTGTAATCCCAGCACTTTGGGAGGCCAAGGTGAGTGGATCACCTGAGGTCGGGAGTTCACGACCAGCCTGACCAACATGGAGAAACCCCATCTCTACTAAAAACACAAAAAATTAGCCGGGCATGGTGGTGCATGCGTATAATCCCAGTTACTTGGGAGGCTGAGGCAGGAGAATCGTTTGAACCTGGGAGGCGGAGGTTACAGTGAGCCGAGGTCGCGTCGTTGCACTCCAGACTGGGCAACAAGAACGAAACTCCGTCACGCAAAAAAAAAAAAAAAAAAAAAAAAAAAAAAAAGAAAGAAATTTGCATAGAAAGAGAAAATGTTAGAGCCTTTACCACAAGTGAAATTGCAAAGCCTGAACATAATTCAACTCAATCCAGAGAGCACCAAACATTAAATTGGGGCCAAGGTAGAACTTGAACATTTAATTTCCAGCTATGTGACTTGGAGAGCACTATAATTTCAGATGTGGAAACCAGCTGCAGGTAAGCTCTTTTAGAAACATGAATTGTATACTCCATAAATTCTGAAACAAGGCAGATATTTGTACATTGTTGTTTGAATTTCAGAAGGGTACCTCAAGGCATCAGGATCTTTTTCAGAGTCACTCTTGAAATAGTTGTATCTTCCCAGCCTTGGTAACCACCTTTTTACAGTTCTCTAGCCTTTGCATTGAAACACACCACTTTGTGGAATGACTTTTAACATTCTATCCGTCATGGCTTAAGTTCATGAAGCAGCTATTTCCAGGGCACCTCCCATCTCCTCGGCATGAGCAGTTTCCCAGTCACTTCTTCATCCCCCCAAGTCCTCTTCATGAGAGTCTCCAGAGCTCATAGCATCAAGGTCTCCATTGCTGGAACTCACACCGGAGACTACATCTGGAAGCTCCACTCCTCCAGCTCTCTCTGCTGGAGACCAAACTGACAGTTTATTGCAAAGACTTGTAAAAACAAAGATTATTTACAAATGCATTTTTGTATACATTTGTTTAATTTACGACCTGAGACTTTTATAATCGCTTTCCAAACCCTTTTATGGAGGGTGAAACACTTACTTCAGGCTACGCTGTTAACCATGCCCCATATCCCCTCTCATAACTGACTTGTGTAAGAAGAAAAATGAAGATTTTTTTAAGTTGACTCTTACCTGGTTCTAATCAGTCTTGGAAGCATTTCTACTTGTTCAGTAAAATAGGAAGTTGAGTAGAATATATTAAAAAATTTCACCAGTAAAACAAATACCTAAAGCATCATTTTGGAAGGCAGTGCATAGGAATCCCAAATTCACATCTTGTGAACAAAACTGATAATCTGATAATGATACCTCATCTCTACACAAAATAAACAAAATTAGCCAGGTGAGGTGGTGCATGCCCAGAGTCCCAGCTACTCAGGAGGCTGAGGTGTGAGAATTGTTTGAGCCTGGGGGATCGAGGCTGCAGTGAGCCTAGATTGTGCCACTGCACTCCAGCCTGGGTGACAGAATGAGACCCTGTCTCAAAAACAAAAAACAAAAAAAACTGATAATCTGTTAATACCCCTTTTCAGCTCATGATAACTGGTTTATATCTTCATAATTTTAAGAACTACCATAGAATAAGGATCTAGAAATTGAAATAAGAATGTAGCAAATGAGTATGTGAAAATAATTTCACACAGATGGAAATTATACAGCTCAGAACTTGATGATGAATCATACTCTTGGAAAACTATTCCATTCTTCCCCAGAGTCTGTCAACAGAGGGATACACAAAGTGATGGAGCTTTCATATTTCAGCTTTAACATCTGCTGCATGGCAGCCCATTTATATTTTTATCTAAGGAAACATCTATAAATATTGATAAAGATTTCCTCTTTGCTTTTGTTTCCAGGCTGTTTATCTCGGTATTTATCCTTTTGGCTATACAGTATCTCTGGATGATCTGGAACTCAGCATTTTCCTAATACGGCTTGTTACAATGCCAAAAGCAATGCCTGCGGTTCTGCTACTAGGTCACTGTGGTGTGTTCCTCAAAGCCAGAGTCTGTTGACACGCTGAGATTGGCTGTTTTCTTCTCTCTTACTTTCCCTCTTATCCATGCGCTACTAGTTTTTAAAAGCAGTGAATACCAGGATTTTAAATGAGAGATTATTTTACACATTTATTTTAGTCATGTCTTTTTTTTTTTTTCATGAAACCTGGGAGAGGGTGAAGAGAAAATTCACAAAAAGTTTGAGTTGTGGCTTAGTGTTGATTTAAAAAACCCATAGAGAAGTCAATAAACATAAGTTGGCAACAGAGGTATCAACATAACTGGATTGAGATTTCAGTAAAGCACATTATTAAATTATAAAATTTTACCTACTTGCATGCATAGCTCATTGTCAGACTAAATATTTTAATTCATGTAAAAAAAGATTGGGAAATTAAAAACTAAAAGGAAAAAAGCAGACTTAGATATTTGGACGAATAAAACAGATAACTTTATGTACTCATAGCAACAGATTGTTTTATTATTTGTGTAATTGGCATCATCTGTTATTTAGAGTCTTGGAATAATAGAATCATTTGGGAGGGACTGTAGAATACATTACTGGAATTCAGTTGGCAGTGTTCACATAATTGGTCTGTTTGCTGGTTTAGAATCCTTTCTTTGTTGCTTTTCATCAGGTGGGACTCTTCCCTGGACACTGTGTTGAGTTAATTAACCAAAAAGTTCCCCAGTCAGTGACCAACTCAGTGCCAAAACCAGGTGAGTACACTTTTTTCACTAGTGTAGTTATTTTATCAACTGCTTGAAGACACAGATTTTCTGTCAGTCAAGTATTTAGCTTGTTTTGCTAGTTTTGCATTTATTGGCATAATAATTAACATTCTTAATTTTATATGGTTTTGATTTTTAAATGTATTCTTATATCTCTGTTGATCATTTTGAAAAGGTTTACATGCACTCAAATTTTTAGGCAATTGCTCCATTAAGCTTTGTCATTATTTACTTTTATAGTTGCATAATAGCATTGTAACTTAATGGATAAAATGATTTAAAAAATAGATTTAAAGAACTAACATAGAAATTGTAGGATTAACTGAAAATTAATAAATGAAAAGTAAGTATATTTTAACAGGGCATATGAACATCAAAACTATTTTAAACAGCATTTCTTATTACTTATACAGTATACTTACAGTGCTGCATAGATATCTAGAATATATTACAAATAAAGCATTGTTGAAGGGGATAAAAATCAAGAAAATGTGAATTTCGGTGTTTATTGAGGTGATTTAGTTTTGGGAAGATTCAACAGAATGCCTCATCTGAAACTTTTTGATGATGTCGATTAAAAAAAAATTCAAACAAAGTCTAAAAAGCTTTGGAGAGAAGAGGGAGTCATCCAACTTATTTTTCCTAGCTATATTACATTTCTTCTGTCCTTTCCCACCTCCCAATAAAAGGAGAAGAAAAAATTTCTGGGCCTCAGAATTAATTTGAACTGTTTACCTTATGATAGTATTTTCTAGTTTTAGGACCTGTATGTAAGAGTTAAGAAAAAAAAAAAAACAGTTATTCTTTACTCTTTTGGTATTTTCCCACTTCTGCTCCCAAAGCTTACATCCAACAATCTTTGCTAATAGTATTTAAGTAAAGGTTAATAATACCTTTCAAAGCTTATTTCTTCACAGGAGACTAGGGAGTCATTGTTCCCATTTCTCTCATTGGAATTTGTTTATTTTAGACTAACTTTATTGTTCAGTAGAGAAAATGCTTCAAAACAGTGTTTTCTGCAGTTCTACTTGAGTCAGGATTCTCAGTTCTTTTTGAAGCAATTTTGTCCTTCTTGGGTAAACTTTTTTAAAAAGCTCCTAAGTGGGTACTTGTTCGGTAAATCTTCATTCATAACTGTAGATTTCATTCTTTTTAAAAATACGGCGTTATTTTAAACTTAACTTTTTGAAAACTCAGCTTTATTAAGATAAAATTCGCATATCGTGCAATTTACCCTTTAAATTGTGTAACAGGGTTGTGCAGCCATCACCACAGTTAATTTTAGAACACCTTCATCACTTCATGAAGAAATCCCATATCCATTAGCGGACACTGCTCCCCTCATACTGCTCCCAGCCCTAAACAACCACTTGTCTACTTTCTGTCTTTATTGATTTCCCTATTCTGGACATTTTGTATAAATGGAATCATATAATGTGTGGTCTTTTGTGATGGGCTTCTTTTACTTAGCATAGTGTTTTCAAGATTCACCTGTGCAGTAGCATGTATCAGTACTTCTGTGTTAATTCCTTCTTTTTAAATAGCTGGATAACATTTCATTGTATGCATATGCCACATTTTATTTGTTTATTCATTTGGAGTTGTTTCCATTTTTGGCTTCTCTGAATATTCATGTACAATAAATATTACATGTGGATATGTTTTAATTTCCCTTGGGTATATGTCCAGGTGTGGGATTGCTGGGTCATATGGTAACTATATTTAATCTTTGAAGAACTGCCAGCTGCACCATTGATGTAACTGTACCATTTTGCAGTTCCACCAGCAGTGTATGAGACTTCCAGTTGCTCCATATCCTTGTCAACACTTGTTTTTATTTGGATTTTTTTGATTATTGCCTTCTTAATTGTGAAGTAGTATCTCACTGTGGATTTGACTTGCATTTTGTTTTTGGCTAATCATGTTTAGTCATTTTATATGTGCTTATTGGTTATGTGTTCATCTTCTTTGGAGGGTATCTATTCATATACTTTGCTTATTCTTTTTTCTTTTTTCTTTTTTTTTTTTTTTTCGAGACAGGGTCTTTCTTTGTCACCACAGGCTGCAGTGCAGTGTTGTGATCATAGCTCACTGCAGCCCTCAACTCCAGGCCTCAAATGATCCTTCTGACTCAGCCTGCTGAATGACTGACATTACAGGTGCACGCCGCTGTGCCCACCTAATTTTTAAATTTTTTGTAGAGATGAGGTCTTGCTTTGTTGCCCAGATTGGTCTCAAACTCCTGGTTTCAAGTGATCCTTCCACCTCAACCTCCCACTTTTGCCCAGTTTTTAATTGGGTTATTTGTGTTTTTTTTAGTGAGTTGTAAATGTTGCTCATATATTCTAGATACAAATTCTTTACCAGATAATAATGATTTACAAATATTTTCACCTGTTTTGTGGTTTGTCTTTGACTTTCTTTGGTAGTATCCATTGATGCATACAAGTTTTTACTTTTGATGTTTCTTTTGTCATTTATGCTTTTGATTCCTTATTTAAGAAGGCTTTGGCTAATCCACAGTCATGATTTACTCCTGTGTTTTCTTCTGAGAGGTTTATAGTTTTAGATGTTACATATTAGTCTATGACCCATTTTTTAAAGTTAATTTGTGTGTATGGTGATGAGGCAGGGGTCCAACTTCATGAGGTTATCCAATTGTTCTAGCACTGTTTGTTGAAAAGATTATTTCTTTCCTGTTGAATTACCTTGATACCCTTGGAAAAATCAATTGACCCTAGACACAGTTGACCCTAGATTTATTCCTGGATTTCCAGTTTTCTTCCATTGATTTATATGCCTTTTTTTGTTTGTTTTTTTGAGGCGGAGTCTTGCTCTGTCACCCAGGTTGGAGTGCAGTGGTGCAATCTCGGCTCACTGCAACCTCCGCCTCCTGAGTTCAAGCAATTCTCTTGCCTCAGCCTCCTGAGTAGCTGGGATTACAGGTGTGTGCCACCACACCTGGCTGATTTTTATATTTTTGATAGAGACAGGGTTTCATCATGTTGGCCAGGCTGGTCTTAAACTCCTGACATCGTGATCTGCCCACCTCGGCCTCCCAAAGTGCTGGAATTACAGGCATGAGCCACCGTGCCCAGTCTCTATATGTGTTTTCTTATGCCAATAGTACCCTGTTTTCATTACTGTTGTTTTGTAGTAAGTTTTGCAGTGGAGAAGTGTAAGTCGTCCTACTTTTTTCTTCTTTTTAAGGGTTGATTTGGCTTTTCTGGGCCCCTTGTAATTCCTTATGGCTTTAGAATCAGCTTTTCAGTTTCTACAGAGTAGGATGGGATTCTGATAGAGAATATATTGAACCTGTAGATCAACTCGGGAAATATTATTAACAGTATTAAGTCTTCTAATCCCTGAACAAGGGATGTTTTTCATTTATTTAGATACTCTTTTGTATTTTTAATGTTTTTTCTTTGGAGACAGTGTCTTGCTTTGTTGCCCAGGCCAGAGTGCGATGGTGTGATCATAGTTCACAAGTCCTCAAACTCCTGGGCTCAAGGCATCTTTCCACCTCAGCCTCCTGAGTAGCTAGTACTACAGGCATGTGCCACTGTGCCAGGATAATTTGTTAGTTTTTTGTAGCAGTGTCTCACTATGTTGCATAGGCTGGTCCTGAACTCCTGGCCTTAAGTGATCCTCCCGCATGAGCCTCCAAAAGTGCTGGGATTATAGGCGTGAGCCACTAGGCCCAGTCAGTCTAGACATTCTTTAATTTATTTCAATATTTTGTAGTTTTCAGAGTATAAGTTTTATATATCTTTTGTTGAATTTCTTTATAAATATATTCAATTCTTTTTAATGCTATTGTACCGGGAATTTTAACATTTCATTTTCTTATTGTTCATGGCAAGTCCATAGGAATATAATTTTTGTATGTTGATGTTATATCTTGAAGCCTTGCTGAACTGTTTATTAGTTCTAATAGTTTCATAGTGGATTCCTTGGGATTTTCTATATACAAGATTATGGTATCTACAGTAGCCACTTTTTACTACTTCCCTTCCAATCTGGATGTCTTTTTATTGTTCTTGCCCAGTGGTCCTTGTGAGAACCTCTAATACAATATTGAATATAAATCTCAAGTACAAGCATCTGTGTCTTGTTCCTGATTTTAGGGGAAATCATCTAGTCTTTTACCATTAAGTAGCTGTGGGGGTTTCATAGATGTCCTTTATCAGGGTTGAGAAAGTTCCCTTCTGTTTCCTGTGTGTTAAGTGTTTAAAAGAGTGCAGGAATTTTTCCAAAGGCTTTTATTCATCTATTGAGATTATAATGGGTTTTTATGGTCATTATTTTGAAGTTACTAAAATTCAACATCAAACATTTAATTTCCTGCACATATTTTTATCCATCTTTCTGTGGTGTAAGCTTAACTTATATTAGTTATTATGTCTCATCTTTGATAGTATTGACTCAGATGTACTATAAATTGAGTTTTTAAAACTTAGCCTAATATTGGCATTAAAATAAACTGTGTTAGTATCAATCAAGTGCTTTCTCTCTTTTTTTTTTTTTTGAGACGGAGTTTCGCTCTTGTTGCCCAGGCTGGAGTGCAATGGCGCGATCTCAGCTCACTGCAACCTCCGCCTCCTAGGTTCAAGCGATTCTCCTGCCTCAGCCTCCCGAGTAGCTGGGATTACAGGCATATGCCACCATGCCCGGCTAATTTTTTGTATTTTTCATAGAAACGGGTTTTCTCCATGTTGGTCAGGCTGGTCTCAAACTCCTGACCTCAGGTGATCCGCCCACCTCAGCCTCCCAAAGTGCTGGGATTACAGGTGTGAGCCACCGTGTCTGGCCCATTCTCATGTTTTGAATGGAGAAATGACACTTCAAGTAGGGATAACCTCCAGAACCATTTAGCATTGGGAAAGTTAATCAGTTATTGATAGTTCTGGAAAACAGGTTTGTATTTGTAGACCTGCATAGCATTGTTATTTCTAAATTAAGAATGACCAAGAAAAACCTAGCGTACCTTCAAAAGCTAGTATTTTGTCTTCTGTGAGCAGCATCGCAGAGTTCGCATAAGGAAATGTGTTTTTTTTTTCTTTTTTTGATGGAGTCTTGCTCTGTCACCCAGGCTGGAGTGCGGTGGCATGATCTCGGCTCACTGCAACCTCCTCCTTCCAGGTTCAAGCAATTCTCCTGCCTCTGCCTCCTGAGTAGCTGGGATTATAGACATATGCCGCCACGACCTGCTAATTTTTATATTTTTAGTAGAGGTGAGGTTTCATGTTGACCACCTGGTCTCGAACTCCTGACCTCAAGTGATCCGCTTGCCTTGGCTTCCCAAAGTGCTGGGATTACAGGCATGAGCCACTGTACCCAGCCAAAATGTACATTCTTAATACATTTTGAAAAGGATGATGTGAATTCTGTCAGCCTTGGGCTTGTTTCACACTTTAAAACTGTCTTTGCCTACGGTATAAACAACTTGAATGTTCTATTTATTTTTAACATTGCCATCTGTCACTGTTAGATGCCAAATCTGAAAGATACAGCTATAGTTTGAGACTGAAAATTTCAAGTTCCTATACTATTACACAACAAGGGTAACATAGGAAAAATATTCTCTTTGAATCTTTTCTTAAATGTTATTAATATGTTCAATTATTTGTGTGTACAGAAAATTAATCACCGTATCCTGACCAAGATAGAAAGTATCCATGGTACCTTAGGAAAAAGAAGGTAAGAGTTTGAGAGAGAGAGAGAGGAGAGGAAACAAAAGAGGTGGAAGCTTGTCTATAAGAAATTGTCATTTTATTCAGTCACCCTAGGGCATGATATAGTGGAAGATGAGGTCTAGGTGGGGAAAGGTGGAAGGGGAAGCACATGTTTTTCTTTGTGTTTGTTTTGCTTGCAAGTCACTGAGGAGCTATTTACTGACACTTTTCTTGAAGGCTTTATGTTCATAGCTATTCTCTTTTCAGATATTTCTTTTTCCGAATTCTCTTTCTCCTCTCCTTTACATATCAGTTACATTATTTGATATTGTCTCACAGATCTCAGACTCTGTTTTTTCTTTTTTTTTTTTACTCTGTTTTCTTTTTCTTCTTTTTCTTTTTTTTGAGACAGTCTCGCTCTGTCTCCCAGGCCGGAGTGCAGTGGCACGATCTCCTGTTTTCTTTCTCTCTCTCTCTCTTTTTTTTTTTTTTTTGTTTTCAGTTTGGATACTTTCTATTGTCCTATCATCAAGTTCAGTGATTCTTCACTCTGCTATGTGTAGTCAGTCTTCTCTTAAGTCCACCTAACACATTCTTCAATTCTTGTATTTTTCTTTTCTCGCATAAAGCTAAATGGTCTTTTTACAATAATTGCTATGCTGGAATTCCCCATCTTTTTGCATCATCCACCTTTTCCACCAGAAAGAAAGAAAGAGGAGGGGTGGGGGATAGAAGAGAGAAGAGGGAAAGAGTGGGAGAAATGGAGAACAGAGAAGAAAAGCAAGCAGAGCTTATTTTGAGGCATTAACTTCTGGAAATAAAAGACTAGTGATTTAGGCAACCTTCCCTCTGAGGACAGTTAAAAAATTTTGACAGAAGTATAAAAACATATCTTTGAAGCATTAGAGAGTTAATAAAACTGTAAGCAATTATTGTGATAAGATGATGAAACAGAAGGAAATCTGAAGAGTGACCCCTGCATATGGAGACATTATTCCCCTAGGATATCTGCTGATGGAGTAGAGGAGGTCATCATAGTGCTAGGGGAACAAAAATTGGAGGTCAGAACCCATCAAGACAGAGTTGCTGAAAAATGCCCCAAGCTTTGAGTTGGAATCTATGTAGAAATTGATGACTGATTCTAAAATGTATATGGAAATACAGAGCCAAGAATACCAAAGACGATTTAGAAGAACAAAAAAGTGGGAAACTTACTGTAATAGATGTCAAGATATATTGTGAAAGCTTCACTAATTACGACGTTGGTATAGATGTACAGATAGACCAATAGATCAATGGAACAGAATAGAGTCCAGAAACAAACCTGTGTCTATATAGATACTTGATTTATGACAAAGGTGGCATTGGAGGGCAGTTTCAAAAGAACAGTCATTTCAATAAAGAGTACTGAGTCAGCTGGACATCTGAATATAAAAAAAGAGAAGCCTGATCCTTATTTAACCCCATACACAAAAATCCATTCCAGGAGAATTACAAATCTGTATGTGAAAGACGAAACAATAAAACTTTTAGAAGATAATACTATAGAATATCTTTATGACCTTGGCTTTAGACATAGTATTAATTATAACTGAAAAGCTTAATAATTAAACAATTAAAAGGAAGAACTTTATCATAATATGCCCTTAAGACAGTGAAAGGGCAAATCACAGTGTGGGAAGATATTTGCAGAATGCGTATCTGACAAAGGAGTTGTAAAGAGTCTTTAGGAAAATGCAGATCGAAGCCTTATTGACTCTTTAGTACATACTTAACCAGAATAATTAAAATTTAAGGATAATGATATCTAAGGTTGGCAAGAATATACATTAATAGGAATTCTCATATGCTGATGATGGGAGTATTAATTTGGGACAATCATTGGCATTATCTATTGAAGTTGATACACAACTGTAACCCAGCAGTTCCACTTTTAGATGTATATAGAGATTCATGTACACAGACTAAGACACATGCATAGAAATGTTGATAACAGCTTTATTTCCATTTGTTAAAAACTGGCAAAACTTATGGGTGTATACATGGTGGAATGAATAAATGAAGATATATACAGTAAATTCCCCTACACCAGTAAAAATGAATGAGTTAAAACTGTTTGCAACAACATGATTGAATCTCACAAAAAATAGTATTGAATGTCCTGATATACACACTTACACTGTAAAGTTTCATGTATACATGTAGAGAGTTCAAAATCCTAAGAGTTCAAGACTGCTCTGTGGTATTAGAAATTAGGATAGCAGTTACCTTTGGAGAGGAAAGAGAAGGTCAGTGATTGGGATGGGCAGGAGAGAGGATTCTGGAGTACTGGTAATGTTCTGTTGATCCAGGTGGGAATTATACGGAAATGTCATGATATTGAGCATCTTTTTGTGTGCTTATTGCCCATTGTATATTTTCTTTGGATTAATGCCTATTTAAGTCTCTTTCTATTTTTGAATTGGTCACTTTGCATTTTTTAAAAATATTTTTCCCATCCAGATGAATATTCTTTGCAGTATTGCTTTAATACACAAATGTTGGAAATCATATTTTCAAAAAATACTTTTGGTACTTTTATACTGTAAATTACTTTGCATCCACCACAAAGTAAGTAGAAGCCTATGTACTAAACCAGGGAACTTTTTCTCTGATATATTGTTAAATGAAAAGGCAAATCACAGAACAGTAAAATCCCATTATAAATTCATAGAAAGAGGATCTAGAAGGCTATGTACGTAACTGGAAAAGGGAATGGGATTATGGAGACAGTAAGAAACATTTCATTTTTTCTCCATTTGCTTGTGTATTATTTAATTTTTTTATAATTGAAATGGGATAGTTCCCTTGGCCCCTTTGCAGGATTCAAAGCTCAGGGGGAGCATGCAGGTGAGTGGGTGCAGAGGCCAGGATGAGCACCTCTGGGCAACTGGTAGGAGCAGAACTCTGTGCAGGCCCATGGCAGCATCTAGAAGTTACCCACGACCCTTGGCGCCCCAGAGGGCATGTGTTACAGTGTGCTCTTTTACCTTTGCCATCCATGGGTGGCTTAAATGTTAACTCAGTGGAGGGTCAGTGTGACAGCCCCTTGCACCTGTATCCAAGTCCTTGTCTGGGGTCCAGGAAGAATCAGGATGCGCAAATGAATTGAAGGGTGGTGAATGTGGAGGATTTTATTGAGCGGTAGAAGTGGCTCTCAGAGGGATGGGGAGCTGGAAAGGGGATGGAGTGGAAAGGTGATCCTCCCCTGGAGTTTGGCCATGCCCAGCTGAACTCTCCTCTGAAGTCCTGCCGTCGAGCCCTCCCTCTGAAGTCAGGCTGCTTCTCTCAAACGTCCGGCTGCTTCTCTTCTCTGCTGCTCTACAGCTCTACCGCTCTGCTGGCAGGGCCTGGGGTTTTTATGGGCACAGGATAAGGAGTGGGTCAGGCCAAGGTGGTTTTGGAAAAGGCAACAATTGTAGGGGTGGGAAACAGGAATGCATGTTCTCACTTTGGGTCATAGGTCCAGGCTTGAGAGTGTGGCCCTTGCCAGGGACCACCCTCTTCTACCCAGTGTTTCCCTTTCTCCTGTCCATATCACAATGAGCATGTATTATTTTGTAGAATATGAAGAAATAGATTGTAATCTCCTGTTAACTCTACCCTGCCCAAACAGGTAATTTCTAAGATCCTTCTTAATGCATCTACCCCATAAAGTGGACACTAGTGACACTAGATTTAATGCAGGTGTTAAATTTATATACCTGTGTGAAAAGCAGCAGGGTTAAAGGGACAAAAGCTCAGGCAACCTTGGGTTCAATCCCTATGCCACATTTTATTGTCTGGGTATACATCATTTGGCCTCTCTGATTTTCAATTTCCATATCTGAAAAGTGAGGCAAGATTATTATTTCAAAGATTATGGATAAGGTACTTAAGATCCCTGGATACTTAGTGAATGTCAACTGTTATTTATTGATTTGTGTTTATTTACTATGTTATTTAAATTCATGAGTATCAGGAACTATATTTAATTTATATAGATACTTATTTAAGATCCTATTTATTGATATAAATCTACATGCCAAGATATCACAGTTGTGTTAGTCTATTCTAGCGTTGCTGTAAAGAAATACCTGAGATTGGGTAATTTATAAAGAAAAGAGGTTTAATTGGCTCACGGTTCTGCAGGCTGTACAGGAAGCATGGCACTGGCATCTGCTCGGCTTCTAGAAAGGCCTCAGGGAGCTTTTACTTATGGTGGAAAGCAAAGTGGGAGCAGGCACCTCATGTGGCAGGAGTAGGAGCAAGAGAGAGTGGCAGAGAGTACCACATACTTATACAACCAGATCTCATGAGTATTCACTATGCAAGGACAGCTCCAAGCCATGAGGGATCTGCCCCTGTGACCAAAACACCTCCTGCTAGGCCCCACCTCCAGCATTGGAGATTACAATTGAACATGAGATTTGAGTGGGGACAAATATCTAAACTATATCACAGTATATGAATGAAACAAATTCATTACAGTAGTTTTCACAGAACCATGGTGGGGGAAGGAGCTTCTTTGAATGGTCCAAGAATTTGCATCACAAATTTCTGTTTTATTTGAAGATAACTTTTTTTTTGTTAACAGATATACATTAAAGCTGAGACCTTTTTTTTTCTTTAAGACTAGTTAAGTGCATGTGTGAGAAGACAGAAAAGAGTAGAACAGGGAAATAGATCTGTAACTGACATGGGTACAATCAATTGAGATAACTCAGTAACTTTGGACCAGCCAGGCTTTTATTTGTAGTGTTGTTTCAGGAAACCAGTCCTCTAGTATCTTGCTTTTTATGTTATTTTACTTTCAGTATTACCTAATTCCAGTTGTTTTGTTCTAAATTTTCACTTGCTTGCTCCTGGATTGTTTCTATTTTCTTTCTTTTTTCAGTTTCCAACACTTTTTGCTCTTTTGTAGCCATGTTTCTTTGCATGTCACTTTAGTAAGAAGTGACCACACATTTGTATGTCAACTAAAAGAGGTCCAGGTTTTTACTTACTCTGTTTGGAGTGTTGCACCGAATATGAATATGCTTCCCATTGAACAAATGCTTAAGTGTGTTAAGAATCAGATTGTTAAAATCCCTACCTTCAGAGGCACTGATGTAAGAGTCAAAGGAGTACTAAAATGCTAAAGTGCCTTGGGAAGCTTTCTCCCCAAATACATTGCAAAGGATAGATCAAGATAATATTTTCTCACTCTGTATCAGGGGAAAACAGAAAATTTATAATACCATGTATTTATAAAGTGCTTTAGGGTTTATGAATACTTACATTTCCATTGTTTAAACTGGACATGAATCTGGTCACAACCCTGTGAGCTTGCTAGGGATAGGGAATGTATTTCCATCCCCTCCCCTTCCTACCCTTTTTTTTTTTTTTTTTTTTTTTTTTGAGACGGAGTCTCCCTCTGTCCCCCAGGCTGGAGTGCAGTGGCGCGATCTCGGCTTACTGCAAGCTCCGCCTCCTGGGTTCATGCCATTCTCCTGCCTCAGCCTCCCGAGTAGCTGGGACTACAGGCGCCTGCCACCACGCCCAGCTAATTTTTTGTATTTTTAGTAGAGACGGGGTTTCACCGTGTTAGCCAGGATGGTCTTGATCTCCTGACCTCATGATCCACCCGTCTCGGCCTCCCAAAGTGCTGGGATTACAGGCGTGAGCCACCGCGCCCGGCCCCTACCCTTTTTTAATAAATGGAGCAACTGGAAGCTTAAGACACTTGCCTGAGGCTTCACAACTAGGATTTACTGAAATCTCCTGACACCTAATAGTAATCACAGCCAGCACTTACATATCCCTGACGGTGCACCAGGCCCTGTGCAATGCACTTGACATGCGTTAAGTAACTTGTGTGCAGTTAGTTAATACAAAACCCAGAATTCTGCCCACTATAGAACCTTGAATAGACAAAAAGATTTTTGTTCTCTCTGTCAAAACAAAAATTTAATTCCTTTTGCTTTTACTACAATAGGAGTAAATAAAATGTGTTTACATTTTTATAAGGCCTATATAAACAGAACAGAAATTAGGGCAAAAGATGGGCTGAATTGAGGTTAAAGAGAATTGCTTATAGGAACCTACTTAATTTGCTAATTTTGTTTTCAGTCATCGTCCCTTCCTAATGCCACTTTAATTTTTAAAAATCTTTTAATTTTTCTTCACTATGCATAAAAAATATCCCCAAACTCTCTTATATTGTAGCATTTCCAGTCATTCTTTTCCATTTTCTTAGTATAGTATTTCTCCCTGTGTACTTGACTGGAATCTCCTTGTGTTTTCTGAACATGGCATGTGGCTTCATAGCTTTCACTTTGCTCCTGCTGTTCCTACACCCTGAAATGCCTTCCCCATTTTGGCCAGTTGAAATCCTGCTTATATTTCAAGACTCAGGCCAGAATCCACTTCTTCCATGAAAGCTTCCCTGACCCACCTCTCCCTAATCCCATCTCCTCTCCACCACTAGTCCACTGGTGCAAATTTAATAGCAGTTATTTCACATATTCACTAAATTGTACTTTCTTCATAAGTGACAAACATGTCATTCATCTTCATCTCCTCCCCAGGCTGTGTGTGTAGTGGTTACACAACGAATGCCTGTTGAATTAATTCATCCTAGTATTTACTATCAAATTAAAATTTTGGAGTACAGCTTTCATCATGTAACTCTTATCTTCAGAATATTTGGGTGAATCCTCCCTCTATGCCAGAATTAGATACAAAATTTTCAGTGTAGAATTGAAGGTGTTTCACAAATAGTGGAACTAACTTATCTTTGCAGCCATTTTTCCCCCCCATTTCTTACCTATATTCAGCTTCACTAACGTGTTTCCTTACTCTCTTCCCAAGATACTCTGGGCTTCCCCCTTCCCTCGCCTGTGACTGACTTACCATTTTTTTTGTGTGAAGGTTCCCTAGGCCACTCTTTGACAAACTTGAATTTGCATTCAGCTCACCTGAGTTCACATTCATTTCTCTCAAAAAAATTTTGAGTTTGATACTTCACTTTCTATATGTCTTTTTTCCCCACCTGCGTGGTTTTGTTTGTTGGCAGATGTTGTATTTTATAGTAATTTGCGTCTTTTATATGGATGCTCCAAAACAGTTCTTGATTGGTAATTATAAGCATGAACAGTTTTCATTATAGTTACCAAAAATGTTTCCTAAACCCATATGCCCTTTAGTCAGTGCTGGGAGTAGCCCCCTAATCAGTCTTTTTCTTGCCCTGAGTAAAGAGGCTTTTCCGCTTTTGGCCATTTCCAATATTCATTCATTAATTGATCAAGAATTTATTGAGTGCGTACTAAGTGCTATGGCTAAAACAGTGAACACACCAGACAGAAATTCCACCATTTTGGTGTTTGTATTCACGTGTGACTAGAAGGAGAGCAGTAAATAAATAAATAAACAATATAGCATGATAGATAAGGGCAATGAAGAGAAATAAACCTGAGAAAGGGATGCCAAGACTAGGAAATGCTGAGAAGTGGCTTATGTGGGGTTATAATTTTCAAGGGAGGGTAGGGTGGTCCGGGAATGGCTCATTAGAAGCCTACTTTTGAACAAAGACCTGAAGGAGATGAGGAGGGGAGATCTGCATGTAATCTGGAGGAAGAGCTTTCCAAAGACGGAACAGCAGGTGTAATGATACCGAGTTGAATGTGTGTCAGACTTGGTAAACGGTCAGGAGGAAGGCCAGGTTGGCTAGAGCAGTGGGTGAAGACATGAGATGAGGTCAAGAGGGGAGAGGGATCAGATCTTCTCTGGGGCTTGGGTGTCACCATAGGGGTTTTGGCTTTTATTCAGAATTAGTTGGGTAGGCAGTGGAAGACTTTGAGCAGTTTTTGTTTGGTTCTTGTTAAGAGGATCACTTTGCTTGCTGTGTTAAGAGGAAAGGCAGAGATAGGTAGAAGAAGAGGGGCTGGCAGTGGCTGTTGAAATGAGCCAGGTGAGAGACGATGGTGACTTAGACCAGTATGGTAGCTGTGTAAGTGATGAGAAGTGATCTGCTTCTGGATATATTTTGGCCATGGAGCTGGCAGAATTTGCAGACATGCTGTGAAGGGATTGAATCATCCAGGTAATTTTTTTTTTTTTTTTTTGAGACAGAGTCTTGCGCTGTTGCCCAGGCTGGAGTGCAGTGGCGTGATCTCGGCTCACTGCAAGCTCCGCCTCCTGGGTTCAAGAGATTCTCCTGCCTCAGCCTACCGAGTAGCTGGGACTACAGGCACCCGCCACCATGCCCAGCTAATTTTTTGTATTTTTAGTAGAGACGGGGTTTCACTGTGTTAGCCAGGATGGTCTCGATCTCCTGACTTTGTGATCTGCCCTCCTCAGCCTCCCAAAGTGCTGGTGTTATAGGTGTGAGCCACTGCACCTGGCCTTTTTTTTTTTTTTTTTAAGATGGAGTCTCACTGTGTTGCCCAGGCTGGAGTGCAATGGCGCTACTTGGCTCACTGCAACCTCCGCCTCCCGGGTTCAAGCAATTCTCCTGCTCTCCTGCCTCAGCCTCCTGAGTAGCTGAGATTACAGGCATGCGCCACCATGCCCGGCTAATTTTTTATTTTTAGTGGAGACAGGGTTTCACCATATTGGCCAGGCTGGTCTCAAACTCCTGACCTTGTGATCCTCCTGCCTCGGCCTCCCAAAGTGCTGGGATTACAAATGTGAGCCACTGTGCCCAGCCCCACTCAAGTAGTTTTTATGATAGAATGATTAGAATAAAGCCATTCCTTTTCCAGTGAATTCTCTTTTTGCCTCTCCCACCCTTGCAAAGATATATCCTAGTCCAAAATAGGGGGATAGTCACCAAACATTTTGTTAAATATGAGAGAAAAACAAGTGACCTCTCCTACACAGTCACTAGATGGCACAGCATCTTTTCAGTCAATTATATTTTTTGACTTTTTATTTTGAAATAATTGATCTCAGAGGAAGTTGCAAAAATAGTACAGAGAGATCCCCTGGATTCATCACTCAATTTCTCCCAGTTGGAACATAACTATATAGTAGTACATTATCAAAACCAGGAAACAACATGGTCACAATACGGTTAACTAGATGCAGACCTTACTCCAAATTCACCAGCTTTGGCAGCACTCTTTTTCTTACCATGTATTTTTATATGGCATTAGGGTACAGCTTTTTGGGTTTCAGATGAGAATTATCATCATTAATCTCCCACACACAGGCCAATGATTGTGGAATACAGTTATTCCTATCAATGTTTATATGTTAAGTAATATATAACATATATTACTTAAATATATATGTCAAGTAATAACATGTATTACTTAAATATATATGTCAAGTAATATAACATATATTACTTAAATAATATGTTATATATAATATGATAAAATAATATATATTAACATATATATTACATAACATAAACATGGATGTTTATAAGTTAAGTAATATATGGGGCTTACAGATTGTTCTAAGTATTCCCAAATGGCTTTTCTACAGTAAAAATATGTACTTTCTTTTTTCTCACTCTCTTCCCTCATCCCTCCTTCTCTTCTTTCTCTTTTTTCTTCCTCTCTCTCTTTTGTCTTTCCCTTGCCCTCCCTTGCTGTCTTTAGTACTAAGGAAGAGGTTGGGAGGGAGGGATGTTATTCATTTAAAATTAAAGAAAAGAAGAGCGGCTTTGCCTTCTCCAATAGGAGTAAATTTTAAGAGCCTTGTTTCCTATTCAGCTAAATTCAATAATCTACAGATGTTCCATTGGTAAAGATCAAAATGTTTTGTTCCTGCCACATACTGGAATTCTCTATGATCTTTCTTATTTTAAAATCACATAAATTTATTGTTTTTTATTGTGGACTACCATTTATCAACAATTCTATGTTCAGAGCTATGTTCAAAGAGGAAGGAAAGAATAAATTCAATCAACAGCAGAAGATTTTGGAATGGTGCATGATGAATCCTCCCTGGATATCTCATCTCTTGCCAGTTACTGTTATGGGACCTTGGCAAATTGCTTCATCTCTCTGCCTTAGTCTCCTCATCTATAAGATGAGATAATAATAGAACTGCCTTCATTAGATTAGGATAAATAATGTTTTTAAATACCTAGAATTGTGTCTGGCACATAGTAAGTGCTATAACATTATTTTGTAAATTAAAAAATACCTGAGGGTAGAATTTACATTAATATTAGTAAAAAGTCATTGGAATGGAAAATATGTAAATATTTTCCAATTCATTTGTTTCTTCAATAAATACATAATTGGATTAACACAGTTCAGTATTATTACTTAGTAGAAGTATTGAATCTCAGTATTTATATTGTATTTATGCAAATAACTAATAAGAATCTTTAAAGCTTTAAAAAGTCACGAATTGAGATTGATTGTCAGTTTGATAATAGTTGCCAAAGATTTTCACTTTTGCTAATGAATGTCTCTGGTAGAGGAAAAGAAGTACCTTGGCACTCCATGGGTGAAGGAGAGTTACATATTTAACATCTGTGTAGTGTATGAAGGAGAAGGTTATACTTGGGAAAACTTGTTTAATTCTGGATTTCCCATTCTGAAGAAACCTTTTTTATTTTTTTCCCTAATAATTGCATAAGAGATTGTCTTAGAATTTTTCACACAGAGACTGTGTAAGTTGATACTTAAAAAAATGTGTTAGTGGAATAACAATCTTAGCTCAGTATCAGCAAAGATATTAAAAGATTTGTTTTCTCAGCCTATCCTGTTGTTTTAGTGATTCAGCCTTTTACTGGCAGTACTTCCTACTTGATCAATTACTTTTCTTATTTTAAAGGAGCCTAAAGTGCTATCATTTTTATTGGATACACTGTCTCCCACCTACTTAGCAAACAACTGAAAAGCAATTAACTTTTAAAAAGAGAAAAGACATAATTTAATATCAATTTCATACTGGTGTTTTCTGAGCAGGAAGTGCTCACCTGTGTGGGGTTGATGGGTGGAGCTCTTCTGGTGAAGCCTGTTCTGCAAGTGTGAGTTTAGGCTGGGGCGTTTCTGTGGTGTTGCAAAGCAGTCTGTGCTGAGAGAGGAGGATTAAGCTCCTGGAGGCAGAGCTCTCCCACACACTTGCTGGCTTGCTGGGCTCCACCGACTGGACTGAAAACAGGGCCAAGAAAACTGCTGCTGCAGGGGGTCCTGAAAACAGCTGGAACCTGGCAGTGATGTGGGACCTAACTTGAAGTTAACCTGTGGTGGTGAGGTTGGAACCAGTTGGATTATGATTTATTTTCTACACTCTTGTACGGAATGCAGAGCTGTTGTATCCTGATGAATCTACTGCTAAATATAGTCATTTGGAATAATTTTAAGTATTGATCTTAAAACTTGTACCACAACAAGAGGTAAGGAGATCTCAATCAGTCATTTAAATATTTGACTCAAGCAACATCCAGAATTTTTCACTGAAACTATGTTTAGATTATATTTGGGCACATGTTACCTTTGTTGCTCTCTTAGGTAAATGGTTAATTATTTAATTCTCTAGAAATTCAGCAGTTGAACATTAGTATTTGTCATGTTTGTCAAAAAGTTTATACTTTTTGAAGTAGGTTTTGCTGATTGTACAACACAGATGTTCCCAGTCAGTTTCAAGAAATATCTTTTTTTCTCCTATTTCCAATCAGCTTATTTCTTGTTTTCTATACATTAGTTTAATATAATAGAAGTTTTTATGATTAAAAGAACCTGCCTTTATTTCTTAAGCAGCCAGCTTATATCATATTTTTAATTTTTTTCCTGGTGGGTTAATAATATTTCAATTATTGATTAATGGAAATGGGCAGTGCTAATGCACTTAACATAATTTGGTAGACTGTGTAAAGAGGCTCCTCAAGTTTGCACGAAGAAGTAACCTTTCTGGCCTTTTCCCTTCAAGTATGGTTCTTCCCCCCCTCTTTGGTATTGGCATTGGTAAGGATAACCATCTCCATCCATAAAATATTTTGTATTAAATCTCAGAGATCTTACCACTAAGGTGGTATTCCATATGTATATGGTGTTTCTTTAGACCTCGGTAATAAATGCCTTTCATTAAAATAACATGGAGACCAGAATTTTCTCTGAATCACAAATCAGCCAATAGGGCTGATTAGTATGTTCAACTTCTTAACAGAGGTTGAACATTTTTCTTTCCAGGATTGTTGCACTAGTGCTTAAATGACAGCAATATTTTAATTTTTAAAACCATAAATGGGGGAATTTCAGAATTTAGAGCTCATTTTCATAGTCAGCTTTTTAAAAAAGCATCTACTGCTCATATAATAATGGTTTGAACTATGATTTCTTTTTTTAAAAAAGAATGCTATATGGCATTTAGTGGAAGATAGAAATCTAAAATGTCTTAGGTTAAGTTTATATTTAAGAAAATTAGAGGAGGAAGGACTAGAAAGTGATGCCATGTTCTCAGTCCTGATTCCAGGATAGATAGCCAGATTCCAGGTTCTGGAAAGCTGAGTCAGTTTTCTGGTTAGCCCTGTACCTCAGGGATTCTCAAAGTTTTCAGATGAAATGTAACAAGAAATTGTAGTAGTAATAATAGCTCCTATTGATCGACACAGAATTTAATGTTTGGCACATACACTTCATGTAAGCATCATAGTAACCTTAGTGAGAGCTGTTGTTAGGGTCATTTCCATTGTGAGTGAAAGAATTGAGACTTAAATAGGTAATTTGCTCAAGATCTTGCAACTGGAAAGTGATTAGGGACTGAATTATAACCCTTTGGTCTGATTCCAAAGCCTATTTCTTTAACAAGAACTCATTGTCAGTTCCATACTCACCAAATATAGAAACTTTCCCCTCTACTTCCTGCAAAACAAAACAAAACCCACAAAATCAAAAACCACCCCTGATAGTATCAAAGTTCCACACCAAACTTCATAGCTTAATAAAGTGCAGAGGACTGTGACATTAAAGTACATGTGATTACAATTTAATCTGACAAAAATTTATCTCAAAAGAGAGTTTTTACACCATTAAAATTAAGGTTCTAAGTTTTCCAATTTCTAGAACTAATGTATATTTTGGTAGTCCTGTTACCTTTGATGTACCTGAATTCCTAAGAATTTGTGTGTGTTATATTTAATTTTTGTAAGAATATACAAGCATGTCTTCCTGAGATAGTACTAGCTTTTAAGCTTCTTATCAAGTAGTACTAGTTCATCCTGGAAAAATAAGGGCCCAGACAATTTAAAATTTCTTAGCAGGTTTTAAAATCTATATTCTGTATATAATATCCCATTCCAATTTTAAAATACTTTAAGTGTCAGGAATTTATATCTACTTCATGTTTTTTCCTCCTGCTTCTGGTAAAATGCAAATCTTCCTTTTGTTCTGTTTTTAGAAATGAAATTAGTCATAGTCTCTTATATAATAACCGAGGTGGTAAAGTCAGCAAGTTAAAAATACTTCTTACTTTGATTTTGTACCAAGTCAAGAAACAGAACCAATCGTATTTATTATTTTAAATTTGTAATTTAAATTTCGAAATAAAAATTAGTATCACTTTTAGCAGGAAAAAGGTGTAACTTATTTATATCAACCTAAAATAACATAATCTAAATTTGAACCTTCTTTGATATTTATAACTGAAATCTGTAGCTTCTAGAAAAGTCAGTGTGTAATGTAGATAATAATAGTCTTATCTTAACCATATGACCATTTTCCCAAGGGAACTATGATTTTTAAAGGTCTAGCATGAGCAGGTTCTGTGTTGTAACACTTTGTGTACTCCTCTAGGAAGGGCAGCAGCATAGTGATGTTGCTTTGGTTTCATCTTTAACCCTGGAGAAGAGATACAGTTTTATTCAAATATCCCAATATTTTAGTTAACCATTGGTATGCCATTCAACATGAGTTGTGCTGGATATTCTGAAGAAGCAGTTTGTGGCCCATTTTCTGCTCTCTTTCTCTCAGTGAATTGTTGTTACCTCTTCTGTGTCTAAAAGATTCTTTTCTAAAATCTACTACAGATTTATTTTCTAGATCCCTTAATGTTATTCATTTGCATTCCAGTCAGTAATGCCTTTTGAAATGTCTACTCTTCTCTCATAATTAGATGGAACCCTGTTTGAATTATATAACTGTTAGTAGCTTTCCCATTTTTCAGTCAAGAGCCATTACTAGTGGTGCTATTTTAAATGTAGCCTTGCATGTATATGAATTTCTGAGATACTTGGTTTTATTCCTTTGAGGTTGGAATGTTCAGATAGCAAACTGTTTCATTTAATTCCTGATCCGGTCCCAGATAGCTTTTCTGAGACAGCCCTTGCAGCTGTTATATACATCAGTTAAAGAACTGTGCTTTTTCCTCTTACTTCCAAAGTTGTTTGTGATATATTGATCAAAAGTGATTCTGTACTTTCTTACTCTACAATAGCTTTGTAGTACATTAAAATTCAAGACTCAATTTATCTAAAAAATTTTTTTGACATATACTTGGGATAGGAGTGGGGAATGAAGCCCAAGGCTGAAAAACTGTTATATTCCTGATTTTAAAAAGTGGTTCCTAGAGAGACACTGAGAATTTTGCTTTGTGAGCGTCAACCTGATAGATTATAGGTTTTCAGAAGTTCAGAACCTACAGATGAATTTACCTTATTTTTCTTTTACTGCAGTAAACTCTTGAAACCTATGTCAAAAAATAATTTTTATAAAGTATGTGGCATTTTCTAATACAAAGAATATTATAAGTGACCATTGTACTGTTGACCAAGGACTTGCAAGCAAATAAAGAAGTAAACAACAGTATACCATATGGCATGACCAGCAACTGTGAATGTCCTTAACAATTAAAGGTAGTACAAGCATCAAGTCTAAGAAACAATTATAAGCATGTTATGTAAATTAGTTATGTAAGGACTCCTTATTACTACTAAGCATTCATGGAACTAAATAATTAAAATTAATTTAAAAAGTGTTAAACCTAATATGCTTAATAACCTTTAACAGTGATTTTTTTATCTTAAATTTTTATACCAGCCTTTTTCCAAGATGATTTAGAGAACCTAATTTTTTTTGACAAAGTTCTCCAATGACGTTTTAAATGATGTCTTTTTTTCTCCTGATAAATTTCGCTAAACTAAAGGTATGTTTCTTAGATTTTAGAGCTTTGTATGCTATTGACACTTCATACATTCTCAGAGTACTTTATGATTTCTCAGGTATTTTCATTAAAATCTAGAATCGTATTGTCTGGTTAAACTTCTCATTTTTCATATTACTAATCTGAGGTCTAAACTGCTTAATTTCCTTTTCTAAAATCTTATAGTGAGTTATTGGCAGAATCGGGATTAAAACTGTATCTCCACTTTCTTGGTCTGGTACTTTTTCACTAGCACATACCTTAGCCAATGATGTCATGATTGGATGGATGACCTTAATTAGACTATATGTCTTATTATTGGAAAACAATAAAAGCTTTCAATGACTAGGTCATTGGTTCAAGGATGTATTTTTAAATCTTCAAATAGGATTGCTAACATTTTATGCTTACTACATGTTTTTACCACACACACAACTGTGTAGATATTATAGGATATTACTGAATAAACTAAAGAAAATGAATTGAAATATGAATAATAAATTATCTTGATAATTAGAAATAGATATATAGAAGAGAGGAAAGGAATAAAGTTTTGTAATTCTGATAACTTATTACATTTATTACACAGAATGTGATGGGAGATAATTAGAATTTATTTAACATACCTGTTCTTTTGATATCAACTTTTAAGGAGGTAATTCGGATGATTAGAGACTTGTTTATATTTTGAATGTGAATTATTTTGAATGTGATGTTAATACAAACAGATTAAATTAGTTAATACATGTAAAGCCCTGGCACACAGTAAAATAGTAAGCACTCAATAATCATTATGTATACAATAATTATCGTTATGGTATTACTGTAGCATCTAGATTTTCCTTCAATTTTTGTTGACTATCTGGGTTAGGATTTACCTTTTCCTTCATACTGCCTTTGTAGGACTGGGAGCAGGTCAGTGGGTGGTGCCAGAGAGAGGGCAGAGCTATCACAAAACAGACCAGAAGATTCACAGAGATAGGAATAGTCAGTGACAGAATTTCTTCAGCATGTCCTTACTCCATCAAACAAAACTTGGCTGGGTTTACTTTGCAAGAAACCCCTTTACTCTGATTTGAGTGATATTTTTTGTAAAACTGGAAAAACACATCGTCAGAGTTATTCATGTGTATTTTTAGTCATTGGCTTAAAGAACTTTTATATCATTAGTCATAATGATATGAAAGCCTTATTTATGTTAAAGTCTTTTTGTGTTATAAAAAGGAAAAGTTTCAAAAGGGTATATTTTTCTATAGAATACTTGTAATATTTCTGTATTATTGGAAAAAGTATTTGTTCAGTTCCTTTAATATTTACATTGCATATTGAAATCTTGCCCAACTACCTACAAATTTTTATTTAAAAGATTTGTAGAGTTATTACTCTAGTGAATCACAGATTAATTTGAGTCCAGTTATTTGTAAATAAAAGCTTTGTTGGTTAAGCTTACACTAATTTAACTGATATAATCAAGGCTATAGACTGAGTAAGATTCATATCACATATTTCCCAAGATGAATGCGAACTAAAGTTTTTCAGAAACTTTCTCAGTTGCCTAAAGATCCTTTTGGGTCATATAACAATGCTTGCTAAAGATAAGTTTAGTTTTACAACTCTTGGCAATATTCCTTTTAATAAATTTGAAAATACTAAGTACACAGTTCACTTCAACTACTTACTTAAGACTCTAAATGTAAATCGATGTCATTTTTCTTTGCTGCTATTTAAGGTATTTGCTGATGCCTATTGTTGTTTTGCCATTCTTTCTCGGTGCTTTCACCCAATACAGTTCTTCTGTGTTTGTCTTCCTTTACTAGAAGTTCACATCTAATATGTTTACAGTATTCTTACATTTATTACAGTTGCTAAGATGGAACTTTGCCCTGGCTTAAGGCTGTTATTTTTTTTAAATTGCCACTTGCCTTTTCAAGTCTATTGCACTCATTTATGTCACTGCAAAGGATACAAGGAAAGTAGGAGTATAAAAGTATTTAAAAATATAAAAGCATAAAAGCAAGCCTTCTGCACGTTCTGCACATGTATCCCAGAACTTCAAGTATAGTAATAAATAAATAAATAAAAATAATAATAAAAAACAAAGTCAGAAGCAAGAAAAGAAAGTAGTTACAAATTTAGTGTACCTCATTCAAAACTTAAACAAGACAAACTGAAATATCAGCTTAATAGATGGAGAGAAATCATTTGATAAAGGTCAACACTTGTTCCTTTTATATATCTTAGCAATTGGGGATAGGTAATTTCTGTATATTTAAGGTTTCTACCCAACAAACCCAAGTGAATTTTATTCTTAATGGTGAAACATAAGAAATAATCTATTTAAAGTCCGGAACAAGAGAGGCATTTATTGGAGGTCCAGTGAAGTTAGACAAAAAGAATTAAAAGGATTGGAAGGGAAGAATCAAATGTGTATTATTTGCAGATTTATAAATCCAGATGATTCTACAGTCAAATTTTAAGAAATAACAACAGAGTTCAGCAAGGTTGCTGAATAAAAGATAAATAATACACAAACAACAATAGCACATTTATTAAGTTTTTCTGTCTAGCACTAAGTGCTTTATAATTTTAACTCATTTAATTCTCACAATAATGCTGTTCAGTAGTTATTATTTTAAACTTTTTTTTTCTTTTTCTTTTTTTTTTTGAGACCGGGTCTTGCTCTTGTCACCTAGGCTGGAGTGCAATGGCACAATCTCAGCTCACTGCAGCCTCCGCCTCCAGGTTCAAATGATTCTCCTGCCTGCTGAGTAGCTGCGATTACAGGCGCCCGCCACCACACCCAGCTAATTTTTGTATTTTTAGTAGAGACAGGGTTTCGCCATGTTGGCCAGGCTGGTCTTGAACTCCTGACCTTGTGATCTGCCCGCCTTGGCCTCCCAAAGTGCTGGGATTACAGGCATGAGCCACCACGCCTGGCCTAAACTTTTTCATAGATGAGGAAAATGAAATACTGAGAATTTAAATATTTCTCCATTATCATACCGTTAGGAGCTGCAGAGGCAAGATTGGAACCCCAGAGGTCTGACTCCTGAGTCTACCCTTTGCAACCATGCTAATTGCATTTCTGTACACCAATAATAAATGATTAGAAAATGTAATTTAGAAAACACCATTTTATAACATCAAGAAAGTCATAAAGTTCCTAAGACTATCTACAACAAAAGTTCATAAGACTTTTATGAAAGGAAATTCGAAAAATTTATTGAAGGACATAAGCAAATTGTAAATAAGTGGAGAGATCTATTATGTTCATGGAAAAGAAAGCTCAGTATCATAAAGAAGTCTGTCCTCCAAAATAATCTATAATTCAGTGCAGCTTCAATGAGATTCCAAAAAGTTTTTTTCTCCTTCTAATTTGACAAGTTGATTCTAAAATTTATGTGAAATGGGAAATGGCTAAAAATAAGGCAGTTTTAGAAAATAATAGTGAATGAAGGGACTCATCTTTCCAGTTAAGACTTACAAATTGAGAAAGTGAGGTATTGATAGAGAGAAATGAGAGAACTCAGAAACAGACGTCTTACATGCTATATGCATTTTTCACGTAAGATAGAATCAATCTTACAATTCAGTGATAAAAAGGTTATTCAATTAAAGATGGCAGAATAGTTGATTATACATATGGAAAAAAGTATATATCTCTCCCTAAAAAACATGAAAAAGCAAAAGTTTTTAGAAGAAATAGGGCAATATGTTTATGACTTATAAGGAAAATCTCTTGAAGTACAGAATGATTTCTGTACCTAAAGACATTTAAAAATTTGTGCAATAAAAGATAAACCATAGACTTGGAGTCAGTCTTTATAATATGTAAAGGATTCATTTCTGTATTATGTGAAGAATTCTTATTCATCAGTAAGAAAAAGACAACAAAATAGAAAAATGGGCAAGGATATGATCAGTTATTTCATTGAAGAAGAAAACTGAATGGCCATATGAAACATATGAAAACAATGCCTATTCTGATTAGCAGTCACAGAAATGCGTATTAAAGTGAAATATAATTTCAGAAATTTGACAGAGCTAAGTAGAGCAAAGATTTGAAGAATGAGGACTGAAAAATACATCTAATTAGAGTGTATATTGATAAATCATTTTAGATAATATTTTAGCAAAGTTGAAATATGGTTGAAAAGTAGCATATTCTGTAACCCAACAATTTTCCTCCTAAACGTGAGTGCCAGAGAAGTCCTGTCACTTGTGCCCAGGGAGACACTTACCAGATTATACAGTGTAGTCAGGATTGTAAGAACAAACACTTGTAAACTCTGACAGCAGGAGAATGGAAATATAAGTTGTGGTATATACTTAAAAGAGAATATTGTAATGTAGTTTAAGTGATATACTGAACCACAAGTGCCGTGGATAAATCTCAGAATACACAGTTTTGCAGACAGTTTGATATCAGATGATTCCATTTCTGAATTTGAAAAACATGCAAAATGTTAGTATTGTTTATGGCTACATACACATGTCGTTACAGTATGTCGTTACATGGATGGAAATGATAAATGCTAAATTCAGGATACAGGTTCTCTCTGTAGGAGAATAGGATTGCGGAAACAGTGGCTTCAGCTCTATCTTTTATACTTAAGGGAAAATAATCTGAGGAAATAATGTGGCACAATGTCAAGATTTGAAAAACCTGCATGATGAGGACATGGATATTTATCATATTATTCTGTTAAATATTTCTGTATAATCAAAGTATTGAGCAATTTTTAAAAATAAGTACATTGACATTGGGCTCTAATACTTTCTATCAGTACGTTAGCTCCTGATTTTCCAGGGCAGTCATACCCCAGGCCTGTGTCTTCTGGTCGTGTTTTCCAGTTAGTGTATCCTAAAACTGGTCTCTAGAGACTTATGTGAATACAAAGCTGATTAAGCATTAAGCCAGTAGGCTTTTAAATAGTAGTCAGGTTAAAACTAGGTATAATACAATAGGAGTTTTGTTTCAGCACTTTTTTCCAATTCTTAACATTTGTTATATTTTCTTTTGAAGAGCAGAATTTTCAGAACATTTTTAGTTCATTAAATGGATTTGATAGTTGTCTAGAGAAAAATTCTTTCTTCATATTCATTAGCGTGAATAGATATATTGTCGTGCTTTAAATAAAAGCAATTTATGGAATTTTAAATTAAAATTCAAATCTTTTAATATTTGTTTAACATAAAGTACTTTAAGGTATGCAACAGAGACTGAGAATGCTAGAATTTGTGAGATTATAAGAGAACCTTAAACATTATGTAATCCAGTTGCCTGTATTTGTATTCTCCTCACTTAAATTTCTACCCAGTGGTTATCTAATCTGTTTGGGAACTTTGAATAAAAGACAGGATATTATATACAATCTGTAAAAATCCACTGGACATGTTAAACATTACAGTCATACCTTATTATACCTTTGGTTTAATCAGAACAATCTGCACAGGTATTAATATATTCCCACTACTACATTCTAATTTTGTCTCCTTGACGTTGTGAATTTTTTTACCTTTCCTAAAACTTGATGTATATAATCAAATAAACTTAATGCTGAGGCCATTATCTTGGGACAGACCATTTTCCTATACACCCTCAGAAATTAATCCAAGCCCAGATTTATCTTAAGTCAGTCTAGAACATTTCTGGGAACCAATTCCTAGAACTTTAGAGAAAGTATTATGAGCAAGCAAGAATTCGTTGGGATTGCTGGGGAAGTATTACGCTGGTGTAATTAAACAGCACTGCCCTGCCTTTCCATGCCAAGGTTCACTATGGCTTAACGAACTGCATGTTTTTTAGTATCTCTCTATAAACTGGTTATTGGTATCATAAAGATTTACCTTGGAGATACTAGGTTGTGTGTCATACTGCAAAGGCTTTTAACTACTGGAAAGACTGGCCTGGTAGGGTTTGTCTTTGGTTTAAAAAAAGATTGCAAATATAAAGTGTGTCATGTCTAAATAACATTGTGGCACATGTTGTATTTTAGCTCTCAAGTAGGAAATTTGAATACAAAGTAGTATGGTTTGCTTTTGTCTAAGTATTGTTTGCATTTTATTTTTTATATATTTTATCTGTGGAAATACCATTGGTATCATTTTAGTGTCTCTAATCCAGGATGTTTGGTGGACCTTAATCCTCACAGCCTTGCTTGCCAGTGTTCTGTAGAAATGGGTTTGTAAGCACTTAATCATCTAACCCCACATCCTGCCTTCGTCAGTAGAAATCTTCTGATAGAATTGACAGTATTAGATACTTTCCTCCTCAAAAGGTAGTAACTAGTAATATTGAACAGGAAAGCAACAGGTGGGGATCAGTGCTTGTGTCCCAAATAAGCTCTTTTTGGTTACTTTAATGTCTAAGAAATGGGAAGAAAGTTTAAAATGAAGAAAACTAATTTAAGAGATTTATATTTGGAAGTGTTATTAGATCCTCAAATTTGAGTATAATTAAATTGAATAGTTTTATTTAAATCTCCAAGGCAGGGAAATTAATCTATCTTGATAAATAATTGATTATTTAATTATGTATGCCAGAACTTCTTACTGTCTACCACAATGAAGAGGAGTCCAATTAAAATAACATCACCAGCAGCGCAGAAACAATGCAGAACATAGTTTAATCTTCCTTTGAAGGCTTTTGGAATCACGTAAGACTTTATGACTAGTCACCATTATGAATATCCATTATTTCAGTGTCTCAGATTGGGATGTAGATGGGCAAGAAGAGACCATATCCACCCCTCCCACTCACACACCCAGTTTAGATGTGAAGTTCTAATCTACGTAGCAATGTTTTGTGGAAAGGTGACAATGCAAAGTGGCCATTCAGAGTAGAAGCCAGAGCTGCACGTATGTCAGCACAGTTTCCCAGAGCCCTGGAGTGCCAAATGGGGGCACAGAGTTGCCAGTGACACCCTCCATTATCTTAATTTTATGCTCTGTTGCAACTCTTACTTAATTGGGCCTTGTGTCACTATTTAGGAAAAATAAACATGAATACTCTTTACCCTAACAGGAAAAGATAGCCACGTTTCCTTGTTCCTGATCTAAACTTGCCAAACCAAGAAGCAGAGTCAGTTACCTAATGTCCTGGGAAGTCCAGTTGTACACAGACTGCTTTTGACTAGTGAGGTGTTATTGTGTAGGAGAGTTTGTTTGGAGGATCATAACTATAAATATGTTTCCGTTGACTTACCACTGAATTGTGAAGATGTATGTTTATTGGTCAGTATATAATTCCAGTTATAAAATTGCTAATCGATGTGAAGGAAATGAATGTGTTCTTTTCTCTACTGTTGAGAAGCCTAGTTCAGTATGGCAGACTACTGCTGCAGTTTAAAAAATGTTCTCCCTTCATTTGTGTTGAAAATGGTCACTTTTTCCCTTTCTTTCTTTTGGATACTATTACTACTGACTCAGGATTTTTATTTATTTGATCTTTTATGATCAGTTATAACCATTCTTTATGATGTGTGGATCGTCCCAGATGTGTCCACAAGAGTCTGACTCAGGGATCCCTCAGCTGTGGGCATGCCCTTGCTTTCTGTGACAAGCTTTCCATTCTCATCTTGTGCTTTGCCTGCTTCTGACTTGCATTCTGGGTTTGTTTTGATAAGGAATTTTATTTAGCACCCAAGATCTGAGACCAGAGGTCTTCATTGCAACCAATATACCATTATTTCTAAGCCTTTTAAAGTGGATAGAGCTTCAGGAAAGTGTGTGAGTGTTTTAATCATGAGTTCATGTTGATGTTTCCAAGTCAAAGTTGACATTACAGGTTTTTCTTCTTAACCTTTTAGATCTTATAATTGTATCTCATTTTCTCTCACATGGAAAATCTTTGTTTTGTCCCACAATATGTATAAAGTTGTTACCAATATTATTACCAATAGTAAAGGAGTTGGATGAAGTTAAATATTACTTTGCAGGAGTTTTTTGGTCCTTAGAATATATCCCACTAAGCACGTGGTCCTTTTTTAAATATTTTAAATTTAGTTTTGAACATGTAGAAAGAACATTAACATGATTCAGAAGTCAAGCTATATAAAAAAGATACACTCAGGGAAGTTTCACATCCTATTCTTACCCTTTACCCTTTCCCCACCTGTTGTTTTTAACCCATTTTTATTAGTTTCTAGTTTATCCTTCTAGTATTTCTTTTTGCAAAAATAAGCTCACGTGTACATGCATATTTGTGTGGGTGAATTTGTGTGTGATGTGTGTATTCCTCATCCTTTCTTATGCTAAATATGCTGTTCTCTGCTTTGCTTTTTTGACTTAATGTATCCTGAAGATTACTCCCTATCAGTAGGTAGAGATCCACCTTAAAAATAAAAAAAAAAACAACCAATAATCCTCTGTGCGGATGTACCATAATTTATTCAACCAATTCCCTATTAATGCTCTTTTGGGTTTCTGATAAACATATTTGGTTATTTTTTAAGGAACCCAGTGTTTACAATGTTTTGAAATGTTTAAAATTGTTTATTTGTAAACTCTCTATTCTGGCCTATGCTCCCAGCCTTTACATACCCCTTGAGCCTCATTTCATACCACTGTCCCATGGCTCCCTACCCCTCTCATGGCTTCCAGCTCAGATATGACTTCCTCAGAGAAACTGTTCCTTAACTCTCTGTTTAATGCAGTTTCTTTCAAGTCACTAATACGTCACCCTGTTTATTTTTTTATTAGCCACTATAAATAATCTGATATTACTTTGTTGCCTTCATTTAGGCAGTATCATTTAGTGGATAAGAGTTTGGACTCTGTGCTAAATGCCCTGATTCGGAATCCTGGTTATGTGACAGTGGGCACATTAACTTAGCATTCTCTGCCTCAGTTTATTCCTCTAAAAATGGGTATAAATATTTTCCTAATAGTGGGCTGTGAGAAATGAATGATTAATAAATATAAACACTTAGGTAGTTACTTGCACATACTAAGTGTAAAGTAAATGCTGGCTATATCCGTATTACTATTTAATCATTCATTGTCTGCCATCAGTAAGCTCTGTGACAGCAAGGACCTTGTCTCTCCTGTTCCCCATCGTAATCTCATGACTTAGAGCAGTTCCTAGGTTATGGCAGACACTTACTCATTTGTTGCTAAATGATTAATAGTTAATATTCACTTTCCATTCCTTTGAAACATTCTTAGAAATATGTTACTTAAAGAATGCTTTCTTATATACATCATATGCAGTTACCAAATTTGACAATTATTTTCATCAGATTCAGCATCAAAATATAAATGCCTACTGTTAACATGTATTTTGGAAGTTTTGGACAAAATCTGAAACAGAAATCAGAAGCTTTTACTATCAGACAAAAGCTAGAATGGCCATATTTACTTTGACACAGTTACATATCCATGAAATTCAAAAGAATCAACTAATATCCTTCTAAAATTATTGAGAGTTTAGTAAATGATTGGATGTGAGCTCTGCATTAAGAAATTGTTTTCCCAGGATAGAGAACTCAGAAATAAGATTGCACACCTACAACCATCTGATCTTCAACAAACCTGACAAAAACAAGCAACAGGGAAGGTATTCCGTATTTAATAAATGGATTGGGAGAACTGGCTAGCCATACGCAGAAAATTGAAACTAGACCCCTTCCTTACACCTTATACAAAAATCAATTCAAGATGGATTAAAAACTTAAATGTAAAACCCGAAACTATACAAACCCTAGAAGAAAACCTGGGCAATACCATTCAGGACATAGGTATGGGCAAAGATTTCATGACGAAAACACCAAAAACAATTGCAACAAAAGCAAAAATTGACCAATGGGATCTAATTAAACTAAAGAGATTCAGCACAGCAAAAGAAACTATCATCACACTGAAGAGACAGCCTACATAATGGAAGAAAATGTTTGCAGTCTATCCATATGACAAAGGTCTAATATCCAGAGTCTACAGGGAACTTAAGTTTACAAGAAAAAAACAACCCCATTAAAAAGTGGGCAAAGGACATGAACAGACACTTCTCAAAAGAAGACACTCATCCTGCCAACAAACAACACTGGTCATTAGAGAAATAGAAATCAAAACCACAATGAGATACCATCTCACGCCAGTCAGAATGGCGATTATTAAAAAGTCAAGAAACAACAGATGCTGACAAGGTTGCAGAGAAAAAGGAGCACTTTTACAATGTTGGTGGGAATGTAAATTAGTTCAACCATTGCAGAAGACAGTGTGGCAGTTCCTCAAAGATCTGGAAGCAGAAATACCATTTGACCCAGCAATCCCATTACTGGGTGTATACCCAAACAAATGTAAATCATTCTGTTTCAAAGATACACGCACCCATACGTTCATTGCAGCACTGTTCACAACAGCAAAGACATGGAATCAACCCAAATGCTCATCAGTGATAGACTAGATTAAAAAAAAGGGATACATATACATCATGGAATACTGTGCAGCCATAAAAGGAACAAGATTATGTCCTTTGCAGGGACATGTTTGGGGCTAGAAGCCATTATCCTCAGCAAACAAAGGCAGGAACAGAAAACCAAACACTGCATGTTCTCACTTATAAGTGGGAGCTGAACAATGAGAACACATGGATGCATGGGGGGAACAACACACAGTGGAGCTTGTCGAGATAGTTAAGGGGAGGGAGAGCATCAGGAAGAATAGTTAATGGATGCTGGGCTTAATACCTGGGTGATTGGATGATCTGTGCAGCAAACCATCATGGCACATGTTTATATAACAGACTTGCACATCCTGCACATATACTCCAGAACATAAAATAAAAGTTGAAGAAAAAAAATTGTTTTCCAGCATACTAGTAATTACCAGTTAAGGGCATAATTGAAGCAAGGTGTTATTCTACTAAAGCAGAAAAAAAAATTAAGTTACCTAGCAATATTCCTAATAAGAAATATGTGGAATGTGTCCTTTATGAGGAAAATTAGAAAAATCTTTTGAGAGATAATAACAGATTTAGAAAAATTATGACATACTCTTTCCATGTAGAAATATTGAATATTATAGAAATTAAAATTCTTCCAAATTATTGTATAATGTTAAATTGTTGCAAACCAAACTTATTAGTTTTCTGCGGATCTTGTCAAAATTATTTTAAAGTTCATATGGAAGATGTTTAAAAATGAACATAAATGGTTTGATGGCCACTCTATAACAAAGATTCATAATACACAATCTGCTAGCAACTAGAGGAGAATAATTACACCAGCCTGTAACTTTTAATATAGTAATATTATATGTGACAAACTTCTGAAGTTAACCAACTATACTATAAATGTCTCATTAGTAGAAAAGTGAGCATGTAATTTAATTTTACTGTGAGGAATCTCAGATACAACAGAGGTTGTAATTTACCCAGAGTTTCAGAGCATACATGTCAGAGATAGCATCAACATTATATTGAGATTGCAAGTAAGTTTTAACAGGTGGTATAGAAAATAATAATTTTTTTTCATTTAATCTGTGTTACGGTCTGGAATGACTGCTTTGTTTTACTTTGTCCAAGACTTTTACTGGTTTTAGCCTGGAAAGTTCCATGTCTCAGGAAACTTGTCAGTCATGGACTAACCAGGATGGTTGGTCACTTTGTGTAGTCTATAAAAAAGACACTAATGTCTGTAAATAATGTTTTCCATAGAATGAAAAGAAATGGATGGCAGATGTCTAATCTTGTGTAGAATAGCCCATCTAGTGTTCTATCTAGGCCATAAGTTACTCTAGGCACACAAGGTTCCCTCAGGAGTCTTCATCTGTTCAGGAATGTTAAGGTTTGGATTCACTCACTACTGTATAGTAGGGGAGGGGCAAAGGAAGATGGCCAAATAAAAGGCTCCACTGATTGTTTCCCCTTGAGGAGCACCAAATTTCACAACTATACGCATAAAAAAACACCCTCAAAGAAACCAAAAATCAGGTGAGCACTCATAGTACCTGATTTTACCTTCCTATTGCTGAAAGAAGCACAAGAGAGGGTAAGAAAAACAGTCTTAAATCACCTTTGCCACCCCCTCCCCCATCCCCTGGTAGTGGCCCTGTGGCACAGAGAGAGAATCTGTGCTCTCTCTTGAGGGAGAACTTAGGAATTTTGGGACTTTGCCTTGAACCCAGTGCTGCCCTGTCACAGTGGAAAGCAAAACCAGCTTGAACTTAGGTGATGCCCACCCATGGAGGGGGCATTTAGACAGCCCTAGACAGAGGGGAAATCTGTCCCAGCCGTCAGAACTTAGCTGCAACAAGCCTCACCACTGCAAGCTAAAGTGCTCTGGGGCCTTGAATAAATTTGAAAAGCAGTCTAGGCCGCAAGGACTGCAACTCCTAGGCAAGTCTTAATGCTGAACTGGGCCCAGAGCCAATGGACTTGAGGGGCACATGACCTACTGAGACACCAGCCAGGGTGGCTAAGGGAGTGCTTGTACCACCTCTCCCCTTACCCTAGGCAGGACAGTTTGTGACTCCAAAACAGATCACTTCTTTCTGCTTGGGAAGAGAAGAAGGAAAATTAAAGAGGACTTTGTCTTGCGTCTTGGATACCAGCTCAGCCATGGTAGGAAAGGGCACTGGTGAGAGTTGTGAGGCCCCCATTCTAGCCTAGCTCCTGGACCACATTTCTAGATACACCTGGGGCCAGAAGGGAACCCACTGCCTTCAAGGGAAGGACTCAGTCTTAGCAGGCCCCATCACCTGCAGACTAACAAGCCCTCGGACCCTGAATAACCAGCAGTGATACCTGGGTAGTATGCCATGGGCCATGGGTGAGACTCTGAGATATGCTGGCTTCAAGTGAAACCCAGCTTATTCCTAGCTGTGGTGGCTATGGTGAAAGACTCCTTCTGCTTGGGAAAAGTAAAGGGGACTTTGTCTTGTACCTTAGGTACCAGCTTGGCCACAGTGGGATAGGGCACCATGCAGACTCTTGGGGACTCTGATTCTAGGCCTTGGCTCTTGGTCAGCATTTCTAGACCCGCCCTGGGCCAGAGGGGAGCCCACTGCCGTGAAGGATAAGTTCCAGGCCTGGCAGCATTCGCCACAAGCTGACAAGAGCCTTTGGGCCTTAAGTGGACATCAATGGTAACCTGGCAGTACTCCCTGTGGCCCTGTGGTGGTGGTTGCCATGGGGTGGGGCTCCTCTGCCTGTGGAAAGGGGAGAGAAGAGTAGGAAAGACTGTGTCTCATGGTTTGAGTGCCAGCTCAGCTGCAATATAGTAGAACAACAGGTAGATTTCTGAAGCTTTTGACTGCAGTCCCTGGCTCCTGGACAACATCTCTGGACCTGCCTAGGGCCTGGGGGAACTCACTGCCTTGAAAGGAACAACACAGCTTGGCTGGCTTTACCACCTGCTGATTATACAGTCCTAGGTCCTTGAACAAACACAGGCAGTAGCCAGGTAGCAGTTACAGTGGGCTTTGGGCAAGACCCAGTGCTGTGCTGGCTTTGGGTTTGACCCAGTGCCGTCCCAGTGGTGGTGGCCACAGGGGTGCTTGTTTCACCCCAGCTCCAGGTAGCTTATCACAGAGACAGAGAGAGACTTTGTTTATTTGGGAGAAAGTAAGAGAAGAAAACAAAAGTCTCTGACTGGTAATCCAGAGAATGCTTCTGGATCTTATCGAAGACCACCAAGGCAGTACCTCTACAAATCTGCAGGAACTATAGCATTATTGAATTGGGGTGTCCACTAATGCAGATACAGCTTGCATTGTGATGCAGATCACAACACCCAACTTCTTTTGAATACCTGGAAAACTTTCCTAAGAAGGACAGGTACAAACAAGCCCAGACTGAAGACTACAATAAATACCTGACTCTTCAATGCTCAGACACTGACAAACATCCACAAGCATCAAGACCATCCAGGAAAACGTGACCTCACCAAATGAAGTAAATAAGGCACCAGGGACCAACCCTAGAGGTGTGTGACCTTTCAGACAGAGACTTCGAAATAGCCATTTTGAGGAAACTCAAAGAAATTCAAGGTAACACAGAAAAGGAAGTCAGAATTCTATCAGATATGTTTAAGAGATTGAAATAATTAAGAAGACTCTAGCAAAAGTTCTGGAGTTCAGAAATGCAATCGAAATACTGAAGAATATATCAGAATCTATTAATAGCAGAATTGATCAAGCAGAAGAAAGATTAGTAAGCTTGAAGACAGGCTGAAAATACACAAAGGAGACAAAAGGAAAACGAATTAAGCATGCCTATAAGATCTAGAAAATAGTCTCAATTGGGCATATCTAAGTTACTGGCCTTAAAGAGGAGACAGAGAAAGAGATAGGGGTAGAAAGTTTATTCAAAGAGATAGTAACAGAGAATTCCCAAAATGAAAGATATCGCTATCCAAACACAAGAAGTTTACAAAACACTAAACTGATTTAACCCAGAAAAGACTACCTCAAGACATTTTAATAATAAGACTGCCAAAGGTCAAGGATAAAGAAAGGATACTAATAGCAGCAAGAAAAAAGAACATACAATGGAGCTCCAGTATATCTGGCAGCAGACTTTTCAGTGGAAACCTTACAGATTGAGAGAGAATGAGTGGCATGACATATTTAAAGTGCTAAAGGAAAAAAACTTTGCCCTAGAGTAGTATATCTGGTGAAAATATCCTTCAAACATGAAGAAGTAGTAAAGACTTTCCCAGACAAATAAAAGCTGAGGAATTTCAGCTTGTAGACCTGTCCTATAAGAAATGCTAAAGGGAATACTTCAGTCAGAAAGAAAACGACATTAATGAACAATAAGAAATTATATGAAGATACAAAACTCACTGGTAATAGTAAGTACACAGACATGGAATATTATAACACTAACTGTGGTGTGTAAACTGCTCTTAAGTAGAAGACTAAATGATGAACCAATAAAAAATAATAACTAGAACTTTTCAAGATGTAGACAGTATAATAAGATATAAATAGAAACAACAAAAAGTTAAAAACAAAGGATGAAGTTAAAGCATACAGTCTGTTAGTTTTCTTTTTGCTTGTTTATCTATGCAAACAGTGTTGTTACCAGCTTAAAAATGAGTATAAGGTAGTATTTGCGAGCCTCATGATAAACTCAAATCCAAAAATATACAATGCATACACAAAAAGTAGAAAGTAAGAAATTGTATCATACCACCAGAGAAAATCACCTTTACTAAAAGGAAGACAGGAAGGAAGGAAAGAAGGAAAAGAAGACCACAAAACTACCAGTAAACAGATAACAAAATGGTTGGAGGAAGTCTGAACTTACCGATAATAACATTGAATGTAAATGGACTAAACTCTTCAATAAAAGACATAGAGTGGCTGAATGGATGAAAAAACAAGACCCAGTGGCCTGTTGCCTATAGGAAACACACTTCATCTATAAAGATACACAGAGACTGAAAAGAAAGGGATGGAAAAAGATATTCCATGTCAATGGAAACCAAAAAAGAGCAGGAGTAGCTATACTTACATAAGACAAAATAGATTTCAAGACAAAAACTATAAGAAGAGACAAAGAATGTCACTATATGATAATAAAGGGTTCAATTTAGCCAAAAGATATAACAACTGTAAATATATATGCACCCAACACTAGAGCACCCAGAAATATCAAGCAAATATTGTTAGAGCTAAAGAGAGAGATAGATCCCAATACAATAATAGCTGGAGACTTCAGCATCCCACTTTCAGCATTGTACAGATCTTCCAGACAGAAAATCAACATAGGACCTAATCTGCACTATAGACTAAATAGACCTAATAAATATTTACAGGACACTTCATCCAACAGCTGCAGAATACATATTCTTCTCCTCAGCATGTGGATTATTCTCAAGGATAGACCACATGTTAGGTCACACAAATCTGAAAGTATTCAAAAAAAAAAAAAAAAAGGAAAGCATTGAAGTGATATCAAGCATCTCTGGCCACAACAGACTAAAATTAGAAATCAGTAACAAGGAATTTTGGAAACTATACAAACACATGGAAATTAAATAATATACTCCTGAAAGACGGTGAGTCAATGAAGAGATTAAGAAGGAAATTGAAAAAAATTTCTAGAAACAAATGATTACAGAAACAACATACCAAAACCTGTGGGATACAATAAAAGCTGTACTAAGAGGGAAATTTATAGCTATAAGTACCTACATGAGAAACAAGAAAAACACCCTAGCAATGTATTTTAAAGAATTAGAAAAGCAAGAATAAACCAAACCCAAATTAGTAGAAGAAAAAGCAATAATGAAAGATCAGGGCAGATACAAGTTAAACTGAAAAGAAAACACCAAAGATCAACAAAAGAAAAAGTTGATTTTTTGAAAAGTTAAACAAAATTGACAAACCTTTAGCCAGACTAAGGAAAAAAAAAGAAGACCCAAATAAAGAAAATCAGATATGAAAAAGGAGACATTGCAACTGACACTGCAGAAATTCAAGGGATCATTAGTGGCTATTATGAGCAACTATATGCCAGTAAATTGGAAACTCTAGAATAAGTGGATAAACTCCTAGACATGTTCAGCCTACCAAGATCAAACCATGAAGAAATCCAAAACCTGAACAGACCAATAACAAATAATGAGATCAAAATTATAATAAAAAGTCTCCCAGCAAAGAAAAGCCCAGGACTCAATGGCTTAACTGCTGAATTTTACCAAACATTTAATCAAAGAAGAACAAGTACCAATTGTACTCTAACTATTCAGAAAATAGAGGAGAGAGTACTTCCAAACCAATTCTACAAAGCCAGTATTACACTGATACCAAAACAAATGACACATCAAAAAAAGAAAACTACAGGCCAATATCACTGATGAATATTGATGCAAAAAATTCTCAAAATACTAGCAAACTGAATTCAATAACACATTAACAAGGTCATTCATCATGGCCAAGTGGGATTTATCCCAGAGATGCAAGGATAGTTCAACATACATGAATCAATACATGCGATACATCATATCAACAGAATGAAGGACAATACCATATGAACATTTCAATTAATGCTGAAAAAGCATTTGATAAAAATTCAACATCCCTTCATGATAAAACCCCTCAAGAAATATATATAGAAGGAACATGTGTCAGCATAATAAAAGCCATATACTACAGACCCATAGCTAGCATCCTACTGAATGGAGAAAATTTGGAAGTCTTTTAACATCAGGAACATGACAAGGATGCCCACTTTTACCACTCTTCTTTAACATAGTATTGGAAGTTCTGGCTAGAGCAATCAGAAAAGAGAAAGAAATAAAGGGCACTCAGGTTGAAGAACAAGAAGCCAAATTATCCTTGTTTGCAGATAATAGGATCTTATATTTGGAGATCCTAAATACTCCACCAAAAAACTATTTGAACTGATAAAACAAATTCAGTAAAGTGGTAAATACAAAATTAACATGAAAAAATCAGTAGCATTTCTGTTTCCCAACAGTGAACAATCTGAAAAAGAAATCAAGAAAGCAATCCCATTTATAGTAGCTACAAATAAAATAAAATACCTAGGAATTAACCAAAGAAATGCAAGATCTTTATGATGAAAACTATAAAACACTGATGCAAGAAATGGAAGAGAACACAAATAAATGGAAAGGTATTCCACGTTCATGGATTGGGAGAGTCCATATTGTTAAAAATGTCCATATTACCCAGACCAAACTACAGATTTAGTGCAATTCCTATCAAAATACCAATGACATACTTCACAGGAATAGAAAAAAATATACTAAAATTTATATGGAACTAAATAATAGCCATAGCAATCCTAAGCTAAAAGAACAAAACTGGAGGAATCACATTACCTGACTTCAGATTATATTACAAAGTTACAATAACCAAAACAGCATGACATAAAAACAGACACATGGACTAACGGAACAGAATAGAGAACCCAGAAACAAATCCACACACCTACAGTGAACTCATTTTTATCAAAGGTGCCAAGAGCATACATTGAGGAAATAACAGTCTCTTCAATAAATAATGCTGGGAAAACTGGATATCCATGTGCAGAAGAATGAAACTAGACCCCTCTTTCTCACCTTATATAAAAATTAAGTCCAAATGGATTGAAGACTTAAATCTAAGACCTCAAACTATAAAACTACTAAAAAAAATGGGAAAAATCTCCAGGACAATTAGAGGGGGCAAAGATTTGTTGAGTAACACCAGACGAGCATGGGCAACCAAGGCAAAAATGGACAGTGGGATCACATCAAGTTTAAAAGCTTCTGCACAGCAAAAGAAACAATCAGTAAAGTGAAAAGACAACCCACAGAATGGGAGAAAATATTTGCAAACTACCCATCTGACAAAGGATGAATAACTGGAATATATAAGTAGCTCATACAACTCAAAGGAAAATAATAATTTGATTAACAAATTGGCAAAAGGTCCAAATAGCCATTTCTTAAAAGAAGGCATACAAATGGCAAGTAGGTGTATAAAAGATACTGAACATCATTGATCATCAGAGAAATGCAAATTAAAACTACAATGAGATGTTATCTCACTCTAGTTAAAATGGCTTTTATCCAAAAGACAGGCAGTAACAAATGTGGAGAAAAGGGAACCCTTTTACACTGTTGGTGGGAATGTAAATTAGTACAGCCACTATAGAGAATAGTTTGAGGGTCCTCAAAAAACTAAAAATAGAGCTACTATACAATACAGCAGTCCTACTGCTGGGTATATACCCAAAAGAAAGGAAATTCGTATATAGAAGAGATATCTGCACTCCCATGTTTGTTGTATCCCTGCTCACAATAGCCAAGATTTGTAAGCAGCCTAAGTGTTCATCAGCAGATGAATGGATAAAGAAAATGTGGTACATATACACAATGGGGTAGTATTCAGCCATAAAAAAATAATGAGATTCAGTCATTTGCAACAACATGGATGGAACTGGACACCATTATATTAAGTGAAATAAGCCAAGCACAGAAAGATAAACTTTGTACATTCTCACTTATTTGTGGGATCTGAAAATCCAAACAGTTGAAATCATGGAGACAGAGAGTAGAAGGTTGGTTACCAGAGGCCAGAAAGGGTAATAAGCCAATGGTGGGGGCGGGGGGGAGGGCGGGAATAGGGATGGTTAATGGGTACAAAAAATAGAAAGAATGAGTAAGACCTAGCATTTGATAGCACAACAGGCTGACTACAGTCAAAAATAATTTAAACGTACATTAAAAAATAACTAAAATACTATAATTGGACTTTTTGCAACACAAAGGATAAATGCTTGATGGGATGGATACCCCATTTACCCTGGTGTGATTATTACACATTGCATGCTTGTATCAAAATACGTACCCATAAATATATATACCTACTGTGTACCCATGAAAATTTTTAAAAATGTATAGTAGGCTTCAGTAAGACTCTCAGTAATCATCTGCAAACTTAGTAGGGGGATTGAGGCTATCTGGCTTAGTCTTCTATCTAACAGCTAATCTTTGAGCTCATGAAATTGTTGTATGTTGACTTTTAGCGTAATTATCCCTATAAGCTGCACTTCTCAGCAAAAGTCATTTTTAAGGGATTTACTTTCAGTTTTTTTCAGTTGTCTTTCTAATGTATCAGTCAGTGGAATTATTTTTTCAAATATTAATTTACTCACCTTTTTCCTTGATCTATAAAGGATTTACAATGATGTACTTAGTATATTATAGACGAATGTTAATGGACTATCTGATGCTTGTGTGGCTGTGTGTTTTGTATTTATATAGCCATTAGGTTGACAAGTGTGTTCTGTGTCATTATGGGATTGTCCTCTTTGCAAAATGAGAAAGAGTTTTCTTTTTTCAGTTATATTCAACAGATCACAAGTGCTATGAAAATTTCTAACCATCAAGTAAAATAATTAAAAAATTGACAACTGCAAACCGCTTTTACACCATTTTAAGTCTTACTTATTATAAAGATCTCCAAAGTAATATATTACAGTAAAACTCAGGTTCCTCTTGTAATCCTGTAACATCCTTAAGTATGCATTGGGAAGATGACTGGTTTACCAAGCTTGATTCAAACGTCATGGGTTACAACATTTAAATTTGCTGACAGTCTCATAAGGTAAGGTGGTGAGAAGATACCGGGGGAACCAGCCCCCAGTATTTTAATGTAGGTTCTTTTCTATTTTCCCAAAGTGTCGGCTGGTCTAAGAAATAAAGGGAAAGAGTACAAAAGAGACAAATTTTAAAGCTGGGTGTCCAGGGGAGACATCACATGTTGGCAGGTTCCGTGATGCTCCCTGAGCTGCAAAACCAGCAAGTTTTTTTTAGCAATTTTCAAAGGGGAGGGTGTTTACGAATAGGGTGTGGGTCATAGAGATCACATGCTTCACAAGGCAATAAAACATCACAAGGCAAATGGGGGCAGAGCGAGATCACAGGACCAGGGCAAAATTAGAATTGCTGATAAAGTTTCATGTCCCGCTGTGCATGCATTGTCATTGATAAACATTTTAACAGGAAACAGGGTTCAAGAGCAGGGAACCGGTCTGACTAAAATTTACTAGGCAGGAATTTCCTAATCCTAGTAAGCCTGGGGGCACTGCAGGAGACCAGGGCGTATTTCATCCCTTATCTACAACTGCATAAGACAGACACTCCCAGAGCGGCCATGTTAGAGACCTCCCCCTGGGAATGCATTCTCTTTCCCAGTGCTGTTCCTTGCTGAGAAAAAGAATTCAGCGATATTTCTCCTATTTGCTTTTGCAAGAAGAGAAATATGACTCTGTTCTGCCCGGCCCCACAGGCAGTCAGGCCTTATGGTTATCTCCCTTGTTCCCTGAAAATTGCAGTTATCCTGTTTTTTTTGGATGCCCAGATTTCATATTGTTCATACACACATGTTTTACAAACAATTTGTGCAGTTAACGCAATCATCACAGGGTCCTGAGGTGACATACATCCTCAGCTTACAAAGATGATGGGATTAAGAGATTAAAGACAGGCATAGGAAACCACAAGAGTATTGATTGGGGAAGTGATAAATGTCCACGAAATCTTCACAATTTATGTTCAGAGATTGCAGTAAAGACAGGCATAATAAATTATAAAAGTATTAATTTGGGGAACTAATAAATGCCCATGAAATCTTCACAATTTATGTTCTTCTGCCGTGGCTTCAGCCAGTCCCTCCATTCAAGATCCCTGACTTCCTGCAACAAAAAGAAAGTACAAAATTATGATGTTATTTATAACACAACTCTTAGCTTAAACTTCTACTGACATTTTCCTAAAGATTATAAAGTATATTCATAATAGATTATTTTGCTGTCAGCCTCTTGAGATATGTTTCTTTTTATGCTAAGTAAAATGTAACCTCTTGCCACAACTAAGATCTTTTCTCTTTATTGATTTTTAGTGTCTAAAAAGCACGGCAAGCTCATTACGTTCTTACGAACATTCATGAAGTCTCGTCCAACAAAACAGAAGCTGAAGCAGCGGGGAATCTTGAAAGAGAGGGTGTTTGGTTGTGACCTGGGGGAGCACCTTCTAAATTCTGGTTTTGAAGGTAAAAATAAAATGTGCAAGCTTATACTTTGAGTTTCTGACCTCTCCATATTGGTTCACTATAACCAATTATGGAGTAGATTTAGTCAAATGATACCTGTTTCATTTCAGTTCAATGCATGTATTAAGCTTTCTCAGGTACTCAGTTCTGGGTGGAGCTGAGAATGAAAAGTCTAAGAATGCACTTTGGCATTAGAGATGTTCGTGTTCTATTCAGGAAGCGTAGGACATTCACACAAAATATATTACAACCACCCTGTTATTTTGCCTGAGTTTCTATTTCTCCCTAGATAGCTTCTTCAGCCAGTTTTGCCACCCACATTTTATCCTAAAATATTTATCTAATTCTTCTTATGGAAAAAAAACTGTCAGAGTTTTGAGACATAAAATGCCAAAATCAATCTTCCAATTTTTTTTGTTTTTAAAGAGACAGGGCCTTGATTTGTTGCCCACGCTGGAGTGCAGTGGCGTGATCATAGCCGACTGCAGCCTTGAATTCCTGGGCTCAGGCAGTCCTCCCAGAGTACTGGGACTACAGGCATGTGCCACCACATCTGGCTAATTTTTATTTTTCATTTTACTTTTGTAGAGAATCTGTACTTTATTTTTTATAGGAATCTATATTCCTTTCTTTATAAATTAAATTATGAATCAAGAATTTAGTTGTTGGATGGGGGGATGGATAGGAGGGAAAGAAAAAAAGGAGTTTTCCTTTTATATTTAAAAATAGCACTTTCCTCTAGCATCTCTTTCAGAAATGCCAGAAGATGAAGGCAGGATCTACCTGTGATGTTGCTAAGTACCAGAAATAGGTGATTGTGAAATTCCAAATTAGTATGGGAAATACCCATTTTGCCTTTTGAGAAGACCATTAGTGAAAAACAATGGTAAAGTAATAATAATAATACTGAGTTGATAGTATCAAGTTCAAATTAAGGTCTTGCTCATTGTTTAAAGAATATCAGTGGACTTAGGAATTTAATGCAAACTGTACCATGTTTCTTGAGAGAGTAGACAAAATGTTATTTCAAACAGATGTTATTCCCAAATTAATACCAACCTAATGCAGATCCCTAAAAAAAACAAAAACAAAAAAAAACCCTGAGGATTACTTTTGCAACTAAATGCACATGGAAAACTCAACCAGTGAGAATGTCAAAGAAAAAAATCAGTAATAGGATGGGAGACATCTAGTTTTACTATATATTAAAACAATATTCAAAACTAGAAAAGCAGAGTTTTCACTGGGTGCAGTAGCTCACGTCTGCAATCCCAGCACTTTGGGAGTCTGAGGCAGGCAGATAGCTTGCGCCTAGGAGTTCGAGATCAGCCTACACAACATGGCAAGACCTGGTCTCTACCAAAAATACAGAAATTAGCCAGCGTAGTAGTACGCACCTGTAATCCCAGTTACTTGAGAGGCCGAGGTGGGAGAATCACCTGAGCTTGGGAGGCGGGGGTTGCGGTAAGCTGATTTCACGCCACTGCACTCCAGCCTGGGCGACGGAGCAAGACCTTGTCTCAAAAAAAAAAAAAATTTTTTTTTTAAAGGCAGAGTTTTGTGCTGAGAATGAAATGTGAGTGAAACAGCTTAGAGTGTTCAGAAATAGTTCTTACTGTACATAAGAATCCATTGTGAGAAAAAAGTATGGTTTTAGAACCATGTCACATGGAAGAGCTATTTATAATACATACTGAGATAATTAAATAGCAGTTTTGAAAAAAATTCACACTTCATCATACTGAATATAAACTTCAAATGTATAAGTTAACCATTTTAAACTTACAAAATTGCCAATGTGAATTGATTTTGTTTTGAGATAAAATAAATAATAGCTTTCTCAGATTTAAACAAAAAACAAAGAGATGACTTAAATGTATATATACTTTTCATATAATGAAAAATAACAATGTAGAGGGAGAGGTACCATAGACAAGGAAATATAATCATTTTTTGGATATGATGAAATGCTGCTATTATAGTGTATGAGAATATCATTTCAGATTTTTTAGAAAATTAAAGTAATTTTAATTACTGAGTAAAAGAATGGAGAAGAGATACAAACATTAAACTGTCACAGGGCTATAAATAATAAACAAAATACAGAAAAATGTTTATCCTTATTTGTAATCATGGAAATGTATCTTTAGGCGATTTTGAAATACCGTTTTACTTTGGTAAATATTAAAATAACAAAGCTATTTTTCTAAATTATGATATCCAGTGCCATAAATATCGTAGTGATTTTTACCAATAGGTTCAGAATCGTTGGTTTCAGAAGGTTCTGAGTTAGCACTACCTTTTTGGAAAACATTTGACATTTCATAGCAAGACACTTTATAGTGTTCCTTTCATCTAATGAATCCATCCTTAGGGACTTATCTTAATGTTATAATTAAATAGAAATAAAAGTGTTCATCATAGCATAATGTATGAGAACAAAGAAAACGAAATACCCAAGTTTGGGAGAATGTTCTTTTTTGAGATGGGGTTTCACTCTGTCATCCAGGCTGGAGTGCAGTGGCCCAATCGCAGCTCACTGCAACCTCTGCCTCCTGGGCTCAAGCTGTCCTCCTGCCTCAGCTTCCTGAATAGCTGGGACTATAGGCATGCACCACCACACCCAGCTAATTTTTGTATTTTTTGTAGAGGTGGGATTTTGCCATGTTGGCCAGGCTGATCTCAAACTCCTGGACTCAAGCAATCCACCCACCTTGGCCTCCCAAAGTGCTGGGATTACAGGCGTGAGCCACCACACCCATACAGGGGAATGTTCTATAAATGTTGAAGCTGTTAAAAATTTTAAGTTTGAGCTGGGTGAGATGGCTTATGCCTGTAATCCTAGTATTTTGGGAGGCCAAGGTAGGAGGATCGCTGGAGGCCGGGAGTTTACACCAGCCTGGGCAGCATATAGCAAAACCCCATTTATACAGAAAAAAATACAAAACGAGCTGGGCATGGTGGCACACACCCATACTTCTAGCTAGTTTGGAGGCTGAGGTCGGGGGATTGCTGACCCCAGGAGTTGGAGACTACAGTAAGCTATCATCTTGCCACTGCATTCCAGCCTGGGCAACAAGGCAAAACCCTGTCTCTAAATAAATAAATAAAATAAGTTTGAATACAGTGTAGGAACCTGAAAAATATTATCTATAAATAGTAGATACAACTTTTGAAAGTCTGGATACTTAGGTGATATGAGAAATGAATATAATTAAAGTATTAGAGAATATTGTTGAGATTTTTTTTTCTTAGTTGTCTTGCTTTTTCAATTAAAAAAATTAGAGGAATATTAGAAATGAATTTAATAATCCTGGAAGATTAATCCCTCTTTGCCAAGTTAAACTCAAATGACTAGAAAAAAAATTAACTTGTGACCTTAAAGTGTAATTGAAATTCAGTAAACTTTAGGAGCTAGAAACCTCAAAGACCAAGGCCAGATATATTATACTTGGCATATTAAAATAATTTCCTGTTTCATCAGGGTTGGTAAGAAATGAATAAATATTCATAAGAAGGATATTCATTTGAACATTCAAATGAAGCCTAAATTAGCAGGAGAAGGGAAACCTTTCAAGTTTATTAACTAAAAATTAGGAAATAAAATGGTTTTTTAATAGCTGAGTGATTTAGTAGTTTGTCTTTGATTTAATGAATATGTGAGGAATTTCAGTTTTTTCAGATTTTAAGACTTCATAGGGGGCTGGGTGTGGTGGCTCATGCCTGTAATCTTAGCTCTTTGGGAAGCCTAGAAGGGAAGAGCACCTGAGCCTAGGGGTTTGAGACCAGCCTGGGCAACATGGCACGTTTAACACCATGTACCATGTTAAACCTTGCTTAGATGTGATCATTAATATGAAAGAGAGGCCCAGCAGGGTGGCTCACGCCTGTAATCCCAGCACTTTGGGAGGCCGAGACAGGTGGATCACCTGAGGTCAGGAGTTCAAGACCAGCCTGCCCAATATGGTGAAACCCTGTCTCTACTAAAAGTACAAAAAGTGGCCAGGTGTGGTGGTGCATGCCTGTAATCCTAGCTACTCAGGAGGCTGAGGCAGGAGAATTGCTTGAACCTGGGAGGTGGAGGTTGCAGTGAGCCAAGATCATGCTATTGCACTCCAGTCTGGGCAACAAGAGCGAGACTCCATCTCAAAAAAAAAAAAAAAAAAATGAAAGAGAGTTTTCCAATTTGTCCTGCCATGCTCATTAGCTTTCAAATATCAATTCAATTTTAGTTGTGCTTAGAAGTTTCAGTTATGTTTCCATTCTTCATAAGGATGATAGGGGAGGACAGAGGCTGTTATATCACTTCTTTTTGAAAAATAGCAGGTTAAACTACAGTGTTCATCTGTTCCCTAATTATGATAAAATCTATTTGAGTGGAACAGAGTTTTTTGGTATCATTGATTTTTTATCATTGATTTTTTTGTAGGGACAGTGTCTCTACAAAAAATTTTTAAAAATTAGCTGGGCATGGTGGCACGTGCATGTGGTTCCAGCTCCTTGAGAGGTTGAGGTGGGAGGATCTCATGAGCCCAGGAGGTCCAGGATACAGTGAGCCATGATCACACCATAGCACTCCAGCCTAGGCAACAGAATGAGACCCTATCTCAAAAAAAAAAAAAAAAAGACTTCATATGTATTGTCCATGACCTATAACCACAGTTATATCATATGTGTGTATATATTTACACATACAAATATATATAGAGACTATTTTAAAGTCTAAATTAAAACAATGAGAATTGATTATATATTTTAAACTCTAAAATAATTAGAATAAAATGAAGAAAAAATGATTATATATTATATACATAATTGTGAGGAGAGGCGAGACACATACAGTATATATAATATTGATATATATCATATATAATTGTTCTTTCTCAAAGTTTAGACTTTAATATAGTCTTTACCCTAAATAAAATTAACCTTGCACTAGATTTTTCTGAGAAGCTCGTATCAAAATTACGTTTTATGTGCTTGCTTCGACAGCACATATACTAAAATTTGAACAATACAGAGATAAGTGTGACCCCTGCACAAAAATGACACACAAATTCGTGAAGCATTCCATATAAAATAAAATTTTTTTTAAAATTATGTTTTGCTAAATGGTTAATTCTCTGAATATTTCCTAGTGAAAAATCAGCTTTATAGGGAGATTATCTTATTATACTTTCTAAACTTCTGAGTACCTCTCTGTTGGAGCAAGTGACAAACTTGACCTGTGTCTTCTGTACAAAGTGTTGTAAGAAATCACATAGGAGCCTGACAAGGCAGTTGTCTTTTTATTCTTTTATGTGTGGTCCCTGCTGTTCAATCAGGATTATCATAGAGTTTTAGCTATCACAAACCAGTGTTTATAATTGAGTGTATTAAACATTATATCACAGTTATTTGTAGAACTGATTGTTTAAAAATCTGCCCACAAAAGAAGTAAATAAAAATCTGCCCACATAGTACTTTTTTTGAGCATAGATTATACTGATTTGTCATTTACTTTGGCATCCTTTTGTTTTGTTTTGTTTTGTTTTGATACGGAGTTTTGCTCTTGTTGCCCAGGCTGGAGTGTAATGGCACAATCTCGGCTCACTGCAACCTCCACCTCCCAGGTTCAAGCAATTCTCCTGCCTCAGCCTCCTGAGTAGCTGGGATTACAGGCGCCCACCACCATGCCTGGCTAATTTTTTTTTTTCCTGTATTTTTTGGTAGAGACAGGGTTTCACCATATTGGCCAGGCTGGTCTTGAACTCCTGACCTCAGGTGATCTACCTGTCTCAGCCTCCCAAAGTGCTGGGATTGCAGGCATGAGCCACTGCCCCCAGCCTACTTTGGCATCCTTATCTATAGCTTTAAAATGTTGTGTTGGTGGTGGTGGTGGTGGTGGTGGTGTGACGTTAATTTCTTTTTCTGGTATCGATTTTTTTCATAAGACTTAGTATTTTTTTTTTTGGTGTACATATTTAAAACTGAATTTCATTAAAAGTTTGAATTGAGATCACTAAAACAAAATAGAGTTTTATAGAAAACTAGGTAAAATTATGTTTGGTACAAAATATTACAAATATTTTGAAACCCTCGGAGAGGACTCTCTGTTGCCTGAACATATTTCTGTGTTGTATGATATGCACAAAACTTTAAATGAGAGCACAGTAGGAAAAAGCAAGGCCCAAATAACACCAGAAATTAATCCTTTTGGTAGTCATATTAGGTAGAATCATGATGCACATTCTAATAAGTCACACTGTACTCATGTCCCTTTAGCCTGGAAACCATCTCCCTGAAACTGGAACTCAGCTTTTTCATCTGTATCTGTAATGCTTTCATGATGCCTGGAAAATAGAAGAGACTTAATAAATACATGATTGATGAGTGAGTGAGCGAGTGAATGAATGAAGAGAAAAGAGCAGAAACGAAACCAAAACTGTCAAGAAAAAAAAATCAAAGATCAATTCTTGTCATACTTACTACCTACTTCTTTTAGCCATATTCTAATTTTAAGGATCATCGATTTTAATTTAAATATGTACTTCTTATTCTGTTGTCATATGATGATATTTTAAAAACTAAGAATGTAATATCAAAGTAAATCAGAAGTGTATTATGTGGAGAATGTGGGAATGATTCTGAAAGTCATACCGTCTTTTGGAGGAAGCATTTTGGAGGTTTCTAATGTTATATTTTGACTGGGTCATGATTCGCTGTGCATTTGGCTGGTTTGTTAGATGGTTTGGGGGTAGCTAGTAAATAGCCTTTTTTTAAAACTAGGATTTTTTTTACAAAATATATTGGATTTCTTATATTGCTTTCCTACTCTTTCGTGAAAAAATAAAACAGATCTTTTCTTCTTTTTTCTTCTGACATTGTTTTTCAGTTTTTGCTCCTTTTCTTCAAGATTCAAGTTTATGCTTTTCTTTCATTTTGCCACCTATTTGTATTAAATGACTCATTTGTTTCCCTTAAACTTATAAGTAATAGTTATGTAATTTTATTTATTAAGCTCATTATGTGATTGTTGTATAGACATTCAGTCCTTCTACTCAGGGAACACAAAATATAAGAAAACGATTCAGATGCTTGCCATGAAGTATTACGTGTGTAGAGACTTGGACATATTATCAGGAAAAGACCTCTAATTCTCCGTATTTTCAATGTTTTCCTACTTATTTGGAAGAATAAACAGATATGAATCTAATAACACACAGATATACACATCCAATGAAAATTACCGATACTTTTTTTTATAAATGGTAGCTTATTTTTATGAAAAATTTATGTGTGCTCGGAGAGCCTGATAATATGGAAATAAAATACTGTGCTCTGAAGGGTTTTTCTTGAAGACAAACCTTTTGTGTACCTGGGTGAATCAGCATGCTCATTTGGAGCATATATAATGAGAAGCATCTTCTCAGTGCTTTACAGGAAAGAATTTTGACTGTTTTCCTAAGTAATGATGTTAATTATCCCAGTAATCTCTAAATACATTCCCTTTGAAGCAGATGACTGAAATTTTGTAGCCCCAAATTTTATTATTCCACTTCCAGTTTTTAGAATTGAAACCTAAGACACCAAGTTTATCATTGGTGGGACAATGTGAGAAATAGAACCCAAGCTTTTATAAAGATGCTATGTATTTTGCATATCATTTCGACACAGAGGTTGCTTCTAATATCAATTAAATCCACAAGAAGTACCCAGCAATTCTACCTGCCCTTCATCTTTCCTACATAACCATAACCTTTTCTTGTTACTGAAAGTCTTGAATATTTTTAGAGGCAGAAAGCATGTAGTTGAAAATGTATTCATATGAAAACTAAGGTTCCTTCCCTGCTAACTTGACCAGATAATGACCATTTCAGGCTCTCAGGGCACTGGTAAATTAATTCACTTGCTAATTTTATACATTGTGTCAGGACGGTGTTCCTGAGTTTTAAATATACAAAGATGGACGATGCATGGTTTTGCTCTTGAAGAGCCCACAGTCAGAAAAGGGTAATAGTTGTATGAACAAATAAATGATAATTTTGAAATATTTTTCTATGAGCACATAGAACACAGTGCTCAGCCACCTCTACTTGTGGGTATTCAATGAAGGCTCGCTAAAGAGTGATAGTTTAGCTGGATTTTGAACAATAGCCAAGAATTTTTTCTATACGAAGAGCGTTATGGGAGAGAGTCCAGCTAGAGGAAATTGTTTTGTGAAGAAGTCATAGCATGGTTGGTTTGTATGGCAAAAGGTAACACTTCACTTGGCCTAGGGTTGTGGAATATGGAAATACAATAATAATTAAATGTAAATTGTGAAAGGCCTTCTCTGCCAGACAGTATATTGCAGTAGTTAAAAGCATTGGCTCTGACTGGATAAAGAAAAATGTGGCACATATATACCATGGAATACTATGCAGCCATAAAAAAGGATGAGTTCATGTCCTTTGCAGGGACATGGATGAAGTTGGAAGCCATCATTCTCAGCAAACTATCACAAGAACAGAAAACCAAACACCACATGTTCTCACTCATAAGTGGGAGTTGAACAATGAGAACACATGGAATAGGGAGGGGAACATCACACACCAGGGCCTCTCGGGGGGTTGGGGGGCTAGGGGAGGGATAACATTAGGAGAAATACTCAATGTAGATGATGGGTTGATGGGTGCAGCAAACCACCATGGCATGTGTATACTTACGTAACAAAACTGCACATTCTGCACATGTACCCCAGAACTTAAAGTATAATAAAAAAAGATATATGTATGTGTGTGTGTGCATGTGTGTGTGTGTGTGTGTGTGTGAGAGAAATAAAAAACAAAAGCATTGGCTCTGTACTTGGACTGCCTGAGTTGGAATCTCTCACTTCTGCCAGTGTTTCCTGCCTGCCCTTGGGTAAAACTTATTCTGTCTAAGATATAATTTCTTCTCTGTAAAAATTGGGAATATATAGTACTTTCCTTGTAGGATATCTCTGAAAATCAGAGAGTATGCATTGTAAAGTACTTAGCCTGGCATATATTTAGTACTTAATACTATCAGCTGCTGGTTTTTGTTTTTTGATTTTTTTAATCAAAGATGAGGTTAAGTTTTAAATGTTGTTATAGGATCTGACAGAATTTAAAGATGGATTGCATGAAGGACAATAAAAGTCAGGAAAACCAAGGAAAAGTTGGTTATAATAATAAAGGAATGACAATATACTGTTAATGAAATACATTCACTAAAATTATCTTATTAAAATGTCTTATTTGTTTCATTTGCCACTCTGAATGTTTCATCTCTAGTATAGTAGCTCTTTGCAGACCAAATTTTCCAAGCATTTCTTTTCAAGGATTTTAATTAACCCTATCAAATGATCATACTAAAGTCTGTAAACTCATCAATCTGCATTGCAAAACAACTATTGTTAAATTCTCAGCTGCTGTAAATGTTTGAATGGTTATAAAATGTTTTATCATATATTTTGAAAATTCTGTTTTATACTGCATGCCCCAGCATAGCTGTCCAGTGTATATTCATAGAGCTAACCAGAGAGAGTGCCCTGTATTACGAGCTGATAATATAAAGTCAAAATGTCAATAAAGTTAATGTAAATATGGCCAGGAAGTTACAAGATTCCATCTATTTGAAATTGCCTTGGGCTTTGCATTATATTGGTGTTTTGTTGATTGAATAAAGTCAGAATTTGCATTAACTATGAAAATATAGAAGATCCTTTTCTAGAAGCAAAACTTTGTAGCACTTACAAGTAATTATGTTGTTGGGACAAGCATTTAACTTTATATATTCATTTGCTATATATGAAAGTCAGCTGAACAGCCGTATTTCTTAAAAATCTGGCATGGTGTTAGGACTAAACAGTTCACTTTACTGTAATGTGTAACTGTAACATGATCTAAATGAGTCTACTGCAGAAGAGAGACTGTCCTAATAATGTATGAACTCTCTTACTCACTTAAATATCATGACATAGAACCAGTCTTGATTATTCAGGAATTAGTTATCTAATTTAGGTGGGCAATTAAATAAATATACCCTCATCATTTTTTGTAGTGGATTAATTTTTGCCCCTTTTAACTTTAATTTACAAATTTTATTTTACTTTTGTAAACTAAGACAATCTTATTTTTTGGCGACTTTGGTTCCAGTGAATACTACCAATTTCATCTGTTTCTTTACAAATTCTCTTTAGTGCCGCAGGTTCTTCAAAGCTGCACAGCATTCATTGAGAGATATGGCATCGTGGATGGAATCTATCGCCTTTCTGGTGTGGCCTCCAATATCCAGAGACTACGGTAAAATCTTATATGGCACTTTTTCACTCCTTCTTAACTAATTAAAATGCAAATATTTTAAAACAGATTCACTTACTTTGATAACCTATTTTCATTAAAGATAATTTAGATAAAATAGGAAATAATATACATGTTATTGTCTCTGTATACTTTTCTAAATGGCATTTTTTTCATCTGTAGTATCAGAGAACCATGCACCTTAATCTCTTCAGTACTTGTATTTTGTCTCTTTATAGTGTTTGAAGACTTTAGCAAATTGAGTTTGAACCGATGACAGCCATGAGAGAGGAAATTTGCATTGTAATAAAATTATTCTTTAGGTGTTAATTAAAATGGATGGGAATGGAACATTTTCTAATCTCCTTTGACCCTGATTCTGTGTTTATGTTCAAGTATGCATCTCTACATATTTCACATCCTCCCCAAATCTTCTCTGAGACAAAAACAGTGACAAACACTGTGCCTGCAATATTTTATTTTTGCTTAATCTCTTGGATTCTAGACTATTCTTGACATGCCATTACCCTTTCTTTTTTACTGTAGTACATGATAACTGCCATTATTCTGTAGAGATTTTAATACTTTAACAGATCATAGAGCCCATCTCAGTTTTGGGAAATACATGCTTGAAAAATACATAAATTAGTTCTTGTACTAAAGACAGTTTCAGTCTTCAGTTTAAGAGAAAGTAAATCTCATATTGTACACACACATTAATCCTCTAGGTAGATGATAAGTGGTCTCATGCCCGTGGATGAATATTAATTAACCTCCTGGAGAGTGAGCTTACTCTGCCTTACTATTCTGTGTACAACTTTTATTTTACTCATTCTAATGATACAGATTTTCCTGCCTATTAAAATTTGTTGTTAGCTAGGAATTGCTTTATGTTGTTTCTGACTTTTTTATCCTGCGTTGGGAAAGCATTTCTGTGTTGTACAATCTGTATCTGAGGAATTTCTGCTCATAATTGTTCATAGATCAATTGCCATTCAACACTAGTCTCTGGAATTGCCAAAATATTGGATATTCAAGTCATTAGCAATTAGGAGTCCTGTTTTCAGACTGTTGTACTATAAGAGCTGTTCATTCATATGTATCTCAGAGGCTATTGTCCATTTTAATATTAAAGCTGTGCCCTTAATTTCCACATAGAAAGACATCTATCTTGTACTAAGACATCCAGTTGTTGCTGAAGTCCAAACACAACTTAAATGAAATATAATTAATGGAAGATAATAGCAACTCACTGAGATAGAGCTGAACACTTTTGGAGCTTATGCTTTCTGTTTTTAAGACACATATTTGCTCTCCTCAATCAAATGATTTGCTTGTCCTCTTCTGTCTACGTCAGCCATGAATTTGACTCTGAGCACGTCCCCGACCTGACGAAAGAACCGTATGTTCAGGACATCCATTCTGTGGGCTCCCTATGTAAGCTGTACTTCCGGGAACTCCCAAACCCTCTGCTTACCTACCAGCTGTATGAGAAATTTTCTGTGAGTACAGGCTACTTTTGAATCTAATTCTTTGTGGAACTTTGCTGTGCTTTTGTTCAAAACACATGAACTTTGGTTTGGTCACATGTAAGAAATAGTTCTGTGACTGAAATGACTCCTTAAAAAAACAAATATTGCCAGCTAGTCGGTGGTCTTTGCTGTTTTCACATTGTCATTCTTGTGCTTTCTGACTTTGAGCTGCTAGTCTTGTCACACTTAATACTGATGACCATCAAGCCTTTTTAAAATTAGTTTCGTAGATCTCAGTGTTCACACTGTGTGGAAACAGTTTACTTCCTGAATACAATGTTGTGTTTCCTCGCCATTTCGCATCCAAGAGCAAAGCAGGTTGATCTCAGAGTGAAAACTGAATTGTAAGTGAACTTTCATTTTTACTAACAGAGCTCACTAGTTTACTTTGTACTGTGACTCTTCTAGGATGCAGTTTCAGCAGCAACAGATGAAGAAAGGCTGATAAAAATCCACGATGTCATCCAGCAGCTCCCCCCACCACACTACAGGTCAGCCACAGTGGGTAAATACCAGGCAGAGGTAGAAGTCGGTTGACCTGTAAACGTTTTTTTTTCCTTTGGATTTCTATTTAAACTTCCTTGGAGTTCTAATTAAACTTCCATTTCATATATATATATACACACACACACACGCACACACACACACTATATGTATGTGTACCTATATGTATATGTATATGTTTATGTATAGATATTCATTTGTCCTTAGATCCCCAGGGCCTGGCACACTGTTTAGCATTCCATAGGTACTTAAAGGTTGAATGAATGAATGGATGGACAAAGGGATGGCTGACTAAACTTGGGGTTTTTTTGTTTGTTTGTTTTAGTTTCTTCTTTGGTTTTATTGTTGTTGCTACATTTTAAAACCTAATTTGATTTGTGTGTTAGTTTGGAGTGTTGGAAATATTTATGGTTATGTCTGAGAAAGCCAGAATAAAATTGAAAGTTACTTTGCCGGTTAGAAAAAGACAACAGTAGAAACTAGATTCCAGTATGCAAAGAAACAAAAGATACATTTTAAAATTCCAATTACTGACAAGAAATTAAAGTCAGCAGATGTTCTAGTAATATGCAAATTAAGTAATTTAATTTTTTTTTTCAAAATGACATTGCTTATGTATATATTTCAAAAATCAGCACTATAGGCCAGGCGCCATGGCTTACACCTGTAATCCCAGCACTTTGGGAGGCCGAGGTGGGTGGATCACCTGAGGTGAGGAGTTTGAGACCAGCCTGGCCAACATGGCGAAACCCCGTCTCTATTAAAAATACAAAATTAGCCGGGCATGGTAGCACGCGCCTATAATCCCAGCTACTTGGGGGCTGAGGCAGGAGAATCACTTGAACCTGGGAGGTGGAGGTTGCAGTGAGCCGAGATCATGCCACTGCACCCCAGCTGGACAACAAAGCAAGACTCCATTTAAAAAAAAATTCTAATTGTGGTTTCTGTTTAATGTTTATCACCTTTGCACCATCATAAACGTCAAAAAATCATAAATTGAACCATTGTAAGTTGGAGACTATCTGTATACAATCTTTCTAAAACATAAGGTACTTGAGGTCATGAATTCTGTCTTGTTTATCACTGTATTTCCAGAATAGAGTCTTGCAGATAGATGTTCAATAATATACACTGCATATATGTTTTATATCTTCTGCACACTATTTTATAGCTTGACTATAGATACTTATATGTATATATATCCTAATATTATCCTCTTTGCCTGTCTTCTAATATATATATTACTTACCATGTATGCCCTACCTGGATTTCATACCTTGCCTGCTATTAATATGTACATGTATATCTCCTGCTTTATAATGTATACAATATCTTGTGTAACTCTTTTCTTCACTATAACTTATATGTGTGTGTATCTCCTACTTTATATATCTTTTGATATAGACTTTTTATCCAAAATTTTAACATTAACATTTCTGAATTCCTTAGATGTTCTTGAAAAGCGTAATTTTCCATCATGTTCTCTCATTTGGATATGCCATGTTATTTAACCTTTCATAATTTGCATATTTAATCTACATATATGGTGGTATGGGGTGTTTTCTATTTCCTTTTTTTTTTCTGAGGCAGGGTCTCACTCTGTTACCCCGGCTGGAGTGCAGTGGCACAATCTTGGCTCCCTGCAGCCTCCACCTCCCAGGCTCAAGTGATTCTCCCACCTCAGCCCCCCAAGTAGCTGAGACCACTGGCACACACCACCATGCCCAGCTAATTTTTTGTATTTTTGGTAGAGTTGGGGTTTTGCCATGTTGCCTAGGCTGGTCTCAAACTCCTGAGCTCAGGTGATCCACCCACCTCAGCATCCCAAAGTGCTGGGATTACAGGTGTGAGCCACTGTGCCCGGCCTTCCTTTTCCAATTTTGAATATTACTATGAGGGCCATCCTTTTACATGGAATCTAGATTATGTTTTTTATTACAGGATAATGACCTGGCAGTGAAATTCTGGAAATCTAAATTATTATTCTCAATATTAGACAATAATATCCAAATTACGTTCCAGGTTGCGAAGTTTTATACAATTCACACTCTCATCTGCTGAATATAAAAGTGCTCATTTTGTGGAATCCTGACTAAAATTCTACATTAACTTTTAAAAACATCCTTATAATTAGATAGGCAAACCAAATAGATGTCTTTGGTTTTTTAAATTTGCAATTCTTACAAAATACATTTCTGAAGTCCTTTAATCATTCCCTTCATTCACCTTCCTCAAGTAATAAAATTTTACATGGTTTTCTTTTTTTTTTTGGCTGAGGAGCCTGGCTTTATTCTATTTTATTTATTTATTTATTTTATTATACTTTAAGTTCTAGGGTACATGTGCACAATATGCAGGTTTGTTACATATGTATACATGTGCCATGTTGGTGTGCTGCACCCATTAACTCGTCATTTACATTAGGTATATCTCCTAATGCTATCCCTCCCCCCAACCCCCACCCCACAACAGGCCCCGGTGTGTGATGTTCCCCTTCCTGTGTCCATGTGATCTCATTGTTCAATTCCCACCTATGAGTGAGAACATGCGGTGTTTGGTTTTTTGTCCTTGCGATCTAAATACGTTTCTCAAGCTTCTCACCTCTATGTCATACCCAGGCCAGCCTCACTTCGGTTTGTCTTCTCTTAATTATATACAGCAGAGACAGAGAATTACCATTTTAACTGTAAAGCAACTACAATGCCCTTGAATGCGCAGGCACTTTGGAGCCACTCTGACCTTGATTTGAAATGCAGCACTGCCACTGCTAGTCTGTAGAACCCCAGCAACCTTGACTTTGTCCTCGGTACAAGGGGAATGGTAATTCTGTGCTTGTTAGAGCTATTATGAGAATTAAATGAGACTGCTGGTAAAAGCCTCTTGAACAATGCCTAATGCCGAGTCTAACTATTATATTCCTTTTCCTCTCAAATTCATGTTAGGCCCATCTGAATCTTTGTGGCTCGGATGTAGACCACATTTTATCTTTCATTACTGTTTCATATAATACAGCCTTATATTTCTGTCTCCAATTCATTGTCCTTTTTTTTTTTTTTTTTTTAAGACAAGGTCTCACTCTGTCACCCAGGCTGGAGTGCAGTGGCATGATCACAGCTCACTGCAGCCTCAACCTTCCTGGGCTGAAGCAATCCTCCTGCCTCAGCCTCCCGAGTAGCTGGCACTACAGGCATGCACCACCACACCCAGCTAATTGTTTTTACACTTTTTGTAGAGATGGGGTTTCACTGTGTTGCCCAGGCTAGTCTTGAACTCTCGAGTTCAAGTGATCTGCCTGCCTCAGCCTCCCAGACTGCTGAGATTACAGGCATGAGCCATCACACCCAGCCCATTGTCTTTAGTAGTTTTACTCTGGGCACTATTAGGTAGGACGCTGTGAGACATGCTAGGTGATAGATAATACCTCTGTGTGTGCATGCGCACAGACACACACACACACACACACACACACACACTTGGCACTTACCTGGTTTAACTTACATTTAAGGTGATCATGTCTTGTTTTCAAAAGTACTCTTCCCTATTGTTTAATCACAATATATATGGAATTGTTTAAGTAAAGCAAATTTTAAGTAGTCAAGATAAACCAGAATATGAGGATTTGAATTAGGCTCTTCATTTCAAAAGCATATCCTTTGCTCAAATATTCTCCCCTTGATGCCTATTGGAATTTTTCTTGTAACTGTTTTAAGGCTTTTGAGACATTACTGTTTTCTTTCATAGAAGTGTTGAAATCCTTTCCTGTTAGTATGTCTGCTGCAAGTAGAATGGCATAACTTCAAAATATTATTTGTTCCAGAAACTAGCTTTGGTGGAAGATTCACTTCTAATAGTAATATTTCAACCTGTTAAGCAGAAAAAAAAAGTTCTCTTGGGTTTGTATGGTCCCTTTCTTCATTTTGCTATTGCAAACTTAGGAATTAATTAGCAGGCTTTTATGTTCTATACTGCTGCATCATGTTTCTTTCTGTTAATATGTTGTATTTTATTTCCAGAACACTGGAGTTCCTGATGAGACACTTGTCTCTTCTAGCTGACTATTGTTCCATCACAAATATGCATGCAAAAAATCTAGCAATTGTTTGGGCTCCAAACCTGTTAAGGTAATTTGCATTTCACTTATTAGTTTTAGTAGAACTAATCCTAAATAAAAGGCTGATTCATCAGTGTTCTTTAAGGAAACTTTTAAAAGATTAAACAAATCTGTTCTTTTTATTTGCGTCTCCCTAAAACAGGCAACTGGGCCTTAGCTAAGGGACAGTAAAAGTATGATTTCTTCCTCTGTTTGTCTGAGATTTACACGTTTAAAAAAAGAGGCCCTTGACGACTGCTATCTTTACAACTCTGTGATGAAAATGTTTACCTCACAGATCAAAACAGATAGAATCTGCCTGCTTCAGTGGAACAGCAGCTTTCATGGAAGTGAGGATTCAGTCTGTGGTTGTTGAGTTCATCCTGAATCACGTTGATGTGCTGTTCAGCGGCAGAATCAGCATGGCCATGCAAGAGGGGGCAGGTACGGCTCCGATGGCCCTTCCTACCAGGAGGGTGTGTCTCAGCTTCCAGAGGAGTAGCAAACCATGCATTTCTTATTGCAACAACAAAAATGTGTCACTGGTATAAGGCAGCTAATAATCTATGGCTGCTTACCAAAATGCACAATTTGACAGTTATTTTGTGTGTATATAGTGAATACTACATATGAGACCTATTGTGATCTAAGTTCATGACACATTAAAAAACTTGTCGTTCATTATTGATGTATATTAAAGTATAAAATGGAACAGAAGAAGAAAAATTGCTTCCAAAACTAAAAATATCTGAGTGATTGATCACCTTTCCTCATATCTTTTAAGAAAGGAAAACAGTTATTAAAGAGTTTTATATGTGTGTATGTGTGCCACTGATGTGTCCCCTTCAGTTTTTTATTTAATATAAAGCTTTTCTCATATCTTTTAAGAAAGGAAAACAGTTATTAAAGGGTTTTATATGTATGTATGTGTGCCACTGGTATGTCCCCTTCAGTTTTTCATTTAATATAAAGCACTATGGTTTTTGCTATTTAACATACTTGAAGAAAATTTGAAACAACAGATAGGTAGATAGATGGAGAGATAGATACTAACAAATTGAATACACTCACGTAGTTGACTCTCTTCATCAGCTTCCTTTTCTTTTTGAAGCTTCTCTATCAAGGCCCAAGTCCCTCCTGGTATCCTCTCCATCCACCAAACTGCTGACATTGGAAGAGGCCCAGGCACGAACACAAGCTCAGGTCAATTCTCCAATTGTGACAGAAAATAAATATATCGAAGTAGGAGAAGGACCTGCTGCACTTCAGGGGAAATTTCATACCATAATTGAGTTCCCACTTGAAAGGTAAAATTTGTTAAATCCTATTTTGGGATATGATTTTCATAGCTATGTCCTATTATTTTCTTTTAGTTTGCTTTTAATTTTGTATTTTAGTATTACTCTATTGAATTCTAGGCTAGTCCCAGAGAAACCTGTTTATTCGAATATGGATGATACTTACCGCTTCATGGGGAATGATGCAAATGATTCTTGCTTTACAATGTCATGTAATTTTATAAAAGAAGAACATCAGTGGTATAGGGAAAATTGTTTGGAAAAATAAGGATATACTGTCACTATATGGGTTGATTTTTCTCTCTGAACTATGTTGTTTATAAAGTTGTTTAGAAATAAGCTGTGTTGGAAGAGTTTGTTCAGAAAGTCAGGAATGGACAGTGACTTGTTTGACGTTGGTTTCACATTAAGGTTAGAAGAGATTAATAGTGTGGTCTCCCAGCCAACAGCATCAGCATCACCTGGTGATAATTGCTAGAAGTGCACATTGTGCAGTCGTCCAGTCACACCCCAGACCCGCTGAATCAGAAACCCTGGGCGTGGGACCCAGCAACTGGTCATTCATCTAACTTTCCAGGTGATTCTGATGTCTGCTAGGACTTGAGAACCACTGCAGCAGTTCACTCTTTCAATGTCCCTTCCAGCTCTGAAATTCTGTTACTCTAAAGAAATGATAATAACATGGTTTCTGTATCTTCTTTACTAGGTTATAGTAGGAAGACTAATGTATGTAAAAGTTATTTTTGATGTCTCTGCTACTCCTTTGGCTATTACACATGAATGTAAGGATTTTGATTCTCTGGATTGGGTAGTACTAATATAACTTTAGAATTTGTTCTTCCCATATTTTAGTATACTCCTCTAACTTCCTTTCACTTCCTGTGACTAAAAACATTCTATCAGCAAAAAGTTGGAACATACTCTTACTTTGTCATCCTGAGTTTGTCTTTAGCATCTTGATTTTATATTCTAGTTCCATAATTTACTCAAAAATTTATTTATGGAGTAGTAGTTAAGAGAGTAGATACTGGGATGTAGATTGGCCTGAGTTCCAATTCTGACTCCATCATTTAATAGTTTTATAATGTTAAAGAAGTTATTTGAACTTCTTAGTGTCATAATTTCCTTGGCTGCAAAATGAGAATAATAGTACTTACCTCATGTGGTTGTATCTGATTTAAAGGAGATATTACATATAAGGCAGGTAGCACAGTGCCTGGCATTCAGTATATGTTTGTTATTATTCTTAATCCTTGTCTTCTTTGTTTGCCTTTATTCTCTACTCACGCCTAAAATCATTTTCTTTAACTCTGTGTTATTTTTGGACACTTAATATTTCCTATTCCCAGATACGTCTTATTTTCACTTATTTTGCAGTTTGTGAGGTTGGATCCAAATATGAAGATATGTATAAAAATGATCTTTGTGAAAATATTTACTAGTACTAAAATCTGCATGTTTACTATCCATTTTCTGCTTTGGCTGCACTGTGTAGAGTGTGCTGTCTGGAAGGTGGATGTTTGCTTACTGTTTCACTTATGCCTCTCCAACCTGTTTGGTTCTTTCTGTCATGTGTTCATTTCTTTTCTGTAAGAAAAGACAGACCCATGGCTATCTTAATGTTGATTATTTTTTCTCTTTCATAGAAAGAGGCCTCAAAATAAGATGAAAAAGTCTCCTGTGGGTAGCTGGCGTTCCTTTTTCAACTTGGGGAAATCATCATCTGTTTCTAAACGAAAGCTGCAGCGGAATGAGAGTGAGCCTTCAGAGATGAAAGCCATGGCTCTGAAAGGTGAGTGCCTGGGAGATTCTCACTTCTGCTGCTGTCATGATGGTCTTCGGTTGTTCTGGGCACATTCTTCATGTATTGTTATGATCTGCTTCCATAACGTGTTCACAGTTGTGTCACACATACAGAGTGTCTTCTCTCACCGATTCTTTATTCCTAAATTGAAGAGTAACATAAATTATATATAAATATGTAGAAGTATACAATTTCTTTTCTTAAGGAAACTATATAGATTATATATAGTGTAAATGTGATAAAATTCACATATACCTTGTATATTGTTGTAAATAAATACTGCTATGGTATCTAAATTTATTGATCTGTATTTTTACAGATCTAAAAAATTTCAAAACTGTTTCAACATAACTTTCAAGTTTATAACTCTTTCAACTAAAGAAGGTATTTTTTATTAGATGTCTCATTAATAGAGTATCTTATTAGATCAAATAAATCTATTACTGTCGAAAAACTACTCTTTTAAAAATAGTTTAAAAGCCATATTCTATTGATATTAACAACTTCTGAATCTAGGAAGGATAGTAGTACTTCTTAGATAATGTTAGAAGTATAATGTTCAATTCATTTAATTCGTCATTCAGTTTGCAATCATGTAGAGCATGTGCTAGCTATTTTGATAGCAGGCTCTGCAGATAGAAAATTAGGGTAGTACCTCTGCCTTCCAAGTCAAATTGGGAAGTCATACGTGTGAGAAAGTAAATTTTAGTGCAGAATCATAGTTATTGAAATAGTGGTTTAGGCTAGGTACAGTGGCTTACACCTGTAATCCCAACACTTTGGGAGGCCAAGTCAGGAAGATCGCTTGAAGCCAGGAGTTCAAGACCAGCCTGGGCAACAAAGTGAGGCCCTGCATCTACAAAATAATAATAATAACAATAATAAAAAATTGCAAATAAGCAAGGCTTGGTGGCACATACCTCTAGGCTCAGCTATTCCGGAGGCTGAAGCAGGAGGATTACTTGAGCCCAGGAGGTTGAGGCTGCAGTGAGCTATGGTTGTGCCACTGCACTCCAGCCTCGATGACAAAGCAAGACATAGTCTCTTAAAAAATAAAAGAAATAGTTACATGAGACAGTTGTGGTAGGAATTGTCAACTCTTGTAGAGGAGGGACTAGTGGTTAGGAAATAACAACCTTTGATATGGGTTTTCAAGGAGAAGTAGGGATTCACCTAACTGACAGGAGACTAAGAATGGTATTTCAGGAGATGGGAGCAGAGTGAAAAGAAGCCAGCTGAGGGCTGAATGCTGGAGAGAAGCAATGTTTAAAGGTGGGAAAGGAAGAACTGTCATGAGAGGAGAGTAAGAAGAAATGATTACAAAGGTAGGCAGAGAAAAAAAGAGATGCATGCTATCCTCAGCAGGGGAGGAGGGGGTTAAAAAGAAAGTGTTCGTAGTGCTGCCAAGGGGTTAAAGAGGATGAAGATATTTAGCGAATAAGATTCACATATGTACGTAAAGTTACCTGTGTTAGTATCCCAGAGTTCCCGTAACAAAATTACCGCAAGTCAAGTGGTAAAAAACAACAGAATTTTTTTCCCTCATGGTTCTAGAAGCTCAAAGTCTGAAGTCAAGGTACCAGCAGGGCTGTGCTTGCTCCAGAGGCTCCAGGGAAAAATCCTTCCTTGCCTTTCCAAGCTCCTGGTGGCTCCTGGCATTCCTTGATGTGTGGCAGCATCCCTCCAATCTTTGCCTCCATCTCCACATGGCCATCTCTGTGTTTCCTTACAAGGACACCAGTCATTGGGTGTAGGGCCCACTCTAAATCCAGTATGATGTCATTCAAGATATCATATTGGTCTTTAGGAAATGTAAAAGAAAGAAGCATCTTAGTTAATCTCTCTGCTCAAATTCATAATCCTTTAGAAAAGAGATTTTTCACACGGGAAACCATTTGAGAACAGTATAACACATTATATAATAGAGTACTAAATTGCTGTCAAAATGTGCAGTATAACACATTATGTAATAGAGTACTAAATTGCTGTCAAAATGTACAGCTAATCACTCTCAAAAGTTTAAATGTATCAAGAAAAACACCGATCCCATTAACCACATATGTAACAAATAAGAAATCTTCACACTATTTGTTTTTTATTCTTCAGGTGGCAGGGCAGAAGGAACCCTCCGTTCAGCTAAAAGTGAGGAGTCTCTTACATCTCTCCATGCAGTTGATGGTAAGACTAAAAGCATCAGTCATTTTATTCTATAATATATTGCATAAAGGAATACTGCAATTGAGTATATTTTTATATATCTGTGCTTAATAAATAGGCTATTAACTCATTTCCTAGGAATACTAGTATCTATTTAGTATTATTCAGATTAAAATTCATTGATGCTTTCACATGGAAGCAGTCTTTAATCTTTTCATTTTTGGCATGACTGCTATTCAGTTTACATAAAAGTAGCCAAAATATTTCAAGTTAACTATTTATATTTATTAATATCTAGTGAAAACTTGTGTTATTACTGTTTCCTTTAGATTTTACAATGGGAGCATATGAGTTTTCCAAGATTTTCAATTAAACTAGTCAAGATAACCTACAAAACAATGCAGCAAGCTAGGTGGATACTAGTGTTAAGCAGAAGATATTTGTAAGGAATTAATTTTATGGGTGATCAATACATTTGTGAATATATATATATATATATATATATATATATATATATATATATATTAGACAGAGTCTCGCTTTGTTGCCCAGTTTGGAGTACAGTGGCGCAATCTTGGATCACTGCAACCTCTAACTCCCGGTTTAAGTGATTATCTTGCCTCAGCCTCCCAAATAGCTGGGACTACAGGCATGCGCCACCATGCCCGGGAGCATAATTTTATAAAGTGCATAATTAAGCAGTTTTTATATTTTTAGTAGATACGGGGTTTTGCCACTTAGGCCAGGCTAGTCTCGAACTCCTGACCTCAGGTGATCTGCCCACCTCAGCTTCCCAAAGTGCTGGGATCACAGGCATGAACCGCTGTGACCGGCCAATATATTTATATTTATTAAGATAGTTTCTGCCTCTTTAAATTACTTTTTAACTATGGCAATTAAAATAATCCTAATAGAATAGAGAGTTTCTTTTTTACCAGTTGGATATTTAGCAACATCGTAAAATTATGTAATACTCTCTGCCACTCTTGAAGACTGCTTGGGAAACTTAAAATCTATTCTTAAAGAAAAAAATGAAGTTCTTGTTTAGTATCTGAAAGGAATTTTTTACTAAATATACATAAATACTTTATGGGATTATGAAGATTTTTTAATTGAGAAGTTCAATTTATTTAGAAATTTGAATATTGTAAGGATGTTTCCCCACAAAAAAAAATCCATTTTGCTATTATAGATTCAAAATGCCACTCAAAGTGATTAATTCCACCTCATAAGTCATATGAGGCCAGTGATAAAATAAGACACAAAGAAATGAAAAACTTGCCCAAAGTCACACCAAGAATCAGTGTTGGATTAGTAATAGAATCCAAGCATTCTGAGTTCTTTTCCTCTCCAGAGCATGAAATACTGCATTCGCCCTCTGATTCTATCACGTGTTTGCTATTTAGCATTTGGTTTTGGAGTTCTGTTATCTCAAGTGTAAATGATCTGTGTGCACTGAAAGAATTTTCAGAAAGAAAATGAGAAGTAACACTTCCTTCACCTAGATAGTAAGTTACTGCTGTGCTGAGTAGGTGACTTACCACAGCATTCTGTATCTACGATGTTCTTACTTTGACATTGTTATTCATTTTTTCCAGGTGATTCTAAGCTCTTCCGACCCAGAAGACCCAGATCTTCCAGTGATGCACTGTCTGCCTCTTTTAATGGAGAAATGCTGGGGAACCGCTGTAACTCCTATGATAATCTGCCTCACGACAATGAGAGTGAGGAGGAAGGAGGGCTGCTTCATATCCCAGCCCTTATGTCTCCTCATTCAGCTGAGGATGTTGACTTGAGCCCACCAGACATAGGAGTAGCCAGCCTGGATTTTGATCCAATGTCATTTCAATGTAGTCCTCCTAAGGCCGAATCAGAATGTCTGGAGAGTGGTGCTTCCTTTTTAGATTCACCGGGATACTCCAAGGATAAACCAAGTGCCAATAAAAAGGATGCAGAAACAGGTGGTAGCCAATGTCAGACTCCAGGAAGCACAGCAAGCTCTGAACCTGTCTCTCCTCTTCAGGAGAAACTGAGTCCATTCTTTACCCTGGACTTGAGCCCAACTGAAGAGAAATCATCTAAGCCATCCTCCTTTACTGAAAAGGTCGTCTATGCTTTCTCTCCGAAGATAGGACGGAAATTAAGCAAATCACCTTCTATGAGCATATCTGAGCCAATTTCAGTGACCCTACCACCACGGGTGTCAGAAGTCATTGGTACAGTCTCAAATACCACAGCTCAGAATGCATCATCTTCAACCTGGGACAAATGCGTTGAAGAAAGGGATGCCACAAATAGATCCCCCACCCAGATAGTAAAGATGAAAACAAATGAGACAGTTGCCCAAGAAGCATATGAATCTGAAGTCCAGCCCCTGGACCAGGTGGCTGCTGAAGAAGTAGAATTGCCAGGGAAAGAGGATCAGTCTGTCTCAAGCAGTCAGAGTAAGGCTGTAGCTTCTGGACAGACTCAGACAGGTACCGTTTGTTTTCCTCCATTCTTTCTTTAAGTTAAGAGGGATCTTCAATCCTGTGTGCCATCTGTGCCTTTTAAGAGAGAAATTTGTCCACAGCTAGCCTTTAATCAAAGAGAATGCTTTTCTGGGTGGTGCTGATGGCTCAGAGCCCTAAATTAAAAGCAGTCAAACAAAACTCCCCAAAAGGGCCAATGGTCCTGCTTCAAATCTTCACAAAAGTCCCCTTATCTCTTTGGACGGTGAGAATTCTTGGATAATTTTTGCACAACTGCGTAGCTCTTGATTGTGTTTTTCTCTTCTAATAAAATATCTTTATTGTAGCCTTCCAAGTTAACAAGCCAGCTACACCATCAAATGTAAAAACTGTTCATAATAACAGTCTACAAGCACTTGAAGCTTGTTTTCTAAGCAATCTTTTCTGAGCCAGGTGAGGGACATGCTTTTTTTTTCCCCCCATCTCTGTAACAATTCAAGAAGAGATTGCAGTCTTTATACACTGTTTGTTTTAGTTTTCCTTCTGAACCAGATGTGTTTTCAACAGCATTTGCATGTGGGATAGAAGATCATGGATTGCCATTTTGAAATATGGAAGGCACCTATTTTTTAATGATCACATGGGGAGTGTTTGGCTTTCCATTTAGGATAACGTAAGCTACCTTTTCACTCTCATTTTTTTTCCCAATTTCCCACTAGGAGCAGTTACCCATGACCCCCCTCAGGATTCCGTTCCTGTCAGTTCAGTCTCTCTTATCCCACCACCACCGCCTCCGAAAAATGTTGCCCGAATGTTGGCGCTAGCATTAGCTGAGTCCGCACAGCAAGCCTCAACTCAGTCATTGAAGAGACCAGGGACCTCTCAGGCTGGGTATACAAATTATGGAGACATAGCGGTGGCTACAACTGAAGATAATCTGTCCAGTTCTTACTCTGCAGTTGCTCTAGATAATGCCTATTTCCAAACCGATCGACCAGCAGAGCAGTTCCACCTCCAGAATAATGCACCAGGAAACTGTGACCATCCTCTACCAGAGACAACAGCTACTGGGGATCCTACCCATTCCAACACAACTGAATCTGGGGAGCAACATCACCAAGTAGACTTAACAGGGAATCAGCCACATCAAGCATATTTATCTGGGGACCCAGAAAAGGCCAGAATTACTTCAGTTCCCTTAGACTCGGAGAAGTCTGATGATCATGTAAGTTTCCCTGAAGACCAGTCTGGGAAGAACAGTATGCCAACTGTCTCCTTCTTGGGTCAGGACCAGTCTCCACCCCGTTTCTACAGTGGAGATCAGCCTCCTTCTTATCTTGGTGCAAGTGTGGATAAACTCCATCACCCTTTAGAATTTGCAGACAAATCTCCCACACCTCCTAATTTACCTAGGGATAAAATCTTCCTTCCTTCTGGGTCCCTTGCAGACAAATCACCCACACCTCCTAATTTACCTAGCGATAAAATCTACCCTCCTTCTGGGTCCCCCGAAGAGAATACCAGCACAGCCACCATGACTTACATGACAACTACTCCAGCAACAGCCCAAATGAGCACCAAGGAAGCCAGCTGGGATGTGGCTGAACAACCCACCACTGCTGATTTTGCTGCTGCCACACTTCAGCGCACGCACAGAACTAATCGTCCCCTTCCCCCTCCGCCTTCCCAGAGATCTGCAGAGCAGCCACCAGTTGTGGGGCAGGTACAAGCAGCAACCAATATAGGATTAAATAATTCCCACAAGGTAAGAAGGGGAAGATATCAGTGAGATGAAATATACTATTACCAAAGGTATGTCACTTTTCAGCAGGGTGTGTTGTTATCTTTGAGTCAGACACAACAATTACTTTTAAGCCCTGTGGCTGGTTTCCATGAGATAGTTCCCGTTTGAGGTTGGAGTCTGCCATTACCTTGATGCTGGCTTTTCCCCAGGAAAGGAGTAGCTCCTAGATGACTATAGCTTAACTGTACCTGCTCCCTTTTCTTCCTAAAGTGTCTTGGTAGTTTATTCCAGTAACACAAAGAGATCAGGATCAAATGAGACAAAGTGGGCTTTACGGTTGTGGGTTGCTTTTTCTTATTTTTTTCCAACTCCATCACTGACTCATTGTGACTTTGGGCAAGTCATTTACCTACCCTCTGCCAATTATTCACAGTTACACAATGAAAATACTTCATTCTCAAAACATTCGTACGACTGTCTGCCTTGCAGACTTTTTGGAAGTATAAGAGATGATAGTGCCTTGGGATTTTTTGTTACTTTCCTAGCATTCACCAGCAGTTTGTCCCATAGTCAGGTGCCTGTTTCAATGAGAGAATGTAGTATGCAGAATGCTAAGGTTTCTTCCTGAATTTCCTCATATTTTAAGAAAGTGCCACAGGTTGTTTTTCTTCTATATGGTCACCTTGAACTATTAATAGGACTTAAGATTTTAGACCTTAGTGGAGGATGCTGTGTTTACTGCTTCTCAAGGATAGCATGTTTTCAGTATGAGGATGATCTTTGGCCAGACTAAGGTGGAATCAAAGGTAGGAGAGAGGCAGTAGCTTCTGATTTGAATATTGCCTTTCCCTATGTTTGAAGCCCTAAAACTGCTAACTGTGTACAACTGTGAATTTCGAAAGTCTCCCCAGATGATAGAATTAACTCCTAATTTAACAAGATGTCCTTTGTGTTGAGACTGAGCTAGACTAATAGACTGGGTATGTATTTTTAAGCTCTACAGTATTACTTGACTAAACCTCTCTTTTGGTTTGTATATTAAAATTATGCCATAGGCAACCTCATCTCGCATTTAAAACCTCTCATAAATTAGAACACTTTGAATGGTTCTCCAAAGATAATACTGGGTGTTGTACAAAATAGCAGCACAAGCCTTCTTTTCCTAGAAATGGGTACAGATTCATTGCAACCACATGGCTTGGGAAAGTTCAAGCTGCTACCCAACCAGCCTTCTTTTCCTAGAAATGGGTACAGATTCATTGCAACCACATGGCTTGGGAAAGTTCAAGCTGCTACCCAACCAGCCTTAATTTGTGAGTTACAAATTTAATAGTACTTGATTCATAGAGGGAACAAAAAATAGACCCATAGTATTATCATCTTTCAATAGGTTCACGGAGTAGTTCCAGTTCCAGAGAGGCCACCTGAACCTCGAGCCATGGATGACCCTGCGTCTGCCTTCATCAGTGACGGTGGTGCTGCTGCTGCTCAGTGTCCCATGGCTACAGCTGTCCAGCCAGGCCTGCCTGAGAAAGTGCGGGACGGTGCCCGGGTCCCGCTGCTGCACCTGCGCGCCGAGTCTGTCCCTGCGCATCCCTGTGGCTTTCCTGCACCACTGCCCCCCACCAGGATGATGGAGAGTAAGATGGTTGCTGCCATACACTCCAGCAGTGCAGATGCCACCAGCAGTTCAAATTATCATTCCTTTGTCACTGCTTCATCCGCCTCTGTGGACGATGCATTGCCTTTACCACTTCCTGTCCCACAACCTAAGCATGCTTCTCAGAAAACAGTTTACTCCTCCTTTGCTAGGCCCGATGTCACCACTGAACCCTTTGGTCCAGAAAACTGTTTGCATTTCAATATGACTCCAAACTGCCAGTACCGTCCCCAGAGTGTACCTCCCCATCACAATAAATTGGAGCAGCACCAAGTGTATGGTGCCAGGTCAGAGCCACCAGCCTCCATGGGTCTTCGTTATAACACATATGTGGCCCCAGGAAGAAACGCATCTGGACACCACTCCAAGCCATGCAGCCGGGTCGAGTATGTGTCTTCTTTGAGCTCCTCTGTCAGGAATACCTGTTACCCCGAAGACATTCCACCGTACCCTACCATCCGGAGAGTGCAGTCTCTCCATGCTCCGCCGTCTTCCATGATTCGCTCTGTTCCCATTTCACGGACAGAAGTTCCCCCAGATGATGAGCCAGCCTACTGCCCAAGACCCCTGTACCAATATAAGCCATATCAGTCCTCCCAGGCCCGCTCAGATTATCATGTCACTCAGCTTCAGCCTTACTTTGAGAATGGCCGGGTCCACTACAGGTATAGCCCATATTCCAGTTCTTCTAGTTCCTATTACAGTCCAGATGGGGCCCTGTGTGATGTGGATGCCTATGGCACAGTTCAGTTGAGACCCCTTCACCGCCTTCCCAATCGAGACTTTGCTTTCTACAATCCTAGGCTGCAAGGAAAGAGCTTGTACAGTTATGCTGGTTTGGCTCCACGTCCCCGGGCCAACGTGACTGGCTATTTCTCTCCCAACGACCATAATGTAGTCAGCATGCCTCCGGCTGCTGATGTAAAGCACACCTACACCTCATGGGATCTTGAGGACATGGAAAAATACCGCATGCAGTCCATCCGGAGAGAGAGCCGTGCTCGGCAGAAGGTGAAAGGGCCTGTCATGTCCCAATATGATAACATGACCCCGGCGGTGCAGGACGACTTGGGTGGGATCTATGTCATCCATCTGCGTAGTAAATCAGATCCTGGGAAAACTGGACTTCTCTCAGTGGCAGAAGGAAAGGAGAGCCGCCATGCAGCCAAGGCCATCAGTCCCGAGGGAGAGGACCGCTTCTATAGGAGGCATCCCGAGGCAGAGATGGACAGAGCCCACCATCACGGAGGCCATGGTAGCACGCAGCCGGAGAAGCCATCCCTGCCTCAGAAGCAGAGCAGCCTGAGGAGCAGGAAGCTTCCTGACATGGGCTGCAGTCTCCCTGAGCACAGGGCACACCAAGAAGCAAGCCATAGGCAGTTCTGTGAGTCAAAGAATGGGCCCCCTTATCCCCAGGGAGCTGGCCAGTTAGATTATGGGTCCAAAGGGATTCCAGACACTTCTGAGCCAGTCAGCTACCACAACTCTGGAGTAAAATATGCTGCATCCGGGCAAGAATCTTTAAGACTGAACCACAAAGAGGTAAGGCTCTCCAAAGAGATGGAGCGACCCTGGGTTAGGCAGCCTTCTGCCCCAGAGAAACACTCCAGAGACTGCTACAAGGAGGAAGAACACCTCACTCAGTCAATCGTCCCACCCCCTAAACCAGAGAGGAGTCATAGCCTCAAACTCCATCATACCCAGAACGTGGAGAGGGACCCCAGTGTGCTGTACCAGTACCAACCACACGGCAAGCGCCAGAGCAGTGTGACTGTTGTGTCCCAGTATGATAACCTGGAAGATTACCACTCCCTGCCTCAGCACCAGCGAGGAGTCTTTGGAGGGGGCGGCATGGGGACGTACGTGCCCCCTGGCTTTCCCCATCCACAGAGCAGGACCTATGCTACAGCGTTGGGTCAAGGGGCCTTCCTGCCTGCAGAGTTGTCCTTGCAGCATCCTGAAACACAGATCCATGCAGAATGAGCCCTGCGAGCAATAGAGTTGAAGCAGCCTCTGCTGGACAGTGGACTGTTCTATTTTTTTCAATAACCAAAAAGATTAAACAAAAAATACTATAAAACCCCTGACCACATTTAAAAAAAGATAATAAAAGTAAACAAATCAGCATCTTTTTCCCCTTCCCTGCTTCATTACCCCCTCTTCCATCTATAGACTTTGTCATTTTTGTCTTTAGAAAAGATCTGAAGGATGGTAAAGCCCCGTGCTGAAACCCAGTAGAGAAACCTGTCTCAGGACACACTTGCCATCTAGGGCTAGCTTGAAAGAGCCTGAGGACTGCCTTTAACTGAATTTGAATTCAGCATTGTCCTTTCTTCTTAGTATTTGCTGCATAATTGAGAGCAGTTCACATCGATTTCCTGGTAGGCGTCTGCATTCCCTGTTGTGTTCCTGCTTCTCCTTCAGTAGCTGCACAACTTGCGCAGATCGACACACTGTTGTCACTTCATTCTCCCCGTCTGAGAAGGATCTTGTGTTCAGTTAGAGTCGTGGAAAAATCCCTGATCCTTCAAGGTCAGTCAGACAGTTGGCAACATTATAATTAAAAATAAGAAATTAAGACTTTAAATTAAACATTTGGTAGAGTCATCATAAAACACCAGACCACTTAGACTCAGGCTGAACCATACTCTTTCTATTCTTATTTTTCATCCTTGTTCCTCACGGTTCAGTGAACAGGCTCATATCATGACAGGAGGGACTTTTAAAAGTTAGTACTTAAGGAAACTTCTTTAGGTGGAAGAAAGTAAAGTTCTTATTGTCAGTGAACTTTATTAGCACCAGAAATCTCTATTGATGCTTTTAATGCATTGCCTGCCTTCAGGTTTTCTTCTTACCCCACCCCTCAATAAGATTTGGTGAATTGTAATTCTAGTAAAACATGTCATACCATTGGTTTTCCTAAATTATCAACTTTCTTTCATTAAAAAAAAAAAAAAAGCCCAGCATGGTTTGACTGGATAGACACACATAATTTATTATGAATATAAATTTCCATGTTTGTTTCTGTTCCTAAACCAGAGTACGGGGTCCCTGGGAATTTAAGTAGCTACGCATTATCTATTATTAGACTGCAAGTTCCTGCAATAACTGCTTAGTTCACAGCCCCATTTCACCAGTGGAGTTCTGGGCAGTTATTGCTGTCCTAAGGCATTACTGTCGTTTGCTTACTCTATACTTGTGTGGTCACAGTCTTCTTGTAATTGCCATCTACACCAGCATTTCAGGTATAGCTCTTTATAACTCTGGAGACATGTAAAACATGTTTAACACCCACGACTTTTGAAAGTTGCATTCCTTATTAGAGTAGGAACTCTCTAGCCCAACTCCATTCTATGTTCTCAGCTCCCTCCACCCCCCAAAATACATCAGACTAGCAAGGCAGTCCTATGTTTACAAAACGAGTTTAGATTGTCATTTCATTCCATAACTCTTAATAATACTCAAGTTTTATACATTCACGTATTTTAAATGCTCGGTCTGTAGAAGACACTAGGAGAATTGCATTCCAATTACTGGATGGTTGCTGCTCTGGCTATTTAGAACTTGAAATTAATTTTTATTTAGAGCAAAGGAGGAAATCTTTTAAGAGGCTAAAATCATGCTGCTATTATTGCTGTGAAATTGTATAAAGATTAGGATTCATGCCAGTTTTTATTTTAAAAAATAATGTGCATTTTAAGGGTTTATATTTAGAAAAAAATAAAATGTTTCAAGAACAACACATTGATATGTGGAAATATTCTATAAGGTTTTCTTTTGTTCCCTTAGAATTCATTGGAGGGATGCAGTAAAAACTGTAGTAGAAACCTTGAAACACCCATATGTGAAAAGGTCTGTGGAAATTGAGGCCTCTACATTAAAAGTGCAGAACCAACTGTTTTACAGTCAAAGTGCTAGGAAACCTGATAGGATACTTCCCTTTGGCACAAAAACACCCTGGGTGCTACATACAGGAGTTTGACCTTTGGTGAATATGTGGCACTAATTTTTTTTACCTTAATCATATTTTTGTCAAGTAGGCAACCCATTGCCCCTTGGAGACCACACCAGCCCTGTAAGTTGTCACCAGCAGCATGGAGATTAGGAAGAGGGGCTGCTGTGACCAGGAGATACACACGGCTTTAAGTAACTGAGAGCCTAAAGAAAGTAACCCAGGGAGTCCGGTCCAGTTTTAATATTTGTGGATTTGTTGTCACACACATTGTTTAGTCCTGAAACAAAAACCTATTTTATAAATAGTAGGGTTAATTCCTCGAAACAATTTCTTTATTAATAAATGTCCTGTGGGTTTAGAAATATCAGGTAAATATTTGAATACAGAATGATGATTGCAATTACTGTTACAAGCGTGAAACACAAACTTTAGATCAAATCTAGAGTTGCTTCATTTAATGCATGCTAGCAACAGCCTTAACTTTGGATTCAGTTATTTGAAACACTTTTCCGGCATCTTTCCCTTTCTAATGTTGTGGGGTGGAAACCGGATGGCAAATCACTGTGAGCCGGATACCTCAGCACAGTCCACCTTGTGTGTGACTTCACAAATGGGGTAACTGAATGTTATTACTTTCAAATTTTGACATGGAGCATTATGATCAAGGAAATGGAGCTGCCTTATACATTAAACCCGTGATTTAATCCTGTTGACATTTTCATAGCCATGCCTCCAGATTTTATCTTTTTGGCAAAATTCTGATTCCACAGTTTGGTCTGATTGAAATAAATATTCCCTGGACGTCTGGCTAAAAATTTTGCTAACAATCCCAGAGGTGCCATTTTCTTATTAATAAATTTCATTGGAGCCTTATTTCTTACTATATTCAATTTCCTTTCAAACATGCAAGTCCCTGGGATGGTCCCACGACTAGGGCCTGCACATTTCTTACAATGGCAAAGCATTTTTTAAAATTTAGGGTCAGGTTGAAAAATTCTAGGACTAATTCTGTAGAGAGGAGGGACTGTTAACTAACGTGAGTGGGGACAGAGGAGTAGGTTACCACATTTGGAGCAGTAATAGATGCAAACGATGTAAATTTGAAATTTGCCCCTTTAGTTAAAGAAGGAGCCTGCAAAGTCCATTTCTCTGTTTTCAGCCCTGTCAGTCACCCATTTAGGATGTTGGCAAAGTACTGCTTGAGCAGAATGTGTAAGAAAGTAATAATGAAAGCAAAAGTATGTCAGAGAGTTACTTCTTCCACATGGTTAGAGGCATGTGATTTTCAGCACTGTGTGTTACAGAAATGTCAGGAATGGTGTATTATAACGTGTGCAAGATAATGTCAGTGTGCACAGAGGGTCTTTTTTCCTTATCTGATTAGTACTGTTAATGTTCAAAGAATAAAAATGGTTTTACAGTTTAGATTCTGAGATAGCAAAACCTGATTTTTCAACCATGACCTGCATGAGAGAAGCATCCTAGGAAGTCTTAGATCATACTTTTGAGTTTTTAATTTTAATTTATATAGTGTTTTTTTATGTCTTAATATTTTTGTGAACTGGTGTAAATTGTTAATGCATATAAGCTTGTGTATTTTTGTAAATAGTTTTGTGATTTATTTCTTGCCCCATATGTAAATATTTAGAGTCTCATTTCTTGCAAACTTATTTGAAGCTGAGTTGTGGGTTTGGGTTTTGTTTGTTTCTTTGGTTGCAGGGTGGGGTGGGGGGTGGCAGGGGAGGGAGGAAGGGATTTTTGTACCTGGAGATGGAGATATCTTGTGGTTTAAAGCAAATGTCCCACTGAAAGTGATTCAAATATCAACAGAATTATTTCAGGTTAAAACAGACTGCTTTGTGTATGTGTTTCCTTTTTGACCTAATATGAATTATAATGAGATAGTGGGGGTGATTGATTTGGGGAATTAGGACCAAAGGACACATGTTTTCATGACACATCCTGTTATGCCCAGGGGTACGCTATTTGAGGAAAGGGGTTAAGTGTCTCCTGTCGTTATCTATTTACCACCTTTTGCTGCCTGGCCAAATTTCCCCCAGGTCAAACACTGTTCCCTGTAGAGCGGTGGAGGCCTCTTGATCCATCCTGGAGAGTCTGGGCTGACTTGCTGCTTCCTGCTCCTGAAGGAGTCCACACTCCGCTCTTGGAGCCTGGTTCCCGAGTGTGCACTTCTCAGGAAACTGAATCACCTTATCTCAGGATCCTTCAAAGGGGATTCTGAATAAAACCATATCTTCACAGATTCCCAGGAAACATCTTGGACATCCTGTTTTCTCTCTCTTAAGGGTGAAATGACCATAAAAGAATCATGCCCCAGATGAGGCCACCTGTGGTGAGCTGGCTCGCAGCAAGCCCAGATCAAGTGTCAGTGAGACAGTGACTCTAGGTGTGAAGCAAGTACTGCAAGTGGTCCAGCTGCCCAGCAGGGCTCCAGAGTTTCTTCTGCTGCCACAGTTCTCAAAATAAATACTTCAGTATCAACCAGGACTTAAAGGTGAGGCGGGGAGGACCCTCAATATTCAGCTGTTGAATATTGGTTTTCCTATTGAGAGTCAAGTTGCAAATCATTCTTCATTTTGAGGTGTTAGGGCCCTATTTTTTTTCTTGCCAGCAATAGGAAAAGTTGCCTGTTTATTCCAGATGGCCCTAGTAAGCCAACCGTCTTTTCTGTGCCTGCATACCACACTCCAGACCTCAGCAAAGATACAGCATCTGCTTTAGTAAGCGTCCTCAGACCTGAATAAGTGTTCCCATGGAAACTGCTCAGATGGGATGAAAGAAAAGATACAGCCGCAGCTCCACTGGGTCTTCTCAGTTTTCAGGACTCTGCTTTCCATGCCAACTATTTCATCACCAAACTTATGTTATACTGACAAAAATATGGTACCTACCTCTTAAAATGTGTATCACTGAGGAATCAGTAACACATACATTCTTGGTGGTTGAGATTTTAGTCATTTGTGGTTGTACAGGAAGAGGCACATTTTAAAGTAACACTGACTCCCCATCCAGTAAAACCTTGGGCATCTGGAAACACCAGAAATAAGACATTTTAGTTGGTCATGTTTTTCATACAGTTGGCGGTGTACCTCTGAAAAAGTATAAGGTGTAATTTTATTTTAGACCCTTGAATCAAAATACTTCCAGAATGTATTTCCAACCACAAATTTTGTGGCCAGTGTAGTTTCATCACTTGTATCAATAGATTACTGCACCATGCATAACTTAGGGATATCCTCGGGGGCACACTGAGATAAAAGATTTGCGTTTATACCAAGTGGTTTAACACCAGTTCTTTTTATGTTTTTGTACCCCTTTTTTTCAGTTTCGTATGTCTTTGCTGCTGTCACTTTGTGTTACTGTCTAGGAACTACCTATAAACCCTCCTCTTCCTTTTTCTCTTTGTAATTCTAATCTGGGGAGCAAAAGTAGTTCTGAACTGGAGTCCTGAAAGGTTATCCTGAATCGTGTGGACTTTGTATTGTCTATTTTTTGTTACTCTGAGGCTCTTGTTTTCTCCTAGCAAAGGGCTTGGATAGCTGAGTCTCAGGAAGGAGATGTTAGTGTATAAGATGCTCAGAAGGGAGAATGAAACCAAAGCTGTAAGAGTTCACCCTTCATTTGACAGTCTGTGAGAAAGCGATGTGATTAGACGCAGTGGCATTTCTCCTGTTAATAACTGCAGAGTGTTTCTCCCCATAGGAGAATGCTAGGCTAGAAGACAGTTTGAGCATCCACAATTAAGAAACCAGAATATCATGTAGACAGCTTCAGCTGTCACTGAGTCATTTGCAATTCGTGTTCTTAATTCTCTAAAAAATTTTTGAAAAGCATCCTAGATTTCTCAGCCACTAGTTATGTTTTAAACTCGGCAAGTATTTCTCAAACTTCAGAATCCATTTAGAACACCTGGAGAGCTAGTTAAGATTCTTGAGCAACCACCAGATGGTCTGATCCAGTGCGACTGGGATTGGACTTAGAATCTAGTTTTGGTGTCCACTCCATGTAATCCTGGTGCAGATGGCTGAGAAATACAGATCTAGGCAGCACATTTAATATGCTTGCAGAGGGAGCCGTCTCTTGTTCATTGAGGTTACCACCTTTTCCCATTCACACTTTGGTTCCCCTTCACTTTGGTGATACGGTAACAGAAATGTATCCTTAATTTCTCTCTCCCCTTGGTATAAATATTAAGCCCCAGACTCAATAACAATGGCATGCAAAAATTAGAACTAATTGAACTGAACAAACTATAGAAAATGCAGCATTCTTTAAAAAGGAGATAAAATACTGCTGGCTGAATACTCTAATGCCTCCTATTATATGCTTATATAATATTAAGACGACCTGAGACATTTGGTCTGGTTAGGGAAGTGTAGCTAATTCACATTTGCTTTTTGACAGCTAACTTTTTCAAATACTGCACTCTGGCTGGGTGTGATGGCTCATGCCTGTAATCCCAGCACTTTGGGAGGCCAAGGTGGGCGGATCACCTGAGGTCAGGAGTTCGAGACCACCCTGGCCAACATGGTGAAACCCTGTCTCTGCTAAAAATACAAAAACTAGCTGGGTGTGGTGGCACACCTGTACTCCCAGCTACTTGGGAGGCTGAGGCAGGAGAGTTGCTTGAACCCAGGAGGCAGAGGTTGCAGTGAGCTGAGTTCGTGCCACTGCACTTCAGCCTGGGCAACAGAGGGAAACTGTCTCAAAAACAACAACAAACAAAAAAATCAAATACTGCACTCATGGAAAACAAATAGCTAGGACCAAGTGATGTTCCTTCTTTTCTCATCAAAACTTTTACAAGAACTATTGTCACATAATTAACTTAAGTTTTTTCATATTTTATCAATTCTGGGCAATGGTATAGCAATGTTTTTAACAGCAGTAACAAACTATGCTTACTATAGTGCCAGTTGTTGTGAGCCTTTTGCATCTGTTAACTCATTTATTTCTCATAACCCATCAGTTTGTAGATGAAACCAAGGCTCAACCAAAGGTTCAACACTCTGCCCAGTGGCATACAGTGAGTAATCCATGTGGAGCTGAAAGTCAAACCTGCACACACTGACTCAAAGCAGACTTGAGAGTTGGCTGGTTGAATCTGGACTGCTACTAACTCTAAAACCTCTACTGACCCACTAAACCCTCTAAAATTATTTCTAAAACTCTGATGAAGCCATGACTTCCTGATCTCTAAAGTGGGAATAATAGTACCTATGAAGGGTTGCCGTGAGGATTCAATTAGATAGTAGGTGTTTGTACAGGGCTCAGCAGGAGAGCAAGTGCCAAATAAAAGTTACCCAGAACTTTTACTTGGAAATAGTACAAGACCATGCAGCAATAGAAGGGAAGAGGGCTATATTGTGCTTGTATCATTAAGTATTTAACCACTTTCTATTGTATCATTAAGAATTTATTAAGGGTCAACCCTTCTGAAAAAATAAACGGAAAGTTCTTCCATGGTTCGATCTCGCAGGAAGAGAGCCCTGGCAGTTAAAATGGGACTTCACAGGGAATCCTATAGCGTGACGTAGTAGTGGAGAAGGTCCTTGCTTACCATGAAGTCCGAATAACAACCAAAAAATCTTGTGTAATTATTCAGTGGAAACCATTATCCAGATAGCACCGATTATGACGACTGAACTGTGTCTACATTTCAGAACAATGTCTAGTGCTAGGTTATCTATTGCATCTGCCAACTTTCCAGTTCAGGGAAGTGGTCCAGGAACCTCTGTGAGCTTCACCTTCTCTTCTAGTGGGTGGTACCTTCTGCAGGTGTCGCTTTCTTGTATTGCCCTAGTTACTCACAGGCTCATTCAATACACGAGATGGCAGGAGTAGAAGCAACATGGTGAATTTCTGCAAAAGAAGTAATGGGGGAAAGCAGGCCTGGTATTCTACAAAACAGTTGCTAAAGAGAGAGGGATTTGACTGGCTCTCCATTTCTGGATAGTAAAACTTGGTAAATAATGAAGTTTTGTTTTGTTTTTTTGAGACAAAGTCTTGCTCTGTCACCCAGGGTGGAGTGCAGTGGCACTATCTTGTCTCATTGCAACCTCTGCCTTCCAGGTTCAAGTGATTCTCCTGCCTCAGCATCCTAAGTAGCTGGGACTACAGATGTGCACCACCACGCCCGGCTAACTTCTGTATTTTTAGTAGAGATGGGGTTTTGCCATGTTGGCCAGGCTGTTCTTGAACTCCTGACTTCAAGTGATCTGCCTGCCTCGGCCTCCCAAAGTGCTGGAATTACAGGTATGAGCCACTGGCTCTGGCCTCATTATTCTTAAACACATATATATTTTCCTGGTTCAAGATCAGTTAAAGCAAAATGCATTTCCAGAGAAAAGAGCATAGCAATTGCACTGATAGTAGCTAATATCATTAAAAATTTATTGATCAATTATCATGTACCAGGCTATCCTAAGTATTTTGCATATGTTAATATTAACTCATTCTTCCTAACAATTACGTGAGGTAACATTTTTTCTTTTATTGCCACTTTACAGGTAAATCAAAGCCTAGAAAGTTTTAAGTAATGTGCCTGAGTTTATATCTCTGAGGTTAAGTGGGGTGCAGGCCCAAGCTCTATGACCCCAGAGCCTGCAGTTCTTACCACTGTTAGACTGCATGCCCACTGTGTATCCTCAAAGATCATGAATCCCTAACGTAGTTGTGCCTGCGAGGCTAGGGCACTGTGTTGTTGTTGATTTGCAGGGAACACAACTCCTCACATTAGTCAGGTTAGGCTAGGGTTATGCTGTAGTAACACAACCAAAATCTCAATGCCTTAGACATGAAAAGAGGTGTTTTTCCTGCTCAAGGCAAGCCTGCTGCAGGTCCAGGCAACTGTCCTGGGTAACAGTCCTCTGAGCAGCCATTGGCATCCCTTACCCCCATCACCTAAGACTGAATTCCTAGGATGGTGAGGCAAGGGAGGAGAACACTGGAGGAGCTTGCATGGATAGTTAAAATGTGGTCCAGAAGTCACACATGTTGTTCCTGCTCACAACTCATCAGATAGAATGAGTCTGAAGGCCATGCCAGTACAAGCAAGGTGCGAGTTAAAGGCAGTAGACCCCCTGTCTGGAAGGAGAGCAGAGCTGGGAGCAGTGCACAGCATGGACATCTACCTCCCACTCCACTCTCGACTCAGGTTCTCCCATGACATCTGTCACTGACAAGGGCAGCAGCATGCGGAAGAAGAGTGCTCTAGCTTCCTGAAGCAGAGAGCGACAATTATAGCCCCCAAGACAAGCTCAAGGACTGGCAGTTTATAGGGCAAAGGAAATTGAGGGGCAGCATAGGTTGCCAGATGAGGTGTCACTCTTGAGACCTCATAATGGTAGCAGAAGGTTGGTCCTGCATCCACAAGCTTCTAACCATATATTGGAGAAGAAGAAGCTTCTGGAAATAAAGAGAGGGTGTGTCTTGTTCCAGCTGCAGAGATATGGAAGATATGCAAAGGGGCAGGGGGGCTCCATGAATGCTGCTGAAAGTCAAGTACAGCCACCCTCCCTCTGCCTTGTCACTGCCGCCTCATCAGCCTCCTTGTCCTCCCATAAACATGCCAAGTCCACTTCCACCTCAGCCTTCGTGCTGACTGACACTCCTCCCCCTGGGGTGCATAGGTCCCAGGTATCTATGTGGTTCGCTCCCACACTTCAAGTCTTTGCTCAAACACCACCCCCTTAGAGAAGACTTTCCTTGACCATCCTATCTCATGTAGCATGTCACTACTCTTATCCCATTACTTGCTTTATGTTATTTATTTTTTATCTATAGTTTCTCTGGAATGTGAACTCCAAGAGGACAAGAGCTTTGTCTTGCTCATTTAAATCCTAGTGCCTGAAATAACACTATAGCATAATATGTGCACCAACCTTTCCTGAAGGAGTGAGCTGATGGGTCCCTAGTATCCATGTGCAGGTGTGACTTTCAGCTCCACATGGATTACTCACTGTATGCCACTGGGCAGAGCGTTTAACCTTTGTATGCCTTGGTTTCATCTACAAACTGATGGGTCGTGAGAAATAAATGAGTTAACAGATGCAAAAACTCACAACAACTGGCACTATAGTAAGCATAGTTCATTACTGCTGTTAAAAACATTGCTATACCGTTGCCGAGAATAAGACACGAAAAAACTTAAGCTATTTATATGATAGTTCTTGTAAAAGGCAGGGGCTGGGAACCCCTTTGTACTGGGTGTTGAAATATAACAGGACATCTTACTTCAGTAGCAAGGATGAATCCCATCATTTGTTTGGTTTACTTTCATATGTTACAAGCACCGGGACTTCTGGTGTTGGTTGCTGGTCACAGAAGCAAAGACAAGTAGGCTTACATGATCTAAAATTCAACTGCCAGATGACTAAACACTGGTAGAAGTAGTCATAAAAGGAGAGCAGTTTTGAGCAGTGCTTGGAAAGTAGGGAAGGGGGTTACTTGCAGGAGAGGAAGGGTGATGTTCTAGGTGTCTGGGAAAGACTTTCTTCCTGTACTCACATCTACCCTACAAAGCATCTTAGGGTGTGGAACTGAGAAGGTGTAATGGGAACTCTCTTCCAGGCCGTAGCAACTTCGGAAGAGAAGGAACAATGAAGGTTTGGATCGTTTTCAACAAGCATGTAGAACCTATGTACTAAGAGATAGTAAAATCTAGGAAAACTTGAGTTCCTGAATGATCTGCTTCTCTAAGTTACGTGAGTTTTAGAGAAGACAACAGTGATGTTACCTACACCCTATAAAGTTACTGGACTCCCAATACCCCATATGCCCTTGAATCCCAGGAGCCACAATAACCCTCTGAAAGGAGTGGCCATGACGGAATTTCACAGTTGCCTGGTCCTGCAATAGAGACGCCCCCCTTCCTGGGTGTTCCTCTCGGTACCACTTTGCAAGTATTTTACTTTGATTATGGTGGGAGATGGTTCTGTTCCTGCCAGTGTTTTGTAATTATTAGGTTCCTAAAGGCTATACTGGCTCTCTTATTTTTACGACCCTTCTCCTAAAAAGCTAAAACATGCAGGAGTAGCTTCCTTGAGGCTAGGAAAAAGTATCCAACATTGGACTCAAAAAATACTTTGCTACACTAATCACAGATGTAGGTTCCAGAACAATGTCCTCTCCCACTCTTGGGTCATCTCCTTGGCTTTCTGGTATGATTGCCTCTTGCAACGAGTGGCACCTTTGGTTCTCTACCTTAGAGAATGTGACTGACTGCTAGTCCAAAGCCATCCATATTGTCCAATGAGGCACCTGACGAGCTCCTTTGGCACCTCTCGAGCTCCTCAGCAGCACATGCAGCTAACCTATAACTCACGTGGCAGTGAAAGAGAGGAGGCTTGGGAGGGAAAGGAAAAGCATGAGAGCCAGCCCAAGTATATGCAGGGCTCGCAGAAGAAAAGGACTTAGGCTTGTTCTGATGGACCTTAAGCGGTGGAAGCGATCAGAGATGGATGACCATCAAGCAAGGGTGGTGTTGGGGGATGGAGACACGGAATGGGTAATTGGAGCAAACCTGGAAGTCCCTCCCAACCCTGAGGTTGTGTGATGTTTGTGGAGCCGTAAGGAGATGTCCTGTGCCGCCTGGAGGGGAGCTCCCTGCCCAGCTGCCCAGTGCACGCAACTCCTCCCCTCTGGGGCACCATTCTCCCCTCTCGCTCCTCTTGGCACCTGCCCCTCTGAAGACTTCCAGGAGCCTTAAATTAAATCCAAATGGTTCAGTTTGGCCTGTGAGATCTGCCTCTCTGATTTCATCTCCTCTTCCAGGTTCCTGTGCAAGCCGTGCCCTCTGCCTTGAGTGCTTTTCCTAGCCAGGCAAGGCTGCTCCTCCTCCCTGTCTTGCGTCAGAGGCCTGCCTTGATGACCCAGTTTGGTGTAGTCACTTGATCACATCACCCTCTTCATTTTCCAAACAGAACTTCTCATTCAGAAGTATTTTTACTTATTGGTTTATCTATTAATTGTCTCTATCCCTTCGCTAGCTCATAAGCTCCATGAGAGCTTGACACATGGCATGCACTCACCTATGTTTGCTTGTTAAATACATACACACATACATAAAGCTAAGAAAGGAAGGGGTTGCTGGAAACAGTCACTTTAACAAACTTTATTATTTTGCCTAAACTCAGCCTTTGGAAAGGAAAGGAATGTCCTTTGTAACCACAAGGAGTCCCTTCATGTGTGGAGACTCAACATGCCTACTGCATAGAAATTGGTATTTTTAAGAAGCCACCAGATGGTGCTAGTGACACGCTTTTTACTCACCAGTGTTCCTGTTGATTGGAAAGATTCACTGAGCTTCCTGGTAAGATAGGATACGGGATGGAATAGGTGACTCAGTGTGATTCTTCCTCATCTCTTGATCCCACTTTTACAAAGGTAGTTTTAAGGGCAGTGACCAGGCAGCAAATGCTGGATGCTGATCAGGATAGCTGATACGCTGCTTTTTTTTTTTTTTTTTGGAAGTTGCCCTGAAAAAAAGAAGGGCAAGATGAACAGGTTGGATAAAAATCAGAAGAACTCAAGCGGTGGTTTGCTTTCATTATGGGACTCCATGATTTCTAAGGATGATTTCATGCTTTTAAATTATCAAGTATTGTTTATTGCCATTTTTAGAAAACGGTAGGAAGCATCTAGACCCTGGCTTTTCAGTTTCAGATGCTAAGTCCAGGCAGGGCTTCAGAGCCCCAGCAGAGTTTCCAAACCTGGAGGCTTCCGCGTCCCACACAGAGCTTTTCAAAAATACAGACTCCCAGGCTTGCGCCACCAAACCGTCGTCTCTTCGTGGGCCCTGGAACCTGTATTGCCAACAGAATTTCCCAGGTGATTCCATTTCATCTGCACATTAGGAGCCACTGTTCCTGGGGAAGATTGATCCCTCCAGTCTCCCTTCTAGGACCTGCCACTTCTGCCACTTCTGCTCACTGGTTCTGGGCTTGAACGTGGCCCCAGTCAGAATCATCCAAGTTTCGCTTCATGGAACTTCATTGTTAATGGGAATCTCTCCAACCCCACCCCTCCCCGAGAAGGTGGCATGATCCCATAGGTTTACAAAATAAGGGATTAAACTGGTTTGCTTTGAACTGCATCATTTCTTAGATATCCACACTACAGCATAGTACTTTCTCAGAGGAAGTATACAGCAGGGATCAAGGAACACTTTATTCACAGAGCAACTCTTCAGAACAATTTCAGGGGGCAGGCACAGTGGCTCACACCTATAATCCCAACACATTGAGAGGCCGAGGTGGGTGGATCACCTGAGGTCTGGAGTTCGAGACCAGCCTGACCAACATGGGAAACCCTGTCTCTACTAAAAATATAAAAATTAGCCATGCATGATGGAGGGTGCCTGTAATCCCAGCTACTCAGGAGGCAGAGGCAGGAGAATTGCTTGAACCTGGGAGGAGGAGGTTGCAGTGAGCCAAGATAGTGCCATTGCACTCCAGCCTGTGTGACAAGAGCGAAACTCCATCTAAAAAACAAAACAAACAAAAAACAAAACATTTCAGGATACATCATGTAGTTAAAAATAAGCTGGACTAAGTGTCAGAAATTTTTGGTTTTAGTCATAGCTTCTTTATTAAGAACCATGTGACTCTTCTATTTATACCTGCTGGATTCCACGTGGAATTGAGGAAGCTGACCATGTGACTTTGGTAAGTTACTTCTTTTCGAAGCCTCTACCGCTCTATCTGTAAAATGGGGATAGAAACTGTGTCATGACTCCCACAGGGCTGTTGAGGGACGCATCAAGTAACCTACGAGAAAATGCTCTGAGAAGAGTGAAATACCGCCCAGTGGAAGGTAAGGCCATGGCCAAAGGGATGTGAAAATTAGTCCAAAGCACCATAGAACTGAAGATTTTCACACCATCACAGCCGCCATCTGTAGCACAGCTTTTCTGTAATGAAAATAATGCAAGTAATTAGTTTTAAAAGTCAAATCGAATCACAAGGCTTATGATAAAACAGCAGTTCCCATTTCTCACTTTCTATTGCTCAGAGACAAACTTTTCAAACTCTTTTGGGTGTTTCTTCTGGTATTTACCACCCTATGTCTAGACAATGTGCTAGTTCTAGATTTTTCCGTGTTAGACGATCTGTACCGACTTCCTAATAAGGAGGAAGAGGATAACACTCTTCACTAATGCAGGCCACTGCCCTCCGCAGCCCGCCAACACACACAGGCTTCCCCATCCCCATTTTCCTATGCTAGTTAGTCCAGAACCCTTTAATCAATAGTATTTGTTGTGTGCCAGTTCCTCCATCCTCAGCCTCTGCTGTGGAAGCGTACATTTCCGCCCAATATCGGGGATCTGTTTCTTCGTGTTCTTTTTCTTAGAGGCAGGTAAGAGAGCTCTCTCCTGGAGTGCTTGCTGATGCTTCACCCTCCTGCCAAATCTAGAGTAGCTCTTCTCTGGGCCTGAGTCACAGCTGGGATAACTGTGGGGTTCCCTTTTCCTCTCTGGAGAGGAATCCTTGGTTTCCTGGATCCCATTTTCCTCTGTCTTATGCCATTCCCTCTTTATAGTGGGAAAAGGTGCAAGGGAAGTAATTTTTGTAACCTTTCATGTCTGAACATACCTTTTTACCCCACTGGTCTTATATTCTTTGATGGTTTGGCTTAATACAGAATCCTAGTCTGAAAATCATTTTCCCGCATAATTTTGATGATACTCCTTTTTGTCTTCTGCAGCAAATCTAGCTGTGGAGAAGTCTGATGCCATTCTGTTTCTTGATCCTCACATGTGAACTATTTTCCCTTTGGAAACTCTTAAATCTCTTTTTTCCTGGTGTTTCTGTGTTTTAATGATGATGTTTCTTTGCGTGGGTCTTTTTGCACTAATAGTGCTGGGCAGTGGCCCCTTCAATCGGTCTCCAGTTTGGGGATTTACAGAATTCTTTCCTTGGTATTTTCTTCTCAGTGAGCCTTCTGAACATCAGCTTAATTGGATGCTGGAACCTCGTGCGCCACTGAACCTATATTGATCCTCAATTTCTCTTATCTTTTCTTTCCTATTGTCCATATCTGACATTTTGTTTTACTTTCTGGGATATTTACTCATTTATGAAACAACCCTGATGTGGAATTTGTTTACATCTTCTATATTTTTAATTTCCAAGAATTCTTTCTTGATCTTGGGATGTTCTTTTCTATATTCTTGTTTTGTTTAATGGATCCAGGCAGCACCTTTCTCTCTGAGATATGAGAGGGAATTATTACTATTATTTTGTCCCCTGCATTTTTCCCCTTAATTTCCTTTGCATCTGTTTTTGTTCCTCTTCCGTATGTCAGAAACTTTCCTCATGTCTGACAATCAGTGGCTACCAATTCAAATCTGAATGATATGCCCATGTGCATGCACATGCACGCACACACATGCACATACATGCACACGCATGCACACACACATGCACACACGCACATGCACACACATACACTCGCACTCACGCATGCGCCACACGCACATGCATGCACAGATGCACACGTACACCTGCGCGCGCACACACACACACTGTCGCACCCACGCATGCACCACACACGCACATGCATGCACAGATGCACGCACCCCTCACACACAAGCACGCACACATGCTCACGCACACACACACAAGCACACACACACACGCACACACACACAGCTGACTGGAAGGTGTGTTGAGCAGGCAAGCCTGGTTAGCTAGTGAAGCGCCGTGGTAGGGAGAATAATGGCCCCCAAAGATGTCTATGTTCTAATGCTCAGAACCTATGAATAGGTTATGTGGCAGAGAGAGGAATCAAGGCTGCAAATCAGTTCATTTTAAAATAGGGAGATTATTCATGGGCCCAATGTAATCACAAGGGTTCCTAAAAGTGGAAGAGGGAGGCAGAAAAAGACAGAGAACGAGATGTGAACTGGAATCCAGGTCAAAGTGTTGAAGGACTCTACTTGCTGTTGCTGGCTTTGAAGATGTGGAAAGACTGCCATGAGCCCAGGAATCTGGGCAGCCTCTAGAAAGTGGGAAAGGCAAGAAAATAAATTCTCCCCTAGACAGTACAGAAAGGAACACAGCCAGCAGACAACCTGATTTTAGCCCAGTGAGACTCATGTTATACTTACGAAGTTTAGAATCACAAAACAATAAACATGTGTTTTTAAAACCACTAGGTTTGTTACAGCAGCTATGAAAAACTAATACATTTGCAGGTTAGGGACCCACAAGTATTACAGCTAAGGAGGGAGGGAAGGTCAAAGCAGCCAGGAAAAGGTGCTTGAGACCTCAGCTAGGGAGAAGAGCAAGAACTCCCTGGACTTCAGCAGATTTCATGGCTAGGTCCACCGTGTCTGCTGTGTCTGTCTGCAGAGTTCCGCTGCCTTCTCAACAGCCCAAAGGGCATTCCCTTGGAGAAGAATTTGGGGGTTCAGATTCTAATCCTGAACGTACTTCTTTCTCCAGTAATTTTTTCAGGGCTTACCTCAGGCCTCAGGCTCTGCAGAAAAATAACAAGAAACCTTTAGAATCCACATGCATTCTGTCTCCTGGTCTGTTTCTGTGAGTTTGGGTGGAGATTGATCCACCTGATTGAGGCCTCAGCAGAACATCATCCGATTTCCCTGTGCTTCTTAAGGGTTTGGATTAGGGAACAGAGTTTGCCGGCTTTTTCATCTTGAATCACTTATGGGTGGATATAAATGACTATATGTATTTCTAACATTTTGTCTTTTTAAAATTAATTTTTAAATTAAAAAACCAAATAACTAGAAGCAATTTGCATACTTGTTACACTATAAAGCATAAGTAACTGAATACTACGAAGTTATGACTCAATTTAAAACAAGCACATTAGCTAAAACGATTGAAGTTCTTTGTGTGTTTTTCCAACAGCTCATCTTTCTAACCCCTCCCACAACCCAGTATTTATCCTTTTTTTTCCAGTTTCACTCTTTTTTATAAAAACTTTTGTATTGTAGAATATAATATGTTGAGAAAGTGCCAAGTAAGGCTTATTCCAAAGTGAGTACGCATGTGGCCATCATCCAGATCAACAGAAACATTCTCGCACCCAGAAAACCCTTTGCATTGCCCTTTCCATTTCCTTCGCTAATTTAATTTAATTTAACATACTCTCTTCTGTATTTTACATTGTTTTATCTTTCCATGTTTTCTTCTGGGTATTTTTCATCAGTCTATAAGTTCAGTGAGTTGCCTGTTACTCATTTTTTCAGTGCTTGTCTTGTCTCTTAATTTCAAGGAGTGCTTTGCCTAAGAATATGTAAGGAAAGATAGGCATCTTTTGTTCATTTCATGTGTTGTGTAAGTATCTTCTCCCAGTCTGTGGCTGATCTTTTCACTCTCTTAGTGATATCTTTCAAGGAATAAAGTCTTAACTTTAAAGTATTTAGATTTATCCAGTTTTTCCTTTATAGCTGGTCTATCTTTGAACTTCCACTTTGGATCATTTCCTTCTGCATGGATAACATCTTTTAGAATGTCCTTTAGTATGGGTCTGCTATTAATGAATTCTTTTAGTTTCTGTTTATTTGAAAATGTTTCTATTTTATTTTTATTTTATTTTATTTATTTTTTGGAGACAGGGTCTCACTCTGTGGCCCAGGCTGGAGTGCAGTGGCACAATCTCGGCTCACTGCAACTTCCTCCACCTGGGTTCAAGCGATTCTCCTGCCTCAACCTAGCTAGTACTACAGATGTGCACCACCATGTCCGGCCAACCTTTGTATGTTTAGTAGAGATGGGGTTTCACCATGTTGGTCAGGCTGGTCTTGAATTCCTGACCTCAGGTGATCTGCCTCCCTCGGCTTCCCAAAGTGCTGGGATTACAGGTGCGAACCACTGTGCCTGGCCAAAAGTGTTTCTATTTTGAATTCATTCTCGAAGGTCATTTTCATCAGGTACAGGCTGGCTCTTATTTTCTTTCCATTGTCTTCTAACTTCTGTTGTTTCTGTTGAGAAGTCAGATTTAAGTCTAATTGTTACTCTTTGGAAGGTAATTGTTTTTTGTTTGTTTTTTTACTCCCTCAAGCTGCATTTAAGGTTTTCTCTTTGTCTCTGGTTTTCGTTATTTAGCATTTTTACTATAATGTGTATAGATATGGAGGTGATACATATATGTATGAATTTAAATATATATATATTTTAAATGTTTTTGGCTTAGAGTTGTAGAACTTCTTAAATACGTGGCTTAATATTTTTCAGCATTTTTGTAAAGTTCTCAGCCATTCTCTTTAGATTTGGTCTCTGCTTCATTTTCATTCTCCTTTCCTGGAATTCCAAGTATATGTATGTTGGATTCTCTTACTATATCCTCTCTATCTCTTACTCTTGTTAAAAGGAAAAACTTTTGATATATTTCACAGAGTTTAACTGAGCAAAGAATGATTTGCTTAGTTGTGAATTGGGCAGCCCTCAGAACGTGAGGAGGTTCAGGGAGCTCACTCTGCAATGTCAGCAGGGAATCTTTATAGACAGAAAATCCCAAGTGAGTTACAGTAACAGTTTGATTGCTGATGGCTTGGCACTTGCTTTATTTGAACGCGGCCTGATCACTTGGCTGCCTGTGACTGGCTGAAGGTTGGCTGCTGTTATTGGCTGACACCCAGCTGTTTGTTATGAAATATTCCTAAGTTAGTTGCAAGTTTGTTTACATACTAAGTTAGGTTGCAATTTTTTAATGTAGGGACTTAAGAAAGGAGTCAGCCTCAGCCCAAATTTAATTTAATTTAACATTCTCTCTCCTGTATTTTGTCTCTCCATGCTTCATTCTGGGTGTTTTTCATCACTCTATAAGTTCTATAACTATTTTTAGATTTATTGATTTATTGATTTATTTTAGACGGAGTCTTGCTCTGTTGCCAGGCGGGAGTGCAATGGCACAATCTCTGCTCACTGTAACCTCCGCCTCCCGGGTTCAAGCGATTCTCCTGCCTCAGCCTCCTGAGTAGCTGGGCGTGTGCCACCATGCCCAGCTAACTTTTGTATCTTTAGTAGAGACGGGGTTTCACCATGTTGGCCAGGATGGTCTCGATCTCTTGACCTCGTGATCCACCCACCTCAGCTTCCCAAAGTGCTGGGATTACAGGCGTGAGCCACTGCACCCAGCCACATCCATTGAGTTTTAAAAGTAGAATCAGTTTTTCAGTTCTGAAATATTCTTTTTTTACATATATAGTTCCAGTTCTCTGCCAAAATTCTCAATACTGTCTTTTGTCATCTTAAACATGTATACGTGGATGTTTATTTTTATTTTTGTTTTTTTGAGACAGAGTTTTGTTCTTGTTGCCCACACTGGAGTGCAATGGCATGGTCTCGGCTCTCTGTAACCTCTGCCTCTCAGGTTCAAGCGATTCTCCTGTCTCAGCTTCCTGAGTAGCTGGGATTACAGGTGCCTGCCACCACGGCCAGCTACTTTTTTTGCATTTTTAGTAGAGATGGGGTTTCTCCATGTTGGCCAGGCTGGTCTGGAACTCCTGAACTCAGGTGATCCGCCCGCCTTGGCCTCCCAAAGTGCTGAGATTATAGGCGTGAGCCACCGCACCCAGCCACATAGATGTTTTAAAGTCCATGTCCGATAGCTCCTATTTTTTGAGTCCTTGTAAGCCTGTTTCTATTGCCTGTTTTCTCTTAGCTCATTTCCTTTTCTTATTGTGTGCCTGTTATTCCTCATTGTGTGCTGAATATTATTTTTGAAACATTGTTTATTAAAGCAATTTGAGGGCTAGGGTAATATCACCTTCCTCCAGAGAGGATTTCAGCTTGCTTCTGCCATGCATCTCAGGATGCATAACACTGGGAGTTACGCATAGGATGACTCCAAGTTATCCTTGGAGTTACCCTCCTCCAATTTCAGAGATTGAGATAGCTTAAGGCTGAACTGCAGTTGCCTTGAAAGCCGTCTGCTTCTGTTCAGTTTGCTCCTAGGGTGCAGCTTTTCCATGATCCCAACCCAAAAGGAAGAGGGTTCATCAGGCCACCAGCCACACACAGGCTCACCCTACACCAGGGGGCTCTGCACTCCAAGGCAGCTGCACTCAGCCCCGCAGGCAACCACCCGCCTTTCATCCAGCTCCTCTAGAACCCACACAGGCCTCAGGTGGAAAAGTGGTCCTGGCTGCTGGCTCTTCTCCCTGGGCCTCTGGTCTCACTCCCAGATCTTTCCCTACTAATTCATCATTATCTTGTTACCACACTAATGAGCTAATAATGCCTTCAAGAGCAATTTTTAGAAGATCTTATCTACCTCTTTAATTTCTTCTCAGCTGGAAGGTTGTTCTAAATTGCTGAATTCTGCACGATCAGGAGCAGAAGTTCTCTTGGGACTTTCAGCAAAGGGGCTCTGACCACTAGCATTTATTCTTTAACACTTAATACCAGGTCGTTGTCCAGGAGGCAGGCGTTGCAGCTGAGAATACCCTTGATGGGGGTGGGGGTATTCAGTGTGCTGCGAAGAGATTCTGAAGAAACTTTGGGTCAGAGTCAAACTTCAGTTACAGCCCTTTTGTTCAGAGATCGGCTCAGGAAAAAATCTTGTTGTTTTCTTTATACATTTTTAAAAGGCTCTTAATACTATGGATTCTGTAGGGTTCTTTCAACCGGAATTGTGTCTATGTGGATACATTTCTCTTCAAGTTATAAAAATGTAGTTAAATATCTTCTAAAAGAGAAATAAATGCCCCAAAACATATTTTAGATTTAGATTTCCCAACTTGGAAAATAGCTAAAAATATTTTTGTGAACTGAAAGCTGCTCTCCTGAGCTCCCCTGCATAACGTGACTCAGCCATGAAAATGCATCACTGGGCTTTCTCTGGCTTTCTGTGCCAGGGCTCCAAATATTGGGAGTGTGCACTTCTTAACCTCAGAGAATGTATAATCTAGCTAAAAGCAGACAGGTGAAACCATCTAAGGTGATAAATATGCATAAGATGGTGTAGTGAAATGTACATATTTTATAGCATCCAAGTCTTCTAATAGCAAGAAAGAACACTTATGAATTATTCTGCTTCACTGATTGCTTATTTATCATAAACGCTATAGTCAGTGCATTATTGGAGTTGTTGACTACCTTTGGCTTCCTCTGAGAAATTTTAATGTACATGTACAATCCAAAGAGTTGTATTTATTAATAACCACTAGGACCTATAAATGTGGTATAAAATAACAGGCAAGAGAGTAGGCCCAGGAGCCAGACTGGCTGGGTGTGAATCCAGGGCTGGCTACTTACTAGTGTGGTGAGCTTGGTTAAGTCATTTGACCTCACTAGCCCTCTGTTTGCTGTTCTGTAAAGTAAGGATAACAACACCTATCCCATGACATGTTTTGCAGAACAACTGGGTTCCTATACATAATGCATTGAGAATAAGGTCTGGCATATGGCGAAGCACTCCATATAAATTCTTATTCTTCTTAGGCAGGCATCCCCAACCCCTGGGCCACAGACCGGTATGGGTCTGTGGGCTGTTAGGAACTGGGCTGCAGGAAGTGAGTGGTGGGTGAGCCAGTGAAGCTTCATCTGTATTTACAGCCACTCCCTATTGCTCACTTTACTGCCTGAGCACCACCTCCTGTCAGATCAGGGGCGGCATTCGATTCTCATAAGAGCGCGCATGAATTCTATCGTGAACTCCACATGCGAGGGATCTAGGCTGCATGCTTTTTATGAGAATCTAATGCCTGATGATCTGTCACTGTCTCCCATCACCCCCAGATGGAACTGTCTAGTTGCAGGAAAACAAGCTCAGGGCTCCCACTGATTCTACATTAGTGAGTTGTGTAATTATTTCATGATATATTAGAATGTAACAATAATAGAAATAAAGTGCACAATAAACGTAATGCACTTGAGTCATCCTGAAACCATCCCCCTCCTCAGTCCATGGAAAAATTGTCTTCCATGAAACCGGTCCCTGCTGCCAAAAAGGTTGAGGACCGCTGTTCTTAAGGTGCAATTATGGTTAAACATTTACCAGGGGGAATTGAAGCATAAACAGAAGTATACTTTGTGAATTATTACCAACAACATCCACATAAAGTCGGAAAGGGGAAAATCCATTTTATTCCCAGCCAAGAGACATTTAAAGCACATACCCTCCCTGCCCCTACTCAAATGGGAGGTGTAGAAAGCACCCTCCTCTTTGTCCTTCCAGAATATCTTTTTGATGTGTCTTATACTCACATCTGAAAAGGTCAGCTGGTGACATTTCTTTCTGGAGGCAATTTTACTGAAAGCATTTTCACTTTCTCAGTGTGCAGGGACTGGAGGCTCAATGAAGAGGATACAGCTATGTCCACATCATGTCAACTCTCACTGATTGTAGAGCTGTTCTCCCACCCAGCTCAGTCCTCTCTCCCTCTACCCCTAACAGGAAAATTTAACTCTGGTTATTGACTACATCTCATTGTGATTACTGAGCAAATTTATTAAATAGCCTGGGATAATACTTTTTTTTTAGACGGATTATCGCTCTGTTGCCCAGGCTGGAGTGCAGTGGCACAATCTCGGCTCACTGCAACCTTCACCTCCTGGGTTCAAGTGTTTCTCCTGACTCAGCCTTCTGAGTAACTGGGAATAAAGGCGTGCACCACCATACCTGGCTATTTTTTTTTTGTATTTTTAGTAGACACACAGTTTCGCCAGGTTGGCCAGGCTGATCTTGAACTCCTGACCTCAAGTGATCCACCTGCCTTGGCCTCCCAAAGTGCTGGGATTACAGGTGTGAGCCACCGTGCCCGGCCCTGGGACAATACTTGAATGGGGCTCCAGGGACTGATTACTACCCACCAAAACATTCTGTCCTATTGAAATATAAATTTATCTGAAGCAGACACATGAAAACGTGCTTTCCCATATAAGCCCCCATGCACTGGGCAACTTCCCTTCTGCCTAGCCCTTTAATGTTGGTGTTCTTGAAGCTTTGGCCTCAGTGCCTTTTCTTTGCTCTCACATTCTTCCTGAGAAATTGCATCTACTTTAAAGATTTCCTTTCCCACCTATTTGGATCTTTTGCTTGGAACTTTCTCCTAAGCTCCAGGTCCGTGGATCCTACTTCCTGCTGGACTGCTCCCATCTGGAGATCCCACAGGCCCCTCAACTCAGCCTCTGTTTCTGAATCCCCTAATTATCCTCTATTTACTTGGTCACTCAAGCCAGAGACTTGCCCTGGCCTCCTTGTCTCGCTGTACCCCGCCTGATGATTGAGCTCAGCTCATCAAGGTCTGTCACCTGCAGCACTACAGCAATCGCTTGTCTGGCCTCCAGTTTTTAAAATCCGTCCCACAAAACATGACCAAAGTGGCCAATCTGATGATGCCATCCCTTGGCTTAGATTCTTCAGTTAACATCCTGATCAGTGACATAGGCACAAGAACCTCCTAGAATGGAAGTTCCTGGGCCCCACCCACAAAGATTCTGATCCAGCAGACCCGGAATGCGGTTCAAGAACCAACACATTTAACACTCAGACTGCTCTGGGGCAGGTGGGCTGTGGGCATGTTCTAAGATGCACAGCACTGCAGGATGTTCCAGCCCCTCGATGTGGCCCGGACACTCACCGTCTTCTGGCATGCATACACCTCTCTAACCTCATCCATGTCTAACCCCTTCATGTCCTAAAGTCCAGCAGGCAGGGTCAAGGACTAGGGTGACATTAGGCCAGGCCTGGGAATGCCTGGATCTTGGCCTGCTGTTCACTCATTGTTGCTTTGAGGGTCTAATTGGAGGAGCTCTGCCCCCAAGCTCTAACAGGCAAAAGTAAGAAAAGTAACCCATTGTTAGTAGCTCAGACTAAGCCCAATACCCTTGAATTCATGGTTCTCTTATAAAAACTGAAATGCTGAATATGGCTTAGCAGAGGATAATTGGCAGGAAGCAAGACTTTCCCGCTGTGTCAAGAGATGGGAATAGGCCAAGTGTACAAGGCTGACCTGAATCCATTTGTCCAATTGGTGAGCCTGTCTGGCCTATCCCCAGAGGCCAGACCCTGCCCTCGCCCCCAAGCAGTAGATGCGAGAGCAGAGAAGGATGGTCAAGTCTATCTAAGGAGACAGACCCTATAGAAGTGTTCTGATTGCGTGGGAGCAAATTTTAAGAGAAGTACCATGCATGGATAACAATGTTCAAGCCACAGTAACCGCACACTGGTAAACTGTGGTTAAACTTGGTGCAAAAGTAATTGTGGTTTTTGTCATTATTTTCAAATGGGTCTTAAAAAGGAGTGTTGGGGGCCAGGTGCGGTAGCTCATGCCTGTAATCCCAGCTCTTTGGGATGCTGAGGTGGGCAGATCACTTGAGGTCAGGAGTTCGAGACCGGCCTGGCCAACATGGTAAAACCCCATCTCTACTAAAAAATACAAAAGTTAGCTGGGTGTAGTGGTGGGTGCCTATAATCCCAGCGACTCCGGAGGCTGAGGCAGGAGAATTGTTTGAACCCAGGAGGTGGAGGTTGTGGTGTGCTGGAGGTTGCGGTGTGCTGAGATGGCACCACTGAACTCCAGCCGGGGTGACAGAGTGAGACTCTGTCTCAAAAAAAAAAAAAAAAAAAAAAAAAGATTGCTAGGGGAAGCCTGGAAGCCCAGGGAGGAAGCAGGGGTTCCCTACCCAGCAGTGATTGCTCCCTGGTTGCTGGAGGAATGATGGAATCAGAGTCACCCAAGGACCAAAGCTCCATACCTCTTGCTATCCCAGACTCTCTGGAACACCAGGAAGAAAACATATTTGGCCAAAAATTATTATTTGCAACATTAGAACTTTTGATTCTGGAATGAGACAAGGAAATATGTATGTATCTCAGAGACAATGAATTTTTAAAAGGAAATTGGGACCGTTTCTCAGGGTGAGACGTCTTATCCGGTTAACTGCGAGCCCCCCGGGATTTCTACTCAGAGTGTTCATCACATCAGGTTTCCATTCTCTACAATAAAAACATGGCCAGGGAGAAATTACCCAGCACTGGGAAGAAAGAGCTCCAAAATAGAAGCAGCTTTCGAGGAATTTGGAGGGATAAAAAGGAATAGTGTGTCTGAAAGTTGGCAACATGTAAAAAGGCTAAAAATGACAATTCTGCCTGTGATACTATGTCTAGTGTGCAACGCTTCATTCAAAAGGCAGGCACGTCTCCCCTTCAGGCGGGAGTGGGAATCTCACTGGGGAACCGGGAACTGCGTTTGAGCTGATGCAGACTCAGGGTCAACTCGGCAAGGGAGCCCGGCGCCCAGACACAGCGGCGTTCACCTCACCTTGCACCGTCTTTGTCGGTCTTACAGGCATCAGCTTTCCCAGCCTCATTTGAGCCGGGATCTGAGTTGCATTTCTTTCTGGGTCAGGCCTTGCCATTAGGGAGAGATGAAGTCAACTGATGAGCGTGCCAGCCTTGAGGAAGGACAGAGTGTGGGAAGCAGAGTGTGGGAAGTTGGAAAAAACAATCTGCAAGGTAAACACCTTCAAGTCAATTTCAAGAGCTGGCTAGAAACCGCCAGGACTTCAGGGGGCCCTGCCTCGCGGGTCTCCCTGCGCCCTCAGCACTTTGGCTTGGTATAATGCCACCTTGCCCCTGAAGAGAGGCCTATTTTAAGCTGAGCAAGAAAAGGTGAGAAAGACTAAAATCAGCTTTGTGCAGAGACGCCAATTTCTGCTGCACACATGGAAACGACGTGCACATACAGCGAGCTGGCCCAGCTCCCGGCCACGTGGCTCACACTGTCCGTGCTCACCCACCCGTTGCCTTCACCCCCAGCAGCACTGGTTGTGAAAAGGGTACCTGCCTGAGCCACCCCACCACTGCGGGCCTGCCAAGGACAGGCAGGGACTCAGCCATGCCCCGCAAGGAGCCCAGGGGCATCCCCAGGGACGGCTCCCCAGCCTATGGGCTCGCTTCCTGAGAGGCCGTGCTCGGGCTCGCCTGCTCAGCTCACTCCGAAAGCCTCTGCTCGGACCTGCACCCAGTCAGAGCAGCACAGATGTGCAGGAGGAGACCATTTCCACCGGCCCTCCGACTCCTAGGAGGCAGGTGAGGAGAGGGGGAGGGAGGGGACCAGCGCTGGTGCTTCAGGTATGCTCCGGCCACTGCGATGCACTCTGCTTTGTGCTTGGGGTTTCACACGTATCTCGGCGACTGTGTGCGGAAGGTACAGTCGTGACCACGCGCAGGTGAGGCCTGGAGGAGGTCAGCTAAACTGCTCTCTCTCGATGGTTCTGAACCCTGAGAATACATCAGAGGCACCTGGAGGACTTACGAAAACACACACTGCAGAATTTCTGGCTTGGTCGATGCAGGTTGGGGCCAAAAATGTGTATCTCTAACAGGTTCCTGGGCGATGCTGACGCCGATGCTGTGCGTCCTGAGCCGCACTTGGGGAGCCACTGCGCAAGCTCGCACAGCTAGCCGACCGCTGAGCTGGGGCTCAGACCTGGGTCAGTCCTGGTCCACAGGCTAGCCCCTTTCTCACGTCCCCTGGTGAACGGCGGCATGGTGGCCTCATGGACACTGACCAGGGCCCCTAGAGAAGCCTGTATGGAGGCCACTTCACTTTGAATGGATCTGGGATAGAGGAAGGACGCGAGCCATGGGAGCCTGGGTCCTGGGCACAGCGAGCATGTCATGGCAGGGTTCATCAGCCGCCTTTCAGCAGTTCCCTGGTTCTGCCCCAGCTACCTGTGGTTGGTGGTGGGAGGTTTATTTGTTAGTTCCTTCAGCAGTGACTCACCACACTTACTGAGAGCTTACCGTGTGCCAGGACTGCCACAGGTATGGGGATGCAGAGTGTCCACAGCCCCCCAGAAGATTGATGATAGCACCCTCCATGTGGGAAGGGCTGTGACTGCAGACAGGGCATGGGGCGGGGCACCTGTGTTTGCCACAACCTCTAGAGGATCCCTTCATATTCACGTCTGTGCGTGGGGCCCTCCTCCACCCAGATCTGCTTCCGCAGCACAGCCACGCAAGTCTACAGCTGGTGACTGTGGCTGGCAAGCAGGGGAAGGTGGGTGGGGGCGGCAGCTGTGGGCTTTCCACTGGGTCCCAGCAGACCAAGTCCTGGTACAGGGAAGCATGGGCTGGCACTGGCAAACCCTCCTCAGGGAGCAGCAGGCCAGGAACCTGGGCTGGGACTGATTATTGCTGAAGAGAAAACAGGGCCGAGTGTCCCTCATGTCCCCCCAGCAGCCGGGGGCAAGCAGAGAAAGAAATGTCGGAACCGGGGAGAGGCCCCTGCCTCTGCACAGGGCTAAACATCATGCCAGCTGGCAAGGGAGAAATGGGTACAGGGCCCAGGGGCATTATCACAGAAGAAGGCAATGAAGGGTGCGTTGGGGGCTGAGGCAACCCATTATAACTGCACATATCACACACCAGGGATCCACTAATTTAGACTACAATGTGAATGGTCTTTTGAAACTGAGATGTGTGGGGGCCCAGAGGGAGGGATCCACCCAGCTGGGAGGAGGTTAGGGAGGCCTTCCTTAAGATACTTCCTGTTCCGTCTCAGAGAACCCATGGATACTGGCCCGGGGAGGGAGAGGAAACACGTCGCCGGTGGAGAGAATCGCTTGTGTGAGGGCACAGAGCGGGGCAAGAAGACAGTGGTGGGCTTTCCCCAGGAGCTGTTCGGCAGAGGGAAAGTGGATGCTGAGCTCTTCCTCTTCCCTGGAGCAAGTCCCATTTCCTCAGAGAACACGGCCCCCTTGGGCCAAAAGGACATGAAGAAGCTCTTGCTAATGCCAGCCTGGCTCTCCTCATCCCGCCCCCTGCACCCCTGCCCTTCTGGCTGCCCTCCCTTCTCCTAGCTCTGTCCCCTCTCACTTCAGGAGTCTCAAGTCCTTCAGACTACTCCAAAGTCGGGGGATCTCTGGATGGGTAGGAGGTGATCTCACCGCCTCCTTTCTTGCCCGGGCTTGTCGAGATGAACTTCCTGATGCTGGCGGCGCTGAAGCTGACACTAGCGGGGGCACCTCCCTGACATGAACGCCCCTCGAGACTGGGCCAGTGCTCCTGATGCCTGGGCACCTGCAGAAAGGCACCCAGCGTGGCCGCCGTGGCATGCCTTGAGTGTGTGGGTGGGGACTGATGCAAACGGACATTCCAGCTGTCCCAGTCCATTTTGTGCTGCTCTCACACAACCCCGGAGACTGGGCGATTCACAAAGGACAGAAATGTATCTTCCCACAGCTCTGGAGCCAGGTGCCAGCAGGTTCCGTGCCTGGTGATGGCTCCAGTCTCTGCTTTCATGATGGTGCCTTGCTGCTGTGTCCTCCAGAAGGGACAAAGGCTGCCGTCCTCACATGGCTGAAGGTGGAAGGGCAATGAGTGAATGTACTCCCTGCACACGGCACCTACATCAGGACCCCTGATTCCATTCGTGGCCTAATCCCCTCTTAAAGGCCCCACCTCTTAATGCTAGCGCATTGGCAACACCTGGATTTTGCAGGGGAAGCACGTTCAAACCATAACACCATCTAAGGCTGCTTCTGCCTGAGACAAGTGTGCTCATGTCTGCCTCAGAGACGGGGCCAAAAGCAGCTTGCTCTGCCCTGCCCTGGAAGCAGGACAGAGGATAGCTGTCATCTCTCCCTTCCAATGCCAGCTCATTGTCTCAAACAAAACTTGGCCCCTTGTGCCCTCTAAGGAGTGGGTTCCTGTGCAGAGGCTCCAAGGTTCCTTGTGATAATAGACCAGGGAGGGCAAGTTGGTTCCCTCTCATGCTTGGCATCCAGGTGTTTGAGGGTAGCTGCCCAGGGCCCTGTGTTGAGGTCACTATGGTCAGGGCTGGAGCAAGGGGGTGCTGGGTGCATGATGAGTTTGCATGGCAGCTGGAAGTGCCCCCTCTGAGTGGCTCCCTGGATATCCCGGGACCACTGGCCGTGTGCAACCTGAGTCCCGGCATGAACTCCGCTGGGACCCTCCTTCGTGTTAACGCTTCACTTTTCAAACAGGAAATAGAGGGAAAACAAAGCTGCTTTCTAACAAACGCTTTGATTTTAAAGCCAGAGTATGAGTCAGAAACATCATCCATTGCAGCCAGCTTTACATGGGAATAGCCCAGTTCTTCAAAAGAAGCAGCTGTCATTTCATGGCACCGAGGCATCGTGTTTCCAGAAGAGCCACAGTCCCTCTTGCATTAAGATGGATTGTGACGGACCTCTTAGAGAATCCGACAGTTTCGGGTTGGAAAGGGGATCCCTTTTGTTCTGTCTGGACACTAAGGCAGTGCATCATCTACAGGTGCATCTGCTGCATGGCTGCTGGCTTGTTGCCCGACAAAATGCCCAGCATTGAACCAGATGCATAGGCGTGAACCCTGGAGAATCCTGTTTTCAGTGGCTGGAAGAGGGAGGTGTAGGCACCAGCTCAAACTCTTCACCTCCCGCCTTCTATCCTGCAGACCCCGGCAGGCCACATGGTGACCTTCTATGTCCATCTGGGACAGCAGTCAGCTGCCCCTGCCTCTGCGGGGAGTGAGCAATGGGCCGCAGGATCACTTGTCCTGGGCAGCTCTTCTGGGGGTGGCTTTGCATTGCTGCTGGGTTTTGGGAGTCCAGGGCCTGTGGTCTCCTGGGGGCTGTGTGCAGAGAGTCTTCCCCAGAACCAGATGGGGAAGGGAGCCGCAGGGAAAGAACGTGACCTTTGGGCTCAATCCTGGTATTGAAGCCGTGTTCGTTCTTTTACATTTTCGTAACATGCAGCATTGGGTAAATGCCTTCTGAGTTTGGTTAGTGCTTGTTAAATTGGGCGAGAACTTCATAAGTTTGCAGGAAGTATTCCCAGAAATGGTACACACACAGTACTTAGCGTGGTCACCGCACATGGCCAGCATGTACCAAACTGGTCCGAATTGACTAGAATGGGGAGGGTGGGAAGCGACAATCTCTACGTTCTCTTTAACCTGAGGTGTCTGATGCTACTTGCTGGGCTTCTGGCCTGTGACGAGTACTCCCACTCCCTGCTGCCCTGAGACCTGGGTGGCTTTCAGGGTATTCTTTTTTCTCAGTGCCTTTGTGTGGAGAGCTGCTGTCTCCCTGCACTCTGTGGGTGATGCAGGTGGCGCTGCTGTGAGCTGCCCCTGGAGGTCATGGACAGGCTGTCAAGGATGGGGCCTGCCATACCAGAGCTCCCGCCGCCCTGGGGAAGCGATGTGGGCAGTAGCTCAGAATGCAGCTCCTCCCCAGAGCCTGGGCCACCGGGGACTTGCAGGAGAAAGAACAGGAACGGGGAAGACTGGATGGTCCTGAAAGCTGAGAGGGGCCACAGAAGCCCAGATGACACAGGACTATGGGAGACAAGTGAGGGCACCAGCTTCCCTGGGTTGAGGGACCGTGATACCCAGGAGGGCAGAGAGGGAGACAGGGCCCGGCTGGCAACCTCTGAGCAGGTGAGCGGGAGAGAGAGCAGGACAGAGAAGGCAGCTCTGTGTTCTGCTCTGATCCGTCTGACTCCACACGGATGTGGAGTTCTCTGAGACACCTTTCCCTGAATCTGAGAGCTTACTAACAGAAGGCCGGGCCTCTGAGATAGAGATCAGGCATGTAATGAATGAATGTGAATCATGAATACAGCTGGAGCACCCCTCATCAGGGTAGCCCACACCTTACAACCGTGGACACAGAGGCCTTGTTGCTTCCCCGAAAGTCTAGTTAATGACTAGTTAATGGCTAGTTAATATCTAATTAGTGACCAGTTAACGACAATGCTCCTAACTCCATCATCCCACCCCCTTTCCCCAAATTCAGCACAAATGGCTTCAGTTTGAGTTTCCCAAAGCATCTCCTCAGGTGTGTGGTTACAGCCCAGCCCTAGGGTCTCTGGGTGCATCGGCCTCCCCCTCCCAGATCCAAGTACAACTGAAACCCTAACAATAGAAATCATCATTGCTGGCCCAGCGCTGCCACCCCTGCTTCTGTTCATAGCCTGCTTTGTTTGTTTTTAGTCCCTTAGGCACTGGCCCTAACAACAAATGAGGAGAAGCCAAGTTCTCTGCTTTCTGCAGACAGGGCCTCCCCTGGATGGGATCTTCCTCTGAGGCGAGCTTCAGATCTGCTCAAGCTTCCTGCAGTGGGGCCAGGAGGCAGGGCCCGGGCAGGGGAGACCAGAGCCTCTCGGTGATGCCTCCGAATGGCAGGGCTCAGACACACACACCGGGCTGGGTAAGTCCCTGCAGTGAAAACCGAGACGGTCTTTTGCCTGCCACAGCCCCGGGCAGACTCTGCTCTCACCGTGGTGCCGACATCCCAAGTTTTCAGACTCACCAGGACCCAGTGACAACATCTGGGTCCTCAGAGCTGCATGCAGACTGTCCCCAGTTCAGAGCATTGGACAGAGCTGGGAACTGACAGCCCTGATCAATAGTCCCAAGAGAAAGGCCAGCCCTCCTCCTCCTCGGAATCCTGGGTTTCTAGGAGGCAGAAAGGTTTTCTGAGAAACAAGGCTCTTGGAAGGAAGGTGGTGCCTGGCTGCATCTAGAAAGGGAGAGCTAAATGGAGAGGCTGAACAAAGGACGCATGTGGAACGCATGGGGAGGGGAGGCTGGGGCGCAGGGCTCCGGGTCTGCTCTTCTGCGTCCACCCCGGATCCTGCTTTTGTCCAGATGGGCCTCGGAGCACCAGTCACTTACTCCAAGAAGTCATTTCTTGTGGCCAATAATGAAGATGACGCACTCGGAAGCTTGTGGGCTCTGAGGAGGGGGTAAGGACGCAGGGGCCATGCATTCATCCCAGCACAGGCAGCGCATGGCTCCGGAAGCAGACACAGGCCAGGCCTGGGCCAGGAGTCTGCCAGGAGCCAGGAGCGCCTGCACCTCCCTGGAGGCCCACACTTCTCTCCCCAGAAGCTCACACGCAGCGTCTGAGGTGCAGGGCCCAGGTGTGCTGGGGTGACAAAGCCCCGAGCTGTGGTGATGGGAGGGAGGAAGCGCCGGTCTATGTCTGTTCTTTGGGCTGATTTGCTGTCTCTGTCTTTGTCTCTAATGTCCTTTGCACCACTGACCTTGAGGAGCCTTTTGTTCCTCCTGTCCCAGTTTGGTTTCCATGGGAACCTGAGTGGCAGCGTCATCACTTTGCTGAGGTGAAATGCCCCTGGATGCCATGAATACCTAGGGGAAAACCTGCCAGAGAAGAATAAACCATCCAAGAGACGGCGCTGCAGGCCTCACAGTCTGCTTCCATTTCCTCTCAGGTTTCAGATCTCTTAGTTTTGGGTGCCCAAGTTCACGGAGGGTGCCGGGGAATAGAAGCTCTGTCAGTCTCATCTGGATCTTGGTCCTCAGCAACTGTCTGGATCCTGACAGGTGTGTGATAATTACTTAGTGAATTCATGGGTGTGGGCCGTGATAGAATTAAGTGATTTGATGTCCTCTCGATAAATCCAGGTAACGACATAGGGTTTTTTGAGTTTGACCCTCTCCCGAAATTTGCCATCTGACAAAATGACATCATGGCAGAGTTGTAAACTGCTGTGGATGTATTTTATTTAATTTCTCAAATTAAAATAAAAGGTAATGGTACACTTAAGAGTGGTCACTACAGCCAAGCTGATTGACACCCACTGAACTTTCTGGAATGGGCCATAGGATGCTGGACAATAGGACAGATTTGGAATGAGCAGTCTTCCATTCCAACTTTAGTTTCTGCAAAGCTGTTGAGAGCATGGAGCCAGGCTGCGGGGTCTGGGTTCAAATCCTGACTCTACCACTTAGGAGCTGTGTGTACATGGGCAGGACAACTGGCCTGCCTGAGTCTCAGTGTAGGTGTCTGTAAAATGGAATGATAATAGCTTCTATCTCACAGATTCACTGTGTGGGTAAAATGATAGATGTGAAATGCTAAGAACAGCACCTGTACATAGTATGTCCTAGATATCTTACTGTTATCATTAGCATATTTTGTTTATTCCAAGATACATTTTTTTTGGCCCATTTGATATCTATGAAATCTAAAGATTTTTTTTCCTGTCTTGGGAGATAGAATAATGGTGTGCCTTACAATGGATTGTGTTTTAGATTCACTGAAATTCATTATTGTTGTTTTTATCCCTGGTCTGTAACATGATATTTGGTAAATAACAAGGACTCCATACGTTTTGCAAAGAGTAAATTCTCTCCCTCCCTACTGAGGCCTTGGTCTAGGTCTCTCCAGGCCTTTCCTTCCTGGAGCCACAGTGCTTAGAGACAGGCCACTGGGGTCAGCATTTGAGCTCAGCTATGATCAGAAAAAAGCACCGTTGAGGTTGCAGTGAGCCAAGATCACGCCACTGCACTCCAGCCTGGGCGACAGAGAGAGACTCCATCTCAAAACAAAAACAAACAAACAAACAAAAAGCACCGTCGAGAAATGGCTCCAGCGCTGACTAGCGGCCACCTCATTTCCCCCCTTGACCACTGGGCCAGTTGGGTGGCTAGGTTGCCTCATTTTGCATCCTTCTGTATCCCCAAATCTGAAATAAAAGCTGGAAAAAAATTCTTGTGAAGTTTGCATTCCAATCTATAATATCCACTTGCTAAAAACTAAAAATGATGCATCTCCACAAAACTCTGCAAGGAAAAGTATGCTCCAAGCGTTGTCTCACAGCTATGGCGGGCCCGAGGGCACTCCCAGTATGCACTTCCAAGGACGGTTTGAGAAGTGCGGGTTTGATCATCTATAGCAGATGCTGCTGATGCCAACCAGCAAGCCCCGGGCCCCCGCTGGGTGTCCCCCAGCTGCAGTGGACAGTCATTCCTGCTGACACGTTCCTACCACAAGCCCCGGCATTGATAGCTTGGTTTTGTTTTGTGTTTTTCAGTGCAGTAAGAGCTTGCCTGGCCTGTGTGCAGAGCTGCCTCATCCTGAAATTCTGGGAGTTGAAAGCCCCCAGGGCAACCCTTAACCAATGGGGGAAAAGCATTGGTGTGTAAATCCCCCAGCTTCCCTGGGTGGGCTGCAGCTGAGCCATATTCTACATGACACTTCCGAGGATCCCCAGTGGGCATGACCTCAATCGCCCACATTGGATGCCACAACCTGCACTGGCTTTTCTCCCTTCCCTGTGGGTCTCTCTCTGCACTTCCTCCCTTGTGCATTCTAGGTTCACCTTCCAAATAAATGATGTGCACTCAGGGCCTTGTCTCAGTCTCTGACCTCGGGGAAACCTAAACTAAGAAAGTCGATACCAGAAGCAGCCCTGCGGAGTAGCCCCTAAAATGAAATTCTGAGCTGGGATCGCTTGCTGGACACCCTTTGGCTGGTGGTGTGCAGGGTGGTGAGATCTTACTAAGCCTGTGGTGGCTTGAGATGAGGTCCAGGTATAAAAGGACACACTGGCTCATGCAGCAGCTCTGGCAACAAAAAGGCATGGAGGCAGCGGGGATGGTCATGGCCGTGAAGTGGGCTGGTTTGGCTCATTGCAGTAGGAACCCCATGGAGACAGAAGGATGGGCTTAAGCCCACAACTATCAACTCAGGGCTCACTTTGAGGCCACAGGTCTCCATAGCAGTATTTAAAATGACTCTCATCTGCTACTGACAGAGGACAGGCTGTACTGAAAATGAGGTCTGGAGTTGATCACATGTGTAGTGGAGCTACCAGACGCTGAATGCAGAGCCCCAGCTAACTCCCCACGCTAACAGCAGGGCCCTCATAGGGGAGGATGGGGCCCTGAGATGGGATGATTCATCAGCTGGGTCCTTGGGAAGAATATGCCAAGATGTCGTTAGACGTGCCAGAGATTTACAGGGGTAATGCCTGTGAACAAAATGGGGAACTAAGCAGAAGTAGGCAGAGGGAGCCTCAGGTCACGATGCAGGTCTGACACCTACGAAAGGAGAGGGAGGAGGAAGGAGGGTCAGGCAGGAAGATCCTCAGACTGCAGGCTGCTCAGAAAACTTTTGGTGAGTGGCACAGGGGCTCCAGCCCAAGACTGCCTGTAGAGGAGCCCACCATGGCAGTCATCCTCAGCTGGGCTCTGCCTGGGAAGCACATGGCCTTGATGTGCAGGCCCCTGTCACCGGAGGCTGTCAGCTCATTGCATTCCTTGGGGCTGGGTCTGTCATGAAGGGAGACCATTATCTGTATTTTGCAAAGGAGGTTAAGTAAAGGACATGAGGTCACTGAGCAAGCTATAGATCCAAGCCTTGCTTCTGGGTTAGCCGGCTCCAAGACACATGTGCTGAATCTCTGACCCTTGTGGCTTTGGAGAGTGGGCCGGCAGTGGGCAAGACCAGGTTCTTGATAACAGTAGAAGTTAAAGTGCACTTGGAGTCTTGGCTGCAGGTGGGACAGTGCCAAAACCTGGAGATGCCGGCTTGACTCCAGAGGGCAGTGAGAAGTGCAGGACACATCTGCAAGGGCAGCCTGAGGCCATCTGTGTGGGGGGCACATTGCAGAGCTCTGTGAGCTCAGACTGGTCTCCCTCAATTCCCTCTGCTCACATCAGTATCCATGATCATTTCCAAGAATCCAGGCCCCCAGTGCAGCTGCAGCCCACACCCCACCTCCCTACCTCAAAGATGGCTCCCTACCCAGGGCCAGGCTACCGTGTTGTGCCTACCTGTCTGTTTGGGGACAGACCTGAGTTTTCACTTCTGCATTCTGTGCAGATGCTGGTTGGGCTGCCCCGTCCATGGGGTAGGGCAGGGACCCCCCCACCCAGGTCCACAGATAGTGACAGGTGAGTGAACAAGGAAATCGGAGGGACCTGGGGAAGCTCCGAGCATGGGTGGCCTCACAACGATTCCTGACAACCTTTCACTAGGGTTAGGTTGCGTTTTCACCCTGGTGGCCTGTTTTAAAAATGAAGCAGCCCCTATGGACCCACACACATGCACACCCTGCAGAGGAGGATAAACGCAAGACCAGGGTATCCCAAACTGTCCTTTTCAGATCATCAACATCTAAATGGCAGAGGATGCACTTTTTTTTTTTTTTTTTGAGATGGAGCCTGGCTCTGTCACCCAGGCTGCAGTGCAATGGCGCCATCTCAGTTCACTGCAACCTCCGCCTCCCGGGTTCAAGCCATTCTCCTGCCTCAGCCTCCCGAGTAGCTGGGACTACAGGCATGCACCACCACACCCAGCTAATTTTTGTACTTTTTTAGTAGAGACGATGTTTCACCATGTGGGCCAGGCTGTTCTCAAACTCCAAAGTGCTGGGATTACAGGTGTGAGCCACCATGCCCGGTCAGGATGCATGTTTAAATGCAGACTCCGGGGCCCACATCAGACATACTGGATCTTCACGTCTGCACCCAGTGTTCTCTAGGTCACACTCACACTTTCCAAACTCTGACAACAGCTCCACAAGGAGGCTCTGGATGTCAGCAGTGAAGGGTGTTAAGGGGTCATCTGGTTAAATGCCTGCATTGCAGGGGTGAGGAAACCGAGTGTGAGATAGACAGTCACCCCTCTGGGCTCAGGCTCTGTGACGGCTGCTCTGCCTCACAAGCGAGAACCTTTTGAGTTAACACTCTAATATGCTGATCAATTTATCATATCATTTCCCCCTCGTAGGGACAGCCTAAGGGCATAAACTGTCAAACTGCTCCCTCCTAGTGATCAGATGGGCTGAAGTGGGCATAGGTCCCAGATTCAGCAAATAAAGATACAGTACACCTAATTAAATTGAATTTCAAGTAACCAACAGAAAACTTTTCAGTATAAGTAGGTCCCCGGAACTGCATGGGACACACTTATGTTCTAACATTAATCATTGATCAGCTGAAATTTCAATGGAGCTGGGAAGCCTGTATTTTTATTTGTTAAATCTGGCAACTCTACTCCCAGGAGTTAGCACCCCTATTAAGGCAATGAAATGGATGCAGTGTGGTGGCCTCTACTGAGATGTGATTATGCACAGGGGATCTTCTGTGGATACTGCAGGGGTAGGAGGAGGAGCAGCTGTCAACCCCGCAGGCTATATATAACTCGACAGGTGGAGACACGGAGGAAGATCATGTGTGTCTGGAGAACACTGGGATTGGCCATAAGCCCCCAGGAATGCTCTACTGCCTGTCCTTGGAAGTTGCCTTAGTCAGCTTGGGCTGTATCATAGAACACCATAGATGGAGTGGCTTCAACAATAAACATTTATTTCTCGCAGCTCTGGAGGCTGAGAAGTCCATGACGAAGGTGCCAGCAGATCTGATATCTCGTGAAGTTTCACGTCCTGGTTTGCAGAAGCCCACCGACTCCTTGTATCCTCACAAGAAGCAAAGAGAGAAGAGTCTTCTGTCTCCTCTTGGTTCTTTTATTTTTGAGACAGAGTCTCACTCTGTCACCCAGACTGGGGTGCCAGGACCTCCCAGACTCAAGCGATTCTCCTGCCTCAGCCTCCTGAATAGCTGGGACTACAGGTGTGTGCCAGCACACCAGACTAATTTTTGTATTTTTTGTAGAGATGGGGTCTTGCTATGTTGCCCAGGCTGGCCTTGAACCTCTGAGCTCCAGTATATGCCCACCTCAGCCTCCCAAAGTGCTGGGATGACAGGCATGAGCCACCATGACCTGCCTCTTCCTCTTTCCACTAAGGCACTAATGCCACTCCCAGGGCCCCAACCTCCTGACCTCATCTAAGGCTAATCCCTTCCCAAAAGCCCCACCTCCAAATCCCATCACATTGGGGTTAGGGTTTCAACGTGGGAATTTGGGGTTGGGGGACACAAACATTCAGTCCAGAGCAAAGGCAAAAACCGATGTCCAACACATACATAGAGGTTGAGGGAGGGGAGAGAAAATCCACTCCATATGACAGGGAGAGTGGAACAGGAAGGAGACAGGCAGAGATGAGAACGCCTGGCTGGGATGGGGAGTAGGGAGTGCCAGGTTAACAACCCCTGCCCTCCTGAACCCTTGCCCTCCCTAATCCCTGCCTCCCTAACCCCTGGCCTCCCTAACCCCAGCCTCCCTAACCCTGGCCTCCCTAACCCCTGGCCTCCCTAACCCTTGGTCTCCCTAACCCTTGGTCTCCCTAACACCCTGCCTCCTTAATCCCTGGCTTCCCTAACCCTGGCCTCCCTAACCCCTGGCCTCCCTGACCCTTGGTCTCCCTAACACCCTGGCCTCCCTAACCCCAGCCTTCCTAACCCCCAGCCTCCCTACCCCGGCCTCCCTAATCCCTGGCCTTCCTAACCCTTGGTCTCCCTAACCCCCTGCCTCCTTAACCCTAGGCCTCCCTAACCTCCGGCCTCCTTCTCAGTGGCAGTTTTCTCCTTGTACCTCCAGGGAGGGTGGGGAGAAGAAGGGAAGGGAGCGGGGAGCGGGGGAGGGAATTATCTAGACAGCCAATTCCAAATTTGACCTCCAAATGCACTCTCTAGTTCCTCGCTCTCCTCAGGAAGTGCTTCAGGTGCCAGGGCAGCTGGCCCTCCGGGAGCCTGCTCAGCTCTCAGGACTTGCTCTCCTCAGGAAGTGCTTCAGGTGCCAGGGCAGCTGGCCCTCCGAGAGCCTGCTCAGCTCTCAGGACAGATGCCCGGCTGCTTGCAGGCTGCAGCGCCCTGGGGGCTGAGGTCACTGTTTTGCTGTATGACCTGACAAATGATTTCTCTGGGGGCGCTTCTGCTCTGGATGAATGTGCTATAGCCTTCCACCGTGACTAATTCCACGTCTCCCTCAGATCTGAAGTGTATTCGTCACCGCAAAGCAGCCGTCTGCTTCATGAGCAGTGGCTCCACTGGGTGCCCGTGCAAGTAGGCAGAGAATCCCATTTCTAAAGGTTCTGATGGGTCCCTCCCCCATGTGAACGCGGGATCCCTCCCCCACCAACAAACCTCACAAGCCAAGGGGGTAGGGGGAGCTTGCTTTTCTAGAAAGGGCGCTCATCTGATCTCTCATGTACAGAGTCAGAGGGGAGCTGAGCCTTGTTAGCCAGGATGGGCCCTTGGCCCAGCATCCTGCATGGAGCATGTGGGCTGCATGGCTGGCTCTGACTTGGGTGCCTACCAGAAGCCCCTGAGCCAGGACCTGGTGTGGTGGTGCTGGGCACAGGGTGGCCAGGTGCTTAGTATGCGCTCAGCAAATCAATGCAGGATCAGGCTGGGTGAGTTGTAAAGGAGGAGGAGGGAGTGTCCTGGGAGAGTGTCGGGGGGCTCCCCTCAGGGGAAAGTCCCTCTCAGAGCAGCACTAACAAGAGCACAGCTGAGTGGTGCTGGAGAAGATGCCTGGCCAGCTTGGCCCAACAGGTTCTTGGAAAGCCAAGGATGATGGGGAAAACACCAGGACAGTGACACAAAGGAGGACAAGAGTGGAAGAGCTGTGGCCTCTCTCTACACATGGCCCCGATTTAAAGGGGGAGAGGTGGTAATGTTTACAGGGATGCCACTTTGAGTAAAGCCGAGCCCAAGAAATCTTATTTAATTCTGTAATAGTCCACGAGGTAGTTACCACTGTGCTGCAGACAAAGAGACTCAGAGGCTGAATCTGGGTCTGTCGGATTGAAAAGGCTTTTTTGGCCGGGCACGGTGGCTCACGCCTGTAATCCCAGCACTTTGGGAGGCTGAGGCAGGGGGATCACTTGAGGTCAGGAGCTCAAGAGACCAGCCTGGCCAACATAGGGAAACCCCGTCTCTACTAAAAATACAAAAACTAGCTGGGTGTGGTGGCGCATGCCTGTAATCCCAGCTACTCAGGAGGCTGAGGCAGGAGAATCGCTTGAAACCCGGGAGTCGGAGGTTGCAGTGAGCTGAGATCTCACCACTGCACTCCAGCCTGGGTGACAGAGTGAGACTCTGTCTCAAAAAAAAAAAAAAAAAAGTTTTTTTCTTCCAAGATAACATGGACACTTGAAGTGCAGCTGAAAATGCTTGCGGCTCTCCATCTGGGTGGTGTTTGAAGAAGATGGCAATATGCTTATGCAAGGGTAGAATATTAATATGATGTGTAGGTTTTCCATGTATTACTCTAATTGTAAACTAGTGAATAAGGCAAAGGTGATTGTAGTCCACTCGAAGGTCAGTAAGAAAGAAGTGAGCTATAGAATTAGGAATGTATTGCTATGAAGCTTGGAGGGGGTGTGTCTTGGTGTGCGTGTTGTAGATGTATGAGTGAAAATGTCACAGTCTGCCAGACATGTCTGTGAAACCTGGCTGAAGGGTTTTGCTAAAGAAACTGAAAGCTTTCTTGAGAAAGGTGGGGTAAGGAGGGAGGGTCACCCGGAAGTGATGGGCACTGACTCCTCAGATGCACAGACCGTCCTGTAGCAAATAAGATGAAATGGAACCACATGGGACATACCACTGAAACTACAGCCAAAGCTGCTTATGAATTATCTTCCAGAATCGGCTATCCTAGGCAGAGGCAAACACAAATTAAGGGCTATGGGGTGCATTGGGTGGCAGCGATGTAGGAATGTAGGAATCAAAGTTTATATTAACTACGAAGTTCTTCCCCCACAGCTGGCGTCTGAGATTTTCCCCCCTGAGATCTCATATTGCAAAAGGAGCCAGTTGTTTCCTTCCACACACCTTTCTGCCCACCAGCTATTTCACTGATTCAACTGTCTTTTCTCCAGTTGATGGGAAAATGCAAATCTGTAAGGAGAATATGGAAATTCACTCTTTTAAGCTAGCTACCTGTCAGACATCACAATAGAAACCAACGCAGTGACAGGAAGTTTAAAGGAATGCTTCAAAAATGAAAATAAGGCATTTAAATGGGCAGTGGAAATCAAGGGAAAATGCAAAGCTACAACATGAAAAGAGCTAATTAAGAGGAAGTCAGAGCAGCCCAGATCCTGTGACGAGCAAGCCAGCAGGCGACATGGCCACACTCAGAGGGGAAGAAAGCGGGGTCAGTGAAGCCCAGGGCTGCAGGAGAGGTCCTTCGGCCGTCCTCGGCGATGGTGGGTCTGCGGGGAGCAGACGGGTTGCGGTGGGGATGGTGAGGGCTGCTCTGCTCAGGAGGTGCATAAACCAGCGCAGCCTTGGGCTTGGCCCTGGCATGTTCCCCACTGATGACCCTTCCGTGGGATCCTTGCTCAGCATCCCCCAGAATCACAGGGACCATGGAAGAAGCAGTTGTGCTGGTTTCTGGGAGGGTCTTGCCTGTTAACACCTGGAGAGTGCTTGAAGGCCGGGGCTATGGGGATTTGAGAGTTTAAAATCAATAATTCGCAGAATGATTGGATCAAGGCAGAGGGGAGTGTGAGGGAGGAACCCGGGCCTCTGGCTTGCAGAAGCAAATGGACAGAACATTTGAATGGACAGAGGCATCCTCCTCTCCAGCCTCTGTCCATTCAGTGAGTGAGCCCTTGAAGCGTCAGTCCCAGCCTGCCTCTCTGTCCATGCTCTGCTTCCTTCGAGGACAGTCTTAGCTAGGAACTCAGCTTCAGGTCCCGCTTACAGCCTGATGACTCCCAAACTTAGGACTTTCACTGTTCTGTCTTCAGAGGTCTAGGTATATGCAAATGCTGGCTTTTGAGGGTCCTCAGATGCAAACGTGCAAATGCAGGGGCTTGGCTCAAAGCCAAACTCACGCAATTCTCCTTCCAACTCCTTTAAATTAGATTCTACTCCAGTGCAGCTGGGCTCAGGGATTGTGCAGCCTCCGTCCATTTGCTTCTGCAAGCCAGAGGCCCGGGCTCCTCCCGAACGCTCCCCTTTGCCTCCATCTGATCGTTCTGTGAATTATTGCCCTTAAACTGTCAAATCCATCTACATATCTGTAGCTCCACTGCCTCCTCAGTCCAAGTGGCCATCACTTCTCACCCAGCTGGCCCCCGCATGCCTTCTCTTGCCCCTTTGGAGCCACTGTCCTGCATGGCCAGTTGGCAAGTGCAGTCCCCTGCTGGCCTCTGGCAGGAATGTGGCTAAGAGGGCGCAGGGGGCCAGCAGGGTGGGGCAGAGGGCACAGAAGCGGGATGGCAGGTGCCTCTCAGGTCCGCAGGGGTTTCTCTCAGGTTCACAGGGGCCTCTCTCAGGTTGGAGGATGAAGGGCAGCGATTCCTTTTCATTTCTGTTTCTTTTTTTAAAACTTGGAGCATGAAAGACATCTTGGGAACTGTGTTCACTGTAACCTAAGAAAGAGGGATGCCTGTGCTGTAGCCTGGAGGAGCCCAGTGGAAACCCTCAGGAGATCCAGAATAGCTCTCCGCAGACAGGCCTCTGCGCACAGAGGCGGCGAGGAAGGCCCCCGGCAGGGTGCTGGGCTCGGCTGGTTCCCGAGATTCAGGGGAAGTCTCCCACAGAGCGCGCTCTGCAAGCCCTAGCTGCGGAGAGGATGAAGGTTTTGCCTGGAATTGGCACTGTCTTTTGATGGCAGATTTTAAACGTGTAAATCATAAAGGCTGACCTGATGGCAAATCATTGCTTTTGTTGACAACACCTGCATGTTTAGTCTCTTCTTTCACTATTTTTTTTTTTTTAATGAATGTGTCCATGTGTTTTTACCCAGTTCTTGCCTCTTGTCCAAGAACCTGGTTCTTGGTTCTTGTCCAACAATGTGGACATTTGTCTTTATAAAACAGAATGATGTCTCTAAACAAACAAAAATTATTCTATGCAATGAATCAGAGCAATCAGCGCAGAACCCTCCTTCCAGCTCGGCTGCAGGCTCCCAAAGGGCAGGGACTGAGTCAGCTTTGTTTCCCCAGGTCCTGGCGGGGTGCTTAGGACACAGAAGGGGCTTGGCAAATGCTTCCTGAGTGTACATCTAGCCTAAAAAGATGGCCTGGAAAGGCATCTAGGAACACCCTCATTCTACGTGAAAAGAATCAGCTCCCAAATCCCTCCACCCTGAAAGGGTTTTGTCTGTTTGCCGGTTTTTGTTTTTTTAACAGAACAATCTGATTTCCTTTCTTTCTTTCTTTTTTTTTTTCTTGAGATGGAGTCTTGTTCTGTCATCCAGGAGTGCAGTGGCGCGATCTCAGCTCACTGCAACCTCTGCCTTCCACGTTCAAGTGATTCCCCTGCCTCAGCCTTCCGAGTAGCTGGGACTACAGGCGTGTGCCACCATGCCTGGCTAATTTTTTGTATTTTAGTAGAGACAGGGTTTCACCATGTTGGTCAGGATGGTCTTGATCTCCTGACCTCATGATCTGCCTGCCTTGGCCTCCCAAAGTGCTGAGATGACATGCATGAGACACTGCACCCGGCCACAATCTGATTTTCATACACGGAGGAGGATGGTTAACATGGCTGGGAAATGGGGCATTATGCATAGAAGGTAGGAGGGCTGCAGGCAGAGGCCAGGGCCCAGGGAGTCCAGGATTGGAGCTGGGAAGAGGATCATGAAAGGGAGAGGGTGGGAGGCAGAGGGGGAGCTGGATTTCACTGGGCGCCACATAAAGCAATCCCAGTTTTCCAGATGTACAAATGTCAGATGCATGAGCAGTGCTTTGCAAAATGCAATTTCCCTTTCAAGATGAACACTTTAAGGGCCTTGAAAAGAGACTGGTTTTCTCTTTCAGATGCTGCCTATTGAAATGGATGTGGAAGCAGCTCTCCAGGTCAGGGCTGTGAGCTGGAAGCCTTCTCCACGTTGGTAAGGAGTCTGCATGCCGCCTGGCACCCCACGTAGGCGGGTGGCTGAGCTCATTCCCCAGGTGCAGGCAGGCGAGAAATGGAGCAAGTGATATCGGCCATGGACCCTGACCCTGGGAAGGGTCCTGGAACAGTCTGACCAGCTTCTGACACAGAGGGCATGTGCAATAATACTTAGGAGGGATTTGTCCAGGATGGCTCAGAAATACTCCTGGGTTTACAACTTGGAAATATTTATGAAAAGAACTTAGATTGACCTGTGGCTTTTAGACCTTAAAGGACAGGGTTGAGGACAGCCAGACAGAGCTGTCAGACCATGCCCCAATGTGGCTGATGACTCGTGACCTACAGGAGAGAGGAAGGGTCACACCATCTCAGGTTGGACTCACAGCGGGTCGCCCCGGATAAGCCCCCTGGTGTGCTTTCCCCTGAACTTGGCATGAGATCTGAATTCAGCCCTAGCTCCCAGCCAGGCGTGGGCTGACTCCCTGCTCCCCTTCCCCAAGGCTGCTGCTTCCCTGGGCTTTTTTTCAGTTCTTTGGATACAGCTGCGCCTTCCACCCCAGGACCTTTACACACGGCTGATCCCCCAGAGCCCTTGCCGGAGGAGCTCATTCCTGCTCCTGTTTCAAGTCCAGCTTCCAGGCCCCCTAGAGCCTCAGTCCCTGTGGCCTCCCCAGGGGCAGCCCTGCTGTTCCTGACCTCAGCCCCCTGTTAGTTTCCCTCATAGCCCTTATTGCGAACTGTAATTCTTTGATTTGTGTATTTTTTCTGTCTGTGTCTCTCCCCGTCCCCACCAGACAGAAAATTTCATGAGGGCAAGAGATCATATTGTCTCTGCTATGGTCTAAATATTTATGTCCCCTTAAAATTCCTTTGTTGAAACCTAACCCCTTAGGTAACGACATTAGGAGGCGGGGCCTTTGGGCAGTGATGAGGTCGTGGGAAGAGGATCCTCGTGATGGATGAGTGCCCTTATGGAAGAGGCTTCAGGGAGCCTGTTGGCCCCTTCCGCCAAGTGAGGACACATGTAGGGCACCATCTGTGAGGAACAGGCCCTCACCAGACACCCAATCTGCTGGCGGCCTGATCTTGATCTTGGACTTCCCAGCCTTCAGAACTGTGAGCAGGAAGTCTCTGTTCTTTATAAATTACCCACTCTAAGGTATTTTTGTAATGCAGCCCCAGTGGACTAAGACAGTCTTATCACCGCTGAGTGTGCAGTGCCTCTTCCTGCTCTGGGCACACAGTAGGTGCTCACTAAATGTTTGCTGAATAATGGATGTGTGGGAAAATTGAAGTAATGAAAAGTCAGAGACCCTTTGGACGTTGTGTGGAGTTGGCTCTGTGTCTTCTGAGATGTCATTTTAACCCTTTATCACAGTGAGATGGTTGTTGGAATGCCCTGCAAAGCTCCACCGATTCCAAAGGGAATGATCAGGATGATCAGCTCCTGGACTAATGTCCGGGTACTGCTGCCGTTGTGGGGTTCTGGGAGACCTAAACAGGAGCAGCTTCCCTGCAAGATTTTATCTAATATTTGAAGACAGGGTGTGTCCATGGGGTGCTTCATCTGAAGAGGAGGAGTGTGAAGCCTCTCCCAGTGCACTTACTGAATGGGAAAGACACCAGGAGATTAAACAGCCACATTCTCATCCATCAGGGCACAGTCTGGGTTCAGTAAATGCTTTTCCCCCTTTCTTAGCTGTTTCCATGAACCAGAACAAGCGGGCTCTCCTCTGTAAGGGGAGAGAAGGTTGGTGCATTCCTGAGTGGTCATGCCTTCCCACTTCCCCAGGTAACTACATGGTGAGGCAAGGAAACGGTTACTCCCTGGACGCTTCAGATCACACAGGGCTGGTTGCAGTCTCTTCCATGAGCATGCTTATTTAACAGGTGATTTGGGGGCTGGGCGTGGTGGCTCACGCCTGTAATCCTAGCACTTTGGGAGGCCAAGGTGGGTGGATCACCTGAGGTCAGGAGCTCAAGACCAGCCTGGCCAACATGAGGAAACCCTACCTCTACTAAAAATACAAAAAATTAGCTGGGCATGGTGGCGGGCACCTATAATCCCAGCTACTCGGGAGGCTGAGACAGGAGAATCGCTTGAACTTAGGAGGCAGGGGTTGCAGTGAGCCAAGATTGTGCCATTGCACTCCAGCCTGGGCAACAGAGCAAGACTCTGTCTCAAAAATAAATAAATAAATAAAAGAGGTAATTTGGAATGTGGCATCCAGTGGGCGCACACACACGAGTCCTCAGTGAACCTACACGTCACCTCGTCCTCGCTCACTGCTGCAGCCTCACCCAGCACAGCCGAGGATCTCTCTCCACTTACACTTTTGCTTACTTGGTAGAAAAATGAAGCTCAAAGTATATGTTAATGTGCCCAATTCTCAGTAATTTCTCCTCTGGGATGTAGGATTTTTGCCTCCACCAAGTGAGCCAAGGTAATTTGAATAACAACTTCTGAGTCAACGTAAATACTCACTTAGAGAAAAAGTCAGCAATGTTTCTGTTTTCAAAACTCCTTCCTAGACATTTATTTACCATAAGAAAGTCAGCATGCTTTATTGCTGGGATCTAACAAGGCCTAAGGAGACATCTGCTCTGCATGTGTTGGCGTTGGTCTGCTTCTGACTGGAACCGGCAGAGCGCATCTTCTGGGCCTGGGTGGGTTTTCTCTTCATTTTTTCTTTGTTTTCTTTTTTTTTTGAGACGGAGTCTCGCTCTGTCATCCAGGCTGGAGTGCAGTGATGTGATCTCGGCTCACTGCAAGCTCCGCCTCCTGGGTTCATGCCATTCTCCTGCCTCAGCCTCCTGAGTAGCTGGGACTACAGGTGCCCGCCACCATGCCCGGCTGATTTTTTTTGTATTTTTAGTAGCAGCGGGGTTTCACCGTGTTAGCCAGGATGGTCTCGATCTCCTGACCTTGTGATCCGCCCACCTCGGCCTCCCAAAATGCTGGGATTACGGGCATGAGCCACCGTGCCCGGCCGGCCCCGAGTGGGTTTTCTAAGGGTAACATTCACATTGTTGCTTTTATTAGATTATGTGTCTAGTTCTCCTTCCTCAAATTGCAATCCGAGCTTGACTGACAAATGTGCAAATTCACAGATTCATCGTTTCTCCTGACCTCATGTCTCCATTCTGACACTGAACAGTAATTTTAGTGCAATCCCCAGGCAAGGGCCATCCCCAGAGCTCCTGGCCTTTGCATGGGTCTTTCCCACCCTGAAGGCAATCCACCCTCAGAGTCATCAGGTAGTTTTGCTCATGGCTGAATTTGAGGCTCAGCACGTGCTTTTGGCCCAAGTCCCACGCACAGATTTGCTGATGCCTGGTTACCATGGGTGGGCCATGGGGCCAGATGTGGGAAATGCTCCCACACACATCAGAGCTGTGCTGCCTTTCCCAACTGGAAATACTGCTTCTCATTTTGAATCAGAGCCCTGGTGAGCCACTTTATCCTTTCAGTATGGTGTACCTGAGGGATTTTCAGTAAATATCGGCTCTTCGATATTGCCATGGGGTGACCAGAGCAGAAGAGAATCCAATCTTACATCCTCTACTGCTAAGGACATTTTCAACAGAAACTTTGGGACTTCTCTCGAAAGATCCTGAGATCCTTTGCCAACATTAGATATCACAGACTCCTCTGCCCCTTTCCCACTGTTCAGCAAGAACGATCCTTTTGCAAATGTATGCCCTGGCAGCAGAATGCTAGTCCAAGGGCCCTCTGAAGTAGATATTTTTAAAGTTACTCATTACATAGGTAATGTGGGTTCTGAATATTTGACATTAAAGAATGTACAGAAGTTATTTGGGGGTGGCATGAATGACTTAGTGTGAGAACCCATGCTGCCCATAGGTTCCGCATCTGCCGCCTGCTCTGCCTGCCAACACCTGGTTGCAGCTGCCCCTATCCGGCTCTCTCCTCCCCACCTTTGCCCATTCTCCCACCTCGAAACCAGTCTAGATGTTGATACTACATTTTTAGGCTAACAAAACCAAGAAGGAGAAGGTTTCTACAACTGGCAATGAGTTTAAACGGGCAACTAGTGGCCGTCCGTTTAAAATGAGAAAGAGTTCTGCAAGTTAAAGTCCATTTTATTGTGTGAATTTTTAGCAGTGCAGTGCAGTGCAGTGCAGTGCAGTGGTGTTCTTTTGCATACGAAGATTGATGAATCCTACACGGGGAGAAAAAGATTTGACAGCAGTTTAAGGAGACGTTGTTAGCAAAAACCAAGGCGAGCCGAGTAAGTGGCTTCTCCCCGAAAGCAATTCTTCCCTGTCTAATCTCTTTTTGCAGCTCATTAGTTCTCTGGGAATCAGAAAAAGGTTGTTTCCCAATTATCCCGCCACAGGGGCACATCACGGATGGAAGCCAGGTCTCCGCGGCACAGCACGTGAATCGGCGCGACCCCATCCCAAGAGCCAGGGCTCTCCTTATCTCTGTTGCCTGGGCCTGGCGTGGTGCCGTGGATGCGAGAGTCTAGGCAGGATCACGGCCCTGGCTGTTTGTCTGGGAGGCGCTTGGCACCAAGGCCATGCCTCTTATTACTACCCGTGGCCTTGAGCAAGCTCATGAACCTCTCTCAGCCTCAACTGTCACGTTGGTAAGAGCTTCTCGACAGTGTTTTGAGAATCAAGTGCCTGACCCACGGCAGGCACCTAACACATGCTCCATGGTGCATGGGCAGAAGTGTGTTCAGGGCACAGTCTTAAAAATGACAATGGGCAACTTTTGGTTTTTGGCAACTTCAGTACAAGCAATTTAAGTTTCTCTGGGGCTCACCTCACATGAGGCACAGGATTGATGGGGGCTGGAAGCAAGCCGTGAGATAAGGGGTGTGAAAAAGCGCCCCAGTGTTACAGATCACTAGCAGGGACAGTGCTCCCCAGATGGCAGGGGCTCCTCTTCTCCAGCAAGGTAACTGCTCAAGCCAGGACCTCAACCTCAAAGCAGCAGCAGGAGGCGATGGGCAGTGGGTTCTCTGACTACACAGGAGGCCGGTGGGAGGGGAGTCTGAAGGGGAGAGTCAAAGGCAATGCCCATTCTGCCCTGGCCTGGGGACAGGATCCTTCAGGCAGTGGTGACATCTGTCAGGCGTCAGATTGATGGAGCAAGGAAAACCAGTGGGAACGAGTTCTCTTCTGAGTTCCTGGAGGCTTCTCCCTACAGGGGACATTCTCAGAGAGCTTAAATTAAGGCAAGAAACCAGCTCTCCAAACTTTCAGGGTCTGAAAGTGAAATATCACTTTGGGATTTTGGAGATACTCAAGACTGTGGGAATGACCAGCGCATGACCCCATCTTAAACCACGGCTCAGCTCTCTGGGGTCCATCAGATGTGATGGCATGGGCTCAGAGCCATCACAGAACCAAGGGCAGTGGCCTCTGAGTGGTTTGTATGCAGGAGCAGTGTTTTGAAAATGGCCGGGCGTGGTGGCTCATGCCTGTAATCCCAGCTACTCAGGAGGTTGAAGCATGAGAATCGCTTGAACCTGGGAGGTGGCAGAGGTTGCAGTGAGCTGAGGTTGTACCACTGCACTCCAGCCTGGGCGACAGAGCGAGACCCTGTCTCTACATAAATAAATTAATTAAATGTTTTGAAAGTGACCCCTTGAAACTCTGTCCATCATCAGACTCTGCATTTAGTAAGTCCATGTTTATTCAATAACTTCTAGAAAATGAAGAACTTTTCAAACTTTCATTGCATCAGTTGGTCACCAGGAAGGGGATTTCCTCAGGATGTGAAGGGGGAGTCTTCTTGCTTTTAAACTGGCATGGTAGAAGGCAGAGGAGGCACACTGGGGCGGTGTTGCACTAATCCCAGCATGCCCGGGCTCAGGCCAGGCAGGGAGCTTTGGCAGAGGAACCTCTGCACGCTTCCTCTCCTCTACCCAGAGCTTCTAGACTTGGCCGAGAGATGTGACCCGGTCCTGGCTCATGGAGGGCCCTGGTGGAGTGAGAGAACTGGAGAGTGGCTCCCTTGGTCAGGTGGGGGATGTTTCAGAGTCATGAATGAAGGCAGGTGTGGGGAGGAGCCAGGCCGCTGTCCAGGTGCAAGGCCAGCTTTGCCTTCGCCTTCCCTCCCTCGCTTAGTTGACCCCCATGAGCTCTAACCTGGGGGCACTGACTGGTCCTAAGACAGGCTTAGATCCGGCAAGGGGGTGTGGAATGGTTTTGCTGTTAGTAACCCTGGGGTCCAGGGAGTCCCAGGCGAGTGCTGGCCTCAGCCGGAGGGCTCCAGCTGTAGCTCTGCCGAAAGGCACCCAGCCTTAGTGATGGGCTGCCTCTCTCAGACTCCTGGGGGCATGCAGCTCCCCTGCTGGGGCACTGTCTGCTTCTGCTTTCCCTGAGCCGGGTGCCAGCCCATTCCCCATTCCCTCCAAGGCTTGGGACCACAACTGCACACCCTGCCACTGGTGGGAAGACCCTGCCCACCTCTCAAGATCCAGTCCGGGAGCAAAGCTTACGGAGCCCCTCCCTGGGAGTGGGGAGCCCACAGAGGCAGTTCCCGTCCCAGGCTGCCCCACTCCTCTTCCTTTCAGCCCCAGGCCTAGAAAACACATCTGAGAAGAACCGGGCCTAAGCTCTGAAGCCTTCCCTTTGCTCTGCCTCAACTTCCTACCTCTCTGTGGCTCTGCTCCTCTCCCAGGAAGAAGCGCCATATCCAGGGCAGGAAAAGGCTTCCATTCTCAAAGGCCAGTTGAGAGCTGTGAAAACTGTGGGTGAGGCCTCCATAATTCTGTGGCCTGGGAACATTGGCACTCTATCTCCATGTCAGGCCAGCTAACCCGAAGCCCGTGTGTGTCAACACACATTTCGGGACCTGACAATCTGCCCCCCTCCACCCTTGCTCTTGGGCCTCCAGATCAGAAAAGCCCTGGAAGTTGCTGATTTTCAGGCTCTTCTCTACTCTTTTTCTCTTAACACTCACCCTGCCCCCGAATTCTCCTGCTGACCCCGCTTGCCCTCTTGTTTCCAGCCTGGGAGGGGCAGCCATTCCCTTTGCCTTCCCCAGGCATCCTCCCTGCCCTCCCTGCCCAGCCCTCCCGGTTGTAACTCTGCCTGTGGAGGGAGGCCCAGGGGCTTTTCAGCAGTGGGCTGGGAGCTTGGCTCAGGCTGAACTTGATGGTGAAGGTGCTGAGCCCTGAGGTCAGAGTGTCTTGGCCACAACTGGGGCAGATGCTGATTTTTTTTTTTTTTTTGAGACAGAGTCTCGCTCTGTCGCCCAGGCTGGAGTGCAGTGGCATGATCTTGGCTCACTGCAACCTCCGCCTCCCAGGTTCATGCCATTCTTCTGCCTCAGCTTCCCGAGTAGCTGGGACTACAGGCACCTGCCACCATGCCTGGCTAATTTTTTGTATTTTCAGTAGAGATGGGGTTTCACCGTGTTAGCCAGGATGGTCTCGATCTCCTGACCTCATGATCCACCCGCCTCGGCCTCCCAAAATGCTGGGATCACAGGCGTGAGCCACCTTGCCTGGCCCAGATGCTGATTTTTAAATGCTCCTGGCTCTCCTTTCTCTTTGCCCCATTCCTGTTTCAGGGCCAACTGGCTCATCATGTCCCCTGACACTCAACTTTCTCCCCAGGTCACACCACAGGCTGGCTGAGATTGTGAAAAAAACAAAACAAAACAAAACAAAACAAAACACAAAAACTACTGTGATGATTAGAAGCACTCTGAGATTCTTGGGCCAAAAAGCACTAGCAAAGCCCCAGCTGCTGGGGTTCCCCCTTGGTGGGAGGTGCAGGGCACAGTGTGATTGGGAGTAGGCCAGGAAGCTGCTGATGCCACTATGCATGTGCTCAGAGGGGCTGTCTAGTCCCAGGCCACCTTCTAAGAGTCACTCTAATGAGACCGATTCTCCAATAGGCTACACTGGACACACAGAACACAGCAGAGGAAAAACACACACATTTGGCAGATAACAGCAGAGAACACCAAGGGCTGTACGCTCTGTACCTCTCAGTAATGGGTCGTTGTTATCTGATTTAAAAGGAATTGCCTATGTGATATGGATGGATCTTAACTCATAAGGGCTCTGTGAGCTCATCCCAGACTAGAGGTTTGAGCTCTCATCAGGTAAGTCTCCTCTCTGAATCCACAGCAAGCCTCAGGGTGGAAGGAATGAGGGGACAAGGTGATGGTTCTCTCTAGGTGTCAGCCCCTGGAGGGGTCTTTGAGACCCAAAAAAGGAAGTGACCCAGGGCATGGAGAGAACAGATGCCACCCGGTAACATTCACCATGGGGAAACTCATCCTGGCCTGGCCCTTAGCCAGCACCTACAAGAGGCAGCACTGCCATGGGGGGCCCAGGCAGGATGCCACTGGCTCAGGGAGGCCCTGTGCTGGGAGCTGTGAGGGCTGGGTTTATGGTTCCTCCCCACAGCCTTGATGGCTTCTGAGCCCCCAAACAGCACACTCAACTATTCCCCTCCCCTGCTCCCAGGCTCTGCAGTGTCTGTGTTCACTGAAGCCAGTGACAGGAGGTCTTAGGGAGGCTGCACCCCTCACACGGAGCCCCTGGCCTCCCTGGACCCACCCAGCCCCTTGGGCTCATCTTCTTCATTCTGCTCAGCCTCTGCATCCAGCCCTGCCTCAGCACAGCCCCCCAGCAGTGGGGGGCTGGGGAGGTACTGGAGGAGCCGGCCTTCCCTCTTCATTTCTGCCAGCTCCTTGGCACAGCAGCTGGGTGTGTTGGTCTCATAGGTATCATGGAAGGTGTTGTAGTCCACCTCATAGAAGCCCTTTTCCAAGGTGAGGACTGGTGTGAATCGGTGGCCCCAGAGCACCTCTGTATCCATGTAGGAGCTCCGGGCTTGGCAGGTCATGCCTGGGGAAACGGAAGTTACATGCATTATGATGCAATCATCCATCCATCTATCCATCCATTCATCCATTCATCCATTCATCCATCAATCCATCCATCCATCCATCTATCCATCCATCCATCCATCCAGTCATCTGTTCATCCATCCATCCATCCATCCATCCATCCATCCATCTAATCATCTATCCATCCAACCATCCATCCATCCATCCATCCATCCATCCATCCAACCATCCATCCATCCAGATATGGAAAAAAAGGCAGGAAAGGGCAAAGATATATCCATCCATCCATCCATCCATCCATCCATCCATCCAATTATCTATCCATCCAGATATGGAAAAAAAGGCAGGAAAGGGCAAAGATATAGCCATCCATCCATCCATCCATTCATCCATCCATCCAATCATCCATCCATCCATCCAGTCATCTGTTCATCCATCCATCCATCCATCCATCCATCCATCCATCTAATCATCTATCCATCCAACCATCCATCCATCCATCCATCCATCCATCCATCCAACCATCCATCCATCCAGATATGGAAAAAAAGGCAGGAAAGGGCAAAGATATATCCATCCATCCATCCATCCATCCATCCATCCATCCATCCAATTATCTATCCATCCAGATATGGAAAAAAAGGCAGGAAAGGGCAAAGATATAGCCATCCATCCATCCATCCATTCATCCATCCATCCAATCATCCATCCATCCATCCAATCATCCATCCATCCATCCATCCAATCATTCATCATCTATCCACCCAATTATTTATTCATCTATCCTTCCAATTATCTATCCATCTATCCTATCACCCATCCATCCATCCATCCACTCATCTACCTAATCGTCCATCCATCCAATCATCCATCCATCCATCCATCCATCCAATTATCCATACATTCATGCATTCCTTCATCCATCCAATCACTCATCAAGCATTTCATGAACATCTACTTTGTGCTAAGCATAGTGGAAATGTAAAGCTGAATAAGACACAGTCCTTGCCCTGGAGGAGTTCAAGGCGTAGTGGTGGCAGAAAATTAGAAATCGACATGCATGATTCTGAAAGTCATTTCCTAGAGATTGGAGTGAATAGATGTTGGAATAGTTGAAGGTAGGGACTCCGTTCCTGAAAACAGCATTCAGGTCTAGAAGATTAAGATGGGAAAAAAGGCAGGAAAGGGCAAAGATAAATTCAGCATGAATGAACACGGAGAATCTGACAGGCATTTGGAACATATGGGGATTGTTTTGGGCGGACACATACGGAGAGGGGGCTCCACACTCACATACACACACACACATACACACAGGAAGAGGAGCAGACGCAAACACAGAGCTTGGCTTCTTGATTTGAGGCTGCTCCAATGCCTTGTTTCCCTGTCTACTCAGCCCGTGCCATGCCGATGCTATTTTTAGGTGTTGCTTTCTCTCCAGAGAGGAGGGCAGCTTTGTTTATGGATGAGGAGGCCTCTGTGCTTAGGGTCACAGGAAAGCAGCTTTCTGATATTTAATCTTCTGGCCAAGGAAGGCATTAACTGTGTTGGTTGGGTGCTGAAGGCAACCGTCTCCAGCTCCCACTTTGGGCTTTCTCTGGGAGGGGCTCATACAAAGCAGACCCAGGTCCAAGGCTGCTTCTCAGCCCCAGCGCACCCACACAGGTGGGCCCACAGCCTGCTCTCTGCTCTCAGTGATGCCTGCCTGGGCCGGGCCTCTCCCTTCAGTCGTTACCCTTGTTGTCCCCACAGCCTTGGCAGAGAGGCCCAAACCGGGCCCTGAGCAGCCTAGACCATGCCAGACGTCTGCAGGCTCCCAGGGCCTTGGGAAAGGTATGGGCAGGACCTTTCCCCTTTGGGATCCTCCTGCTCCTCATGGGGTGTGGCAGTGGCTGCCCTATAGCTAGAGATCCTGCTGTGTCCCTGTCATTGCTCAATACGTTTGGAAAGGATTCCCCAGGTGTCAGGTATAGTGATCAGCACAGCTCCTTTTCACCTTGAATTCTCCCAACAGCCCTAAGAGATTGATTTTCCTCACTTTGCTGACAAGGTAAGCAGCTTGCTCAAACCCGCTCAGGCAGGATACGGCAGAGTTGTGCTAGTCAAGCTGAGGCATGGATTCCCAGCCCACACCTGGCTGCATGTGCTTGACAACCAAACCACCCACATCCAGGACAGATGTGGGCCAGGGTCTCCTGCCCTATCTCCCTGGATCTCCCCTACAGTTTGTGGGACAGAGCAAGCATAGCCCGGGTTGTGGGAGGGGAAGAAGGCCAAACCGTGAGGACAAGTGAACGGCGGGCCCCTGACTTTGAGGGAGGCGTGGTTGGGGGTGCAGCGGAGCAGATAGCACTGGCTCCCTCCACTACGAGCCTGTGGGCGCTCTCCCTGCTGCATGGCTGGGGAGTGAGGATGGCCTTGGAGAGTGGTCAGGTGTGCTATGATTTGACCCCATGTCTCTCACCCAATCCCTTTTTTGTGGCTTCAGAGTGGAGTTCTTCCCCTGAAATGCAGCCTGTGTCCTGATTCTGACCCTGGAGGCAAGGGCAGGGTGACCTGCAAGCCCCTAGCTCTGTGGGGGAAAGCTTCCTGAGTCCTGACCGTCCTCGGCCCCGGGGCTGCCCACCTGCCACCATATGCTGCCTGCCAGACTCCAGCCCCCAGCAGATGGCCGAGCAGCCACCTCTGGCACCAGTCCCTGGAGCTTGTCATTGCCCTCTCCTGGTTCCACCAACTTCAAAATGGGAAGGCTTGTGCAGTCTGGGTCTGAGTCCCCTGCCCGGCAGCCAGCTTCCTGGGGGCTGGAATGTGTGCTTGGCCATCTTTCTGACAGGCCCCTAGTATTTTAGTGGGGCAGAGTGGTGAGAGAAGCTCCAGATTTGTAAGTGGAAGAGCTGAATATGAACACTCACTGTCTACATAATGCTTTTTAGGTTCAGCCTCGACATCTGTAAAATGAGACTGAAGCCAGCCCTACACTGTCATTTGCAAGAATTAGAAAAATAGACATGCATCATTCTGAGCGTGACTGAGTTTCTAGAACGCATCCTTAGGGCCTGACCAGCTGCTCATTGTACCTGGTTGAAAAAAAAAAGAGAGAGAGAGAGAAAGGAAGGCACGAGGAAGAAATGAAATATGCAGGATGTGGGGTTTTGCTGCGAGTGGGGTGGGGACTAGGGTTCTCTGCCAGAGTTCAGGCGGTCCCAGGCCTTGGACTCCCTGGAGCCACCTCACAGAGGTCTGCCATGGCTGAGTGGCTGAGGAACTGGGGGGTCCTTGGCTACCAGCTGCTGGTGAGTCAGTAGCTGAGCAGGGAGGTGCCATGCTGGCCACACAAAGGGCATTTTCTTGGGCATACATGGATGTTGATGCCTCAGCATGGATGCACTGTTTTTTTGTGAGAAAGGAGCCTCACCTGCCCTGGGTTCACTAAACCAACCTTCTGCAAGAATGCTGAGGGCTGGCTGCTCCAGAGGGAGCCCAGCCACAAAAGCCCTTCCCCTGCAGCAAAGGTCTCTCCAAGTAAAGGGTTGGTGAGAACCTTTTGAGTTTAGGAAATTCTGCATCCCCTCCTCTCCCAGTGATGAGGCTCAGTGGGTAAGGACAGCGAGAAGTCCACTGTAAAGAAACCAGTTCGCTTTTGTTTCGCCCTGTGATTACCAGAGCTATCTGACCAGGGAGCTCTTCTGGGTAGAACACTTGTTCCAAGAAGGGGCAGTTTGTCCTGTTGGAAACAAGTGCTGGCTCTGGGGTCCCTGGTCTCAATTTCCATCCTAGCTCTATCATTCGAAAGTGCTTGCTCTTGGGCAAATAATTTAGCCTGTCTGTGTCCCTGTGTCTTTATCTGTACCTTAATAAAAACTATCTTGGCTGGGCACTGTGGCTCACGCGTGTAATCCCAGCACTTTGGGAGGCCGAGGCAGGTGGATCACAAGGTCAGGAGTTCGACACCAACCTGGTCAACATGGTGAAACCCTGTCTCTACTAAAAATACAAAAATTAGCCAGGTGCAGTGGCGGGCACCTGTAATCCCAGCTACTCCAGAGGCTGAGGCAGGAGAATCGCTTGAATCCGGGAGGTGGAGGTTGCAGTGAGCCGAGATCGGGCCACTGCACTCTAGCCTGGGTGACAGAGCAAGACCCTGCCTCAAAAATAAACAAACAAACAAAATAACAACAACAATAACCCACTATATCTCATAGGGCGTGGGAGGACATTTGGCCAGATGATAGATGTTTATTGTTTAGGACGGTGCCTGAAAGTTGGGAAGTTCCTGTCAGTGTTAGCTATTGCTATTACTCAATCTTGAGTACCAGTACCCCTCAAACCACAATTTAGGGATTGAATGTGTTGCCTGCGCCACCCCAGGACTCTCAGGCACAGACCTGCATCTTCTGGAGTCACAGTTGCCTAAGTCTGAAGTGTAGGTAGGGCCACCTGTGGCTGAGGAGGACAAAGCGCCTTACCTGTGGCTTCCACCATCCCTTCTAGAATGACCACAACTTCAAACTCTTCCTGATGCAGCTGAGCCTGAGACATCTCCCAGAAAGGGCTCTTCTCGTTGATCTCGTGGGAGATGATCAGAGGAGACACCAGGAAGAGGCGGTCGTCGCCCGTGTCAAAGCCCACGTTGATGTCTGTCTGGTTCAGGGGGATGAACTCCCCCTCTTTGGTCTGCCGGGACTTGATGAGCTTGGCCCGGATGGAGGCCTCCACGATGTGGGAGTTGCGGAGGTCGCCCACCCGGAACATGAGGCACAGCTTCTCGTCCCGCATGGAGATGACTGCGTTGTTGGAAAACATGAGGGTCTCCGCTCTCTTCTTGGGCTGGCTGATCTTGACAAACATGCACCCCACCATGAAGGCATTGACGATGGAGCCCAGGATGGCCTGGACCAAGAGGAGTATAATCCCCTCTGGACACTTCTCTGTGATGACTCGGAAGCCATACCCAATGGTTGTTTCTGTCTCAATGGAGAACAGGAAAGCGGACACGAAGCCACTGAGGTTTTCAACACAAGGAATCCACTCTTGGTCGCCAACATGGTCCAGGTCACCCCGGATATAAGCAATGAGCCACCAAATGAAGCCGAAGAACAGCCAGGTGACAGTGTAAACCATGGTGAAGACGAGCAAGTTGAAGCGCCACTTGAGGTCCACCAGGGTGGTGAAGAGGTCACTCAGGTACCGGTAGGTCTCCTGGACGTTGCCGTGGTGCACGTTGCACTTGCCGCTCTTCTCCATGTAGCGCTGGCGTGGCTTCTTGCCCTCGGCCAGCAGGCGCGTACGGTCTGTGGCAATGGGGACATAATCGCGGGCCTGTTTTGGAATCTTCTTGGGGTCCCAGGGAGTAACTCCAATCTCCATGTCCTGGTTCATGGCATTCCTAGAATCGCCAGCCATAGCTGGGATGCTTTGAGTTAAAAAGACACCATCAGTGAAGTGGGCTGTTCTGATTCACTAGAACACAAGATGGAAGGCCACCCCCACCCTGGGGCTCTCCCAGGCTTCTCTTCTGTTATCCAGGGGTCAGGGCATGAAATCCTCAAGGGCAGGGGCCTCACTCTCTTATAGGGTTCTTTTGTATCCCTGGTGCCTAGTACAGAGTCTAGCACAAAATAGATGCTTGCTAGCTGTTTGTTGAATGAATAAATGAACAATATCTAGGTGCAAACTACACATTAAGTGTTGAAAGGGTTTGAGAAACCTGGGAGCAATTTAAAAAGAATAATCACAATAGTTTATTAAATACCTACTGTGTCCCACGCATTACATGTGGATTGTGGCTTCTTATCGCCACAGCAATTCACTGGCATTAGATATTGGAATCCCCACTATATAAATACTATATTGTTTGCTTATGAATCAGGCTTAATTCAAACAGTCTCTCTCCCACCATCAGAATGTAAGCTCCACAGGGGCGTAAGTTTGTGTTCGTTTTGTTCTCTGGTATTCCAAGCACTTAGAACACAGTCCGGCACATGGATGTATTCAAAAAGTACTTACTGAGTAATTGGATGGATAAATAAAAAAACGGGCTTCCAAAGAGGTTAAGTGACACCCAGGCCACCAAATATCAGGCAGAGCTGATTTTTGGATTCCTGCTCATCTGGCCCAAGCCTGTGCTGTTTCTTTCATTCCTTGCTGTCTCCATTTATCTTGAGGTCTTTTAGCAGCAGACAGAAAGGAAAAGGCAGCATGTATCTGATTTGTCAATTGGTCACCCCTACCGTCTGAGTATGAAGTCTGCAGCCATCTGAGCGCTTATTAAAATGACAAATTGCTGTGTAGGCCCGCCATTAGAAAATTTGATTCCCTGTCCTCTAAGAAATGGAACTGGACAGGATGTTAATGGCCCCAAAGCTCTTCAAAGGGTGTAATGTGTTTGTGGGGGTACCTACCACACTTCCAAGAGATACCCACACACCTGCAATACAGGTGTCTGATAGTCCCCTCAAAACCCATTTAATGAGCTTTAAGACTCTCATTCAGTTGGGAAAGACCTCTTTAATTAACAATAACAGACAACATTTCTGAGCACTCAGAAGCCAGGAACTGCACTAGGAAATTTTTATCCATTGGCTGATTTAATCCTCACAACATGGTTAGATAAATACCATTATTATCCCCCCATTTTTCAGAAGAGAAGAATGAAGCTCACTTAGCATGTGGCCAAGTGAGGTTTTGGGTCTAGGTTTATCTGGCTGCAGCCCAAAGGCTGACCCACAGCACTCACCACACAACGGCCAGCAGACACTGATGCTCCGTGGGCTCATGCTAAGGCTGATGACCTGCTCCCTTCAGAAAGTTCTATGAGCTTCTGGCCCTGGGAAACATCACCTTAGGGATACTATCTTTCAACCCTTCTTCCTCTTTATAAGTAAGTCTTCCTTGAATTCGCAGTTACCCTCCCTCCCAGGTATAGGGTCCCCCAGGAACCCCCACTTACTTATCTGTCCTGATCGAGAAACACAGAATGCCTAGACTGCTCTGTCACTTGGCCAGCTGCATGTCTTTTCCTGCAGGCCTGAGCCCTGGAAACATTCCCTGGCACTGAAACCCTGTTTAGGTTGTTACCTGAAATACTGAAAGATTAAACATGTTGCTAAACATGTAGGAATTAGCCCAACCTTGGGCCAAATAACTCCATAACCCAGAGCCCTTGCCGCAGACATACTTAAGCGGAGCACCTCTTTTCTTGCTGTCTGTCATGAGGACCAGTGCAGCGCTCTACATGTAAGTTCCCCTAATAAGTGCTTTGGAACTTGGTGATTTCTTCTTTGGAATCTCAACTGACCCCATTTGGGGATGGTTTGGGCAGTCCCTTGCAGGAATTCCCCTGCCACCATTCTGAGGGTGACTCCAGCTGCAGGTTCCACCAGGCAGAACACCGGGAAGCTGTGTCCCCAGTAGAACAACCTGGAAAAAGGTCTGTCAACCACTGAGCTGACTGCCTAATGGCAAACCAAGGTAGATTCCAGCTGTCCTGGGGAGTCAGATGACCCTGGCAGGCCTTTTCCTGTGCTGCCTGGGTGATTATAGCAATTTCAAGATAACCTTTAAAACATCATATCAAAAGGTCATCTGAAGGGCTTTGTCCCAGATGTCCATTGGCCATTTCCCATTCTGCATAGGGCCACCTGCTTCCTGCTCCTTCATGTGGCAGTTAACAAAGATAAATGAGACAAGGAGGAAAATGCTTGGGGCTATCTTTGCAGAATCCCAAGGAGGAATTTGCTCTGCCTTAAGTGGGAGACTTCATCCTGAAAACTCAATCACAGATGCTCAGAGATGATGGAAAATGCTGCTGTCCCGAGGCCCCGTGTATTCTGGACACCCCAGCTGTTGGAACCAAGATAGGCTTCCAATGGGGGTGCCGCTGTGGACTCCCTGAGCCACTGAGGTTGGGCAGGGCAGGCACAGTGCCACAAGAATGAGTCATTGGCCGGGGCACATGGGAGCTCACATCCTCCTGTACTCAGCTCTTTGGGGAAACAGCTTGCTGCTGATTTTCTGCACTGTTTCCTTCTTTATTTTTAAACATACTTGCATACATTCTTGTAGGCGAAGGCTTTGTGCTGTACTAGAAACGGGAAAATGTTTTCTAGGAGACTTCAGCCCAGATAGGAAAACTTTTTGCGTCTGGCAGATAGGAAAGGGCGGTTTACTTTTGATTTGATATTGGGACGCATTCCTGTGTGCTGGAATCATCCGCAGAAGTCATTCCTTGCTCAACCCAGGGTAACATCTGGATTCTAACTCAGTGTCCAACAAACCAGCTTTGTGGTCCAAATACAAACAAACTTAACTTTCTTTGCCTCAGTTTACTCTGCTATAAATCCCAGATAATATCCTCTGCTCCTCCAGCCCTGGGAGCCAATTGTAGGGATTCATGGAAAGAATACATGATACAAACATAAGTATAAATAAAATAAACATACGTATTCATATCTCTCCTCAAATTGAAATTTAATGCAATATCCCATTAACCCCATTTTAAAGATGAAGAAAGAGAGGTAGAGATTATCTAAGACAAATAGCTAAAGGCCCAGTGGGCAATTTGCAGGGCAAGCATTGAGCTGACCGGCATGCAGCCTCTACTGTTTAGATTTCTTTTAAGGGTAAGTAAAATCCCCATCCTTGAAACCCCTGGCTTCCAGTGTTGTGTGCCTATCAAGTCAAAAGGATTTTCAGGGACAATGGAGATGAAATTCTTTAATCAGGTTTTCGAGATCCGTTCTATTAATTATGCACTCATTAAGCACACATTAATTGAGGAACTACTATAGCCAAACCCCTGTGCTAGGAGCTGGACATAAAGCAGTGAAGAAGATAAACGCAGAGCCAGCCCTCCCATAGTTGATATTCTAGCATTTCCTCTTTGAAGCTAGGGTTTTTGTAGAACTGTCTGTAGAGGACAGACAGGGAGGAATGCTGTGGCTGGCCTAGGTAAGCTGAGCATCCTAGCTACTCTCTGCAGGACGCAGGGAAAGGCACTGACTTGAGCAAATCCTATTAAGCCTCATCAAGCCTGTTACTTCTCTTCTTCCATCCTCTCCTGTGTCTGTGAATGGGAAGCTGTGTTGAGACATGATGAAAGCTTTTGGAAAAGACAAGAGCTTCAAGTCCAGCAAAGTGGTTTAATCCCTTTGATAGGAAAACGCAAGTGGAGAAAGACTCAAAAGAGGCAAAATCAAAGGAAGTTGTACTTCAGATGATGCATTAGTGAATGTGACATCCATTTAGATGGACCTCTGAATTAAGAATGTCAAACATCACGCACCCACAGGGAGGAAAACTTGGTGTCATGGCGTGGTCTAGAATGTCAGGAGTCAGGGCCACAGCAACTTGATAAGAGCCTTGCTTGGGGGTCAGCAGGGCTTCCTGGAGAGACCACTGGGTTGGGAGTCTTTTCACAGACTCAGTCTCCCTATCTGTGATCACAAACATCTTTATCAATTTCCTACTTTCTAAGATATGCTGGATCAAAATGTACCACTCTCTGAGCTTTGAAACACGGGATGAAGTTGGAGGAAGAGGAATGGAGGAGGGCGTGCTTATGTCTCATATGAAGATATTTGTATACTCTTCTATGGGAATATATATGACTGTACTCATAGGAAAATGCTCCAAACTGGTTGGTGAACAGGCTGCCCCAGTCCCCTCAAGGCCCTTTAGGGTTAGCAGGAAGCATTCAAGGTGTTACACTTGAATGTAACACCAGAATACATGCTGGGGACAGAGAAGGCACTTGTAAGTAGGCAGAATTCCAACACACCCTCGTGATTCCTGCCCCCTGGTATACACCCCCTGAGGAACCCCAGGAAATCCTCACTCCCATGACTGGGGCATGTCATATGGCAGAGCTGAACTGAAGAAAGAAAGTTCATCTGGGGTGAGCTTGACCCAATCATAAGCCCTTTGAAGGGATTGGGCTTTTCCCGAAGTAAGAGATTCAAATTATTAGAGGAATTAGACAGAGGGGGCTTCTCCTTTGCTGGTTTTAAAGATGGAGGGGGCCACACGGCAAGGAATGTGGGTGACCTCTGGGAGCTGAGAGCAGCCCCCAGATGATAGCCAGCAAAAAAGTGAAGACCTCAGTCCTACAACCACAAAGACCTGAATTCTGCCAGAACCACAGGAGCTTGAAGGGGGCCCTGAGTTCCACATGAGAATGCTGGCCTCGCTGACACCCTGGTTTTGGCCTTGTGGGAACAGAGCAGAGGACACAGTCGCATCAAGCCTGGACTTCTGACCTACAGAACTGTGAGCTGATAAATGGGTGCTGTTTCCAGCCACTATGTCTGTGGTCATCTGTTATGGCAGAAATAGAAAATCCAGTACAGAAAGGGAAGTAAACAGTTAGGAAGGCTGACTCTGGCATCAGATGACCTAGGTTCCTATTTTGCCTGGAGCTGAGGCACATTTGGAAAAGTTACTTCTCTAAGCTTCCGTTGCTTTATTTGCAAAATGGGGATAACAGTACTCACCAAAAAGAGCTGCTGCGAAGATGAAATGAAAGGTGTGTGTACAGAGCCTGGTTTACAGGAGCCCTCCTGAGAGGTAGCTCTTAGGATTTTCCACCAGGGGGCAGGGCTGGGAAAGGGGCTGGAGGGGTGGGGGTGAGGGGCAGGAGTGCTTCAAACACCTTGAAGATAAGGAAGGAGAATCAGCAAGTCCCGAGTTCCTACGGTGTGTCCGCATCGTGCTCCCACTCCCGGGAGAGAGACATTATCTTCAGTTTACAAAAGGGGAAAGCAGGTGAGAGTTTAAAAACCTCGCCCGGAATCGCACAGCTAGTGCTGCAGGCTCTCCGGATTCCGCAGCAGCTGCTCTCGATGAGGGCATGCCTGGAGGCCCTGCTCCGCCGCAGCGTCTGCGCGATAGGGAACCCGGGCCCCTTTCCTCCCCCCGCCCCGCCCCCCCAGAAGCCACGCCTGAGGAATTTTCTAAGACCTTTCCCTTTCGTCCCTCCCACGCCTAAGGTCCAGGTCCCAGGGCTTTCCCTTGCACCTTCATCCCTGGCCCTGCAGAGGCCTGCTTCTCGCTTCCAGGGTCGCCAGAGCGCCCCTCCCGCCTCCCCGCCATCTCTTGGCCGGATCGTGCGAGAGAAGGGGAGGAGGTTGGGACGGGGGAGGGGGGCTGCGACAGGGGAGGGGAGCCTGGGAGAGATGGGGAGGGAGGCTGGGACGGGGGAGCCCGAGCGCGGCAGGAACCGGGAGCCCTGAGCGCCACAACGTCTAGCGTGGCCTCGGAGGGTGACACAGGGGAGACCCCTCACCCCGCAGGGGACGAAGCCCCCAGTGCGGCTGGATAAGGCGGTGCTCGCCGCCTGGGTGTGGCCCCCTGGTCAGCGGCAGCTCTGCGGCTGCGGAGGAGGCGGGGCTGGGGGATGCGGGGTGGGAGGGTGAGAGCCAGGAAGGGCCTGCGGAGGGGAGACAGGCCCTGTCCCCAGGGAACGGGCGTGGGGAGGCCGTTGGCAGTGCCGGGGACTCCCCGCCAGCGGGTCTCTCTTCCTGGAGGAAGGGCGGGCCAGCGGCCCCAGCCACCCAGAGACTGTGCCCAAGCCACACCGGTGGACAGGATCCTCCCAGGGGCCAGTCCTGGTTTCCCAGCTTTTCACAATTACCAACCTTAAAACAAAACAAAATTATCCTCTAGTGTACTCGGAGGTTTAATGGCACAGAGCCCGGTGGTAATAAATCTTTAAAAACCCATCAGGTATTTCATTTAAAAACCGCACCATTTTGCAGCTATTTGTTCTATCAACTTAGGTCTGTGTCTATTTTTGAATTCCTGAACGTTTTACGGGTTTACTTTTTGAGCCTGTTTGTTTCATAGCACATGAGGGAGTAGGTGTGAAATCCCAGTGGAAGCTGACAGAGGGCTTCACTCACTCAGTCAATTAGTCAGCGAACCCCCACTCAACACCCACTGGGTGTTTGAATTATGTTGAGCTCTGGGGGTAGAAGGAAGTCGACTCACACTTCACTGGCATTCGTTCCTGTGCTTTCCCTTCCTGGGGATCTGGCTAAAATGCGGGTTCTGATTCTGTAGGTCTGGGGTTTCCAGAGTCCGCGGTTTTGCCAAGAAGCCGCAGTGATGTTGACGCGGCTGGTCCTCAGTGCACACCTGAGTAGCACGACCTCTCCGCCCTGGACGCACGCTGCCATCAGCTGGGAGCTGGACAACGTGCTGATGCCTAGTCCCAGAATCTGGCCCCAGGTGACTCCAACAGGTAATGAGATTGAGGACCCTTGATGCGTTCTCTGTCCGCAAGGAGTTCCTGGTCTGGTGGGGAGTACACAGGCAAAAAAATCAGTGCAGTAGAGAGTGAGAGAGAGGCCAGGGTGCAGTCCTGAATTTGGCTTGTCTGGGGCGGGCGAGGAAGAGTCAGGAAGGCCCTGGTGAGGAAGGCGTCCAGTGAGCAGGGTGAGGTGGCAGAGCCTTGTGGGCCTGAGAACAGGGGAGCAAACAGTAATAATAGCTCCGGCATGGAATCCCTGTTCTGTGCCATCTTTGTGCTGAGTGTTTTTCATGCATTGTATCATTTAATCCTGAAACAGATCTATTAAGTCCGTTTTAGTCGCCTCATTTTACAGGTCACAAAAGCAGAGTGATGTGGTAGCTTGCTTCAGGCCACACAGTTACTAAGCAGCGGGCTAGGTTTTGTCTGATTCCAAAGGCTCTAAGTGCAGCCACTGCTGCCTGGGAGGTTGGTTCCTCCTGAGCCCTCTGGGTGTGATGGGGTTGTTCTGAGCCCCCGGGGGAGCACCAGGGAAGGAACTCATGATTTCCTGCCGTGCGGCCCGCTGTGCACAAGCTGCCCAGCAGCTCGGGTCACTTCCCGCCAGCCAGGGCTGTGTTCTCCCTCTCCCTCCTGCTCCCCTCCAGCATGCTCCCTACTCATCTAACAGCTGCTCCTCGGTGTTTCTAACCACAATACTTGCCCCCAGAGGTCCCTGATTGCTCCCAGGAAATAAGATGTCCATGCATCCCAGGTAACACCTGTCATTCTGGCACCGTCACCAAGAGTGCCCCGTCACTCTCTGAAGGTCTGCTTGGACAACGGCCCCCACAGTAGAAACAAGACCACTAACTAGCAGCCACTGATTTCATTCTTAACACCCCTTCACTGGATTCTCCTTCATCTAAGGCAGGTCTGCCTCTGCCAGGAGTGAGGGTAGCACCTCCTCACTCTGGAATTTCTCAGCTGGGCAGGATGTGCATGCCATAGTAACCAGAACCTGTGAGTCTGTGCTGAGCTCTGCCGTCTACACCCACGGCTGTGGCTATGTGAGGTCAGTGAGTGCAGCTGCCGGATCGCGTTCTTCCAACACAGACACACTCTACATCCTTCTTGGTCACGTGCAATTAGTAGGCTTTCTGCTATTTTTATTTAAATGGGATGTCTTAGAGCTTCATTTTCATATTTTGATGTAGAGAAACATTTAAAATATTGCATTCTCTTTATTTTAGGAAAAGCACATATACAAACCCATGATAAATGCAACCAAAACTTGCCCTGGGTTTGGGGGACATGGTAGGGGGTGGTGGGGACTGTGGTGAGCTGTACACACACGCAGTTCTAAAGCGGCAGCTGCTACTCGGCTCTAGTTCATTATTGCCTTGCCATGCCATGGAGCCAGTACTGCAAGATCCTCCCTTTGCTTTTTCCAGAAAAGCCAGAAATTAAACTTTTGAAGATGAAATTTTTTTTCCATGTTGACCACTAATTCAACAATTTTTGAAAAAATTGAGCAAGCCATAGAGAATCTATGTGTGAGTCAGATTCAGTCTGTCAGCTGCCGGTTCGTATTTCTGGGCTAGGGAGTCGGAGAGAGGCCTTTTCCGCCCATGGACATGTTGGGCTGCGTTGTGAGTTAGGCTGAGAGTGCTGTTAAGAGTTGTGGTAGTGCCACTGAATTTCTGTCACAGCCTCCCTGTTTGCACTAACAGGTCTGCCACAAACATTACCTGTCAGTCCTCAGGACAACAAAGGCAGGCGGCCCGGCAGGAAGAGGAGAACTCAATCTGCAAGGCCCATGATAGTAGAGAGGGCCGCCTGGGCTACCCCCTCAGTGCCCATCAGCCTGGTTCCGGTGGTCCTAACTAGCCCTGTCTCCTTGCCAATAGCCCTGTGCTCCCAAGCCCCCTCCCCCTTGCAGACGGCTGCTATGACATCCCTGTTCCTTAAAGTGTGGGGTTCCTCGCTGCCTTCTCCTCCCTAACTGGCACCCTGTGCAAACCTGCTGCAGAGAACAGCGTCTCGGGCAGTGCGATAGTCCTCCAGTTCACCAACAGTAAAAGTGGTCTCAATGGGGAGAGCTGTCTGACTGCAAGCGCTGAGTCCTTCCAGGGGAGGGCTGGAGGGACAGGAGGGTGGACCAGGTGGCCTCCTGAGCTGGTTCCTGGCGCCGATGTAATGGATGCTGATTACCAGCGGTGAGGGCATCGTGGAAGGGACTGCAGAGCTGTGCGAGATGAGTGGAATGAGGCCCCAGGTGCTGATTTTTGTGCCCAGGATGCTCCTGGCTGTCATGGGCTCCCAGGGGCTCCAGGCATGCACCGCTCTTCCACCTCTTCTCGAAGCAGAATGCCCCAGAAAGGGCACCTTTACTATCCAGGGTGGCTAGAGTCGCCGGTGGCTGTGCATGGGGGCTGAGGGCTAGAATCAGGGCAAGGGGCTTTCAGTGAGACACAGAGCCAGGCAGGGACAGCGCGGATCTCAGAACAGTCTTTGTCAGATGGGACACTTCATCCCCGCGGAGCTGTCCGTGCACACAGCGTTCTCTGATTGCCGAGCTGTTAAGCGCTCTGCGGAAGGGAGCTGCTGGGAAGGCGGACGAGGCATCTCAGGTGGGTGAGGGGCTCCGCTGCATCGGCCTTGCTCAGACCCACCATCCCTGGGGAGCTGTCACTGACGCCCAGGTCTCCCCTTCTCAGTACATCCTGTGCCTCCTTTCTGGGCTGCCTCTGTCCCTCAAAGGGGAGCTCCCCACATGGGTGGGATTATTGTTGAGAACAGTCAGGGTGTTGACGAGGATGCAGGACTGAGGTTGCTCCCAGAGTCACTCAGTGTCCCTCGTTTTGCTCGGAGACATCCTGACCTGGGCAAGCTCTTTAGGGAGCATCTTTCCTGTCTGTGCCGCATTCTCCATGGCCTTTGCACTCTTTTTGCTTTTGTTTTAAACACGTCATCAATTCATTGCCTGCAGCAGCTTGTACTGCCTTTTGGTTTTTCTTTGCAGAACAGCTCTGGAAGTGAAGTGTGTGTGTGTGTGCGCACGCGTGCACTACTCTGGACTGGGTGCCTTACACGTGTTAACACACTTGATCAGCTCAGCAACACTGTGGAATAAGTGTAATGTGTCCATTATTCAGATCAGGAGACTGAGATTCAGAGCAGGGAGGGAGCTTGCCGGAGACCACATGGCTCGCAAGCAGCAGAACCTGGGTTTGAACTGACAGCGGCCTGACTTCAGAACCCACGCTTTCCCACCCTCCTACTTCACACCCATTTGAGTCCAGCCATCTTGGTTCTGAATCATAACCCTGACTCTCCTGGCCACATCCTATGCTCCACATTACATGTTACTCTACAGGTTACCACCCTGGGTCTCTTTCCTATATAAGAAATAGAAATATTTGTGGAAATCCTAATGTTCATGACATCTCTGCCATTTTATCAGGAAAAATTCTATCCTACCAAATACTGGTGTAATATACTTGGCCCCCCTGGATTGGATTGGTATAGGTTAAGAGCAGATATAAGGTCTGAAATAATCCCGGTATTCCTAGTATGTGGAATTATTATCATGGAATCATAATGGCAGTTTGCACCTCTGTTGGGCTCTTTCAACTCCTGTGTTGGCTCAGGAGAATCCTATCACATTAGTCCCCTTTTGTAGTTGGATAGTTGGGCTTGCCAGAAGGCACACAAATTTGGGTTAACTCATTTCCAGGATTCTGGCATTGTAGACACAGAAACACCGACTGTGAAATTTTATGTAATACAAACACTGGAAGATTTAGCAAAAGGCCTGCCAGGCGGCCCTGACTTCTGGCTGCACAACAAAGGGGGGTGGTTGGTGCCAAATGGGGCAACAGAAGGTGAGTTTGGGGCCTGCAGAGCCTCGGGTAGCCCAGAGGAGCGAGAGAGTATTGGCCGTTCATTTTAACTCCATCCTCGGAGGATTCCCCACCACAAGCCTAAGGAAGTAATAAAACCTCATGCATTATTTTTTGATATCTGGAGAGAAACACGTACCCTAGAAATGCTGTGGACTAATTCCATGGTTACTTTGTCATTAAAGAAACCAAAATACTGAGAGGTCACCATAAACATAAAAAGGCAGAGAGAGAAGGATTAAATGGTGTTTCATGTAAGGATCTTTAAAGGGAGACAGAATTCTAGTCTGAAAGGAGCACAGGCAGATCTGGCATTTTGCTTGGGGAGTTCAATTCTTTGGAGAAAATACAGAGACAAAAAGACCATTTTGATGGTATTTAAAATATCCCTCTGTCCAGTGTATCTAAGTGAGTCTAAATATATTCAGCAGTTTTTTAAAGGGCAGATATTAGGCCCGATTCAAGGTATGGAATATAGATTCGAAAGGGTTAGTGATAGGTGAGTGCCTTTCAGGTAACTTTGCATCACAGACCAAGCCCGTTATTGAGGACTGTACCTATGGAGCAGGCCCGTGAGCTTGTGACTGAGTTTCCCAACCTGCCAGGCTCCCATTTGCTTAGGATGAGTATTTTTCTGCCCTCCCTGGTGAGCCACTGTGGGCCACTCGCCACTCCTTACACCCCTTCCCTTTAATACCTCGCTTGGCTTACTTGCAAAATCCACATGCACCCTCCTGGATCTCACAGAACATGTATGAAAAGTCATGGCCATGAAAAGGGCACGGAAATCAAATTAATTAATTTTGCTTTTTCCCCATGTTTGTTTCTGTCTGTCTGGTACTTTTCCTTTTTAAGCCTGCCATCTCTTTGAAAGTGAGCCGCACAGTGATAATCCATTTTCTTCATTGTAACCCCACAGTGTATGTATTCCACATTAAATAATAAAAGGGATTAATAATTAAATCAAAATGAAAAACCACTTGTTTCCTGTCTATAACCCAAGGGACAGATTTCCTGGGCTGGTGCCAATTTATCAGTGATGATTAGGGAGTATGAGGTAGAAGTGCACAGAGACGACAGCCTGAAAGCAGGATAATGTGAGTCTGAATATATTCATATACAAGTGAAAAGGATGAGATGGTGAGGGAAGGTAAATGTGAGAAAGAGCCACAGAAACTGGACATAACAGGTAAAATCCCAGTAATTATCGTCACCTACTGGGGCTGTACCATATACCCAATTTTATTCCAAATGCTTTACATGTATAAACTCATTTAATCATTTCAGAAAAGGTACCAGGTAGATACTGTTCTCCCCATTTTATAGATGAGAAAACTGAGGTGCAGGAGGGTGAGTCAACTGCCCCAAATCTAGTAAGTGGTTGATCTGGAGTTGAACCCAGGCTGAGTGGCCCTTGACTCACACTCAATGTCTGAGCAACTCCACAAAAATGGAATGCTTAAATGATCCAAGAAAGAAGAGATAGACAAATATCGTGGGATAAGAAATGAAACAGAAAAATCCATTGAGAATAAGAGAAAAACAAAGTGAAAGAAATAGGAAAGGCCAGGCACGGCGGCTCACGCCTGTAATCCCAGAACTGTGGGAGGCCAAGGCAGGCGGATTACCTGGGGTCAGGAGTTCGAGAACAGCCTAGCGAACATGGTGAAACTCCATCTCTACTAAAAATACAAAAAAAGTGAGCTGGGCGTGGTGGTGAGTTCCTGTAGTCCCAGCTATTCGGGAGGCTAAGGTATGATAATCGCAGACAGCAGAGAGGTTGGCAGTGAGCCGAGATTGCGCCACTGAACTCCAGCCTGGGTGACAGAGTGAGACTCTATCTAAAAAAAAGAAAGAAAGAAAGAAATAGAAAAATTAGAGTAAGGAGTTGAGAACGAAAGAAGGATTTAAAAAAGCAAAGGACAAAAAGGAAAGACAAAGTGAAGTGTAAGTGGATGTGGGCATTAGAACGAAAGCTGAGGAGTAGGAAAGAAAGAACAGATGAGAGACCCAGCTGAAGGGAACTGCATCTTGGCACTTGCCATGGGGCACTGCTCATGTGCTAACTTATTTGACTTTCCCATGGCATTTCAAGGTAGGTGTTATTAGACACATTTTACAGAAAGAGAACTGAAGGTCTGAAAGACTAATGTCCAAGGCGACACAATTAGTTCATGGCAGAGCAAAAAGAACTGCTGACAATTACAAAATGCCAAAGAAAGAAACTGAAGAATAGCAAATAAATGGAGAAACATACTGTATTCATGGATTGGAAGACTCAATATAGTAAAAACGTTGATTCTCTCTGAATCCATATACAGATTCAATGCAATTTCTATCAAAATCTCACAAGATTTTTTATAGATATAGATAAAATTATTCTAAAACTTATGTGAAAAGGGAAAGCAACTAGAATAGATAAAACAATTTTGGAAAAGAATAAAGTGGAAGGAATCAGTCTACACAAGTTCAAGACTCATTACATAACTGCAGTTATGAGGAAACTCCAGACTATGTGGTATTGGCAGAAGGATAGACACATAGATTGATGGAACAGAACAGAGAACCCAAAAATAGACCTTTGCAAATATGCCCAACTTATTTTTGACAAAAGTGCAAAAGGAATTCAGTGGAGGAAAGACAGCCTTTACAACAAATGGTGCCGGAGCAATTGCACATTTTTAGGCAAAAAAAAGAACCTTGACCTAAGTCTCAGACTTTATACCGAAGTTAATTCAAAATGGATCATGAACTTAAATATAAAACAATAAAACTTTCTAGAGAAAAACATGGGAGACACTCTTCAAGATCTAGGGCAGGCAAAGAGTTCTTAGACTTCACAAGAAAAGCACAATCCATAAGAAGACAAACTGATCAATTAAACTTCCATCAAATTAAAAACACTTGCTCTGAAAAAGACTCTGTTAAGATGAAAAGGCAAAATTACAAAGTAGGACAAAATATTTGTAAATTACATATCTGACTGACAAAGGACTGGTATCTAAAATATATACTTAAAAATTCTCAAAACTCAAGAGAAACAACAACAAAAGCCAATCAAATTAGAAAATGGGCAAAAGACATGAGAAGACATTTTGCTAAGGAGGATATGTGGAGGGCAAATAAGCACATAAAAAGATGGTCAACAGGCCAGGAGTGGTGGCTCATGCTTGTAATCCCAGCATTTTGGGAGGCCGAGGTGGGCAGATCACCTGAAGTCAGGAGTTCGAGACCAGCCTGGCAAACATGGTGAAACTTTGTCTCTACTAAAAATACAAAAATTAGCCAGGCATGGTGGCACGCACCTGTAGTCCCAGTTACTTGGGAGGCTGAGGCCGGAGAATCGCTTGAACTCAGGAGGCGGAGGTTGCAGTGAGCCGAGATTGCACCACTGCACTCCAGCCTGAGTGACAGAGTAAGACTCTGTCTCAAAAAAAAAAAAAAAAAATGTGGTAAACGGCATTAGTAATCAGGGAAATGCAAAATTAAAACCCAATAAGATAGATAGCACTAGAATGGCTAAAATAAGAAATAGTGACAATAATAAATGTTGGCAAAGATGCAGAGAAACTGGATCACTGATACAGTGTTGGTGGGAGTGTAAAGTGGCACAGTCACAATGGAAAACAGCTGGACAGTTCTTTGAAAAAAAATTTAAAAAACTAAACATACAACTACCAGATGACCCATCAATTACACTTCTGGGCATTTATCCCAGAGACATGAAAACCTATATACATATGTTCACACAAGAACCAGTACACAAATGCTTATAGCAACTTTATTCATAATAGCCCCAAAGTGAAAACATCCCAGATGTCATTCAGTAAGTGAATGGCTAAACAAGCAATGGTACCTTCCCACTGTGGACGATTCCCACTGTGGTACATTCCTGCTACTCAGCAATAAAAAAACCACACACACACACACACACACACACACACACCCCCAACAAGCACACATGCACACCCCTAAATGAATCCCCAGAGAATTTTGTTGAGTGAAAAAAGCCAATCCCAAAAGATTACATACTGTATAATTCTACTTACATAACATTCTTGAGATGACAAATACAGACCAGTGGTTGCCAGAGGTTAAGGAGAGGGTGGGGTGGGATGGAAGTGGGCGTGGCTATAATAGGGCCACATAAGAGGTCCTCCTGGTGATGGAAATGTTGTTTTCTTATTGGCTATGTATTCGTTTTGAAAGTGTACTACAGTTTTGCAAAATATTACCACTGAGAGAAACTGGATGAAGGGAATGGCAGATCTCTGTTCATTATTTCTGAAACTGCATGTGAATCTATAATGATCTCAAAATCAAAGTGTTTAGTGGAAAAATAAAGAATGACTGCAGTAGACAAAGAGATTGAGTTAAAGAAGCATAAATGCACTAAACGGCATTTATGATCAAGAGAATGAGTGAAAAAAGACAAAAATGGAGGGGAAAAAAAGAACCAAACTGAGAAAGAGAGAGAGGGGGAGGAAGAGAAAGGAAATAAAATGTGACCAAGCGTGAATGTTTAGGAGGAGTCGGGGAGATTGAAAGAGATGCAGGAGAGGTGGTGGGGGCTGGGGGCAGGTGCCCTGGGACAGCCGCAGGCCCAGGCGTCCCTCCTACCGCCCTTGGCTGGCCTTGGCTCCCTCCTTTCCAAACCCCTCCCTGGGCTCCTTCTACCCCTTCACCAGCAAACCTGTTTCTCAAGCCCCCTTAGAAGGCTTCCCTGCTCCATAACAGCAGCCTGCCTTCGCCCCTGCGATGGCTGTGCCTCTCCCTAAGGGCGCGCAGCACGCAGCACGGATGCTGGAGTCTCTCCCGGCAGCTCTGCCGCCCCCAGGCAGTGGTCTGAGAGCTCAGAGGGCAGGCAGGCCTGGTGTGGAAGATCCCCCTGTCTAGCTCAGGTGCCTACACAAGGTCTGGCCTGTGGTAGGAGCTCCCTACTCATTTTTGAGGGAGTTCTTCTGGAGAAGGACACTTCACAAAGCAACCTGACTTGGCCGGGGAAGCCTTCATACTGTGATGTCCAGTGGGCTGGTTCCTGGGGCCTGACACCCATGGCTTCTGCTGGCACTGCTGGACAGCCCCCTTGCTGAAGCAGAAGCAGCACCTCCCACTGCCCGGGGTTCCAGGCACCAAGTGCTCAGCAGTGCAGTCATCCCTGGGGTTGGGGGGGTGGGGGGCACACTCTAAGGGGGAGACACAGGTTTGGTCCCAGGAAGCATCTGAGGTCCTCTTGGTTCTTGCACCGCACCCCACTCCCATTTTCCTTTCTGAGCAGCAGGAAATAACATAGGATGATGGCATTGGACCTTCCTGATTGTAAAGTCGGGTGCCTGAAATCTGGGAGAAGGTGTAGGGTGAGCAGCACACGCAGCCCCGGACCACCAAGTCACAGGGGATGAGAATGAGACTCCAAGTTTGCTCTCTCCTTCCCTCCCCAACCCCTCCATGTCTCCCCACCCTCACCCTTTCCTGTCCCCCATACTATCTGGCCACCCTATTGATTGATCCCTGGTGACCAGGAAGTGCCGTTGCCACCTGCCAACTGTTCAGATGATCCATGACCTTTGCCCTCAGCTTGCTCTGGCCTGGAACGATAATGGAAGTTAACATTTTAAGCACTAGCCAGGATCTCCAGGGTCACATGTTAAAGCTTTGGCTCTACCATTTAACTTAGCACGGCTCTTGGCAAGGGTTCCCGCCATCCTGGGCCCTGTTGACTAGAATAGCTCCCTTATCAGAATGTCAAGGTAGGAGGAACTAGATAAGCTGCTGCTGCACAGGCAGGGCCTTCAGAGGCAGCCGCTCACGCCAGCCCTGGCTGGCAGAATGTCAGAAGTGGAAGCTGTCCACTCTGTTTTAAAACAATTCCAGAGAAAGCCACTTCACAAGTCTTTTTGAGAAATACACTCAGGTATTCTTACTCAAATACCTCGCTACAATCTTTTGAACTGGAACTCCCATTCTTCTTGTTTTTTTCTTTAGAAAATAAAAACAAAACACAGAAAGATTCCTTCGTGGCTGACGACTATCTTAACAGTTATCTGATGACAGATCCGCACTTGGAAACACTGCCAGCCCTCAATGACCTGTCTATAGCTCATACACAGTGAACATTTTCATCCAAAAATGGCCCCTTTGAACTACCTATGGATTCCCTGACCCCTGCCTTCTCTCCACCATCCTTCCACCTCCAGCCTAAATAGTCAATCAGTATTGGCTCAGAAAATGCGAGTGTTTGCTAACATTCTCCTAAACAAAAAGCATAACCCTGCCCCAACGATCACATTCCAAGGTTTTCAAAAATTAATGATTGCTGGCACATGATAGGTGATCAAATGAATGGTTGTTGAACAAGAAAAAAAAAAACAATGCAGAAGTGGATGCAGTTTTCAAGTACATGAAAGCACAGGACACCTGTTTGTGGCTTCGCCCACCGCAGGCAGGAAGAATCAGGTCATTTGAAGGGGAAATGGAAACCAGAGAATGGGCATTCTAGTCGTTTCTTCCCTCCTTGGGGGTTTACTTCATCACGGATGACTAGAGCAGCCTTCAGAGTCTCCCAAATTCCTGGACAAGAAACCCAGTCAGGTGCTTGCAGAAAGCCCCAAAGGGATCTTGCTTGGCACCAGGGACAGCGAGGCTGAGGACTGCTGTGACAGGGCCACACACGTGTCTCTGCTGGACCCACAGACAAAGAGCTCTGCACTGCTCAGGACTTGCCAGCAGACTCCGGGGAAGCCATGGTGGGGAACCCCACTAAGATCTGACTTCATCCCAGAGAAGACAGCTAAGCTTTGGGGACAGCCCTGGGCAGAGTGAATGTGGCCCAGGTTCGCTTTGACCCCACCTCACCCTTGGCTCCTCCTTTAGCTGAACTGCTCAATGGATAGAGCACAGGCAGGCTACTTAAATAAAAAATGCTGCCTGTGAGTAATGCCGGCAGTTTATAGCAGCTTTTGGAGAGGCCAGAAAACAGCCATGCCTGAGTGGCTGGTTCCCTTTCTGTTGGAGAGCTAGGTAGTAGGTCTAGAACGTTGTTCTGGGGACAATCCTTGTGCTTTGTGGAATGTATAGGCAAATTTTCCATCCTTTCTTTTTCTTTTTTTTTCTTTCTTTTTTTGAGATGGGGTCTTGCTATGTTGCCCCAGTTGGTCTTGAACTCCTGGGCTCAAGTAATCCCCTTACCTCAGCCTCCTGAGCCGGCAATTTCTCTATGTGTTGTTTCCTGTCTTTCAATGGTGGCCCTGCTGCTGCTCTTCCAAGAAGCACATACGCTGTGCCCCGGGCCTCCCACTGAAGGCCTTAGGCCTCTAGGCAGAATGGTGCCATCTCAGGTGGGGTCCATAGATAGTTTAAAATACCAGCCAAGCCGACCAAACTCTTTATGCCAGAGTCCAACCATGGGCCTCTAACTCCCACATCATTTGCTCTGCCCTGTTCGTTCCTCAGATTCCAGGAAGCCTGAGCGCCTCATTCAGCCAGATGATGCAATTTACACCTGGCTTTGAGGAAAAACAGGGATGTGGAAAGACAAGAGCAGCTTTCAGAATTAGCTTTTGTTAGTGGAAAGACCCTGGATTTAAAGCCAGAGGACAAGAGTTTTGGAGATAGCAGTGCTGCTGCCACTTAGTGCCTGGAATTCTGTTACCCTTACTCTCATCTATAAAACAGAAGAAATAAGCTCTGCCCCACAGGACTGGTGTCAAGATGAACTCATGTAAACGTATATAGCTCGGCACCTTGGTTTCATAAATATTAGCCTTTTCCTCACATGGAAAAGTGCTTTGAGAACCAGAAAGCCCGATAAAGCATATGGCTTTTGATGAAAACGAGGCACATTTTGGAGTCAGATATAGGAGAGAATCTCCCTTTATGAGCTGTGCACCTGAGGCAAATTGCACAGCCTCTCTGGGCTTCAATTTTTCACCTATAGAATGAGGATGATAATCTCAGCTTATTAAAAAGATTGAAACAGAGTAAAATACTTGGCGTGTTCCTGTTGATCTTCTTCTGGTGTTTGAAAAGGCTCCTGGAACAGGTTTTGGGCTGGCGTTGCTCACCCTGATGTTCAGGGTAGGCCCTAGAACTTTGGGGGCCGGACCTGAGGCCCTCCACAGCCCCTGGGGTTGGAGAGCCCTGTTTGAGGGAAGGCACAGATAAAACCAGGGGGCCAACAGCTCTGCAGGGAGAAGCACTGACTTGAAGAGAAGGGGAGCAATGACAAGGCCGGCCTTCTCTGTTCCCTATCCTCTGTCCTCACAGCCTTGACCCCTGGCCTTTCTGAACCATTTGAAAGCTGTTTAAAAGGAGATAGGGAGGTACGCAGGAAATGACTTGGGCAGCGAGGGGGGCAGAAATCACAAGGCCGTGTTTCCAGTTTGGCCACACTTAAAAGAGAAAGCAAAATTAGGCTGGGGATCTAAGGCTGAGGGGGGCACCGCCCCCCATCCTGGCCCTCCCTGCTCCCATTTGAAGGAAGAGTCCTACCAGGTGAAAAATGTTCTCCACACCCCACCCACTCCTGGCCACTGTTGCCTCTCAAACCACTGCTGGATCTGGGGCACCCCCAGGTAGCCCCGGTCTAGTGCCAGAAGTGAAGGTGTTTATGGCTGGGCTCCCAATGCCCAGGGCAGCCTGCAGCCACGGAGATCTCCAATTTCCTAAACGTGGACCTGCCCTAAGCTTTTCCTTATCCCCCCTGGCTCCCAGTCTAGCAGGTTCCCTGTGACAGCCTGCTGCCCAGGTGATGGACACCTGAGGGTGTCGTCCTGCCCTCCAGAACCCGCGAGCTGGGGGAGAAATGGAGGAGGAAAAGAAGACAACTTACTTGTTGAGATCGGAGCTGCCGAGTCCCACTGATGCTAACTTCTGGGGTGTCCCTTAGCGGCGGTGCAGGGGGCGCTCAGGGCTTTTGAGGGGACTCCCCAGCCCCTGCCATGACCCCACGGAGGAGCTGTAGCTGGAACCTCTCCCTGTCGTGGGGTCCTGTGGGCAGAGGTACCTAAGCCATCCTGTCCCTTCACTCGCGGCCCCTTGGGTCACTCCCTTTCTCTAGCGAGAGCAGCTGGAACAATCTCTCTCTCTCTCTCTCTCTCTCTCTGTCTCTCTCTCTCTCTCAGTGTGTGTGTGTGTGTGTGTGTGTGTGTGTGTCCCCTCCTCCCTCTCCTCTCTCCCTCCGTCCCTGGTACAAATGAATCTCTGGGTAGTAACGCGACTGGAAGGGCCCCCGGCATTGGCGGCGGGGGGCGGGCTGGGGTGGGGCGGGGGCTCCATGTGATCGGGGACGCCGTCAGCTCGGCAGGACTGGGAGGGAAGAGGAAGGCGGAGAGAGAGCCCGGCAGGCATCCAGCCCTCCGCTCGCGTCCCCGCGGCCCCCTGCGCCCTCCCCCGGCTCCCCCTGCCCCCGGCTGCACCCCTGCTGCGGGGTGCCAGGGACGGAGACCTGCGCGCGCGCGTGTGAGCGTCCCATGCCTGTGTGTGAGCGCCGCGTGTCACGCGTGTCCGTGTGTGAGCGCCGCGTATTTAGTGGGTGCGGTGGAGCAGACAGAAAGAAGGGAGAAACTATTAGGGCAGAAATCTTGGCTCGGAGCCTCGGCGGGGCTGCTCAGTCGCTCCGCGGTGCGCTAAGCGGACGGTTGGCAGCATTTCGCCGTTTCCCGAGAGGGATGGAGCAGATGGGGGGATTCCTTTGGGAAGGCGGGGGAGCCACAGTCTGGGCGCTGCATCCCCCGCCCGACGGCTCTGATTCCCGCCGTGGAGTGAGGGTCCGGGGGCCTGATCCGCCAGCTGCAGGTGGAGTGGGTCCAGGGACAGGACCCAGGCTAGCTGTCCCCGGGCTCGCTGCTCACCCCGGACGATCTCTCCCCGGCGTGCGGCGGCGGCTGGGCGGCGATGGCTGGAAACGCGCCCTGCACGGACAGGAGGCCGGAGCAGCCCGGAGGGAACGGAGCTCAACCTTGCCCAGGCGTGGGCAGAGCCGGCGTCCTCCGCGCCGCCTCCCGGCTCTCCCTTTTGGATTCCTACCTGCCTTGAGGACAGATGATGACCAGAGTGTGTTCTTTAATTCGTGGAAGCCGTAGGAAAGGCAGCTGCCAGGGCAGGCTGAAAGGGAGGGCTGCTGTCTGGGGAGGGCCGGCAGGTGCCTCTGAGGACCGGTCTGTTCGGGGTGGCCCTTCTCACCCGGTGGTGTTCCTTCTGGCCCCTCTCCGTTACCCAGCCTTTTGGGGTCAACACCCCCCCTGCCAGCCCCCTCTCTCACGGCAGACACAGCTGGTCAAACGTGGGGTACCCTAGCACCTAGCACAAGTGCTAGGTGAATGATGTCTACGACCAGAAAACTGGTTTATTACGTTGCAATGAGAAAAATGCTTGTCACTAATACTGGAGGGCACCAAGTCCATCCTCTCCTTTAAGGACAGTGACAGGGAAACTTAGTCTCTAATAGTGGCCTTGGGGTCCTCTTGCCTCGGAGACCAGCGTACACACAGCCCATTGCCCAGGCACCCTCCCCTGGGACAGAGCGCAGAGCGGTCCAGCCAGAGTGGGCCTCATGATTGCCCCTCTTCTCTCTGTAGAGAGGGTGATTGTTAAATGTGGCTGCAACAGGCCCTAACAGGAAAGCTCTGTGTCCCCTTAGGGGACTCAGCTTGCCTAGGTGCTCACGCACCGCACCATATGTTGTTTGACCTCAGGGCTTAACACTATTGCGGAGAAAGTTCTTAATTCCCTAACTGCCTAGTTCTTGGGAGAGGCTTTGGCTGTGCAGTTCTCAGGTCCAGATAACACACGCTATAATCATCTGCTGAACCCTGAGGAGGGGCTCTGTCCTGGGGCAGCAGTTGCTTTTGGATTAGGTATAAAGACCATGATATTCCTTTTGCCATTACGGGGTGGGGGTCGGGGGACCCGGACTAACTTTAAAGCAAAATATAGGGTGCTCTGGGAAATACTGTTTTGCAAAGATTCTCTCAGTGATGGGACCTTGGATCAGGAGACAGAAAAATTTGTGTTCAGGTCTCACCTGAGAACTGAAAAATGAGAAATTTGGGGATTCTAGTCCTGAGCAATTGTTGCAAACTTGGAGGAGCTTTGAGAGGCCCAAGCCTCTCAAAGAGCACAGACAACATCTGAGGATAGCAATGCAATAAAAGAACTACTCAGGGAGCGGTACAAGGTGCTAAGTGTGTCTTTCATTGTCTGAAAATTGCTGAGGCAGTGCTTGAAAGCGACAGAAAATGTGTATGTATTATCACTGCTAATTAGAGTACAGCCTCACCTCTTCTGTTCTCTTTATCTGCTTCTCTTACCTTCTTTCATCGAGCGGGAGATGGGTTCACAATTAAAGATGTTCTCTTTAGAATATAAGACTTGCAGAAAATTATTTTTTCCTCCTATTTATAGAAGTTATATTTGCATTTAGGAGCCTGGTAATGTCTCATAAATATTTCCTTTTAGATAAAATATTAATTAAAGGAGTTTGTTGAGTTATACTCTGAAATCCTAACTAAATAGCTTCTAAAACAAATATTTTAAGCATTTTTTCTCATGTCAGGAGAATTCTTCATACATCCATAAACAGCAGATATCTGTCGAGTAAGGACATATTATTTTGCAATATTTAACATAATACTGTAGCTGCTACCCAGTTTAAAAAAACAAAACCAGGCATTGCCAACACTGCCAAATCCATGTGGGATTACCTCCTCTTCCCTCAGGAGAGAACCAGCCACCTGAGTTTGGTGTTTCTCTTTCCCATGGCTTTTAAAATGCTAAGCAGACACACACACAAACACACACACACACCCCTACACCTACACCTACTCAGTTAGTGAATGTTGACTGTATGTATTTTTATGTCCACACACTCTCTTGGTTGATAAAGGCCTACTATGTTTGAGACATTTTGATAGGTGCTATGAGAGAGACCAAAAGGTATAATGGTGGGCTTTGATCTCAAATGTCTCACATCTAACAGGGAAGGTGGCATATCTGCGGGTGGGGGGAAGTCAGCAGACAAATTAACAGCATAGGATTTTAATTCCTAGGTGTTAATTGGGAGCTGGTGTGGAATTGACAGGAATGCTAACACAGCCAGAGAAGAGGAGCTGGGACTGACTTCTGACGGCAAGGCTACGCAGAGAAGGAAGGTCTGAAGGACTTAGGGAAGGAAGACTCAGGTTTGAATGTGATGAGAGGGAGAGGAGTCAAGGAGCCGGGCTGGAAATCAAGGCTTGGGCAGGCAAGGCTCAGGGTGCTCAGGGACCACAAGAAAGGGAAGGGTTGCTGCTGGGGGATCTGGGCGGTAAAGTGGTGATGCCAGTGGCTGAAATTAACGCAGTGCCTACTATGTGCTGAGCTCTGCTTGATGCTTCATGTAAGTAATTGCTTGTAATTTTCTCGACAGCCTCGGGAGGGCGGTAGCTTTAGCACCTTTCTCCGGAGAGAAAACAGGCTCAGACAAGTCAAGTCCCCTTACACTGGCAGGAATTTCAGACCTGCTATCAGAACCCAGTTTTGTTAGTTTCCAAGATCATATTTCTAGTTGTTATGAGATGAACGGTGTCTCTCCCAAATTCAGATGTTGAAGCCCTGATTCCCAGTGCTTCCGAATGTGACTGTATTTGGACATAGGGCCTTTAAAGGGGTGATTAAATTAAACTAAGGGGCCGGGTGTGGTGGCTCATGCCCATAATCTCATACTTTGGGAGGCTGAGGTGGGTGGATCACCTGAGGTCAGGAGTTTGAGATCAGACTGGCCAATGTGGGGAAACTCTGTCTCTACTAAAAATACAAAATTAGCTAGGCACGCCTGTAGACCCAGCTACTCGGGAGTCTGAGGAAGGAGAATCGCTTGAACCTGGGAGGCGGAGGTTGCAGTGAGCCAAGATCATGCCACTGCACTCCAGCCTGTGCAACAGAGTGAGTCCATCTCAAAAAAAAAAAAAAAAAAGAATTAATTAAACTAAGACCATTAGGGTGAGTCCTAATCCAATCTGACTGGTATCCTTATAAGAAGAGGAACTACTTTGAGGACACTAGGAGAAGGCAGCTGTCTCCCAGCCGAGCAGAGGCCTCAGGAGAAACCAACTTTGTTGACAACCTTGATCTTGGACTCCTAACTTCCAGGGCTGTGGGAAATCAATTTCTATTTGAGCCACCCAGTCAGTGATGTTTTGTTATGGCAGCCCTAACAAACGAAGACATTAACCACGCATCTCTGCCTCTCAGAAGGGCCTCATATCCCAGGCTGTGGCATCTGGATTTTCTTCTGCAGATTGAAAGCAAGTATTAAGAATTTCTGAGTTGGGGAGAATTATGAAAATCATTGGGAAGATTTCCCTGGGGGTTGTCTGTGTATGATTCATTCATTTATTCATTTCAGTGAAGACTTATGGAGCACGTGCTTTGTGACCTCTGCAATGACAGGGACCATGTTTGTCTTGTTCACCTCTGGGTGCCACTTGCTCCCAGTGCTAAGCATAGCATCTGCTACATAGGAGATGATCAATAAATATTTGTCAAATGAAAGAAAGGATATGGGGTAGGTTCTGCAGTTAGAGAAAAATGACAAGACAAATACAGAACTTGCCTTCAAGGAGCTGAGAGTGTGGTGAGGCTGGTAGTCAGTTTGTGGTTAGTTTAGGTGGAGCTGAGATGACTGTGCAGTGCCACCCAACAGAATGAAGAAAATGCTTGATATCTTGTCTGTATAATGTGGCATTGTGGCTACTGCCTAGGTGAAATGTGGCTACTGTGAATAGGAAAGGGAATTTTAAATTTTAATTAATTTGCATTTAAGTAGGCACTATGGCTGGCGGCTACTGTATTGCACAGTCTAGGATTGGCGGCAGGGAGAGCGTTCGTGGGCTGGGCCCTGGTGCTAGCCTGAGGTGATAAGGCTGCAACAAGGCAAAGGAAGAAAGAGCCGTGGGACGGGTAGTGGGTTGCACAGTCTGGCGGCAACAGTGCCACCCGCTGGGATCATGTATGAAATGCGGAATTTCAGGCTCCACCCTCCACCTGCTCAAAGAGAATTTGCCTTTTAACAAGATCTCCAGGTGACTCCTATGCACACTGGGGCTTGGAAGAGCATGATGTAGAAGATGTGGCTGAGAAAGGGTCAACAGGAGCCCAAAGGAGAAGAGGAATGAAACTGGATGGCTTGGAGCTGAGCTGGGCTAAGCTCCCCTGAATCTCCAGGGGCACTGAGATCCCCTCCTCTGTGGACACTTTGACCCCTCCGCTTCCCTCTGATAGAGCTCCGATCACATGTGTTTGGGGTTCTGTGACCTGTCTCTCTCCTCTACCTGCAATCTACAAGTTCCTTAAGGGTGTAAACCTTGTTTTTTAAAACCCAAGTAAATGTTTATTGAATGCGTGCATGCCTGATGTCAGGAACGAGAAAAGTAGCAGGAGTAGGTGACTGGGACGGGAGAGCTGCTGAGTTTGATTCTAGACATGCTGCATGCATGTCTAACTGAAGGTTGGTGAGAACTCCACTAATTGCAACTCCACAAAAAGTGGCAACTCCACTAATTGCCTAAGTGGAGTTGTCTGAGAAGAGGCAGGAATGGATGTCTGGTGATGATGGGGGAGTTGAGGATGGGGTGGAGATTTTGGAATGTCATCCATAGAGGGGAGAAGACTGAAACTCTGAGAAATAATTTAGGTATCTGGGGGAGGGTGGAGAGAGAAGGAGAAGAGGCAAGAGCTGGGAACTATGCTCAGATCTGGGACAGAGGGAGGAGGATACAGAACAGGAGATAGAGGAGTGACCAGGATGGCTGGAGGTCAGCAAGGCTGGGGTGGCAGAATGACCTGGAAAGGAAGAGTGGCAAGAAAATTGAGTGGCCAGTGTGCCGGCATCCCTCGTTAATAGAATATTTCTTTCATAGTATTTATCCCATGAAGCCCGTGTGGAACACAGCAGAGGTCCGAAATAGGTAAGTACAGATCCAGAAAAGTCACGGAAAATAGGGCCAATGGGGGAAAAAAAACCCCTAATCATTGACCAGGCCATCAAGCTGTCATTAGCGACTTTGCAGGACGTGTTAAAGAGGCCTCCTATTCATCTCACAACTCAAAACAGACATGCTCTCTGGGAAAGTGGCCTGATATTCTTGTTGATGCCTTGACTCCTCCCAGTGCATAAGCTTCCCACTTGTCATTGGATGATCCCAAATTCACTGTTCCTTTAATGCCATTGAGTTCTGACCATAGGGAGCACCAATGGTAGCTTCAGCTTCCCTGAAACAAGCTTCCCGTTCCTGAATTTCCTCTCACTCTTGAGTCCAGGCCCAGGTGCCTGAGAGAGGCATTTGCCACAGCTGGCCACACAGTTGACTTTATCGAGTCAACATCTGTTTCTAGAGGGCACAGCACTTAGCCCCAGGACTCAGCTTGGTGCCCAGTGCTGAGCTTCCAGTTATCGCACCGCTAGGGGCAAATGATGTTTTTCTTCCTATCCAGTGAAGTGGGCTCCTATTTGGCAAGGAAAGAAAATGAACAACTTTAATTCCTTCCTAACTTTTTTCATAACAACTCTCTTAATTCTGTTTTGTGGAAAACTCCATAGACATGCTGACCAGCAAGCACCTGCCCTGCCCGGGTGTGGTTTCCACAAGGGGGGCAACAGCACCATCTAGTGTTTGAAAGAGATTTCACACTAGGTAGAATACCTGTATTTACTTATCTTGATCTTTAGTTTTTGTTTTATTAAGGTAATATATTGGCCGGGCGCGGTGACTCACTCCTGTAATCCCAGCACTTTGGGAGGTCGAGGTGGGCGGATCACGAGGTCAAGAGATCGAGACCATCCTGGCCAACCAACCCCGTCTCTACTAAAAATACACAAAATAGCTGGGCGTAGTGGCGCATGCCTGTAGTCCCAGCTACTTGGGAGGCTGAGGCAGGAGAATCACTTGAACCCGGGAGGTGGAGGTTGCAGTGAGCCGAGATTGTGCCACTGCACTCCAGCCTGGGTGACAGAGCGAGACTCCGTGTCAAAAAAAAAAAAAGTAATATATGAAAGTAATATATTTGAAGCATCACATTCTTCTAAACAATTTGAAACAAAAGCAGTTGGGTTTCCTCTTTGACCATCTTCCAATCTGCAGAGGTCATCACTTTCATTTCTTTTGGCTATTTTTTCCCTTTGGTTTTTGTCTGTAAATGACACCCTTCTAGTAATACTTATAGTTGCTTCCATCTTCAGAGACGACCTATGAACTTTCTACCACTGAAGATGGAAACGTGGCTCCCTTTCCTCCCCTGAACCCACAACGTGCTCACATACTTCCCATTTCTCGTCCAGCAAGGGAGCTGTGTCACAATTTTGGTTGGACGAATACTCAGTTTTAATATTTTTATGTCTATAAAGTTCTGTTTGTATGTAGCTGATCCATGCAGCAAACCAGATTGCTTTGTCTTTCCTGCACAACTTTTTTTCTTCTCTGGAGGGACTAATTAATTGTCTTGGTTTGGTTTGTGTAGTTGTGTTTGCTCTCATCGCCAATTTCTTTTTTCTTTTTTGGGGGCATGGAGTCTCGCTCTGTCACCCAGGCTGGAGTGCGATGGTGCGATCTTGGCTCACTGCAACCTCTGCCTCTTGGATTCAAGCAATTCTCCTGTCTCAGCTTCCTGAATAGCTGAGATTACAGGTGTGCATTACACGCCACCACGCCCGGTTAATTTTTGTATTTTGGATAGAGACAGGGTTTCCTCATGTTGGCCAGGCTGGTCTCAAACTCCTGACCTCAAGTGATTTGCCTCCTTCAGCTTCCCAAAGTGCTGAGATTACAGGCATGAGCCACCATGCCTGGCCTCATCACCAATTTCAATGCAAAAATTTCCACCTACCATTTCAATCTCCTCTCAAGATGTCCCGATGCATCAGAAGTCCTACTGATTCCATCTGGAGAAATCTCCCTGGTGCCTTCTGCTCCCTTTGGTCTGGCCTGGTTGCCCTCTCTGCCTAGCACACAGCTGGCTTCCTGGCATCTGTTTCCTTTGCCTCACTCCCATATTGCATCCCCTGTTTCCTGAATCCCATGCGTGTTTCTTTCTTGGTTCACTCTCTTACTTTTTATGAAGAACACGTCCTACCATTGCTTCCTAGGAAAGAGAGTGGGCAAGGTACAATTTTGAGATTCTGCATGTCTGAGAATATCTCTATTCTATTCAATTGACAACTTGGGCAGGTGTAGAATTCTAAATGGGAAATTATTTTTCTTCAGTATGTTAGAGGGATTTCTTCTTCTTCCACATTTCAATTGTATTGTTAGAAGCACGAAGCAAGTTTCATTCCTGATCCTTTTGCGGGTCCTCTTTTTCCTTTCTGGAAACTAGCCAGACCTTCTCTTAGTGAGTAGTGGTGTGAAATTTCACAGCGATGCGCCTTGGTGTGGGACTGTTTTCATCCACTGTGCGGAACACTGGGTAGCCCTTTTAATCATCGCCTTTCCTTCTGGGTGAGTTTCTTGCGATGCCTCTGTGAGGATTTCCTCCTTCCTGTTTTCTCTGTTCTCTCCTGGAATTCCTCTCACTGAGGTGTCAGATCTCAGAAGCCTCTCATTTCCTCATCTTTTTTCTCTACTTTCGTCTCTTTGTATTTTTGCAGTATGTCCTAGTAGATCTCCTCAACTTTTTTCTTTCAACCCTTCCATTGAGATTTTCATTTTTCTATCATATTTTAATTTCCGAGGGCTCCCCTTTTTTCTATTCCCTGAAGGATTTTTGGAGCATCCTCTTTATTTGAAGCGTTCTTCTCCCTGCACAGACCCTGTTTCCTCCAAGATGCCTTTTCATGCTTGTGTTTTTGCTCTGTCTTTCCTCAGATGCCTGGTAACCTGGCAAGAGGAGGCTCTGGGCCTGTGAACTTGACATCTGTCGGGTTCCCTGGAGGGTGTTCTGGCAGGCCATTTTGTTACAGGAACACTGGGTATCAGATTTTGCTTGCGGGAAAGTCAGATTCCTCAGGAAGAGCTCTTTCAATCTCCTGCTTGGAGGACTGAGTCCTGACCACCAGCTGTCTGAAACCAAGTTGAAGGAGAGAGCTGGGAGTCTTGACATCTAATATGGGTATGTTTACTTAGTCATCCTTTGAGGGGGTCTGATAAGCCCATCCTTAATGGTTCTGTGTGTTTTTCAGTCAAGAGACCCTTTGTTTTCCACTTTCGAGAGAACAAATCTCCAGGCTTCTGCCAGGAAGGGCTGGGAGAAGTCTCTTGTTTGGGCAGAGTCCGGGAGGGGAACAGGAGGTCTAACTAGGGTGCTTCCTGAATGGACTCTCAACCCATCCCCCCCTTCTTTTGGATGCTTCCTTCACCCCCCACTTCCAGGGGTAGACAGGGTCATAGACATCTAAACCTTTTGGGAGTCTGAAGTGTCAATTGCGCTGGTTCTTGGTTTGTTTTTTTTCTTGCACAAGTGTAGAATGCATCTGCTTTCTGGGTTTCAAGAAAGTTGCTATTGTTTCCTCTCCAGTTCTTCTCACCCTTCAGGGTTTATGCTTTTTTAAAAAAGCTGTTGTTTTATTGGGATTTTGGATGGGAGCAAAAGTAGAAGCATTTCTTTAACTTGCCATCTTTATGCTGAAGTCATTCATTCATTTTTAATCACCCATTCTGTAAACATTCTTGACCTTCTCCTATGCAGTAAGCTCTCCGGTAGATTCTGATGTGCACTGATGAAAAAGGCTGTGTTTACTGCCCCCATAGGCATATGTATTTTATGTGGTATCAGATCAATAAATAGCTATACAAGCTTAAATCTCAAGGGGACACTGCTAATGGTGATGGTTGGGTGTCTCCATGAGGGTCATCTGTCTTCCAAGAGACCCCAGAAGGTGATGTAGCTTAGACCATTTGCCGAGGTGCTCTTGCAAGTTTAGACACCTAATTTCCAGCACAGCCATCTCCCGAGAACACCCATCTCCACCGACCGAAGTTCAGCCTCCTGATATCTAGATGAAAATGTGAATTTGTTAATTAGCTGTGTGACTGTGCTGGGAGCCAAAATACACAAGATGGCACGATCAGCACATCTCTCCCTACAGGGGGGCTGGACAGGAAGCCAAATCTTGATTGAAGCATGGCTGGGTGAGTCTGGAATCCAACAAGGGCGTGAATTGTAGATGCCTTATGGCCGTTTTTCATGGCTGCTGAACAAGAAGTAAGGGCATGTTCGCTGGACTGTGGGAGCCTGCTGAATGAGGCTTACCCTTCCTGGAAAGTGCCTGATTCATAGCCCTGCTGAGGCCTTTTTTTCCTTCAGGTACGTCGGGTCACATTGGGGGAAGACACAAAGGAATTGGACTTTTTCTAGATGGGGTCAGACTCCCCCACCTGCCTCCAGCTGATCAAGCCGTCCCCCTGACACTCTGGCAAAGACAGATCTTACTGGGTCAGGGGACACTGTCCCTCACTAGATGCAGGCTCCAAGTGGGTCACCCCACATCTGTCTGTTGGTGGACACACCTGCTGGGGGAATTGAAGAATTGCATGAGGGGCCTGATGAGCTCTAGAGGGTCACAGAAAAAGACCACCCTGCCTCACTTCACAGTAGCATCAGGGAACATGTATTGGACAGTTGTTCCCAGAGAATCCCTTTCCCCAGAGAACCTGGCAGTCCTTAGCCCCTGTGCCCTTTTGAAAAAAAGAAGCCAAGCCAACCCCCAGAGCTGTGGGGGTGGGGAGTAGCCAGGATGGGATCTTCCTCCTCTGTTAGGGTTTGCAGGGCATGGCTTCTGCTTACTGAGCCAGGAAGGACAAGGCAGGACTGGGGTGTGGGTGGCACAGGTGGGCATGGGTGGCACAGTTGGGCATGGGGAATAGGAATTGGGCATGAAAGTGCCCCATGTCACTTCTGCTCCAAGGCACCAGGGCAGGCCAAGAGCTTGGGCACTGGACTTCCCCGCTGCGTCCAGGGAAGAGGCAGCCTGGCCAGAGGTGGGCCACTCTGGGGGCCAGGGTACGTGACCTCCCAATTGAGCAGAGGCTTTGGTGGGGGAGCTGCTGTCCCCAATCCCCCTACCTGCCCCCACCCTCCCACTCCATACCACCCTCCCCTTTCTGGTGTCCCCAGGCCCCTGACCCCGCCTGATCCTCGTGGCTGTGGACATCACCAGAAGGGCCTCAGCTCTTTTACCCAGCAGCACCACCTCCCGCAGGCCGGAGCCCTTCCCTGTGTGAGACTGTAGTTCCGAGGAGGCTGCAGTCCCCCCATGAAAGCCAGGGAGAGCAGCACAACAAACACTTAGGTTTTTTTGTAGGATTAAACACAGTTTTGTATTTTTTTTAAGGGGTTTACAGGAGAAGATTATTAACTTGACCAAGAGCCAGGAGGCCAGGGCCAGTCTCCACCCTCCTCTTCAGCTGCCTTCTCATGCTAACGTGATCTCATAAGATACCGTTCACCAGAGCGCTGTGGGAAAGGCCACACAATGAAGGTCGCTATGGTGACTGTCCCCTAAGCAAGACCAACAGCACTTAACAGAGCAGAGTCCCTGTTGGGATTCTCTTGCCTGCGGGCAGGTACAGCCCTGCATCCTAGTACCCAAGCCTAGGCCAGGCCTTCTGTGCTGTCTGATCTCCAAAGAGCATCCCAGCCACCCAGCACCTCTATTTCCACAGCCCCTGCGGCCCCCAGGGTCCCTGGAGACAGCTGTCTCTACCCGCAGGTTACAGCCGGGGAAGGCTCGGCGTGGCCTCCGCTGTGCATTGGTAGAGGACTCAGAACTGACACTGGAACTTCCTCGTTCCTGGCTATATTTGACTTTAGTATTACACATAATAATAATAGCAAGCAATGATATTTTATATAGTATTTAGAAGCTGCGGAGCACATTCACACAACGTTGTATATGGCAAATAGAATTTGTCCCTTTTTCCATTGAGAAAGCGAATACGCAGAGAGATTATATAACCATTCAAGGTCAGGCTGCTGTGGCATAGCAAAGGCGGACCTCAAGCCCAGATTTGCCGATCCAAGTTCAGTGTTTTTCCTACTACCCAAGCTCCCTGAGGCTGTCACCCTGAAGTGTGGGGCCCTTATTCTAAAGCACGTTTCCTTCCCCTGAATGGAATCCTCATGACATAGCCCCCAAGGCACCGCAGGCTCAGAAAGAGTGCAGGGACCCTGGCCAGAAGACCAGTGAGACCCGCTCTTTGGAAGTTCTAGGACATTCTGGAGAGGCCTGGGGTTTGCAGTTGGTCCCGTAGGCCCTGGGCGTGCGAAAAAGACTGTCCCACGGCATCAGCTGTGGGTGGATCTTTGAGCAGCATGGTAAGGAGTGGGGCAGATCACATCATCTAATGTGGCTGAAGGGCGTTGACTTCAAGGTCTCTGCACTGCTTTGTCTTTGCAGAAGCTGACGACTTCCAGAGCCTGGGCGAAGGTGCATGCCGAGTGTCTATCTGTGCAAGGGGAATTTGCTACCTACCCACCCCTGCCCACTTCCCCCCAGCATTCAGTGAGCACAGGGGCTGACCAGCTGGGAATGTGTGAACCTGCTTGTTTTGACTTCAGATGTTACAAGGACACGTGTGAGGCAACTGGGGATCTGGAACAAAGTGAGATGCTGAAGTATGGAACCGTAGAAAGACACAGGCCAGTGTGGACCACAATGTAAAGCTCGGGATCTCCCTTGAGCCCCTGGCTTTAGCTTGCCAAAGGGCCCCGGCGTGGTTCTCTGGCCTCACTCCCTGCCAACTCCCCAGACCAGATTTCCTTTCTCCACAGAGGAATGTGAGAAGCAGGGCCATCACCATCTGTTGCTTCTCTGGTCAGAAGTTCCAGCTTGAACTGCCTGCTCTGTGGGAATCTGACAGGTCTGGGCATGACTGAGGGGGTGGTGGGTGGTCCTCCGAGGGTCTACTGGCTGCCAGAGGAATTGTAGCCTCCAGTGAAGATCATCAGCCAGACCATCATAACCTGGTAACACCGTGGGTCTTCAGAGAGGAGGCGGAGAGGGTGGGTTATACACACAGTATAGGGGCCACTCAGCTTTGTCCTCAGCCCAACCCCCTGCAGATGTGGGTCTTGGTATCTCTCCAGAAACAGAATGAAAAGTACCTCCCCTGCTCACTCTGCCAGAGACGGCACAGTACAGGCCTCCTGTGTGTCCTGGCAGCCCTGTGGAAGGCATAGTGGGCTCTGTGGATCTGACACCTTGAGCACCTCATGCCTTGATCTTGAGTACGTGTGAGACCCCAGAGGGCACCTCTTGGGTCAGGGTGGTGACACTTTGCAGGGGAACAGGCATCCTGGACTAGCAGGTTGGGTGAGGCAAAGAAAAGGGAAGACACAATTTTAGTCATCCTTCATTCATTCTTTGGACAGGCATCACTCTTGGGAGCTCTGGAGTGTGAGGATCTTTGGGAGATACAATGATGACTTGGAGGAGGTCCCTACTCTCCTCCTAGGACTTCAAGCCAGTAAAGGAGAAAGCCATGATCACAGATAAAAGCAACCTGAGAAGTAGCAACAAAGTCCTGCAAGAGTGCGAGAGTTAGGGGAGGAGGGCGTGACCGCTGACTCGGGGGTTGGAAGCCTTCATGGAGAAGGCTTTGGGAGGCTGCTGTCTCCCCTCTGCTTGCTGGGGACAGAGGTCAGGAAAGCAGTGAGGCCACATCTTCAGAATGAAAAGTAGAATTTCTGTGGTGAAGCCACCGTGGGGCTCTTGGCCTTTCTTCCTGCCCTATTTGTATTCATCACTCCAGCCTACCAGACAGCCACCTCTGCCACAGTGCTCAGACGACCTATATACACGCCAGCCTTTCCCAGAGATTTATTTTTATATATTTACTCTTTAAACTTCTAGTAAGTTGCCCACATTTTTTTTGGTAGACCTTATCAGGTTTTTTTTTTTTTTCCAAATGTGTCAAAAAGGAGAGAAATGTAAAAGGAAAAAAAAAAAAAAAAAAAAAAAGAGGAGGCACTCTCCAACCTGCCCTTGTGATTTCACCACCAAGCCCAGGCACTGGGGTGGAGACATTTTAGGTCTTCCCTGAGGTTTGCCAAGTTCCTCACCCCAATTCCTGAATGTTTGATGACTGAGAGAGAGTATTTTGTCTTTATGATCTGCTTAGTATTTATGCTTCCATTGCACAGTGGAGGTGGAGTCTGGGATCTGAGCCCTGGTTCTCTATCTATCATCCGTGTTCTCTTGTGCAAGTCAACTGCCAACAAGCCATGAAGGCACAGGCTGGGAGACACATGGGTTCTTTTTTTTTTTTTTAGATGGAGTTTCACTTTTGTTGCCTTGTTGCCCAAGCTGGAGGGCAATGGCACCATCTCGGTCACTGTAACCTCCGCCTCCCGGTTCAAGTGATTCTCCTGCCTCAGCCTCCTGATGTACGGGTTCTTTAGCACTTGTAAATGAAACAAGTCACTTCTAGCTCAATACAAATCACCGTATGAATTCTAAGGGGCATTAATAGGAGCATGATGTCTAGAATGAAGGAGGTGATGGTCCTTTTCACTGGAGCAGGTGGGAGCGCACCTCCAGAGGGCTGGGCCCCGAGGGCTAGGTGTGAAGAAGGTTCTTGCAGGCTGGAGTGTTTGGGCGGATGTTGTTGAGGCAGAAAGCACAGGAAATATGGGCAGGCCAGAGGTGACTTCTAAATTCCCTTCCAATGCAGGGAGTTTGTGAATCTATGAACCTTTCTTTTTCATTCCAGGAAGCAGCTGCTTGGGGAGTGGAGGTCCAAGGCTTTTCAGATTGCTGGTGTGGTACCTAGCTATGGAAACTACTGAGCAGTCAGGTTCACAGAGTTAGTGCCTGAGTGCAGCCTTGACCCCTAGTCTCACCACCGACAACACCAGGACCCCTTTAGGATGGGTGTTCAAGGCCCTCCAGGACCACCTCTTGCTAAACCTCTGCTGCCTCATGCCTAAATACCTCTCTGCATCCCTCACAGGCAAAAGAGATCCAGACGATAGAGTAACATCAAAGGTTCTGTGAACTGCAGGTGAACAGACGATCATCTTCACCTACAGGGCTCATCGCCTTTTCATTCCCGTGCTTCTCGGGAGGAAAGCTACCGTGGAGCAGCCCTTCAGCAGAGGAATCCGTGGTGGAAACCCAAGCGTCCTGGCTGCAGTCTCCTGGGAACTGGAGTGTGAATGCTCTCCTTCTGACGGCAGACAGCTGAGAACCTGCAGGGTTAAAAGTGCACAGTCCGGGAAGGTTCTGTTCCCAGGACAGTGCTATCGAGTCCACTTGCGGGCGCTCCACGCGGTCTACCTAAAGGGAACAGCCTGCGGCGTCGGCACCCTATTCATCTGTAAGGATGGGGAGATGGAAAAATACGGTGCTGCTTAGCATTGATGAAGCGCTTGCTTCAGGGAAACTGACTAGAATCTATTTAGTCTCCAGAGCATTTCTGAGAGGCAAGCAGGCCTCAGGGCTCTGCAGAGGGACCACATCTTTTTCTAGAAAGCCTGGGAGAGAGCAGAATGAGGCCAAGCCTGAGGGCTTCTGGCTCCTTCTCTTCCTTGTGTAATGCCCTTTCTGACTGGTGTGAGTGTCAGGGCTCTGTGAATAACCTACTATGTGTCTCTGGGTGTGAAGTTTGGACTATGGGATGTGTCTGCACAATATCCTAGAGAAGAAAACATTTTGTATCTGTCAAAAACCTACCAGGGATGTCAAAATATGAAACAATATTTGTAAATATGAAATTCTGGGGAAAACATGGCAAAACTCCTCAAGATTGACAATAAGAAACAAAGAGAAGTGGTGAGCTTCCTCCTACAGAAAGACCCCTGGCTCCTGCATTCCAAGAGCTGGTCCCTGCCCCAGAAGGAGGCCACAGGGCCTGTGTGGAGGGGTCTCCACAGTGAGGGAAGGATGAAAGGTCACCTTCCCCAGCACAGCAGATCCTGCCACCTTGTTCCCACCTGCCCTTCTGCCTTGTCTGCCAGCACGTCTTCTTTTAAGCCCGGCTTTCTCCCCTTTACTCTCTGGCCTCCATGCTGCTTCTCCTTCCTTCTACTCCCCACCTTCCATGACCACCTGCTGTAATTTTAATCTTTCTATAGTGTCCAGTCCAACAGCACCTTCTCTGTGAAGCTTCTCCAATTTTCCCAGCTGGACAGAACTTCTGTATATTCATAACCCTTCCTATGCATTTGTGCCTTATTATGTTTGTGACTGTCTTCTCTTCTATAAGAGATTCAACTCTTAAAGGGCAAGAGCCATGTTTTATTTATCGTTGCAACTCCTAAAGTGCCTAGCATGCTGCCTTTTATTTAGTAAGGCCCTCAAAAAGCTTTGGATGAATTAAATGGAATCATCCAAATTTTCCCTGCATTCAATTCGATTTCTTTTTCAAAAAAAGGTCTTCAACCTGGAATTTCTCACTGAGTGAGATGCTTTCATCTGCAGTGGCAGGCAAGGTTTCAGAGGGAAAGCATTTTTATCTCTTGCATGTGGCTTTCTCAAAACCTTTCCCTTGTGAGAATATATAGCAATGTTCTTTCCTTCTTGTCATCTCAGTGGATTATCCAGTTCTCCTCTGTCACAAACACATTTGGATTTTACCATCACTCTTTCACCAGACAGGAGCTTTCAAGAAAATGAGGCCTCAAAGGTAGAAGAGCCTCTTCCAGCAGAGTCCCTCTGTCCTGTTCCATTTAGGAGCTGGAGGGCCTGTTAGGTGATGTGCCTTGCTACCAGTGGTGTCATCTGCATGGCTGCCCTTCCTGAATCAAAGAAGGGCATTCACAGGTCAGAATCTGTAGAGAGCAGTGGCCTGGGATGCCTTATGTATGGATGGGAAACAGCTTGTAGATTTGTGGCTACATGAAGCAAAGATGCAACTCAGTCTCATTGTGTTTGAATACATGTCAGTGAGCTAGTTTTGCAAAACGCATGAGGCTGTGGTGATGAAGTCATGTATCAATGAGACTCGCCAGTGGACACTGCTTGGCTCTTCCTGTCTGCCTCTCGCAGCTGCCAAGCATGTTTTCCACATCACTAAACAAGACCACCCCTCCCTTGGAGCTGGAGTCAAGGAGAGGAAATACTATCACAACCACACCGTCCAAATATGAGCATTAGTCTTGGAGTTGCATTTCTGAAAAAAGTTCTCTGCCCTCAGCCAAATCTTTAGAGGGGCTTGTGGGAGAAAATAGGGGGAGATGCCAAAATGCACATGATGGTGACAGTTGTACGCAGAGGATTCATCCCTTTCCCCCCACCCAAAAGTGGATGCTGGGAGAAGATACCCCCGAGTCACTCAGCGTTAGTTACTGTGCCATTCTTACTTGGGGTGTGTTGGGGTGTGGGGGGATGGCTACCACTCCCAGGGCTCCAGGAGCTGTGGTTCAGGTGAGCGACTGTGGTTCAGGGCAAATCAGATGCTCCTTCTGAATGGCATGGAGACCCATGGTCAGGGCAAGGCATAGAGATCCACCATCAGGGCGTTTGCTTCGTCTTGCCCCATTTCATTGTAAATTATTCAAAGATAAAAGGGACTGTGCCTTTAAAATTTATTTTTGTTAAAGTAATCTACATATAATGTTTAAAAAGGCTCTTGTTCACATTATCCCCTCTATATTCCTCTCCACACTCCCATGTAGCTAGATCAGAAATTTTATTAGATCAATACTCAATGTTGCATTCTGATAACTCTAATATTGTTCACAGCTCAACCAAGTTAGGGTATTATAAGTACATTTTCTCTCCTTTATAGTTGCTTGCATTTAGTGGAGTTAACAATGTTCTCCTTTTCTTATTTACATAGTTCTCTATATGTCTATCACTGATTCATCCTGAAAATCCCCTTCGGAACCGTAAACACCCTCTTAACACATGTGGGCAACTCAGTCTGTCCCATTTTCCTGAGAGGTGGCCACCCCTCGGTGCTGGCTATTCTCAGGGCCAGCTGGGCAGATGTCCTGCAGGGTGGTCCTTCACCATCACCCAGGCAAGACTCTTTGCTTCTTGCCCGTGCAGGAGCCCCTGTGTCTGGGATTTCCTGTGTCCCATTATCTGGGATTCTTCCCTTTCTTTGGTGGCTGCATCTTCTAGTCATGTCCTAGGAAATGGTCTGCAAGAGGTAATTTGAACCTTGTGTATCTGAAATGGTCTTTATTCCACCTGCACATTTAATTGAGGGTTAGGCTAGGGATAGAATTATTTTCCCTCAACATTTCAATTTGAAAATGCTCCACTGTTTTTCATAGCATCCTGTGTGGCTTTGGGGATTCAAGTGCCCTTTTGGTGAACAGTTGTTCATAATCACTGATGTGCAGCATATTTCTCTTGCTTTATCTCCAATGTTTTGAAGTTTCATGAGATTGCCCTGATGTGGTTTACATTTTTTGTTTGGGGTTCTTAGTGGGCTCTTTGAATTTGGAATCTTGTGGCCTTTCATTCTGAGAAACTAAAAAAATATATATATATCATTCTTCCATAATTTATCCCCTCTATTTTTTCAGTTCTTTCTTTCTGGAACTTGTAGTGTTAGTCTGGGTCCTCCAGGAAGGAGATGCCAGGACAGGATGAAACATGAGAGGATTTTGTTAAGGGAGATGGTGGTGAGAGAGCGTGGGGAGGAATCTAAGGGAGGCTGGGGGCTGGGGCAGCACGTCTGACCCCTGCGAAAGAGAGAGGGAGGGAGGGTTGGAGGGTGCACCTCGTAGGGGACAGCTGTCACGGAGATGAAGCCCCATCAGAGAGCCTACCTCTTCCAAGAACTGGCCTGCCTTGGTGCTCTGCCTCCCTCAGTGACTAGGAGCAGCCCACAGACTGTGTGCTTGGAGCAGAGGCTGTGGAGGGCCTCAGCAGCTACAGCTGCAGGTTGGCCAGGTACATTCTCATGGCTGCCACCTCCTATCATCCTGTGATTGCTGACTCTCCTGCATGGATTCTATCCTTTCCTTATCTTTTCTCTCCTATTATTGTTCCTTAACAAAAACTATTGGGAGATTTTCTTAGCTTTGTTTTCAGATCATTTTATCTGCTCTCATATTTAAATTTCCAAGTGCTCTTTCTTGTTCTTGGAGTCTTTTTTTCTAGCGTCTTGTTTGACATCTATAATATCATCTTTTCTCTCTGAAGGTAGGTAAGGGTTTTAGACATTTATTTTGCCCCCTGCTAGGCCTCTACTTACTCCAGGTTCCCTTTCTGTGTTTGCCTTGACCTTTCTTTTTCATGTTAAAGCCTTTCCTCAAATGTCTGATGACCCTTGGCTGCCCGTCATTTAAGAAAGTGCCACTAGTCAGCTCATCGGAAGCTGTGAGGGAGAGGGCTGCATTTGGTCCTGCCAGGTGGAGGAACACTCAGGCATCAGTACTAGGAGGTCTTTCCTCTCAGCCCATTGGATTTCCCTAAAGAGTCCTACACGGCTGGGATGAGGCACCTGGGTGCTGAGTAGAGGAAGGGAGTCATGGGTCAGTCACCCTGTATGCAGATTTTCACACAACCCCCTCTCTCCAGGACACGCCTCGCCCCCCACCCTAAGTAATGCAGGACCCAAATCCACACCCTTCCTGGGTTTCTCCAGAGTCAACCTCAAACCCTAGGCTGGGGAGTCTGTTTCCTATAGGCACTTTCAACCAGCGATCCTGTTTTCAGCCCCACACATCAGCTCTTCTTTCAGAGGCACCTGGCCCCTCTTGTGTGAATGGGAATGTGCTGCCTTCCTCTAAAACAGACAAGCACCTGGAAAGGCTTTTTGTTTATCTGAATGACTCCTGTTGGAATATTAGTCATGAATAGGATAATATGTTTCAAATGTTCCAAACTTTTTTAAGAGAAAGAGAAAACCGTCTGTTGACTCTGGTCTTCACTCAGGTCCAGCGGCGGGAGGCTCCAGGTCCAGTCTGAGGAGTAAATGCTGGGCGTGTAACCTCATCAGTGTTGGAAACCTGGTGAGGCTACACGGCACAGAGGGGCCGGACTGAATCAGGGAAAGAGGAGTTGGGCTGTCTTCTCATTGTCACACACCATCCCACCATGGAGGACTCAGGCTGTCTCATGGCTACAGAGGTAGTGAAGCAGTTGCCAGGCGCCAGAGCAGGAGCGGAATTTCTCCGTGAAGACAGTGGTAAGGAGGAAGGACTGAGAGTGCATCCCACTGGGGTACTGGAAGGTGTAGGATTCCATCAGGGCAAACGCTATCATTTGTGCTTTAAGACTAGGATTTGTGGAACAGGGAGAATGCATCCCCTGCCCTCCCTGTTGCTTAGCAACAGCCCTCTTTCCCATTCCCAGCAGGTCCAAAAGGGCCCAGTTTTGAAGACTGGGGGCAAGGAGTGGAGGATGAAGGTAAGATAACTCCCTGGTCTGCATAATAATGAGACATTCTGGCTCCATTGTGCAAAAGGTACCTGCCTTGCAAATGAATGAGGTAGTTAAAAAACACTTCTCCCTGTTTGGGGTTTATTCTGTGAGGATGAATGCTTACCTGGGGGAGGCACATGTTTCTCTGTATGTGTTTGTATTTCCACAGCTGTCTGCTGGATCACAAGAGTCAAAGACATGCCTTCAGCCCACACAGGTGGGGAGGCTCAGAGTGCCTGCCCCCTAGGGCCTCCACGCTGGACATTGGGTCAGGGAAGCCCCCTTTCCTGAGTTGTTCTGTGGGACTCCAAAGGGCCTCCTGCCAAGCTCTCTGACAGTTCACATCCCATCTGAAGAGCCTCATGCACCAGTCCAGGGCCTCTGAGAAGCAGATGCCAAGAGGGGATTAAAAATGCCAAGATTTTGTTGGAGGAGATGCCCAGGTGAGGAAAGTCAGAGGGAGCCTGTCTGAGGAGTTTTCAGACCGGGACTCAGGGCAGACCCTGAGGGGAGGAGGGAGAACAGGTTGGGAGGCTGCATCCTAGACTGCCATGGAGTCTAAGGAAGATTCCACGGCCATGCAAGAGTGCTCCAGCCAAAGGCACCCTTGGAGGAGCCCACCTCTCCCGGGGACTGCCTCCCTTCATGTCCTCCTGTGCTCAGTCCCTTCAGAGTGCAGCCCCTTTGGCCTTGGACACTTCCTCTCCCTGCATTTCATGGGCTGCAGGGCGTGTTCTCCCGGCCTCCACACCCAGGCCTGCTCAGAGGTAGGGTTGGGTGAACCTGGGGCTTGGGAATATCCCACTGGGGGGATTGGGAGGCCTGCAAAGGTAGGTAGAGGGCCACACAGTGAGGGGTGCAGAAGGGAGGGCCTGTGGACAGAGGGGGTGAACCCAAGGACGGCAAGCAGCAGCAGGGACAGGCGTGATCACAGGAGGCCACCTGTGAAGGGGGAAGGCCAGATTTAGCAGGAGCGTGGACTCCCCGCCTCTTGCTCTTTCCCCCACCGTGTTGTAGCTCCTTAGTGTGGGTATCCTCCCACCTCACTTCGCATGGGAACCCTTCCGCAAGTGGCTTCACTTACACCTGTGTCTTGTTCTGTCTGGGCTGCTGTAACAAAATATCTGAGGCTGGGTAATTTATAAACCACAGAGAGTTATGGAGGCTGGAAGTCCAAGACCAAGGCACAGGCAGGTTTGATGTCTGCTGAGGCCTTGACCACCGCATCACATGGTGGAAGGCAGACGGGCAGAAAGAGGACAAACACTGTGTCCTCACAGCAGAAGAGAATGAACCTCCTCCCTCCAGCCCTTTGATAAGGGCCCTAACCCCATCTGGAAGGGCTCTACCTGATGACTTAATCAACTCCTAAAGGCCCTGCCTCTTAAAACTATCTCATGGGGATTATGTTTCAATATATAAATTTTGTGAGACACATTCAGACCATAGCAACCTACTATGTTCTTTTTCCTTATCTGTAATGACTGGTTATGCTTATAAATGTTTGAAAGCAAAAGTGCCTTTTCCGTGAAATTTTGCATCTGTTTCCATTTTATCCCTTCTCTGAGCATCATGGAGACTCAGCTGTCCCGCCCCGGAGACTGGTGTCAGGAACCTGGTGTATGGTCTCCAAGCTACGCTGCTGCTCTGATGCTTCTCATCTCTTTGACTCTTGAGCTGAGGTTGATCCCTCCTACTATCTTGTGTGGTGTTGAGTGGAGGAGGGGACAGGCAGGGAAGGGGCGTGTGGCCAGCCCACAGTCACCCACTCTTGCTTCTTGCAAACCCAATCAATGGTTCGAGTGATTACCAGCTGTGAAGTGTGAGGAACAGTGGGAAGAGAGCAACTCAGGAGGGGTGTGGGGTAAGGCCCCCTCTCCCTCAGTCTCCTAGTGGGAGATGGCCCTAGGGGGTGGGCTGAGGAGGAAGACAGAAGGCTGACACTCGGAGTAGGTTGGATTTCAACCCTGTTCATTCAATGACAAGTGTATTACATATGCTATCTCTTGAGCTTCCCACTGTAGACTTCTGAGGTGAGAAGCTAGGTAACTTGCAGTTGGTAGAGCAGGGTCTCGACCCCACCACTGAAGTGCAAAGTCTGTGTTGTAAAGTTCTGCATTGCCCCAGGACCAGAGTGGCTGGTGAATGGCCAAGAGAAAGTCAGGCCAGCCTGACCTTCTAGGGCAGGAGTCCCCACACCTGGTCTGTGGCCTGCTAGGAACCAGGCTGCACAGAAGGAGGTGAGTGGTAGGTGAGCAAAGCTTCATTTGTATTTTGACCACTCCCTATGGCTCACATTACTGCCTGAGCTCCGCTTCCTGTCAGATCAGCAGGGGTATTACATTCTCACAGGATCCTGAACGCTTTTGTGAACTGCGCATTCCAGGGATCTAGGTTGTGCGCTCCTTATGACAATCTAATGCCTGATGATTTGTCACTGTCTCCCATCACCCCCAGATGGGACTGTCTAGTTGCAAGAAAACAAGCTCAGGGCTCCCACTGATTCGACATTATGGTGATGTTGTATAATTATTTCATTATATATTAGAATATAATACATCATATATATTATATAATATATTAGAATATAATACATAATATATATTATATAATATTTAGAATATAATACGTAATATATATTATATAATATATTAGAATATAATATGTAATATATATTATATAATATATTAGAATATAATATGTAATATATGTTATATAATCTATTAGAATATAATACAGAATATATGTTATATAATATATTAGAATGTAATACATAATATATATTATATATTAGAATATAATACAGAATATATGTTATATAATATATTAGAATATAATACAGAATATATGTTATGTAATATGTTAGAATATAATACAGAATATATGTTATATAATATATTAGAATATAATACATAATATATGTTATATGATATATTAGAATATAATACATAATATATATTATATAATATATTAGAATATAATACATAATATATAATTCTATTATATTCCTTATTTCATTACGTATTATATTCTAATATATAATATAATATATATTATGTAACATAATATAATATATTATTATATAATATATTATGTAACATAATATAATATATTATTATATATATGTAATATAATATATATTATATAATATATTATATATTATATAATATATATTATATTACATATTATAATATAAAATATATAAGATATAATATATACTATATTATATATAATATAATATAATGTATCATATAATATATTATATAATTATTATACAATGTTATACTATATATTGTATATTATATATAATATATTATATATAATATATTATACAATGTAATATATATAATATAACATATTATATATAATATATCATACAATGTAATATATATAATATAATAAAATATATTATATATTATATAATATAATAAATATATTATATCATATAATATACAATATATTTTAATGATAATATACAATAATGATATTATATAAAATATATAATTATATTATATAATATATATAATATAATAATTATATATAATATATAATAATATATAATATATAATATATTATATAATATATATTATATATGTATATTATATAATATATTATAATATATAATATATTGTATATGTATATTATGTAATATATTATATATGTAATATATGTAATATATATAATAATTATATAATATCTTATATATTGTATAATAATTATATAATATATAATATATATTATATATAATATAATATATATATTATATTATATAATTATTATATAATATAATATATATTATATAATTATTATATAATATAATATATATATTATATTGTATAATTATTATATAATATAATATATATTATATTATATGATTATTATATAATATAATATATATATTATATTGTATAATTATTATATAATATAATATAATATATTGTATAATTATTATATAATATAATATAATATATTGTATAATTATTATATAATATAATATAATATATTGTATAATTATTATATAATATAATATATTGTATAATTATTATATAATATAATATATCGTATAATATTATATAATATTATATATTTTATTATATAATATAATATAATTATATACTATCATATAATATATAATTATATTATATATTATATTATATATAATATATATAATTATATATTATATGATAGTATATAATGATATATTATATTATATTATAATAATATATAATGATATATTATATTATATTATATTATATTATAATATATTATATTATATTATATTATATTATATTATATTATATTATAATATATTATATAAGAATATATTATATTACATTACATAATAATATATGATATATTAGAATATAATACATAATGAAATAAGGAATATAATAGAATATTATTTCATAGAATAGAATATTATTTCCTTCTATAATAGAATAGAATATTTCATTATTTCATCCCATATTCATTACTTCATTCTATAATATTATAGAATAGAATAGAATATTATATAATGTAATAGAATATTATTTCATTATATATTAGAATAAATGAAATAAGGAATATAATAGAAGTAAAGTAATTATTATAAATAAACACAGTAGAAATAAAGTTCACAATAAATGTCATGTGTTTGAATCATCTCGAAACCATCCTCCCCCACCACCTCCCTGGTCCATGGAAAAAATGTCTCCCATGAAACTGGTCCCTGGTGCCAAAAAGGTTGAGGACTGCTGTTCTAGGGCCACTGAGTGATTCACAGGACAGGAGACATTTGTGAGGGGCTCCTTGGGGACCCCTACTTCCCTGCCCTGTAACATCCAGCCTCATGTGCGCACGTGTTCAACTTCATGCCTTTGACTTAGACACATCGACATGAGCATACCGGCCTTCTGGTTCCAAGCCAGGGTTCCATAAACAAATCCTTCTTAGTTAGCCTTGGTAGCTCAACACCTTTGGTATCTCACCCACTTAACTGCCACGCCTACTCTTGTTGGATCCGGTTATAAAGTAAACTATGTTCTTTGAGAGCTGTTGCATACAGATGAGTTGGCAGCCGGTCTGAGCTGGCCCACAGACTCATAAAATCAACAGGGCCTCGGGTACCCTCACCCAGCATATCCAAACTCTTGCATCAAAGGTGCAGGGACTTGCTCACATCGAGAATCTGGTTGCTTTCTTGGAGACCAAGAAAATGAGTTTTTGTTTCTACATTTACTCCAGCAATCCATGAGGTAAGAGGAGAAACACCTCATTGTCTCTTTGTAGGAAAAAGAAGTTAATTCTTGTGAAAATTTAGACCTCTTTTCCCCGCCTCAAATCTAGGCAGACTTGTCTGTCCACTCCTGGGGGATAGATAGAAGCATGGTTTTAACTCACTCACTGGATGCTTTTGGTGTGCTGGTTACATGTGGATTATTAGCTGTGTGCTACATCTTGCCTTCCCTGGGCCACTCCGCAGCCCTGGGGCTGGAGGGCAGTAAGAATCTTTGGTTGCATCATGCCTGATTCCAAAGTCTTCTTTTGGTGGCAGAGATGTATGTAGGGTTTTCATCTCTGGTGGCATCCTTTCAATTGTAGCAAGACCTTGCCTAGTAACACAACCTCTGCCAAGCCGTTTCCATCTTTAAGGTAGAGGATCAAGGTGCTAGTGGGGTCTATATGGTATCAGGAAAAGGCAAGAGTTAGCCAGACATTTTGATTACCTTCACCCAAATGTCTTTCTTTCATTTTCTGATGTAGGACTTTATAGGAATTTTGCACCATTCTGAATGAATACATTTGGATTTCTCAACATTTGTTCAGCTTCCTAATGACTGTTGTGACAATTGCTCTATACCAGTGAATGCCAACTGTTTATCTCTGCTTTGAACAGGTATGGAGCCCCTTCTCCCAGTATCTGTATCTTACAGATTTGGTGCATAGACGCTTAAAAGGAGTTGGTCTTTCGCAACCAGCAACCTTTAGGAAAAATGATTGAATTTTTCTCCTTTTAGCTGGGCTTACAAAATGGAGCAAAACATAGTGATTGTGCTATGGACCTTTTATGGACAGGGACTTGGCAGAGCCACTCACTGGATGCTTTGGATCTGCTGGTTGTACCTGGATTATTAGTTGCGAGCTGCACGCTGCCTTCCCTGGGCCATTCCGTAGCCCTGGGGCTGGAGGGCAGTTAGAATCTTTGGTTGAATCTTCGGTTACATTGGAGGAGCTGCCCAGTCTTTGTGGGCTCCCTTCAGTCATGGGCTTGACTTGTGTTGTCTTACTCTACCCTGTTTAGTGTAAATGGATTCTCACTAAGTCAGCTTCAGCTTTTAAGAGCATGATGGGGTGGAGATATCTGGGAACGTATGGGCCATCAGAAAAGCATTTTTTTATACTCAAGTCATGAAGGTGGATTTCTTCTGTGTAAGGAGGTGCACCAAGTCAGTGTAGGTGCAAGACTGCCCTTGCAAAGAAGCAGAGTATGTGAATTCCTTGAGTGGGTCTTAATCTTTAATGCTTTAATGACTTTTGGTTTGCCTGATTTTTTTTAATATAAGAAGTTTGTAATTGCCAAGCATGCTTTTCTGTGAAGAGCTAAGTCTCAAAATTCCCCATTCACGTTCCTTTCCTTTCCTCAGTAATGTGTTTTTCTGTGCTAGGTTACGAGTCTACCCTGCACCTTGTCACAGCTCAGTGATTGTCCAGGGATTCAGCTGTGACTCACATGCTTTGCCTTTTACTTGCTCCAGGGTTTCCATGCATTGAAGGCTTCCTGGTGCCCTCTCAGTGGAATTGCTTCTGGCCTGGCAGTTTGATCCTAAGGGTGACCCAAATGTTCCTCCCCTTGGCTCCATAATTTAAGATGCCAGTGATGACTATTGTCTTTCTTCTCTTCATTCTTGTCTTTCTCATGACTATTATTATTATACATACAGGTTTTTTTCTTCATTTGCCTTTCAACAAGCTTGTAATTAGAACTCATTGTGTTTTGGATGCTAGGTCCTGGGAAACCACTGAATGGCTTGGGAAATGCTTTGCTCTAGAGGGCAGGTACTTGGGCTAGGGGCTATGTGCATGGAAACAGGCTCTCACACGCTAGTGGGAGAGATACCTGATGAGTGGGGACTGTGACACAGAAATGTAGCTCATAGTATCATCGCTGCCTGCACAGGAAAGTACATCATACTTTTCCTACAGAAGACCTCATGGAAGCATGATCCTAAACGCGCTGGGTGGGCAGGAAGGGGCCTACTGGAGGCAGGGGGAGAACATTCTAGAACAAGGAAATGGCATTTACAAAAATACGCAAGCATGACAGAGAGCATGGCTTACACAGGGAATACCAGGCTGGTGTGGCTGAGGGTGGGTGGCCAGGGGAGGGGTGAGGGAAGCTGCAGGGTGCCACGATGAAGGACCTAGTATGTGATGCTGAGGAACTTGGGCAGTGTCCGGAAGGTGGTGAGAACCGGGGTAAGATCTTATTTACATTGTGGAAGAGTTGCTCTGCCTGCAAAGTGCAAGGTGGACTAGAGTAGGGTAAGACCACGGCCGGGTAATCAGGGAGGAGGTTACCAAGAGGGAGAAGACACAAAGTCTGGTGGCCGATCAGCTGCAGAGAGTGATGGGGACAGGCGAGGATGAAGTGGAGCTCTGAAACAGGAGCCAGAGACTCCCAAAGTCCGCAAAAAAAGCACACTTTGAATGGCACAGACCCTTTTCCTTCCACTCACCCCCCCACATTCAAGACTGTGATGACCTAGGCTCAAGCCAAAAGTATACAGAAAAGGGCCTAGGCTTTCCCAATCTGCTCTTTCTCCTGAAATATATATGGTTCAGGAATAGTATTAGTACTGCTGTGAAATAGCAAAAAGTGGCTGGCTTGATTATGTGGTTCAGAAATCATCATGAACAAGCAGGGTGTGCAGAAATTGGAAAAAGAAAACAACAAAAACAAACATCTTCAAAAAATGCTGAAGAAAAAAATTAGTGTAGAGACATATAAAAGATAGACCCCTAGAAAAGTCAACAATAGGCCTGGTGCAGTGGCTTACACCTGTAATCCCAGCACTTTTGGCGGCTGAGGCTCATCTGAGGTCAAGATTTCAAGACCAGCCTGGCCAACATGGAAAAACCTCATCTGTCTAAAAATTTGAAAATTAGCCAGGCATGGTGGCACACACCTGTAGTCCCAGCTATTCAGGGGGCTGAGGCATGAGAATCGCTTGAACCCGGGAGGCGGAGGTTGCAGTGAGCTGAGATCGTGCCACTGCACTCCTCAAGCCTGGGTGATAGGGTGAGACTTTGTCTCAAAAAAAAAAAAAAAAAAAAAAAAAGAGAGAAAAAGAAAAAAGAAAAAGAAAAGTCAGTAATAAACCTTAAGGTCAAACCTTAAGTTACCTTAAGGTCAAAGGTTGTTCCTTCCTCCATGCAGGACGATTCTAAGCCATCCTTGCAGAAGATTGTGAAGGATGTGCAAAGTGTCAGCCTTTCTTGCCATTGCCTCGTCAGAATCTGTGAGCAAACAGAAAAAAGAACGATGCCCTTACACATGAAACTCCTGAATTCTTTTTAGAAAAATAGCAGAAAGAAACCAAAAATAGTGCAGAGAACAGATCGCTTCAAAACTATTGAGGATCCAAAGATGTTCTGCCCTAAGGAGTTGCTTCTCAAAAACTGTTATTAAGGTCCTTAGCTGTCAAATATAAAACCCAACCCAAAAGCATTCCATTTAAAACCAGAGCATTGAAACACTAATTTTGAACAATCATTGTAAAGCCTCATCAAATCCAGCTCACTCATTGCAGGAATATGCAACTCAAAGGCCCTAGGAAAAATGTAAATCTGAATTTTCCCAGCACTGTTTTGGATGAATAATTTCCTCTCTCAGAAGAAGCCTGTTGTTACTTTTCAAAATCGGTCCCCCAGTATGCAACAGAGTCCATCTCTGCATGTGTGTATCTGCCCTGTGCTGTGTTCTGCCACTACCATGCTTTGTAAACTTTGCATTCTGGTTAGATGCGTGTGACTCACTGATGCTTCTAAGGGAAGATTCTTTCTGAATAATCCTTGAAATACAAGCCAGATTTTTCCATTTATTTAGAATTTCCCAATGTCCCTGCCCCTCCCTCTGCTCCAGTTGCACACACACCAGTGTTTCTTGGCTGGGATTCAGGAATTGTATTTATTGGGGTCTATCCGTGTGTCACCATATCCCCAGGGAGCAGATTTAAATATGCAACCCAACACAATTGAAAGCAACAGGTTAATACTGTCTTTGCAGAGTTAAAACAGCCCAAGTTCTCTCAGGTGACTACCCGTAGGGGAAGTCTCATGGTTCGTTGCCCTTGATTAAATTCTCAGGAGCTTTCTGGCTTTATCCAGATCTACCATTTGTCCTTGAAGAGCTCAGCAGAACTCAGCAACTGTGAATAAATGCTGTGGGTCTTTTCACAGGAGAAGACTCTGTGAAGTGTGTGGCCCCTTGGAGTCTGAGTCCAGTGATGAGATATTCAGAGAGATAAGGGTAATCCCGGTCTCATGCTGGAAAGTGCATGTGACCATTTTGGGGATCAGGGTATTTGGATGCTGTTAAGGGAAGTGTTGGACTGCTGATGAATTATGCACAGAGTATGGGGAGCTTGAATCGGGTTCAGAGATAAGCCACAGGCACAGGCTAAGGTCACCTTAGACCTCTGGGAAGCCCCCGCTGTGCTGGCCTTAGTGAAGTGTGATGACACAGTCCCTATGCTGCAGAAGCTCTGGTCCCCGTAAGGGGATGAGTAGGGATGGCAGGTACAAGAGTGGCTGCATGACACATCAGCGAACTGGCAGAGCATGAGCACGTTCTAACCTACCAACCAGGCTCCCCGACCCAGTCGGCTTCTAGGGCAGCCCCGGGGGGGATGGAGGGGGCGGTAGGACACAGGGCTGTTTCCTCTCCCAATACTCCATCCCCTCAGAGGGAGTGGAGAAGGGGAGTCAGGAGACCCCCAGAGCGCTCCCCAGGACCAGGTCTGAGAGTCCTTTCCAGCATGGGTCTCTTCACTCCTAGTCCTGCTTGAATCCATTGTGCATAAGAATTCACACCCAGCCTGGGCAATGCTCACCACTGAAGAGACAGGATGCGGTCTGCTGGGGACAGAGGCTGCCAGAGAGTGGAGAAAACCCCGTGCCGCACTCGGATTTTCTTCCCCTTATTACTGATACACCTGCTCCTTTGGCTGGGTGTTTCCCAGCCTGTGGAGTTTACAGATTTGGATTTCTACAAAGTTGCCCCTTAAGTATCTTGTGGCAGTGGGGAAAGGGGTGGAGAGACAGCGGGAGGATGGCACTGCAGCAAGATGAGTGGTGCGACCCAGGCACCCAGCGCACAGCAGGCAAATCCCTTCCCACGCGGATGACCACGGCCACTGGGACCTGAAGCTGGGAATAGGCAGCCACCGGAGAAGCGCGGCCGAGAGCTGGGGGCTGAAACTGCTTTCTCATCTATGAAGGGGCTGGTTTTCTCATCCTCACTGAAGGCCAGAGGAAATTAGACTTCAACCTCACCCGTTAGGATGTGGGTTGGAGATCAGGAAGAAGCTTGGGTTTTAGGGGTGTGGAAAGGCAGGAGTCCATTTCAGCGGGAAATGGACACAAACTTCTACAGACACGGAGCCTGCATCTATCTTTCTGGGAGGGGTTCCGGTGGCCGCTTACTGACAGGCAGGGCACGGGGCTGGTGTTTTTGGAAATCTTATCACAAGGCCCTCACTCCTGGGCTTGCACCAGGGAGGCGAGCCCCAGTTATCCCGCTCTGCAGTGGCTCTCAGGAGCAGGGGTATGTTTCTGACGACAGTCACCTCTGGCTATTGCTCTGATTCTGCCTTTCTTCAGGTTGCCTGGGTCTATCCCATAAATGAGCCTGTGATCACTGGGTACAAGCTCCCTTGCAGCTTCCTTTCTGTCTGAGGTCCCAGGGATACCCGCTAGCCCTGCTGCTCACATCTTGCCTCCTCACTCGGCATGTTTCTCTTTCTGTTCTAAATGTCCCAGCTCATGCCCCTCCATGGTACCATCCCCATTGACCCCAGCTCCACTAGGGCCCCCAATCCTGGGTCTCAGCTGCCAGTGAATGCTGCAGCCCTGCTTCAGTTGCTCAGTCAGCACCCCACGCAGAAAAGCGCCGCGGGCGGAAGCTGGCGGCACCAGAGTTTCTGTCTTTGCCTGCGTAGCCATGTGGGTTAGGGAGCCCCAGGGACGCCAACAGCCAGACCACAGGCGGGCTAATTTCCAAACGCTGACACAGTGAATGCCACCCATATTTCACCAGTGACTGGAGAGCAGATGCTGGGCATTCGTGGGCCCTGCGTGTGCCTGGGGATGGAGAGAAGGCAGGACACTTGAGGCAGATGCCAGTGCTGCCTATGAGCTGTTGACGCTCCCTGCCCTGGAGTTCACAAAAATAATCCTCTACATGGTGCATAGAGTGTTTTTGTGTTTTTGGAAGTATTACAGGCAGGCCCCGGCGACATGATCTTCGTCTCCCAGATAGGGAAATTCTGAAAATCAGGAAAGGGGCTGGGCGTGCCCCTGTCACATAGCTGGTAATTGGAGCTGGGTCTCTGGCCTTCAGGGCACTTTCCTCTGTGGTCACACCTGGGTTTCAGAGCCACCTGGCCTCCACTTTTCTGAGCAGCTTCCTTCAGCATTTTCTTGTTTCCTCTGTGCTTGCATCCCGCCTGCCCCTTGGGGTCACCCTGTTTCCAGGCTATTGCGTCTCCAGGCCCCTTGGTCCAGCTGATGTGGGTTACAAGGCCCACCCGTGAGGTGGCAGTGGGCTAATTTTCAATAATCCAGTTGGTGACTGTTCTTCAGAGAGAATCTTCTGGAATCTCTGACTTAGTGACGGCACAGAGACTTCCTGAGTTCCCTAAGTCACGTCTTCCTTCCCTTAAGTCACTTCTTTAAAAAATCAATTCATTTCTACAAGAACTCATGTATGCATTTCACACAGTGAAACCTGTGCAGTGTCACGCACTTATGTCAGACGGTCATTGCCTCTCTTTTACATTGTCAGTATGGAATTCTTCACTGGAAACCTGCCACAGTGTCCTGCCGGCCTGTCTAGTCAACAGTTCTTCATGTCTCACTGAAGTCCCTCTTGCCATAAATCCAAGTCATGTTTCTATAGTGTCCCTCATCCATCCGGATTCTCCCAAGCACTGCATCATTTAATCTGAACGATGGCCCTGGGAAGTAGATAGCATCATTGTCATCTGCCAGATGAGAAATCCGAGGCCTGGCTCTTGCCCCGTCTGGGGCCAGACAGGTGTCCTTCCGGGCGCCCTTCTAAAATCAATGCCGACCTCTCTGCGCAGTGCCCTCGGCAGGCGCCAGGGGGCGCTGCTGCTGCTGCTGGTAAGCGGGAGGCCCGGCGGAGGCGAGCGTGGGCCTTGCCGCGCCTCCTCTCTCCCCTGCGCGTTGCTGCCCGCCGTCTGCAGCACCAGTGCCTACTTACGGGTACTTTTCAAGGTCACTTCTAGTTACTGTTTCTTTCTAAGTCCTTATCACAATCTATAATTACTCTGTTTATTTGGCTCCTTTTAATTTCCTGCCCAGCTCCCCCACTTCCCTGGGTCTTGAGAAGGCCGTACCCCAGTGCCCAGCACAGGCGGCTCCCACTACAGATGCCCTGAGAGACGCAGACGGGAGGGCTAGCCAGGAGAGGGCACGCAGGGAAGGGAGGTGAGGAGGGAGGGCCAGCCTTTCCCCCAGACCTTCCTTCCTTTTCCCTCCTGCCTTAGACATAGGAATTCACTCATCTTCTGGGCCAGATCTTTAGGGAACTTGGTGTGGAGACATCAGGTTAAGACCTGGGTTCTGTCCGGGAGCGGTGGCTCGGGGCTATAATCCCAGCACTTTGGGAGGCCGAGGCAGGAGAATTGCTGGAGGCCAGGAGTTCAAGGCCAGACTGGGTAACCTAGTGAGACCTCATCTCTACAATCAATACACTAGCCCGGAGTGGGGCACTTGCCTGTGGTCCCAGCTACTTGGGAGGCTGAGGCGGGAGGATCCCATGAGATGGGAGGTAGAGGCTGCAGTGAGCTATGATTGTGTCACTGCACTCCAGCCTGGGCAACAGAGCAAGACCCTGTCTCAAAAAGAGCTGCGTTCCTACCCCAGTTCTGCCTCATATGAGTTTTTTAAATTCTCTAAACCTCAGTTCCCTTCCTTGTCAAATAGAGAAAATTAGACCTACTTCATGGGGTCGCTGTGAGATTGAATGAAATAATTTCTGCCAAGCCCCTACCACAGTTGCTGGTATGTGACAGAGATTCAACAAGTGTCTGTTCCTTTTCCCCTGTGGGAATTCCATGCCTAGAAGGGACTAACCATTTAACCCCAATCCTGTAGAGTGAAATCAACCCCTTATGTGCCTTCAATCACATAAGAGGGGTGATCTGCCTGGTGGCATGAGGGTCTGGTAGCAAATACACTACCACCTTTCAGGTCTGTGCCAAAGTCACATGGGAAAGGATGAGTTTTAATGAGTTTCTTCCAATAATTAAACCGAAGGTAGACATATAGCTACCAACTGAGTCCTATAGTAGACTAAATTCTAACCTTCTAGCTCTGTGAACTTGGATCAATCACTTAGCCTCTCTGGTGTTTGATCTCCTCCTTTAGACACTGGGAATAGTAATGCTGTCTACATCATAGAGTGACATAGACACTCCGTAAACTACTGAGTTTACCCCTGGAGACTGCCTGGGACACAGTAAGATCTGTTAATGTCAGTGATTTCTGGTCCATGGATGAGAAGGAAAATTACCCCGACTGAACTAGTTTCAAGAAAACTTTATGGAACATTTATTATTGGCCAGTCTCTTTTATACATCTTGTCTTCCCTCACCTTCAAATAACTCTGAAAAGTATGTGCCCTTCCCATTTTTCATTCATTCCTCCATTCACTCCTTCAACAAACCCTAGCTGTTGCCACGGAGACACGTGCCATTTGAACAGTTGTTAATCGTCAATCAAATATGGTGATGCAGAGTTGACATTTAACTGTTCTTGCCTGTTTTTCATGGTAGGGCTCACTGCTGTGTTGCGAACCTCCTTAAGGAGTGGATGTTTTTCTCTGGGCACTTCTGCTTGGTCTGTAGCATGCATTTCCTTGTCTCTTCATTCTTAGCTGCTCTTACTTGCCAGTGTTCTTTGCCTCCGCATCCCTTCTCATCCCTCCCCATCCCTTGCCATCCCTCGCCATCCCTCCCCAACCCTCGCCTTCCCTCACCATCCCTCCCCATCCTGCCCCATCCCTCCCCATCTCTCACCATCGTGGAGCTTCTCGCATTCCCTTTGCCCACTCTATTTTATCTACATTTTCTTCAGTTTCTCCAAGCTCTTGCACAGGGTTTAGCTGCTCTTGCACTTTTTAAAACTTTTAAACTCTTTATTAAGCCAATAAATGCTAAAATTGGGTAGTTTTTAAAAATGTAAATAAATACCCAGAAACACATTTTTATGTATGTTTTCAGGCACAATATTGAGTTCAAAATACACGAGATCTATGTGCTATTACTCACTGTAGAAAATCTAAGCTTAACTTAAAAAGACAAGAGGGGGACAATGCTCCCAGGTGCATCCTGAGCCATTGCACAGGCACTCATCCTTGCTGCCTGTCAGCATTGGCACTTATGAATCCACCATGTGCAGTGTCCACACCATCCCTGGATGTTTGCTTGGTCATTAGTTCGGTGAGCAAGTGAAAAACTAGCTCAGCTACAACTTAGAGAAAAAAATAGCTTCTCTCTCCCCTGGCCTTCTCTATTTGGAGAGAGCCCTGAGGCCCAGTGAGCAGTGTTGGGTATAACATAGGGATGCAGCTGACAGGTCCCTGCACTTGTGGCACTCCCAGCCCAGGGGAGGGCACTGACCTTGGTCAAGAAAGATTTTTAGAGTCTCTACTGTGGGTCCACATGCTGGGTATTCAGAGGAAGGCAAGACGGGCTGCTGTCCTGGAGGGTGCATTCTGTAGAGGGGAGATCGACAATAAGTGAATGCATCACCAGCAGGGAAATAAACAACCAATCTGACAGCCACTCTTGATAAGAGATGGAAAGAAGCCAAGACAGGATGGAGTTCCCACTGGAGCAGTGGGTGCTACCTTACATTGGATGCTAAAAGGCTCTCGAAGAAGGTGGTGATGGAGCTAGGTCCCTAGCGACATGGAGCAGCCAGACATGGGAAGGCCTAGAGCGGAGCAGCCCTGAAGGAGGAAGCAGCAGGTGCCAAAGCCCAGGGCAGGAGCTGTGCTGCACGTTGCAGAGCAGAGGGGGTGGGAACATAGTGAGCTAGGTGACAGAGGGGATGACTTTGGGCTGTGGAGTGTGGCAGAGTCCTGGCTATAGTTGGCCTTGAGGTCATCAGAACAAGGGGAAGCTGAGAAAGGTCTCAGCAAGGCAGCAGCGTGATCCGATTTTCAGGACTCCTTCCTCACTCTGACGGTGTGGACTCTATTATAAGGAGGAGAAAGAGGCGGTGGACAGATCAAGGAGCAGGCGAGTTTTGTAGCCCAACCAAGGAATTATGGTGGCCTGGCAGCAGAGGAGATGAAGAGAAGAGGACAGACAGGTCCTGACTATATTGTGTAGAAAGAGCAGACAAGATTTGCTGATGGATTGCGTGTGAGGTGAGAGGAAGAAAAGAATTAAGGGTGAATCAAGGTTTCGCTTGACTCGGGGGTGGGTGTGCCATTGACAGAGCTGAGGATGATCTGAATTGAACAAAACCAACATGAAATCAGTTGTATTCAGTGCTGAGAAGGAAAAGAAGATGTTGCTAGGAAATTTTTTTAGAGTAGGAATTTCAGTCCAAGATGCCTATGCCCAGATGTGCTGTCCCAGCGTACATCACATGTGGAGCTGCCCCTCCCCTGCTCCCTCTTCTGCGGTCCTCTCTCTGCCCTGCACTCTGAGGGTGCACATGCACCTCTCACCCCAGCCTGGTGGCCATGGTACCTGCAACCCTGGCCAAGAGCTTTCAGAGAAAGGATCACGCCAGGCGTCCATCACCAAGCCCTGTGCCCTGGTTGCCTCCGGGTCTGGAAGACTGGTCGTGCTAACCTCAGAGGAAATTCAGTTGGTCTGGCACAATTGCATCCTTCTCGTCTAACCCAATCTCATCATTCCACGGGCAATCTTTTTCTCTCTGATCCACAGCCTTTCACCACTTCTTTAATTTGTCCCTAGCAGCCGGATAAACAGTCTTCTCCCTCTGGGCCTCATGTACACAAAGATGCTTCTGACAGGCCCCTTGAAAGCAGCTCAGAGCCTGCTGTCTTTTCCCGCCCGGAAGTTCTGGTGGGAGAGCCTTCTTTAAGAGGCTCCAGGAGGGGATGAGGGGAGGGAGAAAGAAGACTTCCCAAGACCTGGCAAGAGCCCCGAGCAGGACTATGCATCCTTCCTGCATTTCCTCTGCAGCTCACACAGGCACAGTGGTACCATCCTTGGGTCTGGCAGGTGAGAGCTGCCTGCCCAAATCCAGACCTGGGAGTTAAAACTGATTTCCCCAAGTGCCAACTCAGCCTTTGGCTGTCCCAGTCCTGATCTCTTCATCAGAGCCCCTCAGCCCTGCTAAACAAGGAAGGAGCCTGGCATTTATTGTGACTTTCCCCATACCAGATCCTCTACTGGGCCTTCCCACACTTAATCCTATCTCAGCATTGGGAAACGGATTTCCTTATTTCCATGTTCATGGAGGAGAACGTTCAGGTTTAGAGAAGCCAAATAACTCACTCTGATAACAAGTGGAAGAGGTGACGTTTAAGCCCAGCTCTACACCGCCTTATAGCCTATCCCCTCACTATTTTCAAGGCACCTGTGGAGCCCCATCTTTGCTTTGCCAACCTCATTTGCTGCCTCTTTGCAATAATGTCTTCAATCTTAATGCTGATCACAGCTTGGACCTCACACCCTCTGGGTGCCAGGGAGCCAGCATTTTGGTTAGTACTAAGCCCAGTTGTCAATCTCATCACAATTCCTAGAGGGCTTCCTTCTATCCTCTTTTCTCCATCTGCTCCAGTGAAGCTCAGGGGACCTTGGCAAGGTGGGAAAGGTCAGGACTCAAATGATGTTGGGGAAAAAGAATAAACCCATCACTGAAAATGGGTACAATTATTGGAAATGTGGGAGGGTAAGAAAAGTGAATCAGGAAGACAGTATGTCCAAAACAACAAAACAGAAAAGAAAAGGAAAGAAAAACCGTAAACAGCTCACAATGAGCTCCAGGGTTTTTACTGCTCGTTACGTTTCTTAGCAACTATTTTTTGTTTGTTTTCCAGGCTTAATCGATTACATTGAGAAATTAGCTCTGTAAAATCCCCAGGTGAGCTGCTGGGTCATGCACCAGTAAGCTGCAGAGCTGGAATTCAAGCCTGACTCCAGATACGTGTTTCAAGGCCAGAGACTCAGTGGGGAGCCTGCACGTGCGCTCCAGCTAGACCACCTTGTTTCTTTTCATAGGAGTTAGTACTCATAGCACACCAGGGGCTTCAGTTTCTTTCCCCAAACCCATCATGCATCTATGATACTTAAGAAGATCCAGGTTTGGCCCTGCAGGTGTGTCATCAAACAGATCATTACGATTTGTGCTAATCCAGATTAGGATGTTGAGAGGTGGTGGTTGGGGACATTCTTTGTAGCTCTTGATAGTGGCCCTTATTCAGGAAGTACGCAAGGAACATCCAGCCCTGCCTTTGAGAAAGGGCCCAGCCTCTGGACATGCACAGTGGGAGGTTTCTGTCATTCTCCCGTGAGTCCTTGAATGTAGACTCAACACAACTCTGTGCCCTGTTGTCACCCAAGAAAGCAGCAAGGTCCCCATCCCAGTCACGTTCCATCCTTCTCTCTCCTTGGTGTATGTGGTGTGGGGTGGGGAGCAGAGGGAAGTAGTGGCACGGGGGAAATGTGGGGCAAGGCGGGGTTTTGAATGGGCCCGTGGGGCTCTGGCTTGTCTGCGAGGTCATGCTGAGTCTCCGGAGGGGCTGGCTCAAATGGGAATTGGAACATCCGCGCTGCTGACTCCAGGAATACAACAAGGGCTATGGGCAAGGAACAAAATGCTCAAAAACATTCAAACAAAAGATGTGCTGAAAGAAGGAGAAAGAGGGAGAAAAGAAACCGAGCTCCCAGGAGAGCCGAGAGAAGGAGCTCTTGCTTGGCTGGTGCAGTAGGAGGGACCCTGTGAGTTTCCTCCCATCCCACAGACCTGCCCTCTGGCACTGGGAGGTGTGAGGGACTTCACCCTGGAGCTGCCAACCCAGGATCATAACCGAACACCGTTCTCAGACCTGCAGAGCCCAGGTGCAGGTGGATGGGTGGGTGGGTGGGTATGAGGGCCCACGGCCCAGCCTGGACTGCTTCACCCAAACACACCTGGGCAGCAGCAGGGAAGAGCTTCTCCTGTAGACCCTGGGAGAAGAGACATCTCCCACACTAGCAGAGGTTCTGTTTAGCAGTGAGGGTGAGCAGAATAAAACTTTCCGTACTCCAAGCTCTTGTGGCAAAGAAAATCATTTTGATGGTGGTGCCTTCAGGATCACAGTAGCCACTTGCTAGAGAAGGCAGGTGCTGAGTTCAGCCGAGGTTCCAACAAGGGCCTAAAGGCATGGGGAAGTGGGGTGAGAGTTGAGGGGAAGTTGGTCGAGACTGTACTGTGTGACAGGCACTTTACATGTGTGTTTTTTCTATCCCAGCTTTATTGCAATATAATTCTCATAAAATAAAACCCACTAATTTGAAGTGTGTAAGAGGTGGTTTTCAGTGTATTCACAGAGTTGCACAGCCATCATTACAATCAATACCAGAACATTTTCATCACCCCCAAAAGAACCTGGTGCCCATTAGCAGTCACTCCCCAACTGCCTCTTCCCCAGCCCCTGGCAGCCACCAGTCTAAGTCTCTTTCTCTGTAGATTTGCCTATTCTAACATCTCATCTACATGGAATCATACAATCTCTGGCCTCTTTCACTGGCCAAATGTTTTCCAGGTCCATCCATGTTGTAGTATCTACCAGTACTTTATTCCTTTTTAGAGCTGAATAATATTCCACTGTATGGATATGTCACATTTTATTTATTGATTCATCAGCTGATGGACATCAACTGTTTCAAAAGCTTCCACTCTTTGGCTATTATGAATAATGCTGCTATTCACATACTCATTTTACGTGGATATGTGTATTTCTCACTGAATCCCCATAACAACAAAGGCACTAGAATCATCAATAGAGTATGGAAAAGTGCAGCTCAGAGAGGTTAAGGAACGTCTTTGAGACTGAAACGCTTCTTTTGATTTGGCTTGATTTTGATAGAATGGCAAATAAGTGGAAATAAAGTGGAATTTAATTTTACCTTTTCCAGGTCATTATACACACCACTGAGTGAAAAGAAACAAGGAAAGGAATGAGAGAAAGTGCGTCAGCAGGCCTTTTGTAGGTACCACTGGCCTCTCCTGAGAGGTCGGTCTCAGTGAGGGCCCTGAGCTTGCCTGCCTTGGCATGGCTCTAAGGTCTAGGGGGATGTCCCCCTTCCTGCTTGTCTTCCTTGTTTCAGAGGCAGACACGAGGATTGGTCAAGAGCAGTTCAAGACATTTGCTGGAGGACACAGCTGGGAAGTCTCCCGGGCAGTGTCCTGTTCTGAGAGGGCTCCTGGGTGGGCTGTGCCCGGTAATGAGGATGGGGGCATGCTAAATGCCAGCAAGAAGAGCCCCAGTGGGTAGGCTGTGCCCGGTAATGAGGATGGGGGCATGCTAAATGCCAGCAAGAAGAGCCCCAGTGAGACGACTCCAGCATTTGCTGAAGGGCAGCTCTGTGGCATGGAACAAAGGGTCACCAAAGCTGCTGGCTCTGCTCCCTCTGGCTCCAGGGCTTTCCCAGAAAGCACTTGAACATGGGAGGGTGGGTGATATGACGTGCCGCTCCATTAATGTAACTCTGATGGCTTGGCAGAACCCAAGCTGAAACTGGTAATCATTGACCCTTTGAGGGTCAGTGATACCCGTGGGGCATAGCAACGGAGTCAACAGAAATGCTGGCTCTTCCACTAATCCCCTAGAGCCTGGCTCTTCTCACCTCCTTTCTGAGAAGCAGGATGCTATTGCAGCCCGCACAGTAGCAAGAGCAGCCCAGGATTAAAGGCCTCACAGATAGGGACAAGATTGCCTCCTTTCATTCAATGCATGGCAGGAGCTTGAAGGAGAAACTGGAGTTGCACATAGTATGACTCAAGGTATTAATAGCTTGATCACGTTCTATGTCCAAGTGTGGTCTAAGCTCTTTCCATCCATCTGTAAGATAGATATAAAAGCCCCCATTTTTCAGATGAGGAAATTGACACACTGAATACCCAGTGTTAGAGCTAGTAAGTGACTGATTTCAGATTCAAACACTGGAAACCCACTTCTTAAATCTTACCCCGTAGGCCACTTGTTGGGACTGGGACAGAGAAACTTCAAACACGCTAAGGTGTGGGCCTAGAAGGCATCCAAATCCGCCTCCAAACCCAAGCACCTGGTGCTCTGTGCCTTAGATCTTGCATGTCTGTGGAAGCTGGGCTACACCAGCCCTCTTTGCCTCATGCAACATAATGAATACTAGTCTCCGAGGGTCCATACTCGGGACATTAGTTGAATTTTTTCCATTTTATAAATTGTCAAGGTTGGGCATCCTATATATTTTCTTTAAAACAAAGTGTACGTTCTTGTTGCAGACACTCGGTAAAGCATGTTCAGGCCTCCCGTCCACATGGAATCCATTCCTTTCTGGTCTGGAAAGACTGAGTTGATTTAATACCAACCCAAACCACACAGAACTAGAAGGGTCAGACTAATAACAGATCTCTGCACACATAATAGCTACAACTTTTTAATAAACACTGAAATTCCTTCATTAAACTCCAGTGCCATTTGAGGTGGGTGGCTGAATATGAGACTTAAGAACAGTTTCATTACAGATTTATCCGGTTTTTAGAACAACCATCTCCTCCTCAACACACACACAGGATAAACAAGTGGAAGAATGATTATTTGATTTGCAAAAATTATTCTTCACTTTATAAAATAATCCACTATAGGATTCCTATAAATACCTAATATCCTAATGCATATGTAATATGATTCACCATACACAATTTCTGTCTACATACATCTTCTGAGAGTATACAGTGATTTCAATATGGAATTATATATCTAGATGTGTACAATGATATTTTCAATGCAGCAGTGTTCTTTTTAATAGTAATAAGAATAAAAAGACAATGAGAATAGGAAAGACTGTGGATCATTGTGTTAATTTACTTTTCAATCCTAAATTCACTAGAAACTAGAATGGACTAGTTAGGGAGGTGTGGCCTCAGTGTATGGTAGAGGTTTGAGAACTTGGGTTAAAGTTGAGTCCACTGGAGCCCAAGCTGACCTTTCTACCTTTGCTGATGTGGAGGGTCCTGTGTGTTCCTGGTCCAAACTAACTAAAGTTTCACCCTGGCTTCTGTGTGGGCCTGTCCTCTGTCTCCAGACAGTAGCCATATGTGTTGTATTTTACCAGGTTTCTTCTCTACTGTGCCTTCATCCCCATCCTGGGCCCTGACAAAGACAGTGTGACAAGTTCTGAGTCCCACAGGTGGAATCCCAAACCAAGCAGCTCTTGCTGGTCACCCCAAGATCTACTTATACATGAAGTTTTGAAAATCATCTCCTGAACCTCTTCTGACAGAGGTGAGTGGCTTGATTTTCAATAAGCAACTATTGGACACCCCAGGCTGCAAGAAAGCTAGGTAAGCATTTGGTTATGCAGAGCCTCTTAAGCAAAGGCTGTGGGACCTAATCATTTGCCCTTGCAGGTTCTGCAAGTACTGAGTCCCACCACCAGCATCAGAGAGTGGTGTTAGGCTGGCATTGCCCTCTCCACAGCCCCTTTCAAAAATCAAGCACTTTGAGTCATTTACACCTTCCTATATCTGTTTATTTCCTTGACAGATACCTGTTGAGCCTCTGTTCTCTGCCTGATGCTGGGGTAGGCAGGGACTGGGGACATGGCAGTGGAGGAGACAGCACAAAAGTAAATGTAACAGTTAAAATTACTGTTCATACCACAAATAAAAGGAAAGCATACAGTCAAATATTGCAAGGAGAGGAAACTTGATTTAAATGGGGAGGGGGATCTTCTTCCTTCTTTGAGAAACTGACATTTAAATGTCTTTCTGAGAAATGACATTTAACTTGAGGTCAAGAAGCTGGCAAGGGGGTGGGTGTGGCGTGGGGGAGAGTAGAGCTCCAAGGGTTTCCAGCCGAGGAAATAGCAGGTGATGCAGGCCCAGAGAGGTTAAACGACCTGCTCCAGCCTCTATGGTTGGAGGCGGGGGGGACCTCCGATGTATCCTTTTTTGCCTTTGTATTCCCAGTCTGCTTCCTGGACATGACCTCAGTACTGACTCCAAGGTCAAGAGCTTTGCCCTCTGCAAGAGCAGTGAGTGTATGGGGCTGGCTCATCGTCACTGGCAGGTTTTCCTTATCCACCAGGTGGTGGGTTGGCGGGTGGGCAGGAGGGGTTGGGGCTGTTGCCTCCTCTTCCCACAGGAGCCATTGTCATCACACCAAACTTCTGCCTATAGAAGAAGTAACAACACCCTGTAGAGGCCTACAGATGTCCCTAAGTGTAAAATGTCACTCCCACAACCTCAGGCCGTTTGCTTATGCCAGGACAATCCACAGAAGCTTCCAAAAAAAAGTATGATGCTGGACAGTGTATCTTCAGCTGCTCTCATGGCTGCTTCTTAATTCTGTTGATATCGTAACCATTTCTAAACTCTGCCTGGCTCTACCAGGCCCCTCTCATGACATCAGGGCCTATGGTCTTCTCCTCCAACACACACCCTCAGATCCAACCCAGGGTACCTGCTGCCCTCTCCATCGAGCTCTCTCCTTCCTCCTCTTGTAGTGCTTTTGTAGATGCTGCAAAACCCCAGAAAACTGTCCCCTCCTGATCCTTTTATGCTCACTATCTAAAAAGGTTTGGACCCTTGCTAGCTCTCACCCTCTTATGTAATCACTCACACAAAGCAAGGAAATGTATAGAAAACCATTCCTGGCGCGGAGTAAGTTGATGCTGAATAAATATTTACTTTCCCTCTACTTTGTTTACCAACTGTGTTACATATGCTTTAGGGCTTAAAAGCAAATACTTGTCAGTTGGGAAGATCTAGATTCTTCTAATCTTTGCTCTTTGGGCTTTCTGCTTTGTGACCTTGGATAAGTTGCTTAACTTCTCTGAGCCTCAGTTCCCAGCCTCCTAGAATTACCATGAGTTTAAATCCAACAACACCTTTAAGAGATTTTATATCCGTGCCTCGGATGACACTACAGGCCTTTGGGGGCCCAGAATGCCACTACTCCAGAGGGGCACCGCTGGCATCGTGCTCCAGGGGGCGCTGTTCACTGAGACTGCCACAGCGTGTGTCTCCAGCAACGGGCAGCAGACTACAGAAGCCCATTCTGGCCGCCTTAATGGCCATTCCACACTCTCTGGAGACTGTTATCAGCCCCAGCCTTTTTCTTCATTCATCTGTGCCTTGCACTTCCATTTTTACCTTTGTTTACCTTCTCAACCCTGGCTCAATCCACTTATATCCAATAAAGCAACACTTTCCCTTAAAGTGCAGTACTCTGAATTTTAGAAGAGAAAAATTCTTAGAAAATCTCTAGCATAGCCAAGTAGCTCCCATTGTGTGGCAGTGAGTTTCTCCTGTCGCCTAGGGTGCTCCAGCTCCTTGTCACTGTTCCTCACAGCCCCTGAGGATGTGCTGCTCTCTCTTTAAAACTCTGAACAACGCAGGGATCAAGTGCTTCTTTTGGTCTTTCTTCATGTAGCTGAGACATGCTAGCATTTCTGAAATATCTTAATAAACTATTATGAAGAACAACAGGAAACAATATTGGAAATACAGAGGCCAGGCGTGGTGGCTCACACCCGTAATCTCAGCACTTTGGGAGGCTGAGGGAGGAGGATTGCTTGAGGCCAGGAGTTCAAGACCAGCCTGGGAAACATAGTAAGACTCCATCTCTGCAAAAACAATAACAACAACAAAATCAGCTGGGCATGGTGGTGCACACCCGTGGTCTCAGGTACTTTTTTTTTTTTTTTTTTTTTGAGACGGAGTCTTGCTCTGTCACCCAGGCTGGAGTGCAGTGGTGCGATCTCGGCTCACTGCAAGCTCCGCCTCCTGGGTTCACACCATTCTCCTGCCTCAGCCTCCTGAGTAGCTGGAACTACAGGCGCCTGCCACCACGCCTGGCTAATTTTTTGTATTTTTAGTAGAGACGGGGTTTCACCATGTTAGCCAGGATGGTCTCGATCTCCTGACCTCGTGATCCACCCACCTCGGCCTCCCAAAGTGCTGGGATTACAGGCGTGAGCCACTGGGCCCGGCTGGTCTCAGGTACTTTGAGGCTGAGGCAGGAGGATCTCTTGAGCCCAGGAGGTCGAGGATGCAGTGAGCCGTGATTGCACCACTGCACTCCAATCTGGATGACAGAGTGAGACCCTGTCTCAAAAATAAATAAACAAATAAGAAACAAAAGAAAAGAAATGAAAAAGAAAATACATACAGGATAAGCATTCACCTTCCAAAGCATTGATTTCTGACTACAGCAAATGCGGGCTGCCACCAAAGACTGGTAAGACCTCACAAACACCTTGCCCGGGTTCAGGCTTCACTAGCTCCCAGTGGTGGGGACATCACAGCTTCCAGTGCTTTCCACTGGGACCCAATCAAGGTGCCAAGAAGAGGTATAGGTTTTTGTGGTCAGAGTATAGTTATCTTAGGATAACCCATGGCTTTGGGAAACAAGGTAGCTAGATAGAATTTAAAAGCCGAACTTGAAATTTTTAACTCATTTTAATGGCTTTTTCTATTTAACTTGGCTATATCCTTGATTCTTCACTTCTTCATACAGAAACAAACATATGTACCAATTGCACATAGGCATGTAAGACTTGTGGAAGCCACGGAATGGACTTGGTTCTCACCAAAGGGCTTGTAAAGTGGTTTTGTTGTGTTATAGTTACACTTATTTCCTGTGCTCTTAGGGTCTTCTGTGGTCGGTGCCCTCCAGTCAGAAAGCACCAGTAGTACCCTGTATTTGAGCAAGTTGGACTTTTTGCAGCTGTGGAGAACTGCACCATAAGCAATCATGGGGCGTCTCACTGAGAGGGTTTTGGAAAGGACTTGCGTAGGATCTGGGCATGTTTCAGGTGATGCGGCGGGGGAGGTTTAAGGAAGCAATGCTTTGCTCTGGTTTAGGGGCTGTTAGGGAGTAGTGATGATTCTATGATAAAATATGTTGATAATTCTTATTATCTAGGTGAGAAGACTGACATGAGGCTAAAGCTGTTCTGGGGAAAGAAACAGCAGACACTCATCAGGATGGGGGGATATTCGGCCGTTTTGTGGCTTGGACAATGTTTGTGTTTTGTTGGTGTTCAGACATGATTACAGAGTGGCCTTGTTTTATCCCAATCCATCATGATCTGAGTGGCCTGGTCTGAGGCTGATGATTTGTGAGATTGCTTGTGTTTAACAGGAGCAAGACCCAGCCTCATGTGCCAGGAGAACCAAGACCTCGCTGGTAGTACGAGGTCCCCTTCCAGTGGCCTGCTTTTCCACAGATCCAATCCTAGTTAACGTCTAGGGTGAGAGAAGAACAGCATCAAGCCTCGGTACCGTCGCTCTGTTCAGCCTTGCCAGGGGTAATTCTCTCCCTCTATCCTGTTCCCAAGTCTCCAAGACAAGTCTTTTGCCCTGATTATAGAGAAAACCTTTATAAAACATGTTTGTATTTTCCAGATCTTCTGTTGCGCACTGGGAGGATGGGCTCTGAAGCTAGCATAGTTGATAGACCAGATATGTTGTCAGAACCTTCATCACTCTCACGGAAGCCTTTTCCTCCATTGGCTGTAGTCTCCAATATGGCCCATTTCGCTCCGTGCGTTAGACCCCGACTGGCCTGGACCAGTGACCCCTGATTAAACTGCCATGCTAGTTTGAAATTTGGGAACCAGTTATAATAATTGTAGCTATTTATTGCATAATTACTATTTTCTAGGAACTTTACCTATGCTATTGCATTTAAATCATACAACAATGTTTGAGAGTATATTGTAGCCATTTCACAGGTGAGAAAACTCACCTGTGTCAGCAAAGGTCAGTGGTTTGCTCAGCTCACCTGACCGTTGGGTGGCAGAGATAGGGTTCAAATCAATGTCCGTGCTAACCCGAACTAGAATCCCGTCCACTCTGCCACGCTGCCCCTAGCTGTTACCTCTTCTGGGAACATTACTGGCCAGGATCTCCTATCTTCTCCTGATCCCCTGTGCACAAAAGGACAAGTCATTCAGAAAGTGATACTCTGGATGGCTGGCCCAGAGACGCCTACAGAACACAGTGTGCCTCCTGAGAGTACCAACACCATCAGACCTTGTGATGCTCCAGCCCTTTTTCCCCAAGCTCTCTTCTCTGGAAGGAGGGAGGCACCTAGGAAGGCCCTTGCTGTACTCACACCCTGGAAACAGATACACTCTGGTTCATAGCAGTGGGGACCCAGGAGTATGCTCACCCTACAAAAAAGTAGGGTATTCCTGAAGTGCATTCCCAAGTCTAGCCTGGAAGAGTCCTGAAGCTCAGATGCCCTCTTCTATGCCCATGAGGCCAGGAAAGATGGTTTCTACCAGCCTTGCCAAGTTCTATCTAAAAAGAGCCCATGCTGTTCCCGTGTGAGCTGCCTGATAGTGGTAAAGACATCAGAGATAACTTCTCTGGCATTACCGAACAGAAGGGAAATGCCACTCTCTGTCTACTGCAGGTTCTGGATGTGATAAGTGTAGTCTGTGGAGCTAGATGGTTTACTGCTTCTCGGGGCTCTGAACCTTTGCAGATCCAGCAGGGTGGTGATCCTCCAATAGCTTGAGATGATTTTCATAGAAAACAGGAAGTCCTCCACAGCAGCAGTTAGATGCACTTGTTTTCCTTCCTTAGCAAAGCTGAGTAAGAATACAAGCCCAACACCCACCCAACCTTCTGGGTCTGCTCTTTGGGACTGCCTTAACATCGTGTCCTCAATCTTTTCAAGGCAGCAAACCTGCCACATTACAATTCTTGAATTACTTATTCGTGAACAACTTGAGAGCAGGGACTGTTACCTTGCATTGTTTCCTAGCATAGCACCTGGTATATAGTAGATGCTCAATAAATAATGTGTTTGTTTAATTATATTGATTAAGAAGGAAGAGGCTCTGCCCCATAATCCCATTCAATCATTGCAATGGAAAATCCTCAAGAAATGTTTCCAGATTCAATCGACTGTTGGCAAAGCAGTAATTTTTTCATAGAAACGAATTTCTTCTCCATCACGGTTAGAAAGGGACTAGAGAAAATCATCTGACTTCTCCTCTCAGGCCACATAGCTCATATTTCCTACCTCTAATCTGAAATCCTGACTCTCAGAAATGTCCTAAAGTTACCTAAGGATGTGCATGAGCTATGAGAGGTTTGGCTGAAAGGCAGACTGCAATAAGTGTTTTTTTTTTTCCATTTCTATAGAGGAATAATAGACTTTTAATTCTAAATCAGAAGCGGTAACAGCCATGCCTATTTTCCCTTTCCCCTCTTTGACATAGTGGCTGTTTGACTGCTGAGCAGGCTGGGGTGGTAAGTGCTGTAAGAAATCCCAAATTCTGAACGAATTGTTCTCAAGTGGATGTCTGTGGAAGAAGAGCTTCTGCACCTGGGTTCATCAGATTCAGTAAGGACCACAAACTGTTGGTCCCTCCCTTAAAATGAGCACATACTGATTAAAGTAGATGTTGCATAAAAATGAAGCACATATTTTTATGGAGAAAAGGAAATTCAGGAAGAAAATATGTTTACTTTCAAGAATTTGAAGGGCTGTTAAATGGAGGAGACTTCAGACTTATTTGGAATTTTAATGAGTTTTCTCTGAAGCACAACTAGAAGAATGTTCTTTATAACAGTTTCTCCTTTCGTTCTATGAAAAAAACCTGTCAAATGGTCCACCAAGTGCAGAGTCCGTTGGCCCTAGCTTGCCTTTGCAGCCCAGTGTCTCACTGAGGCTTTCTATGCTCCGTTATTTGCTTACTTGGAACTTCTTTCAGCTCCCCCACGTTTTCTTTCCTCGGTTGCCCCTGCCTGGGTCACACAGAAGACTACCCTGTAGTGTGGTTAGTAGTGCACACACAAGACATCTCCATTAGAGCGGGAGCCACCAGATACTATGTGATATAAGTGACAGTAAGCTCATTGATTTTATATACTCATTGATTAATGTATTTATCATCATTCAGCAAATATTTATAGAGTTTCTACTATATGTGACTCTAACTCATCTTCAGGGCTTGGCCTCAGGGTTACAGTTCTGCTCGTCAAAATAGGTGCTCCCCGGAGTGCTCCCACTGTTTCATATCCTGGCATTTATCACTGGTCATTTCATAGATTATTGACACACTTGCACCACCCTCTCTGCTGAAATGGGAGTTGCATGATAACAAGGACTGAGTCCATTACTTCTCTGATGTCTAGCACAATGGTCAGCACACACAGTCAACATTGGGTATCAACATATCATCATTGAATAGTGATTGATAAATAAATTAATGTATACATAAATGCAATGAGTTTCTGCCAGTTGAAGTATGTTTGCAAAGAAAGGGTGGATCCCCAGCTGATGGGGATCTTTTTAAAAAGTTATTCTTTTTGGCATTATACCAACCATGCTCGGTTGTGGTTGATTTCCTTAGTTCACTTCCCCATTAGACTATGAACTCCTTGAGAACAGGAAGAGTTCTATTTGTCTTTGAAATCCTACAGAACAAGCATACAATCAGTGTTTGGGAAGTGCACAAAATGTCTATTTTCTGAGAATGGATTGTTTATAGAACAAGAATGCTGAGGCACTAAAGAAAAAGTGGCAGTAATGTAATCCACTTGTTTTGCCAAGCCACTAAAAATACCTTGGTAAATATTAGCTAATGTGCAGCCCTTTGCTTGCTATTAAGATTTACTGATTTCAATAGAAAGGAACCTAAAAACTGATCATATTATATAACCCAGACACCAGGGACAATCTCTAATCACCTAAGAGTTCATAAAATACATATTGGCTCTGTCTGTGGTTAGATTAAATGCCATTATCTAAAAAAAGTAGGATCTGTGCAATAATAGGTCTGCCATGTGAATGACAGTTTTGGTTAGTGGATGAATTTATCCTGTATCATTGCATTCTCTAAGAATAATCCCTCTCACTCTGAACAAATAAATCAATAGCATTGGCTAACCCAGTGCATGTAAAAAACACCTTCAGTAAATGCCAGGTTTTCCAGAATAATAAAGACTTCCAACAATAAAGACTTCTTTTTAGTCTGTTTCTTACGTAACTGTTGTATGGAGAGATTAACATGGTATCTTGTTTCTTCCTGGTGTGATCTTACTTTTGTCTTGTAAATATGTACTTATCTATGTCTGTATGTTCACCTGCATCTTTGTGAACCCTTGGAAAACTCAGTATTTCAGTGGGTTTCAGAGAATAGGCCAGGAGATTGATGATAAGTAAGTGTTTCCGGCCAGTAGTTAGGCACAACTTTTAGGAGAAACAAGTGAGCGATAGAGCGTGGCCAAGGAGAGGAAGGCAATGCTGGAACCCAATCCACGCCTGCTGCCCAGAGACCTTAGCTGATGGCTTGTCATGTCTTAGCATGTTGGTATTCAAGCCATGTGATGTTGGAAAGAAAAAATACCTATTCAGCTTGGGGCTTGGTCTGAGAACAACCAATTGCCTTGGTTTAAATCACACGACTCCACTATCAAATTAAGTGTTTCCAAGTTTACACAAATTAGCGTCAGTCCACTGACTGTCGCCTACAATAAATTAGGCTGAGTCTAAAAGAAATCAGTCTGCATAGAAAGACCAACAACCAGCAGCACTTCCTTGCTTTTTCCAGCCATGAATGCTTCCAGTCAGAATGTGTTTGAGACGTTGGTAAGTGGAGGCTGGGGAAATCACCTCTCTGGAAAGCCAGGCAGATAATGTTTCATCATTAATACAGTCATGGAAACTCAACGTTATTCAAGTGATCAATCAGGGAGTACTTCTTCACTCTACAGAAATCTTCTTTACCTTTAAAAGTAAAATGAAATTAAGGGAGTCTAGAGGAGCAGGGTGCTGGGAAAAAAACTCAGAAGTTGGTGTGTTAGGAGCCATCTCTGGAATTATAATGTATGACAAAGAGAATGTGGATTCAATTGATAAATGTTGGTTTTAGAATTTACTATTTGAGCTGAGAGTCACTCTCTGGAGAGCTGGGTAAACAGTGTGACCCTGAATGCACCTGGGAGAGAGGTCAGTCCACATGGGTGTAGACCAGGGTAAAGGATGTGTGTGCAAGGAAAGGAGAAGACCATTTCCTTCTCTGTACCTCACATGCACCATCCCCTAATCCTCACTGGGGACTTGAGGTCAATGAGGGCAGTGTGGGATGAGAGGAGGGCCCTCTTGACTATGTGCATTGCTGTTTATTCTCTTGGCAGCATTTTCTTTTTTTATGTCTTTAGAACCTGCCCTCAACATTTCAAATCACCACAGCTGTGGTTTTCTCGTCACCACTTCGACTTGGTGTTGGCTTCTTGTGTTTTCAGCTGGGTTAAGGCCTTGAACAAGACACTGTGGGATATCACTATTACTTAAAATGTATCACTCAGTTGGTTTCGCTTCCTAGTTCTTACGAATAAACACATTTTTCAAGGGGGATTTTGAAATCTATTTTAAAAACATATTTGCATTTAATGAAAAATACCCTGAAGACATTGCGGACCAGGGTGGGCACACCTTGATATTCTTGGGCATGGGGGAGGAGGTAATCTAGCGTTTATGACTTTGGGTTTCACCACTGTCGGGTGTTTATGGGACAGGCCCTTCACCATTTTGCTGTACAATGGAAGTCACAGTAATGTCATCTATAAAAAATCAATTGAGCAAATAGGATTTTGAAAAATGTAATTCATTCACTGAATTATTTCATTTACGTTTACTGAATAAACAGTAGGCACTCATCAACTGTGCTAGCAATTGTGATATAGGAATGAATAAAGTATGGTCTGTCTTTATGGAGTATTACTTAAATCAGTGCTCCCCAGTCCTCCAGCTTTGGAGTAGGGAAGGAAGTGTTAGATGTGTTGATGGTGGCTCTCATACTATTCCTTTTGGGAATCTTGGGAAACCATGGGGAGAGAGTAGGAACAGGCTTGTAGATTTATGGAGAAGCCCTATGAGACCATCTGGTTGGATCTGAGCTCTGTTCTAAATAGTGTTCAGCATTTAACAAAAAGAAATATGACCAATACTTGTCTGAAAATATTTTAGGGAAGTGTGACTTTAGAATATAACATTTGATAACTGAGACACGGAGTGGTAGAAGCTCCCCTAGACTAGAGGCAGGGAGCCCTATATTCTAGTTGTCATCCTGCCACTGGCTAGGTACATGCATTTGGACAAGTTATTTAAATTTTCTAAATCTCAGTTTTCTCATTTGATAAATGAGAGAACAGAATTGAATTAGGATTTTTCTTGATATATGAGTATCAATAGAAGTACATAGATGATTAGGTAGTATATTGATGAGTGTTTTATTGGTCAGTTATTCATTTTTCTATATCTCAAAAACATACATAATGCTTCAAGTTTGTGATTTCTCAGAAACTAATGCTTAACATAAGGCTAAACTTATGAGAAGGTGATTTAAGTAATATTCAATAAATAAAAATACAGGTCATAATTGGTTATTACAAACATATTTAAGGTTGTGTGAGACTAGTTGAGGTCAGGAAACACTTGAATATATAATCACTTAGTTTGTCTTCATTTCTAGCTCTCTGTAATTATTTTGCCTCTTTATGTTTGAGTAACATGGTCTTCCAGTGGAAAGTTTCTATCAGAAATAGCATTGTGGTATCCAGAATAAACTTGTCAGCTTGCCTAATGATTAGTAACCCAGATAATTTTGAATGATCTTTTCGTAGTTAGGTCTTTTATGTGAGTCACCTAGTTCACTATTGCTATAAACATAATCCTTTTTTGTTTTTCTTTGATATGTTTTCAGATCAGGGTGTTGACAGAAAGTATGTTCAAACATCTTCGGAAATGGGTCGTCACTCGCTTTTTTGGGCATTCTCGGCAAAGAGCAAGGCTAGTCTCCAAAGATGGAAGGTGCAACATAGAATTTGGCAATGTGGAGGCACAGTCAAGGTTTATATTCTTTGTGGACATCTGGACAACGGTACTTGACCTCAAGTGGAGATACAAAATGACCATTTTCATCACAGCCTTCTTGGGGAGTTGGTTTTTCTTTGGTCTCCTGTGGTATGCAGTAGCGTACATTCACAAAGACCTCCCGGAATTCCATCCTTCTGCCAATCACACTCCCTGTGTGGAGAATATTAATGGCTTGACCTCAGCTTTTCTGTTTTCTCTGGAGACTCAAGTGACCATTGGATATGGATTCAGGTGTGTGACAGAACAGTGTGCCACTGCCATTTTTCTGCTTATCTTTCAGTCTATACTTGGAGTTATAATCAATTCTTTCATGTGTGGGGCCATCTTAGCCAAGATCTCCAGGCCCAAAAAACGTGCCAAGACCATTACGTTCAGCAAGAACGCAGTGATCAGCAAACGGGGTGGGAAGCTTTGCCTCCTAATCCGAGTGGCTAATCTCAGGAAGAGCCTTCTTATTAGCAGTCACATTTATGGAAAGCTTCTGAAGACCACAGTCACTCCTGAAGGAGAGACCATTATTTTGGACCAGATCAATATCAACTTTGTAGTTGACGCTGGGAATGAAAATTTATTCTTCATCTCCCCATTGACAATTTACCATGTCATTGATCACAACAGCCCTTTCTTCCACATGGCAGCGGAGACCCTTCTCCAGCAGGACTTTGAATTAGTGGTGTTTTTAGATGGCACAGTGGAGTCCACCAGTGCTACCTGCCAAGTCCGGACATCCTATGTCCCAGAGGAGGTGCTTTGGGGCTACCGTTTTGCTCCCATAGTATCCAAGACAAAAGAAGGGAAATACCGAGTGGATTTCCATAACTTTAGCAAGACAGTGGAAGTGGAGACCCCTCACTGTGCCATGTGCCTTTATAATGAGAAAGATGTTAGAGCCAGGATGAAGAGAGGCTATGACAACCCCAACTTCATCTTGTCAGAAGTCAATGAAACAGATGACACCAAAATGTAACAGTGGCTTTTCAACAGGAGTAAAGCAAAGTCTCTAAAGCTCCTAGTACCTAGAAGCATTATGAAGCAGTCAACAATTTAGGGGTACGAAAGCAGGATGAGAGCCTTCAAAGTCTACCAGCACAAAGACCCCTGAGCCCCGCAATTGTGATCCCACAAGACATGCATCTCCACAAGGCTACTGTATTAGAACGTGCAATGCATTTATATGAAACTGGTGTATGGAAGACATAGGTGCTCTCTTGAAATCTTAAATATGATTATTTGAGCTCATATAAGGTGGATTGGAGCAGATAAAATTATCAAAAGTTTCATGAACAGGCCAAACAAAATATTTTTTAAAGTTTCCTTAAAGAAGTTATGAACTTTAGAAAGGATCAGGGGACAATAATAATCTCATTTTGATTCTACTGATAAGAATGACTCCACTTTTAATGTGGACTTTTACTCATGGAAAAATTGTCTCCTAATTTGGGGAGATGAACCAACCAATCAATGACAACAAGAAAACGCTTACACAAAGAACAATTTGAGGCTCTAACCTTCTCATGTGGTACGTTTAGACAGAGGCTAAATCTGCACACTAGAATCTTGATGATACCTTCCTGCAAGACAGAATGCTTTAGTTAAAAGTGGTGATGATATTTCTTTCAATCTGTATTGGATGGCTTAAAGGGCTATAAATCTGTTTATAAAGAGCATTTCCTGCTCTTCCAAGACAGCAATGAGGAGTTGGAAGGTGCAAAGTCAGTAGAGAAGGGAATGTATCATTAATGCACCTGAGAAGAAACAGTTTCATGTGTTCCTCCACCTAGAGTTTGTACTGGAATGCTATGTCTAAAGAAGAAGTGGGAAAGAGAGAGGAATGGGATGGAGCCCCACAGTCAAAATGTTACTATGTCTTTCTTTCCCTGACAGCCCATCTTCCTAAAAGGGACCAGCTTATGGAAGGCTCGACCTTGAGGGGAAGGTTTTACTGTGAAAGTCTTCTTCAGATCCCCACCTGCATCATTCTGAATGTGTCCTGGAAAAAAACTGGTACTCAAAGCTGCTTAGGAATCAAAATATTTTCAGTGTGTTGATTAATATAGTAAATTTCTGAAACTGTGCATGCACTTTGATTATTATTATTACTATGCATTAACTGAGTCAGGTTCCAGGTGAAAATCCTCTTGCAGAGAGGACCCTCTCCTGGAAGGGGCGGGAGGAGTGGAGAGGAAGCAGATAGGACACATTTGTTGTCTGGAGTCCTCAGGAGGAAATGACCCTGGCCACAGACACACCCCTTCCGGTACAGCTCCATCACGCCTCTCCAGTGTGAGTCTTGGCACATAAAACAGCAGCTGCCCACAGTTGTTGGGAGGGATGGCTTATGTTTTTCCATGCCTGGGGTGTATTTGTACAGATCCATGGACCACTCTGGTCCTTCTGACTAAGAACAGTGGGAAGTCTGATGGTTTTAGGGTTGCACACCTTGTCAGTGGCCATAACAGTTGCCATAGCTGGCCCATGTGGAACTCTCACTCTGTGCCTGTGAGTGCTTTGGCAGCACAATTTAATGTGCTGACAGGAAAAAGAAATCAGGTATCACAAGCTTGAGGGAGCTGGAATTCTCTGCTGGCCCACTGTCATGATGTAGCCCCTTCATAAACTGGAGGGAAACTGTGTTGACACTTGTTCCCATCAGCATGCACTCTTCCTGGTGTATTCTCCTGCTGGCTGGCAGCATGCATGTAGATGGCTGGAAGTGAGATGGTCATTAGTAATCCATTCCCTTTGATTGTTTAGGGAGGTGAACAACATACATCTTTCTGATTGGTATTTACTTCTGGGTTATTTGGCGGAGGCCCATCTGCTTCTAAATATCCCTTTGCTAGGATCAAGACACTCTGCACCTGGAGTCTCTTTTTTAATGGAAATTCCCATTGACCCTCTAGCAACCATTAACACAGGTACATCCAATTAAGCCCCTAGGAAAAGAGGCCTGGAACAGGTAACTTTTGATAGGTCTAAGGACTGGCTGGAACCCCAAAGCGCATAAAACTCCTGTGCATTTTAAGAAAGGGGGTAACAAGGGAATGGGTGCTCAAGTAGTAAAGAGAAATGAAAAATAGCCCGAGAAGGCCAAACTGCTTGTAGGTTAACACCACTGCTAAAGGCAGCCTTATTATTACAATGCAGTGACATTTTTCCCGGTGGAATCTGACTACATCAGTACTGCTATTTGCTACAGATGCTGGGTTATTCTATTTGCTGATTTCAAAAGCACGTCAACTGTTCTAATTTCCTTCGTGAAAAACTGCATCCCATGATGCATTATTATATTCAAAATTTTCCTTGAGACTGATTCTCTTTGAATTGCCCAGTTCATCTCTGTTGCTATGGGGATTTTGACTAAGAGCGTTTGATCCTGGTTGAATCTTCCTGGACTTAGGTTGGCTCAAGCTCCAATATTTAAGAGTTCAGATTTGGGAGGTTGTCTTTAATGGAAAGCACTAAATGTTTAAAAATTATTTATTCCTTAAGAGAGAAAAGGTAGAAGGGAAAGATCCTTTTGTGTTGCCAAATCTAAGACATGGGCTGATAGGTGACTGTCCTTCTCTGTCCATCACTAAGGGGATGTGCAACTGGACCTTCCAGAAGAACTCCCTGGGCGGATTGCAGAGACGGTTGAGGAAGTGTCTTCCTTGGGGATTTTTCATGAAACAGAATATGGGTCCTCAACAGGATGCTTCTGTGAATAGCACGGGGATCTTTCCCTGTCTAGAACAAACGTTAGGACAGCCTTCTGATGGAAAGAATGCAAATGAACCCGGCCCCGCCCCTGGGCCGTTGTCGCCTGCCATTACAGGAAGTGTGTGTCAATCAAAGCTTGACAGGGGAGATAGAGCATTTTATTTTGGAAGCCAGAAGTTTGAGAACAATGACTGGAATTTCCTCTTTCTGTCCGGCAAGGGCTGTTTGTCATTGGGGAGATAAAAGTCCAGGGGCAGGGAATAAAGGTTATCGGGAACTGCGCAAGGCAGAGCCGTGGGGGGTGGGGGGGGGGGTGGGAGGAGCGGTTATGGAGGAAATCTATTTCAATGCCTGTCATTAAGTTTCCATTAAAAGAACATTCAGTTAGGAATTCAAAAATAATTTAATCTCCCCAGCCAGATGCACCCAGCTGGACTCCTTGGAGCTGAGCCCCTTGGAGAGGGAGATTTGCACCACCGGCTGCAGGGGCCGGGAGCTGGGGTGCGTCTCTACCCAGCGCACTCTTGACTGCTTGGGTTTTCTGGAAGACATCGGTATCCTTCAGACAAGTGGGAAACCCCAAGGCTTGTGCAGTGGCAGAAGAAAGTTATTTACTAGGAGTTATTTACTACGTTGTTACCATGTCCGAGGTTCTGTTTACAGCATTTTATATGCAGTCCCTCATGTAATTTTCCCAACAATCCTATGAGGTCAAGACTATGATTATACCTTTATTTCACTTGAGGCAGCTAAGGTAAGGAAGGTGTCCAGAGACACTACCTGGAAAATGGCAGGGCTGGCATGCAAACCCCGGGCAGTCCGCCTTGAAAGCCCATGAGTTTAAAATCCCTCGTCGACATCCTAGGAGGGACCATCCTCTGAGCAGATTCCCCAGGGCCATCGCACATTTCCCTGAAACCCACGGATGACTGGCGCATGCTCTTGGGATGCGTCTTATACTTTGGGAGAAACCACTCATTGCTCAGCACAAGACAGAGCCCTGGCGAGTGCTGAACGAACATCTCTGGAATTGCAGGTTCCAGGAAAAGGCAGTTTTTTCCCATGAGCTCTAGGTCATCCACCAGGTCAGTATACGGAAGTATCATGGGTGTCCTGAAGATTTGATTAGCCCATTGGTGCAAAGTATCTTCCTAATACTAATACACATACTTCTCTCTCTAAATATACACAAACACTAAATATATATACTAATTATATATATATAATTAAAAACTATGTGTGTGCATATGTATGTATACACACACACACACACACACACATATTTATATTTCAGTCTTTGATGTAGAGGCAGATATTATTTCCATTTTGACATGGGAAGTGGAGCCTCAGCTCTCCCTGGAGAACAGCCCCTGTGTTCTCTACTCACCTCTGTATTCCTAGCACCAGCAGAGTTCCTCACACAATCCATACATGGTTATAATGAATAAAATAAACCAATGAATGATTTGCTCAAGGTCTACATGGCTAGTAGTGGATTCAAACCCACATCTGTCCAATGAGCTTTTGACTGACCTATGTCATCGACATAGGTCATTAGTCATTAGTCAAGGGGCCTGGAAAAATGACTTAACTTCGTTAAGCCCCAGTTTCTTTATTTGTAGAATGGAGTTTTGTAATAGAGTTAAGGAGGGGATTCAATGAAATAATGGATGTGAAAAATCCATCTGTTGAAAGTAAATGGCTGTGGATATGGCAACACGAGGTGGGAGCAATGGGTTTGAAGGTGAGGAATGAAGGGGAGGACACTGGTCCCAGAGCAGACCCTGAGCCTGATGCTTCAAGGGCAAAGAAAGCAGAGCCCAGGGTAGGGCCTGATGGAGACCAGTGGAGGCCTGGGACAAGAACAGTGCCTGCAGGGGTCTGTCCCAGCTGGGATAGGCTATGAGTTGGGGGGATTTGAGTAGAATCCTGGTGCTTTGGGTTTGTCTTCAATTCAAGAGATGCTCATTTTGGGTTTACTGTGAGCCAGGCACTGGGCAGGCAAAAAAGAGGAAGCAAGGGTCCTGCCTACTGCAGAAAAGATCCCAGAGCTCCAACCAGTTCAGAGGACGAGAGTTAAACTGGAAAACTGCTGATATCGCGGAGAACCTTTTTATTGTCTTATGCCATGTGCTTATAATAGTTTCAGCAAAAACAATATTGACTCCACTGCTAACAATAAGACTATTGATTACAGTCTTAAAAGTATTTGGGATTAAACATTTTTAAATCATCCATCCTATAGATATTCTTTATATAGCAATGTACAATCAACACAGTGATAAAGTCACTTGAAGTAGTTCTTTTCTCCATGTGATCAGGTACCAACTGGACATAGGTTCATTTGTTTCCATTTATTTCCAATCGTTAAAGTCTGTTTATTGTTTTCCTTTTTTGATTTCACCATTTCTTTTATGAATTATGCAAGGAATTTATATAATTTCAAAACCACAGAAAAGGGTTTAGAAAACATGCTTCCATTCCTGTGCCCTCCACTCTATTTCTTCCCGTTCTATAAAGGGTAAGCATCTTTATTATGTTGTATCCTGTGGTGGTTTCTTTGTGAAAGATGTAAGCAATGCATATGTGACATGTTAGTATTTACATGCTGCTCCATTCTTACACAAAAGGTAACACTCTAGAAACACCGTTCTGCAGGGTTTTCTTCACCTAATAGAATGTTCTGCAGATCACTATGTAGGGATAAGTGCTGATAATACCAACATCTCTGGGACACCCTCCCTCACCTTCGTGGGTGCTCTTGCAGTAGTTGCTGGGATCTTGCTCCAGAGGCCCCTGCTGTGCAGTTTTGAGCCTGAGAGATGGTGGCTTTTTCTGTTTTGCCTTCCTGAAAGCTTCCCTCGCTTTGCAGGGTGACTCTAGGGCTGATTCTGCCTACCCTGCTGGGGAATAAGCTGGGCTCTCAACCGGGCTCCCAGTGGGAGGCAGTCTGCCCAGGACCAACAGCTCTTTGAGGATCAAACCTCCCTGGAATTTTGGCTGGGTAGAAAATCAGAAGTATCCTCAAGAGAGACATCCCACTCCAGTACATGGGGTGGGGGCTTGGCTGGAGAGGGGGGATTCAATTCCCAGAGCATTCTGGATAACCCCCTTTTGATTAGAATCCTCTGACCCTTTGGGGTTAGGGTCATGGAGCTCACCATTGTGTGGAAAATTTTGTGCGCAAGTATATTAAAATTGAAATGAAGTTAATTAATGAAATGAATAAAGGCTACAAACTAAGTATGAAAAAAGTGCTTGAAGGAGGCAGGGGAAGGCTTCTAGGAGGAGAAGGCAGTTGATCTAGGTTCGAAGTGTGGTTACGACTTGACAGAGGGAAAGGCGAAGGGTAGAGAGGTGTGACCTGGTGGGCACGTGTTCCAGACGAACGGAGCCACAGGAGCGTGAATGTGCCTGGGGGCTCTGGGAAGTGCCGTGCAGTTTTACATGGCCACAGCATGGCCATGTGGAAGGAATGGTCCAAAGAGGCAGAAATTTGGTGCCAAGCCGACTTGAGTTTGAGTCCTGGCTTCATCAGTCAAACCACCAGAGTCTTTGAGGGGTCATGGGATGATTAAACAAGTATTTTGAGACTATATCTCTTGTGTTGGCATGAGGGACAGATTAGAGAATTAGAGGCAGAAACTAACTTTTGAGGGAGGCAGAGAAAGTGTTGTCATTTCCATTTTTCAGGATGGGAAACTGAGTCTCAGAGACCCTATGACTTGCCCAGGTCATGTAGCTGTGAAGTGGGGAAGCAGGGGTCAGAAGCCAGGGTGCCTGCCTGCTAGTTAGCCCAGCGTTCTTTCCTGTGCCTCTCCCCTTTCCTGGAGCCACCCACAAACTTTGTGCCTGGCAGTCACTGTTCCTGAAGGAAAATGCACCTGGAAGGTGGTAGCCAGGATCAGAAAGGCAGGTGAGTCTGGGAATGGATAAAGCCCTGCACCCTTGCACTGCTTCTTTTGGGAACACAGAGGCCACGTGTATCTACAGTTGCACTTAGCATCTGAGGAAGCTGGGAAGCCCTCACTGGAAGGGAAGACACGGAGGCACCTTCATCTACACCAACAAAGTGAAAGTAAGCAATCACTAATGAGTGGGCTGTTGAGGCCACCAGCAAAGTTGTTTTTAGTTGAACTAAAAATGGCAAGTAGAGACCACAATTATCCCTATGGTTATCTCAGTTCCCCACATGAATGGCCAGATGCAACCTGAACCTGTGATAGCCTCTGAAAAACACAGCCTGATGAAGCATAAAAGAAAAAAGTAGGCAAGGAAGGAGGAGGGATGAAGACAAGAAATAAGGTGCAAGGTTCAGGGGCTTTGAAGACAGACAGATTTGGGTCAAATCCCAGATTTCCCACTTATTGGCTGTGTTTAGCTTGAACAAGTTCTTAGCCTTTCTGAGTCTTTTTTCCAGTTGTGAACAACAACAATACCTACCTTAAAGGGATAGTGTACAGATATAGTATGAAATAATATTTAACAAAACACTATGTAAAGAACCTAGCACTATGACTGATATAGGCTCCCAATAAGCGGTAGTTTGAGTGATGACGATTATTCTGGCGATGATGGGCAAGGCCAAGGCAGGGTGGGTCTGGCTGATGAGCGGGGGTCCCATGCTGTGCCCTCGTTTCCTCTGTCCTGGGCCTCATCGTTTCCCAGCCTACATTCCTGGCCTTGCTTTCCATTTCCAGGCTTGATTTTAACCTGAGACACAGTAGCTCACCTTCCTCCCTGTGCCTGCCTCCGAGGTGAACTCACAGAATCCTAGAAGCTTAGCGGTGAGAGGGACCTAGACAAAGCCTGACCCTACCCTGTTATTTCACAAGTGGAGAAACTTAGGGCCCCTAAGTTTCTGCAGGGGGGCCTGTTCAAGAGGAATAATGTGTCTTAACGAGCTTCAGAAAAGTCGATTGCTGACCCATCCTATGCTTCAGATTTCCCCCTGGGTGGGAGTGAAGACAGGGGAGGGTAGGGGTCGAGGGGGGATCCTACTAGAATGGGCAATCCTGAACTAACCCGCACTTTGTTGGCGAGGTGTGCTTTGGCCAGCAGGTGGCGCCATACACTTCCAGATCGCAAAAGTGAAACTGACCTGGTTGAAAAGCAGTCTGCCTCTGATGGTTAAGAGGGCTTGGCTATACCCAGAAAGCTCTTAATAATGCTTAGAATATTTAACAGCGATATATAAAATATTGGGCCTTCTAGTCATTGCTGGGGTGATAAAATGACCGTGAAAGACATAAAAAATTTAAATTGTGATTTAAATGTAGAAGTTTATCATTCTAGAGAGATTAGACTGGCTCGAAGAGGAAGTTGTTACCATGTGTTAGAGTCTATGAGATTCCATGTGCTTTACATTTTCCTGACAATAAAGCTGACATAATACCATGACTCCCATTTTACAGATGAGAAGTCTGAGGCCCAGAGAGGTTAAGATGCATGCTCATGGTCCATACACGGCTAGTCAGGGCAGAGCTGCTATGTATCTATATATTCAACATTTATACAGAGTTTATTATGAGCAGACATTATTTTAAGTGCTTTATAAGTATCTACTCATTTAATCCCAGTAAAAACTGTAGATAGCAGAACAGGTACTTTTGAAAGCACAGGTTAGTCTGGGTCAAAATTCATGGGCTTCCCCAGGAACAGGCCAGCTCCTATCTCCCGGAAGCCTGAGTCCAAATTCTTTTTCAGTTGCTTTCATATGAATTTGGTAACTCACTTACCCTCTCTGAGTTGTGGGTTTCTCATTCGTAAGCTGATGATAATGAAACCAACCCCATGTGGCTGTTGAGAAGATCAATTAGTAAAACACATGACACAGAATTAACCACAAAGTCATATTCCTTGTTAAGGGATTATTTTTACCACAGACACCTAATAGATGAATTCACATAAACGCATGTTTGTTGCAGGATTATGTGTAGGGGTGAAAAGCCTAAGTGTACTATGACAGGGAAATCAGTTAATGCAGTGTGAAATGCTACGCTATTTTTTTTTTTTTTTTTTTGAGACGGAATCTCCCTCCTGTCACCCAGGCTGGAGTGCAGTGATGCGATCTCAGCTCACTGCAACCTCCACCTCCCGGGTTCAAGCGATTCTCCTGCCTCAGCCTCCTGAGTAGCTGGGATTACAGGCATGCTCCAACACTCTCGGCTAATTTTTTGTATTTTTAGTAGAGATGGGGTTTCACCATGTTGGTCAGGCTGGTCTCAAACTCCTGACCTCGTGATCCATCTGCCTCGGTCTCCCAAAGTGCTGGGATTACAGGCGTGAGCCACTGCGCCCAGCCTGCTATTTTAAACAAACATTTGGGCACTGAGCAATGTCCTACAGACACATTTAGAAAATAAAATACACTAGGAGCTCCATGGAGCTCATATTCTTGGGGCAGCTGACAGGGCACACCAATGTCAGAGGGGAGAATTGGCACAAGGCATCCTTACCTAGTGTGAGGCACTGAGGAGAGAGAGCTTCTCTGAGAAAAAGACATGGAACTGAAATGTGAAGCAAAAGGAAGAGTTAGACAAATGATGGGTGGAGGGGAGTCCAGGAAGAGGAAATGTGTCCAAAGTTCAGGATGTGAGAGCACAACACTCCATACACCACATCTTAAAAATAAGGAATGATTTTAGACAATGTCCTCAAAACATCAAATGAAAGAAGTGTGTACCAGAAATTATAAACATTTTTTTAGCTAAAAAAGGTTTTCAGTGTGAAATGTTTTTTAAAATGTAGAATTTTGTTGCATATATATGTGCATATACGTGTACCCAAAAAGACTCAGAAGTAAACATAAATTCATTCTTTCACTTATTCACTCACTCTATCATTCACTCATCAAATGTGTTTTGAGAGCCTGCGGCACTGGGGCCTGCTGAGGCCCCTGGGATAGAACAACAAAGACAGTCCAGGGCCCACCTTCGTGGACTGACTTCCTAGAGGAGGGAGACAGAAAATAAGCAATGCATGCATACATTTAAAATAATTTCAAACAGGCTGGGCGCGCTGGCTCATGCCTATAATCCAAGCACTTTGGGAGGCCCAGGTAGGAGGATCACTTGAGCCCAGGAGTTTGAGACCAGCCTGGCAACATAGCGAGACTCCATCTCTACAAAAAAATGGAAAAAATAGTCCGGCATGGTAGCACACGCCTGTAGTCCTACCTTGAGAGACTGAGGTGGGCGGATCACTTGAACCCAAAAGTTTGAGACCAGCCTGGGCAACATGGTGAAAACCCGTCTCTACAAACAGTACAAAAATTAGCCAGGCATGGTGGTGCACACTTGCAGTACCAGCTACTCAAGAGGCTGGGGTGGGAGAATCACCTGAGTCTAGGAGGTGGAGGCTGCAGTGAGCTGTGATCACACCACTGCACTCCAGCCTGGGTGACAGAGCCAGACTCTATGTCAAAAAAAAAAAAAAAAAAAAATTCAAATAGCGATACAAGAAAATACACAAGTGTGATGACGTGGAGAACAACTCACAGGGAGGGTGTTTCCTCAGACCAAGTGGTGAGGGGAGGCCTCCCTGAGGAGGAGCCACCGAGGGCCAAGCCATAGGAAGAAGGACCCAGTCATGCAGACTTGGGTGGAGAATATTCTAGGCCAGTGGCCTTCAATCTCGGACACACATTGGCATCATCCGAGAGCCTCAGAAACTACTGCTGCTTGCCACTCCTCAACCCTTTGAGTCTGCCTTATTGGCTGTAGGGGGACAATCTGGGCCTTGGGATTGTCACAGGAATTTTCCTAAGCTCTCCTGGTGACTCTGAGAATGCTGACTCCTGAGAACCCCAGGTCTAGTGGAAGTGACTCACAGCATGATCTGATCAGCTTTGGGTGGGAGCATACTAGTCATCAAATAACAGAGACCGATGTCCAGGTCTTTGAAAACCCCCAGGGCACCAGAAAATCCTGACTCCAGAGGTCTGCAGAGGGGCCCGGGGATTCTGTTTTCATAACATGTGCTGTCAGGTGACTGTATCCACTGCCAGGCCCAACAGATATCCTCTGCTAGGACAAATGAGAAACCCACAGCTCAGATGACCAGTATGACCACTATGCTCCCACCCGAAGCTGACCGGATCATGCTGTGAGTCACTTCCACTAGACCCGGGGTTTCTAATACTTCTAATATTTCTAATATTCTGAATTTTACAGATTTTCTATCATGACAATACATTTCTTTTATCATAATTTTTGACAAAAGGTAATTGAGAGGACATTGTAGTGGAGCTAGATGAAATTCTGGGCCTGGATTAGATCTGGTAAATTTGAATTCCAGTAAATAGCAGTGCAATCTGGGAAGAAGATGTTACCTTTCTGGGTCGCTGGTTCTCTCATCTCTAAAATGAATCCTATCATCCTACAACTCCACGAACTGGAGCTGCAGGTGAAGAAGAACAGACGGCAGCCTGAACAATGAGCCACCTGACTCCATGCAAGGGGAGTTTCCAAATAGCAGCCACCTCCGAACCTCCAAGCTCCGCAGGATCTTAGCTTTTGTTTTTTAACTAGTTTTCACGTGAACTCAATTTCTGGGGTTTTCTTATGGTAGGCTCTGAATGAAACACAAAAAAGTAAAGCACAGTCTTCTCTTTGTCCCATTTCTCTCAAGTTGACCCTGCTTTCCACACCCATTTCTCCACGCCCATTACAGCACTGCCACCGCACCTCCAAGGCCCTGGGTGGAATCGGCTCAGGCCAGCTGGCAAGAATGCTGTTCTCTGTGGCCTCTGAGTTTTGCCAATACTCTATGTCCACTTCCCAGAATCATTCTCTTGCCTTTTCCACTTTCCCCTCGGAGAACACAAGCGTGGGCAGTCAGGCTCTCTCCTACCCGGTCACCCACACTCTTGAGGCCTCTGTTGCAAAGTGAAGAGGAAGGAAAGACCGACTGTGCTTTTGTTTCTTTTTCAGCTTCCTGATTTCATTCTGGCCCTGCCTTTGACCAGGGCCATCCCTGAGCTGCTTGGTCATGATTTCTGCTAAGCAAGAGGGCAGTGACTAACTAGGAAGCAGTGCAGTGTGGTGGGGAAGGCCCCTGGATCCAGAATCCTCTCCTGGCTCTGTCCCCAAGGAGCTGTCACTTCAGTTTTGTGGCCCCTAGGGGGTGGGAGCATTCCTGTAAAGAGCTGATGGGTGCATCTTTTCCTAGCTCTGGATTCAGTGTCATGCTGGCACCCTGACACCAGTGGTGGCGGAAAGCTTATGTCTTGGGAATCGGCAAATGTGATCACTCAGGGCCTACTGTATTAGTCTGTTCTCACGCTGCTAATAAAGACATACCCAAGACTGAGTAATTCATAAAGGAAAGAGGTTTAGTTGACTCACAGTTCAGCATGGCTGGGGAGGCCTCAGGAAACTTACAATCATGGCAGAAGGGGAAGCAAACATATTCTTCTTCACAGGGTGGCAGCAAGGAGAATTGCCAAGCCAAGGGGGAAAAGCTCCTTGTAGAACCATCAGATCTCGTGAGAACTCACTCACTATCATAGAACAGCATGAGGGTAACCGTCCCCATGATTCAATTACCTCCTACCAGGTCCCTCCCACGATATGTGGGGATTACGGGAACTACAATTCAAGATGAGATTTGGGTGGGGACACAGCCAAACTGTATCACCCATGTTTGCCCCCCCTCAGGGGCCAGCTGCTAACATTTACCAGCTCACCACTGAGGGTATCTTTCGGGCCTAGCAGGGGATATCCGTTGGGCCTAGCAGTGGATACAGTCACCTGAGAGCACGTGTTATTAAAACAGAATCCCCGGGCCCCTCTGCCGACCTCTGGAGTCAGGATTTTCTGGTGCCCTGGGGGTTTCCAAAGACCTGGACATCGGTCTCTGTTATTTTGTTTTGTTTTCTGGTTTTTTGGTGCTTCTTTGAGTGGGCCTCTTGCTCCATAGCCCAGGCTGACATGCAATGTGGCATGATCATAATTCATTGCAGCCTTGAACACCTGCCACAAGTGATCCTCCTGCCTCAGCCTCCCAAAGCATTGGGATTCCAGGTGTAAGCCAGCACATCTAGCTGGACTCTGGTTTTACAACAAGTGGTAGAACCGGTGGATTACATGCCCCTAAAGGTCACTTTTAGCTCTACAGTTATCTGCTTTTGGTTGCCACCCAATGTGTTCATAGGTTGGTGCAGGGACTGCCAGAACCTAGCTGCAAAGAGCAATCGTCTTCTGCAGAGCCATCTCTTCCTCACAACCCTAGGCCCTGCTCTGCCTGCTGAGGCTGCTGACAAGTTTCCACCTTTACAGGACACTTTCCACTTCCCACGCTTAGGCAGACCTCATGCTGGGATGGGAGGTCGGTAACTATTCCTCATTAGCTGTGGCTTGGAGGAAACAGGGGTAAGGCAGCCAGGTTTTCCTACCGGAAGTGACTTCCCAGGGGGAAGTTGAAGCCTCCACGGAGAGCAGTCCTTCCTCCTCCTCCCATGCCAGGGTCCTTCCATGCCCTGGGGTCCCTTCTCACTGGAAAGTCATCCTGGCTCTAAGGGGCTGGCCTGGGGCAGGCTGCCCATGCACACTGGGCTGATGGTAGATCTTGCCAGGATTTGGGGAGGAGGGAAATAGTTGCCAAACAGAGACAGAGGCAGAGAGAGAAATAATAAAACGGAGGGAAAAGAAAGAAATAATAAGAGGGAAAAGAAACAAATAATAAGAGGGAAAAGAAATAAATAATAAGGAACGCGCCAGAAAGCCAAAAACACCAGGAATGCCTTCTTCAGCCATGTAAGAGGAAGCTGGGGTTAGGAAGGAGTTTGTGATTTGCAGCCCAGCGGGGGAAGCCGGGTCCTGTGTATGACACAAGGTCCTGGTAGCTGTAGTTCTTTGTCCAACCCTCTCCCACTCCATCAGCCCAGCTGCTCAGCTCTCCGGTGATCCGCACTTGGCAGGAATGGTTTACTCCACGTTCTTTCTGTTTCCCCCTCTCCCTTCTTTCTGACCCCAGCTTTTCCTGTCTGCCTTCTAGAGCCACCGGAATTAGGCCTCCTGCTCCCTCCTTCTCAGCCTCTAGCCCTCCACACTGGGTCCTGGACAATCCACTCTGGCTGGGGGCGGGGGCACGGTGGCTCCCCAAAGCCTCTAGTCTCCACACTAACAGAGAATGGGATCCCACTCTCTCCATAGATCCCCCCCACCCGCCACTCCGCCATCCACCAGCGGCTCCAGAGAGGTGAGGGTGGGATCTCCAGGGGCAGGAGGAGACCTCTCAGAGGCTCCGGCTCCCGCGGGATGCCGCCCACGAGCACCCTCGAGGGGAAGGTCTGTGCACCCCCTGGGCACAAAGCAGGGAGAAAAGAATGGAAGAAGGGGACTCCAGTGGGGGTCCAAGTTTCAGCTGCCTCCTACCCCCAGGTCTTACACCGAATTACCATCATCTTTTCAGGAAAACCAAATTGTTACTGCCGGGTCACGAGATCCCTGGACCGCGGAGGCACCCACTGCCAAGATGGATTCCTGTCGCCCCAGCCAGGCAGGCACACAGCCTGGCGGCCTCCCTCCAACCCCGCGGTGCCCCTGTTCTCCCCAGCCCTGGCCCCCTGTGGCTCCCAGCACCCTCGGCCACCCCCACCCAAGCTGCCCCCTGCGTCCCCCAACATTCCCTCGCCCAAGGCTGCCCCAAACCCCCAAGCTGCTCCCCGCGCCCTCGGCCACCCCCACCCGGCTGCTCCCGAGCTGTCCCCTGTATCCCCCGGCCCCCAGCGCCCTCGGCCACCCCCCACCCGGAGCTGCCCCCTGAGTTCCCCCCACCTCCCTGTGCCCAAGGCTGCCCCCCACCCGGAGCTGCTCCCGGAGTACCCCGCCCCGCGCGCCCTCGGCTGCCCCCCACCCCCGGGGCTGAGCCCGAGCCGGCTCCGGCTGTCTGCGCGCAGCGCTCCAAGGCAGCGGGGTGAATGGACGGCATCCAGCCTGGCCGGCAACTTGAAAATAAAAATAAAACAGAAGGAAAAGAAATAAATAATAAGGAGCGCGCCAGAAAGCCAAAGAAAATACAATCCCGAGCTCGCCGGCCCTGGGCCGCAAGCCTCCGGCGTCGGAGCCACCGGGCCCCTGCTCCCCGCCCGCGCGCGTCCCTGTCCTCGCCGGGGAAACACAATCCGCGCTCTCGTAGCTCCTGGGCCGAGGGGGCCAGAGAGGGCCGAGGACGCCCCCGCCCGCAACAGGGACCGGCTTGTTCTTTGTAATGGCAAATATTTATTTTGGTTCAAGTGGACCCCTTTCCACAAAGACCACTTGGTTGTAATCAATAACACCTATTTTCAGATAATCTGCCCTCTCTCGGCAGAGCCCACGGAACTCACCCCAACAGAGATCTTTTCAAAGGGAATTTTAAATGGGCTGGATTCACAGACGGCTGGAGGAGGGGCCTGGCGGGGGGTGGGAGGCGGCGGGCAGGGGGAGATGAACCTGGGTGGTCAGGCCGGAGCTGGGCCGAGGCGCTGCCAGGTGGACGTCTCCACCCTGGGTGGGGTGGGGGGGTCTTCCAGGAACCTTTCTCAAAATAAAACAAATCGAAAACCTTTCTTTGGTCGGCCAAATGTTGCTGCAGAGGTAGACTTCTAGAAACTCCCAAACCGCTTCCTTTTTCCTCCCAGAGAGCTTCTACGTGGTCATACGCGGACTCCGTTGCAGGATGAGGCATCCCAGACTGCCCTAGCCCTCCAGTCCCGGAGTTGCTGAGAGGCCGTGTCCCTTACTTGTAAAGTGGGGACCGAACGTGTCCTTGTCACAGGAGAGCTGTTCATTTGAGAACGTATCTGAGCACAGGCAGCGGGCGGGCGTCCTTCTAGGTGCTGGGATCACCAGGGAAGAAAACCAGAGCGGTGCCGTCGTGGAGCCTCCTTCCAGTGGAGAGAGACAGACATTAAGCCAGTGGGTACGATGGGCAGTGACGAATGTTACAGGAAAGAAAGGCCTTGGAAACTGTGAAGGGCTTTGTGCTTCAGCTCTGTGGTGGAGGCAGCTCTCTGCCGGGGTCGTCTGTCTCCCGTGGAGCAGGCAGAAGAGGCCAAGAGTCAGAAGGTGCTGCTAGTGCCAAACATCTCAGGGGTGGAGCCGGCAGGCCAGGGTCCAAGTCCACCTCCTAGTGTCCTTTCAGAACCTCGGAATCCTCAACGATGAACTGGGATGGGCAATACCCGCCTCATTGGGCTGTTACGAGGGTGAAATGAAAATCAATAGTACTCAGTGTTAGTTCCTAAAGGCCGCCTTTCAGCCTAGGCCCAGTGGTGATGTAGTATCCTTCTCTAAGATGACATTTGCTGACTTTCCATAACATAAGATTTCTGGGTGAAGCATGGATACCTGTAAGTCCTGGACAGTGGGGCCACTCTGGGGAGATGCTGTCCTAGGTGGCCTCGCACTCGGTGCTGTTCTGATTTTGGCCATAGGGGTGGCCTAGGCTGGCCCATTAGGGTACCTCACCGGCAGTAACTGTCTAGGCAAACCAGATCTTCCGGCTCAAACATTTTAACTGGGAAATACGGAGAGATTGAGGCAAGATGATAGTGAGACGAACCACCAGTGGCAAGCTGTGAGAAGGGACCTTAGTCATGGGAACCCAGGAACACCTGCCATTTTGGACACTGGTAACTTTTTTGTTCCAGCGCCAGGAGGCTGTCCCTCCAAGAGTTCCTGTTCTCCTGAGGTTCCTGTCTCCCTCATTGCCATGGCTGTTTGACAGTAAATTCCCAGTATTCCAGGAAGCCTGCATGAATGCCTATCAACTCAAAGGAGCCATGTTCTATGAAGCCACTCTAAATAATGAAGGGATGTTCTCTGACCATATGTGGCCAGGTTGAGAGCGGGGAGACCAATCACAGGTATGTGGTATGCATTATGGTGATTAAAACCTCAGCAGATAAAACTGTTTCAAAAGTTTCCCTTCATTAACAGTAAGGGCTTCCATGCTGTTAGAAAAATTACTTTGTGTATCCTAATGCTGTTTTCTTTGTCCTTGGAGATGGCTAGAAAAAAGGGGACAGGACTGATTTACTTACTCTTTGTACTGGTTAGGCCAGGCTGGGTCTGAAATTATGTCACTGCTCTCCATGAAGAATGTGGCTTTCTTCCTCGATGAGACGTCTTCAGCATCGATTCTTAGTTCAGAGCTTGCAGAGAAATTAAACTTGGGCTCAGACAACCCAGTGGGGGTTGATGGCCCAGAAAAGATTATGATAAGAAAGGGGTGAGGGGCAGGAAGAGGGGAGGTGTGTTGGAATTTGGGATAATTGAATTTGCTGTGCAGCCAGCAGTTATGGCTCGGGTCATCTGCTGAAGCTTCAGTTATAAATCCACCAAGACCAGGAAATTCCATGGTTAGGCCAATCTTTCCATTTTCTCAGAGATCAGAAAGGTTGAGGGTTTAGTGAGAGACGGTTTTCACCTAGATTTGCTATGTCTCTTGCTAAACTATATTTTTCCATTAAATCATTAAGCTGATTTCCTGGAAACCCAGCATCAGCCCCCCGACTTTCTGTCATATTCTCGCCCAGGAAAACCAGCAGGCCCTCATGCATAAAGGATACTTGTCCATCTGTATCCATTCTGATTAGCCAGAATGCTGGCAGTAGAATAGGCTCCCTTCAGGGACCGACTGCAGTTGTCTTAACTCCAATTTCCTCTCCATTGCCTTTTGGCCAGTTGACTGCGCAAAGCTAAGGGACCATTTGTAATTAGCTCCCAGCAAGCTGAATAGCTGATCTCTTGAGAATTAGACACTTCTTGCAAAGAAATTTAACCTAGATGAATGTTGTATGTAAATACGATTTTTATGGCTCTTTTGAGTTTTCTGGAAACTCCACAAATGCCCATAATATCCCTCCCGGAATTAATCAAACTTCCTCAGAGGTAATGGGCTTTGATCTTCTAGGAATATGGGTTTCCTAAATGAGCAGGACGTCATAGGGGATGCCTGTGTCTTTGGTGACATAGCTCTTTGTGGGGATGGAAACACCTTTATTTTTTATTTTATTTTTTTTTATTTTTTTTGAGACCAAGTCTCACTCTGTCGCCCAGGCTGGCATACAATGATGCCATCTCAGCTCACTGCAACCTCCACCTCCCGGATTCAAGCGATCCTCCTGCCTTTGCCTCCTGAATCTCCTGAATAGCTGGGATTACAGGCGTGCACCACCGCGCTTAGCTAATTTTTGTATTTTTAGTAGAGACAGGGTTTCACCATGTTGGCCAGGCTGGTCTTGAACTCCTGACCTTAGCAATCCACCCGCCTCAGCCTACCAAAGTGCTACAATTCCAGGCATGAGCCACCGCGCTTGGCAGGAAATGGCTTCTTTTCTCACCTTCTCCCTCTTCATTCTCATCTACACAAAACCTTGGAGTGTTGGCTTTGAGCACAAATGGCAACCCTATGATTTGGTTGCTGGGTTGAAGCCACTTGAAAAATTGGATTCATTTGAGTTTTGTGTCTTGGACTCTGATCAGGTGATCACTGAAGTTTGTAAATATTCAGTATAAAAGGAACAGGCTGAGAAGCATCAGAAATATCCTTATGAAGGCAGATCTAGCTATAACTGAATTAATTTTGCTATTCAGAAATTAGTGGCAAGTTCATATTTCTTCCCTACAGACTAAGTCCCTATGGGTAGAGTTTGCATTCCCCACATTTTAAACTTCTCAAATGGATGTCTGATGCAAATTGGTTTCCTAATGGTTATCTGTTCTGTTATGATTTTTTTTCTAAATGACAAAACTTTGAGTTATGCAGAAAATCACTGGATGATTTGATGTTCCTAAAAGAGACAAAGAAAGAGCGAAGGAAGGTAACGCTGTCAAGAAAAGCTGAGGTGTCTGGAAGGTATTGCTTGAATATATGCAATGCTTGATTAAACATTTCTGAAAGCCAGCGGCTCTGGGCAATATAATCATCAGTGGGGAAAGAGATATTGCATCTTCTGGGGAAACCAATTAACACCAAAGATTGGCTTGGTAAAAATTGCTGGCAAGTTTTAACAGTGGTCTAGCTCCATACTTTAACTGCATCTCCCGTGATTTTTATTTTCTCTGTGTATTTCCGGAATTAACAGTAACTGAGCAGAACGGACAGCTCATGCTTCCCTCAGAATTTCTGGGCAGCTGTATTGGGTTCGGACACGTTTTGTCCAGCAGGTGCAGTTTGACAAATAGACATGTTCTGGATCTTTCTAGAAGCCAGGCACTGGCTTATAAAGAAGGAGTTAGACAAAGTTTCTGCCCTTCATTCCCTTATTGTCTAATGGAGGACACAGACTTCAGATACAAATAGATCCTGGGGTCTTGTATTACTCTCTCTTGACAGAACACAACAACCAAAAATAATTAAAAAGCCATGCATTCTTCACCCCAGCCTCTATCAAAAACATTAACGTTATAACCCAGAACATTGCTTTTTCATCCTTACCAGCCACACTCTGTTCCCCTTCCCCCCTTCCAATTTCTCCCCTGCACACCTAAAACAAGATTTTAACATTTCATTTTCTCCACTTGTCTGTGCCTCGTTCCTTATTATCTTGTTAGCCTCTTTGGTTAACTACTCCTTCATCTCTTTCTCTCCTTTCTCTAACTGCTTGCCAGATTCTGCATCTCAAAAGGCACAAGGGTGTGTGTGTGTGTGTGTGTGTGTGTGAGAGAGAGAGAGAATATGGAAGCAGGCAAAACCACAGTTTAATGGATCTTGTGGTCCCTTTTTGCCATGCATGGGCAACACATACACACACCCAATGAGATATGTGCTGTTGTAAACGTGTAAGCATGCATCTTCCCTTCTTCCTTCCCCTTCCTTCCCTCTTCCTCCCCCTCCCACTGAAGTCTTGACTCCAGGAGCCATGGGTGCAGCAGAGCAAGGCAGGTGTCAGGGGGTAGTGCTATCAGAGCCTGAACAAGGTGAGAAGGGCATCCGTGTGGCGCGTCCTGATGGGAAGTGTTAGTGCCCAAGTGGAGTAAAGAGAGCATGGGACGCAGGGCGTGCAGCCTGTCCTGGCTGTCAGGGCTACAGCTGGTTGAGGAGGGTTTGCCTGTGGAGGCGTTGCCTGGGTTGGGGCATCAGAGCTTGAACAGGGTGAGAACAATATCCACACAGAGGCACTGCCTGGGGTGGGGTGAGGAGGGTGCCCATGCAGTTGGGTGGCCTGGATGGGAGTTTAGGGCCAATGCAGGGAGATGAACATGTTGCATGGAGGTGAGGGGTGCAGCAGAGATGGAAGACTGGGTGCATGCAGAAGGATTGACAAGGAAGGGCTTATAGGATGTCTAATGGAAACCATTCTTTTCACTGTCAAATAAGGGAATTACAGACACAAAAGGGGAATCAACATCCAGTGTTGGATTAGAAATGAATGCTTCTGAGTGAACTCAGGGTTTCAATATAGATAGATAGTAGAAATAAATACAGAAATAAATGTATATGCATAGTCATATAGATAGCAGAAATAAATATAGATATAAATGTATAAGCATATACAGTCATGCACTGCATAACGATGTTTAGGTCCGTGAAAGACCCCATATGCAATGGTGGTGCCACAAGACTATAAAGGAGGTGAAGAATTCCCATCACCCAATGACATTGGTGCTCATGCCCTGTGGAAGTGCAATGCAATATTCATGTCTGTGGTGACGCTGATGTGAACAAACCTACTTCCCTGACAGTCTATGAAAGTCTAGCAGATGTAGAGTACGTAATTCTTGATAATGATAGTAAACAACTATGTTACTGTTTATGTATCATTATTTTAGAATGATAGATTTTAGATATACGTAGATAACGCCTACTTACGTGTTTAAAAAGTTAACTGTAAAACAGCCTCAGGCAGGTTATAGGCTAAATATGAATTCACGTCTTCGTTTCTAACAAAAATTTCAAGGAGTAAAATGAAATATTTTTTAAATAAAAAGAGTGTATAGAATAAGGATATGAAGATATTTTTATACTGTACAATGTGTTTGTGTTTTAAGTTAAATGTTATTACAAAAGAGTAAAAGAGTTAAAAAATTTAGAACGTTATAAAGAATTACGGTAAGCTAAGGTTAATTTATTATTGAAGAAAGAAAAGGTTTTGTAGATTTAGCGTAGCCTGAGTGTACAATGTTGACAGAGTCTGCAGTGGTGTGCAGTTATGTCCTAGGCCTTCACATTCACTCACCACTCACTCACTGACTCACCCAGATTAATTTGCAGTCCTGCAAGCTCCATTCATGGTAAGTGCCCTATACAGGTGTACCATTTTTTAACTTTTATCCTCATATTTTTACTGTACCTTTTCCATGTTTAGATACACAAATACTTCCCATTGTATTACAGTCACCTACAGTATTCGGTAGAGTAACATGCCGTGCATGTTTGTAGCCTCGGAGCAATAGGCTGTACCATGTAGCCTAGGTGTGTCATAGGCTGTTCCATCTAGGTGTGTGAAGTACACTCTATGATATTCACAACCGTAAAATCACCTAAGGACACATTTTCCAGAATGTATCCCCGTTATTAATCAAGGCATGACTGTATATGTATGTATGTACGTGAGTGCATATAGTCACATACATACATATATAATGTATGTGTATGTATGTATCTACGTCTATTGCCTAGCTCTGTACACTGAGGGAGCCTGGGAGCAGGGACACCCCATTAGCAATTGGCACATCTATCCCCCAGGTATTGGGTTCTAAATAGCATTTTCCACTAAAAAGAACTAGGAATCCATGAGGAGATGACTAATTCCAGGGCTAGGGCAGAAACTCCAAAATAAGTTGTTGTGCGAGAAAGTAAGGAAGCACTTAAAGACTGATGGGAACATGTCAAAGGAGACAGAAGCCAGCGTGAATATCCTTCCATTGGGACAATGTCATCATTAAAGAACAGATCATATCCACTCAATAAAATAGAGAGCCATGAGTCTTAGAGATATAAATAAATGAATGAATACTTTGAAGTTTGATGTTGAATGGGATATTTACATATTTTGAAAGTAAACCTCCGCAAAATACTTATTAATTACAAAGGGTAAAGGAATAACTTTTCAAAGGAGAAGGCTGGGAGACACCACCTTAAACAAAGAGTGAACTTCATCAATAATGGGATACATTGAAACAATGTACCACGCAATGGAATACAGGAGAGGAAGGCAGCATGACTTCTGCGATGGTCCTGTCAGAAAAGCCTCGGCTCAATCTAATCGCGAAGAGATACCAGCAATCCCAAATTGGGGAACATTCTACAGAATACCTGACCTGTCATATTCAAAATTGTCACAGACCTGAAAGACCAAGGGAGACTAATGGTAGATGACAGCTATACACAATCAGTGTTTCAGAATGGGAACCTTTTGCTCCAAAAGACTGCAGTGGTGACAATCAGCCAACAGTGCATGGTGCCTCGGGATTACATAGGAGTAATCCGCTTACATTAGTTATTCGATTCTCTTGATTATACTGGACTATGTAGGAAAAGGTTGTTGTTTAAATGACATATACCCTTAAGCATTTGGGGTTGATGAAGCATGTTTGGCAAATTTCTCTTAAATGATTCTCTAAAAATTGTTCGTCGTACTGTTCTAAATTTCTGGAAGTTTGTGACTATTTCAAGATTTTACAGTTTTTAAAAAAATCACAATGTATATTCACAATACAGAATAGAAGAGAATAGAATAGAATAGTGTGGCTTCACTCTATCTTAGATCAGAGAGGAACAGAGACCTGTACAGAGTTTTGAAGGTAAAGAGGAGTTGCCTCTCAATGAGGACAGTAAGACCTTGGCAATAATACCTAGGAGATCTTGCAGTTTCCTAGTTCTTTTCAACATACAGAGCATTTTTATGTACATTATCTTACTTAACTCCAGTGATACTCTTGTATAGTTATTAAATCATCCTCATTTTATAGATGGAAAAATCAAGCTCCGAGCTTGCCGGGCATAAAATCCCAGCTCCCAACCTCTATTTCTTAGCTGATTGAAAAATCCCATCCAACATTTCTGTCAAAGCACATTTTTAGCATTCCTTTATAAAATCTCATTTTATTTGCAACATCCTGCAGCTTGGCCACACGCTCCCCTGGCTTTAGGTGCACACATAGAGCCAAGGAAGGGCAAAAGCCCAAGTGGGGCACTGGGAGGGCTGTGGATGGGGAAAATGCAAAGGCTCTCTGGAAAACCCAACTTATTCCTACTTTGCACCCATTTGGAAAATGTCTTTCTGACCACAAAACAAAAATGACCTTGCACTGAACTCCCCAAACAGGGAGCCCACCAGCTACCAAGGACTTAATGAATGTTCTTGAAAAATACTAGCCAATACTAGCAGATAAAGATGATTATCCATAAACCTCCTGTACAGCAGTCTACAATGGGTTTTCCACACTGTCGTCCAATGCCTCACAGAAACTCGTGCAGGAGGTATAACTCAGGTCCTAGTTAATCGATGAAGACAAGTTACCCAGTAGGTGGAAGGGCCAGCATTTGAACCCAGGGTTTCTGGCATTATATTCATTTTCATTTGTCTACTCAAATTGCCTCTTTCCTCCCACTAAGAAAACATATGAGTTAACTCAGTTAAAATGCAGAAGGTTAATCTAGCAGTTGTAGGTGAGTGAGTGGTCTCACTGGAAATTTTTCCTGTCTCCCTCTAGAGCTTTTAAGCTGAGTGTAAATTGACTATGTGCTTAGGGATTTACCAGCTCGGACAGACTGAAACAATTAGACAGGAGGCCGCATCAGACTGAGAGAGAGAGACAGATCCCAGGCTTGTGGGCCCACATTCCTTTTAAAACTTCCCTCCCTATCCTTTCTCAACTGGCTGAAACCCTGGAGGTTTGACTGGCTAACCCACTTCCTCTCACAAGTGTCCATCCCCCGAGGGAGCCTGGGATTTGTAGTTTTGGAACAAGCCGGCCTTTCATAATCCCTTCGCGGGACTCCCTGGCTGAAGGCGTGTAGTGTCAGTTTCAGTAGCTTTCTACGTGATGAAATGCCCAATGTGCTTTCTGCAAAACCTGCATTCCTTCCTGAATAACAGCAAAGCTTCTGTATGCTCACCAGAACCCAGTCACTCCCCTGGCCCCCATCCCGGTTCTTATTACCTCTCCCATCCCTGCCCCCACTGATACAAAGCATCCTCTTACCTCGACCTCCTGAGGGCCTTCTGGACACAAGCTCAGTGGTGCTGTTGATGGTGGAGGAACTTCTGAGCAAGGTGTGGGAGTGGGGCTGGGCAGCAGACAGCCATGCTTAAGGGTTGCTTCCCCCAAGCACATTCCCCCAAAGGACACCTTTTCAAGAGTTTTTAAGGCAACAGGTTTACATGATGCTTGTAATGAACAGATATTAGAGGAAATAAGGTAAGAAACCAAGTCCACAGAAACCACCTCTCACATGAAGTACTGCATTTTGTTCAGTTTTTATTTCTCCACTAAGCATTGCCTTGGGTTGGCAGTAACTTGGCTTGGGGTGGACAGATGCTTCTTTCCTCCCTTGTGTTCTAGAACCTCCTGATCTCATTTGGTCTAAACTAGCAAACCTTATCTGAGAACCTCTTAATCCATTTCCCATTGTGTATGTTCATTGCTCACTTGCATGCAGATGTTATTGGTTAAGTAAAATAACAATCTTTTTAAGTGTCATTACATTTTCTAGTGGCTGTTGACTATTAAAAATGTTTTAAAATAACAGATATTGAAAATAGGCCCAGTGTGGTGGCTCACGCCAGTAATCCCAACACTTTGGGAGGTTGAGGTGGAAGGATTGCTTGAAGCCAGGAGTTTGAGACCTGCCTGGGCAACATAGAGATACCTTATCTCCACAAATAAAATAAAATCAAAATAAAATAAAATAGAACTTCCTTTGTGTGGGACTCAACAACATTTTTCGACACTGAAAAAAGATGACCTCTGCTATAGACTGACTGTGTCTGTCCCTTCTCCCAAATTCATATGCTGAAACCTAATCCCCAATGTGAAGGTATTTGGAGGTGATTAGGGCATGAGGGTGGAGCACTCAAGAGTGGGATTAATTCCCTTATGAAAGAGACCCCAGAGCATTCCCTTGCCCCTTACACCATATCAGCACACAGTGAGAAGGTTCCCTCTATAAACCAAGGCAAGGGCCCTCACCAGACACTGAATCTGCTGGCACCTTGATCTTGGACTTCCCAGCCTCCAGAACTGTGAGAAATAAAGTCCTGTTTTTATGAGCCACCCAGTCTATGGTAGTTTGTTATAGCAGACCAAATGGACTAAGACAACCTCCTGCTAAAGGACTGTTGGTCAGTGTCCCAAACTGTGGGGAGGATCAGCTTCCATGAGAACCACTTGCAGGCCTGCATGCCCGCTTTGCTTGGCTGGCGCTGTTTGTTAGATGGCAGAAACCTCATGGCACAGGCACAGAATGATCCAGCAGGGAAAAGACTGGACTAGCAGCCAGGAGGGCAAAGATTCTGTTTGTCCTCTGGGACTAGTCCGCTGCATGCCCTGGAGCCAGCTAGCAAACGTTCAATCTGGGCATTGCAGGGGACCAAATGCCAGTCCCCCCTCTGTACAAATGCTTATGAGGAGAAAATGGTGCCCCAGTCCTGTCAGCCAGTGGGCCAGCTTCTGAGGCATAGGACAAATCACTGTGGAACATATTCAGGGGGCGAGATTTGGCTAAAGCTCTATGACTCTGTAGAGAAGATGAGCCTGAGCCAGTGTTTGAGTAGGACACATAAAGAAAACCTTTAAAAGAATGAACTAATGGGCTGAGCATCTTCTTACAGCACTCAGAAATATATGCCTCCATTTTCCCTAATGAATACTTTGCAGATTTCAAAATTGATGGGGAAATTGCATGGCTAAGATGGAGATCTGCCAAAGAATTCAGCTAGTTGGTTCTTAAACATACCTGGCCTTCATCATTCCTCTTTCTATGCTTGGGCCACTAATACCAAGTTTTAATTTGCTCCTTTCTTGGAAGTCACTAGAAATCCAGTACATGCATACACTTTTTTCACTAAAGACAAACTTCTTTGTTTTGAGAGTTAATAGCAGAGGATATTCAATATAGAGAAAATAGGAGGAAAACAGTAGAATTTCAGTTTCAATTTATTTTTATATCACCATTTAAAATGTTCTATTTTGTATTTGTTTTCTAATATGAAGAATAATGTAACAGTTTGTATATATGATTTATAAATCAATGTGCATATGTTGAGAATATGTGCTTTACACATCTTTTTAAATGGCAGGGTGCAAGATTAAAAAAAAAAAACTGGAGACAAATGTTCTGAAACACATCCCATTTCATTTAGGTAGACATGTTGTCTAGAAGGTACTTAGTGTTACCCTAAGAAGATTCTAGGGTTACCAATGCTGTGAGTCTAATTCCTTGCAAATCAAGGACTTCCCAGGTCTCACTCTTTTCATTGTAAAATAGAGAAAATGAAAACAAGCTACCTAACAGTGAAGGAATTGGAGGCAAGTTTCTTCCTTGGGAAGAAAAATGACCTTAAAAATCTGCATGAGCCATAAAGTCCTGGTCTGAGACCTGAAGGAAGCAGGGCGCTTATTCTTTGCTGGAGTGGCAGAAGGTGGCCATCTGGGTCTGAAGTGCCCAGGGGAGGCTGCAGAGTTAAATCTCACAGACAAGTCTGGATAGACCAGCTCGCTTTGCTCCAGTCCTTACATACAGGTTTATCCATGGCCTTAGCTGCTGTTTTATAAAACCCTTTTAGGTTGGAGGAAGATTTAAATAACACACACACAAAAACACTACAAACATCATCAACAACAATGAAAAACCACACTGATTTTTTACCTTCTGCTGTACTGCAGTATGTACATTTGAAAAATTCTTGATAGTGCAAGAAGTAAATAGGAAAGTTCCCCAGGGAAAACCCTTTGACCTAACGGGGGTGGTAAATAAGAAAACTGTCCTCAGCACTGAGAGAAGGAACCATTTATTTAGTCAAATTATTTTACAACATGGTCTTCATTGACAGTTGTCAGCTTAACACTTAATATAGTTAAAAAAGTCAACAATTACCTGCAAAATTATATATATTTTAATGTCTAAAAATATGTTGCTTATATAGAGCAGGAAAATCCCTCCTCTCCACAAGGGAAAGTTTCGTTGTTTTTCCCAGAGCTGTGAATATTGCAGTACTGTTACACGCATTTCCAAAGCATTAAAGATCTAAATGGATTATCTTTCCTTGCTTGTGTATGCCTGTTAAATAACTGTACCAGTGCTTTGCTTTCTCATAAGTCAGTGACTTAAACAGCCCTGTTTCCTTTTCAGCTACAGTCATATTATGCTTTTTAAAAACCAGCTATAAAAACATACAGACAGCCCAAATGTACAGATTGAAAAAAGATGTACAAATTACATTAAAAAAAATAACAGCGATTGATTCGATAGTAAAACTGCTTTTGTGACCGAGGTCAACTCGTTTATTTATTCTTAATTTTTAATTATTTATTTTTAATACTGTGAGATATAGGAAAATAACTCTGCATAATTTATACAGTAAGTTGCCTTCTGATTGATTGGCCCTGGTCTGATGGTCTGACAAGCGCACAGCGCTTGCGAATCTGCTTGAGTTTAGAAATCCCTACAACTTTTCCAAGTTCTGGGACTACTGTCATCATTAACAAAAAAAAAAATTAGTAATTTAATTCCCCGTCTTTCAGGAATGTATGTATTTGCATTAAAATTTCTTAGTTCATATCTTGACTATTTCTAGAGAGAGTGGTCAGCTGAGTGCATACTATCCACTGAGAGGGATTCTGCAATGCCGTTGGCGTCTTAAACACACAAACCTTCTTTCCATCAAATTCCAGTTGGGTGAAAACTTCACTGGCCTTACAATCAATGTTCCAGTTGCCATCCACTGAATTTGGTCCTCCTAAAATTAGATTATAAGCTTCCCACCTCTATTGTCACTAAATCTCAAACCAGAACGTGACGGGTTAAGTCCATGATTCTGTGTCATACTGAACCCCGTGTATTGACAAGAAACTGCTTTGGTCATAAAAACATAAAGAAAACGTACAGCTTCTTTCTCAGAACCATGACTTAACCATTCCAGTAATCTTAATATGCAACTCACAAGATGCTAGGAGACTGAGAATTCAAACTGGCATACTGGCCCATGGAATTATTCATCTCTTTGTTCAGGTAGAGGAAGCAAAAATTACCAACATTAAAAAAAAATGTTTTTAAAGAACAAATACAAAGGTTCTATCTAACAAGAAAGAACATCCAGTTTTGTCTTCCCTTCAAGGCCACATATGTCCTGTTGAGTCCAAAGCATCCAGTAAGTGTGCAGGATGGGCTTCAGCTAGAAGGCCACCGATGAGTAAGCTTCTAGTAGTAGCTGCCTAAGTGTGAAGGCACGTGGGTGTTAGGATGGCGGGGGACGTTGGGGTTGGGGTAGATTCCCCCTGTGGGGGAGGTCCAGTATTGTGATGCGGCTCCAAAGAAGCTGGAGGAAGTGACAGGCATGGAGGATGGATGGGGAGGGACAAAGTTCACCTTCTGCTGGTGGGCATGGTAGGAAGGCATGTAGGAGATGTCAGAAGGGTACTTGTACATGGACGACTCGGTCGGATGTGGCTGCAGAGCCTGGGCAATGCCGTGGAAGTCAAATTTGTAAGCATATCTTTTGCCGTGCACTTTGGTCATAATGTTTTTATCATAGTAATAACGGAGGGCCCGGCTCAGCTTGTCGTAATTCATGTTGGGCTTGCTTTTCCGCTCGCCCCAGCGCCTGGCCACCTCATCGGGGTCCGTCATTTTGAACTCCCCGTTGGTCCCCTCCCAGGTGATACAGCTGGCGTTGGCGCTGTCGGAGAGCAGCTCCAGGAGGAATTGCCACAGCTGGATCTGCCCGCTTCCTGCAGGCCGTGAGGCAAATGGGAGAGAACAGAACACCTCAGCCCAGAGAAGGCAGAACCCAGTTCCCTAAATGCAGGGAGCTTCTCATCCTTTTAAAGAAACCTTTTGTTTCCTTCGACATTGGGATCGACTTGACAAGCCCTTCTTATGTCATTGTTGATTTGCCTTTCTGCTTGCCTTGGAGATGGGTATAATAAGTGAGGTTAGATCCTAAGATGCTTTGCCCCAAGGCCTGGTAAATGGAATGTGGGAAGTGAAGTGCAAACTCTGCCCAGAACTAGCTATGTGATCTTGGACGAGCCATATCCCCCCTCAATCCCTTTGGCAAAGCTTTTGAATCTCTTCATCTAGAAAGGCCTGAATCACTGACTGATCTCTAATTAGTGGTCGTGTCCCCCAGGGAATTCCCTGTCAGCAATAAAAAGTCAGGGGCAAGGCATGACTGTGGGAGTCATTGGGAGAAGCTGCACCATGAGCTTTAGCTTTTGGATGGACAGGACCTGGATTGGCCCTTGGCAGGTCCTAGAGCTTGGCTTGCAGCTCTAAGTTCTACAGAGAACTTGTGCAGAGAGAAAAATACCCAGAATATGCTGGGTGGCTGCTTTCTCCTCTGGCAGTAATGACCAGGCACTAAGGAATGGGTAGGCAGAGTCCCTGGGATGGGAAGGTGAGTGGGCCACACTACAGCAAGGGCCTGCTAGCTCCCAATCTCGATGGACTTGGTTTAGAAGGACCCTCTTGAGAGTTATTTTTGATACTAAATCTTTAAAGTACAAGGTCAAATTGACTATATCTGCAACTTTTCCGGGACACATCTCTTTTATAAGGCCAGATAACTTGGCAACACTTTCTAAAATCACAAATAAAACACTTTGGAATATTTATGAACTTGTGCCTGGCATGCGGGAGACAACTGAGAGCTGAGTGGAGTTGTCTTCTTTTCTTTCTTGCCCATTTTCTCTGATTGAAACACCTACCTACCTGTGCCACTTATTACTTATCTACACCTAAGTGCACATGTGCAGTGCTGATGTGTTTATTCCTAGAAGTATCCTCAGCTAACCAACCTTGACACCTCATAACAAGCCCTGACCTGTTGTTCACATGCTCCAGAAACAGACATTGAACATTTCAAGGAAAGAGGTGCATGTTACTCCCACTCAGGTGTCTGGACTTAGGACAGAAGTCTCTGTGATTTCACAAAGCTACGAAACATTCTGGCAAAAAAGGCTTTCAGGCCAAGGTAAACTCACCAGGGTTGGCTAGGCGACTGCTGGTCGGGCCCAGGATCTGATACGGATCTAAGGAAATAAAAAAGGAAATTTGCTTCAGTGTTTTTAAAAATATGACAACCGTACCAACCATAAGAAAACCATAAGGGTTTATACTTTTATTTCAAGATCACAGGAAAGACTGATTTCAGAAAACTTTACTGCTTTTATTTGCAGATCTCAAAGATCTTGATGACATTTGTGGTCTTCATCTCAACAATTACAGAAAGAACAAACAATAGGAGCAGGATTACTTTTTCTTATTTTGGCATCTAAAATGTGCAGATTATGTTGTCATTACCCAAAGCAAAACAAAGAAAACATTTGGAAAGGAACTGGATAATATTCAATGATACAACGGACAGCTGACTCCATGGGCTTAAAGCAGGTCTCATGGTTACCAGTCTTTAATAACTCTACCTAATACTAACAACATTATTAATCTGTTTTTTTTTTAATGTAGCATGAAAAACACATGCCTAGAAACCAAGCAGCTTGGGTTTTAGCAGCAGCTATGTGATAAACAAATAACTTGTTGGACAATTTCTGGGAATCAGTTTTCTCATCTGACAAATGAGTGGGTTGGGCTACTGGATTCCTCAGTTTTCTTCTAGTATAACACTCTGTGATTTGAAATGTCACACAAGCCAGAAATGTCAGCACAAACCAGAGTGTACATTTTAGCTATAAAACGACTATTCTTAAAATCTCACTTTCCTCAAAACGTATGTGTTTATTCAGCCATGAAAAAGTCTTTGCAATATTGGTTTAGGTGAGAGGTTTATCTCCTTTTTTGTTAGTTGAGGAAATCATGGTAGAGAGCTGGGTCTCGACTTGGCAAAATTGTCATGTATTTCGTACAATTTTGCTATTTTTCAACTATAATTGCAATTTTAAAAATATCAATATGATTTTTGGGTTTCTACTTAGAACCATAAATTACCTTCAAAAGTCCTTAAGCCCATTGAGACCATCTTTTCTCATCCACACCATTAATATGATAACTATTTTTGGCAGGTGATGACTAATGCATAATTTTGTTGTTATTGGACAGTCTTTAAAACTCTCTACATCTGACTTATGATCCACAGTCAGCAAATTTTTTCTTAACCTTCCAGGTGAAATGTCAGTTGATTTTCTCTTGCTCTGCCTTCTGTGGAGATGGGGAACAATGTTTGCCTACCCCAAAGCAAATGACTTGTTCAGAACTTCATCTCAGCTGCATCACATAAGAAGATAGAGAGAGGAGCTGGGGCTTGGGCACAGCAGCTGTCTTCAGATATGCAAAGGATTTCGGAGGAAGCAGGACGAAGGCTTCTCCAGAAGGAAAAGCTTGAGTGGAAATTCCAGGAGGCAGACTTTGGGTCAGATAGTGGAACTGAGCCCAGCTAGAAAGTCAATGCCCTGTTTTACTACAAGCACAAGTAAGGTAGAGGTGAGGGTAGGATAGACCCAGAAATCTCCAAGTTCCTCTCCAATACGGAGTCTCCAGGTCCATGGCTTTCAAAGTTCCTCTGCCTTAATTGTTAAGCCAACCCATCACAGGATGGGGATATTTCTGAAAGTAAGGTTTGGTGAAGCATAAAAGGCTTGGACAGGAATTTGGGGGATCTGGGATTATAGCCCTATTTCTTTCATTAACCAGCTGTATGGTTTTTAGCAAGTCACTTCACCTCCCCGGGCCTCAGTTTCTTTATTGAACAAAATAAAGCATTGGAATAGTTCATCTTCAAGTTCTTTCACCTTTGATATTTAACAAGTCTCTACTTGATTTCAGTACCTGTTACTTCATTCACAGGACTATTAGGGTCAAAGATAGACCCTCTTTGAGAGAAATAAGAGAAAACATATGTGGTATATTGTTTAAACCCTCCATCAGTTGACCATGTGAAATCAACAACTGTGCAGGAAGCAAAGGAGAGATTACATATCCCGGGCAGGTACCTGGCTGGGGCCGTTGCTCTGTATTCTTACTGATCGTTTGTGCCCCTCCAAGGGGAGGACCTGTGGCAAGAGGGAAAGAAATGCAGTGAGTAGGACCCAGCTCCCTGAGGGGAGCAAGACGTCTTGACAGATGTGCTTTCTCACTCATTCCTTCGCCCACTCTCCACTGACTCATTTATTCATCTTATTTTAGAAACATTTACCTAGAATCTACTATGTGCTGGCCCCATTCTCCAGGCTGGAGATTCAGGAATGAACAAGCAGTTCCTGGTAGAACTTGCATTCCAATGGGAGAGACAATAATAAACACATTTTTAAATTCTTAAAATTTTGTCTTTGCTTAAATGTCACCTTTTCATTTTCAAATTTTTAAAAAGTAAACTAACAGTATAGCATCACTGATGGTACTGAGGCTGTGGATTTCATTTTCAAATCGGAAAGTTAGAGAAGTCCTTACTGAGAAAGTGACATCTGAGCAAAGATCAACTGCTTCCTGGTGTCCCTGTCTTGTGAGTTTCCTCCTTGGTATCTCTCACACACCCCTTCCATTCCCACGATCACTTCTGCATCACACATCTGTATTGCTTCTTGCATGGTTTCTGGCTTAGTCTGACTGGTGTCCTCATTACTCTTCTGTCTCCCCACAACCCACCATACACGCCAGTGTTCAAAACCTTAGTGACTCTTCATTGCCTAAAAAACTAAGGCATATCTTCATAGCATCATTTACAATTCTGTTTCTTACCTTTCCAGACTTCTTCTGCATCACACATCCTAAGCTCCAGGAACCTGAGGTCCTCACTGGCTGTCAGACATGCCAAGCTCATGTCTTCCCCAGCCCATATCGCCACAGGTCCAAATCCTGCCTCTCCTTCCAGAGCTAACTCAAGTGCTACCAGGTCCACAAAGCCTTCCTTGATACCAACCAGATGAAAGGAGTTCTGTGTGTGCTTGATTTCTCACTCCTGCTTATGGGACTAGTGCATGTCTGATTCATCTTTGTGAATCTTATATTGCCAAATGTCATGTGCAGAGTAAGTAAATAATTAATACTGGAAGGGGTCTTGGTTATTGTTTGGGCATTAATTTGTAACCCCAACCTCTTTCTTGAAAGAATTCCCTTTACCACCTGTTCATGTGCTTCATATTTTGCTTCCTAGGCATGGCAAGTTTGATTTCTGGTACAGGAGTTCATGAGTCATTCTTGCCCCTTATTCTCTTACTGGGGGATATTGGGTAGACTTCGACATGTCATCATCTCACCACTTGGTGGAGAACCTGATGTCCCAGACCCCCCGGCATCTCCTCATCAGGGACAGAAGATAACCTGTTGAGGAGATGGCAGGGTTCTGAGACATCAATTTCTCCACCAAGTGGTGAGATGATGATATGAGGAAATCTACCCAGTATCAAGGGGAATGGGGAAATTGGTACGACTTAGCCTCAACAGTTACGGGAGCAAAGTTATAGAGAGTCATTATCTTGATTTAAATAACAGAAGCAAAACCCAGTGACAGTGACCATTCATTGGTACAGAACCTTGTCTCAAGAAAACCTTCAAATTTCCCATGTTCTAAAACCGAGCGCAATAAAACAAAACTCAAAAATCTAAACGAAAATCCCATATCATCTTTCAAGGACTGGTATCATGGAAAGGCCCTAAATTGGCAAATAATTTTGATGTCTACTCAAAAAGCAGGGAAACAAATGCTTGCTGCTCTCCTGTATCTCATGTTCCTGTTCTCCAACCCTGTCCTCAGAAACATGCTTTCCTCCAAAGAACTATAAAACATTTACTTACTTTTGTTGAGGCCAGAATTCATGTTATTGCCCCATGCTCCTCTTCTGACTGAGTCATAAGAAGGGTCTAATGAACAATAACAAATAGGGGTACATTAGCATCGCCTGCTTCTCAGAAAAGTTGCATGAGCATTATCTGTAGTGATCAGGAGAAATAAAATTCAATTCAGCAATGGCTTTTAAAGCATCCCTAAATTCTGGAAGTGTACTCACCCCCTGGGGTTGGAACATTAACACTCTGACTTTGAGAAGATTGTAGTCTTATCTGGGAGCCAAAGTAATGGGAAGAACCTGAATGTGAAGTCAGAGGATTGGTTCAAGTTCTCTTCCTGACACTATTTGTTGTGAAACCTGGGATGAATCAAAAGTCTCCTCTGGGCTTCAATTTTAATATGGAAATAAAAATTTATGTTTTATCTACCTTGTGGGGTTGTGGAAATGATCAAATGAGATAACATATGGAAAAGCACCTTATGAAGCTTTCTACAAATATAAACTGACACAAGGTTAGACATTTTTTAAATGTCCATAGTTCTGTAGCAAAATCCTTCAAGCAGCTCTGAAGAGCAGGCAAGGTCTGGATTGGGTGAAAGGCCCATAAGAAGGGTGTCTCAAAGCCCATGGCCATGACATTCCTGGGGGCTGACTCCAGTCCCCGATTTCAGCACATGGATGATGTGGGATGACATCACAGCGGTGGGAGCACATTCCAGGCTCTCTGAGGGCTCTCGGGCTTTTCTATTGACAGTGGAGAGGGCTGGGCTGATGACCACAGAGAAAGGGAAGAGGCCAGAAATGTGGCTGGGAAAGGGGCTGGATCAGGAAATGAGAGGTTGGAGACCTGCTCCCCACCTGGGCATGACTAAGGGCTTGCTTCTCAATTGTCTTGGAGAATACTCCTCAAATCTGAACTTTTGTGATCGTAACCCCTTTCTTGAAAGATTCCACATGCTTCCATAAACGTGTTGAGAAATTGCTTAACTAACTAGCTGGAAACTTCTTCCTTCCCTTTCTCTTGGTATGAGTCCCTTTGAGACATTGAGCAGGAATAGCAGAGGAGCTTGAGGATACAGAATTATGACCTTCAAAGTTATTCCATGAACAACAAAGAAACCATAAAAACCATCCGAACAAATGGAGCACAAACCTCATCAAACAACAGAGTCTGACGGGGTGAAACACAACCATGCCCTTCAGCCCCTTCTGAGCCTCTCAAACAAATTAGAATAAGAGTTGGGAAGACGGATGGACTCTGATTGCCTGGCCTCATTGTTTCTGGCTAAGAAGATCCAAAAGACAGGACACTTTTTTTGTGGAAAAATCCACGTGCAGATGCACATTCCTCAAGGCTCTGGAAAAGCCAGTTCAGTTTTAAAATTACAGTCTTTAGCAACTGGCATGAAAAGCAACACAGAAAGTGAGGGGGATGGGATAGGGAGGAAGGGCAAGGCAGGGGACAAAAGAGAGAGACAAACCTCCACTCCTTCTGCTTCTGTTTGACTTTTTTTTCTTTCCTAATTCCTCCTCTAAAGGGATTCTTCTTGCTTAAAAACAAACAAGACAAATGAAAGACCAGCTTGCTTGCAAGCTTGGAATGAGGTGGAAGGCTCTGATGGGCATTTTCTGAGATGTCTTGCAGAGGAAGTGCAATGTTGGCAGCGGCAGAACATTTTTCGTTGAGCAGGAGGAGGCTGCTGCTTAGGCCTCTGGTAATAGATTTGGGACCAACTTCTGCACTGTATTGTGTGCATGGCCAGGGAGTGGGTGTGAAGTAATAGGAAACAAGTTCCTCGTCCTTGCATGTGAGTATGAGAGGGTAACTGTGATTGTGAGGAAACACGGGTCATGTGCCTAAGGCGTGGAGGACACATAAAGGGTTCCTGGAGGTTGACAGAGAGGTGAGTGGAACTAGGGCCGGGTGACTCTTTGGATAGGGGAGAGTGCATCAGGTAGGAACAAGGCAGAGGTGGGTGGTGAGATGTCAAGGTGAGGTCTAGAGACAGCCATGGGAGGAGCTGTACCACTGAAGTAGAGCCATGTGGAGGGAGAGGAGAGAGGGCCGAGGCATGTTCAAGGTCTTGCTGATGGCAGCTCAGCAAACTCTGGGACCTTGGTGTTGCAGGTGGGAACTAATGGAGGTTTTGCACATGCAGCCATGCTAGAAAACAGGGTGTGGTGAAGAATGAGCTTGCGGTGGTATGTGGGGTGGATCTGAGGGCCTGGGGGAAGGAGATAATTCTAGTGGGAGCAGAACAGAAAGTAGAAGAGAAGTAACACATTCAAACAAAAAATCACTAAATTCCAGGAATCGTACATGTCACCTGAACTTCTGACTTGACTTCTGACTTACTGCATGGATAAAATCTGTCTCAAGTTTTCTAAACATTTTTTTCTGCTCAATCATTAGTCTACTGAAGGCTTCAACCCTCTCTGAAAGCTATCTGGTAACCACTCAGAATTATTTCTTTTGGAGCCCAAATTATGGCCATGGCTATAGTTATCGTTGACTTCTTATTGGCTTTTCTCTCTATTCTCTTATTCTAGTTCCAGGGACAGAGCAGGCATGCAAAAATCTGAATGCATGATGGAATTCCCTGTCACCAACAGAGGGCGGATGACCATGGGATTTTCCTGTAGCTCTGAGTGATGGAGCCTGGTTAAAGGCATGCCTTATCAGAGCAGTGGCTTGGCAGGCCCATCTTTCTGTGGTGCCCCAGGGCCTTAGGAAGGAGGCAGAGTTTTATGGGGCAATATGCCCACAGGCCCATCTGATGGCAGAAGCTTGGCTAACAGGACTTTGGATGTCCCAATCAATGCTACAGTCCTCACATAGGTGAAAAAGGAAGTGACAGAAACACAGAGGCCACCCAGCAGTCAGCCTGAACTGTGCTCTCACTGTGAAGTAATAGAGTCATAAATAGCAACAGGCCATGCCCTAAGCTGGTGTCTTCATCCAACATCCATCCCAGCAGCCTATGGAGTCAGAGTAGCAAAGACCACAGGCCTCCCTCTCATTTCTTTTTCATTCCCAAGTATTTGCATGGAAAATCTTCCCACTGGTACCTGGCTGCACAAAGGACAGCCTGAGCCCATTGGCTCTGGGGTTTAACAAAAGCACTCCGTAGGCTCTGGGGCTCGAGGAGACGTCTGGTCAATGTAAGATTTAAGTTAAACCCAGCATTTTCAGAGCAATTTCTGCTCCAAAGAAAAAGCATGAAGATGCAGAAGGCCAAGAACTAAAGTCTTGCATTCTGCCCTAGGGGTATGAAGAACCAGGCCAGCCTCGCAGAGTAAATGAGATATCCAAGTGAACACCCAGCATAGTGCCCAGCACAGAGGTGGCCTCAGTGGATGTTAGCAATCAAGAATACGATTTGTGTCACAGACCAAAAATATTCAGACCCAGAAACATGTTGGGCAGCCTTCCAAATCCACATTAATTCCCTCCTCCCCGCAACTCCCTCATCCTCCTTCCTCTGCTCTTCCATTTTCACTTATCACATAATTTAATCAGTAATTAATTTGTATTTGTCGTTTATGGTTCATATCCCCCTCCCTCCTGAACATCAGGTCCATAAGAGTAGGGATCTCTGTTGTGTTCTCTGATATATTCAAGCACTTAGAACAGGGCCCCACACAGAGTTAGTAAACTCTAAGTATTTGTTGAATGAATAAACTTGGCCAATATTTTCTCCTACTTGCTACATACACACAATTCTTCTTATTGTTCATGATATCACTAGCTGAAGAGAACCCAGTGCTCCTACCCTGACTTCTTCACGAAATTAAGCCTCTGGGCATAAGATTTCCATCTGGGGTGTTGAGGGGTACAGACTACATCACTCCTGTGTCCCCTCTGAGTGGACCACAATCCACCTATTTATGTATGAGGCATAGGCTAAAAGCTTGTTCCCACAGGGAAACAAGGCCTGAATGCTGCTCGGTGAAGTGGTGTGCATTTTATGTGTTTTTAACAATGTCATTGTTGAAGTGAGGGTTCATATTTTTTTCCTACTAAAAGTCACTCAAGAAGAATTTAGCAGTGTGGTCATCTCTAGTCCCCAACACACACACAGAGATATGTCTATAACCTGAATGCAGAAGCCTGAACCAGGGAGCTGACCCAGTGGCTCCCATCCCCACACAAACCCCCTTGCAGAGCCCAACACCTGGCTGTGTGAGAGCTCCTGCCCCGACTCTCCGTCAGCGCATGGAGTGGGGCTCAGGCAGGGTGTGACTGCTATGAGAAGAAGCCTGAGCGTGCATGGAGGCCCTCTCGAATGTGGTGCCTGGAGTCTGCCTCCTGAGAACTGACTACTGGAAAGACAAACTTGAGGTGGCAGCCAAAGGCCCAGTGTGTAAAAATGTGGCCGTCGGCACCAGTGTACCAGTTGATGATCTCGGTCTGTTTCTGTGGCGGCAGATGGCTTAATCAGCAGACAATCACACCCTGGTTCTGACAAACTAACTTTTCACTGTCGTGAAGGCTGACATCTCGGCTTTACAGAGTACCAAGATAACAGATCTTATTATTGTGATTCCTTTTCAGAAGAGTGACCCAAAGAGCTTTGCCTGGAGTTTCTGGTTTCAGGCAGTCCTGAGATCAACTCTTGCCAAAGCAAAGAGGCCGGAGCCTCAGTCTGGAGAATGAAGACATTGCCAGCCATTGTGGATAATTCAGCCTCACATATATGATGTCCTTAACAGTATCACCATTATGTGATGCTTAGTGGGGCTGAATTTGACACTAAATGGCCTCTTAGATTCCAGGAGAGCCTCCTGAGGTAGAGAAATATGAGCATGGAGATTTTTTTCTGCAAAGTCTCTGTTGGAAGGCGAAAGCTGTTTCTGGACATGACCCTCTCATAGACATACCAATGTTAACTTAGCTTCTGTGTGAAGCTTTTAACCTGGTCCTAGAAATATGGCCAAACATCTTTGGGAAGATATTTGCTTCTGCTCTGATGCCTCTGCTGTCTGAAAGCCCAAACGTCCCTGCCGGCATGCAGCGCTCCACCTTGTGATCTGACCGGAGGCCAGCAACACAGCGACATCAGCCCACAAAAGCCTCTCTCTTCATCCTCTGTGTCATAAAACCTTGCTCTCAATGACTGGGTGGAAAAAGATGAATTTTCCCTAAAACTTTTCATTGAATTTCTGGTTGCTGCTAAGAAGGCTGGCAGCACCTAACCCTGTTTATCCTTGGAAAGCCTGGCTTCTGAATGCAGACCTTTCAGCTGAGCAACGGGCAAGGCTGCTCATGCTCCCAGCAGAGCAGGGGGATTTGGTAGCCAGATCCAGACCTCCTTTCTTGAAAGAGTGAGGATGCACAGGAGAAATGCTCAAATCAATGGTAGACCTGAGACCCAAAGCCCTCAACTTCCCAAGAGAGCCAAGCCCACGAGGAGGAAGATTCACTCCCAGACTCCGACAGGGAAGAAACTGCAGGTGAGCGGTGGTCTTTGTTGTTGGGCTGTCCGACAGGTTATGACATGTACTGGTTGAGGGCTGGACTAGGTGATCCTCTAAAACCCCATCTCCATCGGAGGTCCTGTGCTTCTACTAGGTCCAGTCTTTGGGGAGGAGCAGCCTCTCCCAGCCACCAACCTGCAGAAGCTGCTCTCCTCTAAGCGTTCCTTCATCCTGCTCTCCACCTGTGAGAACTGCTGCACTGCCCGAACCTTCCCAACCCACAGCTCAGGACCAGCTTCTCATCTGCTGCAGTCTTTGCTTGAGTCCGCGCCCTCAGCCCCACCCTGAGGCAAAGTAGATGCAGGGCTTAGGATGTCATCACGAAGGTATCCTTTCTCTCTGGTGGGCCTGGGGATTATTTTGGCAGTTAGGAGATGGGACTTCGAATCAGTTAACCTGGGATTCAAATCCCAGCTCTGCCATTGGCCTTGTGGAGTGACCTTGGTCATGTTGCTCAGCTGCTTTGAACCTCCAGTTCTGCTTCTCTGAAAAGCATTAATAACAGGTGCTTTCTATGGTTGCTATGAGGATTAAATAAGCATGTGATAAATGGTGATTTTAAAAATACACACCATATACATGGAGTCTATTCCATCCTGCTTGCCCCTCTACCATGCTTATCTTGGTGAGATGAGGTTACCAAGCCCATTGAGGAAGGCCTTGAAAAGGAAGAGAAGCCTGAGGGCTATAAAGGATGAAGGACAGTTTTATTCCTGTGCTCCTGGAACAGTGATTCCCAAATTTAAATAAAGCTTGGCTCTCAGGCTGGGTGTGGTGGCTCAGGGCTGTAATCCCAGCACTTTGGGAGGCCAAGGTGGGAGGAACACTTGAGGCCAGGAGTTCAAGGCTGCAGTGAGCTATTATTACACTATTGTACTCCAGCCTGGGTGACAAAGTGAGATCCTGTCTCCAAAGCAAAATAATAATAATAATAATATAATAAAATAAATCGTGGCTTTCTTTTAAAAGAAGAGGTGGATTATTTTCCTGGACCCTGGTTTGAGAAACCCCACCCCAGAAGACAGAGAGGGCTGATGGCTACGGGTGGTCTGCCTGGCTGTTAGGCCCAGGCATTACCCAGCATCCTCCTTCCTCCCCCACTGTCAGGTGCCAGAGTCACTGGCCACCTGGCCTTGAAGCTCAGGACCAAGTCCTCACTACATCCCACCATTCTAGAGAGGCTATTAAACCTTCACTTCAGCGGCGTCTTACATCCCAAAGAGCAACAGAGGAGCTTGGCATCCACTGAGACCTTGGAAGGAGGAAAATATCCAGGGAACGCTTTCCCCAAACTCGGAACTCACAGGGAAAAAACATCCTGGATCAGGTTTCCTTTGCTCAAGGATCTTGTCCTGGAATCCAACAGCCCCTCTGCCTCGGAGCCGACCCTGCTGTGTGGAGCATAATGGAGGTACTGTTGAAGATATTAGATGGGCAAAGGGAAAAAAAGACCTACGAGAAAAAGGCTTGGAAGAAATAGCTGACTTTTAAATATGAAAAGCGTGGAGAGTGAAGTGGCACATTCTCTGGGCACAGCCTTGCCATGGCCACGTGAGGCTCCCTGCTGAACCTGGGCCCTTCTTCTATTTCATTTCTCCCACAGGCTCTGTGTCTAAGTGACACAGATGTCTAAATGACCTATTTATTTTGATAAGGCCTCAAAGTGGGATTTTTGAGCCAGCCTCATGTGGAAAAGCAATTCATACTGACTAGATTAACTGGGTGTTTGCCAAAACTTCCTTCCATATTGGGCCATGTAGACACAACTAAATTGCATACTTCTTAGGTCAAATCTGCCTCTGGTTTAAGAGGATTCCAGGTCGAAAGAAGAAAACATAACAGTTCACTTAGGTAATCAGGCTTGAGGATAAATGAGAGGCAGTTTATACGCAACCCCCTCTGCCCTGCTCCGACCCTCATAGGTTGCAATGTTCACAGCGAGGTTGCCCTTCTTCTCCTTGGCCATAGGGGATACACTCTTGGGTCTGCGTAACATTCAGCTTCTGTGTCCCTTGCTTTCAAAGTTCTGCAGGTCAAGGCTCACTGGTGAGTTGTCTTGTGTCTACTGCCCGTGTCCTGCTTAGCCTTTGAGTGTAATTCTTTGTACGCTTGTGTCCCTCGCTAGGTGATCATCTTTAGGAAGAGGGGTTGTATCTTAAGCACCTTTGTTTCTCTCAAAAATTCATTCTTGCCCCTCGCCATCACCAACTTATTGGATTTAATTGATGCCTTATGTCCCACCACACATTTATTCATTCAACAATGTTTTACTGAATGTCTACTCTCTTGCCAGACACTTTACATGCTGAGAATACAACAATCGCTAGACAAACGTCCTTCCTCTGTGGAGCTGACATTCAAGACAAGTAGTAAATTACATTGTATATTAGAAGGCGATGAATGCTATGAAGAAGAGAAAACCAGGGGAGGGAAGTAGGCAGTGCAGGGATGGGAGGGCTTCTCTGAAAATATAGAATTTGAGCAAAGACTTGATCTAACATTATGAAAATAGAGCTCTACATAGTTCCATAATTTTATTTTGAAAAGTGACAGATTGCCTGACATTGGTCTCAAAGTCCCTCTGGAAAGCCAATTCCTTTTAATTAGTTTTTTATGCGTGAGAGTTGCTTTATGTTGTAGGATAGCAAAGTTAGCTAAGAAACTTGACAGCATCTCTTTGATGTTTGGGAGAGGAATAGTAAAAGGTGAGATGAACCCCATATTTTAAAGACTCAAGTACTTTTCACATATTTTGAATCAGGTGATTGTCAAGTCTGTGGTCTTGGATTCATGTTGAATTAGAACGGCCATTCAAATCAAGAAACGTAAAATCCCAACAATTCCCATGATTTGCCTTTTGACCTATGTCTGAAATGCTTTGCAGGAAAGGACAAGTCTCTGGGTTCAGTGTAGCAGAAGTGGACAGGTGAGTTCATGCTGAAGGAGCACTACTTCTTTTTGTTTGTTTGTTTGTTTTGTTTTGAGACGAAGTCTTGCTCTTGTCCCCCAGGCTGGAGTGCGATGGCGCGATCTCGGCTCACTGCAACTTCCGTCTCCCAGGTTCAAGCAATTCTTCTGCCTCAGCCTCCTGAGTAGCTGGTATTACAGGCGCCTGCCACCATGCCTGGCTGATTTTTATATTTTTAGTAGAGACGGGGTTTCACCATGTTGGCCAGGCTTGTCTTGAACTCCTGACCTCAGGTGATCCGCTCACCTCGGCCTCCCAAAGTGCTGGGATTACAGGCGTGAGCCACCGCGCCCGGCCAAGAGCACTCCTTCTTTTGTGGCCTGGCAGGTGAGCAGGAAACACTTCAGTCCCTGAGCTGTGCATCCACACATCAGACAGAGCACAGTAGTTAAAAGAAAAAGAACCATCAAGTCTTGGTAGGTGGAATGTGATCTCACTTATTATATCACAGCATCGGAGGCTCCTTTTTAGACTGGAAGGACCTCAGACATTATCTAAACCAGACATGCAAATTAGCACAGGCCCAGAGGCCCAAAGCCTGAGAGGTAGCATATGTGGCCATGTAAGAATTTTAATAGAAATTGAAATTATGACTCATAGCAAAAAACTGCCTCTCTCTAACCTCCTCTAGTGTATTGGGCAGGGCTGATAATTATTTTGCAGACAGGCCCAAAAGGCCGAAGACTTCTTAAGCTCAAAGATTTTTCAAAATGATACCAATAATGATTTTCATCTCTTTGGAAGAGTGATACCTAAAAATTATCAAGCATAGGACTGTTTGTGGTGTTACTAAGGGCTCCTAAAGATCTTCATGGGAAGAAATTCCATAATTTCTCGTGAATCTATTCCAAACAGGGAAATGGCTCATTGCAAAGGAAAGAACTCTGGGCTGGGGGGGGTCAGAACTCCTTGCTTTGCCTCTCATCTCTGTCAGTTATGAGCTGTGTGGTCTGAGGCAAATGACTTAACCTCTTAGTGAACCTCTCTGTAAAAGGTAGATACTTGGCAGGGGCGGGAGAGAGTGGTGTGATTATTCCTAAATTTAAGAGTTTGGAAAAGCAAATAGCACACTGGATCCTCACAGGGATCTTTTGAGAATAAATGACACCATGCATATGAAAATGCTTTCTAGGGCTGGGCGCAGTGGCTCACACCTGTAATCCCAGCACTTTGGGAGGCCGAGGCAGGCAGATCACGAGGTCAGGAGATCAAGACCATCCTGACTAACATGGTGAAACGCTGTTTCTACTAAAAATACAAAAAATTAGTCGGGCGTGGTGGTGGGTGCCTATAGTCCCAGCTACTCGGGAGGCTGAGGCAGGAGAATGGTGTGAACCCAGGAGGCGGAGCTTGCAGTGAGCGTCACTGAACTCCAGCCTGGGTGAGAGGGCAAGACTCTGTCTCAAAAAAAAAAAATTGCTTTCTATATTCTAACGCATCCTATAGAACTCTAGCTGATACTCTTTTTCAGAGTTTAGTTCATGAGACATAAGAAGTTAATTTTTCTTGTGTCAACCAAAGCTAATTTCTTCTGGTTCTTCCTTTATTGGAGCAGGATTGAGTAAATATTCAATGGTATTTACTGAATATATACAGGGCTGGAAGAAAAGAGCCAGGAGAAAACTCACAATTAAAGACCACAAGGTAATCTGTAATTAGGTCCATAAATAGCCTGTGAATGAGGTGAGGCTCCGAGAGGAGACTATAGTCTTAAGGAGGAAGAAAAACATATCTTGAGGCAGATAGGACTTGAATCTGGTTTTGAAGAGTGTGTTGGATTTTGACAGACATAGTAATTGTCCCACTTAATTTTACCATCTTTTCTTTAGAATATGCCAAATACAAGAATTTAAACTTTATCAAAGAGGCATGTTAAGCCTCTTTTTAATATTTTTATTTTGAGACAGGGCCTCACTCTGTCGCTCAGGCTGGAGTGAAGTGGTGCAATCTTGGCTTACTGCAGCTTTGACCTCCCAGGCTCAAGCAATTCTTGTGCCTAAGCCTCCCAAATAGTTGGGACCACAGGCCTGTGCCACCATGCCTGGCTAATTTTTTTATTTGATGTAGAGATTGACTCTCCCCATGTTGCCTAGGCTGATCTTGAACTCCTGAGTTTAAGTGATCTTTCCGCCTCGACCTCCCAAAGTGTTGGGATTACAGGCGTGAGCCACCACACCTGACCCATGTTAAACTTCTCGATCTTACAGATCCCTGAGACAAGAAAGAAAAAGCCCACTCACATCCTGGGTAGTGTTTCTAGCCTCCATATTTCCTCCTCAAAGACTTTCTTTTCTCTAACAAGGATATTTCATGAGAAATATGCTCTTTATTATCTTAGATAAGGGCTTCTGAAGAGAGAGAGTTATTCAATCTATAAAAAGGGATTAGAAAGGTTTTTATATTAAAATAACAAATGATGTTTCCTATACATTGGCCTTTCACTAGAAGATGCCCTAAGCTCATAGATCTCTGTCTGGCACAAAAGAAGCTTCTCCGTCTCTCTCTCTCTCCAGATAGATGAAAGAAAGAATTTGGTTGATGAGAATTTGGTGAAACAAGTTTCTTTTAAATACCTTCCAGCTACCAATCGCCTCAAATAACCTCCGTGTGGTGGAATTTCTAAATCAGTATATTAGGCAGAACCAACACATTTGGAACACTCTGTGCTGAGGTGGCCCCCGGCACAGCATTATGGGCCTGTCCTTTTTTTTTTCCCAAAGTATTTTGGGACCCTTATCCTCTAAACGGCCAACGGGGATCACTTTTAACTTCTATTGCGAATCAAGCAATAGCAATGAAGCTGCATCAAGCAAGGCCAACTGCATCTGGAGTCCTCGCTCTGTCGTCTGGAGTGGGATGAGCGTGCAGTGTCAAGGGGAAACTTGGTAGAGATGGCAGGCCTAAAATAGTAACATCCCAGAGTCTGCAGATAAATTAGAAGACATGCAAAACCCAAACGGCCCACCCAGTGGATGTGAACTGCCACTGAGAACTGTAGTGGAGCTCTACCCTGCCAAGCACTCAGGGTCATGAAAGCCCCTCCTTGGCAGTGCGGGAGGAGTCATTGTTGGGCTGAGTCCAATGGGAACGAATGGGGAGGGTGCTCTGGAGACCCCCAGCAACAGTCCCACAGCCTGGCACCAGTTCCCTGCCCCACTTGGAGGTTTACCTAATGTCACCGTCCTTTACTACAATGTAGCAGGGCTCATGCATTCATTGTCACCATCATTAATATTGCAGAGCACTTGGGCACCTATGAGGGTCTTGATTTATTCAGGGTGCATTTAAGGGCAGCTCTGATAAGCAGAAAGACCAAAGACAGCCCAGGGAAGGCAGAAAGGGCAAAGTGGGAACTTCTGAGTGGTCAGGAGCAGTGCCTGGCCTGGAGCCTTCTGGCACAGGGGTGAGAAGAGGCGAACTCTGTAGTGGCAGGAAGGCGCCTTTCTTCTCCAGTTAAGCATTGGGATGAAGCCCTGGCTCTCAGTACTGGGGCAGGGCAGGGGCGGGACATTCCAGAGCAATGGAAGGAGATTATTCTAAGAACACAAGTGTTCATCTCCAACGTTCTCCTCATTCCTTCATCTACCAAGGGCACAGGCGAATTTATGGAGGGACACGGGGCAGGGTGGGGCAGCTGGAGCATCCTGGACGTGTCTTTAAGATGCTTTAAGTTGATTTTGGCATCTCTTCCTTCTTCTCCTTGGGAACCATGGGTTTATGAAGCTTACAGAGGCAGAGGATTACCCATGAAACTGATAGACCCATGAAATTATTTGAGGGAAACTTTATTTCCCTCAAATAATAAATTTATTAAATTTATTGAATTTATCCACCCTCACTCTTATTTTGCTTTTTGAGAACAAGGTCTTGTTCTGTTGCCCAGGCTGGAGTGCAGTGGTGCAATCTCGGCTCATGGCAGCCTCAATCTCCCAGGCTCGAGCAATACTCCCACCTGAGCCTCTGGAGTAGCTGGGACTATAGGAACACACCACTACACCTGGCTACTTTTGTTTATTTTTTTGTACATATGGGGTCTAGTTGTGTTGCCAGGGCTGATCTTGAACTCCTGGGCTCAAGTGATCCTCTCACCTTGGGTTTCCAAAGTGCTGGGATTACAGGTGTGAGCCACTGTGCCTGGATGATTTCTTAAATTCATTTATTGAAATTCTTATCGATAGAGTATTACTCAATATAATACTTTGTTTTCTAAATCTCTTGTTTTCCTTTATCCTTTTAAATGTAGTATTAAACACAAAAGGATATGTGTATAATTATATAAATTATAAAGCGTAACAATGAAAAATAATCTGTGAAACCACCACAAATGATGCTTCCTATACGTTGGCCTTTCACTAGAAGATGTCTGAAGCCTGTTTGTCTCCATGTGGCATGGAAGAAGCTTCCTCTCCCTCTCTCTCTCCAGGGATGGATAGAAAGAAAGAATTTGACTGATAAGCATGGACAAAGCATGTTTCTTTTAAATACTTTGCAGCTCCATTACCACCGCCCCATCCCACCCGGCAAACAACCTCTTTATAGTGGAATTTCTAAAATTCTAAATTGCTAGATTGCTTCTTGAAATGCAAATAAGATTGATTGCACTGGGTCAGGCTCCTGATTTTTTAGATGGTAGCAGGAGTCAATAGATGAATATATCTTAGCAACTAGACAACATCAGCTACTTGGGGGAAATGCATGATGGGGGTGGTAGATGGAGTAGGAAAGGGTCATTTTGGAGCCCTTGCCATTGCCTAGGTGGGGAGGGGACTACAGGAACAGGCTCTCTTCTGTTTCTGTTTCATACTAGCTTTGTGATTCAGGCTTAACATCATACCTGTGATTCAGGTAAAATGGGAATAATCATAGTGCCAACTTAACAAGGTTTTATGAAGGATACATGTGAAATGAATAGGAAATTTCTTGGCACATAGTAGGTGCTTAACAAATGTTAGCTCTTATTGTGGCTGTCTGGGGCATAAGTGAAGAAAGGAAGGTGGAATTGAGCAGAAGGTACATTCTCCCTGCAGCGTCACCTTTCCTCAGCTTGGCGTGTCCTCAGCCTCCTCCTGATGGGCAGAGACCTGAAGGGCCTGTGGAGTCCAGTTGGCAGCAGGATCCTGCGGTGGTTGGGCCAAGAAGGGGCTCTGGTGCCATCATCTTGTGATTGAAATCTGCTCTTTATCAGTCTTGCTTCCTTGCTCAGGGATGGGACTGATCACAGCTTCCAAGGAACCACCCTGGGGTCCCATGCAATGGAAATTTAGGGTAGGGTAGGGAGGAAAGGCAATGCCACACCAGCAGCTGCAGCGGATAGAGCCAAAACATCCACCTTGCAGAAACATCTCAAAGGGTTAGTTCTACACCAGACTGCTGGGGAACAGTTTAAGGTACTTTGCCTATTATTTTCATCCATCCATCCAATAGTCCCTACCTTCAAGACGCTTCCCGTCTCACAAGACAGAAGACTGCTGGGCTAGAATCTATTGAATGCTGTATTGGTAAAACAGTGGGTATAAGCAAAGCATCCTGGGGAAGGGTGGACAAGACCGTAATGAGGTGATGCTGTCTGATCTGACCACGGCCCTAAAGGGTGAGTGTGGTTTCCTAGAATATGGATTGGGGGTGGGGACTGAGATGGATGAAAGGTATACCCGGCAAAGGGAGAATGGGGAAACATTATTCCAAAGTGTGGTTGAAGATAGAGTAGACAGGAACCAAGTCATGTTTGAAGGACAGGTCTTTGGGTCAGAACCTAAATGGGCAAAGCTGTATTACTGAGCAAAACTATCACACCTCTACGCTCCAGGGGGATCCCGACAGTTCTGGAACTTGTCTCTAGCAGTCCCACAGAGCTGAATCGGGATGGTCTTCCAGTAGGAACACACTGAAGGGCAGGTGATCACCTCACAGTCCCTCAGGTTATGGTGGTGACTCAACTGGGTCTGAGTAATTAAAAGAAACCCCAGGATGGCCCTGTTCCCAGGCAGAAGACAGGCTCCTTTGAACTCTAGGTGGTCACCCCTAGTTGTGCCCGTGGCCTGCACAACCTCTGGTAGATCTGAGGACATCTGAGTTCCCTCCACAGTGGGATGTACGGTGATGCGTTTCATTAAAATAATCCATCAATTAACACAGAAACTGGGGAGAATGATCATTGGAAGATATTGTTGTTTGTGTCTATTTCAAAAGAATCCTCAAAGAAGTAAAACCTACATACACAAAATTCCTCCTCTGATGGAATAGGCCCACCTCTAATAAGGCAGTGGACTGATACTCAGTCTTTTGCCTTATGATCCTGGAACAAATTTACACTTGTCTTAGGAAACGGGCTAACTGTTTCCAATAATTTGAGGAAAGTGTGTCCTAGTCACTGTGTGAGCCACACGTGTGCAATAGCAGTTCGCACAGCACACCCACGAAAAGAAATAACAGTCCTTTTACTTAGAGAAAGGAAGGATAATGGTTACTTAGAAAGTGTCCCAGACAAGCTGTCAAATTGAATTCAGAGAGCTGGAGTCTGACTCCAGGACAGGGCGGGCTGGCTAAATTCCCGAGGGATTGGGGTTTCCTGCCTGCTCCAGCTAGAGACAACGAGTCTTTGTTTCCAGTTCTCTCGCTCTCCCTCCTCCCCTGATCTCTGTTTCTCTCTGTCACCCTCGTTCTTTCTCTCTCTCTCTCTCTGTCTCTCTCTCTCTTAATCTCTCTCTCGTGAAAAAAAAAAAAATGCAACTCTCCGAAGAGGGTCAGATAGAAAGCAGACAGAACATTAACTCAGGAATTTCAAAGGAAAACAGTTTTTAAAAAATAAAATAGAGAGAGCAAGCTACTGTCTATCCCATAATCATAAATCTTGCCTTTGGACCACAGAAACAGCATGCGTGCACACACACACACACATGCATACACACACATGCATGCACACACACACACACATCCAGCAATCATCCCTGCTTTTGCTAAGAATGGCTTAGGCACATTTCATCATAAAGGAAGAACATATAACGACAACGTTCTTCACAGGCTCTCCTGTGAGGCCGCGATACCCTCCAATTTGAAGTGTGTGTGAGCTGACGTAGATGGGGCCTGTGGGGCCACACAACCTGCTGCATGAGAGATGTTATTTACTCCCTAAAAATAACAGGAGATTACCTCACAGTATTACAGGCCTTTTCCTTTGGGTACACATGTTCCAGACCTAGCCCCCATACGCTGCACTCTACAAGGCAACACACACAGCCCACCTCCACACTGAGCACCAGCTCACGCCCTCCTGCACAGACACACACACAAGGCTGCCAAATGCCCGCCTTCCCAAGTACCGCACCCAGGAGCGCATCAGCCTGACACAGGCAGTGCATATCGCGAGGGCAAAGATGCCATACTCGGGAAACTCTTCGCCCGGAGAAATAAGGCAGAGATGTCTTGAGGCATTTTTTGAGTTACGGAGAATTTCTAAGATATATACAAGTAGAGGGGAAAGTCTAATGAACCCTGAGGCCCCATCACCCTGCTTTAACAATCATGAATTCATGGTCAATCTTATTTCAGCTCCATGCCCACCTACTCTGCCCTCCCCGGCCCAATGCTTTTGACACAAGTCCCTGGCTCTCCGCTCCTTCGCTGAGCTTCCTGTCTCACAATGAAACATCCAACTGCACCCGGTTTTCCAGGTTCCAGGAAGCCACGGTGCACAGGTTCTACCCCAGGCTGTCTTCCTGAAACCCACATCAAACACCCAGGCCTCAGTTATTCCTGCAAGGGCTCACCTGGGCTCCTGTCTCCAAAACCCAACTTGAAAACTCACACACCCACCCCAACAAACACGCTGGTTTCCTTGGTGCCTTCCTCCTTCCCTTTGCTTCAATATCTATTTCCAGCCCTGCCATGCTGCAGCTTGCTAGAGGCCTCCATCTTTTACTACGACCTCTAAAATCATAAAGGACATCCGCACAGGAGCTAAATGCAGGGGAAAATTGAAAGACGTGGTAATATACGTGAATTGCCCTCACTCCAAAGCACAGTAGTTCCTTACTTACTTAGCTGTCTGTCTCTCTGTTTGACTAGAACCTGCTTGAGGGAAGGTAGTGTGCTGTGTTCACCATAGTTTCAGGGCTCAGCCTGGTATTCTATGCAGAGAAGATTCTCCATAAGAAAGAAATGAATGAATGGAGGAGAGCATGAATCACAGAATTTAGGTCAATTCCTGACTAAGGTATCACGTATCTATAATATCTGCCTACATAGGAATAAATGTATATATTTGTCTTCACTCCCTGTGTGACCATGGCTGGGTCCACACCTTCTCTGGCCTCAGATCTCTCCTGTTCTATAAGGGATTTGGAGAAGATGTTCAGCTTGAGCATTAATGATTTTCCATCTCTTCATTACACTCAGAAAATTTCTTGTGTGTAGCATGCATTGTTGTATTTCAATTACATGCAGTTTTATATTTCCTTCATATTTCATAGGTGTGTCTCCCTAAATAGTTGTTTTTTTGCTTTGTTTTTTGAGACAGAGTCTCACTCTGTCACCCAGGCTGGAGTGCAGTGGTGTGATCTTCACTCACTGCAACCTCCGCCTCCCGGGTTCAAGCAATTCTCCTGCTTCAGCCTCCCGGGTAGCTGGGACTACAGGCACATGCCACCACACCTGACTAATTTTTTATTTTTAGTAGAGACGGGGTTTCACCATGTTGGCCAAGCTGGTCTCGAACTTCTGACCTCAGGTGATCTGCCCACCTTGGCCTCCCAAAGTGCAGGGATTACAGGCATGAGCCACCATGCCCAGCCCCCGAATAAGTTTTAAAGCAGCTTGGCTATCTATGTATAGTATCCTTCACGACCCTTGGTATGGTGTTAACATCTGGTAAACCCTCAAAAATACTGTAATTAGCGGGATACTGTAATTAGGAGGCCAAGGCGGGCGGATCATGAGGTCAGGAGGTCGAGACCATCCTGGCTAACATGGTGAAACCCCGTCTCTACTAAAAAATACAAAAAAAAATTAGCTGGGCGTGGTGGCGGGCACCTGTAGTCCCAGCTACTCAGGAGGCTGAGGCAGGAGAATGGCGTGAACCCGGGAGGTGGAGCTTGCAGTGAGCTGAGATCATGCCACTGCACTCCAGCCTGAGTGACAGAACGAGACTCCATCTCAAAAAAAAAAAAAATTGTAATTAGCTTTCAATAATAATGTTAATTGCTATTAGAATTTGTACTGTAATAAATTAGAATAACAATTTACTATCCTTATTATAACTTTTATTGAGCACTTATTGGTGTGTCAGACACTGTGCTGATTTATGAGTTTTACATCATCCCTGAAGGGGCACTACAATTATCCTCATTTATACATGAGAAAACTGAGGCAGAAAAATGTAAGCACCTTGTCCAGGTCACAGTCTGAGTCCAGAGCCCAAGTTTTTAATCAGTATGCTATAATGCTGAAATAGGAGACCAGTGCCCACCTTCGGTAAATTGAGAGTATTAAAGAATCCTTAAGATGTTGTCAGATGCTTGAATCAAGTATGCTGAGATAATGATTCCAGAAGCAGCCTAGAGGAAGGACAGAACACACCAAAGGCCCGGACTTGAGTCTTGTTCTGCTTCACGACCTGGGTGCCTTCTAAGGAACCCTGAAATCTCTCTGTGCCTTGTTTTCATTATCTATAGAAGGGGTATAATAATACTACCAGCCTTCTCATCTCATGGTGATGGCACCAGAGGGCACAAACGGGATAATGGACAGGAACGTGCTTGGCAAACCCTACCAGGCTGCCAAAATGCTGTTGTTACCATGTGCATGACTCCTGCCACCTAGGACTCTCCTGGAGAGAAGCCAGCCTCCTGTTAACATGGGCTTCAGCACCAGCCAGGCATTTCACTCTAAGGGACACAGAAAGGTAGTTTCTCCCCTCTCTTTTCCATACTTAGCATGCAAGCCGACAGACTTTTTATCCATCAGCCAAGGCAATGGCTGGAGATGGCCATTCCGCCTGCAGTGGGGCTGTGGTTTTCAGTTTCCGTGTTCAATGGCAGTCCTGAAAGGCTCCAGGCTGGGGCTAGAAGCTCAATGCTCCACAGGCCCTTGGCCGGTTGATGAGTTCCAGGAGTTAATAAACAAGGAACTCAATATCCTCTGTCTTTTGGAAAGTCAGAGGTATTTAAACAGATTCAGCATGAGGAACTAAGGAAATGAGGGCTTAGGCATGCAAAGAAGCTCTGAGGAAGAGATGTGCTGATTGTTGCACACTGCTGGGCCAGCTGAGTGTGCTGGGAAGGCCTCCGGCAGGGTTTGCCCAGAAAAACAAAGGGAAGCTCTGACCTGGGACCAGGGCAGACACACGCACATCTGCAGCCTGGAGGACTGGAGAGAACAAGGTGTGGAAAGTCAGTAGCCCTGGCTCCAGGACTCTTACACACTTGAAAAGGCCACTTAACGTCTGCAACCCCAGTGTCCTTCCTATAAAATCACGTTACCAACACCATATCTACTTTTTAGAGGACTGAATGAGGACATGTCAGAAAGAAATTTCTGAGATGTACTAACGTACAGTTGTCAAAATCAGTAATATCATGCATCAATAAAATCAGTCATCAATGACAATGACAAAAAACTAATCAAGATCGTACAGTCTCTTCACTTACCTATACCTTTATCAGTATACCAGTAGGGCCTGCTATTCCTTTTCTAGGACAATCTGGGTCCAGACAACTGCCCAGTGTGTCTCCAAGAAAGTAGCTCTAACATGGGCCTCATTTCTCTCTAGTTTGTCTCTGTTCTATAAAGCAGGCTTCTCTAGCTTGGCTGCAGCTTGGCTTATATGAATAACCTGGAGAGCTCTAAAACATTTCCAATGCCCAGGAGTCACCCTTGGAGATTCTGAATTAATGCATCATTTTTTGGTACTTGGGCATCAGTATTTTTTTATTTTAATTTTTGCATTTACAAAATTTTAGTAAAATATGTAACATAAAACTTACCATTTTAACCATTTTAAGTGTACAATTTAGTGGCATTAAGTACATTCACAATGCTATGCAACAATTACCACCATCCAGCTCCAGAACCTTTTCATCTTCCCAAATGGAAACTCTTACCCATTAAACACTAACTCCCTATTTCCACTCCTTGCCGCTCCTGGTAACCACCATCTACCTTCTGGCTCTATAAACTTGACAGTTACCTCCTATGAGTGCAATCATGCAATGTTTGTCCTAGAGTCAGTATTTTGAAAGATCTCCAGGGGATTCTCTGTGCTGTCAGAACTAAGGGCTGATGCCAAGCATAAGTTGTGTATTGGTTCATCTTTGGAAAGAGAGAAGAGTTTAGGGATGAAGATGGAGCTGACAGTGGGAAAACTGCATGGACAGAAATCAAGTAATGCAAAACATTCACATCTTTGCCCAAGTTACATTTAGGCTAGGTATTGCTTTTGCAGAATGGCAGCTGGAAGAGAAAGGCTGTATTTGTCAGAAAGTGAGGGGGTTCTAGTCTAATCCTCTAACCTGGTTTGAGTCCTTGCTCTGCCATCTAGTAGCTGTGTACCCTTCAGTGAGTCACTTAATAGTGCTGAACCCCACTTTCTTTGTCTGCAAAATAGAGATAATAATATCTACTTCAAAGACCCAGTGCTAGGCTCCAAAGCAAAGCATGTGGAGGTGTCTGATATATTCCAAAACCCTTTATAGATGACAGTTGTGGCTGCTATTGTAAATGGATAACAATAGCTTTTATCCTAGTTTATTTTTTTAAGTGCCTTAGCCTTGATAAACTAAAGGTAGAGCATAACTGCTCTAGCTGGATCCAATCCATGTCCATAGAATATTTAATTTAAAGGGGCTTAAAGATTGTTCTAAATTAATTTTTAAAATCTACTCTTACTTCCTGGGCACAAATAACCCCTAGAGATTGCAGCCATTTTCAAGAGACAAGCTGGAAGGGTGATTATACAATTTTAAAGCAAAAAGCCATTCTAATTTGATAAGTGCTTTGAAGACACATTAATAGACAGCATCTCCTCAACTTCCTTGCTTTGTGCTTGATGCCAGCACCTGCCCTTTGTGGACTGCACCAGTGTGCACTCACACACAGACACACACACACACACACACACAGCTCTGGTGCTCTTGATGAACTCTGGGTTTGTTTGGGGCTGTGTGTGTCTTATTCAAAGAAGATGGAGCCAAGGTTGCCTGATGTCTTCTAATAGCTAATAGATAGTGATTAGAGCAGAGCAGGAGAGCCAGTGAGAGGTGGGGAGGAGGCAGGGAGGATAGAGGGAGGGCTTGCTTAGCTTTGTCTTGCTAATGTACTTTGTTTTGTGGCTTGATGGGTCGTTCAGACAGATTCAGACCACCTCACAAGGGGAAGGCATAGAGGAGCAAGACAGCTCAAGTGGAGAGCTTTACTGGGGACAAAAGATGCACCTGCAAAGCGCAGGCTTAATCGTCTCTAGAGGCCAGGCCCGATGTTGGGAGATAAATGCCGGCACCACCTGAATGAGGTCCTGGCAGCGTGTGTTTGCCTGGATACTACAGTTAATTCATTTCAGAAGAGGGGTTGCTACCCAGCAAGAGGGAGCTGCTCCTGCAATAAGCCTGAATGAGCCAGCAGTGTTACAAACGTCTTCCCTAAACACAAAAGGGCCAAGGGAAGGAAATGTGTATGGCAGGTAGAGGACAGGGCTGAACAATAAGACAGCAGGAGGAGGAGGAGGAGGAGGAGGAGGAGGAGGAGGAGGAGGAGGGGGAGATGGTTAGCAACACATTTCAACTTGGCTAAACCAGTTTCTAAACTAAACCCTATATCTGAAGCCCAATATCAGAAAATATTTAATTAGCTCTGCTTCAGAGCCTCACTGGCTAATTCTGATGTTGGTAGCAGGTTGTAGCCTGAAGTGTTGGAGAAACTTACAAAAATCCGAACTCAGCAGTTCAGAGGTTAGAGTTCCCCCCATCCCTCCCTTCCTCCTTCCCTCCCTTCCTTCCTTATAGCCTTGCATTTCTCCCTCCCTATCTTCCTTCCCTTCCCTTCCTTCCCTCTCTCTCTCTCCCTCTAGTCATTTTTCCCCTTCTTTTTTCCTTCCTTCCAAAAAGTGGATCCCTATCCACACATGAAATAAAACTCAGTATGTAGAACATATCAAAGGACAGTGGCTCTTGAGCCCTCGCAATGTGAGCGCTCCTGTCATCTCCTTAGAGGCCAAGATCTCCAGAGTCAGGGCTGGCCTCTTGCCGACAGAGTTCCTCTCTTTCGTTCTGCAGGAAACTGAGGTTCAGGGCCTGAAGTGATTTTCTCACAGGAAGCCAAAGGTGCCCCGACCTTCAATCTAATGCGTTTGCCACTAAAATGTATTTTCTCTCTTACAGACATTTGCAACAGCATATTAAAATAGGTCAAAAAGTGAAATCTGACTCACAATGTAGAATGAATCCATAGAAATTCAGCGTTCATGACAAAACTCAAGAAATCTGATTTGGAAAGGAAAAACAGTGGCAGAAACAGGACTGGCTCAGGGTGGGATAGGAGAGAAGGAAACAAATGAAAAACACAAATGTTTAAAAGCGGATTCATTGTGTTGTATAATTCTTCTACTAAATGTTCTGGTCATTATTAAATTATAAATTGTTAACAGGAAACACAAAGTGCTGTGTGATCAAAGTTGTAACCTTGGGCAAGACAGCCAGCTAGTGCCTTTGGCTCTCTGTTTCCTTCACACCCCATGCGGATTTTAAGCCAAATGGTCCTTCCCTTAGAAAAGCCTTTGTTTCTCTGAAAGGTTTTGCAGCGCTGTGCTATATGTAACTGATCCTGAGAACTTCTGCCTTTCTTATATATTTTGGGGAGAGTGAGTTAAAGAAAAACTGGGGACAGAGAGCGAGCCAAGGAGGACAGAGTGCCTGCCACACTCTTATTATTCTTCAAGCTCCTATTCAAAAGTCCCCTCCTCTGTGGAATTTTTGCTATGCCACGCAAATATTTTTTCCAGTCTCGCTCTGGTTCCTAATAATTATTTGTTCACATCTTTTTCTCCTTTAAACCAGGTACTATGAATTATTCACTTGTTTCAATGCCTGAAATCTAACAGTATCTGAACCACTCCTCACGATGTTTCATAAAGACGCTGAGGAATTCTACTGTGACGTGTACTAAAACCTTCACTGGCAAAAATATTTGCCGAGGAAGTTTTCTTTCTCAACAAAACCAAACCAAACCAGACCAAACCCTTAAGCCACCACTTTAAAAATGAATTGACATTGCTAAAATTTTTTTTGAGACAGAGTCTCGCTCTGTCGCCCAGGCTGGAGGGCAGTGGCGCGAACTCGGCTCATTGCAGCCTCTGCCTCCTGGGTTCAAGCGATTCTCATGTCTCAGCCTCCTGAGTAGCTGGAATTACAGGTACCTGCCACCACGCCTGGCTAATTTTTGTATTTTTAGCTGAGATGGGGGTTTTGCCATGCTGGCCAGGCTGGGCTTCGAACTCCTGACCCCAAGTGATCCACCCACTTCGGCCCCCCAAAGCGCTGGGATTACAGGTGTGAGCCACCATGACCGGCTGCTAAAATTTCTTAGGAAAAAAACCTTTAAAGGTAGACATGCTGGAATCCTTGAACTCTTCATTTCATTATTTTCATCAGAGAAAACTCCCAACTTTCAACTTTGAAAGTAAGCAGCATTCATTTTTTTCTAAAAGTAACATGTTTTCCTGCATGGAGTGACAACTTCAAGTTGTATCTTTGTGATATTATTACAAGATACTGTAAAACTTTCTTTACTGTATTTTTGCAACTGGTAGCACAAGTGGCGAAAATCTTTGGCTTGTCTTTGTATGCTAGGAAAAGTTGAGTGGAACAAGCAAGCTGGTTTTCTGCAACAACCTTAACAGCATGGGCCTGTGTCATGTCTGGTACAGAAGAAAATTTTAAGTGCACAAAAGAACAAACTTACCTTCTTTGACACTCAGTCGTGAGGATTGGTCGGTGTGGGAGGTTGTATTATAGGCCAGCAGTGAACCTGAGAGGCAAAACATAAACATGTTATAACCAAAATGTTCTTCTGAGATCAAGAGTAGGAGATGACATGAGGAGGGAGTAGAAAGGGAAAGAGATGGGGAGAGGGGAAGAGGGACAGAGGACTCCTAGGAAGAAAGGAAAAGCGAATGGAATCCATTTGGTTGGAGACAATCATACAGGCCTATAATAGCTTTATGGAGTGAAGAGACAGAATACTTTGGAATGAAATGCTCTCTGGGGAAACAAACACCACGCCCCCTAAGCTGCCATATTCATAGTTCTGAAGCGCTGTGGTCTGTGCCATAATCATGATAGGAACACAGCATTGAGAATCAGTAAACCTGGGTCTATTCCAGTTGTTATTAACTCACCATGTGACAGTTGGTGAGTGACTTGACATGTCTAGATTTTGATTTTTTTTCTTGAACTAGAGCAGAGGTTGGCAGATTTCTTCTATCAAAAGGAGATAGTAAATATTTTGGCTTCATAGGCTAACTACAATCTGTGTTGCACAGTCTTCTTAGTTTTTGTTTTGCTTTGTCCATGGGCCACTTTTGGCCAGATTTGGCCTGCAGCTTGTAGTTTGCCATGGCCTGGAGGAGAAGCCAGTATCACTCCTTCCTGCTGTGGTATCCTCTGGGTTTATGTACATATCGGTCCTTTCACAGGTGAGGGTAAGGTACACAGGTATGTTACTGGTGGAGGGGGCAATGGGAGTTGGGAAGGAGGTGAGTGGTAGTATTCCAATAGGAACTTTTGCTTCCCTTCACTTATGTCTAAGAGCACGCACTGAGCCTGAGGAGTCACGCGTTGAATTTTCTGTAATCTCAGAATGCTGATATCCAATCTTTTCAAATTAAACTTCAATGCATATCTCTTCTGTACCCAGCACTTTGAAAAAACAATTTGTTGTTACATGTAAAACACATTCTCCCTTCTTTCCTAAAACTAGACTTTTTCCTTTGTTTAAAGTGAATTCAAGGTTATATTTTGTGAAACGTAGGCATTTTTGCCATTCTCTTTGAGATTCTCCTAAGGAAATCTTAAAGAGCCCTTGAAACGAGGGCTGGGATCTGCTTTTACAAAACACACCATGAGCTCAACACATGTATTCGAGGCTAAGAAAATCCTTCTAAACAACCCTTTCCCCGCTCCCTGTGGCCGAGTGGACTGGCTTGGGTGCCAGGGGTGGGAATGGGCTGTCAGACACACCCCTGTTTTTAGTCTCCAGTCATGGAAGGGATGCCGAAATGGAGTTGCCGCCTCACCCAGCTGTGGGCGTTTGGTTGTGTGCCTCAGAGAAAATGTGTGCACTACCCAAACCAGACGATGAGGAAGAGAATTTATTTATTTATTTTTTTGAAACGGAGTTTCGCTCTTGTTGCCCAGGCTGGAGTGCAATGGCGCGATCTCAGTTCACTGCAACCTCCGCCTCGCATTCAAGTGATTCTCCTGCCTCAGCTTCCCCAGTAGCTGGGATTACAGGCGTGCGCCACCATGCTCGGCTAATTTTGTATTTTTAGTAGAGACGGGGTTTCTCCATGCTGGTCAGGCTGGTCTCAGGTGATCTGCCTGCCCTGGCCTCACAAAGTGCTGGGATTACCACCGCACCCGGCAGAGGAAGAGAATTTTATAAGAATTGTCCAATTGCCTAGAATATGACTGTTAGTTCTAGCTCTGCAGCAGCTCCAGATGAAAACAAGGAGGGGGATGACAGGGGTGGTATTGAGCCCGCTGTATGCCAAAGTGTGGCTATGTGGATGCCATTTTAGAAATGAGACAGTCACATGAATATAACATCCAAGAGCCAGCTACATTTGGTTATTCCATGTTCAAGAATACCAATGACAAAGTAAGGCTGGGACAAGTTCCTGTTAATAGTCACACACCAAAAAATGATGTTTTGGGCAAAGATGGACAACATATACGACAGCGGTAATAGCGTATTTTTACTGTATCTTTTAAATGTTAGATGCACAAATACTTACCATTGTGCTACAATTGTCTACTATATTCAGTACAATAACATGCTATACAGCTTAGTAAGCTAGGAGCCACAGGCTGTAGCATACAGCCTCAGTGTGTAGTAGGCTATGCCATGTGGGTTTGTGTAAGTACATTTTGTGGTATTCACATGAAGATGAACTATCCCCATCATGAAGCAAAGCACGACTGTATGTTTATTAAGCAAAGGAGACTTTAAAATTAGACCTGCCTCTTATCACTGACTAGCTTTGTGCCCTCCACTGATTTCCCTCATCTCTTTGAGCCAGCAGTTTCTCATCTGTAAAATGGGCTAACACCACTCAATGGCATTATGAAGATTAAATCAAATAATGCATGCAATGTGCTCAGAATGGACCTTGGCTCATAAGTGTTCCATAAATGCTAGCTATGATCGTTACTATTTTTACATCCTTTCTCCCACAGATGTCACAATTACATACAATAGTTCTCTTTATACATGCGTTTACTGAACATTCGTCTTGTCCTCTGATTAAAGTTATGAATGGGTTCTGCCGCAATAAGAAATAATCCGGCACGACTGGAAGGAAGTGAAGAAATGGAACCAAACGTTCGGAGGGAATACAAAAAAATCCCAGAAGTAGGACCAAGAATGCTTGCCTCTCTGTCCCTGACGTTCTCTCCCTCAGGCTGAAACCTCACTGCTGGAGCAAATAAAGAAAAATGATGGTCTCTGAGGAGCAAACTGCCTGAGTCATTAGTGCAGATGTAGCCAAAAGCACGAACCTTAGATAAACCACATTTATTAAGTTTCCCCGTTGGTGAAAGTTCTTCTTTGGGCACACATGAATTCCACAGGAAACTCCCAGAAAGCTGAGAGAAAGGGTCATTTGACCTCTCCAAAGCTTGCATGAAATGCATATTTCATGGCAACCTAGGAAAAGGATTTTGCCCTAAAGACCGTTCTTGGTTCAAGTTTCACTCCTAGAAGGAGAGGCTGCCTTCCCCAAGGAGGGGCTGGTTGGGGGCATCTGGCCTCTCTCCCAAGGGACCTAGATTCCCTCCTCTTCTCCGATTTCTACTTCATTAGTTCCCTAGGCTTTGTTTTCTTAAGGAACTTGTTCTGATGCAGGCAGGTCCTCCTGGAGTCTGGCCTCCCTCTCTGTGGCTTTGGACTGCTTTCTCCTGCCTTGAGGCTCTTTCTGGCCTGACCCTGCCACAGGCCTGTGCTGCTGAGCTCCCCCACCTTCCCGATACCAGCACATCAGGGTAAACAGGCCATGATGAAGGTGGTGGTGGGGACGCAGTGCTCCCTGAACATGCATGGTGTGCCAGACGCTTTCCATCTATTCTCTCACTTAATCCTTGCATAAGCCATACAGAGCCAGCATTCCCTTATTCCTTTTTACAGATGAAAGGAGCAACACTCAGCGAAGTCATATCATTTTCCCAGGATCACACAGCCAGAGAGTGCAGGAGGCAGGAGCCCCATCCTGGTCTATTCACAAAACCTGTCCTCAATCTGGCAGATCCCACCGCCTCCAGGCTAAATCGTAGAAACAGGCAAAACTCACCTATGGGGCTGGGAGGCAGGGTGGTGGTTAGTTTTGTGGAGGAAGCGGTTGTGGGGTGGAGAGAGGGTACAGGGGGCTGAAATTCTACTCCTTGGCCGGGGAGGTGCTTATGGGAGTGGGTGGATTCACGTCACGATAATGTCTCAAGTAGCGCACTTCATGATTTTTGCACTTCTCTCTGTGTTGTACTTCAGTGCAAACTGAAGTATAAGATTTGCCTACTTGGTTATTTGTAAGTTTCTGTATGTGTGTTTGTATGTATATATTTGTATATGGGTGTGTATGCATATACATATATCTATTTATTGGGGGCATTTTTGCTCTAAAAAGCATAAAGTAGCTCCTGCTGAGAATAGAATGGCCTTCCCAAAGTGCAAGCATGGGGAAAAGATCATTTTCCATTCCATGTTTGAATCCACGTGCTGCTAGAGACAGTACCTGGATCTGAAAGGAGAGGGGAGTGAGCAGTGTGAGGCTTTGCAGGTGTGGGGTAGAACCCCAACAATCACGGTTTCTGCTGCTTCACATTCCCTCAACCTAACCTGCTTTTCATCGGGGACACCTGGGCCAGGCGGCGCAAGAGTCCCAGTGCCAAAGCCTTTGTCTCCTGCCTCGCTGTGACCATAGAATTCACCAGTGCCCCCTCACAGCCAGCCTATTGAATCCAGGTCTCTCTTTTCTCTGGGCTGCACTGCTGTATCAACAGCTCTGGCTGAGTGTGCAGGAGCGGGAGGGTGCAAGGCTCTGGGCTCTTTAAACAACAATCCTGGCTGACTACTGGGTCCAGGGAAACCTGGCCTTTTGTTCAGCTGGCATTCTGTTCTCCTTCACCAGTCAAACTCAGGCCTGGAAGTGATAAGATTGCACCAGCTTAATTGCCCAGACCCAAAACCTCTGCCCGACCATCTGAGGCTGCAGGTGGAAAGACCACAAAATGCAAAATGTGTTTTCCATTAAAGTTTAAATTAAAAATGGGAATGAAGATAGACACCCTTTCCGTGGTCTCCCGGTCGCGCAGTATATTTCATTCTTTTGAGCAGCCACTGTTTGAAGACGCAGTTTCTTAGTGTTTTTTTTCCAGGTCAGACCCAGATTGACAAAACCAACTTGTGTGTAAAATTTAAACAGGGCTCTTTTTCTTTCGGCCTCCCCGCCTCCCCCGGGGCCTCGGGGCTCCCAGACATGCGCAAACTCCCCCCAGCGGCCCTGAGCCTGAACTGCCAGCCCGGCGCCCTCCGTTTCTTCGAGGTCCTTCCCCTCCTTGGCCTGAGAAGGGACAAATCTCGTTCCCGCAGCAGCTGCTGCGAAGGCTCCTCTGCTACACGGGGTGTGTCTGGGAGAGATACTGGTGGGGCCGACAGTCAGGCCCAGAGAAGGACAAAGTTAGCGTGGTGATAGGTTTGGCTTAATCGGCCTCCTTCCAGGAGGCCACAGGAAAGTTTTTGGAAAGCATTTATCTCTTGGTACAAATGACAACAGAAAATGCTGTGGGGGAAGTGGCCGGGCTGTCCACGTGGAAGGCCGGGAGTGAGGCTGCCTTGCCTGTGTGGCGCAGGCTGGCTTGCTGTCTCCAGGGCCGGGGGAACGTCGGCAACGCGAGGCCAGGAATTGGGACTCCAGAGGCCCTCGTCTGAGATACCAGGTGCTCTCAATCCGCTGGATGCCTTTGAACCAATTTCTGAAGCTGTCTGGGCCTCAGTGGGTTCAGCTTCAAAATGGGTATTGTAGATAGTTGTCCACAAGGGGGCAACCGTTTTTCCTTTGAAGACAGAGCCTCGGTCTATCGCTCAGGCCAGAGTGCGGTGGTGCGATCTCAGCTCACTGCAGCCTCCCCCTCCCGCATTCAAGCGGCTCTCCTGCCTCAGCCTCCCAAGTAGCTGGGATTACAGGCGCCCACCACCACACCTGGCTCATTTTTGTATGTTTAGTAGAGACGGGGTTTCACCACGTTGGCCAGGCTGGTCTCCAACTTCTGGCCTCAGGTGATCCACCCGCCTTGGCCTCCCAAAGTGCTGGGATTGACAGGTGTAAACCCTGGAGTTTCCCAGGACTCATGGGAATTACCCCCAAGAACCGTGGCCACCCCGGCCGTCACAGTCCTCCTTGCATTTCCTGTGGTGGTGGGGAGGAGGGGTGGGTGCCTGTGTGGCGTGTGACACAGCTCCTCTGGCACAGCTGACACGCCCAGGTGTGAAGAACAAGCACCTCCCTAGCATGCCTGGCCATTAGACAGGGTCTGTAGGGGCACAGGGAACTGCTATTTCTTCTCTACCCTGGAAAATACATTTGCATTTAAAATGTAAAAGTCTAGCTCCCCTCCCAAACCACCAGAATAAATAGTCAAGCACCTTTTGTGAAAGTGTAAATTTGATGCCAAAGCTTCTTATCCTATGAAGTTTTCCTTTTTCTAGACTTTCTATAAAGCCCAGAAAGATTAGATCAGAGAAGTGCCACCAACTTGGACTCTACTGACTTCCAACCAGCCACAGTCTCAGGTCCCCGATTCTGCTCCATCAACTTTCCTTCACCCTGCAGTACTTCCTCCACCGGAGTGAAGGATCTCAGCTATTTTCCATCCATCTCTTGCTAAAGTGGAAATATCTGAGCCCCACCTTCCTCTCCAATGAAAGGACAAGATGATAAAGCACAAAGAATCAGCACCCTCTCCCCTTGCCTTGACTCATCTCCTCAAACTCTCCGCAAGCACTGGCCTTCATCCTAAGCACAAAACATCCACTGGAAGTCAGTCTGGAAAAACAATAAAGTGTTTGAAAGCTTTAAAAGCGTTTAAAGTGCTGGTTGTCACGGGGGAGTTCCCAGCAATCCAGAGCAGAAACAGAGCAGACACGATCGCCAGCCCATGGCCTCCTGCAGGCGCTTAGCAGCCAGCCACCACCTCACACTAGAGGGTCCCCAAGGCTGGAACCCCAAGGTAGACACCAATTAAAAAGCAGCATGAATCTAAAAGCCTTTTCCCTGACAGTGGATCATTTTAAGTCTAGGTTCCTCAAAAGGATATTTCAATACCATGTTGGGGCAAGTTTTTTTTTTTTAATTTAACACGATTATTTTAATTTTTTGCTTTCGCAGGCAGACATGGTTTTTCTGTCAGTGCACAGACCACTTTATAATGAGCTTTTCCACCCAACATTGTATCCTAAGCACTTCTCGTGGTGTTTCCCAATAATCATTTCAATGGCAGAACAACTACTTCCCATCTTGTGGATGTACTACTGTTAGTCACCATCCTCAACTCTGGATACCTGCCCTGCATTTTCAAATGTCTTCAGTATACAAGCTGGATTCCACCTCCTCTCCGCTCTGGAAATATGCTCCACTAATAAGTCCCTTTTGGGAAACCTAATATTTTTATTGATTTGGGGGCACTTTCTGTCTATAAATATTCTTAAAAAGAAAGAAGCAATTTGCTTTTTCTTGCCATGCTATACCCCCCAAAATGCCATCCTCTGCACCTCCACTTCAACCTTGTTATCTGCTCTTCTCCAATAGAAGGTCTCTCTACTGGTGACCAGTGACCACCTTCTCAGGCATTTGTCTCACTTCAGCATCTGTGTTCCCATTGTTCGGTGGCAGGAAGTACTAGGGGGCCTTGGGCTGTTTATGGACTGGTTAGGGCCCCGGGGTCATATGGCATGAATGGGCTTTCCCCACATGGAGAGAATGCCTTGAACATTCTCCCAACAAGGGCATCCGCAGAAGAGTCTCAAAGCACTGGGCCCTTTAACTAACAGTTCAGAGCATGCTGTCTATGCTACTGTTGTCCTCTCTACTCCTGGCAAATGAAGGAAAGGGCTTAGGGTTCCTGCAAACTCCTGCTGGAATCAGGTTGCTTTGCTGGTCTCTCCTTCTCATGCTAACCTCCACACACCCACCCTGGCCTGCCTAGATCACTGCAGGACTCTGTTCAAAGATCCTTATTTTTTAAAATTCCACAAACAGTTAAAAGCTGAAAATATGAATTAGAAAGTGCTAATTATCCAAAGCTCTGAAAAACTGGGTGGAAAATTGTCCCCTTTTTTGAAATTGTTTCTTGGGCTGACCTCATGCTGCAGCAAGACTCAGACATGAGGTAATTGCTCCGGAGCTAACAAATACTGCATCATCTACTTTCTTGCACTAGTTACCAGACGCCTCGGAAAGGTGACCAGAGAGCACAGAGGCACCAGTGGAAACTGCCAAAGCCAGTTTTTTGATTTTTCATTTCTCCAGCCAGCACGTGTTGCACCTGCCCCATGAGGAACACTGTCGCTGAAGGGACAGTGGATTCCAAAGATGGGGACTTAAAGGTCCACAGAACGATAGCGAGCAAACAGAGCTCACCAACCCAGAGCCAGCCAGTCCAGGGAAAGCAGGTCCCAGAGTTGCTGTCTAAGGATCTGAACTTGCGAAGGGGGCTTAAAATCATCAAGCCCCTGCCCAAAGCTAAACTCCTGCAAGACTCGCAGCTGCCTTGGCCATTCACAACAAATAGCATCTCAAGGCTACCCTGTCTTTGCACAGGGCTGCTAGAACGCTCTTACGTAGTGTGAGCCCAAACCTGTGTTCCTGTGATCCTAGCACCATCTTTTCAGGCCCCAGGACAATCCTTCCATACTTAGGGGTAGCACTGATATTGATATACCACCTGGCCTGGATTTCCAGCAGGGCACTCAGGCTGAGGTTACCAGCGGGACTAAAATAATTCCATTTTCTGCTCTGTGTATATTTCATATCAAATGAAATTCATATCAGACTGATGGGCGCTTGGTGCTAGAGTACCTCATACTAGATAAATCTCTTGGACAACTGCCTGCTTTCTTTCTTAAGCTCGCCCTTTCCAAAGCTCTTTTCCTTTTCTTGGCTGTACCAGAAGAAAGCCTCCAATGGATCCTAACACACCTGCACCTTTGGCTGCTCTTCCTTATCAAGGAAGTGTGCAGATAGCAGCCCTGTCAAATGGGGTTAGGGTGTGCCAGAGTATCCCAAGATTAAGAGGAAGCTAATATGTAAATTATTTTCAACACCTTAAATCCAAAAGCCTTGAATCTAGAGTTTCCTGGAGGAATTTTAAATAATCACTTAGGAAAACACCAGCCAGGGCACCACCCATCTCTATCTATTTTCAAATTGGAATAGTTTCTGGAAAGGCGGTCTCATGGGAAGAGTGTAACCAGCCTCTGCCAGACCCCTCCAGGTCACAGCTCTCTATTTTTCTCCATTTCTCGTCTTACTTCCTTTGACACTTCAGGATTGGGTCTGCCCCTCACAGGGTCTGTAGGAGCCCACGTGACCTTGGCAACACTACAGGCCCCACGATGCTGCTCCGGTGGCATCTGCCCAACATGAACGGGCAGCACTGACTTCCTCTCCCTGGGTTGGCTCCATGCTGAGCTTCCTCCCAGCCCTGGGTGCTTGGGCGGCACTTACTTTCCCTGAGGTAACTGAGGTGTGACAACAGCACTTCCGTGTTGTAGAGGGTGGTGGCACGGAGGAAGTCCTCCTTGTTCATTTTACACAGTTCCTTGCCATCCATGTTCTGGAAAAAGGATGTGTCGATCTCCATCAAGCTGTACTCCTTTATGGCCCACTCCAGCCATTGCCTCACATGCTCCTGTGTCCACAGTGTGGGGTCTGCAGAGGAGAAGACGTTGTTAGCAAGGACTGCAGGAAGGTAGAGGCTCCCTGAGAGCCTAGGCAGCCTCCCTCACCCCTTGTCCCTCTTTCTTTCCCTTCTCTTTCTCTCTGGGAGAGCTCCCTTCCAGATGGTTCCCCTAGAACACTCATCAGGCTCCATGGCATCTGGCGCTGCCTGAACCACTTAGCACTCCAGGGAGGTGCTTAGCTGCCTCGCTACGTATCCTGACAGAGCACTCTTTAAAGTTTTGGAGAGCAGTTGGAACCTTTGCCTGAGAAATGGTGGCATCAAAATGAAAATAAACACAATTTCACAGACCCCGGGACCAATGTCTCTGGAAACGGGAACCATCTGTATTTTAAGAATATTAATGATTTCATGAAAGAACACGGATCCCTCAGATGGCTGTAGAAAAGAAACAGAGAGACTTTTACTGCAATTCCATCTGTGCAGTTGAAAAACCCAGCAGTGTTAGTCTTGAACAGAAACCCAAACTAGATTTTCTCCTTTTGAGCACAGCTGTGTAGAAATTTCTACCAGGGCATCCCCAAAACATATTTTAGATATTTAAATACCCAAAGATGAGAGATGACGTTGGGGAGAACATTTTAGCTCTTGAGTGAACACAGGTAAGGTAACCACTGAGGCCATCTCTATGGTAGGACACTGATACCTCCTCCTCCTTCTCAGTGTGTGTGTGTGTGTGTGTGTGTGTGTGTGTGTGGTGGGGATGTTGCACTTTCAGCACAAGTGATGAGTTCCAGCAGGTTCCACAGTAGGCAGAACTCTTTTATCACTCATCACAGTCTGAAGCCCATCTCTTCACTTGGCAACCAATGGTTAGTGGGTCCAATAAACACCTTAAATATCCTTATCATAGAAGAAAATTACATGACGCCTGCCTTCAAGAAATACTCATTCCCATGAAACAGGTAGGCAAGCACACCACTACTAAGCAATGGACTGTGTGGCGGTGGTTCGAGGACTCATAAGTGGAAGGGAATAGTGAAAATTTGGAGAGTCAAGGAAGACTTCCTGGGGGAGGAGAGACTCGGCATTTTATTGTAAGTCGGCCATTAGCCTCCGGCTTCTAATGAGCCTGTTTGATTTAACATATTTATTAGGCAGGAATATCTGTGCTACCCCTCAACCAACTCACCCTCTCATTCTACAGCGTCTGTGAAGGCTCCTGGCAAAGCAGGGAACCAGGATTGAATGACTAGGAGTGGATGTGGGGAAAGAAGCAAGGCTCACGCTTCACAGCTGGGCAGCCAGAGGCCAGTTTCCCAGCACTTTTACACAAGCATCCGCCAACTGCCCTTGGACTCTCCATTCCACCTTGGTTTTTATGTGTGAGAATCTGGGTGGCAGGGCCCGAGTCTGCTTTGCAAAGTGCCCAGGCCCTGCCCATGCACGAGAGTGGCTGCTGTGTTGTGCTGAAGGTGGAGGAGCTGGCAAAGGGGAGGAGTTAGGAGAGTTTGGGTTCACAGGTCACAGCCTGCTGCTGAATGTCATTCCAACAACCTAAAGCCCTGTGAGCAGTGACGGCTCAGATGGTGGGTGCTATGTGCCACCTGCTCCGCGAGCCCTATTTTTACTTACCAAGGAAATCTTTTAATATCCCCATTTTACAGATGCAAAATGGAGTCTTAAAAGGTTAAGTCCTTTGCCCAAAGCCCCATCGCTGGTAAGTATCTGGGCTGGGGTTCCAATAGAGACCATTACAGGACTTCACTAAGCGGAAGAGGTGGGTTCCCCCAAAGCCCCTTTCCTCTTCTCACCATCCTGCTCTACCTCACCTGTGAGTTACACTGCTCTGAAGCCAGAAAGCGGAGCTCCTCTAAAGTGTCATTGTACAAGTATATCTTTCTCTCTCTCTCTCAGATACATTTCTTGCTCTTTTACTCTCCAGAAGCAATTAGGCATGGATCATTGGCAAATGGAAATAATTTTGCACCTTTTCAGAATTCTAGAGAAACATATCCTCGGGAGAGTTGGATTATGTAGCATATTATTTCATTCTTCACTTCTCCCAGTTCCTCACTTTTAGTATCCAAGGCCTCAAATTCAATTTTACACCATATATTTTATTTATTTTATTATTTCCTCCCTTGCTTTGGGCTCTGCAACAATATTATTACTCTCCCTCTACAGCACAATGAATTATAAATCTTCAACTCTGGATCATGCTAAACTCTTCCAAATGCATTTCCTGGATGATTTAGTCCTAGTTTCTTCCCATCTGAACATGGAGCTAGTGATTAACTAGGGCCCACATTTATACTTGTCTTTAAATCCCATCATAAATTCAATCGGTTATTCCACTAATATTTTATTGCCTTGATTTGTGGACTTGCCCAAATGAGACTTCCCCTCATATCCACAGCCTGGCCTGGAGGAAGCCAAAATGTGTGAGGACCTAAAAGATCTAGCCGGAGCTAAAATAATGAAGTAAATCCATAGCCTGAAAATGCATTACACGAAGTGCTTTGAAAATCATTTGACATGAATTTGTTTTATTTTCACCACCAGCGCTATAGGTAACTTGGCTCAGCCAAGCCTGATGTTTTGCTATTCCTTTTGAAAGCATTTCAACACTGATCGAAGAAAGCTTGGAGGGTCGACATAGCAGTCCGGCCACTTCTGCCCATTTCCAAGATTCCTTCCCCAAAATGACGACCAAAATGAGATGGTGCCAAAGGTTGGTTCAAAGGCAATCTCAGATCCCCAAACCCTTCAGTCCCGCAAGCTTTCCCTCCCAGGCTGGGAGCTGTTTGACTGAAGCAGGGGAGTTTGAAACCATTTGAGTGAAGACCCAGTGAGGCTCAGCTTTGCTTTGGGCTGTACAAAGAGATTCCCACCTGTCAGTTCTAATACAGTTTCATTGTCTGCTTTCAGTGAGGAGGGAGACGATACACCTGGGCTAAACATTACTAGCTGGTCTCCTGTGACAGGTGTTTTAAGTAATGCCATGGAGATAAAGCAATTTACGTGGTGCCTGGCACCTAGAAAGCACTCAATAAATGGAAGTGATTCTTCCTCTTCCTTTGTTAGGTCAGATGCTTGTGGAAGAGCAAACTTAGAATTGCTTTAGGAGTCATTTCTAAGTCCTAAAGGGTACAGAGAAATTTCTACAAGCCCCACCCGTCTGCTGCCTCACTCTTGCTCACACCTTCTTGAATTTGGCCCAGAGCACAGGGAGGCAGCTGTAATCCAGGGATATGGTGAGATGCAGCTTCCCAGGGAAAACAAACACCACGGGCCAAGGCAGGAGGCAGCCCTTAACATTTCTGCCTTTAGACCTACAAGCAGATGCCTTCGGACTACCTCAAAGAGATGTCTAACCTTTTGACTTCAGAGGCAACTACATTTATGCTTTTACAAATGGAAGGAGTTTTGCCTCTCTGGTAAAGTTATTTTGGTAAGATCAGGTTTAATCCCTGCCCTGTAATCACTTTGCTTAAGATTTGGACATCCTTGCCCCTTCTACCTGGCACCAGTTCTACACGTGGCAGTTTGTAAACACCCTTCTTGTGCAGGCAGCTGAGCTTGCTGGTGCTAGCTGGGGTGGAGTGTCCAGCCAATGGACTGAAGGACTGAACAATGATTTTATTTTCTGGGACCAACAGCACCAACACCTAGGAAAAAGAGGCTATTTTTACCTAATGACATAACTTGTGGCACACATGTTAAGGCACTCCATTAGTTAAATATAGTTCTTTCTATTTTAAAACTGAAAGAGCTGGCTGTAATTTTGGAAAGGTGGAACCTGGTAGATGCCGGGAAGTACGAGCCTGGAGGGAAGGACTGGCCTCTGCAGCTGACCTCCTCCTCACAGGCAGGGATGCCCACATCCAGAGCTCACGGGATTCCTTTTGGGTGGAGGCGGCCTTGCCTCTGCTCTCTGAGCAGCCCGTCCTTGAGGACCAGGCCATTGATGTAGAGTCTGTGATGTGGTCTGTTTAAGGGTGGGGCTTCTAGCACCCACACATCAGGTGACATCTGGGATACTGCCTTAAAGGGCAGCTAGGAAGTCAGGTAAAATGTGCAGCTTTTTTTTTTTTTTTTTTTTGAGACAGAGTCTCATTCCATCACCCAGGCTGGAGTGCAGTGGTGTGATCTTGGCTCCCTGCAACCTCCGCCTTCCCGGTTAAAGCGAGTCTCCTGCTTCAGCCCCCTGAGTAGCTGGGAATATAAGCGTCCACTACCACACCTGGCTAATTTTTGTATTTTTTTTTTTTTTAGTAGAGATGAGGTTTCACCACGTTGGCTAGGCTGGTCTTGAACTCCTGACAAGTGATTCACTCGTCTTGGCCTCTCAAAGTGCTGGGATTACAGGCGCGAGCCACCACTCCCGGCTGGCATGCAGCTTTCTCCATTTTGCAATTCCACAGGGAATAGAGTGTCAGATAAAGGTTTAGATGCTCCCTGCCCCCCCAAGAGAGTGGGGAAGTGAATGGCACCCAGGCAGCCTGGTTCTCGAATTACCTGCGGGGACGATGACTCTCCTCTCGTTGGTGGTCATGTTGGGAGGAGGGGGGCCATTCTTCTCGTCCATATAGCTGTTGTAGTTCATGGGGTTGGACTCGCCTCCGCCCACCAGCTTGCTGCATTTGCTAACGCTGCAGTCCACCGGAGACTCCCTAAAGTGAGAAGAGACAAAGCCCAGAGGCGGTCAGCACTGACAGGGCAGCTCGCCCCAGCCTCTGAATCATGAGCCCAGGGCTCCGATGATGAGCATGGAGCCATTGCCCGGCCACACTTGGTGTCATGATGATGATGACGCCCTCTTTCTATCCTCCATGCTGCCACCAGAGTTTTCTTCAAATCCCAGCCCAATCCTATAATTACAGTACGTAAAAACTGCTGGCAGCGCCTCAGTGCCCTCAGACCAAGGTCTGAGCTTCTTTGTGTGGCATCGCAGCCCTCCCTGTCTGACTGCAGCTTACATTTTTAGCCTCACTGCCAGGCAACCTAGTCCATGCTCCCAGACACGCCTTCCCCACAGTCCCCCAGCACTTGGTGCCCGCCTTGGTTATAAGGACTTGTCACACTGTCTGATTCTCAGCTTGGCCTGCGCCCCCTGACTGCTGAGTTCTTGAGAGGATGGTCATCACTTTCTTTGTTTAACCCTAGTATTCTTACAGGAGGTGAGCAGCAAATGCTTTCTCAATGAGTTATTTCCATTGCCCATATATAAGTTTAATGCATTTCTTATGCACTGTTGTATTCGAATTTCCCAATCAGCCCCCAGGATAGGCACAGCAAGGGTTACTACCTCCTTTTCATGGTTAATGAAATCGAGATAGGGGCTGCCTGGCTCAGTCACACAGCTAGTCAAGGTGGAAACAGGACTCAGGTCTTCTGTGTTAAGCTTCACTATCAAGCACACATACAAAAGAGCTGGTTGCTACTTGGAGAAGGAATGGAGTCCAGGAACTTCCACCTGATGGAGAGGTGGTGGCCCTGTGGCATTTTGCATCCCTGGCCCCAAGCTCACTGTGGAAGCAGTATGGACATTCACAAGAGAGAAAGCAGATCATCCAACTTAGCCTAGAACTACAGAACTTGATTAGCACCTGGTATTTTGCAGCACTGGTGATGGGCAGCTGTCTGGAGGGGTGAAGTCCCACCCATGGCCACCTGGCGCCCTGAAGCAGGCTGGCAAACACACTCTGCATGCCCTCCAGCCCAGCATCACGCACCTCCAGCATACTTGGGGGAGGTGCCACCCTGTCACACCCAGTGCCCGCTGCTCAGCCACTCCAGCAGCAGCAGGACCAAAGGAGATGATGGGAAGGCCAAGGAGAAGCTGTAGCCGCCATTATACTGAGCAGGAAGCATCGGTTCTGGCAGCCTGGGAGACAGCCAGTTCTCTCAAGAGCTCCAAACCAGGCCTTCAGACCAAGGAGTTCAGATAAGGTTCAGATTACAGCCTTCCAACTCTAGGCCGCATAACCTCTCCGGACGTTCCAAAGGCCTGGCCACTGTCCTCCATCCCCTGCCAGGGGCAGGAATGGACCACAGCGAGGCCTTGAGGAGCAGGGCCGTACCAGATAGGGACCCACCCATCCCACAAGCAGGGACGGCAGTCACTAACCCAGGAGAAGGGAGATCAGCCCAGGGCTTCCTGAGACCCAGGCAGGGCGGGGAGGCCTGAGCACATTCAATAAAGAAAATTAAATGAATTTGTTTCTTAATCTGAAAGGAAAAAAATATTGAAGATCACTTATCATAGCTGGGAGATAAATGCTCCACTGAGATATTAGAAGTCAGACGGTAATTTTTTCCTGATGTCTTACAGAGGGAAACATGGGCTGAAAATGAAAATAAGATGTATAACTCACACATGTTAGAATTTAAGGTTTTACTATTCGCCTACTGTTTTTCCAGGCAGAGAACCAAAACCCAGCCGTCAGAGTCCCAGATTGCTGAAGGTTTAACGTCCCCATGGCAGGGGAGGGGAGGCAGTAGCACATCAGGGCTTTTCACTAGTGTTTGGCCCTTTGGCTTCTGCTGCGGAAGGACCTGGCCTGAGATGAAGCAGTCCCAGTCAGACCCTGGTGCCTGCGTCTGAGCTGAGCTCTGGCCCGAGTGCACTGGGTCCCCTCACCCGCCCTGGGGCTAACTGCAGGCACACACTCACACACATGCATGCACATGTGCACACACACTCCAACACAGAACACATGTGCACAATACTTCACCCACATGCATGCACATACTTCAACAGAGAACACATGTGCACACACATGCTTACTCCCATGCATGGACACACTTCAACACACATGCACAGACATGCACTGTACACATTCCAACATGGAACACGCATACTTCACCCACATGGAAGCACACATTTCAACACAGAGAACATGCACACACATGCACGTACACTTCATCTGCACACACATTCAATACATGCACACACATGCAAACACAGTGCACATGCATACACATTACACACACACGCGCATACACACACACTCACGCACATGGTCTGGCAGCCTTTCCCTGCATCCTTGTCAGTTGTGAAACAGTCCAAGTGCTGCAGAAGTTTGAAGGATTAAGTTGGCCTGCAACCAAGTGAGCAAGGTTTTCATTGGCAGGCGGCCTCTGTGGGAGAGGTGGGCTCCACACTGCACGCTCTTCCCTTGGAGGACCCCCAGAGCAAGAGGGCATAGGGTATGGGCAGGGGTCTCTCAGAAAGGAGAACTACAGCAGGGGGCAGGATGGTGGGACAGGAGGGCACACTCCCCGGGCTCCTCCCCTTTGTGGACGGTGGGGATACGATATTTGGAAAAATTCTTTTCCACATCAGCCGGGCCCCTGGGGATTTCTGAGTTAAAAACTGACCTCTTGCTGTGCAGAGAAGTCAGCACCTCAGGACTCACTGAAATGGAGTGAGCCTTTATGGTTATGGCCATGTACGGTAGGCACAGGTGGCAGGGCTGGTCCCAGGTGCCAGGGTTGGAGGAAAATAAATGTGAAAAGCTGATAGAAACATTTCCCCAAACCTGCCTAACACATGACCTTGTAAGGAGAGGAGCCACGGGCACCTAGACGAAGGGAAAGTGGACGCAGAGGAGGAGGGGGCTCTCTTGCTGGGGTGGCCGCGGCCACTCATTCCCTGGGCAGAACCTCCTCATTCACTGACCCATAGAAGTTCTCCCAGTTCCGCTTCCCTCCTCCTCTCTCCCTCCCCCGGCCCTGTGCACACACCTGCTCTCCAGCTGGACAGGTGATCGGTTTGGCCGCTCGCCCGCCAGGGTGTTTCTCCACTGGAAAATGGCCCTGTCCTCGGTCCCAGGCTTCTGCACTAGGACCTGCAGGCGGGTGTCCTTAGGGAGAAGGGCTGGCACCATCCTGGTTCCCCACACTTGCCCAGCTGGCCCTCCTCCCACTGCTCAGGGAGAGAAAGAAGGAAAGCCATACCTCGCCCGCTCGCCTGCCAGTCCTCCCTCCATTCTTGCAGCTCCCAAGCACCGTGCCTCCTCCAGCCAGCGCAAGCCCTGCGTGCGGCCATGGGGCTCCACGGCTGCCGCTCAGGGTGGGTACAGGTGAAGCCCAGCATAAAAGGCTGCTCTTTAATAAGGCAGCTGGCGCCTGTGAAGAGGGCTTGATGAAAACAAGAGGGAGGGGGAGTGCGGGACGAGGTTTTGCCATTCAGCTTGCCTGCACTGCTGCTAATTTGTATTAAGACCTGCACTTACAGCTAGCATGGGGCTGGGGCCCACTGGCAGCTGATAGCACTGGGACAGGTGACAAGAGAGCCTGGGGCTGCCACAATAGAGCAGGGAGGTGGCGGTGGCCCCAAGGGTGTAATAACTCAGCACATCTCCATCTCAGGGCAACAGAGGCCACAGCAAAGCTGCCGAGGGTAGGGTAGCCCTTGTCCTTCATTTCCACCATTGGACATAGCTCTTTACTCCTCGAGTTCTGTTTGTGTGTGTTCTGTGAACATTGCTACTGGTTTCCAAAAAAGCTTTGCAATCTGTTAGGCAATTTAAAACAAGGTGTAAGATCTTGGGTGTTTGGATGAAGGGAGATTTCAAAGACTTCTCCTGAAGATTACCTCTTTAGGCTGTACAAAGATCTTCTCTACCTTCCTAGTCAACTCAGAGCAACTGAACTTGGGTATATCATCAGACCCGCACATCTGAGCCCAGGCTCACTGTCAAAGGATACCTGATGTTCACATGGCCAAAGTGAGGCCTCGAGGGCTGCCTAAGTCACATGGCTGCATTAGGACCCGCGGCGTGTAACTCCTGCGTAGTATGCACCCTGTGCAAAAATTAAACAATCTGTATTGCCTTTAGGAAGTCTGTAGGACATAGATGTGACTTTTTTGTTTTTGAAAAGGAGATGCAATAACTTAAAAGCAAATTCCAAGAAAAGAAAAAGCATCACTCATGATAAAGCCACCGCCCTAATCCACTAGCTGTTTTCATCCCCATACACAGTAGATGCTGCTAACTTTTCCAGGATCCTGTGTATGCCTCCCCACCCAGGTTACGTGTGACATGTCTCATACTGCAAGGTTGAGAACACAAGAGTTTAGAAAGGGGCCTCGCAGCCAGAGAGGCACAAATTCCAGGGAACAGGAGCTGATCCTTCTCTGCGTGGAATGTGAGTCTCTAGTGTCCAGGGCATCCAGACCCTGGGGGCCAGGCCAGGGAATTTCAAGGAAGGTTAGCTCTGAACTCCAGTCCTGAATGCCAGGCTCACAAGGCAAGTCTTGCATTTCCCTCTATAAACTGATATTCTTTTCTTCATGGGATGTTTTCCCCTATCCCTGTGGTTGAGACAGGATGCAGCTGAGAGTTATTTGCAGACCACAGTTTGGATCAAGTTGCTGAAGTCTACATGCGACACAGAACCTATGGGCCATGCTGTTTCAAGGCAACCCAGCCTAACAGAGTCAACCACAACAGGAAGATATGAAGAAAGAGAGCACAAAACTCCCTCAACATGGGCAAGCCACTCTGTCTCTGAGATCCTCAGACCTCAGTCTCTGCACTTGACCCTTTGCCCCTGGGCCAGAGGGTTTGCTACTGGGGTGAAAAGCAAGTGGGCATGGTAGCTTCAGGTGCACCACACACCTCCTTCCCACCAGAGACACAAATGCCAATGGGTCTCCAGTGAGCATGAAGACATAACTCAGAAGCCCATGCTGTCAAGGAATGCAGAAAAAAATGCACTGTGAATCACAGAACAGTCCAGACCACCATGGCCCAGCACTGTCCAATAGAAGTAGAATGGGAACCACATGTGCAAACTATATATTTTTTTTTTTTTGAGATGGTGTTTCATTCTTTTTGCCCAGATCGGAGTCCAGTGGCGTGATCTCGGCTCACAGCAACCTCCATCTCCCAGATTCAAGCAATTCTCCTGCCTCAGCCTCCTGAGTAGGTGGGATTACAGGCATGCGCCACCATGCCAGGCTAATTTTGTATTTTCAGTAGAGACAGGGTTTCACCATGTTGGCCAGGCTGGTCTCGAACTCCCGACCTCAGGTGATCCTCCCGCCTCAGCCTCCCAAAGTGCTGGGATTACAGGCGTGAGCCACCACACCCGGCCGAGCTACATAATTTTAAATTTACTAGTAGCCAGATTTTTAAAAGAAAACAAAACGATGAAATTAATTTTAATAATATATTAAAGTATATTAATATGTTAACTCAATATAGCCAAAAGATGATCGTTTCAGCATAATAAATAATCAATGAGATATTTTACACTTTTTCCATAGTAAGTCTTCTAAATCCAGTATGTGGTTTATATTTAGAGCACATTTCAATTTTCAACTAACCGTATTTCAAGTGCTCAGTAGCAACCTGTGGCTAGTGGCTGCTGCATTGAACAGCACAGGTCTAGCCCATGAGCCAAGCAATCTCAAATTTTATACCCTGCCTTGGTTTTCTCCTCTGAAGTTCGGAATCATTATAACATCCTCTCCTATCTTTTTGTGTTATGGCGAATTAGACCACTGCAAACAATCAAATCATGTGCAAGTAACGAACTGTCATTATCAATAATACTCAGAGGATAGGAGAAGCACAGTGTTCAGGATGAGAGATTTAAAGAGCCTGGCATTTATTTCATTCTGTCATTGCTTTTGGCATAATTAAATGATAGGGTCTGACATGGTTCCACTGTAAGCAATGACATTTTTCTAAAACTCCTTGCTTCCTGCTAGCCACTAGTCCAGCTTACATGTGAGCCCTTAGGGAATATTCGTGGGATGCTGGCGATAGCTGTGCCTAAGCTGCTTGGCTCTGAGAGTCCACAGGATTGTCTCTGCTTGCCCAGGGTGGGTGAGAAGATATCAGTCTTTCTGAACCTACTTTGTTACCCGCTGATGGTATGGGTCGAGACAAGCAACTCAAAAGCAGAGGTTGCTGCTCTGTGTAGCCAAAGCCAGGTAAATATCCCGTCTGTTCACTGGAATATTCACACAGGCCCTCTCCAGCTGGCTTTTGGTGTGACTGGAGCCAGGTATGAGCTGGCAAGTGGGTTCCGAAAATCAATTTCCTTGGGGGACCGTCTTTGCACAGGATCAGTATCCTGAAGTGCTTGAGGATTCTCTGAGAGCAGGGGAGGGAGTGGTGAGCAGCATACTTCCTTCCCACCAGAGACACAAATACCCATGGGTCTCCATTGAGCATGAAGATGGAACTCAGAAGCCCATGCATCAGCTCAGGCTCAGCATTGAAGGGGCTGAGTCAGCAGACCTGGATCTGCGTCCTAACCTTAAACAAGCACCTTCTCTTTTGAGTCTGCTCAGCCATGTGTTCATTCAGTTATTTATTTGACGACAATTTATTGAGCACCTACCGTTTCAGGCCCTGCCCACGTGTCAGTGAGGGAGGTGATAAGAACTAGGACAGACACTCTAAGCAGGGTAAAGAGTGAGGAGGCGCTGGTTTCGATCAGGTGGCCAGGGGAGGCCTCTGAAAAGGTGAGGTTCAGGTAGAGAAACCCAAAACTCGTGAGGGAGAGAGTCATATGACCAGATGGAGTAGGAATGTTCCAGAATGAAGGAGCTCAGGGGAAGAGATTCTGAGGCAGGAGGGTGCCTGGGGGTCTAGGAGCAGCAGCTAGAGTCATATGAGGCTGGCGCGGAGGGAAGAAGTGGGAGGGAGGGGGCAGTAGAGCGGATGTCGGAGGGATGGTGGGGCCACGCTAAGGGCTTTGCATTTTGTCATAAGCCATTGAAGAGTTTTGAGCAAGAGGGTTACAAACGAGGAAAGCATGGCTCTGGCTGCTTGCTGTCCGGAGAATAGACTTCAGGAAGGCAGGAGGAAGTGGGGAGAGCAGGATGCCCCCGCAGAAGCCTAGGAGAGGTGCTGCTGGCTTGCACCAGGCAGGGGCAGTGGAGGTAAGGAGTAGGCAGATTCAGGTTACAACAGGCCAGAGAATCTCCAACAAAGCTGGGTGTGGTGGCTCACGCCTGTAATCCCAGCACTTTGGGAGGCCGAGGCAGGCGGATCATGAGGTCAGGAGTTGAAGACCAGCCGGGCCAACATAGTAAAACCCCGTCTCTACTAAAAATACAAAAACTTGCCAGGTGTGGTGCCATGTGCTTGTAATCCCAGATACTCAGGAGGCTGAGGCAAGAGAATTGCTTGAACCTGGGAGGCAGAGGTTGTAGTGAGCCAAGACTGTACCATTGCACTCCAGCCTGGGCAACAGAGTGAGACTCCATCTCAAAAAAAAAAAAAAAAAAAAAGGAATCTCCACCAGTGGGATCTGGATCTTCAACAAGCATTGGGAGCTCCTTGGGGAAGGGCCCCATTTAGGAGGCATCGTAGAATAGGCCTCCCCACCAGGTGGGCATTGGCAGGAATGAGGTGGTGGTGCAAAAGCATGACACACAAGCAGAGGGAGCAGAAAGGTGCCTAACAGATGGCACATGGGGCTGGAACCAAACGCCTGGGTTCGGGCTCCAACTTTGCCTCCTTTAAATCCTTAGACAAAGCACTGTCCCCTGAAAGCCCCGCTTGCCTTCCTGTATAACAGTGAAGTTACAGTAACTACTTCTTAGTATAGTGGTGAGGAACAAGTGGTAAGATAATATGGGAAAACGTTCAACACACCATGTCCTTCGACTGTTAGGAGCTCCGGCACCATCAGAATTACCTCTGGAGAGAGATTCATCTGAGGGGCTGCAGGCTCGGAACCTCTGAGCCTTCCTGAAATCCTGGGATCTGGAAAGGTGGCTGAGATCCCAGTCACTGGTTTTGGTTAGTGGGGTTGAAATGTGGTAGGCCTGGGAGTTCCCACAGGCAGGTCTGAGGCCATGAGCTGCTCTGGAGGAGTTCTCCCTCCCAACCATGCTCATTCCCTTCTCTCTCTTCAATCTAGACTAGTTTCCTCAGTGACCTCATCCACTTTCACAGTTCAGACTCCTTAGAGATGATGCCCAAACGTAAATTCCAGGCCTGAAAGATTATCTGAGCTTCAGTTCCCAAAGCCTAGTAGACATTTTTATCTGGATGTTCTACCCATTGCTCACAAGGAATCTCAAAGAGAACATTGACATCCCATCCTAAAGCATTTCCTGTGCCACCTTTCTGCGGCTGCTCACAGCACCAGCCTTTAAAATGTGCAGGCTTTAGTCGCCTTTGATTCTTTCCTGTCATGTACCCCCTTCATTCACACTTTACTCACCTAAGCCCTGTTAATCATCTCTTTGCTATTGCCCTTATGTATCTGTCCTTTTCACTTTCCATAATCACTATCATCACTTAGTTCAGAACTTCATTATTTCCTATCTGGGATATTTTACTAACTTCTTCACTTGTCTTTCTGACTCTCCCATCCTACCGTCTGTGCGCAAGGACTGTCAGCTCGCTAGTCTTAAGTCATTGCTCTGATGAGGTTAAATGTCACGTCTGTGCTCAAAGTCAGCCTCTGGGTTAAATGTCACATCGGTGCTCAAAGTCAGCCTCTGGCTGTGGAATAAATGGCACATGTTTTCAGCCTGCCATTCAGGGCCCTCTGTTGCTTTTTATTTTCATCTCTTTGTGCCTTTGGCCCAGTAGATTATCTGATATTTTGTGAATAAGACTGATGTTCTCTGTCTTTCAAGTCTTTGCTCATAACAATCACTGTCACTATAGAGCACTTTCCTAACGCGTCTCAGGCACCATCCCAGGTCCTTTCCCTGAGGCATCAGAGTAACGCTAGAGTAAGGACCATAAGGAAGTAAATATCCCAGTCCTGTTTGAGAAGGGAGAAAGCTGGTGCTCTGAGGGGTTTCGATGACTTGCCCAAGGGGCAGAGGCAGGACGCAAAACTGAGGCCGCCTGTCCACTGTCCTCTTCCATGACCCTGTGATTTTCTCTCCCTGGACCCTCCTGTCTCCATTTCTACAAGCAAAGCCCAAACTGACCCAGTATTGTACCCACTTCATGCACACCTTCCAGGCGCCTGCCCCCTCCCAGACACAGTGAGCCCCCACAGGAAGGTAGACACCTTCCTCATCCCTTCTCCACTCTTACTAAAGAATGGTTTGGTCACCTTTGCTCTGCTGAGACCTGCCCAGAGGGGTTAAGTATCTTCAACAGGACAGGGAAGAGTAGCTTATTGCTAAGCTGTCCCCAAGAGGACTGGACCTGGGCCTGGGATTAACAAGAAATAAGTGTTCCATGAGTGTCTGCATAGGCGCTTGGGGCGTGACTCCTACCTGGCCTCTGAGGGCTTCATGGGCCCCAGAGAGCCAGGGGGGCTTCCTAGCCCTACTCCACCCCATCATCAGTCTGTGGCCCTCTCTGCCTTAGCTCTCTAGGGACTGACACAGGCTTCCTGGCCCAGCTCTAGAGCCCCATCTGCTGCAAAAACCTTAAGTGCCAGAAGCCACCTGCTGTAGATCTGGTGACTTTGTGCCTTCCCCCAATCCTGCACAGGCCTGGTGAGCTTACCTGGATCCATTCATGTGGTCATACTCCCGCTTGACATTGACCCTCACTGGCTGATTGATCCACTCCTGCTGTGGTGGGAGGGGGTTGATCTTGTGGGGCTGCCCGTAGTCAGGACTCCCCGAGGCAGTCATGTCGGCCTTGGGGAGATGGGCTGCCGCTCCGTACGCTGAGTCAAAGAGGGACTGGTCGTCGCTCACCACCGACAGAGCCTCCTGCAGGGCCAGAGAAGAGACAGAAAGCCCAGTGTCACTCTTCACCCAAGCAAGTGACACTCTTGCTTTGAGCTGGCAAGGTGGCCCAGGGCTGCCCCAGGACAGCTTGTCTGGAAGTTCCTGTTTGACTCACACTCCAGGGGGCAGGTTTGCCCTTATGCAAACCAGATGGGTGTTTGCAGGTTACCTGGGTGAGGAGGGACTTTGGGCAGTGGAGTGGGGATGGAGGAATCATGAAAGTGGGTTTGTTTATTGGTTCTGTAGTCTGGGACCCCCAAAAAGGAGGGTGGGGATAGGGAGGCCAAGAATAGTGGTGACTTGGCATGGAATATAGTATTGTGGTGGTGTGTGAATGCTAGATTTTTCCAGGCATAAGCAGAAATGCCTCTTATGAGCTGAGTGGAGTCATCAGCAATGAAGGGGAGATGAGATCCAGCATTTATTTTCCAGGCAAGGCCAGTGAGATCCACCCAGAGAGGCTAGGTGTGCTGCTCAAGGTCACACAAGGGAAGGGTGGGGCCCATGGCTGTGGCCAGGCCAATTTCAGTTTCCTTATTTGTAACAGGGATAAAAATAGTTTTAGCACAGAGTCGATAGGTGGATTAAATGAGAAGATCTGGTATGGGGGTGTAGCTTGTAAGAAATGCTCAGTGGTTTGCTGAGGGCCCTCTAGGAGGTGCTGGTGCATCCTGTAGATCTCAATGTTGATGACTCAGCCAGCCAAAGGACGAAAGAGGAACCTCAGACACGTGAAGTGCCAGTCAGGGCAAGACCCTCCAAAAGAGGTTGTTGGGTCCTCCCACTCATATTATCCCATCACTGACTTGGGTGTGACTTTGGGAGATCATGGATTAAGAAAAGAAGCCTTGGCCAGGCATGGTGGCTCATGCCTGTAATCCCAGCATTTTGGGAGGCTGAGGTGGGAGAATCTATTGAGTCCAGGAGTTCTAAACTAGCCTGGGCAATGTGGCAAAACTCTGTTTCTACAAAAACAGAAAGAAAGAAAGAAAAGAAAGAAAGAAAGAAAGAAAAAATTAGCTAGATATGGTGGCATGTGCCCAGCTACTTGGGAGGCTGAGGTGGGAGGATCACTTGAGCCCCGGAAGTAGAGGCTGCAGTGAGCCGTGATCGTGCCATTGCATTCAGCCTGGGCGACAGTCTCAAAACAACAACAACAACGACAACTAAAAAACTTTGCACATTCCGGAGATCTGCTACCAATCAAAACATGAGGGTAAGAGTCTCCCATTATTCCATGTCTCATCGAATCACAGGCATCCAAGGTCAGGGACCAGGGCATAGTGTTCACTACAGTCATATAATTACACCAAAGTAAGTCTTCAGAGAAGATGGTAGTTATCTATAATTGATCTATAATCTATATAATCAATAATTATATAATCTATAATTGTGATAATAGTTGTGATAATACATGCAAAGTATTAGAAGTCTCTGGCACATAGTGAGTCACACTCAGAACATGTTAGGTATCATAATTATTAGCATTCAAACAAAGATTCTCTTAGGCCACCTGTTAGGGGCTGCCTTGTGTCCTCACAAAATTCATATGCTGAAGCCCTTACCCGCAGTACTCAGAATGTGATTGTATTTGGAGATAGGACCTTTAAGGAGGTAAGGTGAAATGAGGCTGATAGGGTGGGTTCTAATCCAATATGACTGGTGTTCTTATAAGAAGAGGGAATTTGGACACACAGAGAGCTCCCAGGGGAGTGTGTGCACAGAGGGGCTGCCATGTGAGGACACAGCAGTCATTGGCAAGCCAAGGAGAGAGGCCTCTGAGGAAAACCAACCCTGCTGGCACCCTGATCTTGGACTTCCAGTCTCCAGAACTCTGAGCAAATAAATTTCTTTTGCTTAAGCCACTCAGCCCTGGTATGTTGTTATGGAAACCCTAGCAAATGGATACACCACCTTTACTTGAAAATGTAGTGATAGGTGAACAGCACTTGTTAAAGCTGGGATTTGTCTACCTTCCTTGTGTAATTCACATTCCTGAATTGAATGTCTTCTTCAGAATGAATGCTCTTCATATGCCTGTAGAATTACAACCTGCTCCATGGGCTGTCTCTTGTCTCCCAGGGCCATTCTCCACCCCAGCAGACAGACAGCCATAATTCAAAAAGGGAGGCTCTTCTATGGCTGTTTTCAGCTGGGATCAGGGAAAAAATACTGGAATATACTCTAGGAGTCCTGCTTTTGCACCAGAAGGCTTTGGATGGTGTAGGTGCCTCCAGACATACATTCAAAGCAGAGTTGCCCACACAATATTAAAACACATCCCCCAACCGAGGGGATCTCCCTAGACCTAACATCTGCTGGGATCCTTCTTCATTTTCTACCAGATGTCCTTGAGTCATGCTCAGAGTAAAGCTGTGCTTGTCAGAACCATTTGTTTCTTGGTTATTATATCCACTCGTGATTTCAGCTAGAGTTCAGCTTTGGCTTCATATCCTAAATTTTGAACTGTTATCTGGGCTCAAGGAATTATGGTTCTGAGCTGAAAAGGGTGACATTTCAACCTTTCAGACAGCTGTCCCTGACTCCATGAAATTCCTTGAGCTCTGCACTGGAAGCAGAGGACACATTACCACCTATGACCCCTAAGTGTCTTTTGGTGATAAGAGTGAAGAACAGGTACCACAGTCCTGCTACAAAAACAGATGACATTTCAGGAATCAGGTAGCATCTTCTGCTGTAGAGAATGGCTTACGTTCTTAGTTTATCATTCATGAACCTTGGAGTTTCCAGTAAAATAATTTCTTTCCCTTCCCTCTTCTAGGTTGGGGGAGAAGATGACGGAATATCAGAGGCAAAGAAGCCCGGGAGGCAGGGCTGGGCACAGTGATGCTCCATAGATGGGCAAAAAGTTCCTCCCATCATTATCCTAAGGAGGGTGGACCAGGCAACAGGGAACACAGGATTGTCCTGACCAAGGGGACATGCAGACGGCAAAATCAAGACTCACAGCAAAGAGAATACACAGAGAACACAAAGCCAGCGGTTCTGGAGGCAGACCCAGGAGAGACTTCTTAAGGAAGTGAGTGGTACACAGCTAGAAAAAAACAAGTGATGAGATAGAGTGTAGGTGTAGAAAGGGCACAAAACCAGTTTGAACTCATTTTGGAATAGAAGTTTCCTTAAGAATGTAGTTCACAATCAAGGAAACTCCAATCAAGTGGCAACGTTGTAGGAGGAGAGCGTCCCGGTTCACCAGGAATGCCTCACACTTCTGTCCAGTCTGGGCATTTCTCTCTGAGACTCTTCCCTCCCTGACGACCCACTGACATGCTCTTCCCTCATTCAGTACACCTTGTGCGCTCCCTGGCTGGATCCAGCTCCTTTGCAAATTGTGAATACTGCTGTCATCCTGCCACAATCTGCTCAAAAACCTCAGAGAGCTCCCTAGAGATGGACCACAGCAAATCTCTTCTCAGCCACTTGTCTTCCAAAGGTCATCTTTGTCCCACCTGCCACACTTACATTGCACAACTTCCTCTTGCTGCAACTTGTGTCCAATTCTAACTATTCTCACTGCTCCACTAGACAAGCCCTACTCAGGTATGCTTCTGTGCCTTAATTTTGTGGTTCCTTTTGCTGCAAGTAACCTTTCTTTACTCTTTCACCCTGATGCACAATTATCTTTGCCATTGTGTAAGGTAAGTGAGATCTTCCTGAGAGCTTCCTGTTTCCATGAAACCTTTCTGATGATGACCTATGACTCCTTTGAGCTGTTAACAGCTCGTGAGAATACTGCTTTGGGTATGCATGCGTGCACACACACACACACAAACACACACACACATCCCCCTTCTATTTGCAATCATGGCTAGACAAAAAGCTTTTTTTCCATTACAATGTAGAGAAAAGAAGAGATAGATCATGGGGGCTGTGAAGAGAGAGAAGACGAAGGAGAAGAGTTCCCTGTCTGGCTCACTGGGCTGAATTTGAAAAGCCAATATGGGCAAGGGAAGGGAGGTGAGGGCCCCTAAGTGGAATAAAAGATTTGGGGAGATAAGGCCCCAGACAAGCTGATTTGAGACCCAAGTGAAAGAGCAGAGTTGGGGAGGAGAGCATTCTTGTGGCTTCTGCAAATAAATGGCACCCCTTTTTGCAGTTCAACAGCTTTAGGAGCACCCCAAGACCATGCCCTTGGCAAGTACACTGTCATTTTTATGATGCCACTGGTAGTAGGGAGCCCTCTCCAAATTGCTCTGGGAAGACCAGAGTAGGGATGGAGGAGGCAAACAAGAGGAATGAGTCTGGGCAACTTGATGTGGCTGCTGCTGTCTGCAGGCGAGGAGCTGCTGAGCTGGCAGAAATTTCACTTATTTGCAGCTTGTTACACATGAGGAGCTGTTGCTACTTCATGTGTGTCTTATAAAGCTCTTTACTTAAACTCTTAAAACTTTTTAAAGTTTAAACTTAAAACTCTTCCTTGTACTTCAAGCTCTTTACAGAAATGAGCATGTTGCTAGCGTTCAAGAACTTTCCACGGATAAATCATCAATAAGTACTTAACTGAGGTGATAGGCTGGGTGTAGGAAGAACACCAGCATGCAAATTCACCAGCCATCCTCAGAGGGACTACATTCCTTCCGTTTCTCATGACTTTGCTTCTCCTATTGTTGCTGATTATTTTATTCAAGGGAAGAGAAGTTAGTTATTATTTAAAAGACTTGTGGGGTCCATGAGGCTTTAGACCATGCTATGTAAAATTGACTTCCAAGTGAGAAAGACAGGAGGCGTGGGCTCCTAGCCCTATGTGGGGCTCAGCTCTGGGGTTCCTTCTTGACCCAACAATTGTCTCTGTAAAAGGAACCCCTGGGCTGGCTTAGTCATTGGCTTCTGAGAAGCACTTTCCTTTGCAGAATGCTGGAAAGGCTGGGTCTGTGGGTCCAGAGCCACTGAGTCCTAGATCCAGAGGGTGGCATAGGGTCCCTTGTTCCAGGCAGGGAAGTGCCCCAGCACATTTGTACCCAATGATGCCCCTTTACCAGAGACCTCTGGCAAGGCAAGCTGCTTGGGGTGGCATCTGAGCTACAGCAGATCACTCACATTTGCCGATAGAAATGCTTGCTTTCCACGACCCCCTCCTGGTCCTGGATCCAGCTGGGGCCCGCTACCAGTAATGCACTTGAACCGGTGGGATACTTTTTCTCCTCCAGTTTGGGCAAGGTGCCTTTAGTACATGATATAATACACCCTCTGTCGTCGTTACAGAAAACAGATAAAAGTGGTAATAATCACAGCACTTATTAAACACAAAACACTGTTTACATGAGTAACCTCATTTAATCCTCCTGGCAATTCTATGAGGGATGTATTCTATTTTTTCAGATGAGAAAATGGAAATTCAGAAAAGTGAAATAACTTGCTCAGGCACACAGAAAGTTAGTGTGATGTGGGATCCAAATTCAGGTCTGCAGCCTAAGCACATAACCACTACTCTTCACAGGTTCTTTCTTGTGAATTTTCTGTCCTCTCAATTAGACCATAAGCTCTGTAAGTGTAACTCCGGTGTTTATTGTAACTTAGAGCATAAATCTTGAGTCAGAGAGATTTGAGATTCTATCCAAGCTTCACCTGCTGCTCATTACGCATCTAGTACAATTTCCAAGAACTTCATTTCCTCATCTGTAGGTTGGGGATAATATCAGTACCTGATCTGGTAATTCTGGATAAAGATAAAATGAGATAATATGAGTAAAGTACCTAAATCAAGCACCTGAAGTTCTTGGGACAAAGTAAATACTTAAAAATGTGGCCAGGCATGGTGGCTCATGCCTGTAATCCCAGCATTTTGGAAGGCTGAGGCGGGAAGATCATCTGAGGCCAGGAGGTTGAGAACAGCCTGGCCAACATAATGAAACCCTGTTTCTACTAAAAATACAAAACTTAGCCAGGTGTGGTGGTGGGTGCCTATAATCCCAGCTACTCAGGAGGCTGAGGCAAGAGAATCAATTGAACCCAGGAGGCGGAGCTTGCTGTGAGCTGAGGTAGCGGCACAGCACTCTGGCTTGGGCAATAGAGTGAGCCTCTGTCTCCAAAGAAAAAAAAGAAAAAAATTGTTTAAAAAGCTGGGCACAATGGCTCATGCCCATAATCCCAGCACTTTGGGAGGCTGAACCGGGTGGAATGCTTGAGCCTAGGCATTCAAGACCAGCCTAGGTAACATGGCGTAACTCTTTCTCTACAAAAAAAAAAAAAAAAAAAAAAAAAAATGCCTGTAATCCCAGCACTTTGGGAGGCTGAGGTGGGTGGATCACGAGGTCAAGAGATCAAGACCATCCTGGCTAACATGGTGAAACCCTGTCTCTACTAAAAAATACAAAAAATTAACCAGGCGTGGTGGTGGGTGTCTGTAGTCCCAGCTACTTGGGAGGCTGAGGTGGGAGAATGGCGTGAACCCGGGAGGTGGAGCTTGCAGTGAGCCGAGATCACACCACTGCACTTCAGCCTGGGCGACAGAGCGAGACTCCGTCTCAAAAAAATAAATAAATAAAAATAAAAAATAAAAAAAAGGTGTGGTGGTGTGTCTGTGGTCCTAGCTACTTGGAAAACTGAGGTGAGAGGATCACCTGAGCCCAGGAGGTGGAGGCTGCAGTGAGCCATGATCGTACCATCCATCCTGGGCAACAGAGTAAGACAGTGTCTCAAAAAAAAAAAAAAGTTAAAAAAAAATTTTAATGAAGGCCAATGCTGAGAAATGGCATGAGAACCATTGGGTTAGAGATGGGTCAAGAGGGAGTTCAGAGAAAGCCAGAGCGATACCTACTTCTCCGCATGTTGATTGTTTAAAAGATTAGTTGCCTAAACTACTACTAAGTAGATTTGGTGATGATAGAGCCTGAAATGCAAATCCCATGGGCTCCTAGAGAACAGAGCCGATTTCACTAATCTGCGTGTCCACTCTTCCTTTAAAACCATGGGTGTCATTCCATTGCAGGCTCAGTCCTCTGCCTGTCTCTGGTTTCTGAGTCCAGGCCTCTAGGTGGCATAGATAAGGCTCTGTTACATAGCCTGAATAGCCCTGTGAATGAGGAGAGGAGGCATCTGTTGTGAGATAATGAAAATGGTAGGTGGCTAGCACCTATGTATACTGTTGTTCGTACACCACATACTCAGTGAATATCAGAAGAATGGCGTGGGTACATCTGTGCATTCACGAATTTAAAAACTTCACTTATTTTGGAATTTGTCACATATGTGTGCCTATATGCATCTTTTCTTGTTATACTCACAAATGTGTCTTCCAACATTTGTTTTCCTTAGATTAAGTCAAATGTTACTTTTCATGTGCACATGAGTTGAGTGATGGGATGTGATCAGAGCATGGCCGCACAGTGGCCTGGCCGATATGAACGATGAGCAAACCATTGCATCTTCAAACAGTCTAGCTAAGGCCGAGATGGAAAAGCCTCCAGAGGGGCAAGGAAAGAAGAGGGTGGTTTGAGTATCTCCCCATTTCACTTGGGAAGATATAACAGAAATTTCTGCCATTATCCTGTGTGTGGGAAGGAACAAATATTTCACAGTTATGAGTCCAGTGGAGTTAGAGGAGGAAAAATGCCAGAAGTGGACACGAGTGGGAGACCCTTTCCCTCTGTTCTTCCTTATACATAGGCTGAGCTTTATTTCTAACACAGAATGACCCAAGACATAGGGCCTGAGAAGCACCAATGTCCCATTGTGTCCTTCCCATTCCTTTCCCTCTGTCCTGCCCTGAATCTCCTAAGGGCAGTTGTCTGGGGCTGACCAGCTTGGCTGGAGGTGGCCGGTGAAAGGAATGTCAAAAGCAACCCGACCAAGTTCCCTGTGGCTGCCCTGCTCAGTGGGCCCACTCCGCCGCTCCCAGTGCAGGGCTCTGGAACGCTAATCTCTGGCATATCCGTTACCCAGGGTCACCACAGGGAGCACGCTAGTTTTGGCTTTTTATTACATTATTTGCATAATGACACGAAGTCCCTTCTCTTGCCAGTCGGAGAGAATACGAAATGCGAACAAGATACTTAGGTGCAAAGCCCTCTGTGTTCTCTGCTTTGGGAAACCAGCAGGCTCTGCAGCAGTGGGGGTGATCAGCCTGGGTTGGGGTCACTCCAAGTCTCATCTGAAGTGCCAAGAGCAGGTGGCCGCTATTAGCAAGGCCAAGCCTTTTGCTTCTCTCTCCTCTCTACATGTGCTCATTTCTTGCTCCTCATTTCCACTGTGTAAAGGGCAGGGAGGGAAAAGGGAAGAGGAGGTAAATTTTATGGAAAGTTGGATAAGGAAGAAGATGGGAAACATTAGTCAGTCATCAAGCATTAACTGAAAACTCCTTTGCATGAGGCACAGTCGCATTTTCTCAAAATGACCATCAGAATATTTCTGATCTTTGCCTCTCTCTTCCCATCAAAAGGCAGAGCTTATTTTCTTCCCCCTTGAACTCAGATGGAACTTTATGATTGCCTCAAGAAATGGCCTTGCGTGACTTCCGGGACAAGGTGATAAAGGTATTATGACTTCCACCTGCTTCTTGTTCTCTCTTGGGCCTCTAGTCCGTGGAAATCGCCACCATGCTGTGAGGAAGCTCAAATTAGCCCAAGCTGAGAAACCGTATGGAGAGGCCCGCAGGAGAGGAACCGAGGCCACAGCCAACCACAGCATCAACCTCCAGACTTGAGAGTGACGAGCCTTCAGTGAAGGATAACAAAACTCATGAGCCTAAGAGTTGGTTTATGCCACTAGGTTTCGGGGTAATTTCTTATGTAACCATAGTAACCAGAACGTCTCCGAGCATTTTACTCAGCAACCGAAAACCCATATTCAAAGGCTGTAGAGGTGACTGTCTGAGTATCCTTTCACTGTGGTTATTGACACTGGCTGGCAGGAATCAGCACCATGACTGTCCAGGTGGAGAAACTGAGGCACAAAGCATAACCCTTCTAGATTCACACAGTGAGGGGGGAATCGATCTCAGAATTAAAGTCTAAGTCCTGTGATAGACACGTAGTGGAATTATCTCCAAACAACAAAAACAAAATAAACAACAGACAAAAACCAAACAAGGACCACATTTTTAAATGAGAACGATCAAATAGAACATGTATTATTTGATGACTTGAAGTTTCCAAGGAACTTTTACTATCATCACCTCATTTAACCTTTTAAAATATGAGTTAGGATCCTCATATTATTGAAAAGAAAATTGAGGCTTAAAGAGGTTTGCTACTTGCCTCTGGCCCCTCACCTCATGAGTCTCCATGCTGCTGGCCTGACTGCAAAGCTTCTACTCTTCCCCTAAACCGTTTCCACTTTGCCGTCTCCAATTTTAGGCCGTAGCACACAGCCAAATCTGCCACAGAGCTTCAGAGTGTCTGGCTGACTTTTCTTTTCTTTCTTTCTTTTTTTTTTTGAGACAGAGTTTCACTCTTGTCGCCCAGGCTGGAGTGCAGAGGCGCGATCTCAGCTTACCGCAACCTCTGCCTCCCAGGGTCAAGTAATTCTCCTGCCTCAGCTTCCTGAGTAGCTGGGATTACAGGTGCCCACCACCACGCCCACCTAATTAGTAGAGACAGGGTTTCACCATGTTGGTCAGGCTGGTCTCGAACTCCTGACCTCAGGTGACCCACCTGCCTCGGCCTCCCAAAGTGCTGGGATTACAGGTGTGAGCCACCGCGCCTGGACCCCGGCTGACTTTTCAAGGAGTCTTGTTGAACATCATTCCCCCTCCCAAGTGCCTTTCCCCTTTCACTTACAATTCCACTTCCTGGGGAGGGGGCTCAGCAGTGGATGACCCAGAGAAAGAATTCCTAGAAGATGCAATTGCAATTATTTGCAGACGAAAGTACTTTATTTAATGGCGTTTTACAAATGAAGGGTATAGCCTAAGTGAGCACGGAGAAGAGGATCTCTGCGTCCTCCCAGGACTGTACCCTGTAACAGAATCCAGAGCCATGGCCTTCTGTGCCTCACGGGCCTCCCGTTCAGTGCTGCTCCAGGTCTCCCGTGGTATTTACCTTTGCCTGTTGACTTTGAGTGTTCACAGTCACTTTTTTGACCATAACCACATTTAAAGGGCATCTCTAAAGATCAAAGTTAAATTCTCCTCCCACAGAGAATGCTTTTACTGCTGAAAAGCAAAAAGTGCTGAATATGGAAACTCACAGGATGGGAGATAGAACATTCATCTGAACCCCACGAAGAGAACATTTTACAGTGTGTTTTACTTTCTGTTTCTTTACACTGGGTCTGTCCACTGTCCAGTGGCTTTTTCTAGATGGCAGTGGGAACCACAAAAGGGTCGGCAATGCTCTACTGGGTGTAATTCTTCACACTTGACCGTCCGGGACGAAGCTCCTCTCAGAGAATAAAGTAGGGGGTGGCCTGACCATTAAAGTAGGTCCCACAGTATCAAAGGGACAGCGCAAAGCAAAGCCAGACTGAGATGTTGAGACTTACTACCATTAGGCAGCTTAGATGTTCTCTTCTGTAAGACGGAGCCAGTATTCTCCCACCTAGCCGGATGGGTGGGAAGTATTAAATACAGGCCTCACTGGAGCAAAGGTGGGATGATAAAAATGGAACCAGCAACCACCACGACAAAACCCACATGGCATGGGAGAACCTGCAGGGAGGGCTGCTGCTGGGAAGGCCACCTGGATGCACCAGCACAAGTGCTGTCCCACATACTTTTCCCTGGGACTCTATTCCGCCAGATGTCACTGGAGTGGCTGTACCCGTCTTGAAAAATACTGCAGCACAGCCACACAGGTGGATAAAGCGCTGCTGCGCTGAGATTCGTCATTTCCCTCCTCTGCTCTGGGACAAAGAAAGGGCAGGTGATGGGCACCGTGTCTCCTTCAGAACCCTGCTCCAAGACAAGGGGCTGCTGTCCTGCAGCCCACGCCTTACAGATTGTCATGATGTGAATGTTGTCCCTGACCTGGAGAATGGTTTCCTGATCCCAGTGACGGTGCCGCCTGAGGATGGGTGAAGATCTGGACCACACTGGGAGCAGCCTCTTCCTGCAGAGGAGCCCTGGCCATCCTGGCTGCAGATGGGGTCAAAAGGCAGCCAATCACCACACTGCTTGCTTCCCTTCATGGACAGCTGCTTTAAATCTGTTCTAACAAAAGGCACTGGCCACCAGCTGGGTCAATGTGGAGCTTTATTGGCTGTGCAACTTTGGGCAAGTTACTTAATCTCCCAGCTCCTGGACATTTTTAACCATCCTTTACTGAAAGTTTCATGCTTTCCGATGATGATAAATGGTCAGACTTCCCTGACCACCAAGAGCTGAAAGTTTGGAAGAAAAGCCTCCATGGGGAGTGACTGCAGTGCTTCCTCGGGGAGTGAATTTCACCCACTGCAGGGTTGAAATAGTAGCCTGGGAGCCAGGATGGAGTTCCGGAGCTTTCCTATTGCTTGAGAAAGAGGCTTCTGAGAATGTCCCTTGAGGCCTGGTCTTTATGGGTCTGACCTGGCAGCTAGACCGAGAGGATCTCAATCTGGGTCTGCAGGGACAAGAGAGGACTCTGCGTGACAAAGGGAAGGTGGGAGTCAGAACATTCAGATCCTAAAGGATGGGCTCCCACAGGGGAAGCAGAGGCTTGTCCACCAGGGGTGGAGGCGGCAGGTTCTGCAGTTTTTCTAAGCCTTGAGGAGAGGAAGGAATGTGGATGGCATGTGCCCTTGGGTGTCTCTTCGATTCCTGGGGTCATGGGAACTTTCCTATTCTTTTTCTCGAGGACAAATTCTAGTTAGGCACCCTGAAGAGAGGAACCTCATCAGTCTGATTCCTGGTTTTCATCCCCAGTTGTTGGCACACTTCCTGGCACCTAAGAAGTGTGCAATGAATTATGTTAAATAAAAACCTCAGCGCCCGATGGGAAATGCAAACCCTCCCTGCCTGCCCACACCTCCACACCAGCCAGACTACCCCTTCTATCTTTGCACTTTAAGTAATTTTGATGAAGCCTTCCCCCGAGGCTTGCCTAATTTTCTTTTAAAGCAGCCACACCCAGTGACTGTTTCTTGTTCAAATTTAAACATGAAGCCACTGACCACTTTCCCCAAACAACCACTTGAGGTCCTATTCCTAGAAGCTATGATCTTATCCGACAATTTCCTCACGTGGCAGTTGCCATGGTAACCGGGGCCCTTACAATCACAGGGAGCCCACGAGGAAACATGCATATGGGGGGGCTTCACTCCCTTCCAGCAACACCCAGAGAGCAGCCTGGCAGGGGGACGAAGCCAAAATCAGCCTCGCGAAGCAAGGACGTCCTGCCTCATGCACACAAGCCGGGACGCTTTGTGTGACTGGCAGCAGCCAGAAAAGAATGCCGCTTCAACTCGACGCACAGATGAGGCGTGCATCCATTTTATTTCGTTTCCTCTCAGGGCATGGGGACGGGGGAGACCCTGAATCCGTTTTCCAGCTCTTAATGGCCGCTTCTTTTCCGTGATTCACGGCTGAGGAGCCATGCTTGGTGACCTCAGGCCCATCAAGTCAGGAAGCAGGTCCTGAGGGTGCAGTATTTCCAACTAGCACATCTGGGTGAACTGCTCTGTCCAAGGTGTTTAGTTCTTTTGTGGCTCGGGGCATATGGTTACCATATTGTTGCTGCGACATGTGGCAGAAACCTTGTGGATGGGAGTGATGGAGGGAGGTGGGGCCTGGGGAGGTCCATTTTCTGGGAGAGCTCGGCAGCCAGGGCCATCTCTGCCCAGTTCCTGTGCTCTATTTCATTCTGCTCCTCCTTTCCTTTTGTGTTCTCTGTTCATTTTCCCTCTGTCACCTTCAATTGTTCTGCCCCGTGCTCCCATGCCTTCTCTTTCTTGCTCAACCTCCTGCATTTTAAGGTCCTATTTCAAATAGTTTTTCTTCTTGTTATGTAAGACTCCCCCACCTCTTTCTCGCCTGCACTCTTAACCTTTGGAGGCATATTTAATGTACATTTAATATACATATGCAGCTTCACCTGCATAGAATTGCCTCCCTGTCTTCTCTGCCTAATCATATCTCATTCATTCACCAAACTGTTGAACACCTCACATTCCGCCTCCTCCAGGAAGTCTCCCTGCTCACTCCAGCCCAGCATAAGAACCTCCATTCTGCTGAAGTCTGTTGGCACCAATTTGGCACTTTTTCTTAGACTGCCTTGTCATGTTGCTTTTATATTTATTTAACCATTGCCTTCCATTGTGGTTTTTCATAGGTTTATGTTCTATCTCTCCTACTAGATTGAGAATTCCCCACGATAATTTTCTTTGTGCTTTTCTGTAGACATGATTGCCACTTACTAGCTGAGTGAATTGGTTCTCCCCTTATCCATAAAATGGGCACAATGACAGCACCCACAGGGTTTTGATGTGAGGGTTGAGAGGGCTCTCCATTCTGCTGGTTTGTGAGAGGTACAGTCTGTCATCTTTGACATGTTACCCGCAGAGCCAGACTGTCAGGATCTGAATTCTACATCTACCACTTGCCAGTCTTGTGACCTTGGACAAGTTCTTTAATCTCTCCATGCCTCAGTTTCCTTTTTGGAAAACTAGCGATAATAATAGTGTTCTAACTCATGCCTATCACATAGTAAGCCCTCCCTAAATGTAATCATCTTATTATAATTCACAAATTATAGTACAGAAAAGGCACTTTATCTCTCTGGGCTTATTTCTTTACCTACTACATAAAAGGACTGAGCTAGATGATCCGTAAGATCCCTTCCAGGGCTTCAACCCTAAAATCTATTAGTGGAGTGATTCTACAGCCCCTTTGCCTGGAACAGTTCCGCTTTATGCTGTTGTTCCAGGAAATGCTTATCCCGCTCAAAATTATCCCACTTTTGTTGATGCATTATATGGCCACTCTGTCTACGAGTAAGCTCAGATAACTCAGTGTTCATGAGCTTCATGGCCCCATTGGTTGTCATCTTTGCTCTCCCTTCTAAAGGGAATCAGGGGAACTGAGGACAGCCTGGTCTCTACACGAGGAGCCAAGCATCCTCTCATCACAGAGCTCAGACTCCCTCTCTGGCGCACAGCTGGTCCCTCCGTTGGCAGCTACCCTGGAGACAGTCACTGACAGGGCTGGCCTACATCCTGCTTGACTGGAGTGCTAAGCCTGGACAGTCCAGCACAGGGGTCTCCTGTCTCCTGGCATCCATCTACAGGAAAAGTAGATATTTTGTGAACAAGTCCTGCTGTGGTCCTCCAAAGAAAACATTTCATTGGGTTTACCTGGAGATGTTTTCTTTGTCAAGCTCAGTAAAGCTAGCTGAGCAGAAAACCCAGCTAAAACCCACGGACAGTTCCTGGGGGCTTGGGACTGGTTTAGTTACTCCATAAGGGACAGTTAGTGTTCTATTCTTGGAAGCTTCTGGAGGTGCCAACCTTGCCCAACAGAGCCATGCCTGTCTGTCTGTCTCAAGGACATGTGTCTTCAGGGCAGGGAGGCTCAATCTCCACATTATAAAAACTTGTGGGAAATGGATAATTAACCTACCAGGTGGACATGCCCTGAGATGTCCCAAACCGCCTCAAAAATTTCTGAGCTCCTTTGACCCGTTCAGTTCCATTTTCCTCAGGATCCATTGTCAAAGCCTGCCAAGTGGTCAAGTTCTTTTTTTTTTTTTTTTTTTTAGAGACATGGTCTTGCCATGTTGCCCAGGCTGAAGTGCAGTGGCATGATCACGGCTCACTGCAGCCTCAAACTTTTGGGCCCAAGGAATCCTCCTACCTCAGCCTCCTAAGTACCAAGTAGCTGAGACTACAGGCACACACCACCATGCCAGCTAATTTATTTTTTTATTCTTTATTTTTTGTAGAGACAGGGTCTTACTATGTTGCCTAGGCTGGTCTTGAACTCCTTGCTTCAGGTGGTCCTCTTGCCTTGGCCTCCCAAAGTGATAGGATTACGGGCATGAGCCACCATGTCCAGATGGCTCCGAGTTCTTGCACTGCTACTTCCACCTGGTTTTCTGTGTGATTGAGATCTCCCATGTTCATTATAGGTTGGTGATGTTCATGAGAAACCCAAAGTCAATGAAGCCAGTGAAGCCAACCTTCTCAAACCTTTCTCTCTTGGGAAACTGTGAGAGCAAAATGTCCATGGGGAACCTTGTGGTCCTCTTGCTTCTTTTAATCATGAACGAGAAATGCTCTCAGGTATAACATCAGCCTGAATGGCCTGTAAAATGTGCTGAAGATTCCACGTAAAACCAACAAATGCATACTCGTCAGCATCAATCTTAAAATAAAATCAGGATCAAGAAACAAAAACCTTTACCTAAACTTCTTATTCATTTCCATAGAAAGAAGTTGAATTCTCTGATTTGGTCCAGGGGAGATGACTGTGACGCTGGCACTGTTCTAAAATCTGCACCGTGCAATGCAGAAGCAACTCGCCTTGTGAGGCTATTGAGGACTTGAAATGTGTCTGGTGTGACTGAGGAACTGAATTTTTAATTTTAGTCAACTTTAGTTCATTTGAATTTAAAAAGCCACATGTTATGAGTGGTTACCGTCTTGGAGAGCACAGGCTGTGGACACTTGTGTTTGGTGACCAGACTATGTGCTCCTCGAAACATGCAAAGGTCACTCTGGATATTTCTTTAACATGTCTTGTCTCACAATGGGGCCATAAAACAGATTTGTCACACAAAAGAACACTCATTCACTGATGCATTCATTCATTTAGCAAATATTTATTGGATATCTTCTATGTGCTGGGCACTGTTGATAAAAACCAGGAATATGTCTATAGAAAAATGATGTCATCATTTTAATGGCGTTGTTGATGACTATGAGATTAGGAGAATTGTGGGACTTTTCCTCCATGGAACTGGCTAAATTTCTACAGTGAGCTAAATGGGTGAAATGCAGATTATTATGGGAATATGCATGGTAACCCTGGACAAGTGAGTAGCTGCGGCAAACCTGCTGTGTAAACACAGGCTGTGCACACAGATGGGGAAGTGACGACAGGAAAGGAGAAAAGAGTCTGAATTAAATATGGTGGGAACGATGGTATGTTTGAAGCTTGGATGAAATAAGAATAAGGTCCTCAAAAGCATTCTGGAAAGCACATGGCATTTACAAATGGAAGCAGTGCATTGTCACCGTCACTGGGAGCTCCCGAGACAGTCCAGGCACAAGCTTCCCCAGCCTCCCCCACTCAGCATCCCAGAAACCAACCAAGCAAGGGAGCCATTGCCTCAGGAGAAGGTGGCAGAACTTGAAGTAAAGAGGTGGTGCAACTGGCTACCAAGGAAGGGATTTCAGAGGACAGGAAAGCCGTGAACTGAGCAGGAATGGGGGGGGAGGGGCAAAGGCATTAACACTTCATTGGCTCAGGGACTTTCTGGTCACAGAGAGCCAGCCAGGACCTCAGATGAGCCTTTTATCCCCTCCTCTGCAGAGCACACAGCAAGAAGGAGAGGGGGACACAAAGGCTTGACTGTGGCACTTTCTCCATTGTTGTGGCTCTCCCTGCAGGGTCCTGAAACACCCATTAGATCTGGAGTCCTCTGGAAAGGCGGGAGAGAGAGTCCACAGTAAGATGCCCCTGCATCCGGACTGGCTGGGGGCTCTGGCCTGAAGAGTCACCGTAGGCAGAATGACTGTCTCTTATTTTATTTATTTATTTATTACTTTTGAGATGGAGTCTCACTCTGCTGCCCAGGCTGGAGTGCACTGGCACGATCTCAGCTCAATGCAACCTCTGCCTCCCGGGTTCAAGCGATTCTCCTGCCTCAGCCTCCCGAGTAGATGGGATTACAGGCGCCCATGACCACACCTGGCTAATTTTTGTATTTTAGTAGAGACAGGGTTTCGTTATGTTTGCCAGCCTGGTCTCCAACTCCTGACCTCAAGTGATCCGCCCGCCTCAGCTTCCCAAAGTGCTGGGATTACAAGCATGAGCCACCATGCCTGGCTGAGTGACTGTATTTTAAACCAGAGCTTGCAGACTGTGGGCCTTTAGCCCCTTAACTTGTTGCTGGTGTTCCTTAAATGTCAAACCCAGCCTGGGGATGCTGGCGTGCCAACGTGCCTGGGAGCTCTTCCCTTTTTCCCTTTGGGTTAACAACAATGTTGGCATGAAAACGGGATCTCTGTGGCTGCACCTTCTCTCCTTCCTCATCTCTCCACCAGCCTTCCTTTCTGTTCACCTAGTCCCCATCCCCATTAGCACCAGGCTGAGGCCCAAACATCATCTAAGCAAACACCTACCACCCCAACTCTAAGAAGTGGCCTCTGAGCTGTAGGGGTGTACCCCTCTGAAGGGAGGACCCTATAATACTAATCTACTCCTGGCCTGACTGCCAACATTGTCTGATCTAAGTGAGGAAGAGCTGATCTAAAACATTGCTCTCATAACCCAAAGCGATTACTGAACTGTAGTTTGGGCGGGGCTTCTCCCTCCCTCCCAGCAGACTAACCCTCCTAATTATTTTTAATTTAAGCTAATGTGAAAATATTTGCATTCTCTGAGCATGCAGAAAATGAACCAGGGCAAGTGGGGGAAAAAGTGGGGAGCTAAAAGTATGTTGGAACCATGATTAGGCCAGCCTAGGAGAAACGAGGTTGACCATATTTATGGGGTCTTGTTCTTTGGCGAGCCAACAGTGTTTAAGGATTTCTCTGACTTAATTACAGGACTCTCACGGGTCATGACTTCTGTAACCAAATGTTACTTTGAAAGGGAAGAAGTGAATAGATAGAAAAGGTTTTGTCTTTAGACACCATAATTTGTCGTGACAACATTTCCTCTTTCAGGCCCGTGTGGGTCCCTGGAGAGTCTTATGGAGTGCACCTTTCAGGTTGGAGATGGTCTGATCTCTCTCTGTCCATGTACATGTGCGTATACATTCCCAAATATTTATTTCACTAGGTAGCTTCTCTTCCAACTCCCGCTACAGGCCTTAGCGTTTCTTGGGAGATTGCTTTCTGCGCTTATGGGGCAGAGATGTGGGGTGGAAGTTGGTGACAAGGAGACATCTATTCCCTACCAATATTAGGGCACGTGAACCAAGGCCCATGTGTCCCTCACACGTGGGGATGAGAGGCCTTGCCAGTGGCTCTGGCCAGGCCTGATGCGGCTCAGACGTGGCCCTTTGCTCCCACAGCTAGAGGAAAATCCTGTCAAAATGCCTTAACGATCTTCTAATATTTCCATGCAATTAAGGCCACATCTGTCTCCCAGGCCCCCACACTCCTTTGCTGGTGCACAGACATGAAGCAAACAGTCTGTCTTGTCGATCTGGAAGGTAACAAAGAGCTCCATTCATAACTGTAGGCACTTTCACCATTTTTTTTTCAAAGTAAAATAGAGTTTTCACTTTGAGAATAACCTGTGTGGCAAGCAAGCGAAGGATTTTTCCCCCCTAATAAATCAAATTCAACAGCCTAATAAAATGCTGGCTCCCCCTGCCCCCACCACTGCCTCCCTCCCTCCCACTGTCCCACTCTCAGCCAACAATCCTTGGGAATGGAGAGTAGTGGGCAGACCCAAAGGAGGTAGGGAAGGTGAGCTGGGAGCAGATGAAGGGAATTAAAACGCCTTTTGAAGGCTCACGGGCTTGTTTGGCAGATTAAAGACTGAGATGGGTGGGGCAGGGGGGTTGAGGGGTGGGGGCAGCAGGAGAGTAAGCAGTGTGCCTTTCCCTTTCCCTCTCTACCTACTTTCTCAGCCTTTCTGGGCTTGTTTTAAAATACTTGTTTTCTTCTCCTGCTCCCTCTACCCCACAGCTCATCCCCATACCTTCAGTAAACCTGCTGCTTCCTTTTTTTGCACGGGGAAGAGCAAGAGAACCATGTTCCTAAGAATGGAGCAAGTGCTATTGGGCCACACCTGCAGCTGAAGCCCCGGGGAGGAGTGCCTGCCTGTCTCCTCAGAGCAAGGCTAAGAGATCTCCCTCAGCCTTTGAAGCCTCCAGAGAGTGAGTTTGCAGGAGATAAGTGCTGATAAACATCGAGTTTGGTGCTTATCCGCAGCAAACACGATCTTTTGAGGTTCTCTCTGCACTCATAAGCCATAGAGACTCTAATCAGAAAACAGAAGGGAAAATGCAAAACCAAGCAGTATTTGCTGCCGATTTTTCTTCTTTTTTGTTTTGTTTTGTTTTGTTTCGGTTTACACACTGAAAAGCCCAGCATAGATACTGTCATACAAGAGACTCCAGAGCAGAAATGTAGCCCTGGGTCTTTGCTTTGCTTGGCTTTTTTGGTTCTGACATCAAGGGAAGATGTCTTCACAGAGCTGCACATAAAAAGGATGGGCTGGACACTAATAACGACGACACCTGCATCCAGCATTCTCCTTTCCAAAGCGCTCTTAGTCATTGCATTGTCTGGCCCTCATGGCAACTCTTTAAGGTAGGTGGGACAGACGGTTCACAGGTAAAGAAACTGCGCCTGAGCTAGGATATGTGATTTGTCCAATGTCACACAGCTTGAAGTGGGGTTCCAGGAGTAAAAGCCAGATCTTTCTGGCTGCAAAGCTGGGCTCTGTTCACGCTATACAATGCAGAGGCTCAGCAGCTAGAAGATAACCAGGAATCAAAGTGGCCTTGAACTTGGGTGTCCCACCTGGAAGCATTTGGAGAGCTCGGGCGGTAGTGGATGAAGTCAGGTGGAGAGGGCTTCGGGCTTTGCATCATTTGAGTAATGAGAGAAAGGTGAGGCCTTGGTTGTCTTGTATTTCAAGGCATTGTTTATATCTTATTTCTTAGCTATGGGATATTAGCAAAAAGCAGATGTGGAAGATGGAGTGTAGAGTAGAAAGAGCACGGAGCCAGAGGTCCAGGGTTCTGGTCTCTGCTCCTCCCCTGCCCAGGTAGCGGGTCTTGAGTTTCAGTATTTTCTTTTATAAAGTAAGGTGGATGGCACTTAAGTCAGGAGAGCAGGGTGACGTTAAGGGGAGCATGGAGAATGTTTGCTCCCCTATAAACTCATTCTTCTAAAATTATACTGTAATAATGACAATATTAAGGTAAAACCTTGCCATGACTTGTTAAGGCTCAAACAATGGTAGAACCTGGTCTTGTTGATCCCTTCCAGCTTCAGAACTCAATGGTGTTGTTGTGGGAGTCTTGAATTTGGGGAACTGCTGATGACCATTTAAGTCCATAGAGATAACAGGCTATTTCCACACAGGTTTTGATTAAGCAATCCTACTTCTGACTGCCAAGCAAGCCCTTGATGTTATATATCATAAGCTCCGAGCATTCGTCTGCAGGTAGATAGAAAGTGAACCTTCCACAAGAACCTCACAACAAAAGTAACTGGAACTGAGCCCAGATGAACATTTCCTAAGGCTAAAGGTGACATCATTCACATGAGCTATCTTAGGCACCTCAGTAAGCCCTGGATGGCCATTTCTAGGATGGGAAGTGAGATTATGGGGTACCCTGAGGCAAGAGGGCTTTTACTCGATCTGTATTTAAATTTTCTACAGAATACATTCATGTATCATTTATTTTATTTAAAATCAATTTTTAAAGATAAAATAGAAATGTCTTGTTCACAGATGAGTTCATGGTTTGGAGACAGAGCTGGACTACATTCTTGACAAAGATTTGTTCAAGTTCTAGAACTCATAGACATTAGAGAGGAGGACCATGTTGAACAGAGCTCGTGTTCCGGTGTGGTGGGGGCTGTGGTGGGAGACGCATGCCCCATATGTGTCTATCATTCAAGCCTTGTTTGTAAAAACCCTCCTTTCTGCTTCAGCGTTTGTCTTTTTCAGGTCCCAGTGAAGGAGGCCTGACAATAGTGCGGTGAGATGGTCAGGGAACTAACCCATTTTACAGATGAGGGAGTGGATGAGCTTGCACCCTGGCCTCCCCTACTGTTTCCTGCTCCCACTGAGCCCTGCCATCCCTTCCATGTAGCTAGCTGGATTCAACAAACTCAGTTTGAAAAAGGGCTTTCCGAAGTCCCTATCCACTTGAGTTAGATCTACTGCAGAAAACTGCCTCTTGAGCACTGAAAGATATCCATATTCTTTCACAGAAATATATACATCTTTTTGAAAATGTTTGGTTGGGTTTGTGGTCGGAGGCTTGGCATGGTTGTTTGGTTGTTAGAATGTGCCTCCTTTGGGAAGAATGCAAACCAGGGGCTGTATTGGGATGCTGAGTCAGGCTCTGCCCTCAGTGACAAGGGGTCTTTGTCTTGTTCATGGTTCTCCCCACACACCTGCATACACACAGATACCCACAAAAGTGCATTTTGAAAACTAATAAAAATTGCACTGAAAATATTTAACTTATGCAAATACTACTATAGCAGAAAGTACACACATATACAAAACAGCAGCTATCTTTTCTAGAATCTGAACAAAATTTTCTGTTGATTATATATATAGAATTTGCTGAACATTTGCCTTGGGAAACCAATAAACAATGCAGTTATTGGTCCACTGTCAGCTTAGGCTTCTGTTTTGAGATGTTTTACCTATAGTGGAAATTGTCATCTGTACCTGGCATGTTTCTGGGTGTGTCTAAAATGAGCATGTCTCAAGAAATCTTTCCAGGTTCCTGCATTCTCAACCAAAGTTGCTCAAGTGAGAAAGCAACTCAGGATATCAAGCTACCAGTTAGAATTTCAAGTGTGACAAGCCTGCTACAAGAGTGTATCTTATCTGTGGCCTCTAGGGTTTCAGAAGCCAGAGGGCTCATGCTACCGCCAAAAGCTGTGGCTTACCAACTCGTATCACCCCTTTCATTGGAAGTTTCTTAAGATTCCAAAATGTGAGAATTATTATCAGGTGTTCTTTGTCTAATGATGTCTGATTGCTCTGCATATATGAATGAATGCCTACAGCTCTTCAGAAAGGAAAGCAAAGAATAATGTTCTTATGCTGGGTGGGGGTGGAGGGTGGGGACTTAGGGGGTGGTTGAATGTTCAGCTCTAGTAGCTTGCATTTCCTGTTTAGTGGGTGTGAGGGGTTTACACAAGAAAGTCTCAGTGTTACGCTAGATGGATAGCCTCATCGATCATGCCTAAGGAATTTCTGCCTAAAGATGATCAATTTGGCCTCTGCATACCACAAGGAGGTTTCAGTATTTAAGAACTTCGGGATCAACCATGTCCTAATTCTAGATACGTGTTTCGATTGTCTTGTCCTATTTGTTCAAAGTTCCCTTCAAAGTTAAACAATTTATCAGGCCAGCTCATAGGACCCTTGAAGGAAAATTTGAAAAACATCTTATTATTCTAAATACTATTTTCTGTTTGCAGGAATGATATGAATTTGCAAAGAGACTTGGCATCTAAAGGTGGGGGGAGGCTCAGGAAGCCCTAGGAAGTTCCTAAGAACTTTACAACTTAGTTTCCAAATTCAGACTTCTGGTTCACTCAGCTACCTAGGCCATCATGGGTCACACAGCTGTGATAAAGTTACCTTTCCTATCTTATCTAGACATCTGATAATGTGGATAATGTGAGGATTATTTCTCCATCATCAAATTGATCTCTAAAGGAATTATACCAAACATACAGTCACAAAGTTCTCCCAAATTGGTGATCAGCTCTCTGAAAATTGAAATCAAATGGTATCTTAGGAAGTATACTATTTTCTTAGATGTATCCAAACCTTAGAAATAAAAAGCCCACCTTAAATCCATCAATACAAATAAGCGATAACCATGATTACTTCTATGTTATTATACAGGACTTTAAATATACACTGAGGTGCCAGAACAAAGTCCTAGGCTGGTTGAATTCTTGTGTCCAGCTCCGTCTCTGCCTCTGTCTTTTTTTAATGGAACTGGCAGATGATGCATTTTCTAGACTTATTTCCCCTCATTTTGTTGTTATCAGTAATAATAGTGACAAGGAAAATTGTAGATTATTTTATAGTTTAAGACATTGATCTTAATAGGAGCCTTCCCACATCTATAATCTTATTTAATTACTCTAATAAACTGGAGAAGAAGGCAGGATTATTCCCCTCCCCCACTTTGCTGATGAAGAAACAAAGGTTCTGAAGGACTACGTTCGTGGTCATAAAGCGGGAAGGGGAAGAGTGTGAGCCCAACCCTCTGGACTCCCTTCCGTGGGGCCCTTTCCACGAGGCTGCACTTTCTCAGCTGCATTCTTTGCCCACAAACACTACAGCAATGAGTACATTTATTTTTCCATATTGATACTATTTTTCTTTCCCTTTTGATCTTGCCCCTTTGGTTAGATGGTAGGTGATTTTAGGGCAAGATCTTTATCTGTTCGTTATTTACCGTTTGAACTTGCAGTGGGCTCATTAGGGGTCCAGGGACATTTGCTGATTGATGGCATGCACTGGACATGAGCCTGCTGGCTTTGACATTTTAAAACTGCACACTTCCCTCAGTGACAGTATGCCCAAGCAACAGGCCTCCCTGACATTTTCTCAAAACCAGGAAATGAAACTGGCCACCAAGAGCAAGTGACCGCCAGCCAGGGCATTGGTGCAAACCAAGCAAAACACACCACAGTGCAGGCAGCGCGGGTCACAAGGATGAAGGCATTCGATCTGCAGTTATCTTTGAAGAAATGTAACATGTTCCTTCCTCCCACCGTGGTTTCAGCCACAATCATCCTCCCATTTTAAACAGGTTGAATTATGTTCCTATACAGTATTTGTACACAAAACCCAACCTTAGACATGCTTTTCCCTATGATCTTGGTCTCTGCCCATGCACGAGAATAGCCTTCTTCCATCTGAGTACTAAGCTCGATCCTGCTTAGCTTCCAAGATCAGATGAGGCACGTTCAGAGCACTGTGGACATGGACAGCACAGCCTCCTGTAAACGTTTTGGCTGAATTGGGGGACAAAGCAGGGCTGTTTAATATGCAAAACATCTTTTTCTCGCATTTTCCTTTCTATAGCTTCCCCTGTTTAACCACCCCTCTCCACCTCGCTTTTAACCAAGTCAGATCTTTGGCAAATGGTTTTGGGGATATTTTTCAGCACGTGGTAGCAAAGGTATTTTCTGTCTGTGGCCTCGGAGCCCCTGGGCGCTCTGGGGAAGCTGCCATTGCACAGGTAGCAGTAATCTGAACCCCTGCAGCTCAGCAGCAAGCCCCGGTCATAATCATGTGCTCTGTCGCTCCTCTCCTCACTGTGCTGATTGCAGCCCAGATAGGAGGAGCATGTGGGAGCTGACTCCTCACTGAGCAATGACTTGAGAGAGAGAGAGAGAAAGACAAGAACTTCTTTGCATATGAATGCATCAACATGTGCCTCTCTGGGAACCTTTGCTCCATGTGAAAGGAAGGGAGGCAGCCAAAGTGACCCTTGGCTAATTAGACAAAGGCAGATGGGCACAACAGAGAAAACTTCTGCTGGATCCAGTATTTGCACAGCTTCAGGGACTTTCAGCGCACAGCATCTTATATCACACATGCATAACATTCCTGCCAACTGAGTCCAAGTGGCGAATGTGATCTTTGTAGCTTGACCTGTGACACCCAACAAATTCTAGGCAATGGTTGGATTTGCTGTCTGTGACTCACTTTGCATGTTTCCATTATTTTTATCTACTCTGGCCCACTAACTTGACCGTGTTCACTCAGCATCAGCCAGGTTCTAAAGAGTGAGGGGAAGCCGAGAAAGCTTGAATGGCGGAGTGTGTAGAGCTACTGAGATGCTTCCGGGACACCAGCAGGACACTAATCCTACTAGTTTTTCTCCTAGTGTGGATCCTGGACTTGCTGCCTCAAAATCACTTGAAGTGTTGTTAAAAATGAAGATTCCCGGCATTCCAGATCCAGTGAATTAGAATCTCTGGAGCTGGAGCCGAGGAATCAGCATTCTTTACACTCCCCAAGGGAATTTTGTGCAGATGTAAGTTTCAGAGCCACTGAGTTAGGTACTCAGTGAAAAAAAAAACCTCTTGCAATCAAATTTGATTGGAAAACGCTGCAGACTGCATTGTGCCGCCCTTTCCCTTGGAGCTTCAGGATCTCCATTAGCATATTCAAGGCTCTGATAAGTCCTGATGCAAAGAGACTTGTTTAAGTTCCTTTTAATTTCCCACACTCAGTTGAACACAGAATCCTGTTTTGAGAAAGCAGCTTTGAGCATCCCTTGGACACATTTGAGAAGCAATGAGATGCTTTAGTAAGAGCCACTATTGCAAGTCGCTGAAGGACTCTACTTCTCTAGATCTGATTTTTCCTCTCTTTCTCTGCCACAAACCTCCCAAACAATTGTAAAAGGAAGTGTGCTTCTCTGGGCAAAACAAGGGCATGTCAAGCCCAAGAGATCATTTACTTTTTTCTTTCTTTTTTGGTAACTAGTTGGTTTTTTAGAATCATAACTTGCTTTGGTTATGTGTTGGAAGCAACGAAGCATATTCCTCTCATCTTAATCATTTTTGTGTAAATGTCATGTAAAAAAGTGGGGCTTTCCTTGACTTCTCCAATCCCAGGCTTGTATCTATCCGGCCTTAACGTCTTTCTCAGAGCACTCTAGTTTTTCTTCATAATACCTACCACATGTATAATTAGATATTCACCTATGCAAAAGTGTGATTTGTGTCGCTCTCCCATTGGACTACACTCAATGGAGGCAGGGTTTTCCTCTGTTTTGTTCACCTGTGTCCCCAAGGACTTAGCACAATGCCTGGCAGAGTATGCACTCCAAAACTATTTGTCACATGAAAGACTTTCAAAGTTTTTATTTAGCAGCCCATATAGAACATGAGAGTCAAAATGACATAGACTCACGTTGGTTCTGTCGGCCCATCAGAATTTCCTGAAAAGCTTTTTTAAGATGCACGGTTCTACCTTAGATGTCCTAGATGAGAAGGGGGGAAGATAGCTGGAGAATAATCTGGTACTGATAGGCTGAATGGATGGAGAAAGAAGGGAACCAGTGAATTTTTTTCTGGCCTCTTCTGCTATAGGATTTTAGACAAGGCTCAGCATGCTTTGGTGCCTTAATTTATTTCACTGTTTAGTAAAGCTGGAGTAACATTTACCACTCATCTCTTCTCCAAAATTGTATGACATGTCTAGTTAAGCAATTTTTGTTTCTTTTCTTTTCTTTTTTTTTTTTTTTTGAGATGGAGTCTCGCTCTATCCACCAGGCTGGAGCACAGTGGCACGATCTCGGCTCACTGCAACCTCCGCCTCCCGGTTCGAAGTGATTCTCCTGCCTCAGCCTCCGAAGTAGCTGGAATTACAGGCATGTGCCACCACACTCAGCTAATTTTTGTATTTTTATTAGAGACAAGGTTTTGCCATGTTGACCAGGCTGATCTCGAACTCCTGACCTCAAGTGATTTGCCCGCCTCCGCCTCCCAAAGTGCTGGGATTACAGGCCTGAGCCGCTGCGCCCAATCTACTTAAGCATTTTGAAATCTTAAAATAAGAGACAGTTCTGAGGTCAAATCATGATGACCGTTTCTAGCATGATGGCTTTTCAGCACATGGCTATGAACTTTGGGTTTTGCCAAATGATTTTTCATGCAAGTTCACTCAGGAAGGTTTTTTTTTGTTTGCTTTTTGTTTTATTTTTGTTTTTTGTTTTGTTTTTGTTTTTTGTTTGTTTTTTCTGACACGGCCCCTTTAACAGAAAAAAAAAAGGGCTGCTCAATTTGTTAACCACCCTTTCATACTTGACCTCTTGTTTTGTGGTGCAAAAGTTACACAAGCAGCCCGTTAGACAAGCACACTGGCTCGCTGGTGTGTTTTGCACCATCTATCTGCAGCCAGGCAACCTGTGCTCAGAGAAGACGAGAGCAAACTCACCAACCCCCCCACATTTAGGTCCTAAGGGCTCCCTGCCCCTGAGCAGTGCTGGGGTTAGTCCAGCCCAGGTCATAAGCAGCACAAGAAGCAGAGGGCATGGCTAATGTACATGTCACCGTGTGGCTTATGGTCACAGCCTCACCCTACCTTCAAACCTGCGCAAGCTGCAAGAGCAACAGGAAACGGCCAAGCGTCTATATATAGCCACATTGAACTTATCCAAAGGTGCTGTTTTGCACAGATTATTATGAACTTTTTTCACGGGGAGAGGACATGATGGCATGTGCCTTTTCCTCAGGACCTCTCGAAGCACTTGTAAAATTAACTACTCCACCTGAGAAGGAAGAAGGATGTTACACCTTTTGGTTTCTTCATTTTCAAGGCAAACAGACTGGTGCCTTTTCTTTTGCAAAAGATTTCCGGACACATTCAGCAAAAGCTAAGAAAGGATGGGAAATGGCAATGGAAGCATGCAGGATTTCTGTGAGCCTCTAAATACAGCCCATTGGGAAAACCATTCATTCCATAGATTGAGTTTCCCCTGAAAATCATTAATTAGTCTTTGCTTCTCCCTAATACATTTCCCTGGCAAATAAATAAATACACCCCTTCGTGGTGTATCCATCACGCAGCCCTTGGTGTAGCTCTCCAAAGATCCCAAGAGGCAGAGACAAAAGGAGTGGGTGTCAGGGCTTGAAGGGCCCAGCACCACAGACCACCTTTGTTCTCAAAGGGAAGCCTTCAAAAAGAAATGAAAACATGTGTCTGTTCCAGAGCCCTTCTTTACTGCTTTGGAAGCGACTTTCTGGGACTGCCAGTGTATTTATCAGCATTCTAGAATAGAATGCATGTTCTTGATACTGGGCCTGACTTTAGTAGCACCGATTTGCTCCTTACCCAGCTCTTCTCCCTATTGAGTAAGCACAGAAATGAATAGGATGAGCAGCGCAGCTACTGAGAGGCTGACCCACAAAGGTGAGTGTAAACGTGTGGCCTACACACGCAGGCTGGGTGACCTCGGCCAATTAGGAAACCTCTTTGAGATTCCAGTTTTCATCTGTAAAATAGGGTCGTGAGGATGGAATGAGAGGATATAAGCAAAGTTTTTAACACAGTACACACTTAACAAATGCACAATACAAGGTAGGCATAGTCAAGGCGGTAATAATATACAAAGCAGAGTGGGACTTGAGAACGGAAAGAATCCAGATTTCAAGATTTTCAACTTTTCTGTTTCCTGAAACTTCCGTGCTAACTCAGTTGGCTAGCTCTGGCAACATGAATGAACTTCGTGTTCTGATATTAGAAATGTTTCAAGGTCAAGTGCCAGATCAACGTAGTTTCTTCAGAGCACTCCTTAACACAGGGCCACTTAATCAACATGGTGCCTAAAATGTGCAGTTCTTCTGTTCTGAAAAGGCATTCAAGTTATAGAATTGCATTTTGAAAAAATAAGCATCTCTTTAGCAAAAAACATTCTGGAGAACAAGGTCAAGATGCTTCCCATCTCCACAGTCCCACCAGCCAGTACCTGGGACATGCTCTTCCAGCCTGGTTCTCAAGAATTGGGCCCTTGGAATGGGGAAGGAGAGGTGAATGATCTGGTTGCCATCCTTTTAAAAAAGGTGACAGGTATGTGCATTGATTTAGTGTACATGACGACTGGTAAAAGGACACCAAAGGGAGCAAAAGGGGACCTCAGTTGTCCTGAGTCCTGAGTTCATTCTGGAGCCTGCTTGGTGCACTCATGTTTCCCACGGGCAGCGCCATATGCCTCACATACCTCCACTCTGATCCTTTTCTTTTCCCACCTCTTTAAATGCAAAGCATCGCCAACCATTGTTCAGTCTCATCACTGAAAGCTGAACACACAGTGGCAGAGGCCAAAGCCTGTGGCTGTGTGTGCCTGAGATTAAGACTTTTATCTGATCTTTGACAACTTGCAGAGGAAATCCTGTTCCAAAACTCACAGCCCTGAGAGAAGGGTTGCCAGCAGTTCTTCCCTCCCACCTGTGAGATAAATCAGGGCACCTGAAATGCAAACATGGTTGATAAATATAATAAGCTTGCCTCCTCTCGCTCCATTAATTTCTCCCCCTACCTTTTTTCTTTGACCCATGGAGCACAACAAAGTCTCTTGGCAAAGCCGGGCTGGGAGTCCTTTGTGTTGCCCTCGTACACATCCGATTACAAGGCAGAGGTGCCTAGCAGAAGACTCCCTGCAGCTGAAACTCAAATGACCGTCCTGTCTTTAGGATTCATGCAGGAGCTCAGCCAGCTCTTTCTAAACCGAGGCAGACACGGGTAGCTGTGTCATATCTGTGTAGACCCAAAGTGGTTCTCAACTCCTTAAGTCAAAGAACATCAGGCAGAAGGGTGTGTCTCTGGTGGTTGCAGTAGAGGTTGCAAAAAGTTGTAGGTTCCTCCCATTTCCTTCACCCCACCCTTGGCTAGGGGACCAATTGAATGTGGTTAGTTCTAGATGGTTCATCATATCCCTGGACTTGATGTAGCCAAGGCAGGTTTACCTGATACTCAGGTACAGCTGGGATGCCCACCAGGGCAAATGGGGAGTGCAAATGAGAATTTCTGTGCCTGAAGGGAAGAATCCCAATACAGAACGCACTGGAACGTTTGCCTTGACTCTGCTCCTTGTTTGGCTTCCCTTACTGCAAAACAGGAGTGGCTCTGGTCACAAGGATGCTCAGGGCATACTGGGTGCCCAAGGGAAATGGACAAGAGAAGGCATAGAACCTGCCTGAGGGAGATTTTACTCACAGGGGCCACTGCAGTTATGGAAGAAATGTTGTTCAAAAAGTGTCCAAGCGTCAACACACAGGAGCACCACCAGCAGCAGGCCAGAGAGGGTGGTCCAGCTCCAGAGGCGACACAGCTAAGAGGTGCGGCCTCTGCCGCAGCACCCTCATTGCGCAGCAAAGGGACACACAGGTGATTACTAAGCTCTTTTTGGCTCTGGCGTCCCATGGTTCTGTGACAGCCCCTGCCAGATAGTTCATTAAAGATGAGGCCAGACCCTCCCTGCTGCCTCCCAAAGGGAATCCGGAAGTGCACTGCCTAGGCCAAGGCATGCCCATGTCCTGGCCGCTCCACCTGCGTGGTGAGCTGGGTGGAGACAGCGTTAGCCCCCGGCCTGCTGCACTATCAGACTCCATGGCATTTGGGGCTGCACCCTGTGATTCCTCTTAAAGCGGAGCTACTCTGCTGAAGGCCCAAGGGAGAGGGCCACGTTTTGTGTTTTGTTTTGTTTCAGCTCGTGAGGAAAATGAACTTGCTAGTCAGTATGGAACTGGCCTGAGGGGAAGTGGGTCAGAGAGGGAAGCTTTACTTCTGGCCGGTGTGGGACAGAGAAGAGAGCAGGAATGCCTGCTCTTCTCCCCGCTTTAACTCCTTACCTCTCCACTTAGACAAAGCTAGGCCAGACACAGAGGACAGGTGCCTCTTTTGCTCTGAGATGGGCCGTGGTTTTGGGACAGGGTGGCTGGATGCAGTGGTGTGCTGGAACTGGCTCACGAGGTTCCTGAGAGCCAGTTGCATGCATCTCTTCTCAACTGCATGCCCAGTGGGAGCTTGAAGCTGGGCATCATGAAATAAGTGCAAATTACACAAACCTGGAGAGCCAGTTGTTAAGTGTTTATGAACACATGTGTCTGAATGCACCTCCTTCTCAATCAGATGGGACTCAAATCTATGTACCAAGGTCTTGGACTGCAGCAAGTCAGCCTTTGAAGCTGATACATCAGCCCTTTCCGCAACCACTACTCTAGACCTGGCCCTTGGGCTCTGTCCAGGTCCCGGCTGCCTGCATCTCACGGAAAGGTTGAAACAGGGCCTGACTTGCTGAGATCAGCATCTAGACCACCCAACTCCTTACACTCTTCCTCTTGAGGACTTAAAGTGGCTTGCTGTCGCTGGTTTTCTAATCCATAAGCTATAAAGTATATACATAATACTAGCCATTATTGATTTAGGAGCTACTGTTTGCCAGGTATGGAACTAAGGACTTTGCGTAAGTTGTCTCGTTTCATTCTCACCATAGCCTTATGAAATAATTTCCTCATTTTATAGTTCAGGAAGGTGAGGCTTGGGAGGTTACCCAGCTTATAAGTGGCAGAGCTAAGATCTCAACTCAGATCTGATTCCGAAGTGTGCTCCTTCCAAAATCTACATTCTATCAACTACAGACATGCCTATTACTAATACAGAAGAGGATTCTCCCTCTTTGAAAATATATCCAAATATTAATGCCAGGCAGGACCTTCAAGAGTGGCACAGCTCCCAGGGCCACCATGCAATCAGTATTGCCCTTCCCAAAGACACAGCACCCTCCCCTGCAGAACACACTTCCTCTTCCCCCCTCTGCCCCAGCCGTTGTCCCTCCCCTCCTTCAGAACTTAACTTCCTCCTTGAAGCGTTCTGTCATTAACCCCATTCCGTTTTGATCACTTCACTAACTTTGCTTCTCCTCAAATACTTATAATATTCACATAGATTTCTGCTGCCCTGTTTTTACAACCGTGTCCTCTGGCTGTCCTTCATTAAGCTGCACCTATGGGCAAAGCACCCCAACACACTTGTTCCACTGTGGTCTCTGGGGCTTGGCCTCCTCTGTCTCTGTCTGTGGGCCTATGGATGGCCTGCCTTTCCTATACAAAAGAGGGCGCCGCCCAACTATCTAGCCAAGTGACTCAAGTATCCACTTTGTTCTGGCCAGAGGCCATTGGTATGGAGCTTAGGCGGGGGTGGGGGTAGGGGGGTGGGAGGGTGGCAGGAGAAATAGCCAGGCTGGTTGGTGTCCCTCCAGGAACTCTCCTTCTCCAGTCTTCATCTTTGATGACACCTGAGGATTTCCTCTGTCCAGCCTTGGGGCCAGGCAGGACCCTCATTCTCTCCAAGTGGATCTTCCCTTGGGCTTCCCGGTTGCACCCCCAGCCCCCTGCACCCCTGGATTGAGTTGTAGGTTGAAACTAGCCAGAGTAGGAGTCTGGGGCTGGGTTGGGGCAGCGTCTTAATGTGTAATCGGGAGTGTTCTGAAAGGTGAGCCTACACAGGGGAGCATGGGTGGGTGTCAGCTTCAGGGGAGGGCAGGGGGGCTGAGCCAGCGGTTGGGGGAGATTTATGTCTGCCAGTCATGCTTCAGAAGCTTCTGAGTGGATGGAGAGGGGAGACCGGACCTCGGGGGTTCTGGAAGAAGACTCAGTAATGTGATAGTAGCAGCTGGTCTGATTTGCATCTGGGAAGCTGAATTTTTCAGAGGGCTCAGCTGAAGCACGGAGCCATTCCAGAGAGGCCTCCCCTGGCCAGCCAGGATCTGGACTCCTCAGTCCCCTCCGGCTTCTCTTCTGCCTTGTCCTTGTCCCCTACTGTCCCCATGCCCAGGACACATTTGAATTCCTCCTCACTGTCAAGAGCCAGCTGTGATCTCACACTGCCTGCTTCTGCCCTGAACGTTAACAGGCTTTTTCTCCTGCACGGACTGCCACTTTTAGACTGGCACACAGTTTTCACAAGACGGGGTTTTGTGGTTTGGGTTTTTTTTTCCCTTCATAAGTTTGCAGCTGCTAGTTTTGAAACCACCAGCCCTGAGGCAACTCAGACACACACACACACACAAACACACACACACAGAGAGAGAGAGAATGAAAGAAAGGATGATGAGATGTCTTTTTAGAAATCATTTATTACATTCCAAAGGTCCTTCCTTCATCTTGCAGTCAGGCTTCAGTTGGTGAAAGGTTCCTAGACACATTTAAGGGTTTGTGGGCATTTGCGGGCATTTGGGCATTGGGGTAGTTCTCATGAAGTGTGCCTCCCATGCTGGGTCCCTGGCTGCCTGAGGCTGACAGGTGAGTGGTGAGGGGCCAAGACTTTTGGTTATGATCTGAAGTGGACCGGCCGGCCGCCTTACGTCCTGCTTGAATGTGTGTGCATGTGGATGCACTGACATGTGCAGGTTGGAGGCAGGGGAAAGGGGAGGAAGCGGGAGATACAGGAAGACCCTGATTGAGTTTCTGAGAATTATGCAAGAATCACCTTCAGGTTCACCTAACAGGTCCCTTTGCCTATGCAGCCATATATCTTTAGCTGAACACAGACTTGAGGCTAGAAGAGCCCAAAATAAACTGAAATCAGAACAAACTACTCATCTTCAGCTCTCCCCTCACCCTCACACATCCACTGGTACTTGTGGTGGTCAATTATAGTTTTTATCGAAACCAAGAGAACACCTAGAGTCTCAGCCTAGCATCCTCCCCCTGGACAGAGCATGGGGGACTATCAAGAGGCCACGCTGTCAGCCCCATTCTGGGTGGCTTTTATGCCGTCTCTTTGCTGGCATTCTTACTGAACCCCATCATTCTCTGCAGGCTTAATCAAACACTTTGGCCAGTGGGAGGAGAGAGAATCGTAGTGATATTACCAAGGAAGGGAAATGAGGAATGACTGGGCCTCCTAAATAAGGCCTGCTTTGACCTGAGAGTGAAGAAACAAATCTGGGACACTGGGAATCTCTACCTCCATAAACCCTTGTGCCTCTCCTCGAACCATGCACCCATTTGGATCCCGTATCAAGACGATGTGTGCTCTTGTTCCTCCTCACCCTTTCTCACCACTCATTCCTTACCAAACTTATTTAGGGTCCCATGAGGCTCAGGCAGTGTAAGCAGGAGGGCTTGGGATAGATTTTTCTTTGTATCATCCATACTCGACTCAGTGAGTGTTCTGCATGTGGTAGACACTCTATAAGTGCTTATTTAACTCAATTGAACAAAATGTTAGTTGTCACATCCTCTTCTGGAAACCTGCACTGATTTTCCCGTCATTGACAACAGAAAACCCAAATTCCCTATAGCCTGGCACAATAGGCTTTCCGGGGTCAGGCCTCACCTGTGTCCTGCCTCCTCACCTGCTGCCCCATATCCGTGGCACTCTCACTGGCCTGGCACCATCCCATGTTCACACCCTTTCCGTGCTGGTCCCTCTCCCTGGAATACCCTGTCTGGTAAATTCTGAGTCATGTTCAAAATCAACTCCAGGCCAGGCACGGTGGCTCATGCCTGTAATCCCAGCACTTTGGGAGGCCAAGGCGGGTGGATCACCTGAGGTAAGGAGTTCGAGACCAGCCTGCCCAACATGGTGAAACCCGATCTCTACTAAAAATACAAACAACTTAGCCTGGAGTGGTGGTGGGCACCTGTAATCCCAGCTACTCAGGAGGCTGAGGCAGGAGAATTGCTTGAACCTGGGAGGCAGAGGTTACAGTGAGCCCAGATGGTGCCACTATACTCCAGCCTGAGCGACAAGAGTGAAACTCCGTCTCAAAAAAAAAAAAAAAAATCAACTCCATTGTTCCTCCTCCTCTATAAATCTGTTCCTGACTCTGTTGGGTCTTTCCAGTAGAGCTGGTTGCTCCTGTGGTTGGGTTTTTGTGATGTTTTGCACCTAGCACCATGAAAGCACTTGTTTTTAGTGTGAGTGTTCATTTACACCTCTTTCCTTCAGAGGATCTTAAATTCATCAAAGACAGGGACCATGTCTTATGCATAATTGCATTCTCAATTTGGCACACTGCCCAGGATAGTAGGTATTCAATAAAGGATGATTACATTAATGAGAGAACAAATGGGTTGCATTGATCTACTTTTGGAATCTCAAGCAGGGTTTTTCTATACTTATCCTCCTTCTTCCCCTTTCTTTCCCATATGTCACTGCTTCATGGGGCTCAGCACATATATGGCAGCAGGAATGCACCTCTTTTATTTCTTTTTCTGGAATGTCTCCATCCTTGTGCACAAATTTCCTAAGATTACCCATAGTGTTCCTGCTCACCATGCTTCTTGGGTTTCTGATGTTTGCAAAGACATTGACTCATCACCTGGAGACGTAGACACCCATGGAGATGGGCCTTCCTGCACCACAATGTACCTCCTCCATGAAGCCCTCCTACATGAGTCCAAGCCCACAGGGAGCTTCCATCCCGCCTACACTGCCTGAGCCCCCACTTGCTCCTCTCTTCTCTTTAATTGTGCCATGGTGCCAGCTGTCATGTTGTTATGGAGTGAGTGTTTGTGTCCCTCCCCAGACTCATACATTAAATCCTAACGGACAATGTGATGGTATAGGAGGTGGGATCTTCAGGGGGTGATTTGATCGTGGAGGTGGAGCCTTCAGAGTGGGATTAGTACCCTAATAAAAAGGACCCAAGAGAGCTAGCTTGCCCTCTTTCTACCACGCAGATACACAGTGAGGAAGACAGCCCTCACTAGAACCCGATCATGCTGGCACTCTGATCTCAGACTCCTGGCCTCCAGAACTGTGAGAGATAAGCATTCACTGTTGATAAGCCACCCAGTTATGGGACTCCATTACAGCAGCCTGAACAGCTAGAACAGGGATATTTTTCCTCCCGATTGTTTGGATTCTCCCCCACCCCGCGGTTCCCAGAGCTCGATAGGAGAATGACTGCACGAGGTGTTTCCGCACGGCCTTTCTGCACACTGGCCTCCATCCCTCATTCCCCAGGCTCTGCGCTTTCCCAAAGGGACTTTACCTCATCTGAGTAGCTCCTGATCTAGCAATATTAATCTACCACATCTCAAGGACTGTCATTTTTGTTATAGAATACATCTTTGATAATTTATACGTTTTTGGAAGATAGTTGCACTTTCCTGTGGAGGTCACGCAAATCTCTTGGTTCAAATACAGGTTAAAAATGGTAAGATTCTCCCCAGCAGACAAAGTTGCATTGCCTGAAGTCTGAGCAAGCAAATCCTGCAGTGTTTGCTGGCACTCTGGGCAGTGGGCACAGCAGGAATGGCATCGTGAGGGCCACCTCTGGCTAAGCAGCCAAGGTGTCCATAATCACCAAACTGGCATCTCCAGGCTGCTCTGCTCCTTGCCTGAACATCCTCCTCCTGCCCTTCTCCCTTCTCCGAGAAGCATCCCTTGACTTTGTCAGCTTTTCCTCTGCTTTCTCCCCTTCCTCTCCTCCATACCCTGTCAAAATGTTTCAGGTTTTCCATATTCCCAGGACCTTGCTAGGCTCAGCCCATATAGTAAATGTCATATAGTCGTGTGTCAAATGTCATATGGTTAAGTCACGTCAGGGGGTAACTTTTACATTTTTACATGAACCTCCTGGACGTTCAAAGGAGTGAACCCATGGCAAGGATTTCAGGCAGACAGAAACGTGATGGAGGTTTCTGCGGGGTGGGTCTTTTGGAGCATCCTACCATACTACCCGGGCTGCCTCCATCTAAGACCAGCTGCAGACAGACAGGAGAAACATTCCCACTACTCAAGATGACCAGGGAGCCTCTGCCTCTAGCCACTTAGTGGGGCCTTCTTAGGCAGGAAGAGGAGGGAAGCAGATCCCTCAAATTAATACCTGGCCTGAGTCACTGGGCTTGGGATTCAGAGTTTGGAAAGTCACCCAAATGCCTTCATTCCCAAACCTGACCTTCTAGAGAGCCTGGAGCAGGCAAGCTTCAGATTCATTTGTGTCAACATGTTGTTTGGTTAATGTAGCTGAGCATCTAGGCCCATTTTCTTAGAAACAGGAAATCCCAGCGTGCCAAGAGTAAACATCCCAGCCCCCAAAGGTTTGGGTTCATGTAGGAACTCCCTGACCACAAGGGTCTGTGGGTCTGTGTGCTTGAGCCAGGCATGCTCTTGCACCCATAATTGATCTTGTATAAAGAGATGGTCTCTCTACAGCTCAGCAGCTGGACTGTGAGACTGAACCATGCTTGAGGCTGGTTGGGAATAGGCTAAGGACAGGGTCACAATTTCAAACATAAAGCAAAAAAGTATTAGGGCTCTTTTATAACTTGACAGGCATCTCCCCTGCAATCCCCACCACAGACTCTTCAATTCTAGTTTCTTCTCTTTTTATTCTTTGTTTCTTCTATGACAGCAGGGACCTCGTCTGTCTTCGCCTCCATTCCATCCCTATATTCTACACTGTGCTGAGAATAGGAGGTGCCAAGTACAGGCTGGCGGAATGAATGAATGATTGAGTGGATGGCACCATGTGAATCAAGGCAGCAGAAGAAGGCATCCCTGAAGGGCTTGACCATTCCAGCTGTCTGTGGTGCATCCTACAGGGGTGAGCTCCACATAGTTACTAGTCTTAAGGGGCTCACAGAGAATTAATTCTCTCTCACGAACTTGCCAGCCCCTAGTTGGCAAGGACAGATTCTCCAGAAGCTTCTCTGGGTTAGTTGAGAGAGCTCAGGTTAGCTGGGGCTGGAGGAGAAAACACTGGCTGTGCAGAACTTGACTGGGTGGAGGGGGAAGGGCCGGGGGTGGCCAGAGGCGGCTTCTGTTGCACAGAGGTCCGGCTTGCTCGCCAGACAAAGAGCCCTCAGAAAGCACCTTCCCCACCTCCGCCACACACAGAGAAGGCGCAGAGGGCCTGGCCTCTTTCTTACAAGGAGCCCGGCTGACCCTGTTGCTGTGAGGGGCAGAAAGAGAGGCAGGCAGCTGCTTGGAGACGCGGGAGTCACTGAGCAGGGTCCGCGGAGTCTGACAACGGAAGAAAAGAGGCAACCCTTCTATTATTAGTGGCTGCTTTCCACGTATGTGTAAATCAGACAGCCTATGCAAAAAGAGGCCTCCTGGTAGCAGGAAATTCAGAGTTGTGGGTGTCTTTGTGCTATCAGATCGGGCCCTGGGCTTGCCTGCAATCCGGTCTTGGACGGGCTTCCATCTGGGCTGCATTAAGAGGCACAAGGAGGTGAGCGAAGGCCCGGCTTGGCCTCCCCACCCCCCAGTGTTTCTGGTTTTATGACTCTAGGGGGACTTTGTGACTTTTTAAACATCGTCTTTTCAGCATTTCACGTGGGCTCCTTTTTAGAGCCTATACTGAAGATTTTATGAAAATACAAAAGAGATAAGGCTGCGTCTGTTACAAAATGCCATCCCAGGTCCAGAAGCTGGGCATAACTAAAATAATATATACTATTCCAGAGCCCAGGACTTGACTTCCGTGTTTAGTGGTTTGCTGTACTTCCATCAGAAGTAGTGATATAGTGTAATATTTAATGATACAGGAACATGGCCGTAATTTAATATAAAGAGAATAAAAGGAGGTTACAAAGCAATATGATTCTGGCTAGATAAAATAATACATATATGTCTATATATTTGCATTATAAAGACCGGAAGGAAGGGCACCAAAATATGAATCGGCTGCTTTCTGTATTGTGAGACTATGGGTGCTTTTACATTCTTATTTTGAAATTTTCTATACGTTTTAAATTTTATACAAGGATGAAGTGACACTTTTGAAATCATTATTTTAAAGAACTTAAACGATGCATGTAATGAGTTTTAAAAAAAAGTAAGCCAAGAAACAGAGAAGAAGTAGTAGCACCTGCAGGATGGGCTTACTAACTTAGTCCTGTTTCTCAGCAGCCTTGGGTGGGTTTTCCACGTCCCTTGTCTCCCATGGCCCTGACTCCCTCTCCTCCCTTTTTCCTTGCCCTGCATAGCTCTTGTCCATTTCAGCCGGTGACCCCATGCTGCTGGAGCACCTTGCTTTCTCACAGCACTGACCTGCCCAGCGCCTTGCCCTTGCTTGTCCCAGGAAAGCAAACGAGGCCCCAGAAACATGAGTAGACGGGATGAATGTAATTCAGCTCCCAAAATTTGCTGTAAGTCTCCGTTGCCCTTCAAGTCCACCAGAGATCGTGCCAGTCCTTATAGCTTAGACTGAATGCAGAGCCCTCGCTGTCTTTGTGTAATGCACTGTTTGACAGCTAATTAGGTGGATTTCAGCAACTTCACAATGTCACATCTATCAGAGGCAGGCAGCCTGAGACTCCCAGGGGAACTTATTCAGCTATAAGTAAATAAATATTACAGATTTTACACACACACACACACACACACACACACGGGAAAAGGGGAGAAAGAGTACACACACACGCAGACCATTTTGTCCTCACAACATTACGAACTGTTTTTTTTTTTTTAATCTAACTGATGAGGAAACTGAGACTCTGACAGGTCCAGTCACATGGCCGGAAATGGCAGAGCTAGAATTTGAACAGGGTCCTGCCTGTCTCCAAAGCCTGGACTCTCCACCAAAATGCCTTCCCCTCTCCCATACTGCAATCCAGGCAGGCCACTGTGGGTGTAGTGAGTCCCAAAGCTCCGTAATTACAGGGTTCAACTCTGCCTCCAGAATAACCATGACAAAATTTGTGGAAATGTTCACAACAGCTCTTTACTTCCAGGTTCTGAGATCAGAAACGGAAGTTTCAAAATACCGAAAGTTCGTTTATGTTGAACATAGTGCTTAGGCTAAAAGCAGGAAGTCCAAGAAAGCCTGATCTCATGAGATTTTTTCAGCCCAATTTGGATCCACATCTGCACTTCTGGATTTTCCACTGAGTCTAACCTCAGCTGCTCTGCTGGTCTCACCGAGTCTGCACCTCCAGCATGGGGCACAGATAAACAACACAGTCGACTGCTATTCACTAAGATTTACCCAGGGATTGGCCACTTGAAAAGTAGTGAGCTTGGACAGGCAGTAGAAAGGAACAATTGAAATTTGAAAAATAGGCATTTCTTTTCATAAAGCTAAAAAAACCCAAACCAAAACAAACAAAACTCTAAACAATAACTCATCCAAATAATGGTCTTGCTGTTGTCTCCAGGTGCAGGAAACAAGTGAAAAAGAATCTTACCACCTACTCCTTCCCGCCCCAGTCCTGGTTTCTCCATTGGTCAGTATCCGGCCAGCAGAGGGGAGGGGAAGGCAGTGGCACTCAGTGGTGTGCCTTGGGCTGCCAGCTCTGGGGGAGCCTCTGAATGTTGGGGAGACTCATTCCCATATCCCCACTCCCATAGCTTGAGGCACTTTGGAAAGCAAGTTTCTCATGTTGCAGATGAGGAAACTAAGGTTAGGAGAAGTGGAAGGATTTGCTCAGACCACACACATCTAGTGACGGCAGGAGCTGGGATTAGAACCCAAATCCACAAAGATGTGGCCTCTTTTTTGAATCATAATAGCTGCCCTGCCTACCTCTCAGCATTTGAATGGATTAACGGACATGATAGGGTTTGCAAATGACAAACATAAAGTAAGTGTTAGTTGCTGTATCTTGACATATTCCAGTTAGTGGCTCAGTTAGTGTTGCTGGTGCTGTATTTAATTTGGGTCCCATTCCAAGCGTAGAGTTTTCTGGGGATGCCATTATCTATGAGGCTTCTCTGCCAGGAGGGCTCAGAGGCTCCCAGGGAACACTCCCTATACACACAACATCCCCAGCAACACCTTAGAGATCCTTTTGGGAACATCTGGAGGACTTCTGGATCACAAAGATCTACAGTGCACTGTCGTGTGAGCTCCTCTATTCAGGGACTAGAACTCGTTCTTTTGAAGCACAATTTCAAATCAGCCACACCCAACTGCAACAGTCCAGGAGAGGTAGTAGACCACATCTTAGAGCCACCCCTTTTCAACTTCAGGCACCCAGGCATGCAGGGGTTACTGACTTGCTTTGTAAACCTGTTCAAACTAGGTGCAAAGTGGATGTAGCATGACACATTTAGTAGATGTGTGGCCTGGAGTGAATGATTTAACTTCTCTGAGCCTCAGTTTCCTCATCAGAATGTGGTAATTGCAATATATACTCCTGGGTTGGCAAGGGAAGTAAAGGGGATGTTTATAAACCACCTGGCATGCACACAAACAAAGGCACTTCCTGCCTGCCCTGCAGTCCCAAACTGCCCTTTGGGGTAGACCCTCAGCACCTACATGCCTTGGAAACAGCATCCCTGGGCTCCAGAAGGGCCTCCAGAATCTGGAAGAGCAAGTCCTTAAATCTTGCCATATACTATTTCATTTTCAAGGAATTTCTTACAGGTAGCAAGTATGAAATAAATGTCACATGATAGCAAAACCATCATGCATGTGCATTTCTATTAGTGAGGTCCTCCTGGGAATCTCCTCTCTCCTTACACAGGTCCAGTGAGGCCTCCTTAGCCCCATCACAGGTGTGCATTCTTGGCTGGGTGCTCTGGGTTGTGATGCACTTGGAGCAGGGGTGAGGAGGGTAATCTCCCCATTGCTTGAAGCTGAAGTGGGAGGAAGCAAGGCCTTTCATGTGGCAGGGTCAGGCATTCTCCCCAGAGCAGCGTGTGCCCCGGAAGCCAAGCCGGTAGGACCAAGCAGAAGCCGCCACTGCTTCCTCCCTACCTTGGAAAATTACACAGCATGCCACTTTGCCCGCTGGCTGCCAGGCAGATGCCCTGCTGCTTTCTGAAGCTGTCCTACCTCCTTAGGATGAAAACAGCAATGTGCCCATGCCCACAGTGACGAGCATGCCCTGCCTTCTTCCTCCTCCCTGCACTGGAAAAAGTACAGGGTCTGTAAACAAGTCATTAGATTCAAGATCCTGCCCAATTTAGACTCTTTGTCTCAGTTTTCTCCAGAGTAAACTCGCGGTCACACCCACTCAAACCAAGCAAAGCCCAGAAGGAATGCAGAGCCCTGTGGCCAGGCTCACCGCAGCTGACCCTGAGATGCCCAGAGCTCCAGCCCTCCTGGACTGGGAGAGGAGGGTGGGAAGCCCAGAGCACTCCATTCCATCAGGAGCAGAGCAGCGGCTCTGATGGGCACACAGCTAAGATCCCAGTGTCTAGGTTCAAGTCCCCAAAGCAGCTTTTACTTTTGGAACTAGCTCTCCAAACTATCAAAAATCAAAAATCCACCTCCTTTGAAGTCTGGCAAGAAAACCCCCACGATCAGCTTCTCTTTATTCCTGTACTTCCCGTACAGGCAGGCTTCTAGAAAACAGAGGTTGGAGAAAATGAAAGTCAATGCCAAATACTAACCAGACAGAAGAATAACTGCTTTTCCCCACAGCACCCCCACCCCCAGCTCTGGCATTATGGGCTGGGGAACTGGGCCCCTCTCCTGCTGCTGAGGATCTGTTTATTTTGCACTCCATAAAGGGAAACCAGGCCCTTTTCTGACATTTTGGCTTGGAGGGGGTGGGGAGAGAAGGAGGTCCAGAATTTAAACTCAAAACCAGATCAACTTCTCTAAATCTCCTGGTGCTTTTGCTATGATTCCTAAATGGGCTGCATTGTATGAATCAGGCTTTTTAGTCCCCCAGCCAACGTGCCTCCATTTCTAACAGTCTGGCTCCTAACCCTACCAATGCCATAAACTGCCATGACCCCTTATTGACTTCTAACCACGCAAATGCTTCCCCAGATGAAATTAGGGGCAGGCACACTCACAGGCAGCTTGGCAGCTCTCCCTGCCTCTCCTGCAGGGAAATCTGTGCCTACATCACAAACCTTGCTCTCCTTAGTGGATGGTGGCTTCCTTTAAACAATACAACAGGGAATTTCCTTTGTCCTGGAAATGTTCCGCTTGTCATCAATGTTATCCTTATCAGCAGACCACAATGCCACCAGGAGAGGCCCCAGCATGCTCAGGACTCGTGGGGTATCATTGCAAAATGTTTTCTTCATTTTTTTTCCTCTGCCTTGAATTCAAAGCATGACCTTTACGGGTGGAATTCAATCAGGTCATCTCTCAGATTCCCCAGTGGGAAAATAAAAGTGGCACAAGCAAAGCCTATTGTTTCCATTGCAAGAAGGTAGAAATGCTGTTTTCTCTCTAGATCATCCAACTAAATGAGGTGGGATGGGGGATACGGAGATAATAAAATGACCCTTACAAATTGAGATCTTATTAATAAAATATAGCCTCGGTGCTGGTAGTCCCATGGAACTTGCACAGCAGGGGCTCTGCAAATGTCATTGACTCCTCAACTTTTTCAGTCCTTCACCGTGGCTTTCAGTATTTTTAATGCAATTCATTTCTATTTGGACAAGTTTGAGAATAAATTTTTGTTTTCTTTAAACAACAGGCAAGCAATACGTTAGGAAAAGGGGTGGAGGCATGTGGGAACACCAGAAGGCCAGAGGAATTGCAAAAATAAACTTCTGCTAATGGTAACACTCTTGTCTTCCAGGGCAGGAATAATTAATTGTATATGTTTAATCACTTAGCAACCCTGAGCTCTTATTCTGAAAATCTCAAAATATTTCACATATGCAGTGAGTAAAGTCTTTGGTATCAGACAGAACCTGCTCGCTGCACAACTTTTGGCAAGTCACTTGAGTTTCGTATGTCTTGGTTCTTCTCACTGGGTGCGTGCGAGTCATGATAGATGGATTCCTTGGGACTGTGGTGGAAGTCAAGTGCTAAAATGCCTTCAAGGGCCGGGTGCGGTAGCTCACCCCTGTCATCCCAGCACTTTGGGAGGCTGAGGCTGGCGGATGACGAGGTCAAGAGATCGAGACCATTCTGGCCAACATGGTGAAACCCCGTCTCTAAAATTAGCTGGGCGTGGTGGTGTGTGCCTGTAGTCCCAGCTACACGGAAGGCTGAGGCAGGAGAATTGCTTGAACCTGGGAGGCGGAGGTTGCTGTGAGCTGAGATTACACCACTGCACTCCAGCCTGGCGACAGAGCGAGACTCTGTCAAAAAAAAAAAAGGTCCTTCAAGTGTTTAGTGCAGTGCTGGGCTCATCAGTAACTACTCAGTAACCACCATCATCATCATCATTATTGTTATTGGCATTACTGATATCTCCTGCCAAAGTTGTTTAAAGTAATAATGAGGTAAAGGGAACAGCCATTCCAGAAAAGATCTTAAAAGCCAATCCCAGTTATCAACCTCTGGAGACTCTCTAGAATCTTAGATCAGAGGGTTTCCTCAGAAATTCTAACAAACCCCAGATATAGATAGCATGCCTGTTTAGTAGGTGTTTCTTTTTTTGATCTTGCAAAATGCTTTTACCACCATCTTTATTACAACATCACTTCGAGGTAAAATTATCATTGGAAGAATTTCCCTGTTCTGTAGTTGAGGAAACTGCAGCATGAGAAGGCCCACATCTTTGATGGAGATCAGGATAGCAGTTTATGTCGGCGCCAGCCAGCGCATCTTCCAGAGCTCCATTTGCCAAAGAGTTGCCGTTTTTTTTTTTGTTGTTTTTTTCTGGCCAGTGAAGAGTTATATCAAGTTGAAGCCCAGAGCTTTCATAGCTGAGATTTCTAAAGGTGAAATTCAGCCTCCTAGAATCTTCTTGACTTTGAAATTTCTGGATGCATTGCATAGTAAAGGCATATTAACCTATAGATATGTACTCTATGCACTCAGTAAAACATTAGTCTGATAATGCCTTCTAAGGTAATTGTCCTCTCACAATATTCTTCATTACACTCTACTTGCCTTTACTGAAGAAGAGAGTGGCTAAGAAAATGGCTTATGGCCACACAGATAATGCCTGGGGGGACTATGGTTAGGATGACTAAGCTCAAGGTACTTAATTTAGCAATGCCCCGGGCGGCCATTTCATTCATTCTCTCATCCAGTAAAGACTTATTGGAAGGCCTGTTCTCTTTCATACTGACTCCAAGGCTTATCTTTCAGGGTTCGGCCTAAATGTCACTTCCTTAAGGAAGCCTTTGACCTCTGAGACTAGGTTAGGTCCCCACGTTGTGCCCTCCCGAGGCACCCCATACTTCCCCTTTCATAGAACCCTTTGCACTTATAACAACAAGCTCAATAACTGTTTTTTTTTGCCTTGACTATTACCTCTGTCCAAGGAGGAACTATACCTGTCTGCTTTACTGCTGTACTCCAGCACCTGGCACATAGAAGCAGCTCAATTAATACATGGATATGTGTCAGGCACTGAGGACTTGAGGACAAATGGCCAGAGTTTCTGCCCACAAGGAGCAAGTAACTCACTCACTTTGTTCACAGAATTGTATTCTATACATACTCCTTACCTTCTTCCCAATGCAATCTGAAAAAACAACAACAAAAAACAATGGTGGAATGTTTTAAACTGAAGAAGGATTTTTCTGAAAATGCATGAGCTGCAGAACTGTCAAACTATTGATAAATTCTACATAGGAAGAGACTAATAAACACTCTAATTGGACATTTGTAATTTTATCCTTTCTGGAGGGCAGGTGTGAGTGAGAAGCAGGACTACAGTGCTTCATCACCCCTAAGACTGTTACATAGAGTTGGACCTCTAGGAACATGGCCTCATTTTCTGAGAGGAGTCTGCCCATCTTTGTTTTAAACAGTTCACCTCACAAATTTATGCCATTCAGTGATGGACACAGGATTGACCTTCGCAATGATGTGTACCTGAAGACTTCCAAAGAAAAAGCTGCTATAGGTCTGCTCATTAGCGAGACCTCAGTAATGAAGTCAGATCTCCCCATGAGAAAGACTGGGGTATTTATTCCTCACAGTAATTCTAAAACCACAGGAGGTGTAGCAGGCAATATATTTCTATTATCCATGGGTGAGAAGTATGAAGGGTAGAGAGAAATTGCTTCATGTCTCAGGGATATCAAGGATATAGATCTTTGGAAAGTGTATGATATGTTTTGGCTCTGTGTCCCCACCCAAATCTCATCTTGTAGCTCCCATAACTCCCACATGTTGCGGGAGGGACCTGGTGGGAGATGACTGAATTCTGGGGGTGGGTCTTTCCTGTGCTGTTCTCATGATAGTGAATCGGTTTCATCCGATGGTTTTTAAACAAGCTCTCTTTGTGCCTGCTGCCATCCATGTAAGGTGTGACTTTCTCCTCCTTGCCTTCCACCATGATTGTGAAGCCTCCCTAGCCATGTGGAACTGTAAGTCCAATAAACCTCTTTCTTTCTTTTATAAATTGCCCCATCTCGGGTATATCTTTACCAGCAATGTGAAAACAGACTAATACAGTGTACCATAGAACAGCACTAGCTTAATCCATTTTCTGCAGCTATAACGGAATATCTGAGGCTAGGTAATTTATAAAGAAAAGAGGTTTATTTGGCTCATGGTGCTCATGGTTCTGCAGGCTGTACAGAAAGCATGGTGCCAGCATCTGCTTCTGATGAGGCCTCAGAAAGCATACAATTGTGGTGGAAAGTGAATGGGGAGCCAGCGTGTCACATAGCAAGAGCAGGAGCAAGAGAGAGAAGGAGGAGGTCCCAGACTCTTTTAACAACCAGATCTCAGGCGAGCTAACTGAGCCAGAACTCACTTCTCACCCAGAGATGACACTAATTCCTTCACCAGGGATCTGCCCGCCATGATCTAATCACCTCCCACCAGGCCCCACCTCCAACACTGCGAATCATACTTCAACATGAGATTTGGAGAGGACAAACGACCAAACTGTGTTGAATACAAACCTAGGGAATACTCATTGGAGAGAAATTGGCTTTCAAGGACTACCAGTCTAACTAGTAAGTTTTAAAATAAAATTTTTTTAAAAAAAGACAAAGACTACCACTTTAGCTGGTTATTTGCTAAATTAAAGTTGCTTTGTTCACATTTATACTTAAGAAGAAATATTACAAACGGTTATAGGGATCTGGGAACTAGAAAAGCAAACCATCTGTTAATAGTATGGAGCTCTACGTAATAGGAAATCATATTTTCATGGTGGCATAAAGCATTAGAGCTAAAAATGACCTTAAAAATAAGCAAGTACAATGCCAGTATTTTGCAAATGGAGAAACTGAAATCGCCATTATGTATAATAGGGATCCTTTTTGGCCAAGATTATTTTTCAATGAAAAGGTATAGGGCAAAGCCCATACCTTTCTTTGATAAGCCCAATAAACATTCGATCATGATTCGTGACTATCCTTTTGATAAATTCCAAATGCCCTCATTTGATAAAAGGGAAATAAAGTATTACATTCTTAAAGGTCAGCAGAGAATTGATGATGAAGCCAGGAGACGGGATAGAAAACTTAGCTCCAGCCCCAGGCCAACATGATAATGCTGAACATTCACTTTTCATTTTGCTTTGCTTTAATGTTAGTCATAAGAATAAATGGAAGTGTTAGTCTCCATGTGGACAACACATTGCTGACTCAGATCAAAATAATCCTTGTAAATATGCCCCTCTGACTGAATTCAGATTTCAAGATGATGTTTTTAACTTGAATGATACAGTCTTGTACTGCCCACTATGGTAGCTTCTAACCATATTTAATTAATTAGATTAATCAACTAATTAAATTTAATTGACTTAATGAAAAAAGAACACAATTTTACATTTCCTTTCTCTAGCCATATTTCAAATACTCAATAGCCACTCAAATAGAGAGTACAGTGGCTACCATAGTGAACAATGCAGAACAGGACATTTCCATGTTTGTAGAAAGTTCTGTTGGACAGCCCTGATAAAGAAAGTTTTCTTAATCTTTCACTTTCCTTGGACTTTAAGATAGAGTTAAAAAGGTTGAGGAAAACTGATAAAGTTTCCCAAATCTCTTCTCCTAAAAATTGTGCAAGAGCTATATCTGTTACAGAGTTTCCTACGCATGAATATCTTCAAAAGAGAGATTTTGGAACCTTGTGTAGCCCAATAAAATACTATTGCTCCCAAATCAAATGCAAAATCAGAAACTTAGGAGCTGAAGAGATTATATTTTTTTACGTAGTTAAGGTGGTAGGACAATGAGTTTGTCCAAACCCTTTATACAATCCAACATCACAAAGATAAATAAATTTTCTGCAAGGCTGCATTTGCTTTCATTGTGTCAGATGTTCTTCATAATTTGAAATATAAATTTGAGATGCTCTCTAATCTCTTTACCTTCACTCTGTGGTGTTAGTGTGGAAAAACACAGCATGCTCTTTCAATACAGCATCTCGGTCTTGGTGGTGATTTGTTGTCATGGAGAAAAAGCAGTAGGGCTGATCTTAGCTAGATTGTGGTCCCTAGGAACTACAGACTAGTGTTTGAGCAGTTAAATGTTTGGCCTCATGAACTTTGAAATCCCAATTCTGTTGGCCAAGGATAACACCCTAATACCTAGTTCAATGCGTTCAGTAAAAAGACTGCAAAAGAAGTTCATCATTTTAATACTAAATGTCTGAATGAGCACTTAAATGGAAATGGTCAACTCCATTTTCCTTTCTTCATCTCTTCATTTTTGAGCTACTTCAGTGTGGGTGGAATATGGGCAAATGTTCTCCTTCCCTTCACTTCTGGTCACATAATCATACTTGGTTGTGCAGCGTACCGTGAAAGACAGCAATATGAGCTTTCCTAAAATATTGATGATGCATGATGAGAATAAAGACCAACCCAGCTTTCCTGGCCTCGTTAAGTGAAAGAAGGGCCTCCATCACTTGTGACTTCAGCACTAAAAGAGGATCATCTTCAAGGCAAATTACTTCTTTTGTTCTGTTGTCCCTTCACTCACACCAAAGTCAGTTAAACCTATTAGTAGCATTTACACTTAATACAGACTGTCACGACCCAATTAAATTCACATCCCTTAATCAGGGGAGCTCAGTTCAACTGGTATCTCCCTCTGAATTAACCTACTTCTAGCCTGGTTCTGTACTGTATTACCACAAGGACATGGGGAAGATAATAGAAGAGGTGGCGTAGATGTATGGGTGGAGGCAGCCATAGGTATTTGGTCAGCCAGACGGATGTTTTAAAACTATTCACAAGGGAGTGCTGTAGCATAGGTTGGACAAGAGAATTTGTTTCTCTGGTGTTTTCTGTTTGACACAACTCTCTTTATCAGCAGCACAAGCCTGGAATTCCTGAAGCCACACTCATATCCTGCCATCGGTTTTTACGTAAACCCCCCATTGATTGGGATGGGAGTTTCACAAGTAGAACAATGGCCGGATACGTGGGAGGGAAAGGAGGAATATGGGATGTTTGATCTGTACTTGTGCATTTGTAGGGGATGGTGTCTACATAGGCAAAGAGATATGAATAAGTCACTAATTGGTGAATTTAACCACATGCAAGCAAGTCTTTGAAATCACTAAGGCCAGAAAAAAGCAACCCAACAGATTTAAGTTACATTTATTATCTGTTATATTCATGCATCGACTTGAATGAGAATAATAACTAAGATAATAACAACTAGCATTTGCACAGCACTTTACAATTACAAAGTGCTTTTACTTCCATACTACTTTTGATTCTTATTATTAGTAAGGTTGGTAGAAAAATTAACGTTATGTATTATTACTACCAGTACTACTATTATTTTACAGGTAGGAAAGGAGATTGGAGAAGTTATTATCTGACTGAAGACCACACAATTAATAAGTGGGTCTGAACCTAGATTTCCAAACTTCAGACTGCATGTGGCCTTCACAAAATCATTCTGCCACTGTCACAGTAATCTGGCAAAATACTCCAGAGGTTTACTGCCAGCCTTCCTAAGGTTTTGTCTCACCTTTTTTAGGCAAGAAGCACCTTCCAGCACACAGCATTGACACATTATATTTACATTGTGTGGGCATGAAGTCACATTTGGTAACTTTGGCTAACTGAATATTGGCTGACTGAACTTTGCCTGACAAATAAAGAGACAGGGCGGGTGCTCTTTCTTTAGTAAAAAGTCCAAATAAGGCTCGGAATCTGAAATGCTGCATGGTTTACAGCAATCTTGTTACATTGGCAACAAGAAAGCCATCCAATGAGCCACCCAGTAGTTAGTCAAAGAGTAGTAATTAATTCACGCTTTTCTTGAAGAAACTCAAAGCAACTCACTACTCCAGTTTTTTACCAAATCCATGGAAGAAGAGGATCATCAAGAAGCCTTAATCCTTTTGGGTAAATGGACCCACTGAGAAGGGGAGAGTAACTTGCCCAATGTCACCAAGCCAGCCTAAGGCAAAACCAGGTACAGAACTCAGACTACCCAAGCCGGTGCCCACATTAGCACTTTAGAGGGACCGATATATAAAACTCTCTCAGGGGAGCTAGGCACAGGTGCACCCAGACAGCTTCACCATCAAAGGTTTTAAAGGAGGTGGAGAATGAGGCTTGCTCTAATAGCAGACAACCAACTCCTCCCAATCAGAAGGGAGTTAAAAGTAGTGTTAGCATATGGAAAATGCCCATCCACCTGTTCCATCTTGGATGAGACTGACCACTCAACTGACTGCTTGTCGATGGTAACTGACCACAGTAAGAAGGATTCTTGTGTCTCATGTAACGCTCCTCTCCCTTTTTGGTAGCTCTGAGCTGAAAGCTTCCTCCCCCATGCCCAGTGATGGGGAAACCAAGGCACCCACCTTCAGGGATACCCCTGTTTTCCCAGGAGTTTCCCTTCACTGAGGCTGTGTCTCTCCTTCCCTTGTAAGTGTGCTTGTACTGTGCACACTAACAAAACACTCTTTCCTGTTTCCAATTATTTTCAACAGTTAAGCATGCAAATGTCTGAACAACATTTATTAAGCTTCTATGGACATTTAGGAGAGAAAAAAAGATGAACCAGCAAGAATCTGAATCATCAAAGAGCTCTTACAAAACCAGTGTTTTGAGCCTTTAATTGGAAGTGAATCAGAAACAGGCCTGTGAAATTTCCCATGAAATACACACAGGGTTTTAAATTTTTTAAAAGGGTGCTCTGGGCAGAGAAGAGTCTGGGTCATACCCTGTCCAAACTGATAGGAAGAAATAAATAATTCTGATGAGCTCTAAACCCAGTCCTACTGCCCTGTCATGGCTTGTCTACAAAACTCGGGGCAAACTCCAAGAAGGCAGGGAGGGGGAGCCATGGTAATTCCTTTACCACACTTCAGACTCAGTATGTTTATAGAGACCCACAGTCTCCAGAAGGAATGGCTTAGAAGCCCAGAGCAGCACAGCCACAGGGCTGGATGCCTTCCCCAAGGCACCCTGGGAAGTCTCCACATGCTGGTTTCCTGAAATGACGTTTCTAGAAAAGTCACCTGCTCTTTCTCCCTCTCCTTTCTAGAAAAGTGCAAAAAGTACAGGTGCCCTTCAAGTCCCTCACCTCTAGGGAAGTCCTATGTTGCACCAAAGACCGTATTTGAGAAAGAGGACTTGTGCCCTTCGACCAATGTGTTCTTATTATGGAGAAGTCGAAGGGCAGGTTAGCATGGTTCTCTACAGGCAGTGTTATCAGGGCGGGGGAAGTTGTTTAAGATAATGTATGAATCTTTTCTTCAGGATTCCTGACTGTTCATGAACCTGGGTACAGGGCTATTGACAGAGTACCGTGCTGGGAAAAGAAAGATCCTAAGCTCATAGTGTGGGGCAGTCATTTTAACCCCTTGCCTTTGCTATCGCCCAAGCAGGTTATACGAAGCAGAGCACATCAACCGTGCCCATAACCCCCTCACAGTCTCCTCATGCCACATAGTTTCTGAGTTGTGAATATTTTCTTCTTTGTGAATATTCTTTAAATCCATTTTCAACTAGACATGATAACAATGAGGACTGGGTTAGGAAAAATCATTATGAATTAACCATGTTGAATTAGCTCTAAGAAATACCTCTTGCCAGAAGAGCTACATTTGTTTTGTTGTTTACCCTCTTCCAAATCAGCAATCCTTTTAAAGAGAAAAATCTACTTTAGTAAAATTTGGGTGGCTACATGATTACTCACTTACCCATGTGGTTCCTATGGAAAGAGCCCTCTTCAATCACCCAGGAATATTATGACAATGGTCAGAAAATAGGACCAATGAACAAAGAAGCATGAGTCCCTGTGGGTTAAATGAGCCTTGATGTCTTTGCTCCAGAAAACACCCTCATTGTAGAGCGTGGTGTTTGGGGGCATGAATACTTGAGTTCTGCTTCCAAGGGCTCTTGCCTAGTTCCCATCTTTTGACACACTACATCTTGAAGCCTCAGTTATCTCTCCGTCAATGGCCTCTTTCTTTCTGAGACTACTAGGGAGGGGGCTATCCTAAGGTGGCAATGTGTGATAGGTACTTTGGGAGATATGACAGAGAAACAAACAACTTTCTTAACAGTGCTCCCTTGTTACCCTGGGTCATGCCTAAAGGTCTTTCGGTAGTAATGTGTAGAGTGAATAGTGAGGCCACGTTGTAAGGAGTGATGTGGGAGACACTCCAGGCAAAAGAGAAAAGCAGCGATCTCAACTCAATTTCTGGAATTTCTTCTTCAACTGACTTTGATGATCTTTGGATACACCTTGAAGCTTCTTCTCCTATACGCATGTTTCTAGAGTCAGAACTGAAAAAACAGATAGGTTGAAATCTCTAGACAAGAGGGTTTCCTTGCACACCTGTTGTGTTGAGCTCAGGTAACAAAAGGTTAAACCCTATGTAGAGAGGTGTTCCACGTCCCTCTTGAAGGTGTATGCGTGTATGAGGTGGGGATGCTTGTGCACTGAAAATGGCTTAATTTTCCTGCTTTGAATAAAATCAAACTACAACTAGGATGAATTCAAGTAGCTCATCGACCCCTGGTAATTGCACATAGGGTTCATCGGGACATTACACAGAATGCTGTGGGGAAAGAAAAAGCAAAGGCAGGCGCTTGGCCCTATGCATTGAGAATGAAAAATTTAAAATAATAGGTTCTTCAGGGCTAAATTGTGTTTGCTCCCAAGGATCCTTGGAGCAATGGTTTTCTTTGTTCTGCCAAAGGAAAAAGGAAATACATCAGGAAGCTGGGCCAGTCCACAGGAAGTCTCACTTGGTCTGATAAAAGGAACTGGTGTGAGGCAGCTTTGGATGCAGTTATAAGTCAATCAGCCTTGAAATAACAAGAAAGGCTATTCAAGAGAAACTGGAGCCTGAAGTCAGCCCTACTCAATGATTTCCTTTTAACCTTGCAAAACATTCCCTTCTTTGTGTTTTATATAACCTCCTGAATCTGTTATTTTTTTAAAAAAAATTGTGTATAGTTTTGTGTGTATATGAGTGGAATAGAATGAAGAAGAGAGCAAGATTTTGAGGAAGAAAGGAAGAAAGAACGAAGGTACAAGGGTAGAGGAGGAAGCCTTGGCAGGTCAAAGAATATGCCATTCTCTATTGAGCTATAAAACATTTAAAAATCAACTCATTGGATCATTATGTAAAAACAGAACCTGTCAGTTTCACATCAGTGCACCTGCTAACAAAGTCAGGCAGGCTTTCTTACCTGGGAAATAGGCCTTCTTGAATAAAGAGTTGTGAAGAATTGAGCAGTTTCATGAATCTGACCGGTGCAGACTGTGGATAGTGGTCACTTAGACAAAGAGATAAAACAAATAGTAACAAAACCTACATGGTCCCCATAGATAGGCTCGTAGCCTAAACTATATGGAGATGTATGTATCAATCTGGTGATGTATCACAGTGGCTAAGCTTTATGGAATTTGGAAGTAAGCAGGATTAGGTTCAAATCATTGCTTTTCTATTTTCTACCTGTATGACCATGAGTAACTTACCCAATCTCTTCAAAATGGAAATATTACATACATCACAGAGTTGTTACAGGGATCAAGTGCATGTCTTAAAGGTTTGAATAGATATTGGCACCTTGAGCTGGATAGATAACTTATTCTCTTTATAACTATGATTGTTCTTCCTCATTTTTATTCCCCCTCTGATGAAAGATGAGCATCTCTTTCTCTTAGGTGAGTACTAGGGAAAGAAAGGCCTTAGCTTGGGGTCATGAGGACCCATGCAAAATGGTGGGTGATACAGTTTCAAACTGAATTGGGGCCTTCTGGGGTTGACTGTGTTTGCCCATAGAACACCACTTCCTGTTTTAACAAGAAGAAACAAAGCCTTCCAGAAAACCCATTAAGAGACTCAAAATTCTTCTTGGACATCAAATTATTGTTTTTAGAAGAGTTAAGTGTAAATGAATCAAAACCAGACAAATTCAATGTCCTTTCAATTAAACAGGATTTTTTTAAAGGCCACGGGAAAGACGCTTGGAGCCAAAGAGTGTTTTGGGTTTTAAATGAGACCAAATTTCGGAAAAGAATCTAAGATCCCAGAGTGGCGTCAGGCCCTATTCTTAGTTTGCATTAACGAAAAGGGATTAGCACAGTTCCAGTGTCACTTGGCAATAAAAACAACCAGCTCGGAGAAACTCACCAAGCACCTGCTGAGAGCCCCTGCCTTCACCTGGCCTTGAGGGTCACTCCACAGTATGAAATGTAGCCCTGAGATTATGGGAGAAGAGCCACACAGGATCAGATAGAACATCTACGTGAGGTTCTATCATCCACACCCCCAAATAAGAAATGTTTTAAAGCCTGTCTAGGATCAGAGTCAAATGAACATGAGAGCTGAAAGCAAATTTTGAAATCATACCTTCATTTTATATACGAGAAGACCTTTAACATGAATGATGAGGAAGTGAAGTGACTTGCCTAACATCCCATAGCTAGTGTGGGATAGAGCTGGGGCTGGAACTCAGGTCTCGGGATCCTAGGCCAGCCAATTTCTCCCTGTATTTACCTCAATTTCGAATCTTAAAGTCACCGGGACCAGCACATTCAGGATAAAATCTTGGTGCCCATTCACCTTTTTACAAGTCTGTTTCTGTGTCTCTCTTAACTTTTTTTTTTTTTTTTTTGAGACGGAGTCTCGCTCTGTCACCCAGGCTGGAGTGTAGGGTTGCAACCTCGGCTCACCACAACTTCTGCCTCCTGGGTTCAAGCAATTCTCCTGCCTCAGCCTCCCCAGTAGCTGGGACTACAGGCATGCGCCACCACACCCAGCTAATTTTTGTATTTTTAGTAGAGGCAGAGTTTCGCCATGTTGGCCAGGATGGTCTCAATCTCTTGACCTCATAATCTGCTAGCCTTGGCCTCCCAAAGTGCTAGGATTACAGGACTAAGCCACCGTGCCCGGCCCAATATTTTGGAACTTTTTGCTTTTTTCCATGTAATAATATACATTGGAGAATTTTCTAAATCAGTGTATATGACAATTGATTTTATCCCATTTTGTAGTTGCATGGCATTTTCTTATATGAATCTTTCCTCCTTTGTTTATCTAGTCCCCTACTGGTGGACATTTAGATTATTTCCAACTTTTGCTGTAACAAACAATGCTACAATAAACACATTGTACATATATCTGAGTGAACATAGCTGTAGAATTGGCATTATCAAATTTGTATAAATATTTAACTTCTCAAATAGATGTTGCTCTGTGGAAAGATTATACCAAGTCATACTCCTACCAAGAGGATAAGACAGTGACATTTCCTTTACTCTTTCCAACATGAGATATTAAGCTGTTTTAGTCTCCACTGTCCTTCTAGGTCATAAACATTGGAATTTTATTATTTTTATTTGAATGTCTTTATGCATGTGCTTGAAATTCTTTTCATATATTTATTGCCCATTTGTATTTTCTTTCTAGTGTTGTCTATTCATAGCATTTTTGCCTATTTTCTGTTAAGTGGTGTGTCTTTTCTTATTGATTTGTAAGTAGTCTTTGTATAATAGGACATTTATGCTTTATGTATGATAAATATTCTTTCTCAGTTTCTCATTTAGTTTTCACCTTACCTATGGTATTTTTCTCCATGTTTTTTTTTTTTTTCTTTGAGACAGAATCTCGCCCTGTTGCCCAGGCTGGAGTGCAGAGGCACGATCTTGGCTCACTGCAACCTCCACCTCCTATGTTCAAGAAATTCTTCTGCCTCAGCCTCCCAAGTAGCTGGGACTACAAGCATGCACCAGCATGACCAGCTAATTTGTACTTTTAGTAAAGACAGGGTTTCACCATATTGGCCAGGCTGGTCTTGAACTCCTGACCTCAGGTGATCCACCCGCCTTGGCCTCCCAAAATGCTGGGATTACAGGTGTGAGCCACCGTGCCTGGCCCCATGTTAATATATAAATAGAGGAACTAAAGCTGAGAAAGGGAGAATCAGAAGAAGAAATATCCTTGGCTGAAGACCTAGCCTTCCAAAAATATCCTTACAGTAAATTATATCACCAAGGGTGAAGGGGCAATGGAGAATATAAACTGATTGTTACCTTTAAGAAAATGTGTCTAACCATCCTTATGATCATAAGCCACAAATAAAGATTTCTCCAATGAGTATTGCTTCTTTTGGAATTTCCAATACTCAGAGCTAAAAATCAGAAAGAAGAGAAATGTCTACTCTCTCAAAGTCTGGAAGAAATAGCATAGAAACCTTATTCTTGTTCATTTACATGAATGCTCTATTGAGATTGGTGCCTGGTAATATTATTCAACATTTGGGTGAATGAATACATGAATGAGTATTGAATACATGAATGAGTATGAATTCAGTCATAAATGTCTAAAGACAAAATGACTCTGTAGACATGAGAATTTCAATTGAAACATACGCTTTTCCATAGACTGTAACAGCAGTAACTTAAAACAACTCATGAGCAGAGTAATTTTCTAATATTAACCTGTTTGTTTTCACACTTTTGCTACATGAATGGTACTGCAGAATTGCTCACTCTCCAATTCGTTTCCCATAACATCAAAGAATACCCATATATTCAGACCTAACAACTCTGCTACTGGAGTGTTAGATTCCAGTAGACATGTGAAACCCACACAATGTCTAGAAATTCGAGGTTAAAGCTCCCATGGCACCTGTAATTCCGGCCTCTTGCATGTGTGCACTGAGATGTGACATAAGATCTTTCATTGCCTTGGACACATAGCACTGGCTGGGTAAATGGGACTTGCTCTTGGGAAAGCATTTCAGTGTTCAAGTCTGCCTTCCCTTTGAGGTGATTTGAAAAATTCTCATACTCTGAGATTTTGATCTTAAACTAAATGGCAGACACATTGTTTCCCAAAGATGGCAAATCTCTTAAATACATTAGTGTTTGCTTTATTTTTGTAGGGATGAGCAATTTTGAAGGTACTGTAAAGTTGATCTGAATTATCTGAAAATGCATCTGAACACTCCATCTCTGATCCTACTTGGAATGACGGTGATGAGTCTCTGCGTTTTTGGTTTGCTGGGGTGAAGTGTCAGTATTCCTAACTGAGACCAGGGGCCCAGCCAACTCATGGAAGAATGTCAGACTTGTCTGAAGGCCCACAGAAATTTGATTTGAGTTTTAGAGAGACATTTTTTTTTTCTTTTTTCTCCTCTCAAGCACTATCTGCTGACTCATTCTCAAAAGGAACTAAAATTGTAGCCCAGGATAGAAGGCCCAATTGAAAAGATTGCTCATGGTGAAATCCCCTGGGAAGGAAGGGATGAGAAGGATAATCACAGTTTTATGTCATCTGGTGAAATAGAGTTACTCCTCCCTCCCCCAATGCCATATTTAATCAACAGGTGTCTTTGAAGACAGAAGACAGCACTGCTGGTTGCCTGAATCTATCTCTGGTTGTCTAATCCTGACTGCTGCTCATTTCTTGTGTGGCCTGATAAGTGATGGAGCCACTCCCATCTTCATTTCCTAAGGAGCAGAGAGTACGAAGGATTTGTTTCTAAGAGACTTGTACAGCTATGTAGATCATCCCTCTAGTCACAAGTTTTCATTCCTCCTTTCTATACATGTTACAAGACCCAAGTTATTATTATTATTATTTTGAGGCAGGTATTCACTTTGTCATCTAGGGTGGAATACAGTGGTGCTCATGGCTGATTGCAGCCTTGACCTCCCCGGGCTCAGGTGATCCTCCCACCTCAGCTCCCTGAGCAGCTGGGACTACAGGTGAGTGCCACCATGCCCGGCTAATTTTTGTATTTTTTGTAGAGATGGGGTTTCTCCATGTTGCCCAGTCTGGTCTTCAACTCCTGGGCTCAAGTGATCCACCCATCTCCATCTCCCAAAGAACTGGGATTACAGGCATGAGCCACCATACTCACCCCCAAATTCTTTGTTATAGTATGTAAGGTCCTCTGTAGTCTAGTTCCATTCAGTCTTTCCAATCCCATCCTCTCCATCACCTGTACACTTTCCTCCCCAAAGTACCCTCCACTCTCCTAGAAAGCCCTTTACCATAGTTTCCTATGCAAGACCTACCTATCTTTCAAGGCCAGGCTTAGATCCACCTGTGCCAAGAGGCAGTGTGGCCAATGTGTGTAGTAAAAGCAGGAATCGGGAATGAGAAACACTGGGCTTGAAACCCAGATCCGTCCCCTGTTAGTTATACTCTTGGGCAAGTTACCTCACTCCTCTGAACTTTAACTTCTTCCATATGAAGTAGAGACATCATGGTATTATCTCCCATAGGGCTACTGTGAGAATGGGATGCAAGAGTGTGTGGGCCAGTGATCTGTAGAGGGACTGTATGATCTGTGAAGAGGTTTATGAAAGGGACTACATAAACAACTATTATCATGAGGTCTTTCTCTGTCTCTCCAGTTCAAATCATCCTTTCTTTTCTCAGGGCTATAGTAATACTTGCAGCGCTCTGCAGGGCACACATATGTGGCTTATCTTCTCGCTAGATCTCCTGGCAGAGCCCTTTTGCCATTGTGGTTCTATCTTCACAGAACATAGTTTAGTCCCTGCCTAACAGACATGCAATCACCTTCATATGGTTGGTCAGTTTATGATGCCCCTGAGACTGAGGTACCACCAATTCCCATCAGGCCAGCTAGCTTTGCACAGGAAAGGGTTATTCCATAGATTACCTAAATTTTGTCAGATTTGCACTATATTGGCCCTGCAGATAGTGTGGGGACATATAACCCTATCCATAGCCTCTGGGGAAACATCTCAGTGCACAGGAAACTGATGGTGGGTCTATCAGGTCAGTGGCAGAACTGTAATACACAAAGAGTGACATCACTTAACGATATCATCCCATGGATCAATTAATACATAATGGGAAGAACGCTATAGATATGAAATCATTAAAGCAACAGAAATTGAAACAGGGTGTAGTCTTCTGCAGAGGAAAAGACACCTGCATAACTCTGAGATTACGAAAAAAGCTATTGTGGCTGGTTGTAGGTTTTATGAGATTGTGTGTGTAGGTGTGTGTTTGTGTGTATGTAACAGACAATGTCCTTTAGCCTACTTAATTCATTACAAAACAAGCAAAATATAGACTTAAAAGGAATGTTTTAAGTACAGAACAAAAAAACTATCAATATAAAAATTTTCCTAACTCTTTTCTTTCTTTCTTTTTTTTTGGCTGGGGGTAACTTAGTACTGGCATTAGACTAATGCTATATACCTAGAAAGAGGCTTGGTTTAAATCAACTGTTTTTTAAACAAATGCCAAGTTAACTGTTTAACCCCAAACAGAAAGAGACATCAAAATCCCAAATCTTTTTTAATGCAATTGTTATTCAAGACCTACTTATGACACAGTCTGATGGATCCATAAGATGCCTTCTAATAGATTTTATTTAAATAGTCCAATATTCCATTATTAAAGGAGCTGAAATAAGAATTCCGTCTGTCTACCTGCCCATGATCTGTAGAAGGGCTTGGGTATTTCAGTAAACTACTATATTTTTGGTTGTCTCCTTGTAATGGAGACTGTTTACTTTGTCTGCTGGAAAAGAAGGATTTATTTTGGAAAACAGTTGTATAAAAATTGTATCCAAAAATTTGGAATTTCTTCTTTTCTTTAAGGATAAAAATAATTCAAGATGGTAGTGATACAATTTTATTTATTTTTCATTAAATACCAGAGGTGTCTTTAGTGTAAAGTGCCAAATTCTTTATGATTTTTCTTTTAAAGACTTCTCTCTCTCTCTCTCTCTCTCACACACACACACACACAAACACACACACACTGCCTCCACAATTCTATAATTCATAAAAATGTAACAAAAGCAAATGATATTTTCATGGTATAGTGGAAAGAACACTCGCCTAAGGGTTCAGAGCCCTGAACTTTCACTATGACTCTGTTGGTAGTTAGCTGTATGATCTTGGACAATTCATTTAACAACCTAGACCTCAGTTTCCCCACTCATAAAGTGAGAAATTCAAGCTAAACACTCTCTAAAGCTTTAAAGTTGCCAACCTATAAACTTAAATTTGGATGGCAGTGGAACTGGAAGGAAGCCTTTTGGTGGAAATTATTCACACACAAAACAGGATTCGACTTGGTAACCACCTGAGGGGAGCAATTCTGTGTGGTCACGGGGACAGATCAATAGACAGAGGCCATCTTGTCTGGAGTTCTTGTGAATCCAGGTGACATGGAGATTACAAGGTGTGTGTGGTAGAGGGAGGCAGCAACACCTTCTTGAGGACAGAAGTCAAGCCTCTGTTCCCAAGTATTCCTCACTCTGCTGCTTCTTCCAAACCTTGTCTAGATGTTTCCCTGCCCTGCCAGTGACAACCTGCCCTCCAGCGCCTTGCAGAGCCAGCCGTAACCCTGGCCCTTCTTTCCTGCTGTGCTTGTCCATTGTTGACTGGCTGTGTGGTTGGTGCTGCACTCTTCTGAGTTAATGACGAGAGAGTGCCTCTGCCCAACTGTGACTTTGTTAGACACGCTTTTCCTCACCATCCTGGCTATATAGCGTCATTACTTTCCATTCCCTAACCTGCGTTATTGTTCTTCAGAAGATATATCACCACTCAACTGAGATTGTTCTCTGTATGTGTCAGCTCCCTCCACTAGCGTCTACATTCCTGGAGGGTTTTGACCCCTGTTTTATCCTCAATACACAGTGCAGAGCCTTGCAACATAATAGATGCATCATAAACATTTGTTGAATTAATGAAATATGCATGATGGTAAATTTGGACCTGTGTTCTAATTTTCTGACCAATCTGTCCTGGTATGCCCATTCCCAAAAGCAAAGTTCAATTAATGTGTATCCAGCTAAGGTGGCAGACTTTAAAACATTATTCCTGTGACTTGTGGCAAGGAGGTGCTTTGGCCCCATTTTCTAGATAAGGAAACAGATTCAAGAGGTGCCTTGTTATAAGGCACATGAAGTTAATTTAATGTGTATCCAGCTAAGGTAGCAGACTTTAAAAATTCTTCCTATGGCTTGTGGCACGGAGGTGCTTTGGCCCCATTTTCTAGATAAGGAAACAGATACAAGAAGTGCCTTGCTATAAGGCACACAGCTACTAGGTAGCAGAGCTGAGAATGAGCCCGGGCTTTCTGACTCCAAATCCACCGTTCATTCTCTATTTCCCACCTTCATTTGCCATGTCTGTCTTCTCTGTCTCCCCATCTGTAATGACGCCACGTGCACCGAGTCAGGCATTCATAGATAAAATTAACTGGATTCAACTGAAGCCAGCCTAAAATTAAGATGCAGTTTTTGAAACCAGGTCATTTCTTAAAGCAGCAAACAGTATCATGTGCTTTTTAACACTGATAATATCAGTGTGGGAAGCAGGGGCGTGGGTCGGGTGTTGTTTAATACTGCAAGTTAACCTGTCTGTGACAAAAGAGTAGCATGGCTCCAGCAAATATTGCTTCTGCCAATGTGACGGTCAGAGCCTTTCCAGGAGCCGTTCTTGGAAAAGAGAAGAGAATATAATATGGAGGGACTTATTAGGAGGGCAACAAGATTGGGATTTTGTAATCACATAGAGTCGTGCAAATTATGCACAAAATAAAGGGCTTCTGTGAAGAAATCCAGACTTCCCTGGCTTCCTGCACCAAATACCACCTAAGTGCCAAGACCCACAGGTATTTTGAAATATAGACATGACTTATATTTGAGGAAGAACTATGCAGGTGCATAAAATCACATCCTAGAATCACTCAAACCTGATGTTTCCAGGCAGTTCAAACTGGAAATGGACACCCTGGATTTGTGTACACAAATTAGATTCTCTCTCGAGTGTCGTCAACCTCGATCAGTGTAGGGCTGGATTTAGTGCACATACAGGCAAGTGTTCTTGTAAACACATATGAGCACATTTTAGGCACTGAGAAGATTGGTTAGATACTACTGTAGAGGTAACCTAGTTCCACTGTTTCATTTTTGTGATGACTATGAATCTCAAACAGGCTTAACGGACGGTTCATTCTCACCAAGAGAGCAGAAGAATGCTGGCCTCTCTCCTGGTCCACTGTCCTCTCCAAGCACAGTATTTGAACTATTGTGGGAATAGGATCTGGAAACCCCAAGATCCAGAGGTCACATGCGAACAGAAAACTGTGGCTTTCACACAACTTAAACACCAACACACACACTAAAGGCTCAATCTTGCAGAATGCTTGGAGACTGAAGGTAGCTCTGTGGGGACTCAGCCTAGCCAGGTAACTTAGGTGAATGACAGGTTGCTCACAGGGGGGGTTTGGAGGAGCTCATGGCTCCTATCACCCACAAAAAAAGGAAGGACTTTCACTCCCATCCTTGGCCTGAAGTGTCAGGTTCCTGCTCTAAGCCTATTCTCGAGGCCTGCCATGCCAATCCCTGTGTGTATCTAAAGAGGTTAGCACATCCTGGGTACACAGACCACAGCTTCCTCCTTTTGCTCAGGGCCTGTGTGTAGAGTTGAAGCAGTGTGGAGATATTTCTTCACTTTTCCTTAGGGTGTCCACATCAAGACCCTGAGGCCATCTTACCACCCTTCTGGATCAGAAGAGGCCTTCAGAGTAAGTGGTAACTGTCCTGATTGGGGCGAGGGAGTTTTCTAGAGGGGAGCATCTCATTACTAAACCCAGAAATACAGAGACACTTGCATGAACACATCAACAGGAAGCAGAGAAACAGGCATAAAATGGCCCAATGACCCCCACTCTCGGGTCTTTGCAGGAATCCCCTCTCACCTACTTCTCACCTACTCACTTTGGGTTTGAGGAACCCAGGCTCTTATAGGCTCTTATAGCTCCCTTTAACCCATCACAATCAGTTATCTCATCTCCAGATTTGCAAGTTCCTTCGGTTGGTGTCTTTTACCTAAGTCAGCATATTTCAAACTTTCATAAAAAAAGCTTAGAAAATAAAAACCACGACCCCACCCAGAAGATAAAAATCTCTTGAATTCTCTGAGCCCAACATCTTAGCCTTCTCTTGCTGAGCCCTGAGCAGGGAGTCGATTCCTTCGGGTTCTGGGGAATGGCGGGCTCTGCCAGTCCCCACCTCGCCAGCCTAATAGTTTTTCCAGACAAACTCCCGCTTGGTGTTGCGCGGCAGCCTCGAAGCTAACTCTGGTCCCATTCATTTCCCTAGGTCCTCTAAGGCCCGTCACGTTAGGGGGTGTCCCTCCTCTCTGCTCCTGGCCCCACTTGGCGAACCCTTTCAGAGACAGCAGTCAACTTTTCTGAAGTGAGACGCGAACCCAAACCCTCACCTTTCCGCCTGGATTGCACTTTGCAACCTAGACCCAGGCGTGGCGGCGGCGGCTGGGGTGGGAATGGCCGGGCGGGCGCGGGGCGCGGGCTCACAGCCGGCCCCTGCGACGGGGGCGGCTCCGAAGGACGCAGGACCCTTTCGGAGGCGACAGCTCCAGGAGCCCTGGTCCTGGAGCCGGCGCACGCCTAGGCGCGAAGGGCGGGGGCTCGGGGCGCTAGGGATCTGTGCGGACGGGGGCTGGGGAAGGTTCCCCGCCGGAGAGGCGGCGAGGCCGGCCCAGGAGTCCCGCGGAGCCGGCGGCTCTCCAGCGCCGAGAGCCGGGCGACTGAGTGCCGAGAGGAAGGGAAAGCGCTGACATGTAAACAGGGGCTTCCATCTGGAGGAGCCCGCTCAGAGAGATCCCCCGACACACTCACTTGCACCCCTACCCTCGTGCAACGAGGCCACTTACCCACCCCAGGGCCCACCAGGCACGGACCCGAGCCCGGGCGACTGCAGCCCCCGCCCCCGCCGTGTTCCGCCTCTGCGGAGAGGAAGCCCAGTGCCTAGCGCTGGGGCCAGGGAGCCCCGGGTGCCGGTGGGAGTGGTGGACCCCGAGGTCTCTCGCCCTTGACTCCGGTCCGCACCCGGGGTCCCCAGGTTTCCCGCCGTCCCCTCCTGCAGCCCGGCGGGCAGCGAGGTGGGAGGGGGCCGGGCTCCACTTTGGGGCAGGGATTTCGGGGGAGGTCGCCCTCAATGCGGCGCCTGGCCGGCTGGCCCGCGAGTAGGACTCGCCACCCGAGCGCCGGAGGAGCCGGCGCGAAGCCGGGGCGCGGAGGGAAGGGAGAGCGGCCACGTCTTCCGGGACGCGGGCCCCGCACCTACCCGCCCGCCGCTTCGCCTCCCCGGCCGGTCCCCGCCGCCCGCGTCCATTGCCCCGCCGCTTACCTTAATAGTCCCGTCCATTTGGCCAAGTCTGCAGCCGAGCCCCCCAATATTCCACACATTGACCCGGTTACAGCCTGACCTCGCAGCCCCTTCGGATTAGCCCGGCGCGGCCTCCCTGGCGCCCTGGGCCCTCCCTGCGTGCCCCCTGCGAGCGCCCTGCCCTCACTCCCCTGTGCACGTTTGTTGTTGTAGCGGAGCGAAAGAGACAGTTAACCGGATGAAACTTTTTTTTCAGCTAATTTTGGGAAGTGACTTCACTTTGCGAATCGGGGAGGAAGTCCTATCTCTCTCTCTCTCTCTCTCTCTCTCTCTCGCCTCGAGCTCTCCTCTCTCTTCTCTCCCCTCTGCTCTCCCTCGTCTTCCCTCCCCCCACACCCCCTCTTCCTCCCCTCGGCTGGTCCTGCTTTTCGCATCACACACTATATAAATATACGCGGAGATGCCCAGACACATTCATGCGCTGCGCACACAGGATACTTGCTCCTGGGAGATAAGAGCTAGCCGGGAACAATGACGGGGTCCACGCCCAGCGTCCGCGCCCTGATTCCCGAAGTCTGCACCTCCCCCCATCACCTTCCCCCAAAATCCAAAGCCAAAGACCTTTGGCTTCTTTGCTTTTCCTGAGGCGGTTGGCCGAAGGTGGCCCTCCTGACTCATTCACTTTCCGTTTCTTCCCACAGATACGTTTATTAATGCTTTTTCCAGCCGGAGACAAACTTTTTGGGGGTGGGGTAGGGGGGTATGGAGGGAGAGTTGACTGGGGCTGCGGGTAACCCAGCGCCTACTGCCGGGGAAGATTCGGACGCAAACCGAGGCAAACCAACCATTAAAAAGTGCATCCAATAAGAATTTTTCCACTCAGGCCCTCCGCTGCCGAGACGCGGCAGACTCCCAGAGCGGCTCACCCACTCATCGAAGCGGATTCTGGGCGGTTTCGGGCTGACCCGCGCTGTCAGGGCGCGGATTCCATTCCGGGCGCATTGTTAGGAGAAGGGGCCCCTCGGGGCGGCGCGCCTCGACCCTGGGCTCCCGGTGCCCGCAGAGGGCGGAGATCCGCGGCGCCCTAGGCCACCTATCCGCATCTTCTCGAGCCAAACCCCCAGCGCTTACCCGGACCCGACGGCCCAAGCACTGACTCCCAGGCAAGAGTCGCCCTTCCTGGTCCCCAGGGAACTGACACTACCGCGGGACGTTCCCTCTAGGACAGTCAGCAGGTCCCAGGAGCGCAGCACGCAACAGCGCAAAGCAGACCCAGACTTTTCCCGGGGTGAGACCCGGAGGCCCGCGCTCTGGACCGTCCTCCCTACCCAGCCTGGAGGCCGGCGTTCCCCGGCCCAACCCGGAGACCTCCCCGCCTCCCTCCTGGGCCGCCGCGCGCCCCAGTTGGAGCAGCCTCGAGGGGCTGGGCCCTTTCGGCCGGACTCCCTTCTCCCGGACATCCAAAACAGGTTACCTTGTCCACGCTCTCCGGACCACGCTTTGGACTTGCTCACTTTTATTTAAGAGTCCGACGGGGGAAAGAGGGAAAAAAAATCCAGAGGAGATCCAAGTCAAGTGGAAGAAAAAATTTCAAAAGGGTGTCCACAGAGGCGAAAAAAGGTGACTTATTAATTCTTTATTTCTTCAGGAGCAATTGAGCCCGAGAGCTCACTCGCCTCCCTCCCTCCCCCTCCCTCTCTAGAAATTAGTCTCATCAATTCGGCTCCAATTTTGGGTTCGAATACAGACACGGGTCTGAACGTGACCAGACCTGGAGTGGCGGGTGCAGCCTGCCAGCAATTGAGACTCGGTGTGCGTGTTGGGGGTGGGGGTGGGGTGGATGGTGGGATGGGGGCCGGGCTGACTCCCCCCGCTCCTGTCTGCTTCTCAATCCAGGGGTCTGCTCCGGGGCTCCCCTGGGACCGCCACATCTGGTTACCGCTAGCGGGGTCAGTCCCCCCCTTTGCCTGGGGCCACCAGTTCTGGAGTTCAATTAAAAGAAATCAGGCTTAACCCTTTCCTCCCCGCGGCAGGCTGCCTGCCCTCTCACTCCTCCCTTCAGCGTTTCCACATGCTTTCCAGAGAGGAAAGAGGTTAACGGGAAAGGAAGAATGAATTACATCCTTTCAAACCCCAAATTGTTTCCTTTTCAGCCCAGGCTCTACCGACCTTCAAACTACAACAGAGCTTTCAGGAGAATGCGGAGAGACGGCTTCCCACCCGGACCTCACTAGAAACCCGCACACCCCAGCCACATTGCTCCTCTTTCAGCCAGAAAGGACTCCAACTCCACCACCAGGAGGCCCCCCTTCCTGGTGCTGGCCAGTTGCAGAGGCTGTTCATGGCATCCCACAGGTGGCGACTGCCCCCCACCCTCCTCCTAGCACTTTAGAGGGTCCCTCTGTGGCAGACACCATGGCTAGGTTTCTCTTTCCAACTCCTGTTGGTCTGGCAAGTGACAGATCATCTTCACTACATTAATCAGTAGTCACCCAAACATTCCTATACTGTCCCCCAATTCCTTTCAGCACCAGCTGCCTCCCCCACTGGAATTATTCAATATGGAACTAGATTAAATTGAAGACTTGCCCTTTAGTTTTTAACTGTGGAACTCCATCGCACTTTCTGTTTCTCCAAAGCTACGGCAATTTCCTAGTTTTGGAGATGGGCGGGGGGTAGTGGAGAGCCTGGCACAGGCACCACTAGATGCATAGACACAGGCACCGCTGCCCCTTTGGGACTCACAGACTGGCACTGGTGCCACTGTTGTTGGCGATTTTCAGCCCCCTGGGAGAAGCTCCTGTCCATTCACAGAGGTCTCCACCCAGAAAGAAGACCCCACCTAACTCTGACTAGATGCCTGCGGGAATCTCGGATTTCCTCCATCCAGTGTTGGCATGCCAGTAGGTCAGTTTGCCCCACTTTTATGTAACTCAGGGTTTGATGCTCAACTCCACTGCTACTGCTGCTTTTTTAAATCCTGAAAGGGGATGGGGGAAGCGCCCTAACCAAGCACAATAGTAAACAAGTCTACCCTGTTTAATGTGGTTACCACCAGACATCTGGAAAGATGGTTTGATCCTGGCAGCTCACATTGTTTTCACGAGCAGCCAAAGGGAATATTTTGAATGTTTGCATTGAGACAAATTGATAGAGAGCCTGCGGTGAGGGCCTACAAATGAAAACTGTCTTGTGTTAGTAGGGCAGACCTCCCCTTCCCTCTCCTCTCCCTCCTCTCTTCTCTCCTTCCTCTTTCCTTAGTCTCTGGGCCCAGCTTGGGGAAGGCTGCCCCTGCCCACACACTTGTGCACACCCTCTTTCCTGGCTTACCATGGCTCCAATGGCCTCGCCCTTTCCCAGACTGGGCAGAGCTGCTGAACAGGAGCTGGTATGAGTGCCATCGGCGACAGCTCACTTTCCAGCAGCTCGGGGCTGGTTTTCAAGTCAGAGGCAGCTCACAGCCAAGGAAGCTCTTCCCAGTATTTAAAACAAAAGCTACCAACTGGAGAAAAAAATGTCCCAACAACAAAACAGCCCACCACGTATTTCCAAGTCTGGGGTCACTTACAGAAACCGTGCACATGGGCGTGAATACTCAGGAAATATTTGGATTTGGAGCATTTTCATTTGGAACGCTGGTGAGACGACTTGCCTCGCACCATTCGCACTTGACAGTATTTTCAAAGATGCGGAAGTCCTGCTTCCCCCGGGAGGGGAGCGGCGGGTCGAAACGTGTCTTGGCTCGCTCAATGTCAGCCCTTTTGACCCGGTCAAGACTTTCCAGACACGGGCTTCCCGGGCTTCTTCGGCCCCAGACTGGGTTTGGGGTGGGCGGACCTGACGATCTGAGCCTGGTCCCTGGGGTAACAGACCTAGGGGTGGCTCCGTCACTTGAAACTCCGTAGGATGCCAGGCCTGGCAGAATGTCTCGGGCGGCTCCTCTCCCTCCGTCCTGCGTCCTCTCCTCCCACCCCCTCTGGTCCAGCGAGGCCACAGCGGGTATCCGAGCTGGCAAAGGGGGAGGAGGAGAGGGCGGGAGAAAACCGGAGGGGTGGGCGGGCAAGCGCCAAAACTCCAGACTGCACAAATGCAGCTTCAAGTGTCTGGCCTCTCGCTCGAGGCCATAATTAATTTGAGATTTATTTTTATTGGAGAACTCGAGTCTCGTCTGACCTTAGCCAAACAAGGCAGCTCAAGCCGCCCCTGGATGCGCTTGAATGCCGGGGAATATTTCTGCAGGAAGGCTCTGCAGGCGCGCCTGCTTTGAATTTGTTTCTCAGACTTCATCTACTCACAGAGTGAAGGAAGATTTAGAGCCTCTGCTCGCCCGGCCCGCTCCCCACGCTGGTTCTTGCCTTAGCGCTGAGCGGGTTCAGAACGCTACGTGGGAGGCCGCGGCGGCGGGAGGGCCGGGGGCGGGCGGGTTGGGGAGGAGGAGGGTCTCCGAGCCCCCAGACCACGCGGCGTCGCTGAGGAAACCCCGAGGGAGTCCAATCCTGACCAGAGAGAGCAGGCTGACAAGAGGTGGAGACCAGCCAGGTGTCCAGACCCTCGCCCAGTGGCGGATCCAAGATGGGGCCGTTGGGATGGGGCCAAGGTGGGTTCAGCTTCTCCAATCTCCATCAGACCCCCTCCTCCCAGCCGCCCCAAACAGCATTCATTCTAAGAACAGATCCGTGGTCTTGAAACTCAGCTTCGAGACCCGCCGGCAAGACCACCTTAGGGGTGCGTCACTGTGAACATTCTGGGGCTAGCAACCTCCTTTCGTCCGGGGGACAGGCGGAAGACGGCATCTCCCTCAGAATGCAGCCTGGGCCCAATCCTCAGGCTGATAAGTGAAGGAGTTAGAGCAAGGAACCTGGGGGGTACACAAGGAGAAAAAAAGGAGGACCCTGCCAGTCCTGCGGGGGTGTTGGGCGGAGGACGGGCGAGAAGCTTTCAGATATATGCTCTGCGCGCTAGGAGAAAGTGCTTTGCACTCCGCGGGCATCGTGCAGGTGCGGGTCAGGGTTACTCCACTGGGTCTCCTGGTCCCTCCACGCCTCCGTCCTTAAACAAAATATCAGGAGCGGAAGTTCCAGTTTGAGGACTAGCGCACCTAGGTTTGAATTCTAGCTCTACACTTACTAGCTCTGAGGGCTTGAACAAGTTACTTAACCTCCCTGTGCCTCACTGTCCTCATCTGTACAATGGGGTTATAATAGGACTTATCTCAAAGGGCTGTTGTAAAGACGAAATAAGCCTTTAGAACTTGCCTGGCAGCCAGCACAACTTTGTCATTACTATATGTATTTTGGCTCTGCCCCTCACATCACATTAACCTCACAATGCCTCAGTTTCTCGCCTGCAGAATGGACTGCCTCCTAAGATTGTTGTTAATATTAAATGAGCTAATACAGACACAACGCTTAGAGCAGCGGCTGGCGAAGGTAAGATCTGAGAGGTAGCTATGAATGTCGTTGCGGTTATCCATCAAGAACTGCATGTCAGTGTCTCCAAGTGTCACCCTCTTCCCTCTCTCCCTTTCCCTTGTTCTTCCCTGCCCCTTTTCTACCTAAAGCGCTCTTACGTGGGCAATTACCTCCTTTACCTCTCTGTGGGACCCCTCAGAGCCCAGACCACTGTTCAGATCGTGACCCCGGTGGAGCCGGCACCCTTGGCCCCTAGGGGCCAGGCTGGGCTCCTCCCTCATGGGGCCTGGGCGCCTGGGCCTGCGGTGTTTGTCAACAACTCCTGAGCCGGGTGCCTGCCGGACAACGGCAGGGGCTTGGCAGCCTGCAACTGTTTGTGCCCCTCTGGCAAATGTTCGATGGAGGGAGCCGGTGGAACAGACTCAAGATTGTCCCTGCCACGCAGACCTTTCGCCGCCATCAATGCACCCCTTTGTGCAACAATACAAACTTTGTGGCTGCTGAAAAATCCATTTTTCCACCTTGAAAAGAGCTCCTGCAGCGAGCAGCTTCTCTGGCGGCCCACACTCCCAGACTGCCGTCTCCTCGCCCCCCAGGCGGGTCCGCTGCGCTCTCCTGGACCGATTTGCTTTGTCCCTGACCCGTGGCCTGGGTCGGGTTCCGGGGCTCCCACGTGACCCTCTAGGGCTCCTCATCCCTGAGGTCCTGGGTCCCGGGGTGTGTATGGACTCGAGGGTTCCTATGAGTGGGAGAGAGACTGCAGCTCCCCTCCCCGGGGCCATTTACAATCCTCAGTCCAGAGCTAGAAGGGAGAGCTCCTCTTGCCGGGCTCGGGTACCCCGAGTGGTGGGAGTACCCGAGTACCTCTTCCTAAACTTCTCAGAAAAGCTGGGGACAGCGAATCCGTGCGCGCCTTAGTCTAACCTTAAAGTATGCTCTGTAACCTCCTGGGAGTCATTTGCTATCCATCCATTCACTGGTTATTGCTACATGAATTACACTGTATTTCATTCATTCATTCACTCACTTACTCAGGCATTGTCAATGAAACACCCCTTTTTGGGCCAAGCCTCTAGGATTAGGCCTTCCCTTCCTGAAATGACGAGTGACTGCTTCACACGGGAAGACGCGTCCGTGTGACAAGTTTTCCTTTAGAGAGATCTGAGGAGGGTTGGACGCATAATTGGCAATCCTTGGACAGGACCCGAGAGTCTGCATCCCATCACACAGGCCCAGGCACTGCCCTGGCATTTGCCCGACTCTCGAGGGAGCTCAGCTGGGCCTCACTGATGGGTCTGGGGAGCACTTGGAGGCGGGGCTTCAGGATGGGGAGGGCGGGGCAGAGATCTGGGAAAACTATGCGGGTGTTTGCAGCACTGCGGAGAGTCCTTCCTCCTCCGCTCTCGGACTGACTCAGATGGTCCTAAGCTTTGGGTCCCTACTCGGAGGGCGTCAGGTCGCGGCTGCGTGGCGTGAGGGGACCTAGTCGCCGCCCCTCCCATGGGCAGGGCCTCCTGGTGCGCACTCCCCGCCCCACCCAGCCAGCGGATTTTCATTTAACTTGTAACCCAGGTGTCCCAGCTTCAGTTTGTTTACATTCTTGGAAACTGTTGAGGAAAAGAAAAAAACAACCAAAACCCTTCGATGTGCTATCAAATATAGCAATCTGCGCTTCCGAAGGGCGGGCGGGGCCAAAGAAGGTGGGCTTGAGGACTGAGCGCGTGTCTCACCTGTAGGAGAAGCGCGTGGCGCCCGCATACCCGCACACAACCCCACATACACACGCCCACATGCAAAGAGGCGCACGCATGCACACATGCACAGACGCGCTCACACACAAGCGCGCGCACGCGCTTAATGCAGGGAACACGCTGTGCGCCAGCCGCTCAGAGCACACCACCCGTTGGGACCTGACGCGGCGAGCTGCTCGGTCTTCCTGCACAGGCTTCGCCAGGCTCTCCTGCTCCAAGTTTCCCAAACACTAGCCGCCAGGAGCGTTGCTTCTCAACCTAGGATTCCCGAGGGTTTGTGCCACTCTCATCTGGCCAGGAGCGCCCTAGCTTGAGATCCACGAGCCGAGAGTAGGGCCCACTTCCACCCCTACCCCTTTTTCCCGGGGAAAGGGAAAAGGGACCATAGGCCCGGGTGGGGTAGAAGCTGGGGGTCATCACCTGTTTAAAGACGCTGCCATGTCTTACCTTGACGTAAGACGACGTGTCGGGGACTGTCTGAAACATCGTGGGTTGCTAAGGGTCGGGAACGCCCAAGAACCAGCCTGGGAGGGAGAAGCCTCGGTTACCCGCGAGTGGAGCGAGGGAGAGACGGTGGGATGGTGATGAAGTGGGGATGCAGATGGAGAGACTGTAGGGGTTTGGGAAGCTCAGATCCGCCTAGTCCGGCGAGGGAGGGTCCGAGTGGTTGGGTGTTGAGCACTCTCCCTACGCCTCGGTCCCGTCCCCGGGCTTCAGGCCAGGGGACGGTGAGGACTGAGAGCCACCTCACACCATTGGGTCTCCTCCCTACAGTCCTTTTACTCTCCCCTGCCCGAAATCAGACTGCCGCCTCCCCCAGGGCCTGGGCAGTTTCGAACTGGGGATGCCTGCAGCTTGTTCTGGAAACCAGGATGTTCTAGTTCTTGGTGCGTGTTGAGGAGAGAACGCGACCAGGACAAAGGTAGGACTCCCCTTTCTTGCAGGCTGAGGAGCAGAAGCTTACAGAGCTGCCAACACTCGCCCCTCAGGGCACAGACCTGCTTGACTTCCTCACCACCCTTTCTCTGCCAGCATCCAGCTGCGCTGCTCTTCCCCGCTGGTGGCCCGGGGACGGAGGAAGACTAACGCAAGGTTAGGGAGGTCTGTGGAGGCCCCTTAGAAAATAGGTTTTTGGGAAGAGACTGCTACAATGACTGTCAGGTCCTCAGTTTTAGTGGCAGGAGAGTCTTACTTAGGCCTGATGATTTGGGCTGGAAGGCGCAAAAGCCACCCTAGGTTGCCAGGTGCCTCTGCGTGAGTGGGTCTCTCCCTGACTCAGCCCAGTCTGGCGGCCGTATCTCTCCTCTTCCTTTCCTTCCTTCTCTTAACCATCTTTAACGTGGCAGCTCACAGCTTCTCTGGCAGCCAATGTGTTTCTGATAAAGCACTTTTCTCCCCACTAACAAATTCCAGCTTTTTTTTTTTTTTTTTTTTTTGGCTCCTGAAGCCACAAGAGAACACACACTAGTGCAGGGACAAGGTATATTCCTCGGGCCCAGAGATTCCCTTCGCCGCCTCCGCCCAGGCGCACTTTCTTCAGTCTCTCCCCCAACCCCAGCGACCCCACCGGTCCCCTACATTTTTTTTTTTGAAAGTCGAAGTGTAATTTACAAGAAAACAGAGAGGAAAGAAGGAGAAAAAAGAAAGCCGGAGAAAGGAGGAGACCCCAAAGTCCCACATTTCCCGACTGCAACCAGAACAAGCAGCGAGACACACTGAGGCGCCCCGACCCTGCATCGCCCCCAGAGGATCGGACGCAAGTGGGCACTCACCTTAGGCACCCTTTCCTGCTAAGCCCGCAGGAGCGGAACTCCGGGCAGCTCCAGGATGTGTTAGTTCTTGGTGCCTATCCTGTGTGCCCAGAGCTCCCAGAACCCAGCCAGTGAGGAGTTAAACCTGCTGCGTGCCTGGAGTCAAAGTTTGCCTCTCTCTAGGGCCTGCAGACAAGCAGCCTCAGCTCAGGCGCATCCTGGGGGGCTGCAGGAGCCGCTGTGCAGGAGCTATGCGTGCACTGAAGCTTTCCCCTTCGCTGCCTCCCGCCAGCTCTCTGGGTCCCACTCCCTCTTCCTTTCTCTTTCCCCTTCTTGTAATTTGATTTCCGCTTTCTTATCAATATTCCAACTGCTGTCTGATGAATTATTCTTATAGGACAGCCACCAGTTTGCCCCCAGCTGCTTTTCTAGAAACCACTCTGTGTTACTAGGAAACTTTAAAGAACGCTAGAAATCATGAACGCATATCATAAATAAAGACATACAACTAAGCGAAGCCAAAAGAAGACATGCAGACCCAGGCTTCTTTGAGCTGATTATTTATTCTTTGAAAGTTCCAAATTATCGATATGCAAGTAATCATTCCTCAAACTTGATATCGGTGAAGTTCTCTTTTACTTTTTGAGCCCTTATGTTTTTCCTTCGTAAGGGTTACTCCTTCCCCTTATTGAGTCCTATTGCGCCCGCCCTCCCAACCACCACCGAGAGTACACCTCTTTTTGATCCACTTTTTCTAGGCAGTATCTGTAAGAGCAAAGTGGATTGCAAATGCCATAGAAATAGCCATATTATGAGGTTTTAATTTTAAAAACCTCAAACATTTAAAAGCATTCTTGTTAAGGAGTTGTTTCTGGGTTGTCAAATTTGTGTTTTCTTAAAATTTGGAACGTTGCTCATTCTTTCACTTGAATGGGGCTCAGATTTCTGAGTCAATGCTCATATGGGCCCTTTCCACTGCCCAATCCCAGAGCCATTACCCACAAAATAGAATCTGCATTGCTGAGTTGGTTGTGCTTTGGGGTGGGCGGCACCCCGCCCCTCACTCTCCTCTGTGGATCTCTGGCAACAGGGAGTTGTTCACAGTTGTTTCTAACCTGGGTTTGGGGGGGGGCAGGGTGGCAGGGGAGAGGTGACAGGTAAGGATGGAGATGGGAGTATGTCAGTTAGCAAAAGCAAACCCCACAGCTTCCTGCACCACTCTGAGTTGGCTTCTGTTTCTCAAGCGTTCTCTTCCTTCCTTCTTGGGTACCCAGATCCCTGACTGCTTTGCTCTGGAATCTTCGAGAAAATGTATTTAGTACCTGCTCCCCCTACCCCCTTCCCCAATTGGCTCTGGACATTTCTGACCAAAAGGCAATTGCTAGGATTCCATTTCAGGAGAAAACACACTTATCACCCAGATCTCCCCACGTGGGGGATATGAGGGCTGGCGGCAGGGTTATTCGTTATTTCCTTCTCAACAATATCCCGATTTTTCTCTCCCATCCCTCCCCCAGAGTTCCACATATTGAAACATTTTGCTGCTTAATAAGAGCAGCCGGGAGAGCAATGAGGTGAAAGGCCAGCCTGGGACTGTGACTGGGGCTGCCTGGGCTGGGCACAGAGGGCTGGGCTGCCCCCCGCCCCACATTCCTGACCATTGCTTAGGAAAACAAGACAGGGGGCCTGTGGGGGGGTGGGGGACTGAAGGACTAGAGCCACTGCCCCAGATTTTTGTTCTTGGGATTCTTGGGGAGATCATCTTCCCTCCCAAAGGAACAAGCATGCTATTCCAAACAACTGCAAATAAAACAGTAGATGCTCCTATATCAGATAATGCATCCTACCCTGATGTCATGCATTTTGAAGAAAGATTATCTTTAGGAAACCTGGAGACTTGAAAATGAAGGCTTCAGCTGTATTAGAGAAAGTGAGGACTAAACAAATTGTCGAATATCTCACCATCCTCAGTTTTTCCCCTTCTTCCCTCCCTCCCTCCCTCCCTCCCTCCCTTTTTTCTTCCCTCCTTCCCTCCTTCTTTCCTTCCTTCCTTCCTTCTTTTCCTGAGAGAGATTTATAAGAGATCACTTGGGTACATCCTTCTAGATTTGAAGCTCTTCCTTCTTCACATTTTCACGGTTGTTATTGCGTCCTTATTTGTAGATGTATCTGTTTAATGTTTGTCTCCTTCCAATACCTTGTAAGCTCCCTGAAAGCAAAAGTTGAGCTTGTTTTGTTCACAGCTAGACACCCAACGTCCACACTGATATCCTTAGGCAGAGAAGTGGAACAACTATTAAGCTACCTCCCTTCTGTCTAACCAATAACTCATAACAGAAATATAAAACAAACAAAACAAAAGTGTCACATTGTTATTAAGGAAAAACTGACAGGAAAGTTTTACCTGAGTGATACTGATTCATTTTCTGCTTTGCAGGGAGGGTTACATAAAATCAGTGCTCATGGGTCTGCTTCATTTGTGCATAAATGGTTTAACTAGAGAGATCATGCCCCTTCCAAGCACCCTGGGAGATGGCCACAGATGGAGAGGCCAGTGTCCTAGGCTTTGTACGAAACTCATGTGTGTGTGTATGTGTGTGTGTGTGTGTCCTGTTTCCCATTCTTCCTGTGATTTCAGAAGCCGGAATGGGTACTCATTCCAAGGGTTAGGCAAATGATCAAAATCTTGGTGGTCTTAGGAAAACAGATGAGCTGAGAATGAACTGAGGAAGAATCTGAAGTCCCTTTCAAATAGGGTTTAAGAAATGGACATACACCTGGAAGCCTGCTGTGTGTGTGTATGTGGTGGGGGGTGGTGATGGGAAGGGTTGTGACATGCTCACTGAGAAAGTGAGCCCTAGTCACCCAGTCCAGGGTCTGGGGTGGGGTGAGAGTGGAACCCAGGCTATCTTATTTTCCAGGAGGATATGGCCAACTCCCTTTGTCACCTGGAGCCTTCAATTCACCGGAAGAAAATTGCTGAAATTGGCAACAGCTGCCATGAAACAGGAGCAAGAGAGAGGCAGCTGGGGGCAGGGAGGACTCATTAAAGCCAACTTACCCCTCAAAAGGGAGAATGGGGTGGGGAGGGGATTCTTGCCCCACAGTTATTCTCCCTCGCCAGCCTATACCAAGCTGCTTCCCTGGGCCATAGATTTGCAATGCAGAGCCTGGGTAGGAAGAGACTCTGGTGTGGAGGTTACAGCAGCAAGAGATTGGAATCCAAGAAGGGCACTCCAGTAGGAGAGCAGGAGAAGATATCTGGGCAGTGCCCCTCTGAATCATCCATGCACTCCATCATTCTGAGCAAGACAATTAGGACTTAGCTTCCTTATTTGGCAAATGAGAGGGCTACATTATATCATCATGAAATACTTTCAAATTTGAACATGCTATACTTCTGTAAGATTATTTAGCCCGGGGAAAGGATATGAACATAAGGCAAATTAATATTCTAGGATTAGGAACTTTGGGTTCCAGTCTTGGTTGTGCTCCTGATGACTGGCACTATGGGCTGAATTTTATCCCTTCCAAATTCACAAGTTGAAGCCCTAAGCTCCAATACTTCAGAATGTGACGCTGATGGGATACAGGGCCTTAGAAAGGGTGAACAAGGTAAAATGAGATCATAGGGTGGGCCATTATCCACTATGACTGGTGTCGTTATAAGAAGAGGAGATTAGGTTACAGACATGTGCGATTACAGAGAAAAGCCCGTGTGAGCACACAGTGCAAAAGCAGCCACCGACTAGCCAAGAAGGGAGACCTCAGAAGACATCAACTTGCTGATAACTTGATCATGGACTTTCAGCCTCCAGAACTTCGAGGAAATCAATTTCTGATGCTCCAGCCACGAAATCTATGGTACTCTGTATGGCAGCTCTAGTAAACCAATACAACTGTGGAATAATATTTTGCCATGATTTGGTTTCTCCAAGTAAGTAAAAGGGAATAAACAATGGTGACTCGTTTCACTCAACCCTTCTAGAACCTACTCTGATGATCAGTATCTATTATGAACCCACAATGTGTTTTGTTTTGTTTGTTTTGCTTTGCCATGTGTGGCTTTGTGTATAAAGCAAAGCAGTGCTCCTGTCTTTATGGTTCTTTTCACTCCACATAAAGTCCAAAACCACCCTGAGTTTCTGCCTCCTTTGTGGATTTTCTATTCTTTTTGCTTTTAATGATGGTGAAGGAAGAAAGCCACTTCCTGTGCTTCAAACAAGCAATTTCAGATTTTAAAGGGTAGCCAACAGGGAGTCACCCTCCTTATCTCTCATTATCTGCATCCTCTTGTAGCCCTTGACAGGCTGCAAACCTAGATTGAGCTCCCGGGCATTTCAGGGAGAGAGAAGGGGTGGGAAATCTAGTGAGCGAGATAAGTTCAGGAAATAGAGGCAGTAACTAGAGCAAGGACCATGGAAAGAATGATCAGACAGGGGTCGCTTTGGATTTCAGGATGTGTGTGACCTTCGATTCCCATCATGTACCAACACACACACACACACAGGCAGAGAGAGAGAGAGAGAGAGAGAGAGAGAGAGAGAAAGAGGCACACTCATACATATCCCAGGTGTAGAAGAAAATCCTTGGATGGGTAGCAGGAGGGGCAAAAGAGGGGCTGCTGGGGCGAGGGATCTGCCATTCATACCGGTATAGCAGAAAAGTTCTCCCACAAGCAAACAGATTTACCCTCCTCCCATTCATAAATCAAGCATATGTAATGTGCCCTAGGATTGAGGATGCAGAGGTCAGGTTATTGGAGGACAAATAAGATTATGCATTAAAGCAAAGAGGAGTTGTAAGACCAAAGTTTTATGTACTGTATTTTCATCCCTCCAACTCCCTTAGCAAATTTTTCTTCTCAAGTTTGTCTCTTCATAAACATCAATTAATTTATTATATTTTATTACATAATCTCTGAGGCCTATTCTAGCTTAAAATTACATAATTCTAAGGAGCACATTGCTAGTTTCATCTATGGTTATATATTTTTTCAGGTTATTGGGAAATATTCTCCATTGCTGCTCCTGTTTAAAAACTATGGAATTAATCCTTTGCAATAATTTCAGTATGATTCTAAAGAGTGGAATGCTTTTTCTGATGGAATCAGTCATTCATTCGTGTGTCCTGGGGAGAGAGGAGTGAAAAGGACCTGAGTAATATCACTTTGCTATTGATGAGAAGGCAAAGATTTGCAAAGATTGCTATCTTTTCTTTATCAATCTGGCCTTACTCAACCCTGAAAAGGAGGAAAGAGAACAGAATTAAAAGAAAGCATAAAGTTTGGGACTCCTTGTAGAAAAAGCATGACATTACAGTTTGATGGGAAATGAATCAGCCACTTTAAAGGATCCAAAACATAATTGCATAAGTGGGACAACTGGTCCACCCATTGAGACTTTGAGGTGGAAGATGATTGTGTTAGTTGGAAAAAACCCCAAATCCTTTGGGACACCATTGAGAAAAGTGCCACAGAAATACAAAACATACTGTAGCCACTGAGGTTAATAGAGAACAACGTTAACCAGAGCATAGATGCCATTATCTTTTTCCTCTTCCTTTCTTTCTGACCTTAATTTAAAAAAAAGAAAGAGAGAGAGAGAAAGAAGAAAGAAAGAAAGAAGAAAAGAAAGAAGGAAAGAAAGAAAGAAAGAGAACTTGCTAGAAGTCAAGCTGCACCAATGCCAATTACATTTGACATAAAGGTTTTAGGTGTATTTCTTAATGGGGCTGGTAGGAGTGGGGTGAAGCATGAGGAGATAGTTGAATGAGAAGGTATACATGATATCCCTAATGCTAGTGCACTAGTGCTTAAGGACAGTCTTTGGAGAACTGAGATATGTTTGGTCAAGTGCTTCTAACTTCTAGAGAGAAAAGATGTTGCATAAATACTTGTCTGATTAAATATTGGTCTGATGTCTGATGTTTGATTATTATTATTACCCTCAACTTTGACAGACAGGGGACAGTGGGGTCCCAGAGAGACAGCATGACCACTCAGTAGTACTTCAATGCATTTCACAGCTGAACACGAAACAATGTGGCCCACTAAACACAATAAACACTGGGGACTCACAGCCTTGAGAGTCCCTCTGAGGGAACCTGGCTTCCCTAGATAAGAGATCAAATGTAAAGGGCATGTTTTTATTTTCTTAGTGTGTTTTAAAATCAGATTTTGTGAGCTGAAGTTTCTCCTAGATTTTTGTTGGAGGGAAACAGGGGCATAGATGTTTATCCAAATCCTATTTTCTCTTTTTAAAAGATTAGACACACAGACGAGCTGAGTATTTGACTCTGAAATTTTCATTGCTTCAAAGTGATTGGTAATGTGGAGACAGAAAGAGTAGGAAATTGTAGTTCCCTGTCTATATACATCCTGAAGCTGCTTCTTTAGATGATAATTATCAGGGGTTCTACTTTACAGAAATTGACTAGAAGAGGAGGCGTAGAGTGAAGTGGACCCTGAAGAAATAGTCTTCTCCTTCACCAACCCTTACCACTCCCCTCCCCAAGCTCTGACCAGAGAGTGAGTTGGCCTGGGTAGCTCCTAGAGCATGCTTGATTAAAAATTGAGCTAATTCAACATGTCCTTTATTCTCTCAGCTTGCCACTTGCTTGACTGTCTTGTTCTTTTGAGGTCTCTATCCTTTTCATTCCACTAAATGTTTTACTTAAGTGTCATCAGTAGTAAAACATCAGAGCCAGGAAGAGTGTTCCTACTGAAAATGTCACAGGTCAACAGAGGCAAGAGTCGAGTAGGTATCATGACTTCAGCTATTAGCTTAGAGAAGCAGACACCCCAATCTTTTTTACAACCCCAGCACCAGGTAAGCCCGATGTGCAGTCAAAGCAAAGAGTGAAGTTCTCTTAATTTGCTAAAGAAAGGATATCACTCAGGGTGAATAGCCAGCAAGTTGTTTGGAATGATTGTCGTCTGATGACTGGCATATTTCAGTTGCACAGTTCTTTCCACTTGGAACCAAACTGAATTTTGGCCTGCATCCCTACAAGAGAAACTGGCCATGACTGTGGGGCCCAGAACCCCATGAGATGATAAGCACTCACAACCTTGAGCACTTATCTCCTCCTGTATCTGGCTTTCTTGCATTTATATAGTAAATCGGGAAATCTCACCACAACAGGCTTTCCTGTGAGGAGGCTGGCATTTCCTGCCTGCCCCAGTGGGGACAGGAATGAAGGGAACACATTGCTGGTGTTTAGGCCCTCTCACTTCAGCTCCCTTGCAACTGCTGGGTAGGACAGTGGCACCCACCAAGATCAACAATGATGTGAGTCAGAGCTAAGGAGCGGGTTATTTTCCAGGCACATTTTTAATATGGTATTCTAACATATAAAATAACCTCCATCCCACAGTTACTTGTTTGAATATACACACACAGATGCAGATATACAGATTTACCATATGTGTGTTCCATGGGTACACAGCTGACATTAGTGATGCAGCTGATATCAAGTATATCAGTGGCATCAATTAATAATTGGTTATATCACAATTAAGTTACATTTTTTGCCTTTGAAAAACAGTTATACAAATATCATGGTTCAGCATTTTAAAAACTTTATAAATCAAAAATGCTTTTGTAAAGGGAATTGTCCCCTTCCACCTCTCATATTTATCTTTAGAGTAAATTTTACTTAAGTTTTAATACACGTGCTATTGAAAAGCCACCCACGGACATAAAAAAGCTCACATTTTGCTTTCGTCAAAGAAAGGTATGAGTGAATATAGAAAATCTGATCTTATTCTTCTATTACAAAATTTATTTATTTATTATTTTACTTTAAGTTCTGGGATACGTGTGCAGAACACACAGGTTTGTTACCTAGGTGTACATGTGCTGTGGTGGTTTGCTGCACCTATCAACCCATCATCTAGGTTTACAACGTTTATATAATATATTTTATGGAGCACTTAGAGGTACATGTAACTAGACAGGACCTGAGAGAAACCTGTGCTCAATTTTCCAGATGAAGAAACAGAATCCCAAACAGAAATTACCTCTTTTTCCATGGCACAGCTTAAATATGTTGTTTCCCTAAGGGATATCATTAGTGTTATCACCATCTTTAATGTGGTGAAAACTGAGCCTCATGTGAAAAAGCTGAGTCCCAGCAACATTAAGTAATTGATCAGACTTTGCAGGGAGAGCCACAGGGCCGGGCTAGAGCTCACTTGCATTGTTTAACTTCTAATCTCATGTTTGCTAGTTGAGTTTCTATCAACATGTCCTATGAAATAGATTGATTTTCCATTCACTTTAGGTGGTAGTGAAGGTTGTTCACTAATAATACCAATTCACTGATTTCTATAACTCTCTTCCTTCTTTCCAAGTTTAAAAGATTCAGTTTTGCCTGTTATTTCTCTTCCTTTCATCTCAGGAGGAAGAGTTGCAAAGACAGGACAGATAGTTCAGGCATACACTTCACCCAGCTTCCCCTAATGTTACCATATTTTATAACCATGGTACCATGATCAAAATTTAGTATTCATACAATGCATTTAACTGGATAGTACTCAGATTTCATTAGTTTTTCTACATTGGTTTTCATTCTGGTCCAAGGTCCAATCCCTGCATTTAATTGTCAGGTGTCCTTAGTCTCCTCAGTCTATGATAGTTCCTCAGTTGTTTCTTCTCTTTCAAGACCTTGATATTTTTGAAATGCATCGGCCAGATAATACCTTATAGGGTATTTGGGTTTGTTTGGTGTTTTCTCATGATTAAAGTTACATATTTTGCAGAACAGCACAGAGGTGATGTGCAGCACTCATGCTGGGGGGTATGTATTAGCCCATTTTCATGTTGCTGATAAAGGCATACCCAAGACTGGGGAATTTATAAAGAAAAAGAGGTTTAATGGCTTCACAGTTCCACATGGCTGGGGAGGCCTCACAACCATGGTGGAAGGCGAAAGACACATCCTACATGGTGGCAGACAAGAGAATTTGTGCAAGGAAATCCTTTATAAAACCATCACTTCTTATGAGACTTATTCAGTACCATGAGAACAGCATAGGAAAGACCTGCCCCCAAAATTCAATTATCTCCCGCCAGGTCTCTCTCATGACATGTGGGAATTGTGGGAGCTACAATTCAAGATGAGATTTGGGTGGGGACACAGCCAAACCATATCAGGGTACATGACATTGATCTTAGTATTATGATGTTAACCTTGATCACTTCATCAAACTGCTGCTGGCCAGAGGCCACTGTAAAGTTGCTATTTTTTCCTTTGCAGTTAACAAGAAGTTGGGAGAAGATATTTTGCAATTAAAAAGCATTTTGAGGGGAGATACTTGGAAGCTACACAAATATCCTCTTTCTTCTTACTCTTTTGCTCATTGGTTTTAACATTCAGTGGTGGATTTTACCTTAAGCAATAATTACCTGTGGTGGTCTAGGAGTGCTTGCACTAATTCCTTTTACATTCAGTAATGGAATTCCTTTCTAAGGAAGAGTTGTTCCTTCTCTCTATTTATTTATTTATTTATTTAATAATCTATCAACATCAGTATGGACTCACTCATGGATATTTGTTTTATTCTCTGGATTGAAATCCATTCCTCTCATAATATATTTTGTTGCTCATATGTTCTGACTTTGCTCTTTGAGAGCTCTTCCAGGTTGACTTCTTCTTCCATTTGATGTGTCCTATCTTTTTTAATTTTTTTGTTTAGCACTTCCTTACTTTCTGGTGCCTTAAGATACTCTAGGATCCTCTTGTATTTTCCCTGCCCCAGCCCTGGAATCAATTGCTTTCCCCAAAATCTCTGGTTTCTTTCATTGGAGAATGGTACTTAGGAACCAAGATTTGGGAGTTAGGTGTGCTCATTGCTAAATTGGTGCCACTGCTTCTAAGGTCCCTCAGCAGACCCACAAGGAAATGCATGTGTGTATACTAACCTAAACATATACATAGATTTTTCTATATCTTTGTGTTTGTTTGTATCTTGGTTGGCTATGATTGCCATAACAAAATGCCAGATTGGGCATCTTAAACAAGAGAAATTTATTTCTCACAGTTCTGGAGGCCTGATGTCCAAGATCAAGGCATCGGTTGGTTTGGTTTCTCTTCAAGCCTTCTGCTTGGCTTTCAAAAGGCTGCCTTCCCCTTGTGTCCTCACTTGGCCTTTGTTCTGTGCACTTGCCTTCTTGATTACTTCCTCTCCTTATAAGGAGACCAGTCATACTGGATTAAGGTCCACCCTGAAGATCTCATTTAACCTGAATTACCTCCTTATAGGCCCTAACTCCAAATACACAGTCACACGGGGGATTAGGCTTTCAACCTATAAATTTTGGGAGGGCGCAATTGAGAACATACCAATTTGTATATATGTTAAAAATGGATTAATGCTGACACCTCCAAAGCCAACCCAATAACACAGTGTTCATTCTAGAATTTCCTCTTTGATTATTTGTAATCTATTTCCCCAAGAGTGAGAAATCTGGCACTTACTATCAACAATATATTTACTTATTTGTTCAACCATTTCATACCTGTAGTTTCAAAATTGCTAATTTATACTCCTGGGAGAAAGAAATGCAAATGTTTGTGCATAGCTCTTTTTGTTTTCAGCCTTACAGCATCTGATCAAAACATCTGTTTTCCAAAGTTATTTAGATCATCTCTTTTCTTTATCAACCCTTCAAAGTGTTTGCTATCTACAATACAGTTAGATTCAGTTGCTGTAGTCTTTATTTCATCTTGTATTCTCTTGAAATTGAGGTTATGTTTAATATTTACATATATTTACATATATTTAATATTTACATACATTTAATATTTATATATCATAAAATTTACTTTTTGTGGTGTACAGTTCTACAGGTTTTGAAAAATGTGTAGCATCACCATCTTGTACAACAGCTCCATCATCCCCCAGATTCTTTTGTGCTGCCTCTTTCTCCACCCACAACCCCTGGTAACTACTGTTTTGTTTTCCTTCCCTGTAGTTTTATCTATTTCATAAAGTCACGTAAATGGAATCACACAATACGTAGCCTTTGGGATCTGGATTTGCTCTTTCACTTAGAAAAACGCATTTATTATTCATTAGTGTTGTGTGAATGAATTAATAACTTGTTCCTTTTCATTGCTGAGTAGTATTCCACTGCATAGATGTATCATATTTTGTTTATCCAAATTTTGTTTGTTCAATTTCTCACCAAATTGGTGAACATGAACAAAGCTATTGGAGGTACAGGTTTTTGATAATATGTAAGTTTTCAATTTGTTTAGGTAAATACCTAGGAGTAGAATTTTTGAGTTTTATGGCAAGTGAATGTTTAACTTTACAAAAAAATGCCATATTGTTTTCTGAAGTGGCTGTACTGTTTGGCATTCCCACCTGCAGATTTCAGAGTTGCTCTTAATCTTAATATTTACCAACCCTTGGTGTTAATTCGAATTTCCTTAAATGATTAATGATACTGAACATCTTTTAATAGGTATACTTGTCATTCACGTATCCTCTCGTTTAGATCTTTTGTCCAGTATTTTATTTTTCATATTGTTGAGTTTTGAGGGTTCTATAAAAATATATGCTCTGAAAACAAATACTTTATCAGATTTATCTTTGCTAACATTTTCATCATTTATGGCTTGCCTTCTGCTTTTCTTAACAGTGTCTTTCTCAGAACAAAGGTTTTAAATTTTGATAAAGTACAATTTTTATTTCTTTATTTTATGAATCTTTCTTTTGCTCTCATATCTAAAAATGCCTCGCCATACTCAAGGCCATGCAGATATACTCTTATGTTTTCTTCTAGAAGTTTGATAGTTTTAATTTTTTTTTCTAAGAGAAAGTGTTTCACCCTGATACCCAGGCTGGTCTTAAAGTCCTGGGCTCAAGAAATCCTCCTGCCTCAGTGTTGGGACTACAGGTGTGAGCCACTGCACCCAGCCTAGTTTTAAGTTTTATATTTAAGCCTTTGATTTGTTTTAAATTAGATTTTGTATAAGGTATGAGGCATATGTAGTGGTTTATTAGTTAACTACTTAGCTTATTTTGCATACAGACATCTAAGTGTTCTAGTATGATTTGCTAAAAAGCCTACTTTTTTCCATTGAGTGGCAATTTGTACTTTGTCAAAAATCAGTTGACCACGTTTGTGTGGGTCCGCTTATAGATTGTCTACTCTATTCCATTGATCTATATGCTTATCCTTTTTCAAAGAGCAACACAGTGCTTGATTATGGCAACTTCATAGTACGTCTCAAAGCCATAGTGTGAGTGGATAGCGTGGGCTCTCTGATTTTGTTCTTTTGCAAAATTGTTTGATACTCTAGTACTTTTGCCTTTCCATATAAATTTTAGAATTGCCTTGTCAATATCTCAAAAAACCTACTGGACTTGTGATTGGGATTGTGTTGAATCTGTAGATAAAACTGAGAAAAGTTGACACCTCAGTAATATTTAAAAATGTTAACATTTGAGTGCATCTTTTAAGGAAGTTATATGCACAACATTGCTATTTATTAATGCATCATGCCATGATATTTTGCTTAATTTTGTTACAAATGGCTAAGATGGGCTGTGAATATCAATATCTAATGTAACATAAATGGTTCAGTATTGAGGTACAAAGTAACATAAATTTCCTCTGGATTATTAAGAAATTAAGGGTACTATGTCTCCAAAGTGAGATGTGAAAAATCATGTAATGCTGTACATACAGAGACTTATTTGTGCCCATATTTCGATTACATTTGCGATTAAAAAGTTAGTCATTCCTTTTTTCTCACTAGAAGACTCCCTGAAAAAGAAAGATCTATAGGAAGTTGAACATATATTAAGGAGTCAAAAACTTGATTGGCTAATAGTGCTGTAAAGAATGATTCAGTAATTAGCATTGAACTAACATTACTAACTGTTTTGTGAGGCAATATGGTGTGGTGGTGAAGATTCCAGCTTTGGGCCAAACAGACCTAGGCTTCTGTAAGGGTTCTGCTCCTTATGAGCTAGGTGACCCTGGACAGTTACTTAACATTTGCAAGCTGTATTTTTCTCACTATTGAAATAAGAATAGGTAATAGCAACCATCTTGAAGATTTCTAATAAAGGTTAAATTATGTTCTGTATTAAAGCACTTAGCACATATCTGGAAATTAATTCTTAATATTAGCTCTATTAATAAGTGTATTTTTGCCTTAAATGTCCTCTTTTACTTAATTGATGAAATATGATTGTACTAAATTCTACAGCTTTTAGTAGCTATAGTTGCCAAAGTCTACTTATTCTGAAAAGTAGTAACATCACCAGGAAAATGTCTAATAAAAAAATTGCTAAAATATTTGCATTGAAATCAGTCTCCATATAGGGAAGTATTCATAAATTACCATTTATCAGAAAAACAGAAAGTATAAGTGATTGATTGCTGACTCACTTTTAAACCAAGCTAGGCTACATGATAACCCAATAGTATTCTTGAACTATTTATTAATGCAAGAAATCTTTCAGCTTACAGGTATGCATGCACACACACATTGTGGCATGTTGAAAAGTGAATTGTGTTTGGCCTTAGGAGTTAATCTAGTCCAGTTTATAAACAATCCTCTTTAGCTACTTAAAAAGTCTCCGACTCCCTCCTTACTCCTGTATCAGTGTAGGAAAAGTTGCCTCTCTTGAGCCCCCAGGATTCACCATGTAGGTATTAGTGTTAGTGTCATCTCTACATCTTCCATACACATGTTCTATTTGATCAAAGGCAGCACTAGCCACAGAAAATAACTCTTGAATATTAGGTGCTGGCAAAAGGCATCTCTCACTGGGTCCATAGGACTCTGACCTTCTACTTTCAGATCCATCATATGTCAGAGTTGGTGAAAACTGAGAACCAAAGTGAAGAAATTTGTCTTCTGAGTTTTTCATGTGGTCAGGAGAAAGGCTGGGACCACATGGCCTGACTCTCAGGCCAGAATTTTGTGCACAACTTGATCCTATGGTGTCAGTTCTGCATGCAGGAAGCTCAGGACAGCTCCTTGGAAAAATCTAAGCAGCTCCAGCTAGTGGGGATCCAGACACAGGCTCAAAGGAGTTCAGGAAAAGCAACAGGCCATCTGAACCCTAGAGGATTTGTTCAGGCGCAAATCTGGCCAGGGGCTTTGGGACCTGGAAGAGCTGGAGGCACACTGGGTTCTCCATGGTGGGTAAGTTTGAGTCTCTCTTCTCTGATTCCATTTCCTGCCTCTAACTGCCACAGCTTGATTGTTGGGACTTAGCCACCCGTGACTGTTGGGGGAAATAGAGGGAAGAATGAGCTGCTGCACTCATCTCCTCTCCTGGCACAAGGGCCAGGGCTGGAGACAAGTGAGCCACACCAGAGCCCATCAATCATGGTCACCCTCTATCTTAAAGCCATTCTGCTGGGATCCAAGGACGCAGTTTCTGAGAACCTTGCAGGAGGACTCTTTCTGCACTTAATTTCTTTTTTTCTTTAAGCGTAGAGATAAGGAACTCAGGCTGTGATGAGCAAGACAAAAGAAATGCACAATAAAGGGAGATGGTTAAGTTCTAGGAAGAAAGCCAATGAATGAATATTGAGAGATGAAATCAGGAATGATGATAAAGACTTTGCCCTAAGAGGTGTGGTTATCAGGGAGTTGTTGCATCTAGATATTCACCTCTGCCTTCCAATTACTGAGAGCTTATGTACATCATTCTCCCTCATCTTGGCCTCTATTTTCCTAGTCTTTTTTATTTATAATTTTTTTAAGTGAATGGGTCTTGCTATGTTGCCCAGGCTGGTCTCGAACTCTTGGGCTCAAGCAATCCTCCCTCCTCAGCCTCTCGAATTGCTGGGATTACAGGAGTGGGCCACCACACTAGGTCCTAGTCTTTTAAATGGGGATCTGATGCACTGCTGAAAATGAGGTCAGATAGCAAGGGTAGCAAAGATCCTAAAAAGCACATCCCAGCCCCATGTGCAGAGGACATTTTTAAATGTCTTAAAACTTCATTTAAAAAATTCACTGATGGCTAAAAATATCCTGTTGACACAGGCCTGTCTGCACTCTCTGATTTTTCATTTTACGTGCAAAAATTTATGTTTTTCCATTTTTGTTGGCTGAGGTTCTGTTATTTGAAGGTAAGGTGTGGGAAGTCCTTCAGAGGTTCAATGGGAGACAGGGAATCGGATATAGTTTTTCTATCTGGAAGCAACTTTCATCGAGATTAAAAAAAATGTTTAGGCTCCACTTGCTACTGTAACCTCTAGTCTTCTGCCAAATGGCAACACAACAAAGACAGCCTCCTTTTCAAGTTTCTGGTTAATAAAACAACACAACTCCAGACAAATAAACAGAAACAGAAAGCTGGGGCTCACATTAACAGTGAGCACATGTGTTGACAGAGGAGGAGCCTCTGCTCGGACTGTCCAACAACATCTCCTGTTGGCCAACCTGCCTAAGGCCTCTCACTAGGGGAAGACCCCAGACCCCCAGCACAGGCCCTCACATGCATGAAATAGTGAGCCTGGGAAAAATCTCACAAACAAGTGGCCTCTTCTTTTTGTTTGGTTTGTTTTTTGCCCCATTTCCCAACTTTGGAATTTGTTCATGGGGATTTGAATCAGTGCCCAAGTTTCTAGGGGCTGTGGCTACAGACAAGCTGGTTGAACTGTTCTGCACTCAGTGATGGAAACAGAGGGTGTGTCCAAGGGGGTAGTGGCAGTGAGTCATCTGGGAGACTTTGGGTAGAACTTCATGGAGCTGACACATTTGAACTACGTGGTCGGCTTCTCAGGCTTCTGTCCCTTCCTGTTCGTGATCATCTTTTTTAGCACTGACCTACCAGTGGGGTGAGAACCTGGGACCTTATGCTGGAATGCAGGGTGGATGGATGGAGCCCAGAAGCTGGGTGCACGCAAGACTGTAGTCCTGGTGTCCCACGGGGACCTGGAAGGTGCACACGGCTCTTGCAGCTGTCCCCTCCTGCCTTTTGGTGTTGGGTCTGGGCAGGCAGTTGAGTGCACTCAGGAAATAGTGTAGTAGCAAAATCCCACTCATTCATTCCATGCCTTTCTCTCCTTCTCTTTTGTTCTTTGACCTGTAAGGATGTTATTTCCCCTCTGGATTCCACTGGATTTCCCCTCTCCACCTTCTGCGAGGACATGCAGAGAAGTGGCTGTCAGGATTGAACCCAGGAGGAAAGCATTTCCTTGTAGTCATTTTTCCTAGGCATGTAAGGAAAGGTTTTCTCAGCTCTTCACCTCTGTTCTCAGGGGATGTCTTTAGGCCATTACAAGGTAGTATCTGTGGATGAGCTGCTGCTAAACCTTGGAAACAGAAAGTAAATCTAACACTTAAAGACCTCCTACAGATATATGATGTTTCAGAGAAGAAACCGTTCATAAAAAGCTGAAGAGCTAAGTTCCCTGCAATGTGTTAAATAACAGAGGGTGCAGGGCTGCTTTTTGTTACTTGGAGCAAATTAAATGACAGGAAGGACCGTGAAGCGGTTGGTGGGATGGTCAAGACTTTGGAATTCATCTATGAGGAATTTTCATCTTTCTGAGGATTTTGTGCATTCAGCTTCTCTTCATTCAGACCTGTGACTTCTCTTGTTTTTGATCTAGTTCTCCAGGATCTCTTCTGGGGTATATAATTCCCTCAATTCTCTCGGACCTCCTTTACCTTCAAATCTCACTTCTTTATTGAGGGCTTTATCAGATTCATCTCAAACTCCCGTTTTTGGATGATCGCCCCAAAGAATGTAGAAGCTAGACAATGTCCCCGATAAGAAGACATTTAGTTTTGAACACCTAAAGGGTTTGGAGGCCTACCTGGCTTCCAGTCCCTCTTCTTCTCTTCCTGAGGTAACCCTACCATGGTGCACATCTTTCCCCAATACTGCCTGAGTTTCTCAGGCAGGGAGGAGCCATCCTCAGCTCCAGCATGGGCTAAGGTTTGGCTAAATAAACCAGAACACATTTGGCTCAGGAGTGGTCATTTGCCCTCATTCTATTTGAGGTAAAGATTGCAGAGCCTTCTGCAAATGTTCTTTCTCACTTTTAAGAGGAACCGTAAGTAGCCATTTTCTCCCTCTCTGCCTCAGTTTCTACCTGTGGCTGCCTTATGACCATGGGGGAAGCTACTCTGAGAACAAAGCTGATGCCCAGAGAAAGGCAGATGGAGAAAATCTCAGCAAAATGTAGGGAGAGTCCTGATTTCATGGTGTTAGAATCTGCTCAGTCTCTGGATGCTCAGTTATATGAGAAAATACAACTTTGTGTTTAAGCCATCTGAGTCAGCTTGAATCATCCCAACTGATTTAGGGTTTTAGACCCAGCATGGTGTAAAGTGACCTAGTGAAAGAGAACTCCAGTAGGAATCAGAGGACCTGGCCTAGAGTTATAGGTACTAAGTATGTGTCTGGAGCAAGCCTGGTCCACCTTTGGCAGTTGATTCCTCAGTTAAAGGGGTGTATTGATCACTGTGTTATGTCACAAGGCTGAGTGAAGATGGAATATGTCAAAGCTTCAAAACATGCTGTGCAAAATATTATGATTGCCATCGTATCTCGCTTCAATCCATGAATCCATCATAATGAAAATAGCAATAGTGGCTAACTTTATCGAGGGATTATGATTTGTTAGACCCTGAGCTAAGTGCTTGAATGGCTTAGCTCACTTCACCTGCATTGCAATCCTGTAAAGTAGGTTATTATGTCCCCATTTTGCAGATAAAGAAAAAGCATTAGAAAAATTAAACTTTTTCAATGTAATACAGCTGGTAAGGGGTAGAGCTTACTAATAAATATTTAATAAATATTTGACGATGATGATATTAGTTTGGTGCAAAAGCAATTGCGGTTTTTTTCATTAAAAGTAAAGTAATGGCAGAAACTGCAATTACTTTTGCACCAACCTAATACTTGCCTAAGCATATGCTCAAGAAATTGTCAATTCCACAAAAATTGCCGCCAGTCTCTAATTCTGTATTAGGCTTTCTCCCATTTTTAGGTTTTTACTACTCATTTCTTCATTATCTAGCTTCCTCTTATGGCTCCTTAACTCCTTAAGCTAATACAAATTTCCCCTTTAAAATTAACTACTATATTTATTACCGTACTAGGAAAAGAAATACCTTGTGCTGCTGTTGGTTTACACACAACTCTAAATGTGTGTGTGTGTGTGTGTGTGTGTGACATAGCATTGAAGAAAGTAGTGAGTGTTTCAGATATTTTGAAACTGTTAAAACAGAGGCACTTACTGAGATAACGTCTGAAACAGTGTCTTGCTAGTCATAAAGGCAGCTGCCAAGGGATCAAACAACTTGCCCTGGGGTACTGAAGGTAGGTACAGATTCAGTGTAATATGGGAAGGTCTCCTAACTGTCTAGATAATTGTTCTCAACTGGGACAGTTGTGCCCCTCCACGTTTTGATGGTCACAACTAGGAGGTGGTGGCATGCTGTTGGCATCCAGTGGGTGAAGACCAGGGATGCTACTAAACATCCCCCTATGCTCAGGACAAGAATTACCCAGCCCCAAGTATCAATAGTGCTGAGGTTGAGAAACCCTGGTCTAGACACATCCAAGGACCAGCACTGAGCTTTTCTTTCTAAGTCATCTCTGCTTGGTTAAGAGTAAGGCAACACTTCCTGATCTATCGGTCAGATGCATGTCCTGGGATGTTCATGAATTGGTGTCCATGCTGGGGCTCAGCAAAGGCTTGGAGCCCAGCAAGGCATGCTTCTATTGCAGGAGACAGAGGCCTCTTCCAGGAAGCTGTTGATAGAAGGCTCTTATCTGATAGAGCTGAGGTCAGCTGATCTGCATCTCTTGAATAGAATGGCATGGTCTTCTGCATTCTGTTTCTACCAAGGTCCCTAGTGCAGTGGCTGCTGATGGGGCTTGACTGTTTCTACGAGGGCTCCCCCATCTCGTCCCATTCCCCAAGGTTTAATTCTATTATGTTGGGCACTGACACATTCCAAGGTCCTGGCCTCAGCTTGTTTGTTCCTCTAACCAACCCAGGTTGCCATCATCACGTCTCTTTAGGATAAGAGGCATGACCACTTTCCTGTCTTCTAATTCTCTCTCCCTCTGTGTTCTGGCACACATTTTATGCCACTATACACTTTGGACCTTTCTTTTTGATTCCCAGGTGCTCAGATGAATGGAATATTAAATATTATAAATAATGGAATGTTAAAATATATGTTATTTTTATCCTCTTATTATAGAAATCAAAATTCTCCTCATGGCCATGTGAATGCCTCTGAATGTTGAGGAAAGAATCAGGACATAAAACAAAGAAAGAAGAAAGAAAAAGATGGATATGTCAAGATCTTATTTCACGACATCAGAGATTTCATAACTTTCCTCCCCCCATATACTTTGGAGTTAGAAAGGAGGTAGTGGTGATAGAGGATAGTTTTATGGGTTTAGCCAGATGTTAGGGACATCTGGTGACTAGATGTTTGTTTTTTAACCATGCCTGACTGTTATGCTGATAAGATGGGAATTGGGAGTTGAAAGGTGGTTGTTTTGGCCACTCTAAGAGACAGCATTGGTTCTGAGAATAAGAATTAGGGGTAGGAGTAAGGAGAGGTGGTTTTGCCCTGGCAGGAGGCACTCTTTCCTTTCTATGCCCCCATTTCTTTATTTGAAGATGAGACTCCACTTTTTCCTGATGTAATAATCATAATGATTTTGCTGTAAGTTATAAAGTGCTTATTAGATAACAGGCACTGCAGACTCTGGGCACGTGTTTCCTTATTTACATTCAGCCATCGAGTGCGAGAATCTGTGATGCTCTGAAGAGATATCCCCTAACTCTTCTAAAATGAATGCCATTTTTAAAAAAAAAATTATCACTGTGGGTGTCATGCTTTAGACTTAAACATTCTGTTCTCACATTCAGGAGTTTTACTGTTACCAGCCCCAGGGTTATATATTTTTGATTGCTTGTTTTAGGCGTGGTATTGATCAATTGTCTTAAGTCATCCACATCCATTAGTCCATTTTTCTCAGAGAAGTTGCTAGGCTAATGGTATTACTTGTGACTGTGAAAGCCTCCATGTAAAACGAACCTTCCCACCCCAGTGCCATATCTTGGGACCTTTGTTTCATAAGCTCCAACTAGGTGAGACAATTGATGTTTTTGAAAAAACAGTGTTAGATTTTCTTGAGAAAATAGCTCTTGAACTTGAGTCTTTGTTTCATCAAAGGCAGCTGGATGAAATAGAGGGTTGCATTTGGTACTGACAATTCACATTTCAGAAAATAAAATGCTGCTGTGAGAAGATACTGCAGGTGTGGATTCGAAAGCTGATGGAAGAAGATTGCGAACAGAATTCTACCTCTTCGCCAACACTGTGACCAGCACCCCAGGATCCATTTATTGTGAACAGGTTCCGGGTATGTTTGCCTGTTCTCCCAGTGAATCACAGGTGGCCCCAATGGAGTTCCATAGAGGTTGTCAGTGGCAGTCAGGAAAAGACTCTGAAGTAAATAGGAAAGAAGCAAAGACGGAAGACATATATTGTGGGGGAAAAAAGTGAGAGTCTTTCAAAGAAAAGAATGGTAGGTAAACATGAGTGGAAGGAAAAAGTAATCAAAGATTCAGGAGATGGGGCAAGACCTTGACTTGAGAGCCAGAGACTAGCAGCCTAGTGAAGGTCTAGAAGAATGTGAGAGCCGCAGATCCAGAATAAAACCCGTCAGTCGTTAGAGTGTGCTGGCCTTCCCCATTGCCTCCCCCACTTCAAGCACTGCAGCGGTGCAGCCCTGGAATCATTGAGTGCAGAATCTGATATGGCCGGTGGTAAGAGCTGGGGACTTGGCCACGCAGATGAGCAAGCCAGCTCCCTGGAGGGCTGTCCTGCCCTATCTGCCCCAAGAGGATCTGACCTATTATGTGAACACTAGAGACTTATCACAGCTTAGAGGATTTACAAGGGATTTGATTGCTGCTTTGGAGTGGGCAGGCTCGCTGTGCTCAGATGAGCCCCTGCAAGTTGTGGCATCTTGTTTTCTCAAACTGGGAGAGGGGGATTTGATTTGTCAGGAGGGTGCTCAGCTTCAGAGGGTGAGGAGGGGTAGAGAATGTGTGTGCATGTGTTGCGTAGGGTGCGAGAGAGTCGGGGCCGAGGAGCGGGGCAAAGGAATAAGACACAAAGTGGAAGAAAGAAATCTATTTTGGAAATTTCTCTGCACAATAACATACGCACACCTCCTCGGCTTGTAGGAAAGAAAGCTAATTTTTTTTTCCCCTCTAACATGGGTAGTTTTGAATAAGCTTATAAAGCAACTCCGAAAACTAAAGAGAACCCTAATAATTCACATCTTACTTCTGTTTTCAGTGGCCCTTGTGTTCAGTGTTGAGCAACCAGAAACGCCAAGACTTGGCTGTAAATCAGGACCCATCCCCTTTTGTCACATCCTATGAAGGGGAAAGCTTTTTAAAAATGTGGAAATCGGGCTGGGCATGGTGGCTCACGCCTGTAATCCCAGCACTTTGGGAGGCCGAGGCGGGCGGATCACGAGGTCAGCAGATCGAGACCATCCTGGCTAAAACGGTGAAACCCCGTCTCTACTAAAAATACAAAAAATTAGCCGGGCGTGGTGGTGGGCGCCTGTAGTCCCAGCTACTCGGGAGGCTGAGGCAGGAGAATGGCGTGAACCCGGGAGGCAGAGCTTGCAGTGAGCCGAGATTGCGCCACTGCACTCCAGCCTGGGCAACAGAGCAAGACTCCGTCTCAAAAATAAATAAATAAATAAATAAAAATGTGCAAATCTCAAAAACAAAAATAATATTTTGTGAATGGATCCTTACAATAAACAAAGAAAACAGAATGATTACCTTAGGATATCAACTTTCACATACAGTTTAAATATTACTACCACTTGGGATCAACCGAATACTTTCAACTCTATAAAGTTTCCATTATTTCATTTAGCCAGAGAAATATGCCAGCTAATATTTTATTAAGTCTGAGAATACTTTAACCAGCCCTTTCTATATCTATCAAGTTCAAAGAGATGATATAGTTCATGTATTAAGACTCCATAAAGTTTAGTCCTAAAAATGTGGATTATATTTCCAATACTTATTAAATATTTTTGTCTACTGGCTGATTTATTTTAGGTCCATGGGTACATGTTTTTATTGCATGGTGGGGTTAATTCATATGCTCCTTCTAGATGGCTCTAGCATCTTTCTGTTCATGAAGGTCACTTAAGATGAAAGGCATTAAAATAAAGTAGATTTTAGGTATCTAGGCATGTGTTTAATACACCAGCCCTTCTTTATAATACTTATTTCTGGTCCTGGGCATCAAAGCAAAAAAAATGAAAAGTCGGCACTGTTCTCTTAAAAATACGTCAAGGCCCCCGACTCTTTAACAACACAGGAAATGTCAAATATTATATGGATATAAATAACTCAGTAAAACAGGGTTACAAGAACATCTGGCTTTGCACAGTTCCACGCACTCGGCTGGCGCAAAGATATTTCAGTAATACTATCCAGTCGTCGGGTTGTGTGAGACTGTGGGGCACAGAAGGGAATTTGAGTGTCGGATGAAAAATGTGCTTGTAAAAAGGTCTGGGTTGTTATCTGTCTAATCCGTCCTAATCTGTTCAGTCATTTGCTCTGGGGGCTCTTAAGAGAGGAATACTGACCCCCCCCTCTGGAAACCAGTCTCTTAGACAGATACCCCTCGGGGCCCCAGGGTTAGGGAGGGAGGGCAGAAGGTTAACGACCCTCCCCTCAAGGAGCAAGCTGCCCCAGTGATAACTGGAGAGATCATTTTTAAAAGGGACATCTCAATTTTCAGGAGGACTTGCAGCTTTATTTCAGGCCTAACACTATGGAGGTGATCTAAAGGGAACATGGTAATACACATCTTTGTTCTTGTTCATCTTGTCGCTTGCCTGATTGGTTCCATTCCTTGATTCCCTTCCTCTCTTCCCTGCCTCACATTCTTCACTGTAAGCTTCCCTTTTATTTTTAAGAATTCCTTGGGCTCTGGGCAAGCCACCATTTGTGGAAGGCAGTTTGTGCAGTTAGACTATTTGGTGTTCATTTCACTTGTACAAGCTTAAAAAAGAAAGCAAAACTCCAAAACAAATATACACAAAAAACCCACACAAGGCATTTAAGGTTTATGGTTTTCCTCTATGTTTAAATTACCATGTTCATCATTAAAAATAATAAAAAGCAACATCATCCATGTCAAAAGAAGACAAAGTGAAATATAAGTGATAGGTATATCTTAGACCCTTAAATGATTCTCACTTATTTATTCTGCAAATATTGAGTAACTACTATGTGCCAAGCACTGTGGTAGGTAAAAACTCAAGGCCCCTCCTTGCCTTTAAGGAACTCACAGTCTACTGGAGGAGGCAACACATGGAAATAAAGTTACCATATGATACAATGCAATACAGTGCAATGCAATGCAATACAGTGTTTCTAAAATGAAGTGAACCAGTGAAAGAAAGTAAATACCAGATAAAAATAACTTGCTTAAATATCTTTTACCATCCATTGGAATATCTAGTTACACTTGCATCTTTCTACCCCTTCAGCAGTATTTCTGGAAGTCATTTGATCCTTAGATAAAACCAAGTCTAGCTGGAGAAACACAGGTAGCTCAGTAGCTGAATGGCCACGCTCCTCAGTGCTAGAGCGGGAAGTGGAGGTGAAGCTGATTTCTTTCTGAAGCAGCTGGGAAAAACTGTATTGAGTTGAAAGAAATCCTTTGATTTGGAGTGTGGTTCATAGGCATGCATGATAATCTGGTTCTTGCAGGGGTTCTTGGGAACCCCAAAGTGCTACCCTTAACACATACAGTTTTGTGGGGTTTTTTTTCTCCAATTACCTTATTTTATTCATTAACTAACTGGTTAATTCAACTACTATGTATCTAAAGAGCTCCTTCTATGTGTCAAGGTCTGTGATAGATGACAGTCCTTGTTTTCAAGGAGCTTAGTCAGGTGGAGAAAGCCATGTAAACAAACAATTAAAACACAGTGTGATAAGCGTTAGAGATCCTTGCTCAAGATCAGAGGAAGATAAAGAAAGCTCTGGACACTAAACTCTGGGAGGTGGGTGGATTGGCATCTGATGGATCAGAGTAATTCTCACATTGAATATTTAAAAGACAAATGGCACTTTTCATCCAAAATCATCCTGATTGACTACATACCTTGTATACATTAATCAGATTATTTCCCAATTCCCTCTCACTGTGTGCTCTGTAGACTTCGCTTAAAAGGCATGGCCACTCGTCAGCCTGAACTGAGGACTCTGCCGTACCCTGTGATTAGCTCCCCAGAACCTTGAGGGTTCATCGGGTTAATGTGTTGGTGGGATCCCAGCCCCCACAGGTCCAGCCCATCCCCAGACAAATACCCTGTTGAGTATCACCGCCAACCTGCTCTTCTACTGCTTTCTTGCAGTCTTGCCTTTCTTTTCCTATTCTATTCCAGGGATTGGAGAGAACAAACTGCCGCCAGACAGCATTGAGATTGTGACACAGCCCAGTACACTCCAGGAAATTCAAACTGACAGAAACTCCTGCCTTCTGCTATTGCAAAAGTGGCTTGGTGTAGCAAGATGCCAGTTTAGGACTGTGGGCTGCCATTAAAGGTTCCTGACTCTCTCTGCAGAGATGGGAATGCCTGGGGGTGGAGTGGCGGGGGGCGCTGAACGCTTTGGCAGGGTTGAGATAAACACTCAGGTTGAGGCATTTTTCATCTGTTTAACCAGATCTCATTATATTGTCAAACAAGACTGGGACTCACAAGAAACAGCTATGCTATTCTTGTTGAGAGCTGGGACAAGAGATAAGAATTTATTTTTTCCACGGAGGTAAATTTCCTCAAGGCTGGGATGCCGGGCAAAGTTTTCACTGAAACAGAAAGGGTAGGGGCAGGGAGGTAAGCTCTTAGATACTTTGAAGAAAAGTCCAAGGGTACTTCCTATAACCCCACCTTGCCTGAGATGGGGAAAAAAGAAGACTTCAGTAATATTGTCCCCACGTCCTCTGCAGAGAACTCCCTTCTGTAGGCCACCTGTTGAACGTTATCCCTAATCCTGCACTCCCAAGCTATATCACTCGCTCCTCCTGCTGACTCCGGACAAAGGCTACTCTATTGTTGCTGTTGTTGTTTTGAAGTTCTCTTGTCTTTTCTAGGCTGAGTTGAATTTAACATGAATGGCTTAGTCTTGATGACACTCAAAAGTTAGGTAAATTTTTACGCCACCCAGCCGTTAGTTGGAATTCTGTAGGAATACTTGTGACTCATGTGAAAATCCTTGTGGATAGTTTTATAAAGTTGTCTTACTGAAAGAGAGTATCTGCATTTTAGAAAATCCAAAGCAAAATGTCTGCTCAGTGAATCCTTTTTTAACCACTGGCTTCTCTCATGGCTTCTCTCTATTTCACATTTGTAGAGTGTATTTCCCACCCATAGCTGTTTTTGTTCTAAATCATAAGACTCTGTGGTGTAGCTTCGATTTTTTTCAAATATTCTCTTACCTGTTTGCATTTTCAACCTTCTCTACTCCCTGTAAGCCTCTCACATCCCTACTTCACCTCCTGCCCAAAGGAGGACCTTGCGTCCTACTGCACTGAGAAAAGAGAAGCGCTCAGGAGGCAACTTCTTTACCTTCCTGCAACCAAATCTGTAAATTCCTATCGGCCTCCATATTACCCTGCTCCTTTCCTATGACAGTGGAGAAAGTGCTCCTTTCCTATGACAGTCTCTTGGGTCACCATTTCACAGAGTAGGAAACATGCAGAGTGATAAAGAACTGTCCATGATCTTGTATCTAGTCAAAGTCAGTGGCAGATGACTTTGAACTCAAGCCTCCCGATGGCCCCAATGCTGTTCTCACTGCATCATAGTGCCTTTTAATTTTTAAAATTAGGTAAGCAGTATTTTATTTCAAAATGTTTGCAGTGGACATGTCTGTCAAGCTTCCATGCTCCCTGCAGGTATTTGCAAGAGAACGGGATCTCTGCATGGTGATACATGTGGCTCTGGGGAGGTTGACTGTACCCTCAGCTCTAGCTGTGGAGAAATCACCTAGCAGCATCTCCCAGCCACAGTGATTTGTTCAGAAGTGGGCCCATGTCCTAAGCTGGTCCAATCAGAGTGGCACGTAGATGGCTCCTCTCCTTCTGTATGGTATGGTGTGAGGATGGGAAGCCTGGAACCATTGTAGCTATTTTACCAGTATGAGGTAAGTCAACCTGGAGATAAAGCTAATCACAGAAATGGACTGAAAACAAGAGATTTGCAGGAAATTAAAGCAGGTTAAATCATAACCCAACCTCCTCAGTTATGTTAGTCATACATTCCTGTTATTATTTAATTCACTTTGAATTCAGTTTTCTGTAACCTATAACAGAAAACACAACTGACAGATATAACTTTTTTCTGATTAAAAGATTGATTTTTTATACATGACATAGATAATTCTGAAAAATATAAAGAAGAGATGAAAATAATCTATAATTTTACTACCCAGAATAACTGCTGTTAACACTTTAAAGGTTCCTTTCCAGTGTTTCTTGCAGAAGAGGTAGAAATTAAGCTTTGTTTGTACAATTTTTTTTTAACTATTATATTACATGAAAATTTACATGTCCTTGTGTGATCATTGAATATGGCAACATGTTTAAACCATTTATATTTATTTTCAAAATAGCTATGGTTGAACTTAACATTATTTAGTTTTACATTTTGTGTATTTGTCATTTCTTACAATTTCATTTTTAAAATCACTTGTGTTATATAAAACAATTTTTAGATTTAGTTTGTTAAAAGAAAAACTTCAGCTGAATTACATTTAAAGGAGTTTACTTAAGCAAGGAACGATTCGCTAATCAGGCAGCCCCCAGAATCACAACAGATTCAAAGAGACTACATACAGTGCAGCCACGTGGTGGAAGATTTATAGACCAAAAAAAAGGGAAATGACATACAGAAATCGGAAGTGAGGTACAGAACAGCTGGATTGGTTGCAGGTTGTCCTTTGCCTTATTTGAACACTCAGCAGTGTATGGTTGAAGTAGGGCTGCTGGGATTGGCCAAGACTCAGCTATTGTTACAGGCACATACTCCTAAGTTAGGTTTTCAATCTTGTCTACCTATGAAGTTAAGTTGCAGTTCATCCACAAGGACTCAAATATAGAGGTACAGAGTCCTCAGGCCATATTTAGTTTGCTTTAACAAGTTGTCCTTAAACATTTACTGAGCACTTGCCCCTTGAAAGTTTCTGGGAACAATGAGTTCCTGTCTTTGTGGAGCATACTGGCTGGTGGAGAAGGCAGACGTTCAGTCAGAAATACACGAAGATGAGCGTATTATTATAAATATGGTGATTATTTTAAAGGAAATGACATGTGTACGAGTTTAGGTGGTGTAGTCACTCATTTAGACCTGTGGGTAAACAGGAGGGTGGGCTGTGAAGTCAGGGAAGTGTTCCATGCAGAAGTGATGCTTGAGTGGATTAGGCAAAAATGGAAAGAAGTTAGCTGGAGTGAGGGAGGGTGTGTGGGGTCGGGGAGACCCTTTTCTGCAGAGGGAGAAGAATGGGCAAAGGCCACGTCAGGAGGCAGCTCGGCACATCTGAGGATCTGCAAGGTGGCTGTTGGAATGCATAGTGAGGGGAGATGGTGGGGTGCGGCTAGAGAGAAGGCAGAACTAGACCATGAAAGCCTTTAGAGGCCATGCTAAGGACTTTGTACTTTCTCTTGAGAAAACTGGGATGGCATCAGAGAGTTTTAATCTAGAGGAGGCTGATAGCATAGACCCGTGACTCTCAACACCTACTTGAGGCAAGGATGGGCTGGAGGCTGGAGAGACTGCAGCAGTGGGGCTTGGGTTGGTGGCAGTGCGTGGAGGAGCAGAGGTGCTTGAAAAAGGAGATGCTGAGGAGGGGCTATGGGTAGGAGTTAGTGACGGGTTGGATGTGGAGCGTGAAAATGAGGGAGAGCTCTAAGAGACATCTTGGCTGCTAGCTTTGGGTGGCTGGATGGACAGTGGTGTATTGAGGGAGAGGGTCGTGAGTGCAGAGAGGTGCAGGAGAGCCTGAGGTGGCAAGGGACGTCACGTGCATGTGGGATATGTGGCCTGGAGCTTGCAGGACATTTCCAGGCTGGAGAAACACACTTGGAAATAATCAGAGACGAGATGGAAGTTGTGGTCATGGCTTGCCGGAGATTGTCTTTCATGAAGGAGATTAAGAGTGAGATTCCGGGCCGGGCACGGTGGCTAATGCCTGTAATCCCAGCACTTTGGGAGGCCAAGGCAGGCGGATCATGAGGTCAGGAGATCGAGACCATCCTTGCTAACATGATGAAACCCCGTCTCTACTAAAAATATAGACAATTAGCCGGGCGTGGTGGCCGGCGCCTGTAGTCCCAGCTACTCGGGAGGCTGAGGCAGGACAATGGCGTGAACCCGGGAGGCGGAGCTTGCAGTGAGCCGAGGTCGCGCCACCGCACTCCAGCCTGGGCGACAGAGCGAGATTCCGTCTCAAAAAAAATAAAAATAAAAAATAAAAAAAGAGTGAGATTCCCTCTTACAAGAGGGTCTGCAACCCAGACTTCAGGAGCATCAACTTGTACTGACTGGGTAGGGAGGGTGACCCTCCTAAGGACACTGCGAAATAAGAGAAAAAGCTAAACGTGCAGCCACAGCACCCAAAGGAAGAGAGTGCGTCAGGAAAAGGAGGGTCAGAACACGCGCCTGAAGCCACTGAGAGCTCAGTTCAGATGAGGACAGGGAAATTCTGTTAGAGTTGCTGGGCCTTCGGTGTAGCAAGAACTAGTTCAGAGATGTGATGGGGCAGAAACCTGGTGGTTGTGGTTTGAGGGCAGGTTAGGAGAAAAGGGAATGGAGACCGGTTTTATGAAAACCTAGGAATTTTGCTGAGAAAGGGCTAACCATGGTTCTCAACTTTTTATAATAGAATTACGTGAAGTGCTTTGAAAAAATTCCGCCTGTAATCCTAGCACTTTGGGAGGCCGAGGCGGGCAGATTGCCTGAGCTCAGGAGTTCGAGACCAGCCTGGGCAACATGATGAAACCTCGTCTGTACTAAAATGCAAAAAAAAAAAAAAAACAAAAAAATTAGCCGGGCCTGGCAGAGTGCGCCTATAGTCCCAGCTACTCAGGAGGCTGAGGCAGGAGAATTGCTTGAACCTGGGAGGCGGAGGTTGCAGTGAGCCGAGATCGCACCACTGTACTCCAGCCTGGTGACAGAGCAAGAATCCATCTAAGAAAAAAAAAAAAAAAATCTCAATGCTGAGGCCTCTCTCCAGAAAAATTAAATCTGAATCTCTGGGAGTTGGACCCAAGCACTGAGATATTTTAGAAAGCTCTCATGTGATTCTGATATGCACCCAAGACTGGCAATCACCAAGTTAGCAGGAGATGTGGGGTTGAAAATATACACAAACCGTAGGACGTAGTGGCTCACATCTGTAATTCCAGCACTTTGGGAGGCCAAGGCAGGTGGATCATTCAAGGTCAGGAGTTCGAGACCAGCCTGGCCAACCTGGTGAAACTCCATCTCTATTAAAAATACAAAAAAAGAAAGAAAGAAGGAAGGAAAGAAAGAAAGAGAGAAAGAAAGAAAGAAAGGAAGAAAGAAAGAAAGAAAGAAAGAAAGAAAGAAAGAAAGAAAGAAAGAAAGAAAGATTAGCCAGGCGGTAGTGGCGCATGCCTGTAATCCCAGCTACTTGGAAGGCTGAGACAGGATAATCACTTGAGCCTGGGAGGCAGAAGTTGCTGTGAGCCGAGATCATGCCACTGCACTCGAGTCTGGGCCACAGAGTGAGACACGGTCTGAAAAAAAAAAGAAAAGAAAGAAAAAAAAGAAAATTTCCGCAAACATGTTTTAAGGATTGTAGAGATTTGAACATGCTTAATTGTTGACAGGAGAAATCGAGATGTGATAGTTGGTTTTTTAAAAAATTATTTTAATCTACATTTCGTTAATTATCCAAAGTGAAGAAAGTTGCTTTTTAAAGCATTTCCGACAGATGATATACATTTACACCATTTTTACTTTGCCACACACCCTTTTCCTTTTCCTTAGTTTTCAGTCTAGATAATGGTTCCAATATATTCATTTTTTACACTCGGTATTTACTCTCTCAAAATCACTTCTGACATTTGCATTTAATTTTGTAACCATAGTTTAAAACAATTACTTAGGTTTAACGTTACATGGAATTTGTTTAAATGCTGCCTGCCAGGATGATGACACCTTGACACTCTCATATCTGGTTCTGAAACTCCTCACTCATTTGCTATGTGTGTGCCAAAGGGGTACACAGCATTCTATTCTGAAGTCTTGCATAGTTGAGAATGTTTTCTTACTGTCTTCACAAGTGGAAGACAACATTGGTGAGCATATTATTTCCCTCTTATTTTCTGTTGCACTATAAGTAACGTGGTTTTCCTACCTGCATACTTCCAAGGTATTTTTCCTGTTATCCACATGCTTACAATAGAGTTCTGGAATGTGGCTACTTGTTGCTGATTTTGCCTAGGATATGGTGATGACTTTTGGTCTCAAAAACATTGCTTTTCCCTCAAAAGCGTGCAGCTATGACTGCAGTCATTGCTCTGGTTTCCATCGTTTTGGTTTATTTCTCTGGACGCCATCATGCTCACACTAGACCTTCATTCTTTGCCTTCTGTGTCTAGCATCTTTCCTCTGTTTGTTTTCACTTTGGCCCTTTCCTTTGCTTTCTAGAAGAATTTTCAAGTCTATTTTCCAATTGCTGATTGTTTTCTCTGCAATTTCAATTCTACTTTTTACTTCCAACATCTTAATTCTGCTATTATATTTTTTATTTGCTTGTTATCTTCCATTATCTTTCTCATATCTTTTCATCTTTTCTCTTTCTTTCTTTTCCTTTTTTTTTTTTTTTTTTTTTTTTTGAGATGGAGTCTTACTCTGTCTCCCAGGCTGGAGTGCAGTGGCACGATCTCGGCTCACTGCAACCTCCACCTCATGGGTTCAAGTGATTCTCCAGCCTCAGCCTCCCAAGTAGCTGGAGATACAGGTGCCTGCCACTAAGCCCAGCTAATTTTTGTATTTTTAGTGGAGATGGCGTTTCACCATAATGGCCAGGCTGGTCTCAAACTCCTGACTTCAGGTGATCCGCCTGCCTCGGCCACCCAAAGTGCTGGGATTACTGGTGTGAGGAGCCACCACACCTTTCTCTCTCTCTCTCTCTCTCTCTCTCTCTCCCTCTGTCTGTCTTTCTTTCTACCTCATATTCTGTTTTCTGCTTAGGTGTCCTATTACTATTTCAAAGATGCCATATCTCCTGACATCCTATTGAAATTACCTCTTTAGAGGTCTGATATTTCCAAGAGTCTTTAAGATGATGTGCCCTTTCTTTTTCCCTTTCTCTCTCTCTCTTGTTTTTTTATTGCATTTTTCCCCATAAGACTCATTGCTAACCAAACACAATGGTTGCTAATATACACAGCATGTGGATTCCTGTGTGTCCTCTGGGTCCTGGAGCCTACGTTGAATCCTCTTTTCATGTTAACAGGCACGTGTCAGGTACACTCAGGGCTGAGTTAACTTCCCAGCGTCTGGCGGCTCTTCCTCCAGCTTGGTCTCCTGGCATGACAGGGCATTTTCATGCTGAAGTCTGGTGCCTACACCTCCCAGGAGGCAGTGCGCTGCTTCCGCCCAGCTGTATTCCTGGCTTTTCAGGTTCTCATTAGTTGTGGAAGCAAGTCCTGATGAGGGTGTGAGGGACGGCTGGGGCACGGGCACCCTCTGGATTGAAGTGCCTGCACTGCAGAGGGAGAGCAGACTGGCATGGGAAGGTGACCAGCAGACTTGCTTCGTCCCCCACACTCTTGGCTGCTTTCGTCAGTCAAGTTCCATCAGACTCATGTTTGTGGGGAGTCTTCTCAGATTCTGTCAATATGCTTCATTTTTGTTGTTGGGAATTTTTGTCTTTTTCTGTCTTAAGAAGAATGTTAATGGAAGGGAGGCAGGGTCTTAAGTGGAGGGCTTAAACAGAGGCCAGATGCCATTTCTTGCCTTTATTTTAAGGTTTGAGTGGTGGTACCAGAGAAATAAATCTTAATCAATTAAGATGAAAACATAAAGCTTTTGGCAAAGATGAGGAAATGGCAAGAGCCAGCCTTATGACAGGCAGCAGGTGGTTTGTGGGTTTGTAACCCTCCAGGTGGAATGAACATTTCTTTTTGCTGCAGTCAGAAAGACTCTTATAATTCCAGACCCCTTCCACCCCCAGCTGCATAGATCTCTCCTTCCTTTGGGGATTCCGGGATTTCCTATGTCTCTTAAAAATTGTTCCTTATTTTCTATTAATACCAGGGTGTTTAAAATGTGCTTAAAAATTAGTGCTGCAGAGTCTATGGGATATTGCATCATAATAAGAAATATAGCCTGTAATCCCAGCACTTTGGGAGGCCGAGGCAGGAGGATTACTTAAGGCCAGAGAGTTTGCGACCAGACTGGGCCAAAAATGAAATGACAAATAATGATAATATTAAAAATTATATATATATGTGTGTGTATATATATATATTTGAGCTTTGTCGCTAGTTCCTGGCACAGAACTCCTAAAACCCTTGGACTCTCCTGAGTGGTGGGTATGAGCAGAGCCTCTTTTGTTATTTATAATAAAGCTTTCTCAGCCATATCAGATTTTATGCTAAGGAGGTGACTCTTGGAGGGTGGGAGCTGGTTCCCAGAGGAACCAACCATGTGATTAGAAGGTTGAAACTTTCAGCCCCATCCTCTGACATCTAGGGAAGGAAGAGAGGCTGGAGACTGAGTTCAATCACCAATGGCCAATGCTTTAATCAATCGTGCCTAGGTAATGAAGCCTGCATGAACACACTGAACACCAGGGTCTGGAGAGCTTCCAGGTTGGTGAACAAGAACACATCCATGTTCCAGAAGAGTGGTGCACCTTAGCTCCTCAAGGACAGAAGATCCTGGGCTCAGGACCCTCTGTGGCCTCACTCAACTTATCTCTTAGTCTGGCTATTATTCATTTGTATCCTTTAAAATCTCCTTTGTAATAAATTGATAATAATAGGTAATGATAAACTTTTACTGAGTTCTTTAAGCCATTCTAGCACATTACTGAACTCAAGGAGAGGCTGTTGGGAAGCCCTGATTTATAGCTAGTCTGTCAGAAGTGCAGGAGGCCTGGACCCGTGATTGGCATCTAAAGCGGGGGCAGGCGTGTAAGACTGAGTCTGTAACTTGCGGGATCTGACATTAACTAACTCTAGGTAGGCAACGTGAAAATGGAATTGAATTGTAGGAAACCTAGTGGGTATTTGGGGAACTGGGAAATAATTTGGGGTGGAACAGACCCACACATTTGGCGTCAGAAGTGTCGTGAGTATGGAAAAACAGTACTGTGCTTTTAGTCTGATTGTGTGGGAAAAAGAGTGTGCTGGCCGACTGTGACCCTGTAAGATAGGGTGTTGATATGGTTTGGCTGTGTCCCCACCCAAAATATCATCTTGAATTATAATCCCCATAATCCCCACATGTCAAAGGAGAGACCAGGTGGAGGTAATTGAATCAGGAGGGCAGTTTCTTCTATGCTGTTCTCATGATAGTGAGTAAGTTCTCAGGAGATCCGATGGCTTTATAAGTGTTTGATAGTTCCTCCTTCGTTCATTCTCCTTCCTGCAGGGTGAAGAAGGTGCCTTGCTTCCCCTTCACCTTCCACCATGATTGTAAGTTTCCTGAGGCCTCCCTAGCCATGCTGAACTGTGAGTCAATTAAACTTCTTTCCTTTATAAATCACTCAGTCTTGGGCAGTTCTTTTTAGCAGTGTGAGAAGGGACTAATACAGGTGTAAACCAGATATTGCATAGACTTAGCCGGCTCTGTGAGATAAATACCCATGGGTTGATAGAAGGAAAGAGTTTGGAGGACTTGCTAGAGTATTAGTCAACATTGCATAGTACATCTGGGAGTGAGGTTATTCCACTTATTTAATAATAGCCAAGATTTATTGAGCACCTACCATAAGTCAAGCATTAAAATAGATAAGGGGAATACATCAGTGAATATGACAAATTACCTGCCCTTGAGCAACTGATAGTTTATTAGTGGAGATATGTAGGTAACCAGAATATTACACGTGCTCAGTAGACCTGAAACTGGGGTACCTCCATGGTACTATGAAAGAGTGAAAGAGGGGGACTGATATGGCTTTGATGTGTCCCTACCCAAATCTCATCTTGAATTGTAGCTCCCCTAATTTCCTCGTGTTGTGGGAGGGACCCAGTGGGAGATAATTGAGTCATAAGGTGGTTTCTCTCATACTGTTCTCATGGTAGTGAATAAATCTCACCAGATCTGATGGTTTTATAAGGGGAAACCCCTTTCATCTGGCTCTCATTCTCTTCTCTTCTCTGCCACCCTATGAGACACACCTTTTGTCTTCCCCCATGATTGTGAGGCCTCCCCAGCCACGTGGAACTGTAAGTCCGTTAAACCTCTTTCTTTTGTAAATTGCCCAGTCTCAGGTATGTCTTTATCAGCAGCATGAAAATGGACTAATATAGGGACAATTAAACAAATTGCAGTAGATACAAAAGAACCCACAAACGGAAGTCAATTAAAAAAAAAAAACCTCGAGTATAGAAGGATATATTCCTCAGCTGAAAAAAAACCTAAGTCTACAAAATCAAAGAGGGCATGAAGATCCAGTCAAGTTCAATTTTTAAAAGTACTTGTGGTGAGTGGTCAACAGCAGATTTTCTGGAGACAAATCATTTGGACTTGAAGCCTCCAATGCTTTACTACTTATGAGCTGTTTGAACTTGGGCCATGCACCTAATCTCTGAGCTTAGTTTCCTCATCTGTCAAATGGATCTAATAACAGTATTTGTCTCATTAAGTTTTCTTGTAAGGATTCAATGAATTGATACATGAAAATTGTTTAGTTTCCAGCATATAATAAATATTGGATGCTAGTAGGCACATTCTTGTAAAATTATCAAGTTTCAAAATTAGAGTGAAAAGTCTTTAAATTTTCCAGACAGAAAGAACAAATTATAGATAAATAAGAAGCAATCAGACTGGCATCTGACCTCTTGTCTGTAACAGGGAAAATCATGAAATGGTCAAATAATGTAACAACCAGTGAATCTAAACTAAAATCTAATGGATTAATGGTAGGCTGTTCTGGAAATGCACTGTGGGTGCTAGATGACAATTCTTAAAATAAAGGTATAGACCATACAGACTATAAGGGAGATCCTCATACTGTTCCAGAATTAAACAATCATAATAAAATGAGCTGGTGGAGTGGAAAAGGAACAATTTTGTGAAGATGACTTTTTGGGCAAACAGGATTAGGAAGAGGTAATGTTTTAAATATCTCTTTGTATTAGAATATAGAGAGATGGGGAAAAAACCTCTTGGAGGGAGAAATAGTTGATATTTTGTTTTCAAGCAATAGTACAGAATTACATGCTGGATTAAGGGCACTTGGAGAAAAATGTTAGCCCTCAAGGGAGAAGAAATTCCAGAAGAACTCTAACAAAGAGGGAAACTGCAATGAATAGCCACTTAATCAAATAAGAAAAAATAGGGACAAAGGAAAAAGAAGAAACAAGCAAAGTAAAATTAATAGCAAACATAAACTGAGCAGCCATACGGTATTGTGATTAATAGCCTTAGTGGGCTTGAGACTTGAGCAGTTCACTCACATAAAGTACTTAGAACATGGCGACATTAGATGAGTGAGCCTCCTCTGCTCCCTCCTCCTCCTCCTCCCCCTCCTCCTCCTTCTCATTCTTATTATTGCAATACATATGAATGAACTGAATTGTGTTATGAAAAACAGAGATATCAGACTGGAATTTAAGGAACATAATTCAGTTATATACTGTCTCTTAGAAAAACACTTAAAGTGAAAGTGACTAGTTTAAAATCAAGAAATGAATAAGCATTACACCCAACAAATGCTAATAAAAAGAAAGAAGGGGTAAAATTAATCTTATAAAAGTTTACATTTAGAGATACTAAAAAGAAGAAAAGAAGCAAAGAAGCCTAGTTATGAAAAGCTGAAAAAGCATAATTTATGAAGATATATACGATATAAATGTTTGCATTAAGCCATACATAAAAAGTAATAAAAAGAAAAAACTTGATAAAAATAACATTACAGGAGAAAACTGCAATGTATGTTTCTCAGAACTTGCAATATCACGTAGACAAAAACAAGTAGGGTTATTGGTAAATTGAATTATATAATCAATAAATGCAATTTAATTACATATACATATATGCATATATTATGTATATATACACATTTGATATTCAATTATGTGTACATACTTTCATATTTTAACTTAAAAATACATACTTTTGCATATGTTCAAGGAACAGTTACAAAAATACATCATGTACTTGAAAACCTTGACAAACTAAGAAGATAATTTGTTTGGAAGATTAGATCATAATCTATCATAATTAAAAACAAATAATAAAATATATCCAGAAAACTTACCTCCTGGAAAATTAATGCTCTGAGATTAACCGTTAATTAAAAGAGAAAATCAAAAGTAAGGTTGCAAGTCCTCTGGAAAGAAAAGAAAAGGCACATATTTCTGCCCCCACACCTATGTGCTTCTGCTAGTGTGACTAGTGCCAGGCAGGTCCCAGGGAAGCCATTCTCTGCCCTGAGTCCACCAACTGTACAGGCATGGAGTCAGGGCTGCTGCCAACACTGGGGAGGGCCGGGCAGATGTGCACGGAGGAAGTATTAACCTTAGGTAAGAGAAAAGACAAACTTAGCATGTTTCAAGTCTTTTGTCTCAAATGGTATGAATGCAAGGGAGACTTGCCTGAAGAAGTATACATCCATTTTCTTGCCTGTCTTGGCTTTGTGAGGTGTGGTTTTGGAGGAACTCACACATTTTCACAGTGTTTGCAATAGTTGCGCATGGTGCCTCAGGAACATTTTGCAATATTGAACAATTCATATTACGCTTGCATTTGTGCACATGGAGGCCTAGGCAACAAGAATGAAGTGTGATAATTATTCTTTATACTTGCAGTTAAAAAGACAGTAAATGTTAGAATTCCAAAGAGTTTCCTTTTTATAAAATTATTTAACAATCTTAAATTTTCAAAAATTATATTAAGATGTCAGCTTTTATTAATATAATCAGTTTTTATTTAAAATTTGATATCTATTATCCATAATTTGTACTTGACCTTTTAATTTTAATACATAATTTATACATAAAAGAATTTTTATTTATTTATTTATTTATTTTATTACACTTTAAGTTCTAGGGTACATGTGCACAACATGCAGGTTTGTTACATATGTATACATGTGCCATGTTGGTGTGCTGCACCCATTAACTCGTCATTTACATTAGATATATCTCCTAATGCTATCCCTCCCCCCTCCCAATTTAAAGAATTTTCAAGGAGAAAAACTTCTGAAAACATATGAACAATAATTTTAATTTCACCCCCTTAATATTCACTTTAATTTAGGTTTTTGGTGACATATATTCAAAATGTTTACATTTTGAGTAAAATTACATTTTACCTTTAAGTTAGTACTTTTGATAGAATCTAAATTATGTGAAAATCCTAATTATAACTATATAATTAATAATTTGGCCAAAATGTAAGTGTGAGAAATAAAGTTTTTGGGATAAATATATTACAATTTATTCTTTATATTTGTCTTTATTTTATGCTCACTCAAACATTGTTCGTCCATTAAGAGAACAAACAAGCCTTCAAGATAAATTATATTCTATTAGTCTTTGATATTTTGCTCATTTTTAACACTATTAAACATGCTTTATATGATATTGTCATTGCAAAAGCTTCTTTATCAAGGAGGACAGAACATATTTATGTACCAGTTTGCTAGCCTGATTTATTTAAACTTCTAAATATTTAGACATATGCTGTGCTGGCCTCCACTGAGGCTCTGGAACTGGATGCTGCGAGTGTGAAGGGCAGGTCTGTCACTCTGAGCTGTGCTGTCACGGTGCTATTGGTGTAGTGCCTGAAGGAGACTGTCTCAGGGCCATTTTATAGACTGAAAATCTATTAGAAATTTCCATATCAGATGGTTATAATATACCCCTGCATTCCTGAAGTGGTAGAATCATTTTGTTCCTGTAACATGGGGATTATATTTATACTATTCTTTTTTTTTCATGTATGACAATAAAGGGGATTTCAGCACAATGTTAGAAAGAGAAGAACTTTTTAAATAGTGGGAGAATTTTGAATGAAAGAGGGGTCTCTGTAGCACTTAAGATCCACAGAGCCTTTTTTGCTAGTGCATTGCAAAGCATGCTCTTTACATCATTCGAGGAGATTGGTAGCGTATAACTTGGTGTACGAATGCTTTGAGTAACCCTGACCCAGGTTAATACAAGATGTCCCTGGATATTTTTAAAAGGAGTCATGGCTTGCTTAGCCTTCTCTGTCTTCAGATCTGGAATAGCTGGAGTAATTGTTTGTTAATTGGAAGTTTCTCAAAGTTTAAGAGAGACAATGTTGTGTAGTGGTTGAGAACACAGGCTCTGCAGCCAGACTGTCTGGGTCCACAGTCTGTGTGTGCCACTTATTTCCTGGGTGTTCTTGGGCAAGACCTCCATTTCTTTGTGTCTTAGTTCTCTTATCTGTAAAATGCTAGTATAGACCTCAGAGGGTCATTGTGAAGATTAAATGAGATCAGCGCCTGGCACAAAGCAGGCACTATATACGTATTTACTCTTGTTATTAAGTGGAGCCAATATTTTATTCAATTCAACAAATATTAATTGAATATCTGCCTTATGCCTGGTTGATAGACGGCAAGACAATGTCTATCATGTGTCATGCATTGTACCTAGCCACAGATATCAGAGTAAAGAGGGCCTAGTCTCTGCTCTAACTGAGTATATAGAGTATGGGATTTCAGACAAGTATTCAGGTGATTATGGGGCAGTTTATTTTGTAACATCATTCTGGGAGCTGTGGGAGCAGATAGGAGGGCTCCCTGCCCCAGTATTGGGTAGTCAGAGATTATTTCGTAGCAGAGTGGAGTGAAAACTGTGATAGAGACCCTACGCTTATAGAGGGAAGTGAGGAGTTGAGATTCATTTAGGTTATAATGACATGAGCTATTGTCTGCCTGAAATGTTAGGTATTTAAAGACATAGCAGTCAGGGTGGGGTGGGGGACTTATTCATCTAGACAATTGTCTCGGTGTTCCTCTTTGTGTCAGCAGGAGCAACCACAGCCTCCAGAGTGCCCATTCGTGTTGGTCCGCCATGCTCTATGTTCTGAGAATCCTTTAGTGTTCCTTTTGTCTTAGCTCATGCCCAACCAAGGACCATCTCTGGGCTTACAGAGTGTTAATTTATCTTCTGAAACATATCTTCCTCTTTAGAGACTTCCTTGCAAGTTTCCTGTTTCCATGAGCACGGACAGATCCTGTAAAGACTTTCGGCTCATGGATTAAGCATGTGCAAGGGAGGAGTCAAATTGCACTGAACACTCCCAAAGGATTTCTTTTTCCCCCCTTTCTTTTCTTGCTTCCTTCCTTCTTTTTCCTTATCTCTCTGCTCCATTCCCCACTTGCCCCAAATCCCCAGACTTCCTCTGTAGATTCCAAATAAAGATTTCGGAGACTTTAAGGGCCTCTATTAGGCAGGGACCCTCATGGGTCTACTTTAGCTTTGGATAAAGCAGTTATTTGGTGTGATTATACAAACAGTATAAAATCCATGGGTAATTAAAGAGTTCCAGAATCTCCCTTTCGCCCTGCAAAATATATCCTCTGGCAGAGGAATCCACATCTTATAACTATCACTCATTAGGGTTAAGGCAATAAAAACTTTGCTGAAATTTCAAATGTTAAATGAGAGGGGATAAGTAATACTCAGCAGTACTACAGTGTGAATTAGCTTCTCTGCCATCCGCCTCACACCCTCTCCCTTCAAGAGTCATGAAGGCATGAGACCTAGGACCTGTAATTTTTATAGGAGCTAAGGGATTTGAAGAAAAGAGGAATATTATCTGACGGATGGAGGCGGATGGAATACTGACAGTGGAGGTTTTCTTTTGACGTGAGCTTTGAGCATCTGGAAATGGAACAAAAGACATCAGCAAAGAGGTGGTAGGTACAGAAAGATGACTTTTATAATCTTATATAAAGAAAGTTGTGCATCAGAACTCCAGTTCTCTCCCTTCCCTTCCCTCCCTCCTTCCTTTTTTCTCTTTCTCTCTCTCCTCTCTCTCTCTCTCTCTCCATCCATTCGTCTATTTATTTAACAAGAAGGAGTGTGAGTGCCTATCACAGCCAAGCAATGCTATTTCTACATTCTGAGCATTCGCAGATGAACTTGTATGAATCTTGCCCAGAAAGAGCTCCATGCAGTGGGAAGGACTGAACAAACAGAATCACAATGTACAGTAAAAAGCGTTATGAGAGTTAGAGACACATCAAACCCTTCCTGGTGACAGTTTCACAGGACATTTGGGCAGGAGTTTAAAGGGCGAATCAAGATTTTTCAGGTGAACATGGTGGGCCAGGGATTCCAGCCAAAGCTGGATGACAGCATGGTATAGGCCAGGAGGGGAAAGTAGCTTGCCTGCGTGTGCTAGAGAAATGGCATAAGGCCTCTGTGTGCAGCGCTTAGGGGTCCAGCCACTGCTCTAGGGCAGGGAGCCATTGAAGGGGTTAAAGCAGAAAGCCCAGGATGAAACTCAGAAAACATCTCCATTGTGTGGAAATCAGATCAAAAGTACTCACAGTTTTCTCATAAATGCGTGTCATAAAATTGAATGATGAAGAAATGAAAAGGAGGATGTGAAAGCCAAGAGTACTGAGGAGGTAAGCAAGTCCTAAGGGAGTTCTGGACTTCCTTTTAAGTGGGCATTTTGAGAGAATGGGAAGCTTGTTGAGAATCCCCTCATTCCAGACTGTGGCTGTGTCAACACAGAGATCAAACAAAGTGAAAATATTACAAATAGAAGAGACATATTCACCACAGTAATTAAAACCAAAATCCAGTAATTCAGGTTTTATTTCCTTGGTTTTTCCTGCTAGGCTTTTGACAATAATTAAATTAAGTGCGATCTGCAGAAGCCACCCTTCTGCATGGACTGCCTGGACCCATCTTTGCCTCCTTGGGATTCATCCTTTGTAAGACAATGGGAAGAAAAGGAGGCTTACAGAATCTCCCTGTCCAGTGGTCAGTGCTAGGGGCCAAGAAGGGAACATGGGAGGGGGTGCAGGGACTAATCTGTGTCTCTTTTTATCACTTCCCTTAAAAAAATCAGACTTCTTACAAGAGAACCCCGGCTGGCCTTTCTTAAGCCCACATGAAGCATGTGGAAAATGGCCCACATGTGCCATTTTCCTGAGTTAGCAAACTGGCCTGGCTTCTCTTGGGTCCTCCAGAGCAGCCCTGGCAAGGAGGGAATGGAAAAATCATCCAGAGAGAAGAGGAGGGGAAAAAGCAAACGGAATTCTGGTCAGTGGCTCCTGTTGCTTTTGGCGCCCCAGGTGAGATTCCCTGGCTGCCTGCAGCCTCTCAGATGGGCAGGAAGGCGGAGTGCTGAGACAGTCAGTGGCCCTCTCAGCTTCTCAGTCCCTGCTAAGCTTTGTTATTTATTTGCTTTTACATTTCAGTGGCTTCTAATTCATGGAAACAGGTGGGGAGAGAGGGAAAGGAAGGCGCAGCAGCTTAGATGTGGCCTAGAGGACTCTGAGAATGACACACTTTCCCCTGTGGTTGAGTGGTGGAGGGATTGGACGTTGCAGTCAGAGTGCCTGGCCACTGGGCGGTGCCTCCTGGTGTGGTCGGAGGTGAGCAGTCGCTTTTCTGTAGTCTAGGCCTATAGAGGAGGGCCAGTAGGCTGCCCCAGGGCCGATTTGCTAAACAGAAAACCCAGAAACGATGGACCCAAGATGTATTACGACGTTTGGCACATGGTAGGCAGTCAATAAATGCTTGAGTTTGGTGACAGTGTAGATTCTAGAGCCCAAGCTGATGGGAGTTCAGGCTCTCACAATGCAGATCATTTTTGGACAGTGAAAACTGAGCAGGAATGTACTGGATTCTGAACTCGGCTCCTGGCACAAGCAGAATATGTTTGTATGATGCTAATTCTATTTGTTGTTTTAAAATTTGTACAATGGTCTTTTTTTCAACTTTTATTTTTAGATTCAGGGGGTACACGTGCAGGTTTGTTGCCTGGACATATTGGGTGATGCTGAGGTTGGAGTACAAATGATTCTGTCACCCAGGTAGTAAGCGTAGTACCCAACAGTGAGTTTTTCAACCCTTGACCTCTCCCTCCTTCCCTTCTCTGGTAGCCCCCAGTGTCTATTGTTGCCATCTTCATGTCCATAAGTACCCAATGTTTAGCTTCCACTTGTAAGTGAAAACATGTGGTATTTGATTTTCTGTTCCTGTGATAATTTGCTTAGGATAATGGCCTTCAGCTGGATCCCCATTGCTGCAAAGGACATGATTTTATTCTTTTTCATGGGTATGTAGTATTCCATGGTGTATATATACATTTTCTTTGTCCAATCTACTGTTGATGGGCACCTAGGTTGATTCCATGACTTTGCTATTGTGAATAGCGCTGTGATGAACATATGAGTGCATGTGTCTTTCTGGTAGAATAATTTGTTGTTGTTTTTGGTGGGGTATATACCCAATAATGGGATTGCTGGGTCAAATAGTAGTTCTGTTTTAAGTTCTTTGAGAAATATCTAAACTGCTTTGCAAAGTGGCTGAAGTAACTTACATTCCCACCAGCAGTGTATGAGTGTTCCTTTTCTCCACAGCCCCACCAACATCTGTTGCTTTTGACTTTTTAATAGTCATTGTGACTGGTGTGAGATGGTATCTCATTGTAGTTTTAATTTGCATTTCTCTGATGATTCGTGATGATGAGTATTTTTTTGTATATTTGCTGTCCTCTTGCACATCTTCTTTTGAGAAGTGTCTGTTCATGTCTTTTGCCCATTTTTTAATGGGGTTATTTGGTGTTTGCTTGTTGGATTGTTAAAAAGTTCCTTCTAGATTCTGGATATTAGACCTTTATTGGATGCATAGTTTGCGAGTATTTTCTGCTGATCTGTAGGTTGTCAGTAGTTTCTTTTGTTGTGCAGAAGTTGATAGTTTCTTTTGTTGTGCAGAAGACCTTTAGCTTATTTAGGTACCACTTGTCAATTTTTGTTTTTGTTGCAATTGCTTTTGAGGACAGGCATAAATTATTTCCCAAGGCTCATGTCCAGAATGATGTTTCCTAGGTTTTCTTCTAGGATTCTTATAGTTTGACATCTTACATTTAAATCTTTAATCTATCTTGAGTTAATTTTGGTATATGGTGAAAAGTAGGGGTACAGTTTCATTCCTTTGTATATGACTAGCCAGCTATCCTGGCACCATTTATTGAATTGGGCATCCTTTCCCCATTGCTTATTTTTGTCAACTTTGTCCAAGATTAGATGGCTGTAGGTGTGTGACTTTATTTCTAGGTTCTTTACTCTGTTCCATTGATCTACGTGTCTATGCTTGTACCAGTACCAGGCTGTTTTGGTTACTGTAGCCTTATAATATAGTTTGAAGTTGGGTAATGTGATGCCTCCAACTTTGTTCTTTTTGCTTAGGATTGCTTTGGCCACTCAGGCTCTTTTTTGTTTCCATATGAATTTTAGAACAGTTATTTCCAATACTGTAAAGAATGACATTGGTGGTGGGCAGTATGATGATATTCGTGATATTGATTCTTCCAGTGAATGAACATAAAATATTTTTCAATTTGTTTGTGTTATCTGTGATTTCTTTTAGCAGTGTTTTGTGTTTCTCCTTGTAGAGATCTTTTACTTCCTTGGTTAGATATAATCTTAGGTATTTTTTTGTGGCTATTGTAAATGGGGTTGTATTCTAGATTTGGCTCCTAGATTGAATGTTTTTGGTGTATAGAAATGCTACCGATTTTTATGCATTGACTTTGTATCCTGAAACTTTGCTGAAGCCATTTATGAGATCCAGGACCCTTTAAGTGGAGTTTTTAGGGTTTTCAAGGTATAGAATCAGATTATTCATGAAAAGAGAGAGTTTGATTTCTTCTTCTCCTATGTGGATGCCTTTTATTTCTTCCTCTTTTCTGATTGCTCTGGCTAGCACTTCCAGTACTTTATTGAATAGAAGTGGTGAGAGTGGGTATCTTTGTCTTATTCCAGTTCTCAAGGGGAATGCTTCCAGCTTTTGCCCATTCAGTATAATGTTGGGTATGGGTTTGTCATAGATGGCTCTTATTATTTTGAGCTATGTTCCTTCAATGCCTAATTTCTTGATGGTTTTTATCACGAAGAAGTGTTTAATTTCATTGAAAGCTTTTTCTGTGTCTATTGAGATGACCATATGTTTTTTGTTTTTAATTCTATTTATGTTGTGGATCACATTTATTGATTTGCATATGTTGAACCAACCTTGCATCTGCAAATGAAGCCTACTTGGTCATGGTGAATTAACTTTTTGATGTGCTGTTGAATTTGGTTCACCAGTATTTTGTTGAGGATACTTGCCTGTACGGTCATGAGGGATATTGGCCTATAGTTCTCTTTTCACATTCTGTCTTTGCCAGGTTTTTGTCTCAGGGGGTTATGAGCTTCATAGAATGAGTTACGGAGGAGTCTCTCTTTCTTGATTTTTTGAAATAGTTTCAGTAGAATTGATAACAGCTCTTCTTTGTATGTCTGGTAGAATTTGGCTGTGAATCCATCTGATCTGGGGCACTTTTTTTGGTTGGTAAGTTTTTAAAATTATTGATTTAATTTTGGAATTCAATATTAGTCTGTTCAGTGCTTCAATTTCTTCCTGATCAATCATGGGAGATTGTGTGCTCCCAGAAATGTATCAATTTCCTCTGGATTTTCTAGTTTGTGTGCATAGAGGCATTCATAATAGTTTCTGAGGATCTTTTGTATGTCTGTGGGATTGGTTTAATGTCACCTTTGTCATATCTGATTGTTCTTATTTGGATCTTCTCTCTCTTTTTCCTTATTATTCTAGCTACCATTCTAGTGATTTTGTTTATCCTTTCAAAAAACCAACTTTGGGTTTGTTGATTCTTTGTACGGATTTTTCGGTCTCAATTTCATTCAGTTCTACTCGGATTTATTTATTTTCTTCTCATTTGCTAGCTTTGAGATTAGTCTTTCTTGTTCTTCTAGTTCCTCTAGGTGTTATGTTAGATCATTAATTTGAGAACTTTTTGACTTTTTGAAGTAGGCATTTAGCACTATAAACTTTCCTTTCAACACTATTTTTGCTGTATCTCAGAGATTTTAATATGTTGTGTCTCCATTTTCATTTATTTCAAAGATTTTTTTGATTTCTGCCTTGACTTCATAGTTTACCCAAAAGTCATTCAGGCACAATTTGTTTAATTTCCATGTAATTATATGGTTTTGAGAGATCTTCTTGGTATTGATTTCTATTTTCATTCCACTGTGGTATGAGAGCATGGTTGGTATTATTTCAGTGGTGGTCAATCTTAGTTCTGTGGTTGATAGGTGGAGTATTCTATAGATGTCTATTAGGTCCAACTGGTCAAGTGTCAAGTTTAAGTCCAGAATTTCTTTGTGAGTTTTTTGCCTCAATGATCTGTCTAATACTGTCAGTAGGGGTCTCGCAGTCCCCCACTGTTATTGCATGGCTAAGTCTTTTTGTAGGTCTAGAAGTATTTGTTTTATGGACTAGAGGTGCCAATGTTGGCTGTATATATATTTGGGATAGTTAAGTCTTCTGGTTGAATTTTATTTGACATAACAGTGATGACTTCTGCTTTTTTTTTTCCATTTGCATAGTAGATCTTTCTCCAGCCCTTTACTTTGAGCCTATGGGTGTCATTATGTATAAGATTGGTCTCTTGAAGACATCTGTGGCTTTTAAGTGGGAAGTTTAGACCATTTACATTCATGGTTAATATTGATATTTGCTGTTTTGATCCTATTGTGAAGTTGTCAGCTGTTTGCTTTGTAGTTTCTATTGTGTTTTGCTTTATAGGGTCTGCAGGCTATGTACTTAATTGTGTTTTGTGGTAGCAGATATCATTCTTTTGTTTCTGTGTTTAGAACTCCCTTAAGGATCTCTTGTAACGCTGATCTAGTGGTATCAAATTCCCTCAGCATTTGCTTTTCTGGAAAAGATTTTATTTCTCCTTCACTTATGAAGCTTAGTTTGGTGGGATATGAATTCTTGTTTGGAATTTCTTTTCTTTAAGAATGCTGAAAATAGGCCCTCAATCTCTCCTGGTTTGTAAAATTTCTGCTGAGAAGTCCACTGTTGGACCCACTGGTGGGGTTCCCTTTGTACATGATCTGCTCTTTTTCTCTACTGTCTTTAAGATTTTTTCTTTAGCATTGATCTTGGACAGTCTGGTGACTGTTCTTGGTGATGTTCTGTCCTACATGCCTTGGTGATGTTCATTTTATATAGTATCTTGCAGGTACCTAGCGTTCTTATATCTGGATGTGTACCCCTCTAGCAAGATTAGGGAAATTTTTTGAATTTTTCTCTCAAATATATTTTTCAGGTCATTTGCTTTTTCTCCTTCTCTCTCAGAAATGCCAATAATTTGTATATTTGGTTGCTTTACATAATTCCATACTTCTCAAAGACTTTACTCACCTTTTAAAAATATTTTTTCTTTATTTTTGTCAGATTCAGTTAGTTCAAAAGACCAGTCTTCAAGCTCTGAAATTTTCTTCTGCTTGGTCCAGTCTATTGATAAAGCTTTCAGTTGTATTTTGAAATTCAAGTGAGTTTTTTTAGTTTTAGAAGCTCTGATTGATTTCTTTTTAAGATTTTATCTCTTATTTCCTGAATTGTTTTAGAAATTTCTTTGTGTTGATTTACAACCTTGTCTTGGATATCAATGAGCTTCCTGCAATCTATGCTTTGAATTCTTTATCTGGTATTTCTGAGTTTCCATTTTGGTTAGGGACCATTGCTGGAGAGGTAGTGCAATCCTTTGATGTGGTAACTACATTCAGATTTTTCATGGGGCCAGAATTATTGCACTGGTTTCCTCTCATTTGGAGATGCTGGCACTTCTAATTTTTGTAATTATTTTCATGCAGGTAGGATTTTTCTTTTTCTTTCTCACCCTATACTGTTACAATTTTTCTTTTTTTTTCTTTCCCTTTCTCCTTCCCTCAATTCGTAGGAGGCATGACTGTAGAGAATTCTGGGTAGAGTCTTTTGACTTTGCTTCTATAGTCATATGCACTTCTTCCAGCAGGTTTTATATTGGGCTGTGCAGCTCATCCTACAAGCCTATAGATGGCATTTATAGGTATGAGCCACCTGTGGGCAATGTGGTTGGGTATATATTTGATCTTTTTTTACTGGGAGAAGCTCTCTGTTGCCTCAGGCAATGGGCTGATTTGTGGAATGTCCAGTGATCTGAGCTCCCTGCTCAGCCTTGAAGGGGCGGGAGCCACAAAGTGTAGGGCTGGACCAGGCAGGTCCTCCTGCAGTTCCCCTAATGGCAGGCATAAGCACCAGTGCCAAGGGATAATCCAATGGGTAGCCACCAGGCACACAGAGGTGTGTCTAGTCATGGAGCTGGAAAACCTCCTGGGCTCCAAGTTCTCTGCTTAGGGATGGGGGTGTGTGGTAGCCTAAGCTCCTAATCCAGGAGAGTGAGAGCTCCAGATGCCTGGAGATCTGCCTGGACACGAAGCAAAGAGGGCCTCCTTGCACCAGGATCTCTGCACAGGAAGGATAGGACTAATTAGGGTGTTGATCCAGGTGAGCACTACTCCAAATGCCTGAAACTGCCTGGGCCTGAAGCAGAGAGAGTACCCCTGAAACAAAATCTCTGAACAGGAGAGGTGGGGCATCTCAGGCTGCTGAACCAAGCAAGCAGGTGCTCTGAATGCCTGGAGATTTTCCTGGGCATATAGCAGAGAGGGTTCCCTTGCACCTGGATCTCTGCATAGGAAGGGTAGGGCAGCTCAGACTGCTGAACCAGGAGAAAAGTTGCTCTGAATGCCTGGAGGTCTGCCTGGGCATGGAGCAGAGTCTTGCTTTACCACAATCTATGTCTAGTAAGGGCAGGGCAACTTAGGCTGCCGAATCAAGCTAGCAGGTACTCTGAAAATCTGGAGACCTGCCTGGGCAAGGAGCAAAGAGCCCCATTGCACCAAGATCTTATGTCCAGGAATGGTGGAGCAGCTCAGGCTGCTGAACCAAGAGAATGAGTGCTCCTAATGCCTGAAGATCTGTCTGGGCATGGAGTAGAAAGGGCCCGACTGCACTATGATCTCAGGAGAGCAGGGTAGGGGACCCAGCAATGGCACACACAGATCAGTTTCAGGTCTCCAAGCTGGCCGTGACTACAAGTCTCACCATCTAGGAGAAACTGCAGCTGTAGCTCTCCTCCCACCCCAGGCTTGCGAAGAGGGAGAGCACAATTCCAGCACCTACTGCTGAGGTGCCTTCCACAGTTCTGGCTGTGGAGGCTCCTACTCTGCTCCAGAGCAGGTGCTCCAGTCTCTGGCTTAAGACTACAATGCCTGCACAGCCAGACTGCTGGGTTGCCAAGAAATGGCTGACTTAGTATGCACCCAGATTAAAAATGGTGTCCTGCTCTCAGTCCCAGGTCTAAGAAAATGTCTACAGCTTTTCTTACTGTCTTTACCTCGCTGGACCTCCATGTATCTCCCCAAATTAGCTCCAGGGCTTAGGAGAAGCAAAGTGCAATCCCTTGGCCTGGGTTGCTCAGATCCCCAGGGGAAAGATGAGCCACAGATAAAGGCTTTCTGCCTCTCTCACTTATGGGGCTTCACTCACTTTTATCAGCCGGATGCCGTCACAGGGGCTGTTTGCTGTCGTTCTCCTCTTTGAGATCTGGGGTGTCCATGATTCTGGTAGATTCCCATTTTCCTTTTTGAATTGAAGCTCACAGAGTTAATCTTTATGTTCTATTTTTCTGTTTCCAAGTGGCTGAGGTATGCTAAAAGCCTCTAATCTGCCATCTTGGATAAAAACAAACCAACTAACCTATAACTGTTCAGTTGTCTTTTATGCCTGTTACTAAAATATTGTCAGCATTAGCCTGTGAGCTCCAAGATTGGGTGGCATGTTTGTTTTCTTCTCTGTGCAGCAGGGAGCCCTGACACACCTAGCATGGCCATTTTTCAGGGCAGCAGGTAGTGTGACCTGACCTTGTACAGCACTGAGAGTGAGTTTTTCCTGTATTTCATGCCCTTAGCACCTAACTTGCTGAGCTCCAGCCTAGCCTCTCACCACTGCTCCCAATAGGGAGATGGAGCATCTGGAATAGACTCCAGGAGACAGAGGATGTGGAGAAGGCGGGGAATCACAGGGGGAGCCATGGCAGCCCTTTTGTTTCCTAAAGGCCAGTCCAAAATCTGTCTTAAATCCTAGCTCAGGTTGGGCACCAAAATACCTTGTACCAAAGGTCAGGTATTTGCAGTTGGCTATATTCAGCCATACTGCTTATGCCACCAACATGTGGTCACTGCACACAGGGAACCCCTTCTCCCCACCCACCTCCGATTTCCCTTTCTCTATTGTCCTCTTAACCTCTTGCTTCTCCCTGCTTCACCTGTGGCTCCGCTCCCTCTTTTTGCTCTTCCCCAACTGTTGCCATTGCAGGTTTAGGAATCTACGGTCAAGCTTTTCGTCATCCTCCACCATTACGAAGACCACTTGTGATGGTGAATTTTGTTTGTTAACTCGGTCAGGCCCTAACGCATGGGTGTTTGGTCAAACTGTAGTCTAGTTGTTGCTGTGAAGGAATTTTTTAGATGTGATTTACATTTAAATCAGTAGAGTTTGAGTAAAGCAGATAACCCTTCATGATGTGTTTGGGGGGGCCTTGTGCAACCAGCAGAAAGCCTGGCCTCAAGAAAAAAGGCTGCAGTCCCGGAGTAAGAAGAACTGCTGTCTCCATACTGCCTTCAGACTCAAATTGCAACAACTCTATATCTCTCTTAGGTCTCCAGCCGGCAGGCCAGCCCCCACAATCACAGGATCCAATTTCTTAAAATTAATCTCCCTCTGTGATATAGTTTGGCTGTGTCCCCATCCAAATCTCATCTTGAATTGCAGTTCCCATAATCCCCACGTGTCATGGGAGGGACCAAGCAGAGACAATTGAATAATGGGGGCAGGCTTTTCCCGTGCTGTTCTCGTGATAGTGAATTAGTATCATGAGATCTGATGGTTTTATAAAAGGCAGTTTCCCCGTACACATCCTCTTGCCTGCCACCATGGAAGATGTGCCTTTGTTCCTCCTTTGCCTTCCACCATGATTTTGAGGCCCCCCCAGCCATGCGGATCTGTGAGTCCATGAAACCTCTTTTTCTTTATAAATTACCCAGTCTCGGATATGTCTTCATTAGCAGTGTGAGGCTAGACTAATGCTCTCTCTCTCTCTCTGTCTCTCTGTCCTATTGGTCTGTTTCTCTGGAAAGCCCTGTGTAATATACCACTCTCTCCACTCAAATGTTTTAATGGAAATGCACTTTCTTGCTGGAGGCTACTCATTTTCTGATCTACATACACTGGATCCTGGAGTGGAATATTTTCTCAGTACCCAGAACTCCCACCAGATGTTCTACCTTTTTTTTTTTTTTTAATAAAAGTTCATCTTCCATTGTGGCCTATATTCCCCAGTGAACCAAATTTCAGGTTGTGTTTCCTCATTAGTTGAGAGTTTGGACCTGTCTTAAAACTTCTTCTCTACCTTAACTCCTGTTTTAGATCGCAGCACATGGCCTGTCCTACCAGCCTGGCTTCCCAGTCTTGACCTCCCGCTCCAATGATCTGCATCTCCGCTCCTCTCCTTTCCAGCCCCAGAGTCCTGACCTAGATCTTGGCATCACTGCTTTCCATAGCAAAGTTGATGTTCTAGTCTTAGACTGGTCTCTTACTCTGTTAGTTTTCTTATGAGTAAGACTGATCTTTGATCTCACAGTTACCTCTGATCCCCTGGTCTCCCCACTTCCTTCTTTTCCCCCCTATGGCTGATCATCTGGACCACACTCCATCAACATTACCCTTGGCTGTCTTGGGTCATGACCATTCTTCACTAGATTCTATGGATTATAAGGGCAGAGTTTGTATTGCTTTTTTCCACCCTTCATATTCAGAGTAGTGCATTGCAAAAACAATAAATATTTGTCAACTGAATAAATTTCACACACATCCAATGAATTCCCAAGCCTGGCTCAATGCTACAAGTCATTGCTTTTGATCTTACACCTTGAGAAGCAGAATAGGGATAAAACAAATCACACAACCATGCTGACTTAAAAAAAAATAACTGTAGTTTTTTTAAAAACTACAACTTTACAACTAAAATTCATCGTCTTTTAACTCAGCTAGAATTCAGAGCTTCTCACCAACTCTTTCACTTGTTCTAGGTCAGCTTTTTCTTCCATGACCCTTACTACCTAGTTCACGCCTCTACCCCCTCACTTCAAGCTTTCTTTTACTATTTCAGCCTCCGTTCTAACACTCTTTTAATTCCCATTTCATGAAAAAAAGTGAGACTATCAGGAATTGTGTTTTCCATGTGTCTACTTGGCTCCTGACACACTTTTAAAAACACTGTTCTGCACCTATACTGACCTCTTAACTCCTAATAAGTGGCCACTCTACCTGTTCCCAGCCTGGCAAGAAGCTTTGAGGCTAGACCCCTTCAGGACATCAGGGAGCCCCATTTTCTGCTCCTTCCCAGAAAGAGAGCTGTCACTGGGCAGCCAGGATTATGACGAAGCCAGGGGTGGGGACCCGGGGAGGCGGCCTGTGACCTGACTTGGAGCACCTGCATGGTAACAGGAGCTTTTGAGGCCATCTACTTTCCTCCACTGAGCTTGTGGGAGAAGACAGGGTGTTCACGAGGCTGACATCGGTGATGTTCCAGGCTTCAGGTTATCCCCGGGGATCTGGAGGTAGAGGTTTTCAGGACAATGGTGCTGCTTTCTCGACAAGCAGAGCAACCCTCTGTCTGGTTCTTTTTGCCAAATAGACTTTCACTTCTCTCCCGTGGACCCAGGCTGCGCAGAGCACAGGAGGCAAGGCCCAGAGCCCAGGGAAGCCCCGAGGGCTTATTGCAGGGCCAGAGACTTGCCAGAGCCTGCTGTGGCCAGGCCCCACTTGAGCTGGGACTTGGGCTTCTGATTGCATTGGGTCTCATACGGACCTTTGTTTTATGGATATTTAAAAATCACAGAAATGCTAAAGGTCAGGCCTGGGACCCTTGTGACTTCTTTACTGGCCCAGTGGTCACCTCTTCCATCACAAAGGTCACTGAGTGTGGCTGGGCTGATGTGATTTACCTACCTTAAAAACCTTATGTACTATGAAGGAGAATTTAGTAATGCCTTTTTTCCTAACCTTCTTGTTTTTCTTTAATCTTCTCCACCCCTGTTTTGTTACAAAACACCTCTGAGTTGGATTCTAGTCTCCCCGGAAGTCCTGGGTGGTAGAGGCTTTTCTTTGTGGTGATTATGGGCTCTCAATTAGAAATTAAGAGAGGCCTCCATAGCCAGCCCCTTTGGTCATAAAGCCATCATCTTGTCCTCTGGAAAGAGGTGATAAATGACACTCAAACAGAAAACTAGCTCTGCGGGAGACCCCGGCCCTGTGACTCTTTCTGTGTCATCTCAACCTCAGGCCAGGTGTGCACATCTCACAGGAGCTCCAGTCACCCTTGTGAATGATCCTCATTCTCTGAAAACCAAAGAGCCTGCGCATGGCTAATAGGACAAGCTGCAACTCCCCCAGAGGACTCACAAGGCCCTTTCTAGCCTGGCTCCCCACTTCCCACCTCATGCCTCTCCTGGTCCCTGGGAGTCCCCACCCCAGGCCTCTGTGCTCTGTACCCTCTTGTCTGCATTGCTCCAGAGCAGCTCAAATAACTCCCCTCTGGGAGAGTCCTCGGTGTGACCCTCTGCCCCACATTATAGGCATGTGCTCTCGGCGCTGTCCTGCAGCTGGCTCTGGGTAGCTGATGGAAAAGGGGCACCACCTGCTCATCCGTGTGCCCAGCAGCTCCCAGCACCATGCCTGATGCCAGATGGGAGCCTGGGAAGAGCTTGCTGAATAATGCAGGGGCCCTAGGTGTGCATGTGAAGGTCTTAGCAGTGCCCGGACTTGTCAGAGGCTAGAGGGGTCTGCCCAGGCCCAGGGTGGGTTTGGGTGTCTGCCTCTTTCCCGGCATCTTTTGGGAGATGCAGCGGTTGGCTGCATTGCACCACCAGTATTTGGGCAGAAGGGGTCTCTGTAGGTGCAGAACACAAGTTCTCAAGGCTGCTACAGTTGAAGGAAGCTACTTCGTAGTTGAATAGATTCAGACTTCTTGAAAACCCAGCTCATGCTCATTAACTGCTATCCTGGGAGACACTCAGCACCTTTAGTTTCTTGAAAGCAATGCCCCCCTGCATTTGGCCTCCCATTGGAAGATATGTTTCAAGATCCCTCTCCACACAGAAGACAGTTTCTTGCCCCTCTCCTCGCATCCCAAAACTCATCTGTCTTTTTCTTTAAAATATTGTATGCAAAGGAGTTTCTCCTTGTATTTGTTTCTCCTTGCATTTGTAACAGATGTAATTGGGAAGTGATTCCTGAACTAACTTTTTCTCCTATTGTTACAGGTTAATGTCAACAATCAGAATACTAATAATTTATAGTAAGAGTTAGTTAATTTTTTGGATTCATACATAATTTTTAAGTAATATGCCAACTGTCCAAATACTATGTACTGGTTTTCTTGCCCATTAATTTGATGCTTCCTTTTCATATAATTTTTCCCCATAATGAGATATCACCTTACACTAGTGAGGATGGCTGTTATCAAAAGAACAAAAGATAAAAAGTGTTGGTGAGGATGTGGAGAAATTCGAACTCTGGCGCAGACGGTAGGAATGTAAAATGGTATAGCCGCTATGGAAAACAGCAGGGAGGTTCCTCAAAAAGAGGAAAACAGAACTAATATAGGATCCAGCCATTCCACTTGTAGGTATTTATCCAAAAGAATTGAAATCATGATCTTGGAGAAATATTAACATGCTCATGTTCATTGTAGCACTGTCAAGATGAGCTAAGATGTGGAAACAACCTAAATGTTCATCAATGGGTGAATAAAGAAAATGGGTGGATACAGACAGTGGAATATTACTCGGCCTTAAAAAAAATGAAAATCGTGCCATATGTGACAACATGGATGGACCTGAAGGACAGTATGCAAAGGGAAATAAGCCAGTCACACGAGCATTAACTGATTTTCCTACATGCAGTAAGCATCCTCTTAGTCATCTCTTCTTACTGATTCCCTGCCTCTATGGTAGCTTTTATTAATGTGGTCGACCAAGAATGGGAATAATTACGGCTATTATTTGTTGGGCATTTATTCTGCGCCAGTCCAGGGCTACGTGGTTGACATTTCTCTTTCTAGTCCTCACGGTGGTCCCACCTGGTAAGTATGGGCATCAGTGTGACATGTGGTGGTGAGTCCAGGCTCCGGACTGCACCACATGCGTTCAGCCCTGTTTTTTTCAGTTAGCAGCTGTGAAGCCTTCTGACTCACTCCAGGCCCTAGTTTTCTTATTTGTACAAAGTGGGTACTAATAGCACACAAACTAGAGGGTTTTAGCGAGAACTAAATGAGCTAACACATCCTAAACACTTAGGACAAAGCCTGCACATAGTAAGCAATAAAAAAAATTACTTTGTATTCTACATTATACAGAAAGAGAAAGTGAGTTAGAGAGATTAAGTAACTTGTCTGTGCTGGAATTCAATCCAAGGCCTTTGACCTGTTTTATGCCAAAGCTCAATCTCTTCTCAACTATGTGGGAACATGCAGAAATAGCTTGTTGTTGTCAGAACTGGGTTTTGAATGCAGCTATTGGGTTTTGCCACACGCTAACCTGCCTTTGGGCCTAGATGGTGGTTTGTCTTGGCTGGTGGGATAGGGAGGGCTGGAGGTTCCTCATTTTATCCTCTTTTACTGTACCCCTCTACGTTGGCCTTCAGGGGGCGCCATTGAGCTGTATTCGCTAGGTTCCAGGAGGAAGGACCTCAGGACAATTTGAAATTACACATGATGAAAAGAAAAACTCAAAGGCCGAAATCCAAACTGCTAAGACTTTTGTCTTTATGAAAAAACAGTTCCTAAAAAACAAAATTCCTCCCCTGGAAGAATGAGAGGACTTTTCAGAAGTCAAGGTTATTGCAATGTTTTTTTTTTTTTTTCTGTGCTCAACATACCTGTACTTAAAAAAAAAACAACAAACAAAAACTATAAAGTTACTTCAAAATAGAACAAAACAAAAAAGCACCAAAGACACTGAAATACAAAAACTTTGGAGACCGGAGATAATTTTCAGAACCTGCAACCTTAACCTTGTCAGGGAAGGTGTTCTAAAACCTGTCTCTCCATCAACAGAATAAAACAAATGTTTAACTCTGGTTAATGCTAACAAGGATCTAACACATCGGAGAGCATGGAAGCCCTGGAAAATAATTGCGACCAATTTTCCTTTGCTGATTTGCCAAATCTGAGGTTCCAGACGGCGTGACTTCCCTGGAAGCATTCAACAGGAAAGCCCACCTGTCTCCATGGCCAGCCTTAGCCCACCTGGGGCCTTGCCACACCTACTATCTGACCTCTGGCCTAATCCCAATGCCAGCCTGTGAAGCCAGCTTCTATGTGGAACCAGTGCTCTTGGAGAATTGTCAAAGCCCCATGATGACCCTTTGTCCACAAATGGTGTACAGTCTGATCATTCTTTGTCTCTCTCTCTCCTCTCAGGCATACATTAAATGTGGGAGAGAGCTATCCTGCTCAAAAGAGAGTGCTCCTCATTCTGACACATCTGGAAATCATCTGGCAAATGTCTTCTGACCATCTCTGAGTGAAAAAGCCTTCAAGTACCTCAGCCCATTTCAGCTCCACAACTTTCTCTTGTGATCATCCCTGTTTTACAGGATATGGAGGGGTAAGGTGACTTCAGTGTCACCTAGCTCCTGGAGTCGCTATGTTGAGGTTCTGGCTCTTTTGATTTAAGTCCAGGAATCTATAAATGACCAGATCTTCAACTTTTGCTGAGCAGAACCTGGGGCTGAAGCTAAAATTCACACAGCTTCATCCTTCATTGGCTGTCTCTCCTCACCTTTGCAGGGCTTCCTGGGGCTGTCCTGATAAGAGAATCTTTGCTATGATCCCCTCAAATCCCTCCCTTTGGCAAAATGATTAGGGCCTATCTGATGGAATGTGAGGTACACTCAGAAGTCCCCTCCAATCTCCCCCAGGGTCCCCGATTTTGATCTTAGCCTTCCTGGCTTCATGCTCACCATTACCTGCTGCAGCCCTGGCCAGAATTCTTCCATTCTGTAGAATGCAAACACCTTCAGAAGGGGATGGCTACTTTCATCCCTAAGGTCTTAATGTGATCTGGTTTAGAACTCTTTTCTTTGTGGGAGGGGGAAAACTAGGAGTAGGAAGCAAAAGTAGAAGGGTCAGGAAGTGCTAAGGGGAAGGGATGGGGTGCTGCCTTTCCATGTGGCTGACGGCCGAACTTGGTTCTGGGTGCATGGGTTCTGAGACCACCCTCGATGACACAAAGTGTGTTTAAATACAGGGTGTCCTGATGTGGGATGCAAAACAACACCCACCCTCTCCCCCGGCCTACCCTCATAAGCCGAATATTAATTTTACGCCCCACAAACACTTTGATGGCATCAATGCGGTATAACAGTACATTCTGTTTTCTGCCATGCAGTGTGGGTGATCACTCAGTGCTCTTTGGTAGTGATGAAAGAATCAGACTCCACTGCAGAAAACACCTCATTCTATTCTCAGAAGGTCAGTCATGAGAAATGGAGCTTTCTTTAAAACAGGCTTACAGAAAACAAAAACACGAACTTTTTAGCTTATTAACAAAAAAGCTCTCCATCTGCTTTTTTTTTTTTTAATAAACAGATATAGTTAATAGTTTACGGATTTTAGCTGTGGTTTTTCCTTTTTCGTTTGTTTATGAAATGTTTTTGCTTTTCAGTTTTAAGAAGAAATTTCACACCTCCCTCTGAATTTCTCATGACTTTGACTGCTGAGCTAAACTTGCCATTCTTGTACCCCGTGCTGTGCTGATAAGAGAATCTTTGCTCTGTAACCCTCAAACACAAATATCTCCCAAATGTGAAGACATTTCAGGATCTCTCCACAAATACAATCTTTAAGACTTACACTTTGGCAAATCTTCAAGCCCCAAACACCTTGCCACTCCATCAGTGGCCCTAATTCAGAGTGTATACCTCTCTGAAGGCCACCGGGGTGTGATCACGTGGGAGACATCTGAGCAATCTCCAGGGTCACTGGGCAACCCCAGACACACACAACCTGCCCAGAGGGGCCTGGTGTATTTCTTTCTCAGGCGGCAGCTGGATTCTAACTTACTGCAAACAGGTCACATTCAGTGACTTGACGCACAGATGGGGCATGGCAATGTCAAGCAGCACTCTTTCTTCATCGCTGTCCCTATTTCTTCCCTCAGTGTTTCAGCCAGGGTGGTCCTGATAAGAACTCTGTGGGCAACCAAGTTCAGCTCCTGAGCTCATTTGGGGTAGTTGTGGAAGGAGCTAGGTGAGGAAGGAGGAGAGCAGGCTCTGGAAGGGTGTGGCAGCCTCCCTGTCATTCTTTCTCTCTCCTCCCCTTTTCCTCCCTACTGTCCTTACACGAATGGTTTTCCTGGGTTTATCCTCTTCTCCTATAGGTGATAAAATCTCCCCCACCTCTCACAACACCTCCAATAAGGACAAAGGAGGGCTGGCATGCTCCTTCTGGTGGTCATTTGTTGCAGGACACCAGTATAGACTGTCACCCAAGTAGCAAGAAGAGAGGGGTCTCTTTTGATTTCTGGGGCGAGCCTGGCACTGATCTGGCTGGCTTACATGACTCAGCCAGGTTCAAGCTCCCCCGTGTCCCATGGCGTGAGGGTGTTTGCAGCTGTGAGTAGATCCAGTCACAGTGACCCCAGCAGCGCCAGGTCAGGGTGGGCGGTGGGGCAGGGGGCGGGGGCGGGGGGCCTGGCAAGCCCCAGTTTCTGCTGTTGCACCTGCTGGATTCAAGCCTTGGCAACCAACTCCACCCGCTTAACAACAATTCATGGCATCTCATTGCTCTTTCCTTTTCACTTTAGTTAGTAACTGGGTTCAGCCCAGGAAACTCTGGCTTCCAATCCTTGAGTGTTTTGACTTGGGGACCGTAAACTGTCTGATTTCTTGGACAAACATAATCTTGAGGAACTTTTCTCTTTACACAATGGCTAGGCTCTGTGAATGTCATGGCTCCCCATTCAGGCCTTGGTAGATTTTTTTCCCCCTTCCTACAGACGTCAAACTACTTAAAATAAATATTCCCTTTGGTTTTCGGGGCTCTTTCCTTTGGATTACTCACCTTTATCTTGGATTGGACGGCAGCTGGAAGGCAGAGATAGGGTTCATGGTGACTCTTGCACAGAGGCAGAGGAATCGCCTAGGCCAGGGAACCCAACCTAGGATTTAGTTTTTAGTGATTCTGGGGCTCACCTTTGATGTTGAAGATTTCACTGTTTTTGCCATATGGTGCCATTTATCCATGTGTGACTTTCCTATTTGGAGTGACTGCTAATCGTCTCCTTGCTCCAACTTCCCCTCCTGTGTGTCCCCTACCCAGCCACCATAGTTCTTTCCAAAGCAAATATGGTCATGTCTCCCCACCTCCTGCTACTGGGAACCTCTGAGGCCTCAGAGATAAAGTCTCATTTCTCAGTCAGGCAAACCGAGCCCTTCATGTTATGGCCCCTCTTACCTTCCCAGTCTCTTTCCCGCACACTTCCCTAGGCGGCCCCTGCTTCAGCCCCCCTCCAAACACAGGGTGTTGGCTTATGATGTGTGAGTCCTTCTGCCTAACAGTTCTCTTCCTTCCTTGTCAGAGTCCAACTCATCCATAAAGACCCATTTCAGATGGTACTGTGTGAGGCCTTCCTATACAGAAAGCGTCCCTCCATCCTTCCTCTGTGTAATATATATATATATTAGCAATCACTGCATTATGTTGTGGCTAACAACTTTCCAGCCATCCAAATAGCAGCTAGCTCACTTACTGTTACAATTATTATCTTAGTGCAAATAGACTAATTACCTTAATTCTTTTTCTTCTCCTTTTTTGTCCTCCCTTTTCTCATTCGTTTTGGTGGCTAGTATTATTTTTGCAAGCTTTGCTGAATCTGGTATTGTGCTTGGCATTCTAGAAAAAAAAAAAAACAGTTTTACATGCTGACTTTTGCCCTATCAAATATCTGCAATGCCTAGATGCAGACCAGGCATTTTGTGTCTGCTGCTGTCTCATTTAAATACCACACACACTCTGTGAGCTAGATGTCTCGTTTTTTTAATTTTCACATGAGAAAGACCAAGGCTTAGCGAGCTTAAATACATTTTTCAAGGTTAGCAGTGGCATAATTTAGACTCAGGTCTCTCTGATCCCAGATCCTGTGCTGGGTTGGACTACCCCACGGAGGTGTAGTCCACAGGGACTCTGTGTGTGGGAGCCGGGCCAGAAGGACTGTGCCACAGCAGCATACTGTGAGGGTTGACCTTTCTGTGCCTTCATGCTCTGTTTGTGGGATGGAAATGGAAACCTTAACTTACAGTCCTCGGGATGGTTGCTAAGGGCAACAGGTTTGTATGAAAGCACCTGCAATTGTTAGACAGAACACAAAAGTAAGATGACTGGGTCTTTTCCACCCTTCTCCAGTCTTATTCCTATCCCACCCTCAAATTTATAGTGCTTTCCTAGTCAGAGAGATTCGCCCCTGGAGAAAGTCAGCTGCAGTTAGACTGATTGCTAGGTAAAAACCAACGGTTTCATATCTTTAAATGGGAGGCAAGAGCAAGTGGGTCTGGTGGACTTAGGTGTGGGAATGTCAGAAACCGCGTGGAGACCAGGTCACACTGAGTGTAGGTTGGGGAAAGCTTGTAAACAGAGCATCCGAGGAAAAGAGAAGTTGCTGGGGGAGGAACGTGACTGCAAGACAGCATTCTCTGGGCTGAGGCAAGCCAAGGTCCAGGCACAGGGGTGTTGAGTGAGCACCCTAAGTGTCGGGATCCTGGTGACAGGCGCATTCTCTGTAACACTCAGCATCACCGAGTGTGGGCCCTCCTGCCCTCTGGGATCCTGTCCTTTATTCCTTTCTTTTCATCCAGACCTAGGATCCACTGGAATTGATCTGTCAGTGCGTGTTTATTAAAGCATCTACTGGGTACAGGACACCGAGAAGATACAGAATTGTAAAACTCTGATCGTGGGCCTTATTCATAAGAAGCTTGGCTAGAAAAACATAAATAATAGATTCCTACACTGACTCACTCTTTTAGCCATTATTTATTGGATGCTTTCTTGTGTTTCAAGGTAAAATGGAGAAACACCAGTGAACAAACAACACGCTGGGGTGTGGTAGTTGTTGCTATTCAGAAAAAGAACACCTGCGGGGGGAAAAGGGTGAGTGGAGGAGGGGATCTGTGAGCTGTTTGATGTAGAGTGGTTGCTGAGCCGGGGGCACCCCTGATGCAAAGTCAGAGCCAAGCTCACACCTTTATTGCTGCCCATGGTGGTGGCAACCTCACTCTCGTTATTGAAACAGGACACGTGGTCTAATTGCTGGCTTTTATTGTCTGAGGTATTTGAAACTTGGTCTTAAAAAATTCAGTGTGGGTTGTTGCCCTACTGAGCTGATTGTGCACCTTAGTTCTATGGTCCCTGCAATGAGCTGCTGCCCTCTGTGAGTTCCCTTCTGGTGATTAAATGGGGGAATAAGTGCAAGAAGGCCGGCTACAGGCAGTAGCAGCTAGTATGTCTTCCTGATTCTCAGTCACCTTCTTTTAGACTGTTTTTTGGTTTCCTGCTGAAAAAAGACAACTGAAGCCAGTCACCCTGCAAGTTCACCGGTGCCTGTCACCTCCCTCTCAGGCCCGGGAGCCCCGCCCCTGCATTGGCATCCCCCCACCCCACCCCCCAACCCCGCTGCCTGCTCTCCTAGGCACGCGGCCTGCCTCGTTGTGAAACTTCTTGTTTGGGGAGTAATCCTATCTCACCCTATCTGCCCCAGTTATGCTGAAGTCAAGCGAGGACTGTTTTGTGAAAGCCGACCGGTGCCCAGAACCCATCTCTGAGTTGCTACCCACCTCTTCTCTTCAAAAACAGGAAGTCACCTCAGGCCAGAGTAAATCAGTCCTAATACCCTGGGGTGTGCATTTTGTTAGAGCTCAGAAGGTTGGTTTAAAACTTGGCAAGTTAGATCATTGGATGTCCTGGGCATGTTCTTTTTGTTTTCTCCCAAGCTTCTTGATTTCTCCTTCGCCCTGACCTTTACTCTTTGATTCAGAGTCAAGCTTCTTGGGTAGACCTTCAAGAAAGGTCAATGGTGGGTTTAGAGCCCCTCCCAGGGATTTGAGGAGCCCATCCTGCAGGGAGACAGTTGACTTTGGGGGTTGGAATAAAGGATAAGGCCCCAGATTCTGGACTCCTTTTTTTTTTAAATCTTATTTGGTTTTTATGTTAGTTTTATGTTAGCTGACACTACTGCCTCACAACTAAAGTGATACATTTATTTATTTTATTAATTAATTATTATATAATGTAGAACAGTCTAGTTTTATTGCTTTTAAGTGATAAAGAGCCTTTCTTTGCTCCCCCCAACCTTTTTTTCTTTTCTTTTTTTGGGACATACATTAAGTTGTGAATCAGATGTTAAGCGATGTGGAGACGGAAGGAAAATTGATGACTTCATAATATTTTTACAACTTTACAACGAATATAAATCTGAGTCTGTTGCATGTACCAGGGTCTAACAAGGGCAGAAAACAAAGGCAAACTCAGGTTGATGAACGCTACGCCTACACACACAGGTGCTGGGGGATGGGGGATAAATTCTTAAATGCAGAAGACCAGCTCAATACATGTGGGCATTTTAGGGTTAACACTGCAAGTAATAGGTTGTGGAAAGCAGGAATGTGGGATGTAAGTTTTGACACAGGTCTCCTTAGCACAGCTGGGGCAATGATGGCCACAAACACAAGAAAAGACAGCGGCTCAAGTCAATGGTAGGCGTGGTACCCTCCGAACTCTCAGGAGTCAATCACAAGGGGCAGGGTGACATCCACCCATCACTTTCCTAAATTCTGCACTTCTAAAGACAATTCAAGGAAGCAAACAATATCTTGGTTTCTAGAAAAGATTTCTGGGTTCTAGGGGACAGAGTTCATAGAATGTGAACATTGATGCCACTACAAAAACAAGTTAAAAAAAAAAAAAATTAAAAACAACCACCTAACCTAAGCAACAGCAAAACTGCAAGGAGCTTTTGGAACAAAGGGCTGTACCCTCAGCCTCAAACTACATAGTCAGGCCTCAAGGTGACCTCTCTGATTACGGAGGCATCACCTTTTCACTACAAAGTGACACATTTATGTATTTCATCATCAAGAAGGAAAATACCAGTTTTGCTTTTTAGGAGGCATGCTTTAACTTTATCCTAAGCTGCTATTGTCATTCGGGGATAGATCAAGACACAGACACAAGGACTCAAGTGGCTGGTGATCAGGGCCACCCGAAGGGAGTGTGTCCAGGGAGTCACCTCTACAGCATCGCTGACTGTGTTCACGTCCACACAAGGACATTCTTCGTAAGACCCCGGCTGGACGTGCGCTCACCTGTGGGTCGGGCGATGCCGCCCAGCACAGATGTCTGATGCCTGGAGCTCTTCCCTTCCTGGTCTGGTGTCTTGGCTGCATTGCCTCCCTCTTCCTCTCTTCTTCTAATCGTCATCCATTCTGATCTCTCCCTCTTTTAAATCTGAATTCCTTCCTGTTTGGAAATAAGAAAGCTTGAGGGCTGATAGACTTAGTGAATAATGAATAAGTGTGTTTCCTTACTCCATCATTGATGAGATATCCCTACCACCCTGCCCTGCCATGTGATTGTCAGCTGCTGAAGAATGTTAAAACCTAGAAAGGAATCCAAGGGTGAAATCAGTTGCTGGGGAGGGGAAGGTGGAGTTTAAGCTAAGACCCAACGCATGCAAGACAGGAGTGTTGTGGGAGGGACTCGTGCTGGGCGACCTCTGAATCTGGCCACCTACGAGTCCACGCTTCTCCCTCCTCAGCTTCCTCTCGGAAGTGCCTTGGGGACCAAACTTCCTGCTCCAAGCTCTTTGCTGTCCCTTCGTCTGCCCCAAGAACATCCCTGGAACTCCCAGCGTGTGGCTTCTTGGAAACACACGTGTGGCATTTCCTCAAGGCAAAAGCTCTGTATTTCCCCAGGCTCCGACACATGTCATGGCCAGAAGGAGGGATGCTGGGTTGGGTCCTGGAGCTCCCTCTGCGAGAGAAGTTAAGAAAGTTTACAGCTTTGTCTTGGGACATTTGCTGAAGTCATGTTTCAAGAGGCAAATCACATCTGCTGCAACATGAACCGACCACCAGGCAGTGAGATGCACAGGTTCTCAGGCTCTGAGACCCTATGGGAAATTGCCTATAGGGCCCCACAGCCTGGGAAACTGGCCTAGAGGTTTTATGAAGTGACTAATATCCTACAGGGAACAGCCGGGTCCCAGGACTTGCATCATGGTCAGCAGACCGGCCCCTCTCTGAGCAACACCCTTGGGATTATTCACGTCCATCTGGAAGAAACTAGTCTCTGAGTTTGATTCAGGACTTCTTTCTCTTTCCCACCTCTTACCCCAGCCGTGTAATTTGCACATCGTTTTATATTTTCTGTTGGGAAATCACAAAGCATCTAAAAGGCAAGCAGTGGTTCTCAAGCTGCAGCCAAAGGTATATGTGTGGGGCCGGGGAGGGGGAAGCGCATTGCTGTTGAGAAAAGGGAGGGAGGGAGAGAGATTGACAGAGAGAGAGAGGACATGGGAGAAGGGGCCAGGAAGCTGGGTCTTTTCGGTTTGACACTGTAATCTTACACTTGATGATCCTGTCACATTGGACACTACATGACAAAATTCAAATGAATTTACTTTTAAAAATTTGGATGATAGAATTGGGTGAAATCTTGCCACAGACACAAAATGTTTTTTTCTCCATTTGGGAGCATTGGCTGGCAGAGATGTTTTGTGTCTAGATATTTCACAGGCTTAGCCAAGCATGGGGTCCTGCTTGGTGACTGTTTTCCGTAGCATGAAGGATCTCCAAATCCCTCATCATTCTGAGCTCCCCAAACACTGAATTTTACCCTGCCAGCCGGGGCACCTGGCAAGTGGGTAATTGTCTAAGATTTGGTTATTCTTTCTTCTGCAATGAGGGCAGGTAACGATTGGGGCTAGAAGAGGCCCAGGGAGAAAGAGAGAGTTGGAGTGGATATACCTGGCATTTGATGACACCAAAATGATTTTAAATCCAGATTTCTTGGCCATACCACTTCATTAACAATTTGAGATCCAGTTTCTTCCTGTGAAAAATGTCAGTGTTTCTGAGTATCTAGTATGTTGCGTTGCATGTGGTAATTGTTCAATAAATACAGCCATTATTATGATTTACTAGGATAAGCTTGTTTTACTCAAGTGAAACCAGAACCCAGGCTGGAGCCTCGCAGAGAGGAGGGATTTGGAAAATACTCCTTGAGTGGAATTCAGTGATTTGTTTAAGGTGACAAGCCTAGAACCCAAGTCTCTGGCCCCCAATACAGGACTCTTTAGAAACACTTTCACCTTGCTCATTCTCTGAACTGGTTTGCTCTCTGTTTGCAATCACAGAAACACCAGAGGCTTTCACACAATCCCTTTTTCCTGAAGCCAACTCTACTGAGGATGTGATGTGGATAAGGGTGAGTTTAGCTCAAGTTGCTGCCCCAGAACAGCTGGCTTCTCTGACTGAAGCCCGCTGGGTTGGAGCAGCTGGAGGCTGAGCTGGAGGTGGAGGAGAAGAAGGAAAAACGTCCATCCAGAAGAGGAACTGTCAGATAAAGCTCTCTCCCCTGTAGGCCTGGTGAGAGGTTGATAAGCCATCTTCAGAGATGTGCAGGGAGTGTCTGCCTCTGTTTCCGTGCAAAACCATGACTCAGGAATATTGTTCACATCCTCAGGATAGCACAGGGGCTAAAAATAAATCAGAAATGCCACCCAAAAAGACCTGATGAGGGGGCAGTGGCGGTGGGAAGCTTCAGAGAGTCTAAAGCAAGGAGCCCAGATGGACGGGTGCCTGTGCAGGTGGGAGAAGGAAGAGAGAAAGAAGCAAAGAAGACAAGGAGGCTGGCTGTGTGCTGGACCAGGGGCACATAGAAAGGGAGGGAGAGATGGAGTCAGACAGAGTCTGATACAGGAGAGGCAGTGCAGGAAGGACAGTCCTGAGCAGGAGATGGTGTCTGTGGCACCGTGGAGCTGGCATTTGAAATGGCAAAACAGGGTGGGTGCTTAGTGGGAGCCTCCCCACCGCTCAGCCCTGCACCGCCTCTGTCCTTCTGGGTGATGCCATATGTGTCTTTAGTTATCAGCTCCATGCTGGTGACCCCAGATCTTCATCTCTGACCCTGATCTCTGCCCCAGGGTTGGTCCACGATCTTCAGCTGCTCTAACAGGGACTTTCCAGCCTTGTTCTGGGAAGTTCTAGAGATCTGAGTGTGAGGGTGGGGGGCTGAGGGCTGGGGCTCATAGTGCCTCTACTTTCAAACCAGGGCAGCTCCCTTTAATTTATTTTGTATATTGGGTTTCCTCAAAAATGACCCCTTCCCCATCTGTTTTCCTGGCCTCCCCCAGCCCTGCCTGCCCTTCTGCACTGAGACTGCCCCTGCCTTCACCCAGTCACTCAGACCCAGGAGCCAGCTTTCCACCGACACTCCCAGTCCATGCTACTGCTCAGAAATGCTCGGACTTGGCACTTTCTCCCCTGCCTGCGGTGCACCCCTCAGTCCCATCCTGCCCAGCCTAGGCTGCTGTGGCCCCTGACTTGCCTCCCTCCCCTCTTTCCCTTCTGGGCTGTGCACCACTGTTGGATTAAGCTCTCCCCCACCTACACTGTTTTGCCGCTCACCTTTCAAAATCCTCCACTGGCGCTCTTTGGCCTCTCATGGACGTCCCCTGACAAGAACTCAAAGGCCGTCTTGCCCGGTGCCCTGCAGGTCCGACCCATCTCCCTGACCAGCTGCCCCCTACACAATCCAGGTGCACCCTCCCTCAGGCTTGCTCTTCTTACCCCACCCAGGAATACCCTCCACCTCATTTACCCATCCTTTGGTCGTCTTCAACTCCAGCCTTCTCTACTTCCTTCTCCAAGACTCCCCTACTTATTTGAGCTCATTCCTTTTCCTGAACACTTGCCATCTTTGCAGTCTGGGATGCAGAGCTAAAATTGGCTGTACGCAGCCTAACTCAATGGTGAGTGCAGAGCCTGGACTTGCTCTCTGCATCCCCTGATGCTACAAATGCTGCTCCCAGCACCTAGCTGGGTCCTCCGGCTCTGGTTCCAGGGTGCCCACCTTCCTTCACTCCCCACCTTTCCTAAGGCACAGTGGGCCTCCTCTGCCTGACTCATTTTGTTCCTGAGTCACTGCACATCTTAGGTGGTTTCACGTACACAGGCCTCAACTTTACATGTATGCAGGCCTATTGCTTTCGGTCACTCTCAGCTTCCAGGGCGGTCTTTGTGTCCCCAGACTTTCTGTTTTTTCATTGGCAGTGGAGCTGCCTAGGCCCATTCTTATCTTTATACTTTAGCCATAGCAGCCTCTTTGTGGTTGAGGCAGGCCAGGCTTCCTCCAACCAGGGCTGCCTACCAGGTCCGTGCCATCCCTTTCCATCATCTCTGGGCTCCTCCTCCTTGCTCCTCAGCCTCTTCCTGAAAGTCACTTCATAGGAGATGCTTTCCCTGACCGCCCAGGTGGAGCCAGGTGGCCTGTTCTGTGCTCTCAGAGCCTCCTGTGCTTTTCTGCCACAGAGCTTTTCGCAAGCTCAACCCCCCATCTCCCTGCAGGCCATATGCACCACTGGGACGGGGACCTAGGGGGTCTGTGTTGCTCTCTGCCCTGATCCTAGCACTCAGTACTATCTAGTGTAGCTCAGGTCAGAATATAAATTTGTTGAAAAACTACAGTAGAAGTGCCTTGGATTTGGGAGTGCAGGGCCAGTTGGTACTGGACCCAGGGATCCTGCCTTTCAAACATACTACTGGTGTCCTGACATCACTTTCCACTGCTGCCTTTTTTTTTTTTCATGTTGAGCCAAGGGTCAGCTTGGAAAAGACATTGCTGTCCCACTACCTTCTCTCCCATTCCTTGCAATAAAAAAGAAGTCTCTGGCTAAAATTCTCTACTCCTCCAGTATTCATAAAGCCCCTTCTCCACCTCCTACCTCCCATCCCTCTCCCCACCTCCCCCAGCCGGGGCACAGATTGGAGGCAGCAGACAAACGCAAAGACCACACCTCTGCCAACCTTGTGCTTCTCATCTCTAAGACAGATCTGGAGGCAAAGCTGGAAATCAGGAGGGAAGAGAAGCAGCCCCCAACACACAGCACAGAGCCTGGCGGGGAGTAGTGTTGGGACCCCTGAGAGAGACCTGTGGAGGATCAGTCACATTGAGTGAAAGAGCCCCCTGCATTCATTTGTCCATCCACCCCACCAGTGACCCCTGAGTGCCAACCTGGGGCGTGAGACAAACCTACTTTCTCATAGAGCTCGGGCTAGTGGGGAACTCAGGCACTACAGAGGCCCACAAACCACAGCTTGCAAAGAGATTTTGCGGCTATGAAAGGGGCAGCTGGGGTCCCAGGCTGGAGAATCGTGTGCCCCTGCCTTGGCCCAGGAGGTGGAGGGCAGGAATAAGGTGGGTTATAGATGCATCTCATTGCCCACCTCCATTCTGCTCACTATTCTATCTTTGGTGACTTTTCTCTTTTACTCATCTCAGAGCCTGTCTCATGTATTCACATCCCCATTTTCTGCTTTCCACGTTCTCCCCCAGCTGCTCCTTGTCTGTCCTAACCCTAGAGACCTAGAGGCTTCCTTTTCTTTCATGCTTGACTTTTCCCAGTGAAAGCCCTGGAGTCCCTAATCTCCCTTTCTCCCCTAATCATCACCCTTTCTCCCCTAATCACCCTTTCTCCCATAATCACCAGACCTCATAGACTTAGGGGCTAGAAGAAACCTTCAAAGTAAACATGCCTGGTCTCCTGGCCTTCTGGACCTACCCCCTCTTCCCCAACTCTCTCCCTCATTCACCATCACTCCATTCTTTCCTCTCCTCCCTCTGCCTCTCTCCACCTCCTGGTGCTGCTATCCCATGTGCCTGGCAGGATGACGAGTGGTCTCAAGTCAGGAAGGAGAGCCCCTCCCCTGGGCAGCTCCTCTTCCCAGGCACGAGGAAAGACCTTGCTTTGGTCATTGCCTTTCTGATATGGGGCAAGTCGATTAGCCATAGTTCTGCGGTTGTCACTTCATCCTTCCCTGCTTTTGTCCTGTGCTTCTTTGTTCTGTCAAACTCACAGGAGAAGGAAGTAGGCAATTTGCTGTTTTTCTGGAGAAAGGAGAATGCAGGGAAGTGAGGACCCAGAGATGTTTGGGCTGTGCTTTTTGATACATGGTCTGCGGCTTTGTTAGATCCCCCTCCCTTTCTTTCTTGATGCAAAATGCTTTAGAAGGAGGAAAATTGCATTTAATGTTTGAGTATTCTCTTTCTCCACAGATGTCCGGGAAGCTGGTGTTGGTGGCGGGCTGTGTTCTCAGGCCCAGGGACGCTGTGGCAGGGGCTGGATGGGAATGCAGCAGGGCCGTGTATTAGCTGTGCAGCCTTGGGAAAAGTACTTCATTGTTCTGAGCCTCATTTTCTTATTTGTCTGTTCTGATTGCCTTTCAGACACCATAGAGATTATTTTTCAGCTTGCTCCTCTGTGAGGATCAACTCTATTGAAGAATCTAAAGTACCTGGCACAGGGTCCTGCACATACACCTCATTTAAATGATCAAGTACATACTAAGCAGCTCATGTTCAATTCTGAAAACTGTCCTGGGCCTGGGCCATGTGTTCGGAGTGTGGAGAAGAGGGAGCCAGTAGTCCCCTCCCCTGGTCAGGGGGCCTGGGTCTGCGCCAGAGAACAGAAGGGCCGGCAGCCAGGCCCCTGTCCCCAAGAGCTGGGGTGCACATTAAAGCCTGTCATGGCTCAGGAACTGGGCCCGCTGCGCCGGGCATCTGGATGTTCTTAGATCTCTGTCTGGATTCCTTCTGCTTGTCTTGTGGAATTACTTATCAGCAGCAGGCAGACCAGACCTTGGGCTTTCCTCCCCATGGCCCAGCCCGAGGCCTTCCTATCCGTAAACACTAGTGCAGGGGATGGGGAAGTTGCTTCAGGACCTGTGGATGAGGCTTCCCTGTGTGCTCCTCGGCCCCCTACGGCAGCTGCTGCTGTCTCTGTACAAAAGCAGGACCTCCAGCCTGTGCCCAGCTGCCCTCAGCAACCTGCATCTTCAGATGAGAGTTGTGTAGGAATCAGAAGGGAATTTCAAAATTATTTGAAAAGTGTGACTGTTGAGGGCTGTCACTTGTATCTACTCCCTGGACCATTTTCCCCCCACAATACTCCTGTTATCACCCCCTTCCCTCCAGGGTTGATTCCACTTTCTTTGGTTAGACCCATGATGACATCCCTTTGCGCTTGTGAATCCGAGGGTGGAGGCGGGTTGGTGTTGGAAACCATGCCCGGCCTTTGCAGTTCTGTCCAATCAGCAATTCTAGGCAGGAATTTCAGGGATGCAGGGAGGGAATTACCCCTGAACAGGAAACTTCTGGAGATAGAGGACTTTGGGCAACCCTCGGATCCCTCTGAAATTAGCATGTTGATGCTTGGTCCTCGTCTTGTTTTGCTATTCTTGGTGGCAGGTGATGCCATCAGTCTCGCTCTCTTGCTGTGCTTCCTCAGTGGGCCTTTGGACTGCCACTCTCCCTGGCTCTCCCTCCTGCTTCTCTGGTCCCTACTCAGCCTCTTCTGCTGGTTCTCGGTCTTCTCCTCAATCTCTTAGCTTTGGGGTGTGCTTGGTTCTCTGTCCTTTATTCTCTTCTCCTCCAGTCTGTGGGCTTCAGAAGGCATCTATGTGCCAGTAACTCCACATTGTAACTCCAGCCCCTGTAACTCCACACACAGGGAACTCACAGGACAGTCATCTCGGAATTCACACGGCCACAGCTGAACGCCTGGTCTCCGCCACACAGCGGCTCATTACAGTCCTCTCCTGCTCTGCAATTTCCCTTCCAGGCTCCCAGTTTCTGAGGCCAACGCCCCTGCGGTGGTGCTCCACACCTCTCTGTTTCTCACAACTCACATTCGTCAGCAAAGCCTGTTGGATCTGCTTACAACTGTCTGGGGCAGCCAGCGGCTTCTGGCTCCTCATGGCCCCCCTGCCAGGATGAGCCCCGGCTCTGCCTCCCTGGGAGTTCTGCAGTGGCTCTGTCGCCCTTCTCAATACCTTCTTGATGCTATTCCTGCTTTCCTGTCAGCTGCTTGTCCTCCAAAGAAGCCAGAGCAGACAGACCATGATTCTCTTCTTTCCTCCCTGTCTTCAAATCTTTTCTCAAATACCAGCTCTTCAATATGCCTGCCTTGACCACTCTGTGAGGTGGCAGCATGCTCCTCTGCCCCTCCCAACTCCCATCTGCCCAACTCCAGGACCCTACTCAATGCCCATTGCAGTTTCTTTTGCTCATGGTTTGTCGTCTGTCTTCCCTCACCAGGTCGCAAGCTCTACTTTGAATCTCAAGAGCCTGGTGACACATGGCAGGTGCTCTGGAGTGGACACAGCACTGCCACTTTTGACAGCTGTCCCCTTTGTCACCCTCAGGTTGTGACCCAAATGTCCCTTCCTCAAGGACGGTCCTGGGCAGAGCCGGCCCCCCCTCTGCCACCCTACTGCTCTGTCCCAGCACCATCTTTCAGAGGTCGTCATCAGCACTTGTGAATGCACATTTGCCTCATGCTCACGTGTTTATTGTCCGTCTCCTACACCCGCACCCCCAGCCACAGTGTTTACTTCATTCTCTAGGGTCTTCCTAGTGCTTGGCATAGACCTGCACGGAATAGACGTGAATTAAGTAAATATTTGTTCACTAACTGGGAAGCACTTTATATATACTCTTGTATTTGATGATCACAGCCATCCTGTAAAATGAGTATTATTTAAATGCCTATTTTTGTTGCTATTGTTGTTGTTGAAAGAATCTGAGGCTCAGAGAGGCCAAGCAATTTCCCCTTAGACACAAAGCGAGGTGGAGGAGCCAGCCTGGAGGCTGGGGCTGTCTGACTGGGGGGTGTGAGTGAGGAAGCGAGTGTGTGTGCATGCACGCATGAGGCTCTGTGCTCTTGCTCCAGCACTGCACTGTGCAGAAGGCTGCCTCCCCTCTATGGAGCGCTGTCCGTGGCTGCCTTCTCTCCTTATCCCTAGATTTAAGCCCAGTCAGAAGCCTGCTCTGGAGGGCCCGATGCCCATTACTGTGAGGTCTCAGGCTGCCTACTGCCCTCTCAGCCCTACAAGCTCCATTGCTTCCAAGAGAATGAGGGGTCCAAAGTCCTGCCCCTTTGCACACACAGCATGAGGGCTTGGGTGAATTTTAATATTGCATGGCACCCACAGCCACCTGAGCCCCCTCTGAATCTAGAACCCATCCCTATCCAGGACTCACAGCTGCCGTGGTCTCACTCAGTCACGCAAGCCCACCATGGGCACAGCTGAGACGGCCCAACCGTCCTCCCCTTTCCTTCCTACCCACAGCAGGTGTCTTGGTCATGTCTGCCTCCCCCAAGGAATGGACTGGTCTTTTCTACAGGAAGGGAAGGGTGAAGCAGAAGCAAAAAGAGGGCTCCCTAAAAGCAGTTGGGGAGGACCCAGCGGGCTGCACTCCCAGGCCAAATGCAAAGTGCCCTGAACCTGCCGATGAAGGACAGGTGAAGATGAACACCACGCCCAGAGCCCACTGCCAGACCCAGCTGTGCCTGCTGTGTTCCAGCTGCCTAGCCACAGCACAGCAAGAGCAGCAGCAGGCCCTTGCCAGGGAGGCTTGGTCTGCTTCCTGGGGTTCAGGGACCACTCCACGTGTGTCTTGTGCACATCACAGCCATAGCTATGCTTGCTGGAGCACAGCAGCATAGAGAGGCTGGGCAGGAGGGCTGGCTGGGACAGGAGCCTGGGACCAGAAGTTGGGCAAATCCAGAGTCTTACTCAACTTTGTTGTTATTGCATGGTCCAATATAATATTTGAAAACTAGGGGCTGATCTTTCATCTCCCTGGATAGGCAGGATGAGAACCAAATGACAAACTGACTGAATTCATTTTAAAATGGTCATCTGTGAAACTTTCCCCCCAGTTACAATATTGGGTGCAAGCATTTTGGCCCACCTGATGCCCCATTCCTTTCCTCTTCCTGGCTGAGCTTTTGCTTATACTAGTAGCTGACATTCTGTGCTCATCAGAGGCTCTATGCAGGTCCAAGCTCTGGTCTGGGAGTCTGTGCGTGGCTGCCAGGAAAGAGTGAGGGGTAGGTTTTGAATGGGGTGGGAACGCAGGAGCTATGAGCACAGCCCAAGCTATTCATTACTGCATCCCAAGTTCACACACACGCACGCACACACACACACACACACACAGAGTTAATTTGCAACAGGCAATCCCTAAAGCAGCCCATTCAATGCTATTCTATCAAATAAATATAGATCTATAAATAGACCTCACGTTTTGCTTCAAAAAGTGACAAGTGTGCAGAAATAATTTCACAAACAAGCTAAAATGTTGGCAGGCTTTGCATCCTTTGCTCAGATGTTGCGTGCATCTCCTAGATGATGCCTTTTTGAGCAAATTTGCACCATGTCTTCTGGTAGCAGTAGCGTTAAGTGAAGGTTTTTTTCACTGTTAGTATATTTTTCTTTACCTTAACAGTTTTTTGGCTTTGCTGTTTTGGGTAAAATATTAATCTTGTTTTCTTTAAATTAAACTCTTCTCAGAGTGCTACTAATACAAACTGGCATGAGATAGAGAAAGGAAGGAAGGAAGGAAGAAGGGAAGGGAGGGGGGGGATGGAGGGATGAAAGGAAAAGACAGAGGGAGAGAAGGAGGTAGGAAAGAAAAAGAGAAAATGAGTCAGCATCTCTCTTGTCATGATCATTACTTGGCTATGTTCAGAGAAAATCCACAATGAGAAGGACATGTTCACTCCCACTCCTCATTTTGCTCTTGCAATTATAGACCTGGTATCCACCTAACTGTATCCACAGATTACAGGGACCATCCTCCATTGTTTTATGAGTCTATCACAGATTATGACGGACATGGAACATGGAAACCAGTTTCTACCAAAGCCTGTGAGGACCATTCTGTACAAATTGGGAGAGAGTGCACAGAAGCCTGGAGAGCTGACCGGGGAGGAGGGCCACAGTGCATTGCGTCCAGCCCTCTTCCACCCTTGCACTCTTAGCTGCTCTCATCCCCGTCTGCTCACACCTTGCGTACAGGTGGGTTCATCTCCATTCTGAGCCAGCTCTGACAACGGCATTGAATGTTTGATGACTTTGTCCCCGTCACCCATTTTAAGACAGTATGAAGTCCTGGGACCCCAAGCATGTGCCATGTGAGACCTATAGATATGCACCACAGATACATTCCCTGTGCTCTGGAATCTCTCAGTCGTGTGTCCCTTCACCTGTCGTGCTGGCCTCTTACTCCTTGGCATCAAGAGGTTGCCTTGATGTTTTTGACCTAATCCTCAAGTTCACTGTACAGACTGAAGTCTTATCCTAGAGAAAGCAGGCATTCTAAAGCCTCTTTTCTTCCAGGGGCTGGATCCAGTTTCATGTGTCTTCAGCCCCTGACTGGGTCTTGTACACACGGACAGAGGTCTCAGTTTCAGCACTGTCATTGACTTGCGTGCCCCTCGGCCGACCTCCAGCACTGAGCTGCTCTTAGTGCCTGACTGCCTGGCCCTGAGCAGTTCCTCTGTCTGCATCATACCAAGCCCTGGCTTCCTCCTGCGGTATACAAGGCCCAGCAGTTTTTGCACTGATGCCTGTAGCCCAGACAGGGTCAGAGAGATAAAACGTCTTGCCAAAGACACTCAGCTAGTGGGAAGCACAGTCTGGACAGAACCTACTAGATCTTTCGACCTTGTGTCTGTGAGTTTTCCCCTGGACTTGCACAGGTTGCTGCAAACCCCCATGTTCTGTGCCACCTGAGCCAATAGGAGCCCAGCGAACAGCATAGACACAACATAGAGAAGGCGCAACCATACAGCCAGATGCCAGCCCACCCCCACGCCCACTCCACATGTGTGGCTGCCCCTGCCAACGCAGGACGAGACTTTTACCGGTCTCTGCTCTCTGCCAGCCCTGAGCTGCACAAACCACACCGTCCCACCACTGCAGGTGGTAATTTGCATGGGGGAGCAGAGCGTCTCCCAGGAGGCTAGGCCTATCTAAGTTTCTCTTCTGTACTTGGGAGATGAACAGCCTCTTTAAAAGAGAGAAAAATAAGACACTAGTAACTCTGTGCTTGGACCCGGGCCTTTAGGTGTTTCAAAGCCTCCCGTGGCTATTTCTGGCCCCATTGTCGTCTGGGTCTGAGAGGAAGGCCTGATGGCGATTCTGTGCTTTAAAGGCAGAAACAGAACATTGTTTTTGCCAGCTTTGATTTAATGGCCAAAAACAGTTATAGGAAACTGTTCAGCAGATGTTTTATGAAACTCAGAAAAGATTGGGTCTTTTAGAAGGGCTATTTTTAGACAAATGCTTCCTACCATTGGGGGGTTGGTGCTCACAAAAGGGACAGAAAATGGGAGAGAGACTTGGAGGGAGCTTTGAACATTTTGACGATCACATTTTATTTTTCCTTGCATTTTCAGCATGAATTAAACGTACCTGGGAATCTTTGGAGGATCAGATAGTTGCAGAGGTAGTTCTGGGAGGAGGGGTTGACTTTAGAGTTCTCTTTCTAAAATGAGCGTTTCTTGGGTGCCAAGAAAATCTATGTTTTTCATCATTTTCCACCTTCTGATGTTCTAGCAGCACAGAAATGCTGTTTTTTCTTACTCTACTTTCTTGCCTCTCTTTGCCTGAATTAACTTTTTTCCTCTCAGCTCATCCTGACCTTCATTATTTATTTATTTATTTTATTTTTATTTTTATTTATTTTTATTTTTTTGAGACAGAGCCTCACTCTGTCACCTGGCTGCAGGGCAGTGGCGCAATCTTGGCTCACTGCAACCTCCGACTCCCAGGTTCAAGCGATTCTCCTGCCTCAGCCCCCTCCGACTCCCAGGTTCAAGCGATTCTCCTGCCTCAGCCTCCTGAGTAGCTGGTATTACAGGCACATGCCACCACGCCCAGCTAATTTTTGTATTTTTAGTAGAGACAGGGTTTCACCACCTTGGCCAAGCTGGTCTCTAACTCTTGACCTCAGTCATCCGCCTGCCTCAGCCTCCCAACCTGCTGGGATTACAAGCGTGAGCCACCGCTCCTGGCCTCATCCTTGCCTTCTTTTCCCTCTGCCTTTTTTTACCTGTTACACTCTAAGCCATCACTTCACACTAAGGGTAGGCATTTCCTCACTCAGGATGCTCTTCCTGAGCTCTCTAGGGTGCACTATGCTTCCCTTCCTTATCTGCTGGGCTGCTTTAAACACCGCAGCCACTCTCCTGCTTTACCATCTGTTTCTCTGTCAGCCTCATTCCCAAGGTCTGAATTCTCTTTCAGCTCTCGTCAATTAGTGCTACTTAACACAATAGTAGGCTCAGAATACATGTTTATTGAGTGAATGGATGGTTGGAGGAATTAATGGAGTGAGCAAGTTAGGGAATTTTACCTGGTTGAAAAATTTCGCTTCATCTACAAGAGCAGAAATTAATTCTTCTTGTCTCTGCTGTTCAAATCAAACCCAAATCTGTTAAAGTACTATAATATAATAAAATAATTACCTACTGTGGGGTGGTTACTGCTATTTCCAGGAAACTGAGGCTCAGGGGCAATCAGATAAGAACTGGCATGTGAAAGCATCCAGATTTGGATATGTGTCTTTTAATTCCAAGTCTCTTGTTTTCTCCACTCCACTGGAGGGAATAATTGTCTCTGGGGCAGAACTTCAAGAAACATGGGGTACCTGGGCGCAGGAAAAATCCCCTGGTAAGGGAGAGGGCACAGAAAAGGGAGATGGGGAACCTCAAAGCACATGTTTTTCCTTTACTGCTATTTCTGGGGCTACATCCAGCTGGAACAAAAGGACATTGAGGCAGTCCCAGGTGGAGACAATAGACGACTTCCACCTTCTCCCTGCTTGTCCCGAGCCCTTTGGCCAATGCTTCAAAGTCAGCTGAGCAGACCGAAGACCAATCACTTCCAACTCTCTGGAAAGTGCCGGAAATTAGCTTAGACAGAACAAGGCTCTCACGTTATTTGACATCTCCTCCATCAGGGTCTCCTTGGTTTCTCAAGCCCTTGTTGAATACTTTCCAGAGAGCATTTTTAAGTGGCTGAAGGTTAGGTAAGTTCTAATATCTGGTAAAAGGATCATCATCGCCTGCGTGAGGTTCCAATGGCTACATCACGATGCTCTGGGCAAGAGTTTGAGAGTTTCCTGGAAGCTGAGCCCAGGCAGAGCCCTCTTTCATGTTCCATGGCCCTTCAGTGAGTGTTTCCACATCCTTTGCTTTCTTAAGCTGTCATTTTTTTAACGCTTTCTATGTTGTCGTTACTATGCTAAGTGCACTGGAAAATGATCTCACTTCTCTTTATTTAAGGCTCCTTTTAAAAGCACATAATATAAACATGCGTCCTTATTATTAAGGAAAATTACTTTCCTATGTGGTCAATGGCCCTAAGAGCTGAGCTCAATCCTTACTCTTGTTTGACAGATGAGGAAACTGAATTGGTTAGAAAGGTTCAGTAAATTGCTCAGTCACTCAGTAGGTGAGTGAATAGCTGGGATTCAAGGTCGGGTTTGCCTGATGCCAGAGGCCAAGCTCCTAAAGGCATCACCATCTATCTCAATTTCCTAGTGGTTTTTGACTGCAATCCCTGGGAAGCTCTGTCTCGGTGGAACTTTTCCTTTCCAATCTTCGCACACTTTTTCAGACAATCTCTTATTTAACTCTTCCCTAAATTGTCTACCATTCTCCAGGACTACTTATTGCATTGCCTATTCTGACTACAAAAGTCTTGAGGCAAAGATAGAGGCATTCACTGCTATGGTTCACAGCAAACTTAAATCTGAGTTTGAGCAGCCACAAAGCAGCCTCAAAGTGGAAGAAATGCTGAAAGAGATGGAATGTCAATGGCCTTTTGTGGTGCTTTGCTAGAAATATGAACAACAGCATATTAGAAAGAGCTGGGAAAGTATTTTTCCAGTGGAGGTAGACTTTCCTAGGGCTGCTGCCAACTTACTTTATTTACTTCCTTACCTATCTGCTATAATCGAGGCATCAGTACAGAGATCAGCAAATATTTGTGGAACACTTCTGTACCAGGCAGACTGGACTAGGTTACACTGTGGTAACAAGAGCCAAACCTCAGTGGCTTGAAGCAACACATCTTACTCATGCTGCATGAACACTGGGCTGGCAGGGGGTTTTGTTCCATGGTATCAGAGTTACTCTGGGCCCGAGCTGATAAGCAGCTGTCACCTGACACGTGCCAGAGAGACAAACAGAAAGGCCGAAACTCTTCAGTGGTCCTCTAATTTTCTGCCAAGTGACCCTGTTCGAATTTCATCAGTGAAAGCACATCCTAGGACCACTCCCAATTTCAACAGGGCAGGGAGTGGGATTCTACCACATGTCCAGATAGGGGAAGAACTTGTCCAGATTAGTGAACAACTTTTGATGTGCTTAATGCTGGGTGAGGTATCGTTGAACAAATAAACATGAGTCTTGATCCTGCCCTCAAGGAGCTCCTTATGGACTTGGGGAACTAGGATTTAACACACATCAAATGGGTAAAGAACGTCATGAGTTGGTATAAAATAATGTACCCTGCCAATCCATATAGAACACACATATCGTGTTTTTCTCGTCTGATGTTTTACAAGCTTCTGCTAAAAATTCACATCATTTCTTGTTACTTACTCCTCTGATAAGCTCTTTAAGAACAGAATCTTGCTTTATCATTTATTTTCAGTTCTTATCAAATATCTGGAACACAGAAGAACTTATTACATGTTGTGTGGATGGATTAAGCTTGCTAAGCTATTTGGAAACAGGAAGAAAAAGCATGCCCAGAATTTGGAGACCACCCATGGAAAGGCATGACCTCCACTGGGTGTTCAGGACTTGAGGTGGTCAGTATTTCTGCTCCTTCCCAGCAGACCAACTTGCTCCCACTCAGCCCCATGGCTTGCCTTCTCTTCCTTGGAAATCTTCTTACATGCCTCTTGTTGCCTGGCCATCCCAGGAAGGAAGCACCCATGTCTTCTACAGTCCCAGTTGCTTAAAACAAATATGCTTCCCCTGCTCAGATAACCATCGGCAGGGCTAAGGATCCTAAAAACCATGGGTTTTTAATACCGGGAAAGTGCTACTCTGTAGGGATCCTCTAGCCCACCATTGTTTCCTTTATGGAAACTGAGGCTTGGAGAATGCAAGTGGCTCTCTCAAAGCTTCATAAAATTCACCGGGAGGTCTGGGCTGGAGTCCAGGTGTTTTGATTCATTTGTCATTGCTCTTTATAGTCTGGATTTATAGATGCATATTTCTGTGTAGACTTGTTGATAAACTTTACATTGACACCTAAGACATTATATTTCCTTTTCTATCAAGACAATGTTTAAAGCAAGACAAACAACTAAAGAAAACCAAAATAATGTGGTTTACATGCTAGGAGAAGAACAGTCTTGTAGCCAACATAAATGAGCTCTCATGGAAACCTCTGCCCACCAAGAACACTTAACCTCCACGAATGACATCTGTGCCACAAGGGTGGAGCTCGAAGTCCCAGGTAAAGCAAACCATCTCTTTAGGGTGGCATGAATGGGGCAGATTCTCATTCTCAGAAGAGGCTGCCATTATTTTATAGAAAACAGATGGGATTTGAAACCGGATCTGGCTCAACTCTCAACTGCACCTGCTTTCTGAGCTTCAGTTGTATTATCTCTAAAGTAGTATTATCTGACTGGCCTAATTCATATAGTTGTCCCACACATCAAATATGACAATGAGAGTGAAGATGCTGGATGAATCGTACCCAAATATTTGTTGGTGCTAGACCCTGATTCATGGAAGGTAGCATCCCAGAGATTATTTTCTTCCTTAATCCCTGTTTGAGGCAGGGGCTGAAAGAAAGTGGAGTTATCCAAGGTCATTGGTCATGATGCTTCTTAGTTCAACCATCAGTTACTGTTCTGATGGGAAAGAGGCTAAAGAGATCAAGTGGGAGAGGGGAGCCATGGAGGACAAGGTGTGGGTCGGTTGAGGACCAAGGAGGGTGGAAAAGGAAAACAACTATCTCTCAGAAATAAAGGCAGAGTTAAAATTATCTGGTGAATAACAGCAATATTCTCACTTTTCTTCTCTGACAGCACTGGTTCTCCAAAAATAAACCAAGAGCAGAAAGGCAGTATGGCATGTGGTCAAGAATACAGGCTCAAGAGTCAGATTAATTCCAATTTGAATTCAGGTTGCCCTTTACTTGTATCCGTACCTGTGTGTCACCTTGGGCAAATTGTTTAACTGCTTGTACAATCATTTTTTTCTTTCAACAAAATAGAAATAATAACACCACTTCCCTTAGTGTTGTTAAATGATATGATGCCTGTTGAATATTTAGCTCAGTGCCTGACAAGCAGTAAGCGTCTAATAAGTGTTAGCTCTTAGTATTATTAACAATGCAGCTATTAGCAGGGAAATACTTCTTGAATTTGAGGTGAGACATTATTCAACTTTGCTTTCTCCATGCAAATGAGCCCAGGAATCCTTTGCACATTCTCTTTCCCTCCCTTCCTGATCAACTGGCTCTTTTTCAATCTGTCTTTTTTATTTGTTTTTGCTTTTTATTGCTATGTAATTGTTCAGATATTGGGGTACATGTGATAATTTGATACATGTATACAATGTGCAATGATCAAATCAGGGTAATCGAGATATCCAGCACCTCAAGCATTTATCTTTTCTTTGTGTTGGGAACATTATAATTCTTCTCTTCTAGGCATTTTGAACTATACAACAAATTATCGTTAGATATAATTTCCTTACAAAAATGCATTTAGAAAGAATGAGTTCTAGTATTCCATCAGTCTTAATTAAACATTTTATTGAGTGTATCTTAGAGCTGTTCCCAATGAAAGGCAAATGGGACAGTTAATTTGCCCATAAGGAGATTTGTAAATTAGGACCAATCTAAGAAAGTCACAAGCTGATATAATTGTTTTTATTTCTGATGGCTCTAAGGAACATGAGAGCAGGAGTAGCCAGTACTCCTAAGGTTCTATTAGGGTTGTCACAGCGACACACTTCGGCTCCCTAACAATAGATGAGGTTCCAAGGTAGCCTTGTATGGAAATGCAAGCTCCGCTGCCACAACGCCTCCACCTCATTGCTATAACTGGTATCATAATCAACAAGATGAGACTCTCTTTCCTGTTTTTTGAAGTAATGTTTGCTGTAACCTAGGATAAATAAACCCCGACTCAGTCCTTACACCAGGAAGCACTTTTAAGGCCTATATCCTGTCCTGGCAGGGAGATGGGATCAAATGAGAGAATGGGTCTTTCCATGGCTAACTGCTGTGACAGCTGCCGTGTTAAGAATGGCAGGAGCCTCTAAACAGCAAGCTGTCCAGTGAGAGGAGGTGGGAAGGTCCACTAGGCTATGTGGAATTTTCATTTCTGGCAGCACTGGAAAATGAGATCTCAAGGCAGCCATGTTTATTCTGATCATGTGGAAATTCAAATTAAAATAGGGGAAATTTGAACCCACCTGGTTTAGGGTATGCAGCGACTCATGACCAGAGGAGATAAGTAACAAAAAATAAAAGACAAACCATAATAATAATATAAAAATAAAGCTATTGGAATAATATTTTAGTCTGGAGGAAACATGTAGCCCCCCCACCTGAGGCAAAGCCTCAGTGGGATTGAGGATCTGGGATCCCTGAGGGGTCACAGAGTCTCTGTAAAAGAGAAAGTAGGCACCGTGTGGGGAGGGCACATGAGGTCCAGGCCCTCAGCTCTGGGTGGGGCAGAGGCAAAGGAGCTGGGCACACTGGCCTCGAGTCCCTCCCTCTCTTGAAGATGCTCCCTGAACCTGAACTTTCAGCCAAGTGGCTAGAATTTCTACTCTCTGGCATTTGTCTGCTGGTCAAAGAATGACATCTACTGGTAATGTGGTCTAGGAAAAAGTCCCTGAAGTGAGAAGGCCAAGGAATAGAATCTGGTGCTATCTATGCAAACTGGCTATGATCCAAATCAAATCTGAGCCTCAATTTCATCGTCTATTAAGTGGAGAAAATACTGCTTGTCCCACAAATTTACTTGGAGGAGAGATGATTTAAAAGCGTAAGTGCTTTGAACTTAGGAAGGAGTCAACACACATCTGAGAGGATTCATCTCCCTCCCTTTCAACCCCACAGTCTTGTCTCCAGTTAAGCTCTTGTGCTTGCCTGGACTGTGGGGTTCTCTGGCTGCTTTCTCCAGCTATATTTTGGCAGCAGGGTGCCTGGGAAGCACAAGTTTGGCATTCAGAGAGTGTATCTAGCCCATGGCTGTGGGTGGCATAGAACAGAGCCAGGAGAATTATTTCTCTTTCGGCTCCCTTTCTCTGTTCCCAGGTCTCTCCATGGGACCATTTCCCCAGCTCCTTTCCCATATTTTGATGGAGTGTATAGGCACTGCACAGAGTTTGCCCCTTTCATAAGAACTGACCACAGGGTGTCCAGCTGTGTGGTCACCTTTCTTTTTCTTTCTGGCCTGGCAGGAGGAGAATGGACCTTGGGCAGATTTTAAAGCCATTTCGGTAAAACTGATGCTGCAAGTCAATGAGAAGCCTGCACTCAGCTTTCCAGGCAGGGTTTGCCAAAGAACAAAGATCCAATTCATACTAACTCATTGACTGCCTTATTTGTAATTTCCTCCCCCACCCCCTTAATATTATAAATGCAGGCAACCAGGAATGCAGGCTTCCCAGATGAGGATTTGCACAAATCAGTTTTGTTTTGCATTTTCTGTATATTTCCTATCCACCCACTTCCCCAACCCAATATAACCCATGGAAACACCATCACTGCAAGGGTAGAGGAACCGGGGTGGCCCTTGTCTAGAAGAAAGGAGAGCCATGTGTATGGAGGATGAGGCTGGCTCTTTAGGCCTCTGCAAAGAAGGCTCCCCATCCTCCACCCTGCCACCTTGGTGTTTTCAAGGTGTGCTGTGAGTTGTGTGGGTGTCTGGCTACAGAGTGTTCAGTAAGTCAGCAGTTTCCTCAGAAGATCTTCATGCAGAAATTTGATTCTACCATAGGGAGCATTGAAGCTGCTGACTTAGAAATCATACAGAGTAATTTAAACATTTGGCACATTTATTTGCATGCCAGAAATGTGTAAAAACTGCCCGGCTCTTGTCCGTAACTCCTGGCTTATCGACAGAAAACGACCACTGGCAGGGTTTCCTATCGCTCAGGATTTGAACACCTCATCTCCTTGGGACTCAAAGGAGCAAAATTATGGGCAAGAAGCCCATTGAAGTGTAGGAAAATTGAGGCATAAAAATCTATTAAAAGATTTTTATGCAATTGTCCTGTTTCTTTTGATTCCAAATTCTATAATATTTCCAAAGGTCTTCATAGCCTCTTTGTAAACCATCTCAGAAAAAGAAAGCCAGATTTTCATGAAAAAAATTTTGTGGTCTGATTTGTCTCATCCCAACATAGCCAGTGTCATAGGAGAAGTGGCTATGGGCCAGCAGTTTCCAATACAAATAATCTCTTCTTTTAAAAAGCAGATTAAAAAATATATAAAATTTATTTAATTAAAAAAAGAACAGAATATTATGAAAATGTGGAAGTTAACATTCCCATACTACAGTTGGTCAAAAGGTAACCACTTAAACCATTTAAACCACTCTCAAAAGGTAACCACTTAAACCTTTTCTGTTTTTATTATTAGTAGTTAATTCCATATTTTATGTATTTCCACCTCTTGAAATATATACTTATATATACTTTTTGATATAATTACTTTAAACCATATCAATGAACCATCAGTACAAGACATAAAATGTAGCTCAATTACTCTACACCCACCCCCATCAATTTCCAAATCTTTAAGTTATTTTTAAAAATTTTAGTTTTCATTTAGCTATTGTTATAACTTTAAATAACATACTTTAATTTTTATTTCTTGATCCATCATCTTTAGATAATATATCTGATTTCATGTCATGTAAAATGTAGAAATTAGCACCCCCATATTTCTTTCTACTTTTTTACATACATCTCCAGTTACTAATATCACCAACATTAGATTTACATTTCATTTTGTAACCAAAGTTAAGCCATTCATACTTTGACTTTAAGTTGATTCTAAAGATTAAAATCTCATTTAAGATAATTATGTATTCATATTAAGATAATTCACCACAGAACCAACTTGTATAACTAGACTTTACAGAATAAGGTATAAATATGTGTCACTAAACTTGTGTACTGATAAAAAATACTCCAAGTTTTAAGGTCAAGTGGACTCTCTTTCTTATACTTTATGAATTGGTTAAAATCAGACCACATTCTAGTTTTTTTCATATCATTTTCTTTCATAGCTTTTTGTTTTCCCTGGTGTTTCTAATAGCTTTTCTTCTTCCTGTTAGTTGGAGCAGTTTATGACCTCACCTTTCATCTAACGTTTTAATAATTATTTGCTATGGGATAATCTACCTTCTTTCAAAGACAATAGACAATTTGCTATTCTAATTTGGATGACTTCTTTTAATGCCTCTTGTATATCTGTCTCCTGGATAAGGTTCATTGTTATCTGGATTTCATTTTCTTTTCTTTCTTTGTTTCTATTTTCATTTTGTTAAACAACATCATCTTATTTCTTTAGAAAGACTTTATGGAAGGTAAACTTTCATATTCATTGTGGGTCTTAAAATGTTTGCATTTTATTATACTAGATTGATGGTTTAAGTACAGAATTTTAGGTTCAAAACGATTTTTCTTAAAAAATTTAAAGATATAACTGTCTTACCCTTTAGTGTCCAGTGCTGCTAATGTAAAGGCTAATGCCAATCTAATTATTCTCATTCTTTTGTAGGTGACTTTCTAACTTTTCTCTAAAAGCTTTTTGTGTTTTCTCTTATCCTTGGCTGAAACTTCAGTTTTAAGATTGGTGACTTTCTTCAGCTCTCATAAATTTTCTTCTAATATTTTTCCCTTTTATTTTCTCTCTTTTTTGGAAACTTCATGAAGTAAATGTTGGCTATCCTGGATTAATCTTCTATGTCTCAGCTTATATTATTTCACATTTTGTATTGCAAACTTTTGTTCTTTGTTCCAAGAGACTTCTTTGACATATTTTTCAGTCGTGTTATTGAATTTTTATTGGGCAATTTTATGTTTTTTAGTTTCAATAATTCTCTTATTCATCATTCAATTGTTTAGTAAATGTTTGTTGAGCTCTTCCTTGCTCCTTGGTATGTGCCAGGCACTCTTCTAGACCTGGGGAAAAAGCAATGAGTGAACCCACAAAGTCTCTTTCTGCCCAATGAGGGGGAAGACACACAGTGAACAAATAAGTGAGCAGACACATGGTATGTCAAATGGCGATGAGTCCTATGGAGAAAAATAAAGCAGAGTAAGGTGGGTAGGGAGTGCTATGGATGGGGATGGAGGCTTTATTTTATATAAGATAGTTAGGCAAGACCTCATTGACAAGTTAACATTTTCAGGTGACCTTCATGAAGTGAGGGAGAGAACTATGTGGAACTGCAGCTGGAAGAGGAAGTATAAAGACCTTGAGATAAGAGCTTCCTTACGCTGTGCTCCTTTTCCATAGTATCCCAAAATGGCATCTTGGGAGATTCTTAACGATATCTACAGTTTTAAAGATACTCATGTTTTGTTGCATTTGAGGATGTCATAGAGTCCATCTGTAACTAACCTCAGCTCTAAAATAAAGCAAAACATATCCATATTTTCAACCAAATAAACCTATACTGAGAAGTTCCTAAGAACTTAGTTACCAAGCAAAATGCTAAGAATATGAAGATGAGTAAAACATAGTCATCACTCTGAATGTAAACAATTAAGTAATGTGCACGGCAGCAATTGCTCATTGGATTTATCTATAGGGTCATCAAGAATGTGACTATCTGATCCCACAGTGGAGCTGCTGGTGGTTCTCAGAAGGGTGAAGTTAGGCAGAAAAATTTCTAAGTGCAGAAGAGACAGAGGCTGAAAAAAGATTTTGCTATAGGATCAAGTTGGAGAGGGCTTCCTAGATGGTAGTAGACATGTAAAACCCCCATGACAAAGATAAAATTCCTCATTAAGAGTTTTTATTCCATTCAATCTAGTTTCTGGAGGCCTGAGATGAGCTCAGGCATATAACTTAGTGTTCCCCCTGAGAGAGAGTCTGAGAAAGGAAGCAGTTATAAGGGAGTAGGATCGGATAAGGACTGTCAGCAAACGGTCACTAACGTATGGCTTTCCTCTAATTTTTAAAAGACTATTTGCCAAGTATGTGTGGCCTTAGATTGGAAGGGGTATGTGAGACATGGAACTCAGAACTGGATGAAGAATCTAAAGTTTGAGGTCTAACACTGGTGGATTAGCTTTGGTCAGATTATTCTCACATCTACCCGACTTTGAAAAAATTAATTATATGGCATTTCTAAATGCCATGAATATTGTGAATATTGTTGCATTGGCTGCATTGTGCCAAAGTTCGTCTTCCTATACTTTCCATCAACTGGGCTTAGTCTGATAATCTGAAAGAAAACACTTCCTCTTCTACATTACAGCCCTTCACCTATTTAAAAGCAGCATTAAAAATCATTGTAGTGAATTCCCAGATTCTTACTGGGATAGAATGTTAGCTGTTGTCTGGTCCAGTGCAAGAAACTTTTCTACAGCATCTCTGCTAGCTGGTCTTATAGCTCTGTTTCAACTTATTCAGTGCTTTCCAGGCACTCATTTTGTTTTTGAATGGCTCCAAATATTCAAAAGCTCTCTAAATGTTCAAAAGCACTTCACCATTTTGATCTGAAATAGGCTTCCCTGTAGTGTTTATCTACTGATCCAAGTCCTATGACACTTGTCTATTATGAGGCAATTTCAGTTCCAACAATGAAATATTATAACAGGCTGCTGCAATGAGACAAGGCAGGATTCATCTGAGCTATCATAAACAAAATCTCCAATTTCTTTCATATGCAAAGTGTTCTTCTTTCAAAGCATTTTCTCTCTCTATTTTCTCATTTTATTTTTCACCATCTCAATGAGAAGAGAGCTTATGCTAAGAGCACAGGCCAACAGTAGGGAGTGGTGCCTAGTTCAATGAGTGTCATTGCTGTGTTTGGTAACAGTGACAAGGAGGGGAGAGAAGTAATGAAGAACAAAATGTCTCAGAAGACACTCAGTGATCTGATGTCATTGTTCTTTGGAATACTTCTTGCTGATATGTGGGAATATCAGCACCTACTGAGATAATTAAATAGCCAGGACTATTCCCACTCCCCTCCTATTTTACACCAGAATCACAGGTTTCTGGGGTCAATGGAATTCATGATAAAATAAAACATCAGAAGCTTCTTGTATCTTCCCTGTGGATGTGCTTCAGAAGACTCCGGTGAGAGATGTTGAGTCTTTCTGAGACACCCAAATTGACTGACTCCAGAGATATGCAGAGATAAAATTCAAACGTGTACTTAATCTCCCGGCCTTTGTTAGTCTCAAGCCAGTTGCATTAGTAGCTTAGTTAGCTTGGGGGCAGGGAAGAATCCTTTCTTTCAAGCAACTGGCTTGAAAATTTTCTCAAGAATCCAGTTGTTGCCAGGTGGGGTGGCTCACACCTGTAATCCCAGCACTTTGGGAAGCTGAGGCGGGCTGATCACCTGAGGTCAGGAGTTCAAGACCAGCCTGACCATCATGGAGAAACCCCGTCTTTACTAAAATACAAAATTAGCCAGGCCTGGTGGCGCATGCCCGTAATCCCAGCTACTCAGGAGGCTGAGGCAGGAGAATTGCTTCAACCCGGGAGGCGGAGGTTGTGATGAGCCGAGATAGCACCATTGCACTCTAGCGTGGGCAACAAGAGCAAAACTCCATCTCAAAAATAATAAAAATAAAAATAAAAATAATCCAGTTGTGCAGGATTGCATATGGAAGTTTTAGAAAACCCCATAAATGTTTTTATGAACTACTGTATCAGACCTAAGGAATTTCTTTATATTCCAAATTGTGAGCAAATTGAGTCTTCTATCCATTTTTAGAGACTACAGTGGAAAAACCTTGTCTCTTTGATGTAGAACACAAAATCCTACTGCTCTTTTTAAAAGAGGAAAAATCAACATTTCTGTTTGAGTGTGCCTTTTATGTTTCCTCCTAGTCTGCCTCTGGCTGGAGCCCTCAAGAAGGTAGAGACCTGCTTGAGCCTCCAAAAGTCAATTTTCTACACCAGCAGCATACAGGTCAGATGAGTCTGGTGCAGGAGCACATGTAAAAGTGCCTGCTTATCCCTGGGGCTCTAAACAGGCTCTCGCTTTCAGTAGGAGACGGGGGCGGAGTTTGCAGAAGCAGTAGAAGAAGAAGCCAATCACCCATCTTCTGATGAAAGATAAAAGGCATCACATTTCATTGTTTCAGGGGAAAGAAAGTGGAACAAATTAAAGAGAAAACAAATCAAAGGATGAAGGGGAAGAGGAAATCCCTCTCATATGGAGCAGACATGGAGGCAAAGTTGAGCAGGTAGGCAACTGTGCATTATATGATTTATGTGTCAGATACTCCTCCTGGACATTCAAGAAATTAACCATGCAATCCTTTACTTCTCAGATGAGGAAACCTTGTCCCCAAACACACAACTAGTTAGTAAAACTAGAAATTAAATCTGGGGCTGATGATTCTTCTCGCTACTAGAAAAGTTAATATGAAATGAAGCCTCCGTCCTGTGCTAAATTTCTGAATTGTAGGAATACATGTGAGAATACCAGGCAGCCATATAAAAATACACTGCAGAAGGCCCATTTAATGGCCTTATAAGAAAAAAATAGGTTAAAATATCATGTATGATATAACCTATTTTATTTTGTATAATGTAAAAAATACCTATCTGCACAGAAAAGACTGCAAAGAAACTATCCATCAAAATGTTATCACTGGCTACCTCTGGGCGGGGAATTATGGGTGAATTTAATCTTCTTGTTTTGACTTTTTCATATTTCCCAAATCTTAAACAATTGACATGTATTAGTTTTACGTTAAAGAAGAATAATGACTATTTGGATAAAGAGATAGAAGGCAGAGTTGCTTTTGGATTCAAGACTGAAGTCCTTAAATTTCAGTCTTGGAAAGTGATTTTAAAGGAAGTGTGTAATTTCAATATAAATTATTCATCCTACGCTTCTTTGAATTTTGATCACCTTTAGGGCTGACTTTCTTCACAATCTAGACAAATATCAGCCTTCTGAACCTCTTACACATTGGAAGATTTAGCTCTACTCTAAGCAAGGAGCAACAATACCTTTTTCACTGTTACTCTTTCTGTTTCTGTTCCTTTGGCTCTCTTTCTCTCTCTCTCTCTCTCTCTCTCTCTCTCTCTCTCTCTCTCTCTCTCTCTCTGTTTTAGACAGGGTCTCACTCCATTGCCCTGGTGCCATCACAGCTCACTGAAGCCTCAACCTCCTGGACTCAAGGGATCCTCCCACCTCAGCCTTCTGAGTAGCTGGAACTACAGTTGAGAGCCACCGTGCCTGGGTAATTTTTGCATTTTTTGTAGACAGGGTCTCACCATGTTGCCCAGGCTGGTCTCAAATTCCTGGGCTCAAGCAATCCCCCTGCCTCGGCCTCCCAAAGTGCTGGGATTACAGGCGTGAACCACAGCCCCCAGTGGCCCTCTTTAAAAGTATATATTATCCAAACACCCAGAATTTCTAAAAACTATTTTTTGAAATGTCACCAAATATGATTAGAAGTACTGGACTGTATCATGTTGTGCTTTGGCCAGGGATGAGCTGTGATGCAAGTTGCAAAAAACAGCCTTAATTGGCAGTTTAATTCCATTAGATAATGAGCCAGATTCTCTCCAGGCACAAGCTACTCCTTGGGAACAAGGTCAGCATCTCTGGCTATTCCGGATGCTTTCTGGTTGGTGCAAAGGTTGAGTTCAAGTTTATGTGATTTTCTCAGCTGGTTTAAAAAAAATGTGCGCATTTTTTTTTGTGACATTTCCAGTTAAAAATACTGGAAACCAAAGTGTTTCTTGCCATACTCTACACTTGTTCCAAATCAGGACTGGCATCCCATCTCTACATACCTGTACAATGTGAAAAGTTTCCCATAACCGACAGCCACTTATAAGAATGAGTAACATATTTCAGGTGTTTTTCAGGCTTGAAACTCTTGGAAAATAAACTAGGTGGGAAATAAAACCCTGAAGTCTAGGTTCAGTCCAGAAATCACAAGTTAATTTTTTTCTATTTTATTCCTCCTCGAGGAAAAATAAAATGAGGGATGTATTGAGACAACTACTCAAATAGTCAAGGAAAAAGACACCAGATGTAGACTGAATTACCCAGATAACAGACAAAAAGAAATCTGTTGTGAAGTAGTGACTCATTCTGTCTGTTTATGCAGCCTGAATTTTCTGGTTAATTGTCAGCTCTTCACTTCACTTTGTGCTACGTAAAAGATAAATTATTCCCCTGACAGATTTATTTTTGTATTGACTGGAAAAAAGTTCATGCTAAAATAGTTGTGTGATGTGTACTAAAGAGACAGAGTTAGGTGCCAGCATTTTGGTATTATGTTGTGGAACACCAGCAGGAACAATGGGGAAAGGATGAGTGCTTGAAGAACCAAAAGTTAAGAAATTGTTACATTAATTAGATCACATATATCCAACATTCAAATATCTATTTTCCATCTCTCCATCCATCCATCCATCCATCCATCCATCCATCCATCTCTCCATCCATCCATCCATCCATCCATCCATCCATCCATCCATCCATCTCTTCATCCATCCATTTTTACCCATTCACTCATCATTCTATCTATTTATCCATTCATCTATTCATCCACTCATCCATCCATCCATCATTCTAGTCATATATCTATCCATCAAATATTTATTTAGCCTTTACTTTATGTTTCATGCACTGTGGTAAGTGTTGCAGGAACAATGGCAAACAAAGCTGATCCATTCCTTACCCCCATGGTTTTACAATAAATAAAGAGAAAGGACAATGCACAAATAATTACAATGTAATTCTTGCTACAAAAGGGACAGTAGTACACTACTGAAACATATGGTAGAAAGACAGAATCTAGTGAGAAGAGGGAGATAGGGATAGTCAGTGAAAACCTCCTTGTAGAGGTAGAATACAGGTCAAAACCAGATGTATGATTGATACATCTGGATCTTCTTAGTTTGTCTCCCTGAGCCTCTGAGTACACAGATAGTCTTGGCTATGTTGAGGGAGTAAGGGAAGTATCCAGGATAAAGATGTCAGCGGCAAACCTGGCATTTGGTTGAAGTGGTGTCCTAAAAAGGCTCAAAAACACACCATTCTATTTCCAGTCATTCATCAGCATCAGGCCAATATAATGAGTACATTAACAACTGATGAATGTGGCTTTCTATAAATCCCTCACCACATTCATGGATGCAGCTGACTGTAGTTACTGGACTTCTGGCCCTAGGCATGTTTCGAAACAGCAAAATCCATGAGGATTTTTTGTGGTACATTGTATTGTTCTTTCCTCTTCCTGGTCTACCGGGGACTGAGTTATCCACTGGAGCCTCAGACATTTAGTGTGAAAATGGGAGGATTATTCCTTTGACAGGTCAATTAATCTGAATGTTGCTTCTTTAGTATGGTTACCCTGGTCCCAAACATAGACCAATAGACTCACGGAAGGTGCTCAATATGCAGTCCCACCAACAGGCTAACCACTTAATGTTGATGACATTTGGCAAATTGATTTATCCACTTTCCCTTCAGGGAAAAGAGATTAATCTCCCTGATTCTCTTTGCTTATCTGAAAGGTGATGAGGTTGCAGAATCCCTAACGATTATTCCCAGCTCACAAACTATGGCTTCTAGAATTCTTGGTCATGATGTTCTGCCCTGGAAAACATATCTTATCTGAGCAGAAGCTACTGAGTTAGTTAGTCTAGGTGCAGGGCAATCATGGAAAAGTCCAAGGCACAGATACTGTGAAACTGGAACTAGGGTGGTGGCTTCCTGTGCACCTTGGAGAAAGCGGAGCCCAGACACCTCCCAGAAGCCCTTCTAGCCTCCCACACATGTAGGAGGGGAAGTTTAAGACCAGTTTATCTAGTATAGGTCAGGAAATATAGTAATGGTTTTAGCGTCCCTCCAATGAAAGTGGGCTGCCTTCTAAAATTAGGACTAGAAAACATGCTTGGGGAAACTCAAAAGGTTGGCTCTATTGCAGTTGTGCTGGGGAGGAGTGCTTGACTCGAAGACTGGGTTCCATCTGTAATCAGTGGACTGCTGCATAAGGAAAAATTAATGCAGTCGGCATGACTTGGTGTGAGTCACTGAGACATAGCGGTCTGTCCTTCCACAGACTCAGCAGGACACCCTTCTCCAGCAAGTGTGTGCTAATTACATTACTGGGGACTGCAGCAGTCTTTTCTCTCCAGATTAGCAAACCAGCATTCCAAGTAGAAGGGACAATCAGCCCCTGGGGTTTTCTCCTGTGAAGATTTATGGATTGTGGTAAGAATGACTCTGAATTGGGAAATGGGTGCCTTGGGTCCACCCCGGCCATGCCATTGATAATAGCAGTCAATAGTTATTGAGTATAAAGTCTGTTCTAATCACTAAATTAAATACTTAGGTCTCACTACCTCTTTAATCCTCACAGTAATCCCTGAGGTGTACAGTGCCATTATCTTCATTTTATATATGAGGAAACCAAAAATCGGAAATCTTAAAATGTCCATGGTAACTGAGAAAGAACAAAGGCTGGGATTTAAATTGGGAAGTTTGATCTCAGAGCCTGTGCTATCACACTATGATAGCCTGTCGTCTTCATTGGACCGATAAAGTCATGTACTTAACTGTAAAATTTGGTTTTTTATTCTTGTTACAGGTGCAATACAACATTGTATAAAAATCAGAAAACACAAACATAACAAGAATACAACAAAAAATCTTCCATACCACCAGAAATAACCTCTCAATACTTAGTTGATTTATGGTTTTAGATTGTAAAAATGGCATTATGCTGTACACAATGTATTTTGAGCTGTCAAGCCCTAACTTTTTATATTTATCCAGTCCATAGTATGTTCAAGGGAGTGTGCTGGGGAGGCAGTTTATATGACTACTGGTGATAAGGAAATGTCAAGGGCACAGACCCTGCACCCCCAGAATCACATTCTAGTGGGGAAGATAAGGCAGGAAAGACGTGGACAGGAGATACGGGAACTTAAATAGCTCATTGTGACAACGCAGGAGCAAGACAATAGCTGCGTGGAAAAGCACAGGGAGAGAAAGAAAGGACTGGAGCTGGAGCTTAAGGGATGTCACAGGGGATTACGGGGGCTGGCTGAGATGATTGAGGCAGCTCTGAAGGGGCCAATCTGGAAAGACATAGCTGCTGAACATACTGCTGGATGCATGGTAGAAGGTCCCAGAACAATACATCGAACACAATCCCATTAAAAAGGCCCAGTATGGGTATAAGAATAGAGGAAAGACTGGAGGGCTGGATATCAAACCCTAAATAGTAGTTAGCTTTTTGGTGTGAGACTGGGTGGAAGGGGACCCGAGGTGGTGATTCTCAGTTTTGAATTCATACCCTTCTGTATGGCTTGAATATGCTACAACCACATATTCATCCTGTAATTAAATTGAGATTGAAAAATAACTTTGTAGGAGTTAGACTGACAGAGAGAAAAAGTGAGAAGTATTTTGAGGGAGAAGGGACCAGGGAGACAGAGTGACAAAAAGTACATAGAAAGGAATGGGAGTGGAAGGAGGGGGTGGCAAGATATGGGGTTTTCAGTGGGCTATCATACATCCCAGAAGGGTCCGTTCTGCTGAAACTCTCCGAGTTTGTGGAGTCCACAGGATGTTTAGCAGGCCCAGCGGAACCAGGATGCAGAAGAATTTTTGACCAACATTAGCTAAGCTACTTTGCAGGGAGTCTAGCTGGGGGCCTGTGCCCAGCTCATTCTACATTCTAGAGAGGAAGAAAAAACCAGAAAGTTGGTGCAAGGACTAATGGAGCAGCACATCAGGGGTCGTGGGAAGACTACGCCAAGAAATCCGGGTCTCCATAGGCTCTCTGGCACACACAGAAGGATGAGCACCTGTGTGCCAGATGTGTGCACACGTATGTGTGCCATTGCAGTCTCAGCTGTGGCTCAAGACAAAGGCTTTGCTTTTGATCATGGGAAGGAGAGAGAGTCATTACAAAGTACAGGCTAAGAAGTTCCAGAACTGGAGTGGGAATGCACAATGGTTCTCTGCTCTTTGCTTTATTTTCAGCATATTTTCTTTTTCTTTTCAATATTTGGTGATAACCACGCTTGTAATAGTATCTGGGTTTCACTCTACTTGGTTTTGGTAGTTTGTTTAGATACTGGTTCTCTGCACATATGAAGTCTTCTGAATTATCACGAGGCTTTTTTCTGAGATGGAAGGAAAGTTAATATGGAAAATGCAATACATGTGTAATGTTTTGCTTTGCTTTTCCTTAAATTTAATGCCATTTTAAATTTCAAACTTCACACTTTTCCTGCAGCGGGTGGTTTTACAGAATCATTATAAGTTGCTTTGAAGGAGACTTCTGCACTTTAGGGAGTTGGGGTGGCAGTGAGGGAAGGTTGCTGGTGGGAGCGTTGAAGACCTTTGCAGAGCTAAGATTCTGGGAATTTACTTCCATTTTTCCTCTTAGGACATACTAACTTACAAGGTAACTTGTTATACTGAGAAAAGGAAAAAGGTTTCCTTACAGTAAGAAAAGCTATTCTAGAAATTCCTTCATGCTCTGTCTCAATTGTATCCAAACTATATTGAGACTACGATTGTTTAGGCGAGGCTACAGAGATACTCCTTCAAAGAAGCAAACAACTCACTCGCATATCCCTTTTACATGGGGTCTAAAGGTACCCATGTCCCTGGATCACTGAGTTTTAATTTTTTCCTTGAGAATCATAATGGTCATATTGCCCTATCAACTGAGGTCTTTCCTCATAGAGCTATCTATGGACATGGGAAAGAAAAGCATTGCTTCTACTGTTTACACAGTCATCTAATCGCATGGTGATTTCAGCAACCCTGTGAAGTTGGGCTGGTATTACTACACCCTCTTCAAGAGCCAGCATAAGGGAGGGGCTGGGGAGCCACCACCGTGCAGTGGAGGGATCCTCCAGGGATTTCATACCTTCTTCTTCTAGAGCATCATTTTCTTTTGTCCTATATCATCCATGTGGATCAGAAAGCATTCCTTCTGCGGAAGCCTACTGACTTCTAATGCTATATATATATATATTTTCCTCGGGACAACATATTCTTTTATTGTGGTAGAATACATGTAACGTAAAATTTACCATCTGAACAATTTTTAAGTGTACAATTCAGGGGCATTAAGTACAGTCACATGTTGTGCAACCATCACCCACATCCATCTCCATTCCTTTTTTATCATCCCCAACCGAAGCTCTGTCCCCATTAAACACGAATTCCCCATTCTCCTTTCTCCAACCTGTGTTAACTTCTATCCCTTTTTCTGTCTCTATAAATTTTACTATTCTAGGTACTTCATACAGGTAGAATTACACAATATTTGTCTTTTCTGTATTTGGTTTATTTCATTTAGCATAATGTCCTCAAGGTTCATCATACTGTAGCATGTATTGGAATTTCATTCTTTTTCAAGGCTGAATAATGTTCCATTTCTCTACATACCACATTTTGCTTATCCGTTTATCTGTGGATAAATAGTTGGGGTGTTTCTACCTTTTGGCTATTGTGAATAACGCTGTTATGAACAATATTGTGCAGACATCTTTTTGAGTTCTTCTTTCAATGCTTGTGGCTATATATGTAGAGGTTGAATTGCTAGATCAAATGGTAATTTTATATTTAATTGTTTTGAGGAACTACCACACTGTTTTCTACAGTGGCTGCACCATTTGACATTCTCAGCAGCAACACACCCTTATTCCTATTTCTCCTTATTCTTGCCATTATTTTCTGTTTCTTTGATAATAGGAACCCCAATAGATGTGAAGAGGTACCTCATTGTGGTTTGAATGTGCATTTCTCTGATGATTAATGATGTTGCCCTTCTTTTCGTGTGTTTATTGGCCATTTCTGCATCTTTGGAGAAATGTCTACTCACGTCTTTTGTCCACTTTTAGATCAGGTTATTTGTTGTTGTTGCTGTTGAGTTGTAGGAGTTCTTTATATATTTTGAATATTAAGTCCTTATTAGATATGCGATTTGCAATTTTTTTTCTCATTCTGTGGACTTCCTTTTCACTGTCTTAATAGTGCCCCTTGATGTACAACATTTTAAAACTTTGATAAAGTCCAACTTATCTATTTTTTCTTTTGTTGCCCAAGTTTTTTTTCCTGGGATAAGCTGTCATATCCCAGGAAATCATTGCTAAATCCAATGTCATGAAGTTTTCTTCTTTGATTTTTTCTAAGAATTTTATAATTTTCATTCTTATGTTCAGATCTTTGATAGATTTTTGTTAATTTTTGAGTATGGTGTAAGGTAGGAGTCCAATGTCATGCTCTTATATGTGGATACCCATCTAATGTTATATTTTTGAAAATACTGTTTAAAACAAAACTTACTGTTTTCCTGGGCATTCTCTAGGCAATTTATGACAGTGGTGGCTTATTTTGCACTATTAAGATTTCTAGTTTATGTTCTTCCACACCGTAAAAGGCCGTGGCAGAGGAGGGAGCTAAGGTCCTGAAGAGTTGCTTTCTATATAAACTCAGCATAGACAACTCCAGACTTCAGAACCCCTTGACAGCCACACTGTACACCCTTATAGAGCAAGAATCCAAGTCTTCTCAACTTTGTTTTTTTCAATTATCCTGCAAACATAGTGAATACAGTTGTAATTAGTTATGATTGGTATAATTGACCGTGGGCTCTTTAAATGGGGCAGTGTGCTGAAATTGACTGGGCTGCAGGGGCAGGCTGAAGCTTCCCTAGCTCTCTTCATAGACTTCTTTTGCAGCATGTATTACATTTTTGGGGGGAGATCGTTGATTTATGTGTCTGTCTCCTCACTACAATGCAAACTTGCTATCTTTCTAGTGCCTAGAACAGTGCCTGGCACAGACAATTTATTAAACTAAAGTGAACCAATAGCATTACCTCTTCCTTACTTCCAAGTTAATGTGCAAAGGCAGAAGATGAGCAGTAAAATCTTGCTTTACTTACAGTGTCATCTTAACTGCATTGCCAGCTTTATACAATGAAGGCTGATGATGATATGGCTCCAAATGACAGTTATTAGATTTTCAAGGATTTTCTAAGTTTGTATCTTTATTAAAAAGAGAAAGAAGCCAACTATGACAAATCTTAACTCCCACCTCCTACTCAAAGAAGATGGAATCTTTTAGGATAAAAGTCTTAGATTAAGCAGCCAAATACTGACTTCTCAAAAAAAATTGTAATAACTCCATTCATAGAAATGAGATTATGCTGTAACATTCTTACCATAGTCCTGAATATGTGAATAAAAGATGCTGTGTATTTTCACTTAGGACAGATGTAAGATTTTCATATTGTTTACATTTTCCCTAAATGAGAAATGTATGAACACTTCTGCCCTTTTATTCCTGCACCACGGACCATGAGTCAGGGCTGCTAAAGGTAGCCTTATTTTAGAGATTGCCTAAAACCGGACTTATATGAAAAGGGGATTTTTAGCTTTACTTTTCAGAAATCCCAAGTCCATATCCAGTCAGCTCTCTTCCACAAAATTATTTTCTTTTCTTTAGAAAATATCACATTTCATATCAAGTTATTAGAGAGAAACGGGAAGCCTGAGCAGGTGACTGGGTGGTGGACGCCCTGTGTTTCTAAAGCAATCCCTTTCCCTCACCTGAGACCTTGCCTAGGTTAATGGGGGCTCCATTGAGAAAGTCAAGGAACATGAAGCATGAATATTTACATATTCAGCAGAGAGTAAATGCATCAGCAAATGATGAGGTGAGATACAGTGTTATCCCACTGAACTAGTTCCCTTTTGCTCATCTCCCTCCCTGTTACTCTCCAAGGCTGAGTTATATTCAGCTGAAGCACAATTTGAAGAATACGAAATAAGATGTGATTTGGTGCCACCACTGTCAATCAACAGTGCTTTCCACCTAGACTGCTGTGCCTGTCCCAGTGGCTGCTGTCCTGGTGCCAGGGGCAAGAGGAAGACTGCCTTTTTTCCAGCTTTCCCTGGCTTGACCACACCCCCCAATTTAAGGAGGCAGCTCTATTAGAAACATTATGGTCTTTGCATCCTCTTAAGCTACGGAGCAGAGGATTCCCGCAGGTAGTTGGAAAGAGACCACAGACTTTGAGGGAAGCTCACTCAGGATCTGCTCTCCGGCAAAGTAGTAAGTGAGGTGTGTGTCAGTTTCTGCCTAAAACTTTTCAGTCCATTTTCCTTTTCCTGCTTTAAAAAAATTTCTGTGGAATTAAAGAGTATGTCAGTAGGGAGATTCAGGATACAAGTGAGTTTTCTCTTTCTCTTTTCACATCTTTCTATATTCCCATTTAATTGTTTAACAATTTTCAAAAATACTTCCTAACCTCGTCAGAATAGTCTGAAAGCAAGACTATGTTTTTAAAAATGTTCCCTGCTTCACAAAAGTAAAACCATGCACGTTTTAGATACCCGTAGATTACTTGTCAGAAACCCTGATTTTTTTTTTTTTTTTTTTTGCAAATTGGAGCACTTCCAAAGAAATAAAGCTGTAGTTAAATATATAAATTTCTTTTTATTCTCTTTCACTCCTAGTAAATCTATTGTTTTACTTTTTTCTCCTGCTAGTAGTTTAATGAATTGCTTTTAATAGAGAGGAAATTGCTACAAGTTTGAATCTTGCTAGCCAAACTAGCCTGTTTGGTGTTTTTCTCTGTCTTGGGACTGACCTGCAGTTGTCCAAAGATCTACAAGTTCCTCAGTCTGTTGTTGAGACATGGTGTGGGTGTGGGCCGCGGTTGTCTCAGAGTTAGGGAGGTATTTCTTGTCCCCACGGTAGAGCTGGACTCAGTGGCAGGAGATGTCGATGGCAATTCCTCTGCATCCGGTGATTTTATCTGGCCGTGACACTTTGTATGTGACTCCTCACCCACCGTTAAAGGTCTCTGTTACCAACTTTCAAAGTAGTATTTTCTTCAGGCAAACTTAAAAGGGTGCTGGGTCACTGAAATCAATGCATTCTATTGCAGGATTTCTTTATTACCTTTTGGGTAAGTTTTTGTTTTTAATCTCAAGTCCATTTTCCTTCTTACCTTAGACCACTGCCATGCAACTGAGAAAAAAGTATTTGTTAAACAGCGGGAAATACCAATTCTAAAATGATAACTCCAGCAGCTCCATTTGATTTGTAAAATTACTGATACTATAACTCTTTCATCAGTTGTGGTTTTGGATTTGGTGGCCTATTTTTACCCAAAGAGAAAACGCTTTTTCTTCAGGGGCCGTGGGCTGTGCACAAGGGCTGCAGGGTGGCCACTGCTGCTGTTGAGAGTCTTGCTCACCTGTTGTTCCTGAATGGAGGGAAGGGAGAGCTAATGAGTTAATGTCTGCAAAGTGCTTTGAAGATGAAAAGGTCTTTTCATGTGTTCAGTAGTGCAGTTATTAATATTAATATTTGAAGAAGCATGCTGCTTCTAATTGTAAATCAACTACTTCCATCCTTGCCAACTCAATAGTGAAATAAACAGTTCAGGCAGCCATGCAGCCTCTTCCGTCCTGGTTCCACTGCTGAGGATGTGGGAAGCCAAGCCGAGAGCCTGATTATGGAGGGGGCATCTTTGCCCGGCAGGCTCCTTACACGGAGGTGCTAGTTGCTGGCTGTGAAAGGATGTCCTGAGGCAGAGCCTGGGGGAAGCTGGTAGAGGGGTGGGATCCTTTGGCATCTGGCAGTCTGTGGCCAGAGCACCGACTTGGCCCGGTGGCCGGTCCCGGACGATAATGGAGTTCAAAGGCAAGTAGGGTCAGAACTTGAACCAGCGCTGGGTCAGAGAAGGGAAAGTGGCTGTGCACTTGGATTATGTCAGTGATTAGCTTTGTAACAGAGAACAGGGATTGAACGTGTCTGTGCCTTCTTCCCTTCATCTCTAAAAGGTGAGCAATCATTTGCGCCCCACCTGGTTTACAAATATGAGAGAATAGAAGTAAACAGCATAGGGCTATGAAAAATCAGAGTGCCAGTGAGGTCAAGGACTGTCTGAAATAATACTTCAACAAACTGGGTGTGTGGGTGCAGGTCCTCTCGCCTAGGGGAGGGTGAGGCAGAAGGCAAAACACTGCAAACAAATAATCAACAGATTTCTCTCTTTGATTGCACTGGTGAAATTTCTTACTGATAACTGAGGTTCTGATGTACCTTGTGATTTTATTTATTGGTGAATAGATCTGTTTTCCATAGTGACTATCATTTTCTAATTACCCGTTCAAAATTCCCAACTGTTCACATCAAACAGCAGAAGGGAATGATTACGTCCCACGAGCTGGGACCCTTCCTTCCTTCCTTGCTTCCTTCCTTCCTCCCTCCCTCCCTTCCCTCCCTTTCTATCTTTCTTTTCCTTTCCTCCCTCCCTCCTTTCTTTTTCTTTCTTTCTTTCTTTCTTTCTTTCTTTCTTTCTTTCTTTCTTTCTTTCTTTCTTTCTCTTTCTTCTTTCTCTTTTTTCTTCCTCTTTCTTTCTTTTCTCTCCCCTCCTTTCTTCTTCTCTCTCTCCCTCTTCCCTCCTCCTTCCCTTTCCTCCCTTTCTTTCTTCATTATGGAAATTATAAAGTATTTAGCATTTGAGCAAAATTAATGTGGTATGCAGCAATTTAGTGGCATTTCAGGGAAATCTCTTAAGTTTCTTCAATCCTGGGAAAAATTAGATGTGAAGACATAACTTACTTTTTGCTTCCTCATCTCCTTTATCCCTGCTGTACTGAAAGTATAGCTTATTGAACTCCACCTTTTAATGTAGATGATTTTCTAGTTATCATATCCATTCTTCTTCATTTCACCTAAGGAAGAATACTCAGCCCTAACGTTTACTGAGCACTTGGTATGTTCCAACATCCTTGCTAGGTGCTTTGCAGGGACTGCTTCATTTAATCTACAATGAAGTTTTGAGGTGGGCACTCCACTCTCGTCATCCCCATTTACCAGGTGGGGACTCTGAGGCTCAGTCATATGACCACGTTAACTCATGGTGGACCCTGATTAGAGCCAATGGAATGTGAACCCAGAGCTTGTGATTGGACCTGCATGTCATAGGAATCTAAGTAACTCTAAGACATTTACACAAATTTAGGATAGATTTTTCTGCTTAGACTGATTTGCTTATCTAGGAGAACACTGGATTAAGCCTGTTTTCTGAAGTGGTATCTGTGGATTACTTATTCATTGTTATGAAGATACTGACTTTGAAGAAAGACTACCCAGGCCTAGTTTCCTGGGTAAGTAAGTCAGTCCCTTCCCTGACAAATATCAGTTTTATTTCTACTCCATGCCCAGCCTTGTGCTGGAGACCGTACCAAACACAGAAGAAACAATATGTAAACTCCATTTTTAAAATTAACACAATAATCTTTACTAGAAAAGAGGATAAAAATGAAAGACAATATAATTATTAAGTAGTGTAGTATAACCTATATATGCTTTGGGAGTTCAGGTAGAAAAAAATGGTATCTAGAGCAGTGAGGGAAGGATGTTTCTGATCTGCCTTTTTTTCAAAATAGGATAGATTTCATATTCCAGTAATCAAGTGTTGGAGCTGCCTTCAGAACTTAGAGGGAACAGGCTGGGTAGTACTTACTAGCATGAGAGTAAGCAACAAACATTTAGTGCAAATGTCAGGAAAATATTCCCAATGGGGAGGAAAAAATATATAAATTTTCAAGAGATGTGGAAAGGTAGAAAACTCCAGAATTTTGGTCTTTTTAGAGATTTAAAAGAGATTTAGTCTTTTTAGAGACTTAAAAAAAACTTTTCACTTTGAAATAATTCCAGATGCATAAAAGTTTGCAAAACAATGTACAAAAAGTTTCCAAAACATGTGAGTCTTTTACAATTGTAAAAAAAAAACATATAATGCAAATAACTCTTTTAAATTATCTCTTGGCACCTCTTGTAATCCTTAATCCAAATGACTTCTGTTGATGGGAGAAAGCACCATTGCCAGTTTCTTGATAAAAGGGACCAAATAACTAGAACCATGTCTTCTTAGGAAAAGCAAGAAGTCTTGGCAGATGTGCATCTGGCATATGGCTCCTGAGACACTGACAGGTCCTGAGCTACTCAACTCTCCCCAGCCGGGTTTGTATTGCACCTGAGGTTACCAGCATCTGCTAAGCCTTGGCACAGAAGTCTTGTCTGTTCCTCCTTGGGCTCTGCCTCCTAAACACCTACCTTGTTATAATCACTCATGAGTTCAACCAAGTTAGTCCAGCGCTGCCTTGCTACTCACAGTGAAGTCCTCTGACCTGCGGCATCAGCACCACGTGGGAGCTTGTTAGAAATGTGGAATGTCTGGCCAGACCTCAGACCTACTGCAGCAGACTGCATTGTAACAGGATCCCCGGGTGATTCATATGCACATTACAGTTTGGGAGGCACTGCTCTAAAGAAAAAGCAAAAACAAATGAAAAAGCAAAAATGAAAAAAATGAACAAACAAGAAATCTTGCACTATTTTCCGCAGTGCTTTACTACTTCCTTATATTTGTATCTAGTTGCTAAAGCGTAAGTCCACAAAAGATTGACATTATATCAAAAAGATGTTGGTTTAACTCAGGAAGCTGCAATATTTCACCATTTGTGCTATGCAATCTTTCAATGAGTTAGTTCTCCAACTGTAAGAAAAATGCTTACTTCTTGGTTTTATGCATAACAATGGTACAAACAGACTACCATTAAACAGAAATTGTGGCTCTTTTCTTCTGCAAAATTCTTGACTAATGCTACTCAACCTATGATTATGAAAAGGAATCCTGTTTTCATGACTTGAATACAAGTCTTTAGAAAAAGAGATGAGAGATTTAGCTATCCATGTTCTAGCTCTAACACTTAAATAACCTCTGCCATGTTGGGCAGTAGAAAAAAGTAATTAATATAAAACAGTAGTGTTACTAATTAGTGACATTAGTAAGCATTTACTAATGCTTACTAATTGCCAGGCACTACTGATAAAATAGCAATAATAACAATTATTATTTATTGACCATTTTTACTATTTATACAGCATGCTGCTAAGTATTTGTGTTTTGTATGATCCTCCTCTATAATCCTGAAAGTGTTGATATTATTACCTGCATTTTATAGTTGAGGAAACTGATTGTGAGGTTAAGAAATTTGCTCATGGCCATACACGCAGCAAGCAGTTCTACGTTCACCCATAGTATGTAACTCCAGGGTTCTTGATCACTGCTAAACACGTAACCTCTTGGGACTCAGTTCATTGAAATAAATGAGAAGATTGATGAATTTTTTCCAACTCCAAAATTCACTGGAATTGCACAATCCCTCTTTATATAAGAATGCTAGCAAGCTGTTTAGCATTATACTGAGAAATTGGAACCTTACATTTCGGGTAATAAAACAAATGAAACTCCACCATGAAAATCACAATCAGACATAGTCCAAGAAGTTGCTTGCTGGATTTGAGAGATCTAAGGCAGCTGGTATCTTTTAGTTCAATTTTAAAGGGGCATTATTGCAACTATCCAGTCCCCTCTCATTGTTCTTGTAATATCTCTCTCTATTTATGGTGCCTCTCAGTTTTGTTGAGAATTCCTTTAGAGCTAGAGCCAAGTCTAAACTCTAGATTATGTCTGACATGCTTCACAGGCTAAGAGTCAAAATGTAATTCTTTAAAATGCTAGTCTCTTCAGAGGTTTCATTGGCAGCAATCATTGGATTAGAGTTGACGTTTTTAATCTCGTGGCCCTTCTTTGCATTTGACTTGGAAAACAATCTCTTATTTCATGGCCTCTATTATGACCATTCTTGTGAAGCAAAGAGTACTCTACATTATTCCTCCAGCTTATTCTTTTTTCGTTGTGAGGTTCTAAGTAAAACACAATCCTTATTTATTTATTCAGTTATTTATGAGTACTTACCATGCTTCTGGCTCAGGAGTACATCCTAAGGCCAAGTGTGATCATTTGTTGAATTTCATGGTAAAATACAGGATTTGAGGCATAGCATTTGTACACAGGCTATGGCCACTTTTACGGTAAGGCAGTGTATTGAATATTACCTTTGATCTTCAGGAAGATGTTCTGACAGAAGCATGATTGACTAGAAAGTTTAGATTGTTAGTATTTCAAAGGTTTCAGAGACTAGAATTGGCATTTTCTTAGTTAGATTCCTAGACCTAAGAGTCGGCAGGTTTTAATGTATTTCCTTGATGCCTAGGAGAAGCAAGACCTTTCTGTCCATTGTTGACAATGCCATTTCAATACTGTATCGTGAGGGATTTGTTTCCACTGAGAAGGAAATGCATAAAATAATCTATGAAGCATTCCTTATTTCTTCACAGCTATGGTATACCAGAGTAAAACATCTTCTAGTCTTTCTCTTTTTCAGGAGATAGTAGTGAGTTACTCCTCAAGGAAGGGTAAAACAATATACTGTTTAAAATTATAATGACATGAGTTCATTTTAATATTCTAAGAAGGATTCGTTGAGCTATGTCAATTCATACAGGACTTGAAAGTGTTATGCTTAATTAGGAGATGGGTTTATTTTTAGAGAAATAGGAGATGGATATGACTCATTTCCATTTAAGCAAGGGTTGGCGGAATAATTATAGTGAAGTTGTGAAGAAACAAAGACTGAGATGTCAATTGTACGGTGAGTTGCTGCTCTATGACCTTAGTGAAAGAATAAATGCACGTAGCTTAAGACACAGAAGCCAGTAGCCCATAATTTGGAACACTGCCTTCATTTGTCAGTGCTGGCTACTTAAAATAAGAAGGAATATTCACTACTACTCTAATGTTGGATTACTTAGTCAAGCAAATGAGGTTCTTATAGATTTAGTAGTGAGACAGAAAAACCATCTTCTGTTCTTCTAATCCTTTTTCTTTTCTATGCGTTGTAACCAAAAAGTTTCCATGGGGAGTAAGGAATGTTCAGCTTTCCTAGATATGATGGATCTTAAACCTGAGTTCTTAGAGAATTGCATTTGGGAGCTTTTGTTACAGTGACAGGTCAGGGAAGACATCTATTCAAATGATTTGAGAAATACACGTGGGCTACTCATGAGAATCAGAAAGAACACACTGAAGGAGTATAGATGAACTCATCAATCTGGTACATCCTATAGTTTAGAGAAAAGTGCCATCTTGCTTGTAGTTAACTCTTGAGAAGCCTAACCTCAGGGTCACACAAGGACACACTTCATCACAGGGATGATTTTTTTTTTTTTTTTTAATGTCCAAACGATAACTTACTCTCTTGGATAAGCTCAGGACACACAAGGATTGTACACACAAACTCTGTTTCAAGTACTTTAGGTACTTTCCCTCATTTAGTAAACAGACACTTGTTGCATGGCTACTATGTGTCATCTGAAAAGACACCATCCTTACTCTCAAGTTACTCATCATTCAGGAGCAGAAACAGGCATAGATACAGGAAGTGTCATGAACTTTGTTACACCGTTACAGTAAATCCCATGGAGGGGCATCAAGGAGGTCCATGCAATTGCCAAAGAGGGTAGGGGGGAGGGGAAAGCTTCCTGAAAGAGGAGATACTCTGAGTCTTCAAAAATACATTTCTATAGTATTCAGAAAAAGGAAATTAAAACTCTATACATTGTAGATTAAAGATGTTGCCTTGGTAGCCCAGGTGTTGCCTTTAGTTTGGCAAAAGTGCTATTGTTTGGAGCAAGTTTTTTTACATGGCTAGTTGTTTTGGACACCAAATTCTTTTTTTTTTCAATGGAGTTTTGCTCTTGTTGCCGGGTGGGAGTGCAATGGCGAGATCTCGGCTCACTGCAACCTCTGCCTCCCAGGCTCAAGCGATTCTTCTGCCTCAGCCTCCCAAGTAGCTGGGATTACAGGCATGCACCACCACACCTGGCTAATTTTGTATTTTTAGTAGAGATGGAATTTCACTATGTTTGTCAGGCTGCTCTTGAACTCCTGACCTTGGGTGGTCCACCTGCCTCGGCCTCTCAAATTGCTGGAATTACAGGCGTGAGCCACCGAGCCCAGCCCTGGAAGCCAAATTCTTTTGTCTCCTGTATTCCAAGCCAAAAGGACGTGCTTTTTGTTTGAATTGATAGGAATCCTAAATTATTGACATTGGGATAAATGCTCATTGGAAATCTATTCAAATTTTGCATAGTTTTCAAAGAGGAAAGGCTGGGGTGAGGGGTGGTGGGGAGAAATCTACATTTTCTGCCACAGCTTTATTGTGCTTTTGAATTCCCCATGTGCCATCTTCATACCCAGGATATGTTTTAACCATAATTTGTTGCCTATGAAGCTAACATGAAGAAGAGAGGGCAAGTTGAAATTTAAAACATGATGCCTTTGTCAGTGGGAGTCTAATTTTGGCTGGTCTATTATGGAATGCAGTTAGTCAATATGTATTCAAATATGGAATGCATATTTTCTTTGTCCCCAAAATGCTCCTTTTCGGCATTTAGTGGGAATGTAAAATATTTTAGGAATTTTTATAATGACAAAGAATTGGGGACAAATTAATTATACGGTAATAAGAGGCTCTTTAAAAGTATGATATATACATACAATAGAATACTTGGCAGTCATCATCTTTAGGATAGACAGCCACATTTATCAACAGAGAAAAATGTCCATAGCATTATGTTAAATGTCAGTGAACAAAGCAGGTTACAAAAGAGGATGTGGAGAATAATCTCATGAAGGTAAAATTGTAATCACGTGTGTGTGTATGACATCTATGTTCGTTTAGATAGATTAAAAAATACCCAGAAGAATATTGAACAAATTATTAGTATAATTATCTCTACATGGTGAGGTTTCAGGTGATTCTAATATCCATCTGTTACTTTTTTGTATTTTAATTTTTGCGGTAACATTGTATTAGTTTGGCAAAAACTACTGATTTCAAAAGAATTTTGTTTTCAAAAGAAAAAAATTAAAGTGTAATTTACTTGGTATTTACCTAAAAGCATAGTTTTTCTTTTAGGAATACATAACCCCAAATGAAAAAGGCTTAACTGATGTCAAAGTTATCTAGAAATACAGCCAAGCAGGGTCAGAGTTGATGTGAACTGGATTCAGCCTTGATTCAAGCTTGGTCTCTTTGGGATTTCTTGTTCTTCTGCTGCCTTGGCCTGAACAGTCCCTCTCCTCCCTAATTTTTCCTTTATTCTGTGTCTCTCAACCTGCCCTGCCCTGCCCTGGCAAGCTTTGGGTGAAAGGAAGTGACAGCCTACAGGTCCTGGCCGGGTTGCCAGTTTGGGGAGGGTGGGAAGTTGGAGAAGTGGTCACTCGCTCTATGAAGAATAGAACTCTCTAGAATCAAGCAGAACCATAGTTTTAAAGTGATTTTTTGGACATGAGACACCCACATAAGCCAAAGTGTTGACTTTTTTGTCTTCTCCATCGCATGCTTGTTTCTGTCCTTGCCATCCAGGGTGATGAGGGTGCTTAGAGAAGCATCTTCTCTCTCTCTTTTTTTTTTTTTTTTTTGGCTTTTTGGCAGAAGAGAATTCCCTCCCACGTGACAACTACTTGAACATCAGCTGCACCAATTTTTTTCTTAGCATTGCACACGTTCATTGCATAAATACAAAGCAACTGTGGCATCTGAAGATTTACTCCCCAGCTAAGCAGCATCCATGAGACCTGTTTGGGTGCAAAAATGATTTGGACGCTGGGTAACAAAGGTCTAGAGAAGCATCTTCCCTAAGCACAGGAGGAGGCTGAAGACCAGGAGTCTGGTCTCAGCTTGGCCAATTAGCAGCATCGCCTTAGTCTTTCTCCTCATTTGTAAAAAGAGGGGTTTACACGGAAAAAGTGTGTACAAGTTTTCTAACTTACACTATTGTATTTAACAGTTATCTATGTGCCAGCTACTTTCCAACACTGGCCTAGGATCCAGGGATCTGGAGTGAATAAATGAACTAAATCTCCCCTCTTGGGGAGCTTAAATTCTAACAGAGTGGACTTTGGAGAAGACAACGAACAAACACCTAGGTGTCAGAGTACGGAGAAAGGTGCTGCTATTCATATGCGGTGATGGGAAAAGCCTTCTTAGATGAGGTGGCATAAATAGCTATGTGAATAGAAGGAAATGGTTTTCCCTTAGAAATGGATCATGAAACAAACTGATTATTTCAAGTGGTTCTTTATCTAGACCTGCAATCTATTCAGATTCTCTATTTTGACGAACAAATATATTCATATCTGATCTACCTCTTACATTTTTAGTCTTGTGAGACCAATTCATTCATTTATTCATTCACTGATTTAAAAAAACAATGAGTTTCCATTATGCCCCATGGTCTGTCTTAAGTGCTGAAGACAAAAATGAAAAAGGCATGGTGCCTGCCTTCAAGTAGCTCAGAATTTAGCTGGAGAGACAAACAGAAGCAGATGGTAATAAAACAATGTGATACGCACCGTGATGGAAATACACTTTGGGAACATAAACAAGGAGCCGCTAACCCTAGCTGGGGTGAAGGGTGGCTCAGGAAGGATTCCAGGCTGCAATAACCTCTGAGCTGAGCCTAAAACCCTGAGGAGGCAGGGTTCACTCATCTTGAGGGTGGATGGGCATTCCTAGCAGAGGGGGTAACATGAGAAGGGCAGGGGAGTGAGACCTGGCAACGTGTGCCTAAGAAAACAACAGAGTTCCATGTTGCAGTGGAGGGTGCAGGGGTCATGGCGAGAGGGGGCTGGAGAGGTGGGAGGGAGCATGGGGGGGCACAGCAAGCCACAGTCCAGAGCAGGGCAGCCTCCTTTCCGACCCACTTGTCCTGTGGCTAAGGTGGCGCAGGTCCTTTTCAAGAAAAATAAACTCAGCTCTGCAAGACCCTCTGTTACCAAGCGTCCAAATCATTTTTGCACCCAAACAGGTCTCATGGATGCTTCTTCGCTGGGGAGTAAATCTTCAGATGCCACAGTTGCTTTGTATTTATGCAATAAACGTGTGCAATGCTAAGAAAAAAGTTGGTGCAGCTGATGTTCAAGCAGTTGTCTTGTGGGAGGGAATTCTCTTTTGCCAAAAAGCCAAAAAAGAAAAGAAAAAACAAACTCTACTAAAAAAACTACCTAAACACTTCATTTACTTCTTCTGAGAAGGTTTACGTCTCTAGCAGCTGTTCTGTGTCACAATCTACAAGTGGAAAAAGGGCGGGTTCTTTTTTTCTTTCTCCAAAAAAATAATAAAGCAGCAATCCATTTCTGTCCAAGAGTTATTTCCTGAGACGAGAGCCCTTGAGAGCCCTGGCAACTCCCTCTTGTCAGTTTCCTCTCTGGGCAAAGGGCTTTTCCCCAAGGGAAGTGTCATTCATACAGCCATAGCTTCAAGAATACAGTCCAGCACAGAGTGCACCAGATGTTGGGCCAGAGCTTTCTTCTCTCACTCTGTCAATGAGAAGAGAAAACATATTTCCACTGACCCCTTTTCCAGGAGTGTTGCTATGAGGGGGAGTGTTGTCTGGCCGGCAGACAGAAACCCTTGGTATCTTTGAGGTGGGCTTCAGGATGTGGCTGCCAATTCCAAAAGTCCTTTCTCTTAGAAATACGTAAGTAAAATAGGCATTTGAAAGGTGAAGGTCCTTTGCCGCTTGTGGGACTCTAGGGATGATTTATAGGGCCATGTGGTTACACCTTGCTCTATGCAATCTTTCACAATTTCCTATTCCCTGCACCCAGCAGAACTGACTGCTTCCTATTTCTTTTTCCATATTGTTGGCCAACTACTTATCACATTACGCTATAGTTATGTGTGAGCCTGTCGATTCCACTGCCTGAAGATAGAGATCCTGTCTTTCTCAGATTTTTCCTGAGTCTGATAGGATCTAAGGGCCGTGAGGTCAGGAATCCTTGTTTACTGGTGTGTTTCAAGTGCCCAGGGCCGTGTCTGGCACATAGTGGTGCATAGTGATTATTTACCAAATGAATAAACAAGCCACTAACAAAGGACGCCTATTACATGATTGTTGGATAAATACAATCGTACTCCCTTAACTGTGGTTTTGCTTTCCGAGGTTTCAGTTACTCTCCCTCAACCAAGGTCTGAAAATAGGTGAGTACAGTACAGTAAGATATTTTGAGAGAGAGAGAGAGAGAGAAACCACATTCAATAACTTTTGTCACAGTATATTGTTATAATTGTTCTAGTCATGTATTAGTTATTGTTGTTAATCTCTTACTGCGTCTAATGTATAAGTTAAACTTTATCATAGGTGTGTATGTATAGGAAAACACATAGTATGTATGGGGTTCTGTACTATCTGAGGTTTCAGGCCTCCACTGGAGGGTTTTGGAACAAATCCTATTTGGGTAAGGGGAGACTACTGTAACTGAGGTCTGTGAGGACTCAGGAGATCCTTGGGGCTTTTTTTGGAGGAAATCAGAGGGTTGAATGTTTACGTGAAACAGCATTCCCACATCACTGGGGGGATTTCCAAAAAGTATTCATTTCTAGAAGGTATTAGTTGCCCTGCAGGACCCTGGAGGGATGATCAACATTTCCCTAGGGAATTTGATTGTGGTTAAGCCATTATCATATGACACAATCAATGTTGTTAACTTTTATGTCTCATCCAAAGATCTCAAAGTAGATCAAAAACTTTGAAGTGGGATATATGGTTTGATGATGATTCATCAGGACTTTAAAACTTGATTCTAAGAGTAAAAACGAGGAACACTTTGGTGGGAAAGGAGCCATGGAGCTCAGTGAGATGATCCTCACAGTGTATGGTCAGGACAGGCATACCTAAACCATGTGACATGCATCTTACTCTTATTTCATGCTCAGTGCCTGGTACAGAGTCAGACCCATCATAGGTACTCACTGTTCTTGGAAACAAACACTGAGTAGTGACCCCTGACGCAGATGTTAACAATGTCCCTGGCCTAGGGTACTTTGAGCTTTTCCTACCATTCATCTTCACCAATGAGGAGCTCTTCCTGGGGTGGTTTTGCTGTAGTGGAGATCAATTTCCTAAAAAACTAAAGGACAAAATCTTGATTAACATAGTCTAGCTATCCAGACCCTTAGTTAATTTTTTAAAACTAATGTTATTTTGACTGCATTCTACATTTGGAAGAAAAGACATAAGAAAAAGGCAAAGTTTTAGTTAAAAACACAAAGTATAGTTCTAGGATAAGTTATGTCTTCAGGAGGTTTGTAGCTTACATCCCTTAACCATATGATATTAGTAGCTTTGTGGTTGCAGCCCTTAGGCAGTATAGTTTTATATTGCCAAGCCTGTTTAACTATATCATTTAAACATTTAAATACATTTCATATGAAAAAAGGGATCAAGATGGTGAACCAAACTACAAATTGAACATAAGACATTTCTTAGTACTTGATTTTTCTTGAAATGTATCAGTTGCTTTAAATGTAGAATTAAGGAAAAGGGCAGACAAATACAAACTGGAAAGCAGTGAAGTTAAAGCGTCACTTCCTAACAATAAGAATTTGGCCTCTGAGTGGTATGCCTAGGAATTTAATCTTCAAGATTATTCAAGAATGACTTTTTAAATGCATAGTATTAAGTTTATGAAAGTGTGTAATGAACTTTCGAAAGTATTTAGGTCAACAGAGATGTTCGATATATAATGATGACCAGTAGCTAGCTGGAAAATCCCTTCAGCCAGAAAATTGCTCAAGCATTCTAGTCACTCAGACTTCCAGTGTAGAAAATAGCTCTCAACAAGTTATTTAATAGCCCTTCTCCTTTTTTCAAGATCAATAATGCTCAATCCCTTTTGCAGGGTTTCTCTGTGTTTATCTGTTTCTTGGGGTACTGGGTGACATACCTCTTCAGGAGAGCTTTTTCCATCCTTCCTTTCTCCAATCCTTTCTATGTTTATTCCTTTATCAATTAATTTACACCCCAACTGTGTATTGTATGCCTACTTATCTGCCAGGCCTGGTTGTGGGTGGGGGAGACACACGAGAACTGGTTCCTGCCCAGAAACCCTACAAAAATGTGCCTCTTGTGCACTGGTTTACTGCTTGCTGTCTGCAGTGTGTAGACATGGTCTGTTATCCATGTTACCTTGCAACCAGGGAACTGGTTCTGTCTGAGGTCTGCTCTTACCGGTGCTGGGGGTTAGTCACTGATCTTTCTGAATTTCCATTGCTTTCCCTGCCATGCAAAGAAGTGAACTGGTTGGCTCCTAAGGAGACTTTTATTTCTAAGGTTCGTGTCTTCCTTGTGGATTCTAATCCACAAACCTGTGAGCATCCAGAGGCTCAGCCAACGCCTTCTCTCACACAGGTGCTGAGAGCAGAATGAGCTACTTTGTGGATTCTGCTGGGAGCAGCCCCGTCCCTTACTCAGCGGCTCGTCCTGCAGTGGTGGTGAGTGGTGGCCCCTTCCCTGCCCCTTTGCCCACACAATCTTCTCCCCTCCTCCTTGTGCTTCCTGTATCCTGACCCCCAGTAGACAGAGAAGCCAGGAACCTGAACTCCAAGGTTCGAATCAGCTTTGAATCTTTTGGAGGATGTCAATTGTAAGATTATCTATGATTTTATCAGCATATAAAAGAAAAACAAATACTGATGGATTTGCTGAAGAAGTTTTAGTATGTTTGAGTTTGAGAGAAATGACTCAAATATGATGAACAGTTAAAGCCAGTTGATTTTCACTGCCCAGTTCATTTGATGAAGATTTTTTACATATTGATGTACCTTATTCCTATACATATTATAATTGAACTTACTTTTGGCCTCAGACATAAAAAGCCAATAATGCAAGTTTTCTAATCACAGACTTTAAAAGTGAAAATGGAATATGACAATAAGTTTATGGAAAAATTTCATAAATCCTAGAATAAGAGGGGACAAAGAAACTTTAAAATAGGACTGGATGAAGTTTTTTGTCCGTAGGTGAGAAGATCCTTGCCCAAGCTATATGCTGATCAATAGAAATGCTTTGAAAAATTTCTCAAAAATGTATTGTGTGAGGATCTTATAATGTTGATATTGATCAGTTCCAATATTAAAAGACACTAATATCAGCAGCTGTGTCATTAATTATTCTTTCTAAATTCTGTTATGTTTTTATTCAAAGATAGCCATCATAAATATTGAATTTTTTTTTCTTACAGTGAAATACGGACAGATAAGTTTATTTTAGTTATTTTTTCTTTTTCTTTTTTTTTTTTCTGTCACTCAGGCTGGAGTGCAGTGGCACAATCTTGGCTCACTCCAACCTCTATCTTCTGGGTTCAAGCAATTCACCTGCCTTAGCCTCCCAAGTAGCTGGGATTACAGACCTGCACCACCACGCCTGGCTAATTTTTGTATTTTTAGTAGAGAAGGGGTTTCACCATGTTGGCCAGGCTGGTCTCGAACTCATGACCTCAAGTGATCTTTCTTTGAGATGGTCTCGCTCTGTTGCCCAGGCTGGAGTGCAGTGGTTTGATCTCTGCTCACTGCAACATGTGCCTCCCTGGTTCAAGCGATTCTCCTGCCTCAGCCTCCCAAGTGGCTGGGATTACAGGTGCCCACCACCACGCCCAACTAATTTTTTGTATTTTTAGTAGAGACAGAGTTTCACCATGTTGGCCAGGCTGGTCTCAAACTCCTGACCTCGGGTGACCCATCCACCTCGGCCTCCCAAAGTGCTGGGATTACAGGCGTGAAGCACTGAGCCCAGTCGCAAATAAGTTTATTATATTATTATTATTATTAACTTTTCCCAGTACATTTATGGATCTGAATTAACACCAATAAACAAGAACGCATTTCTGACTTGTCTTTGACTGTCTTGCCAGAGATTCTGTATCGTTTTTAACATTGATTAAAGTTAACTATGACACAGTTAACTGTGACCTCTCACTGTAATTGTATATTAAAAGACCTGAATTGTTTAAAGTTTTTTTTTTTTTTTTTTTTTTTAGACGGAGTCTTGCTCTGTCGCCCAGGCTGGACGGAGTCTCGCTCTGTCGCCCAGGCTGGAGTGCAGTGGCGCGATCTCAGCTCACTGCAAGCTCCGCCTCCCGGGTTCACACCATTCTCCTGCCTCAGCCTCTCAGAGTAGCTGGGACTACAGGCGCCCGCCACCACGCCTGGCTAATTTTTTATATTTTTAGTAGAGACGGGGTTTCACCGTGGTCTCGATCTCCTGACCTCGTGATCCGCCCGCCTCGGCCTCCCAAAGTGCTGGGATTACAAGCGTGAGCCACCGCGCCCAGCCTGAAGTTCTTTTTTTAGCATTAAAAAAACCAAAATCTCTCAGTAGCTATTCTATGTTCAAGGGAAAAGACACATTTTAAGGATGATTGAGACATCTCTCTTCAGTAGCTGTTTTTACCACATTTTTCTTCTTTTTAAAATGGCTTCTGTGTTCATGTAAGCACCATTTACTTTTACAAAAAATTAGAATCAGAAAAAGGTTTAGACGATAATATATATCAGAAATATGTTTAAACTGCCCACTCCCCAACACTCCACTACACGACAAGTCCAGGCAAGGAGTCACTCGAGTTTGCTTAGTAGCGATTGCCAAAGGACTTGCAGTTTAAGATCATATCGAGGGCTGAAGAAGTTGCCAGAAAAGGGCTCCTCCTCCTTTTCCTCACGTAGAGGTCATCATTTAAAGTTAACACAAATGACATTAAAATTTCCTTAAAGATGATATTGTAGAAATTTGTTAAAATAAATAATGATATTGTGATTTCAGAGCAAAATGTGTCATTGACTTGAAAAATAAGATTTAAAAGCCAGTCCATGTTAATTCTATTTACAGGTACTATAATCAAATTAAAACAGATTAATATTTTGGCTAAGAATGAAATGCCATGGCTGGGCTCAGTGGCTCACACCTGTAATCCTGGCACTTTGGGAGGCTGAGGCGGGCGGATCAGTTGAGGTCAGGAGTTTGAGACCAGCCTGGCCAACATGATGAAACCCCGTCTCTGCTAAAAATACAAAAAAAATTAGCCAGGTGTGGTGGCACATGCCTTGTAATCCCAGCTACTCACGAGGCTGTGGCATGAGAATCGCTTGAACCCAGGAGGTGGAGGTTGCAGTGAGCTGAAATTGTGCCATTGCACACTCCAGCCTGGGTGACAGAGCAAGACTCCATCTAAAAAAAAAAAAAAAAAAGAGAAAGAAAGAAATGTCACACAAATATGTACTTAGTTTAGACACTGAAATAAAAAGCCTATTATAAGTATAAAAGTTGCAGATATAATATAATGTCATCCTAGGCAGGGTATCTCAAAATTGTAGGAGAATAAAAAAATCCCAAACCAAATAACTCTAAGTGCATAATTTCAACTAAAGACACCTCCCTGCAATTGAACACCCTGGATATTTTAAATAAATTTTGAATGGCTTCCATTGGTTTCAAACCAAATAATCCGTTTACTCTCACCCATGACAGCCTTATCTGAAAAACATTAACATGTGAGATCCTTTTCACTACAAAGTTCAAAGTTGCTTGGGTAAAAGCAGAAGGTTGCACAAAAGAGCTGCTGAATTATTGTTCTTGCACTTGCACTCCTAACTTCTCTCTGGGCCTCAGTTTCTCTGTCCCTGAAACGATTTAGGCAACCTTCCAGAGCAAGCAAAGAAGCCCTTTAATTTTTTCACATACTCTTTCTCTAATAAAAATTAAGAAGTAAATAACACTTATTAGTATAAACTCAAGTTTAGTAACCAACTCAAACCATAACCTCTAACTTTAGACTGGGCTGTAATAAACAGAGAATCTGTAAATTGTCTACAAAATATAACCTTAGGACATTGGCACTAGAGACACCAGCAAACAAACCTCACATTCAGTTGCAATCTAAGATACCCTGGAGGGGTAAGCATAGCTTCATTAACTTTCCTAGATAAGAAAGTCAGAGCCCCAGGCAACCAGAGTCTTCTCAGTTCTGTTGGAGCCTCCCTGTCCAGAGCTCAACCCGTGGTGCTTAATCCAATAATCCAATTCCTCCTACCTGGTGCCCTAGTGTCTGATTTAGTTAGTCTGACACACCAAAAAAAAAAAAAAAAAAAAAAAAAAAAAAAAAAAAAAAAGAAACTCTGTCCCATGTATGGTAAATTCAGAGTGAAAAGAAAACCATGAGAGTAGTGGGGTTTTCAGTAGGGGGTGCTTTTGTCCCCCAAAGGGATATTTGGCAATGCCTGGAGATGTGTCTCATTGTTAAAATTTAGGAGGTGCTCCTGGCATCAGAGTAGAAGGCAGGGATGTAACTGAACATCTTTTAGTACATAAGACAGCCTCCTATGACAAACAATTATCCATCCCCAAATTCTGATAGTGCTGACGTTGAGAAACCTGGTCTAGAGTAGCCACAGATCAAACTTGAAAGCAGAATGGGACTGTGTGTACAGAATGCTGTAAGCAGGTCTTGGTTACTAGTAAATTATTGCTTTAGAAAGGGAAATCTAACAAAAGAAAGTAAGACTGTGTTCCTGCTCCGAGGGGCTCTTACTTAGCATGCTGCATTAGTTGGCCAAGAAACAATCTCTTCGAAAATAGGATGTCAATATTTTCTGCGCCTGAAGACAGCTAAGTCTCGGAGTCCTTGCTTATAAATTAGAGGTCACATTAACGTTATCTGGTCATTTGCTGTGGAAGAATGCTTGGAAATCATGGGAGCCACAGTGGTTAAAATCCATGCCAGCCTCAGGTAATCATGGTTTTGCACAGAATTCACATTCTCTGCCTCAGCGTCAGTTTCTCAAAAGCAGGACTCATGGTTTCCCCATGCGTAAGGCCAGCCCTTCAGGAGGCCATAATGAATGAGGTGATGTCACAGTGGGGAGGCGGAGAAGCAACACTTTGGGAAGTTGTCTGGCCATTGTGTGGGAGGGATGACCTTTCCAGGTACTTCTATGGGCTGTGTGTCAGGGACCCTTTCATCCATGGGGAGGAAGCGCTCCTTCCTGTTATGCTGCCTCTGCAAGCCCAAGCCCGCTGTGAGCCTGGAAGTCCCTTGCAAGCCCAGTACTTTTGTCCTCTCATGCGTCATTCTCCCCTTCACAGCACTGTGCTGGCCCAGCTGAGAGTGGCGGGAATGAGCGGGCTGGGCTGCTCTCAGCTTTGACTAAACATGGCCCAGCCTGGGATGTCTCACCGGCAAGGAGGATGTGCGGAGGGATCCTGGGGGATTAGTGACCCTTTGGCCATGCGGGCTTTAGGAAACACCTTGGGCTGTATAGAGGAAAGGAACTGCCCACTCACCTCCTCCCAGAGCCACAGACTTTGGGGGATAGAACAACATGCTCGGGCAGGAGTGGCCCACTGTGCTCCACCTCAGGGAAGGCACCTATGCCCAAGAGGCTAACTACATATCCCCAAGTGCCAGAATTTCCTATGATAAGACTCTGGGCTTAAGGGACATCCCTGGTAATTTGAGGGTGAAGTAACTGTATTAAAAACTCCTCACTCTTGGCTGGCCGCGGTGGTTCACACCTGTAATCCCAGCACTTTAGGAGGCCAAGACAGGTGGATTACCTGAGGTCAGGAGTTCGAGACCAGCCTGGCCAACATGATAAAACCCCGTCTCTACTAAAAATACAAAAAATTAGCCGGGTGTGGTATTGGACGCCTGTAATTCCAGCTATGCAGGAGGCTGAGACAGGAGAATCGCTTGAACCCAGGAGGCGGAGGTTGCAGTAAGGCAAGAGCATGCCACTGCACTCCAGCCTGAGCAACAGAGTGAGACTCTGTCTCAAAACAAAAACAAAAACAAAAACAAAACCCAAAAAACAAAAAACTTGCCACTCTTTCACTCTCCCTAAATCAAATGTGTTTCTCTTAAAACATGGTCCCTATGTTGTTTCAATGAAAACAGGGGTTCAGAAACTGTCCAACAAAAGACTGTTTTTTGACTTGTGAATTTATGCCATGAAAGCCTTCAATGTTGTATAAATTGGATCCCATTTATTAGACACTTAATTTCTTTCACTATACAGAATAAAATATTGTGAAATCAAGGGTATTGCAGACGTATGAGCACTGAATGAACAGGGCACTGGAAATAAGCCTGAGTTCATGCTGGATGTCACCTTGGGAGGGACCCCAGGGAGGCTGTCAGTCATTGCCAGCTCTGGGCATTGGCCTCCGTCCCTCCTGTGCAGTTCCAGTGGGACTTGGGTACCTGGGGGTCAGCTGAATCTCTAGTTGGTGCCAGCATAGAGGGTAGTCCTGCCATGAGGCTTAGCTAAGTGCATTGCAGAAAAAGAGCTCCAAATTAACCATGGCCCTCAGAGCAGCTCCCTGTCACAAAACCTTTTGGGAAATTCTTCTTTTGTACATTTTCTTTCTTCCTTCCGTAATTGATTGATCGACTGGTTGATTGATCCACAGGACTCTATTTCCACCTTCAGGCCCTCTGGTGAGGCAGAAGCCAACGCACCTTACACTGTCTCCTTGACACCAGACATGAGATAGAGCCTTTACTCCTGGTCCAGGCAGCTGTGGAATGGGTCCCAGCCAAATTCTAGTGGAAAGCACTTGGGTTTTAGAATCAGAAAGACCTGGAGTAAGTTCTGTCTGGTACTCTGGTACTCTTTTTTTTTTTTTTTTGAGACGGAGTCTTGCTCTGTCACCCAGGCTGGAGTGCAGTGGCGCCCTCTCGGCTCACAGCAGGCTCCGCCCCCCGGATTCACACCATTCTCCTGCCTCAGCCTCCCGAGTAGCTGGCACTACAGGCGCCCACCACCGTGCCCAGCTAATTTTTGTATTTTTAGTAGAGACGGGGTTTCACCATGTTAGCCAGGATGGTCTTGATCTCCTGACCTCGTGATCTGCCCACCTTGGCCTCCCAAAGTGCTGGGATTACAGGTGTGAGCCACCGCGCCCAGCCCTGTCTGGTACTCTTTAGCTATTTGATCTTGGGCAAATTACTTACCTCCTCTGAACCTCAGTGTCTTCATCTGTAAAATAGGCATGGTATAAGGTACGTGGAAGGTCACTGTGACGGTTCAGTGAGAACATGCTTGTCAAGCGCCTCCACAAAGATGACCTCCATCAATTCTCTTTTCCTTTTAGTCACTATCTCATCTCTTTCTATTCTTCACTTTTTGATTGTGTTAGGTGGATACTGGGGCTGGGAAGGGGTGAGGATTTCTGCTTGTCCATGCAAGGGTGCTACCAGAAGAAGATGGGGCTACTGGGGTGAAGATGGAGACATCCTCATTGGGAAACCTCCTTGTTTCATCACTGCCCTGCATGAGAAACAGCTCCCTTGCCACCAGATCAAAGTTCTCTTGTCACAGCCGGTGGTTTACAACCCCTTTGTGTAAACAGACCTCGTTTTCTTATCTTGAGTAATTGCAGTTTAATTGGGCCTCCTTGGGATGCAGTTCCCTTCTTACCCAGGGCTCTGGTTGTTGGCACACTCACTTCCAGCCCATAGGCCTCCGGACTCCAGTCATTGGATGTGTTCACAGAGGGGTCACTCTGCTGTCCCTGCACTTCTTATGCAGTGATTGTGCTTGCTACCATGAAGCCTAGTGAAGACACCCTTTCCTTCTCTCTGGGAATCCTGGAGAGCAATGGACGAATTATTTGGTACTAGAGAAGTGGGAATCCACAAAAAGAAATTTAAAACCAAAGTGGGAATGAGACTGCTGAAACATAATGTTTAGGGAAATTATTTATGCTCATAACTCTTAGTGGTTGTCATAGAAATTGAAGGAAAGAAGAAAATAACCTATATTTTTCCAGCATCTTGGACTGTGGGGCTTCTGTAAGCTACTAGGTTCAATCATCACAAGCTAGAGAATTTCAGAGTCAGACCACAATGTAAAGACCGTCTTGCAATATCAGGAAATTCAGATCCTAAGAGGTTAAATGAATTACTGGAGTTTCCTCAGGTATTTTGTTATAGCACTCCTGTCTTGGTCCATTAGTGCTGCTATAACAAAATACCTGAGACTGGGTAATTCAAAAAGAATAGAAATTTATTGCTCACAGTTCTGGATGCTGGAATGTTCAAGATCAAGGCATTGGCAGTCTCTGTGTCTGGTGAGAGTCCCGTCTCAGCTTCCAAGATGGACCCTTCCTGCTGCATTCTCTAGAGGGGATGAACGCTGTGTCCTCAGTGGCGGAAGGGAGGGAAGCGGCCAAACCCATTCCTTCAGGTCCTTTTAAAGGGCCCTAGTCCCATCCTTGAGGGCTTTGCCCTGACAACTTACTCACCTCATAATGCCTCCGCCTGTTAATATTATCACATTAGTGTTTTACATTTCAACTTCTAAATTTGGGGGAACACATCCATAACAACTCCTTACAAACACATTTATTTTATTTATTTATTTATTTATTTGATATTTGGTGATATGTAAGAACTTATGTATTTTCATTCATGTATTTGTATGCCTTGTTTATGAAAAATTAGTTTTTCCTGATTCTGGAAAAAACAAAACAAAACAAAAAACCCAAACTCCACTGTGTAGATTGCTGAGCAAATTGAAATTACTGGATAGTCTTCTGGCCATGGCAAGTTCTACCAACCGTGTCCATAACCAGGTTTTGAGTCAGCCTCAGTCTCCATCTCCATACCACAAGATGCCTAAAGCTGTCACCCATGGTACCACTGGGCGTCTGAAGGCTTCATGCTAAGCGAGGGGCAACTTGAAACCTGCAGATCTAGAAGCTTACAAATAAAACGTCTCTCACCTAAGACCTCTCAGCAAGAGAGTGTCAACTGCAGGTCCCCAGGACTGTGGTCTCAAGTTCCACCCCCTCCCTGTCCTTCAGCCTGTTTCAGCGAGTGTTGGCTGTGAGTGGAGGCTGTCCTGGTCTCAGGCAGGTATGAGTTGTAGTGTTGGTGTTGGCTGCACTACCTCCGACTTTGTGTGCTTCCCCAGGGGGTCCCTAGGGAAGCTAAGCACAGCTTTGCATTAAGAGCATAATTAGACATCCCCTTCTCTACAACCCTCTGTGCTTCAGAATTTTTTCTGCAGAACCCTGCAGCGTGTCAGGCCTGCACTTTCACCAAGGCCCAAGCCCATTACTCTTATTGTTTTAAAAAGAATTTCCTGGCCTTGAGTCTAAAATTAAATTGCCCTTTGAGAGTTTCCTATTTTGTCTGTTCCTGCTTCTCCTGGTGGCTGCACCCCCTCACCACCCTCAGGCTTGATCAGCAAACTCCGGAGAGCTGGGGAGTGGTTCTGTTTGCCTCCTTCCCTTTTACCTCTCAAGGGAGCAGAACAAACGTGCCCTCTGAACAGATGTGCCCCAGAAACCACGCCCTTGCCCATGTCCTTCTGAGGCCAAATACCCTCTGACCAAAACTGTTCCTCACCATTGCCAAACAGCCTATCCGTAGGGTGGTTGGGAGGGTGCGGAGGTGCTAAAGCGTCTTCTGAGGATGAGGAAGTCCAGATTTTATCAGAAGTGCATGGAGTCGCACAAGGGCAACTACATGCAACCAGGAGGAAGGGTTTAAGCAGAGAAATGGCCTAGGTATTGCACACACTTTAATTGAGCACCTGCCAGGTGAGAGCCCCTATAACTGTTCAGTAGCAAGACTCTTACTGAGCTTCACTGTTCTCTACTGAAATGTGGGGCAGATGGTGACAAAACTGTTGGAGCAGGGCTTCGGGAGAGAATGAAGACAAACAGTGTAAGACCTTTCATGCAGTTCAAGGGCACATTGTATGTCACAGACCCACATTATGCCTCCAATAACTTTTGGCTCTGCAGGCTCGCCCACCGTGGTGTGGCTGTTTATCCAATGAAGGTTGTCAGTCGTAAGGTCAGGAGAAAGAATGTGGATGGATCAGCAAAAATGACACAGAGTTGGCAAGGAACTTGGAGATCATGGAGGCCGAACTCCTCAGGAAGCAAAGGTTCAGAGAGGTTAAGGAACAGCCCAGAGGTTACACAGCTCCTTAGATGTAGAGCAGGACTTGAACCCAGGCTGCTTGATTTCTAGTCTTGTGTCTTTCTGCTAAAGTGCATGAGCATCTATGACATTCCTAGAAAAATAATACAAAGTTATTTCCATGGTGGCAAATCATAGTGCCCATCCACCCAGTGTTGACTCAGCCTTGCTTCTGGGTTTAAAATATTTTTAGAAAGCACTAGCATCTAGAAATATGTATAGTGTCTTACATGTTTATGACCCTGTACTAAGGCTAAACCCTAGGATTCTGAAGTCAAGCAAAGACAAGACAGATTTGCTCCTATGGAGTTTAGGCTCCAAGTAACACATACAGAAGGTGAGCAACTAGGGAGTTACTCATCGCATGTGGACACTGAAGACTGTTCTGCTAAAGACAGAAGCTGACCGAAAGAATAGATTACCCACTCCACAGACACAGACTCCTCATGTTCATGATTTGCTGTTGTAAAAATATATTCTCCTATTCTTTTTTTTTTTTTTCAATTTTTGGGGACTTTGAGGTGTGGAGACAGGGAAAGCTATGAGCAAAAGGAATGGCTTTAAGATGTGGCTGGCTGGAGGGGACAGGTGAATAGGCAGTTCCAGGGAGATGACCGTGGGCAGTGGAGGAGGGAATGGGCTAGCAAGATCCAAGTTCCTGACTTTGAAGCACTGGGAAGTGGTGCTAGGGAAGGGTCACAAACCAATGAGTGCCTCCTTGCAGGAATGGTGGTGGTGGTCGGCCCAGGTGGTGGCTGTAGGGCTGGCTCACCTCAGAGCAGAGCAGGACCAAGGTGTGTCCATTGTCCAACTAGTTTCCAGGCTTCCGGGGCTTCATTTCATTCCCAGGATTAGATGGGTGGAGCATTCAGGCTGTGGGCTCATGTCCTCTGGTAGCCTCTTTCTAAGAGGACAGGGAGAGCCATGCTGTTTCCTCCATGGCTCACCACTGCATGTGACGAGCAGAGAAGAGGTGTGTGTTTTCCTAAGATGCCCAGGGGAATCCCTTCCTCCATGGCTGCCTGGGGACCACTCTTTTATTTTCTTTTTTCTTTTTTGAGATGGAGTCTCACACTGTCACCCAGGCTGGAGTGCAATGGCACGATCTCGGCTCACTGCAACCTCTGCCTCCAGGGTTCAAATGATTCTCCTGCCTCAGCCTCCAGAGTAACTGGGATTACAGGTGCCTACCACCACGCCTGGCTAATTTTTGTATTTTTCATAGAGCCGGGGTTTCACCTTGTTGGCCAGGCTGGTCTTGAACTCCTGACCTTGTGATCTGCCCGCCTTGGCCTCCCGGCCTCCCAAAGTGCTGGGATTATAGGCGTGAGCCACCGCGTCCGGCCAAGACCACCCTTTTCTTAGTGGCCTCTTGTTCACCACCCCTGGTGCTTAAAGCTCTGCTCTTGGCTTCCATGATCCTGTACACTTGCTTGTTTTTCCTCCTATGTCTTCAACCAGTACTTCCTTGTGCTTTTTCCCCCTTGTTTCTCCTCTTAACTGTCAGCAGCTTTACAGATCCACTTTCAATTCTTTCCCTTATTGTCCTGACTGCCATTTTCCTTGAGTTGTGCTCTAACTCCACCCTTTTTGCTGCTAGGTCTAGCTTGACTCTTTCCTGCCTTCTCCCATCATGCATTCACCTTAGGGACCCTCCACCAAGTTGCCCTCACTCCATCTGAGCTCAACCAAAGGCAACATTGTCTTCCACTCTCCTTATTTATGTCTGTCCCGTAGATTCACCATTTTCACTACATAAACATAAGCAATCTAAGTGGCATCTTGGATTTCCCTCTCTTCATCTCCTATGACCAATCAGTCATAAATCATGTCGATTTTTCCTTTAAAACACATCCAATATTTCTTATTTCCTCTTCCCCTCGACACCCATGGCCCAACTCTTTCTTCAGAACTGGACTACAGTGAGGTGAGTGAGGCACCCACATGGGGTGCCCCCAAACTCAGTAATCAAGTTGAATAATATCTTAATGTAATATCTTTGAAAAATCAGAATTAATGCAAACATTATTATGAAAAAAAATCAAAATTTTAAATAAAGTCAAGATCAGTATTACTGATTTTTCCCAATGTGGCTCGGCAAGGCTCTCCTCCTGACCTGTGTCAGCCTCCTCGCCTTCTTGCCCTGCCCTGTCTGTCCTACTCAGCACCATCAAATGAGTCTTTCTTGAAGGCATTGCTTCACCATGTCCCAGGCCTCTAGCATGGCCTCTAGTGGCTCTCTCCTGAGGCCAGATTCCCGCTTGGCCTGCATGGCTCTCTACACTGTGGTCTTACCCTGCCCTCCGGCTTGAAGTTTTACTACTTACCCTCCACTCCTACCATCCTCATTGCCCAAGGGCATACCTTTTCCTCCTGCTTGTCACCTCCAAACAACACGGTCTTTCTCTATAACACCTCCCTGAATCTTTCTTATTCCTCCTTACATAACTGTATATGTTCTTTTTTACCTTTGGATGGATTATCTTCCTCTTCTTTTGCTCACGTGGCCTTTCATCGAATGTTTCAGGGCAAATCTTACTCAATCTTACAGTTATTACCTTAGTCTACTTCCTGCAGGAAGCCTTCCCTGCTGCTATTCCCCTCCCCCTACACATTGGTACTTAATTCTGTCCCATCCCTCACTGTAATTTCCTGTTTACTTGTCTGTACGCTCCTAAGGCCATGGTTTATTTGTTGCTTATATTACATTCTTAGCATCTAACATAATACTTGTCATAGACTAGGTGCACCAAATATATTAGTCCATGAATGCACATTGCCATAATTCAGTAAGTACCTATTATGGAACAGTAACCACCATTCTTGAGCAATTTGTACTTAAGCCACGCAAGCTGCATATTGTGCACGTAGCAGAAAAGACAATCTGAAATCAAATAGACTTGGGTTAGAATTCTGTCTCCATTGTTTTATTAGCTGCATGGCCTTGGGAAATTTACTTGACCTCTTAAAACCTCAGTTTGCTCTTCTGTAAAATGAAGATGAAAATACTAATCTTGCAGGATTGTTGTGAGGATTAAAAGTGACCATCTCGGCCGGGCGCGGTGGCTCACGCCTGTAATCCCAGCATTTTGGGAGGCCGAGGCAGGCTGATTACCTGAGGGCAGGAATTCGAGACCAGCCTGGCCAACAGGATAAAACCCCGACTCTACTAAAAATACAAAAATTAGCTGGGCATGGTGGCACGTGCCTTTAATCCCAGGTTCTTGGGAGGCTGAGGCAGGAGAATCACTTGATGCCAGGAGGCGGAGGTTGCAGTGAGCCGAGATTGCGCCACTGCACTTCAACCTGGGCAACAAAGTGAGACTCTATCTCAAAAGAAAAAAAAGAAAGGAGACCATCTCTGATGCAGAGTGCCAGGGGGCACTGAACAGATGTGTGATGTTTGTTAGGTCCTTTCGGCAATCACCTGTGGGATGGGTGAGTGAGAACCTGTCAGATGGTTTTCTTAAACATGTGGCGGAGATGGGGAGTGTTGCTTGCATCTTGTTGACTCATCTCCAGTTGCAGCCAAGAAAGGAAGATGCCAATGAAGAGGCCCAATAAGCAGGGACCTGTTTGGTGTGGTGATCTTTTCAAGCAATGAGGTGGGGGCTGGGCTGCCCAGATTTCTGACCTGTTAATAACCTGCTTTTTTTCTCCTCAACTGAGGCAGTTTCATAATGAATTGGAACTGGTGATGTGGTTCTCTTGAGTAAAAATATCATTTTCATACTCTATGAAATAGTTATTAAGTCAGTTCATGAAATGTCTAATAAACAGGCAGGTGTCTAGATAACAAAACCATGAAAGGCTTCTCAGGAGCATCCCCTGGTAAAGATTCTCGTGGTTAATGGTAGTTTTTGTACATTATTGCCTTCTCATTCTTAAAAATAGGATCCGGTGGCTCCACAGAGGACAGTTACAGAGGAACTATGCCTTAAAAATATACAGAGGGTTTCATTTATAAAATAAAAAACGTGTTGACCAAGAGCCCAGCTGTGGGCAGAAGAGACTCCAGGAAAAAAACCAACCACGTAAAATCAAGCTGATTCTGTGCATGGTTGTTACTCAAAGCCTGTGAGTTGACCTACAATATGGCTACCCTGTTATCACCCAGGTGTGGACCCACATTATTTTGTACCCTACCTACTTACCGATTATCTACCTTCTCTGTCCTCTGCACATTGTTCCCAGACCACTTTTCTTCATCCCCTCTTTACCAATGACACCTTGCCTTCAACTGGCTTTTCTTTAGCAGACAAAACCCAAACTTTTAAATCCGATTTCAGGTTCTTAGGTTCCCACCACCCTAGCAGGGCCTGTAACAAACTACCTGTCTACCTACTTAAAAGAACCAACTACCTACTACCACTTTACGAGGATCTTTTGTTTTTGGCAAACCATGCATGCTGTCCCAAAAGAAGACAGATGTGGGTAACTTAGAATTCTTCTTCACAGCATTTAGAATCAAAATTTTCTCGCTCAAGACCCTATTCCTACAACTCTAATACTTGACATTAAATTTTGAAAAAGGCTCTAAAGGAATATGAAAAAGATGAGGATAGATATTGAGAGCACAAGGCTTGATTTATAAGACTAGGAAGTGTGTTTTGAATTGATTCAGTTTCAAAGTTTTGTTAAAGACCTGCTTATTGTTGGGAATCCAAAAGAAGTATTTAATGTAGCTGCTTCAGGAGCATATAGCATTAAATAACATTCCAGCAAAATGGTTTGAAGCCAAAATTAAGGAAACATTTTCTTTTCTTTTCTCTCTCTCTCTTTTTTTTTTTTTTTTTTGAGATGGGTATTGCTCTGTCACCCAGGCTGGAGTGCAGTGGCATGGTCTTGATCTCGGCTCACTGCAAACTCCACCTCCCAGGTTCAAGCGATTCTCCTGCCTCAGTCTCCCTAGTAGCTGGGATTACAGGCACCCACCACCATGCCTGGCTAATTTTTGTATTTTTAGTAGAGACAGGGTTTCACCATGTTGTCCAGGCTGGTCTCGAACTCCTGACCTCAGGTGATCCACCCTCCTCGGCCTCCCGAAGTGCTGGGATGACAGGCGTGAGCCACCGTGCCCGGCCAGGAAACATTTTCTGACTGATGCTCAGTAGTGTATTCTTGTTGATGGTTCCCCTGTCTCTTGGCCCCACACACATATAGGTGGCAAATCTGCCATTGTACATTTTCACAGTGCTCATCAAGGCCCCTGGCAACAGCAGGCTAAGGATGTTAGCCTTTGATGCAACACAACTGGCGACATTTCCACTGAGTCCCACTTACATCCTCAGTACCTTTAATGCAGTTGGAAGATAAACAGCCCCAAAGTAAACTTCGTCCAGCTCTAATTTGAATGATTTTATGAATATTATAGAACACCAGGTCCAATATCATGTGCATGGAACCTTCTTCTGCCTTTTGGGTTCATTGTCATTTTTCTCTGTGTCAATATATTCTCTTCTGTTATTTTTACTGAACTTAAGTGAATGGGCCATTGCAAATTGGGAAAGAGAGCAGATAGTGGGCAACTGAATCTAACATAGTAGTACTGAATTCTTGTATGCTCAGAAGAAGAGAAGACGTAAGTTCTCCAGTTGGAGAATCTTCCTGGGAGTTGCAAGCTAGTCTTCAGGGGTGAGAATACCATCTTATGAGCTACATTTATTGAGACCTTAATGTCAATAGATTTAACCATATTAAATTCTAGCAGAGTTTGGTTTCCTTAGTTGGGGTTTTTATGAAGGTGCAGGGACCCAAGAGAGTAATAATAAAAAAGAAAAAAAGAAAGCTGAGGATGGGCCAGTGTCGATTAGAGTCCTAGTCTCAGGAAATCTTCTTTCTGTGAATTTGCTGCTTTTCCTTTTGTGTCTTAGTTTTTAACCTATGTGGCCATTTCCAGGAATGTTAAGGATCTCTTAAATTAAAATAATGCCTAACTTATATTGAAGACCAGGCCTCACATACTTATCACATGCATTTCATACAATATATAGTTTTATTAAATGCAATTTTATATTTTAATTTGCTTTATATACAATTTTCTCATACATTATTTCATTCAATCGTCCTACTTCATGAGGTAAGTATTATTACTTTCACTTTATTTTTAGAGGTTGGGTCTTGCTATGTTGCCCTGACTGAGCCTCAAACTCTTGGGCTCAAGTGATCCTCTTGCCTTAGCCTCCCGAGTAGCTAGAGCTATATGTACATGTTTCCAGTTTCTATTATTTTCATTTTACAATTGCATGAACTAAGGTTTGGATTAAGGAACAGGCCCAGGCTCCATGTTGGTAAGTGATAGAGCTGGGATTTGAATTATGTATACCTGGCTTCAAAGGCTAGGGTTTTAAACACAGCGAAACATGACCTTCCACATAGCACATCTGTCTTCCTTAGAGAGTACTATGTAGATTGGGATTGTATATTTTATGGAGTTCATAAAATTACTAAGAGTGTGGCACAAGTCTTCGAAAATTGGGGCAAACGGACAATTCTTGCCTAGCAACCAATGTCTTTAAAACCTATACACACTGATTAACCAAAAAATGAGGTGAATTTTATTACATAGGTCCATTTTTTTTTCCTTTGGCATGTATCATTTACTTGCTGTATGGTAGTGGAGTAAGCCTTGTAAGAATATCCTTTCATGACGTTTTTACAGAGTAAGGTACCATTAAAAATAAGCCAGGAGTGTATAAATTCAAGATGGTCAGCATTCGGCCCTGCTGTTAACCATGGGTTCTTATTTGAAGGCCAGAAAAGGTAGTCCTTAAACACTTGAAGAAATGGAGGAAGATAAATGCATGCATAGTCTGAGTCAGAAATTCTTCTCGTTCCCTGCGTCTTTATGTGGGGGGATAAGGGAAGAAAACAAGAGTTGGCTCTGTTCTGTCATCATCTATAGATGATTCTTACTTACATGTGATTGGATGATATGAAGTCATAGTTCCTTTAGGGCTAAACAACAGAGATTTTCCTCCTAATATATTTTCTTCTATTTTTTCTTGCACAGAGGCAAGGACCTAGCAACACTTATGAAGATCCTCGAATGAACTGTGGTTTCCAGTCCAATTATCACCAGCAAAGACCTTGCTACCCCTTTTGGGATGAGATGGCAACTCAGGAAGTTCCTACTGGTCTTGAACACTGTGTCTCAGGTAGGAAGATAAACAAAAGCTGGGAATGAGGATAGAGTTGAAGGACAATGGAAATGTGATGAGGGCTGCATTCTTTCAAATAACAGCTGCCATGGCTTATGCGGGTACGGATGCTATTGTTCTTGAATGGAAAGTCCCGGGCCTTCTCCATAAATTTTGGGTTACTTTATTCCCCGACAGGAAGTCTAAACTCTAGGAATGGGCCCAAGAAAGGTTGCTTTAGGTCTCCACCTTGCAAATAGTTTTGCCTATCCTGCATTTCCTGACACCTGTTTTGGCTGTTGTCAGAGAGCCTAGAAGTTTTGCAGTCACAGAGTCTGAGCTGGATAAACAGAGGTGTGTGAATTGCTCGGCCTTCTTAGAGAACATGCTTTCTTTCGATGATCATCTGTTTCCATTGTTCCTGGCCTCTCTGTCCATGCCCACCTGGATCCCGATTCTTTTTCCTCTGTCTCTCTCTCCCTTCTCTCCTTCCACTTGCTGGTGGCAGTGCTGCCCTCTGGTGAGTGGGAGTCTCCTCCACAGAACTCTCAAATCAATGGATCTGCATTCCCAGGGACCTCAGGAATCTGAAGTCCTCATCTCCATGCTGTTTTCAGGAGACACTCTGTTTCTCACAAATTCCACTAGTTCTTGGTTTACCAGCTAGTGTTTTGTTTTGTTTTGTTTTGTTTTTAAACAAAAACCATTAAATTTGAATTTGGGAATTTTGAAATGATCAATTCAGATATTAAGTTCACTTTCACATGAGACCATGTTATGATAACATATTTGAATACCAAATAGCTAGTCAAAATCTGTGTTTTCTCCCAGGATGAATTCTTAGCATAAAAATGTCATTACTCTTACATGTTGGGAAAATGTAATTCTGGGGAAAGACCTGGGCAGGGCATGGCAGGGGGAGCCACTAACTTGAAGGCTACTTTTTGGTTCAGTGTTATTTTACCCCACAACATTCTTTGGTCAATTACTTAAATAACAGTGGAGAAGTAAAATAAATGTTTGCCTTGTTGCCCATGCTTTATTGCTCATCAGGAATAAACAGACGCAGGGCAAGATGCTGTGGCACTCCATGGGCTGTGTGTATGGTGGGTGAGGAGGCATGGGGAGTAGCTTTCCATTTGCCTGGTTTCTCTCCAGGGCAGAATGAAATAGATTCCTGTGTCCCATGTTCCCTTGACTCAATAGCCATTGATCTTTGAGGTATTCTTTGGCACTGTCCTGGATTGTAGACATAATAATATTTATGCTGTCACTTTCTGCTTGGTATCTCAGTTCTTCTAAGCATAAATACAAATGTCTCAGCTACCTATCCATTTCACAAGGGAGCCAGGAGGATTTTGTACCTGCTCACACGTCAGACTTAAGGACTAAAAATTTGAGGACATGAGAAAAGTGATCCTTTAAAATTGTAAACAAAATAGGTTTTGTTTGCATAAGCAAAAGGTCAAAATGGCTGTATTTATATTTGTATAATTCTGGAATCCTATTAATGCCACAAGGCTTACAAGGCTTAAGTCTTATATCTCCCAATGCAACTGAGATTAAAGCTGCCTTGCTTTAACACTTTCAGCTCTTGATGGTCTCTGCTTGCTACAAGTTACATCTTATTAACATCTGAGGCCTTCTCCATTTGCTCATAGCCTGAAGATCAGAATGTCTCTTCTTCATAGCAAAGAGACATGGCCTTCCTTTTCCTTAAACTGAAGTACATAAACTCCCAAGTGGAGATGATTTTTCATGCTACTCTTTGTCAAGTTTCTCAAAGGTAAAGATGTTTTTATTTCATGGCCTGTGAGACAGTGTCTGGGAAGCATATGAAGAACAGCTTTAAAATGCAAGGACTTATAGCGGGGTAATATCATCTTCTTCTCATAGTTTATAGTTGCAAGAAGGAAGCTGGGGTCACCCCAGCTTTTGGTAGGTTGAGAAGATTGGGGCATATAATAACCACTCCTAGAATGACCTGGGTTGCCATCAACTGCAGCTCAGAGATGGTACACAGCTTCCATCGGGGTGTGGCCTCTACCAGTTGGGGGCAATCTCTTCACAAATGTGATGGTTGTAGTTCCCACTGTCCTATACTCCCTCTGATGGAAATGTTTGGCAAGAACCCTGAGCCTTTCTAGCCCCTCCTTTAACTTTTGAGCTTCCCAGACGAAGGAGTTGGAGGGATTATTTCTGGGCTGTGGTCCAGCTCTCCTCAGCGATGGGTGTTGTTTGGACGGGGATTGTGGGGTTATAGGGAAGGGAGATGAAGACATAGACCAACCAGTGATTTCTCCAGCTGTGGTACATTTCCTTGGAGATGTGTTGAATATAAAGAAAGAGAAAAAATACTCGACATTTTTTTCATCTTCTTTTATCCTATTTATAACTTCAGTTTCCTTCCCGTCCTCCGTCTCATGGCTACTGCCCACCACTGCTCCCCCTTCACGTTCATGCTCTCAGAAGGGATGAATGAACTTCTTTTCCAAGGACTACACATCTGTCAGTGCAGAGAATACTGACAGGAGGGGCCATCAAGGAATGAGCAAGCCTTTTCAGAATGTTGTTCCTATTTACGAAGGGGCAGAGGCTGAGGAGGAGGAGGAGGAGGGTGGCAGGAGGGTGGAGGGAAGGGGAAGAGAGAATCAAGCTGAGAGAAAGTATGAATGAAGGAAAGACTTATCAGGTGAGTGGGAGAGAATACTAAAGCGCCAAGGTCTGTCGGGAATCGATTGGACAAAATAGATGATAAAGCGGGTATGGTGGAAGAAAGAAGAGATGTGTGAAAATGGACAGAAAATAAAGGTGGATATTAGTAGCATGGTAGGGAATAATGGGAAAGGAAGGTGAAAGATGAATGGGAAAGGGAAAAAAAGCGGGGAGCCCAGAAAAAGACAAGGCAAGAACAGGAGGGGAAGATAACATGAAAGAGAAAAATAGATGAATCCGAGGACATTAGCTATACAGCTAAAAAGGGAAGCCACATTTGCATGCAATTGCCTGTGCAGCTGTACATTTCTTCACAACAATCTTGTAGTCATCATTTTCTTTCATTTCTACCTCCTCCTACCGTCGGCCTCTTCCCCCTCCTCCCTATCAGCCTGGAGCCATTAGCGAGAGCCAATGGGGCTGAGTGCTGGTGTTCTGCATGAATGAATGGGCCCTTTCTGTCTCAGCTTCTCGTCATCCTTCTGTTAGGGAACCTTGTGAATCAATGGAGCCTCTTACACAAGACACGGCTGAAATGTCTGTTACTGTTTATAGTCTGACTGGAGTGGAGCCACTGACCCTGCCTCCTCTCTGCTCCCTTCCTCTATTCTGTCCCTCAACCTCAGCCCTTTCTCTCCAACCACCATAACAAGAATCATTTTTATGTTTCATTTTCTTGCTCCTGTCTCTAAGAGCTCACTGACGTTTTACCGTCATTAACTGTCATGACTGGTTCCTACCCACAGTCCTGTTGGATACACAGGGTAATGGTAGTGAGCCTCAGAGTGGTGCCCAGACCTAGCTGAAGTCAGACACTGCCTGTTTTCCAAAACCGACATCAGAGACCCAACTGAGCACACAGGACACAAGACGTCAGTCCATCCCATCAATGCCAGCGGTCCATATTTGATTTCAACTTCACCCTTATGATGCTCATGAATGGTCATAGTTCGTATCAGAAAATACGATGCTTGCTTAGCACTCTTCCAAAGTGTTATAGTATCAAATTATTTTTCATTTCAAGGATGGATTTGTCTGAAATCAGCCAAACTTACGGATGTGATGTTGTGAGCAAAGTACACTTTTGCAAAATACTTGCTTAGAGCTGGGAAGCAGCCTGGAGCTAGAGAACATAGGAAACACAACTTACCTTCATGAGGAGGAACCTATAGTCTTATTACCATGGTCTTTGATTTGAGAAACAAGACAATACTTTTTCTTGTAGAATGCAGTTTGCTATGTCTTTGGTCGCTGAACACAGTAAAACCTTCACTGGACCACATTCACAGCCTATCTGCCACTTCCCATTCTTCATGAGAAAGGACATTTATTTAGTGTCATAGGAAAGAACCCAGACGCTGGACCCAGGTTGCTTGTGTTTGCATCAGCTCTTCCTAACTGTGTGACCTTAGACAACTTAATCTTGTAACCCAGTTTCCGGATCTATACCAATGATTCTCCAAGCGTGGTCCCCAGACCAGCAGCATCACTATCATCTGAGAACTTGTTAGAAATGCAAAATCTTGAGCCGTACCCCAGACTTATCGAAGCAGAAACTCCCAGGGTACATGAGAATCACTTTAGGGCTTGTTAAGACACTGGTTATGGAGTTCTACCCCCAGGGTTTCTGATTCAGTGAGTCTAGGCTAAGGCTCAGAAATTTGCATTTCTAACAAGTTCTCAGGTGCTGCTGATGCTGCTGGTCTAGAGATCACACTTTGAGAACCACTAAGTTAATATGTGTAAAGCATAAAACAGTGCCGTCACTTAGCAAGCCTGATATGAATATTTGCTATTATGACTCATTGACCCAAAGTGCATTTTGGGAGTCCAAACTGGGTTTCATTGAGTCAGAGAGTGACCCACTGATTGGTTGAACACGTTTGGTGACCAGTGCCACGCCCGGGATACTGAGAAAATATATGGAAAAGGGGAAGCCTCAGTTCTCCTTTAAAACAACTTTTATGCAAGTGTGTGTGTGGGTGTACATTTACATGCTAGAGCAAATGGTTTCCATATGAAATATTACACTTATTTATGACATAAAGTTTGGCAGTATTAATGTGTGGCTTTGGATCTCACTAAAATCTCTAAAACAAATTTACTAACAAAATGGTGGAACTAAAGAATGTCTTTTCCAAATAAACTTTGGAAGTTCAAGTGGGAGATACGCTGAGAGTCCGAGTTCATAGTCCCTCCTGGGGCTTTCTCATACGGCCTAGCGGCTGGGAGAGATCAAACCTGGGCCAGTGTTTGGAAAGGGCTATCCACGACCAGGTGGGACGTCTCAGCAGGAAGCACAGATGCCTCCAATTTGGCTTTTAAGTGTTGAGAGCGCTGAGGGAGTGCCAGAGAGACTTGTTAAATGGAGACTCACCTTGCTCTGAAATGTTTATTCTTATGGCAGGTCTGTGGTTTTACAGAATGGTGTTTCAGACTATCATCTGCTGCACCCCTCTCTTCTTTCCTCATTCAGGGTGTGCTTTTCTTTTCTAAAGGGTGTGTGTCAGGTTCTTTGTTCTTCAGAACAGAACGGTCCTGAGAGTGTGTGTGCTTTAGGGATGTTGTAACATCGGACGATTACAATATTGGACTAATGCTGTCCCTGAGAAGAGGCTGGACGGTTCTTCTTACAGAAGACTTACAGGGAGTCCAGGCAAAGTGAATTAGAAACACAACTGAGCCACTCCAGTCTCTTGATTTTATTTTATTCTTTCAATTTTCTAGCTCATTGAGGAACTGTCTATGCTAATGCCCAACTATTTTCTAGGACAAGACTAGGGAATTAAACTCCTGTCTTTAAATAAAGTCCAAACATTAAGGGAGATGGGGAAACGTGGACCTTTTTGGATTCTGCCTGGATGGCTGTGCTGTTTGGGAGGAGCAAGCCGTAACCCTACCTGAGGTTCCAGCCTTTCACAGAAGGCCGAGGTTGGGGCCTAGCTGCCCTGACAAGCTACTCCCAAGGGAGAGTACCGAGAGAAGCCTGATGCAGGAACAGCCTTGCCATATATCCCCATCCCATCTCTGAGAGGGCCAGGGAAAGAGGAAGGAAAGCAAGGCCAGCCTAGCCCAAGCAGTCCACTAGGGAGAGTCCACATGCCTAATATCTCCCGCACACTCGCTCCGTCAGTTTGCTCATCTGATACTGAGATTCTGCAAATGCCTGACCCTATTCTCCATAAGTGGAGGGCATGCCTCTGATCAGCTGTGGACTGAAGTTGCTCCTGCTTCCTACATGGCCTCTTTCTTTTTCCTCCCACCTCCTGCTGCCTTGGTAGCTTTTGAGCTGGTACTATTTCATATTCAGATTACAAGGTCTTTTGGTATACATTTTGAGTATAATTGAAGAGTATTAAGTCTAAGCAGAGGGTTTGGCCTGGCGTTGTGGGAAGAGCCAGCCTATGCCTCAAGACCCCAGCAGCACATCCCGGTACAGGCCTTCGGCCTTGGCTAAGTCCACTGAGCTTCCCAACCCTCACCTTTCACAGGTGAAATACACTCTTTCCAAAGAGTTCTTGTGTCCACTGCATGAGGGTAGTATAGTTAAAAGGTCGTGGCCTATCGCAGGGGACCAATAAATAAACGCTGCTTTTCTTCTTTTTCCTTTTGCCATGGTGTGAGTGTGGATTTAGGTGAATCGAAGAAACCAGATGCCCACTCACATCTGAGTCCTGCCCACTCTTATCTTGCTCAAGGGTAATGTGCTAGCATCTGCCCACTGTGCCTCATTTCACCAGCCAAAGGAGAGGCCAGCCTGGTGAGGGCCAGAAAGAGCTGCACACCCAGGTTAGAGACCAGAGACCCCATGCTCTCAGGAGTGACCCCAACAGCCCCGAGGAAGGAGGGCTTGGAAAGGCCTTTACAAATGTAAATCACCCCTCTAGGTCCCCGGGAAGGAAGGAAACCAAGACAGACAAACCGAAGCCTCCGGGCTGGGTTCGTGGAGTGACAATGGAAAGGCAAGCCTTCCGCGGGCCCGCCCTCGGACTCGCAGCTTCTCGAACATCCTAGGAAGTAACAGCATTGCGCTGGGACTCCCAGGGGGCTGCGGAGAGAAAAAACGTTCTCTCAACTTTTTCAAACCACAAATATTTGGTCCGAGTTGGGAAAAGGTCCCTGGGGCACCGGGTTCTTATGCGATTCAAGCAGTTTGACCCCTCTCCTAGAACTCCTCGCACGGGGGTGGGACGGTGGACGCCGCTGGCTGGCGTCAGGCCCCGCTCGGCTCCGGCCGCCGCACTGGGTGAATGGACATCTTCGGGTGGGCCGAGGAGGTGGGAGCCGGAGCCCAGGAAAGGGGCGAGGGGCGAGGGGCGAGGGGCGAGGGGCGCGTGAGAGTGGAGGGTGGGGGCGGGCTGCGCCGCAGGGACAGCCTGTAGTGCTGTGTCTGGCCGCCTAGAGACACGGGCTCTCTCTCCAGATGTTCACTGTGTTTATAGCTGCCGAGGCAGGAGACCCAGCTCCCTCATTAATAAGTTGCTTTCTTGCACTGCAGCCAGGGGTCTCAGCCCGGAGCCTGCAGCTGGAGGAGGCGGCCCGCTCCCCTCCCCCAGCCTCCCGGTCCCTAACCCCACCCCGCCTTCCTCCCCTGCAATCCTCCCAAAATACACGAGCACACAAAAAGAAAAACACCAGCAGATTTTTTATTTCAGAGAGTAAACACTTGGGCCATGGGGGTCTGGAGGTTATGGGAAAAGAGGAAACCATCAGGCTAATCAGGCAGCACACACTTCCCCTGCTGAAATAAAACAGAAATCATTGCTCCGCAGGGCGGGAGGGTTAACCCCGGCGCTGCCAGCAACGCGGGCGCAGGCGAAGCCGGCCCGGAGCTGGGGCGTCCCGGGACGAGCTTTCCACTCCCAGGAGAGGAGGGAGGAGAGGACGGGCGTGGGCTGCCTCGGCCCGAACCTCGCCCTTCGGCCTGTGGCAGCGCCTGGGCCCCAAGCGGGGCTTAAGAAATAGACGGTTGGAACAGAAGAGATTCTGGGCTTAGATTTAGTTTTGCAAGAGGTTACAGGGAGTTCTAGATAGGTTGGGGAGATAGAGAGATAGGTAAGAGTGTGTGTCGTTACCGTTTAACAAAGGATCAAGAGAGCTGGGTAGGGCTGTTTGGGGCACAGGTTTCAGCTCTGCCACCCACCAGCTGTGCAACCCTGGACGAATCACTGAACCCTCTGAGCCTCAGTTTCCTCATTTGTAATATAATAGTGCCCACCTCACAGAATTACTGTGAAGGAAGAAATTAAAAAAAAAATAAAACCGTATTGAATGTGGAAATGGCAAAGCACCAGGCATGGCATGGAGAAGGCTCTTAACTCTGATTTCGTAGGTTACCTTTTCATACATTACTGTAATTGCCCGGGGTTCCCCTCCCTCCTTTTCTTCCTTCGTCTCTCACTCCCTCACTTCTTTTTCTCTCTCTTCTTTTTCCTTCCCTTTCCTTTCCTTTCTTTTCCTTTCTTTTCCTTTCCTTCCTTGCTCTTTCTTTTTTTCTTTCTCTCTTTTTTTCCCTATTGAATGCCTCCAGGTTCCATCTTCACTGTCTTGTTCCCTGACTGCTGTCTGAAGAGCATAAATAGCTCATGGGACAGAGGTCATCAGTCAAACATGAAATGTAGTTGCACTCTGAGAAAAATCACCTTCCCACTGAAGCATGGGGCAACCTTGGCTGTCCCCAAAGCTGCCAGTGTGAGTGGCCCCTCAGCTTTCAGTCCAGACCCTGCCCCACATCTTGATCTAGTCAGTTGGCCACACTCTCCCCATCATCCCTATTTTTAAAAATAGGGATACGCTTCTTCCACTCCATTCCTGGACATCCTAGTTAGATTCCTCATGACCTTTGAAGAATTGTTTGCCTCTTTCAAACTTTCTTGCCATTTAAGAAAACAGGACTTTGGGATCTCTGTTAGGTGGGATTAAAAAAAAAAAACCAAAAAAACAAAGCCACCAATTTTCAAAGTTGTGTCATCAGTCTTTTCCATACCTCCTGAGACTTGCTGAAGTAGTGCCTGAGAGGCAGAAATACCAGTGATTTAAGTAGCTACAGAGTTCCAGTTGCCTTTGCCATTTTTACTGGCTATCTTACATACCTCATACATTTTAAAAAAATCAATCTTGACAACTTTCTGCCATGTCTTAGACCTGCTGTTTCTCATGGAGCAGGGGTTCTTGCCCAGGAGAGTTTCAGGAAAGTGTGATCCTGCTGAACTTTTGTGCAGAAATTTTTCTAAGGATCTGTAGCTTTCCTCTGATTCTCAAAGTTGTCTGAGACTCCCAAAGAGGTTAAAAACTACTGTTCCAAGGGAAAGGTACATTTGTACCTTCCTGCGGCACTTAGCACATTGTACTTCTAGAGTACGCGATGCACATTTTGTTGAACTGGGATGAATTCTCTGGTATAAACTTCCTTCCTATAAATCCCTTCTCCCTGCTCTGGTCAGTCCCAAGAGAGTGTATTTAAATCTGGAAGTTGTTTCCATTCCATTGTCTCTGAGACAGAAGCATTGCAGCCTTGCCCAAAGTCTAGCCAGATCTCTCCTTTTTCTTTAACATATTTCTTTATTTCATGCTCCTCAGGATGATCTCTGCAAACACCCCAGGAAAACTGTGGACCTGGGACCTCCCTAAAGTGAGCTGGAGGTAGGGATGGGGAGCTTCAGTCTGTGTCAAAGCACCACAGGAAAGTCACACTATGATCTGCGTCTCATGGCCTTTCTAGTGCACAGTAGATTGTCCCTAGCATCCTTATGTCATATAGGGAAGAAAAGATGTAGAAATAGTGCCCCTAAAGGGCATAGGGGTGCAGAAATTCAGAGCTAACACCTTCCCCCCCCTGCAAACAATGTACACTTGGCTCTTCGTATCCATGGGTTCTGCATTCATGGATTCAACCAACTTCAGAGCAAAAAAAAAAAAAAATTTTTAAAGAATATTTGCATCCGTATTGAACATGTACTGACTTTTTCTTGTCATTATTCCCTAAACAATACAGTATAACAACTATTTACATATCATTCACATTGTATTAAGTATTATAAGTAAATTTGAGATGACTTAAAGTGTATGGGAGGACGTGCATAGGTTATTTGCAAATACTACACCATTTTATATCAGGGACTTGAGCGTATATGAATTTTGGTATCTTAGGCAAGGGGTTGTCCTGGAACCAATCCCTCATGGCCAAGAGACTGTATACAGGAATGACTATGGCAGAAAAACTCCTGGATGCTACAGACTCTTTCAGTGCACTGCCTCTGAACCAAGGTCATTCTTTTGGAGTCTTAGCCCTCATTTCTGATCATTAGCTTCTGTTGGAACCATTGACTGTTAACATCTACTGCTACAAACTCACTTAGACAAGAGGAGGCCATTTTCAGACTTCTCCAGTCTAGACAGATTACCCAACCCAAGTCAACTACTTTGAACTTCCCAGCAATGTCTTAGCATTTTCATCTTTGGTCAATACATCAGGTGGATATTCTTAGCTGAGCAGGGCTTAGAGCTTACGTCCTGGTGAATGTTCACTGGTTGAATTTCGGGTTTTATAATGAAAGTGGCTAGCTCCTTGAGACAGAAATGCCTGTGGGCTGTTCCTGGAGAGTTGAATACAGATTAGAAATAACAGAAAGTTGTTGTGCTCACTTCAACCATACCTGAAATATTTGGACATCTCATCAATACTTTGGGCTTTAAAAACTCTGAATTTAAAGTTTCTGAACAATAAAACCAACTACCATGATGCCACATTTTCTTGAATTTTAATCTTTTGTTGTGTTTTTAACATGGTTTAGATCCCTCTGAACTTCCTGTTAGATATCTGTGCATATTTCTATGTTGCTTCTTAACTGATCAATTGTAAATTAAAATAGAGATGAAAAATAGTTCATAGCCCATTCTTTTCTAATTCTAGTAATCTTATTCCAGAAAGTCCAAAAGAAGGCCTGTTTTCTAGAGCTGCTTGAGAGGTACAGTGGTTACCATTCATTAAATGCCTTCTGTATGCCGAGGATTGCACATATGTGGTCTTTTGCTTTTACAATATTCCTGTGAGGGTGATACTATTCCCATTTTACAGATGAGATAAATAAGACTCAGAGAGGTCAACTTACCTCCCCAAAGAAGCCTAACTAATTCTGGGAGGCAGGTTGGTAATTAAATGTAAATATTCCTCCAAAGTGCATGTTCTCAACCACCATACACATTTTGCCTGCCCAAACATTTGTTCACATCTTCATTGCTGTGACAATTGCCCACCTCCAGGATAAGAATCGATAAACTTTCCCAGCTTTCCCACAAAGCAGAGACCCATGAAAATTCCACAGGGATGTAAAAGGGAAAGCGAGACACTGTTACCTGATTTCTTTTATATCTTCTCTCTGGTTTCTTGGAGTCCCATATTGGTCATTTAAGGGCACGAGGAAGCCTGATAATTTGCAAAGCTCCTCCAGAGAATGGTTTTTCCTTTGCTGGGCATTCAGTTAGGGTCTAGAGGGTTTGCTTACCTCTTCACCTAAGCATCATACTCCCTTTGTCCCCTTACACTGCCCCCCCCCCCACCCCCAACCAGCCAGCTCCGTGAGCAGACAGAGTCACTGAGCAAGACTAAACCCTAAGAAGTTTCTGAAAGGTTATACCCTTGAAGCTACCCACAGTGTACACAGCACGTGCTGAAGTTTACACAGACTTCCCAGACCTCTGAATAGAGAGACTAATTGTGGGGAAGCTGCTTTTCAGCACACAGGATGGGCTGTTCCCTGTGGGTTTTACTATCAAAAGGCTTTTAAAAGTGCAGTGTAGCCATTGTTGAATATTTCACAATGAATTAAATACCATTTCTCTCCTCGCAGCTGTTCCGTGTGAGTGAGTGTAGAGTGCATTTTTTTTTTTTCCTTTTCCTGGCAGAAGACGTCTGCTGTATAAACCTAAGCACTGGGGTAATGAGATTATTTGTGTGCGAATTCTTTAGGAAAAGCATTTCTTTATTTTAAACTCAATGTGATGCAGAGCTGCTGCTCTGGAGACGGGGAGAGGGAGAGCCTTGGAAAAGAATGGAATTACAATGTCTTTGAGCAGAACTGGGAGAAGGCAGGGGTGAGGGGCTCAGGGATTAGGCTTGTAGCTTCAGTACATTTATCCACATTTCCCTACATTTCCCTAGGGCTGCCTGCATCTCTCAGCCCTACTAACTGGGCTACAGAAGAGGGAAATTCCATATATATATACATATATATATATATATATATATACATATATATATATATATATGTATATATATATATATTTTAGTAAACAATTAATCACTTTTCCATCTGCCCTTTCAAAATTCCTTTCTGATCTCACAGGTTTTTAAAGCAGTTGAAGAAACAGTTTGCTCTATGCCTATTTTTATCTCAAAGAGCTTTTAATATAATTTAAATTATAAAATATACAAGGAACTGACTTTCTTATGACATTTAGGGCAGTTTCCATAATTTGGGCATACTCAGCTTTAATAGTACCATACCATTAAGTGCTATAACAGGTATCCACACATCTCTTGCTTGACTTTTCCTCTTCAGAGTTTTCATTTATCTTTCATAGACATTGAGCTTCAGGTGAGCAGTGAGTTGGAATTAAGTATAAAATTAATTAAGATTAAATACAAGTGTAGACTTAACTCTTCCAGAAATGTCATCAGGGAGTCAACAGCTGTTTTTTAGATCCACTGAAGACTAAGAACACAATGAGATTAAATGGAAAAAGAGGGATTTAGATTAGTGAGGGGAAAATATGACTCTGAAATCCATTATTAGAGTTTATAAATTACCTCTCCTCTCAAATATCTTTCAGGATATTTCAGAAGGAGTATGAGTAATTTTTTTATTATTATCCTTCTGGTTCGATCACGTAAGATAAAATTTTCACAACCTTTTAAGGGAACTTAAGGAACTTAAGGGAATGCTTTAGGAAATTATTGAGTGGGAAAGAGCAGGCCAGATGTGAAAGGAGAGACGTTGAGTTTGAGAGTAATCTTTTAATTCTGCTGCAGTGAGAGAGGCAAAAAGGAGGCATGAGCTGGGCATGCTGATATGAAAACTCAACCAGTAGATTTTTGGGGCTAAGGAGAGAAGGTCTGAAATGTACTTCTGCACCTCCCCCATTGTTACTGGTCACTTACTTTTTTCATTTTCCAAACTTCCCAATGTCTATGTCAGAATGGGCAGGTAGAGAGTGATCATTTTTCCCTGTGTTTAACAGAAGGGAAAGTTCGGCTGCAAAGATGGGGGAGATAATCTATGCTGTTCTGGTGGCTTTGAAATGCATAAGCTTTTTGCTCTTCCTGGCTATGAACTAGTACTTTTCTATGTGCATATATATCACATTCAGTTTATTTTGAAAAATAAATTATTATAAAAAAATACCTCTTTAAATAATTTTTTTTTTTTTTTTTGAGACAGAGTTTCGCTCTTGTCGCCAGGACTGGAGTGCAATGGCACGATCTGGGCTCACTGCAACTTCCGCCTCCAGGGTTCAAGCAATTCTCCTGTCTCAGCCTCCCGAGTAGCTGGGATTACCCGAGTAGCTGGGATTACAGTCGCTTGCCACCATGCCCGGCTAATTTTTGTATTTTTTAGTAGAGACGGGTTTTCACCATGTTAGCCAGGCTGGTCCTGAACTCCTGACCTCAGGTAATCCACCCATCTCGGCCTCCCAAAGTGCTGGGATTACAGGTGTGAGCCACCACGCCGGGCCTAAAGAAAATTTATAAATCAAAGAATAATAGGGAGGAAAGGCATTTTGGTGTCATCACTTAAGGGTTAATACATGGAGGGTGTGTTCCATGGGTATTTTTTGTGACAAGTGTTCACCTGAGTCACACACAGATACCTCAGACTTAAAACTGAGCTCACTGCTTTCTCTTGACTCTGTAACCTGTAACTCTGTAGCTAGTGGAGGGGTTGTTGCTGTCTTTATCCTCTCTCTTGTTTTGATGAAGGTCACTATCAGCTACCAATCACCAGGCTAAAGAATTGGTAGTTTTTTTTTTTTTTTTTTAATACCTTAACGCTTGTGTTGGTTAAGGAAGGATCTTTTTGTTTTTAAGTGGCAGAAACCTGACTCAAACTAGCTTCAGTGTAAGAAAGAAATTCCTGACTTAACAGATGGGAAGTCCAGTAGAAGAGTCAGCCTGGGGATTCCAGGGAATCCAATAATCTTCTCAAGTCTCTCTTTTACCCTCCTCTTCCTCCCTCTTCTCTTCCTGCTCTTCCTCCTCCCTCTTCCCCTTTTCCTTTTCTCTCATTCTAGCTCACATCTGCTTTGGTGGAAGAAGAGAAGTCCATAGTCATAGACCTCATCAAAGAATGCCTTGTTCATAATGTTATATATAAAATTCCTGGTCTGTGTGCCCATCCCCAAGGCAATGGATGAAATAATGGGGCCGGGGCATTCTAATTCACCATGTGAGACATGTACCACCTCTGTGAATAGAAGGTGTAGGAGGTACTGTGATCAGTAGGTCCACCAGAGCTATACTGTGTAAAAAAGAGGCAGTTTCCTAAAGGAAAATGGGGGGTCCTGTACTGGGAAAAGAAGGAAAAGACTACAGGTAGAAAAGCAGCAGATGGCCACTCTATTTTCATATTCAGTCACAAGTCCCATTGACTTTATCTTCCACGTTGTTCTCGTATGGAGCCCTTATTATAATCAATACCTGTGTTGAGACCCCAACTGTGTTCCCATGATACTGGTGAATACTTGTATTGTAGAGATCATTGCACCATATTGCAATCATTGTTTTGTCTTTCCTCTGAGACTATACACAGCTTGAGGTCAGGGGCTTTGTCCTTGTCATGTTTCTAGTACCTAGCAGAGTGCCTAAATTGCCACGGACACTCAGTTAAGGTCTGTGGAGAATCAAACCAGGTTATTACATTAATCTGTCAGGATCATTGTGGGTACTACCCAAGATTATAAAGATTGGTTAAGAAGTAACAAAAATTAAAATAAAACAAAAGAAAACACAAACTTTGCAGTAATTTGGAATAAAACCCAAAGATCAGCTCAGAAGACTTTTTGTGTTATGGTTCCTCTCATTCTAAGGCAAAAGGACTTCACCATTTATTTCTGTATCCTCAATGCCTAGCCTAATACTTGCCACAGAGCAGAGGATTTGATAAATATTTGTATCCTGGTTGTCCAAACTTGTCCTAGCTAGTGGAGGGATGGTTGGTGTCTTGGTCCTCAGTTAGATCATGGGTAATTCCAAGTTACTGACTGGTTTAGGGTGTCAGTGACATTAGAGCATCTTTATTTTGTCCCTTATTAATCAACACATATTTATTAAGCCCTTGTTCTTCATGAGGCGTTGGGGCTATAAAGTGTGGTTCAGTCTCATCCTCAAGGAACATCACGCAACCTGGCTGCTGAGATGGACACAGCCAAGCTGGCAGAGCTGGTGAGCACCAGGGGACTGGGAATGATGAGAGGGATGGTCCTGTTGAGACTAGAATTATGGAGAGACCCTCCTGAGGCCTCCCAATCATGTGAAACTGAGGGTGAGGGGGTTTGCCTTGAGGAGCACTCATTCATCCAAACTTAGTCGGCAGAATGAGGACAGAGCTCAATTTGGAAAGGGGTTGTTTTACTGGTGTTTGGAAGAGTGGCCACTCCGGCTCTGCTTTATGTATCCTTGAGCGTTGTTATTCTTTCTTCTCTCTCCTGTGTTGATTTTCACCTCCCTCACCCTGGTCTGGCCTCTCCGTGGCCTTCCGGCCGCTTTCAGAGATGAGCTTAGACTCCACACGGGGCTCCCAACCTGAATGAAATATCCCATTCCTGGGACCGCTGCTCCCTCACTTCATTAGTGCTCCTTGCTGTTTATAAAGCCAGGAGATAATATTTTTAAATTCCATTTGGAGTTTCCCGGGCAGCCTCTCTCTAAGCCACTTAGGAAGTTTAGAAAAGAAGGTCACGGAAATGTTAGACATTTTTCCACTGAACTTTGGTGAAGCATATGGTCTTAAGATGATGTTCATAGACCCCACTGGGCAGGCTTTCCTGGATGATAGGAAATTCTCCCTCTTTTTTTGTCTTGCCTTCACCTCCAGAAAACAAACTTTTTTTTTTTAAACGGTTTATTGAGGTGAGCTTTATTGAGATATAATTCACATACTATACAATTCACCTATTTAAAGTGTACAATTCTTTTTAGTGTATTTACAGTATTGTGCAGCTATCATTGCAATTTAATTTTAGAACATTTTTCTTCTTCTTCTTTTTTTTTTTTTTTTTTTTTTTTTGAGATGGAATTTCTCTCTTGTTGCCCAGGCTGGAGTACAATGGCACAATCTCCGCTCACTGCATCCTCCGTCCGCCTCCTGGGTTGAAGTGATTCTCCAGTCCAGTCTCAGACTCCTGAGTAGCTGGGATAACAGGCGCCTGCCACCACACCTGGCTAATGTTTTGTGTTTTTAATAGAGACAAGGTTTCACCATGTTGGTCAGACTGGTCTCCAACTCCTGACCTCAGGTGATCCGCCCGCCTTGGCCTCCCAAAGTGCTGGGATTACAGGCATGATCCACTGCGCCCAGCAACATTTTTATTCTTCTTAACAGAAATCTTATATCCATTAGCAGTCGATCTTCATTCTTTCTCATTCTTCCTGTCTCCACACCTCAACAGCTACTGGTCTAATTTCTATCTTTATAAATTTGCCTATTCTGGAATTCTCATAAGTAGAGTTATACAATATGTGACCTTTTGTGACTGGCCACTAAGCATAATGTTTTCAAGTTTCACCCATGTTGTAGCAGGCATCAGTATATCCTTTTATCATCAAAATAATATTCCATTATATGGCCATGGCACATTTTATTTATCCATAATTTGATGGCCATTTAGGTGCTTTTCACTTTGTGGTTATTATAAATAAGGCTGCTATTAACATTAATGTACAAGTTTTTTGTGTGAATATGTTTTCATTTCTCCAGGGGTAGAATTTCTGGGTCATATGGTAACTCTATTTGTGGAACTGCCCAACTGTTTTTGAAAGTGGCTGCTTCATTTTACATTCCTACTAGCAATGTAAGAGGGTTCCAATTTATCCTCACGGTGAATGAGCAGTAGTATTTCATTGTCGTTTTGATTTGCATTTGTTTAATAATTAATGATATTGAGCTTTTCTCACGTGTTTACCGGTCATTCTTATACTTTCTTTGGAGAAATGTCTATTAAAATCCTTGGCCCGTTTTTAAATTGGGTTGTCTTTTTATTGTTGAGTTGTAAGAGTTCTTTACATATTCTGAATACAAGCCCTTATGGGGCATATAATTTACAAATATTTCTCCCATAAAGTGAGTTGTCTTTTTACTTTCTGGATGTTTAGAATTTGCAGCACCATAGGTTTTAGATTTGATATAGCCCAATTTATCTATTTTTTCTTTTTTTTTCTAGTGCTTTTAGCATTGTACCTAAGAAATTATTGCCCCACACAAGGTTATGAAGATTTAATCCTGTTTTTTCTTATATGAGCTTTATAGCTTTAGCTCTTACATTTATGTCTCTGATCCACTTAGAGTTAACTTTTATGCACAAAGGTCTAGTTTCTTTCTTTTTCGTATGTGTATCTGGTTCTCCCCTATTATTTGTTAAAAGAGTATTCTTTCTCCATTGTCTGTCCACTGTCGTGGATAGAGATTTTTAAATACATATGCCACCTACGAACTACCTCCTTAACCTATGGCAAAATAATTATTTGTATTAAGTGGTTCCTCAATACTGCTCACTACAGTGCATGAGTATTTTGAGGATACCCGAGTTCAAACCTGGTTTGGTGTGTGTGTGTGTGTGTGTATGTGTGTATGTGTGTGTGTGTGTTTTTACCTGAATAAAACTACCAGTATTCATTCTTCACTTTTAGCCAGGCACTGCCGTACATTTTACATACATTACCCTGTTTAAATCTTACCAAAGATTCTGTGAATTATTAACTCCATTTTACAGACAAGTAAATTTTTCAGGCAGGGAGATTTATGTAGTTGAAATAACTTGTCAAAAGTTACACTTTTTGTGAGTGACAGACCCCAGATTTGAGCTCAGGTCAGCCTGACTCTGTAGCCTAGTATGAAACACTGTACCGGTCCTTGGGCATGTTATGTGAAATAATAGTAACCAGGAAAAGCAACATAAAGCAGCCACTATGTGCGCAATTTGTGAAGAATGCAAATCTGAAAATCTAGTTATGCTAAATGGCTATCAATTTCCTCATCTCTAAATAGGAAGGTTAACGCCCCCCCTTACCTCCTGAATTACAATCAAAGTATTTAATTTTCAAGTTACTTCTGTGTGTTTGAACTCTAAGAAGGAAAAATAAGTCCATAGACTTTTCTAGGATAATTTCATCTTACTTCTATTAATCAGTTGTTTAAATCTCATTTAATGCGACTGTTTCTGCTTAAGACATTAATTTTTTTTTTTCACTTTTCTTGTATTTTCTTTGGTAAGTTTCAAAGAAAGTCACTAATAGTTGTGTGGCAAACATCCCAAATCTACTGAATTTACCATATACAAGACTTTTAAGAAAACGAATATATTCAATTTGAGGGAATAAATACTGTGAATCCAAGGAAAGTGGAAATACCTCTTATATTGCAGGTGTCAATACGTATTATTCCTGAAGTCATCTTCTAAGTCCTCTTCCCCATCTCATTACTTCTTCTCCCTTCTTGTAGGTGCTTATTTGGCCTTTGGTGAAGAATTTGGGATATATAGCTTTAAAACAATGGAACATTTCCCAGAACGTATTGTTTTTGTGTTTGTAATGCTATGTCCTATTTGTCCTGAAGTCTCTATTGGAACATGTTATTACAGAATTCCAATATACACGTATAAGTGGTAAAAAAAAAAAGCACAATTAGAAATATATGTTCCGTAACCAGCTGCTCTTATTTAGTAGGTTTCCCAGTGTTTTCCTGCTGCAGCTGCTAGGAAGGTGTGCACCCGACTTTGAATGTTTTGGGTGCAGGAGTTTATTTCATGTCAGTTTCCCTTGCTCCTTAGTTCCCAGGGGTAGGGAGCTGAGTCCTTGCTTTCCTTTCCTTTCCCCTAATTCCCAACTGCGATTTAATTCCTCCTCCAGTTCATACTTGAACTCAAGCAGATACATCACTTGGGATCCTACTGTATCCACCTCCCAATGACAGCTTTGCTTATTCCCACTCTGAGTGGAGACAAGTAGGAATTAGTGGATTAATAGTCTCTTTATTCACCATGCCATGCTTTCCCTCCCTCTCCCCCTACACACTCTGTGTTAGTGGGAAAATAATGTCTCAGGTAAATTATGGTACATAGTGATAAAAGGTCTAATTTAAAAAACCAACAAATGACGACAAAAGACTTGGCAGGAGAAAATCACATTTTAAGGACTTTGGTAGGTGAAAGTGATTTTGGACACATGAATGATTTGAAAGAGTTGACCTAATATGCATCTTCAGTATTTTGCACAGCTGACTTGGATCAAAGTTGGGCAAAACATTGGAGAGAGTCTCTGTACCCTGGACAGATACTGCATACAGTGAGGCTGGGATCCTTTCCCACCTCTTAGGCATTTCTCAGAGGTGCTGTGAGGTGATGTTGGAATTATTTTGTGATCTTTCATGCTACATAAGGTAAAGCATCCCTATTGTTTTAATCAAAGGAAAGAGGTGATGTGTATTCATATTTACTTCTGAGGTTTGACACATAAAAAATTTAAAATGACCCAAACTTTATGAAGAGAGTATGAAATGAATGTCTGCTAATTGCTCTTCTATGGGATCTGATTTGCAGAATTACAAGGCCAGCTTAGCCTGAAGTCATTGCTTAAATAACCTGCTAACTGGAATGTATTGACATGAACTGTCAACACGGCTGCTCCCTTCAACCAATTCCAAGCTCTTTCTCCTCCTAATGAGAGGCTTCTTGTGTGTCTTGATTTGTCTGTTATGCCTCTTAACATTGCTCACAATCTCAATTGGATCAGAAAACAGCTTTTTCTAGACCACAGAATGTATGCTATTCTCTGAAATCTTAAGCTCTTAAGATCTCTACAGTCTGTTTACCCAATGTATTGAATTCTTGTACCCAATATCTCATGATAATGTTCATTTATGATACATATTTCTTCTCTTCTTACTATTTGAATAAATTATATTGACTATATGCATCTTATATTTTTATTTGATTAATACTATGACATTCATTCCAAATCATTCTTCTTTTTCAACCATGTTTTCCATTTATCTTTGTTGAAACAGTTTTATTTCTGCCTTATAGTTTACTTGGTCTGTCCTTGACAAATTAACAGGTGTGATTTTCACACGCTTAATTCTCAATGGCTGCTTTGTATACATGTATACATGCCAAGCTGCATCTGGAGGAGACAAATCTATATAAAAATGAGGGTCTCTTTGTCTTTACTTATTATCCTATTTTTTACGTATTTAGAGGTCTTAGATTACTCTTCTTTAAGGAAACATCTGAGAATGGAGGCACACTGTGGTAAGGGAGAGTAATAAAGAACTTACTGCCAGCCAGAGTCTAATTTTACAGCTTTTAATCCATTATGATCATTATAAAGTGAGCATTCCACTTTAACAAGTAGGAACCTTGCCAGAACAAAGTGACTGCCAAATGAATGACAATGTTTGCTTGCTTCATCTCAGGTTGGAGGTTGCGAACTCTTACTGATACAATTACTGATTAACTACAAGATCATGGAATCTTCCTGTTGCTTTGTGTCTTAATTTCTCTTTCTATCTGGAAGGTGCCCATGAATATTAGAAAGACACAACTTTTCAAAAGTTGAGATTGTGGTGGTAAAATAGCAAGGAAAGAGCTGGCCCTAAATGTCATCATGCATAGACATGAAGGTACCCAGGATTCATCAGGCAGTGAGTGATTTTTGCCATAAGACTTGATGTGTCAGGGATGAGACCCACTCATTGACTTTGGTTGTTTTTAAATGTTTGGGATTTGGCAGAGTTCAAAATCTATTTTGCCAAGTCCTTTAATTTTTCTTGTTTTCCAATAAAAACCCTAGAAGAAAATCTAGGCAATACCATTCAGGCACGGGCAAAGATTTCATGACAAAAACATCAAAAGCAATTCAACAAAAGCAGAAATTGACAAATGGAATCTAATTAAATGAAAGAGCTTCTGGACAGCAAAAGAAACTAGCATCAGAGTGAACAGACAACCTACAGAATGGGAGAAAATTTTTGCACTCTATCCATTTGACAAAGGTCTAATATCCAGAATCTACAAGGAACTTAAACGAATTTACAAGAAAAACAAAACAACCCCATTAAAAAGTGGGCAAAGAACATGAATAGACACTTCTCAAAAGAAGACATTTATGTGTCCAACAAACATATGACATAAAGCTCAACATCACTGATCATTATATAAATGCAAATCAAAACCACAATGAGATACCATCTCATGCCAGTCAGAATGACGATTATTAAAAAGTCAAGAAACAACAGATACTGGCAAGGCTGTGGAGAAATAGGAATGCTTTCACACTACTGGTGGAAATGTGAATTTGTTCAACCATTGTGGAAGACAATGTGGCAAGTCCTCAAAGATCAAGAACCAGAAATACCATTTGACCCAGCAGTCCCATTACTGGGTATATACCCAAAGGAATATAAGTCATTCTATTATAAAGATAACATGCACGCGTATGTTCATTGCAGCAATATTCACAATAGCAAAGACAGGAAATCAACTCAAATGCCCATCAATGATAGACTGGATAAAGAAAATATGGTACACATACACCATGGAATACTATGCAGCTATAAAAAAGAACAAGATCATGTCCTTTGTAGGGACGTGGATGGACCTGGAAGCCATTCTCCTCAGCAAACTAACACAGGAACAGAAAACCAAACACTGTCTGTTCTTACTTATCAGTGGGAGTTGAACAATGAGAACATATGGACACAGGGAGAGGAACAACACACACTGGGGCCTGTTGGAGGGGTAGGGGGAAAGAGAAAATCAGGATAAATAGCTAATATATGCAGGGCTTAATACCTAGGTGATGGGCTGATAGGTGCAGCAAACCACCCATGGCATATGTTTATCTGTGTAACAAACCTGCATGTCTTGCACGTGTATCTGAACCTTAAAATAAAATATTCTTAAAAAAGGAAAAAATTTTCTTGTTTTCATTGCTAATTTTGAGGTCTATGAGCATTTCATGGAAAACTTAAATTGTATATGGGATTTCTTTATAGTCTAGTCATCTACTCATCTGTATGGGACATCCAAGAAGACTGGCGAGTCTTCCTAAAAACACTTGGAAGGAAATTTTTTATGGTCTAAAGATTAAATCAGCTAGAAACCTCAAAGACTAGTTTGAAAAGTTAAGCTCTAGAACTATTAAGCCGAGTTAGAAAATAGCTGGCCTGTTCTCCCTCCATTTTTATCATTTAAAAAATTGTATTTAAAAAGTGCATGTGTAAACATGTGTGCATGTGTAGGAGATCTGACAATTTCAAACAAAGATAACCATGTCATAAAATAATAACGCCCTTTACTATGCACAAAGACCATCTGTAGCGAAGCTGGAAGTAGGTCTGAACGTACCATCTTAGATCACATTTGGTATAAAGTGGTTATTTTATTCATTCATTTAGTCATTCTTTTACTTACTCATTTCATTTACTCAGTTACTCAGTTATCTATTCTTCCAACACTTATTAAGCATTCACTAAGTCCTTGTGTTTAAAGCTGGAAATTCAAATTTGAGTAGAATATGATTGCTGTTCTTGAGGGGCTCAGATTATTTTTGGTAATGTAAGCGCCCCATTGGAAACCTATATGTGCTGCTGAGAGCACAGAGGAGGAAGTGCCTGATTTTATCTAGCAAGGCCTTGGAAACCATGGGGGAGGTGATTTACTGCTGAGTCTTGACAGAGGTGCTGCGCAGGTAGACCAGGGCTTTCCAGAAGGGAAAAAAAGCCTGTAAAAATGCATAAAAGAGTGAAGAACTAGAGTGTGTTCAAGGGATTGCCACAAGTCCAGGATTGTCAGAGAGCAGGGTCCCTATGTGGGGGAGAAGGTGAGGTGTGGTCAAAAGGTAAAGAGGACCAATTTTGGCCTTTTGGACTGTGCTTGGATTTTATCTGTTTGGCGGTGAGGAGTATCTAAGGGAGTTTAACCTAAAGGGTGGTTTTCTGCATCCTGTTTTTAGAAATCTGGTAGAAATGGCCACCTTGGCTGCATCTTGCCCAGGCTCTCTGACTTTCAGGAAAGTCCTTCTCTGACACTCTCCTGCAATGGCGGCGGCAGCCCTTGTGTACTGCGATGTGGGGAATGCTGGCCAAAGATTTTATACTGTGATGAAAACTTTTGCCTTTCCAAATAATTTATTTTAAAAGCAGTATGAACCTTATCCATTCCTTTAAGGTGGAGGTGACTAGCGTCTGGGCTTTGGATGGATATGGAGCGTGAACAAACTCACCAACATTGATAAGGATGGCTTTTCAAAGGCGACGGCTAATTGGCGATGGGAGTGGGGCTAAGGAGAAGTGGAACATTGGCTTGTCTATCACTAGGCTCTTTGCAGAGGTTTCTGACAGAGGAAAGCTAATCAGGAGACCTGCATGGGGAGAGAGGCGTGTTATTTAATTAGCTTTACAATGGGCTGACTTGAAGGCACGTGGTGGTTTTAATAGAGGGAGATAGATGTCCTTTTTTGCAGGGCTAATTGTTGGGAAAAAGCAGGGTCTTTGTTCAGGCCCAGCATGAGGGCTGTGATCTCTTGGAGCCTAGGGCTGCCCCTGCTAATAATTTTAGACAGAGCTATTCAAGGCTGCTCTGTAAGAGAAAAGAAGAACAAGAACAGTATTGTGTATGCAGGATCACTGCCCAAACCTCCCCAAAGTCACTGGGGAAAAAAAAAGGAGAGCAAGAGGACTCAGCCATGTACATTTTGGAGTATGTCCCCATCATTTATTCGCTATGGTTGTTGGAAAGGGCAAAGTGACACTTCCATCAACTTGGAGCTGAGGTGGGGTGACTTAACTAAACACCCCCAGAAAACCAATTAAGTCTGCTTTCCCAATGATACAGCATTCATCTTGCCAAAATGGAGCGGGCAACTAGCGAGAAGACTATGACTGTTCTCTGCTGCCAGGCTTAATGGCTGGGTGCCAGGTAATGGTAGTGCCAGAATGCAGATTACATAGCTGATGTAAATGGCAAATTCTGTGTTTTTAGAGGGCAGTCCTAAGAGCACCGATGGTTTGACTGGTGGCCCAAGGGGCAAGAAGAGAAACCTTTCCCTAAGGTTCTTTTGGGCAACTGGTCAGCATAGGTAGTTAACACCAGGGAGCAGAATACTTTTTCTGAATTCCAGGTGGCAAGTCCAAGCTTGCAGGGAGTGCTATCTAGGTCCAGAATTCTGTAGCTAAAATGTATGTGTATGGCACAATTAGAGATAGATAGAGGTTTAGGTTTGTAGCACAAGTTAAACCGTTCATGCCACTGCACTGCAGCCTGGGTGATAGAGCGAGACCCTGTCTCAAAAAACAAAACAACAAAAACAACAAGAACTGTTGGCTGGCAGGAAAAGAGACAGCCGAGGAAAATGTAAGATGCAATAACATAGAAAAAGACTTCTGTGAAGTGAGTGCAGTAAGGTGCTGCCTAATGGGTGCTAGTTTGGGAAGTACCTCAGGCAGAGTGCTATGGGGGCATATTGAATAGCATGTGGGATTCTTCCCAGATTGAAAGTCAAATGCTGAGGCCAGTTGCTTAAGAAGGTCTTATTTTGTTTAGGTTGCAAAAATCATTGGCTATCAAACGTGCAATCCAGAGAGTGGAGAACCCAATACTGGAAGGAATTCAAGAGGGTACATATTCTCTTTGCTGCTAATTTGTAATGTAGCTGTGAGTATATGATTAGAACTTTCATAATTGTATCTCACATCTATATAGTGGGAATTAATCCCCTTTCATCCAAGAGGGATGGTGTCAAGGATTTGCATGATTTGCATACCTAGACCAAAACTTATCTTTGTCACTATGTCGTGATTTTAACAGCGCACATGAAGATAGGACACTGTGTCCTCATTTCTTCATAAGAATACTATATACTACAGTTTGGATTAACATTCATGAAAATTTTATGCTCACTAAATCCGAAGTCACAATTCTGATTTTTAAAATTAATAATAGCAGTGAAGGGTTACTGAGTCTTCATTCTGCATCATGCACAGTGCAAAGCACTTGGCACCCATTCATCTCATCTCATCTCAGTTCAACTCTGTGAACTAGGCACTTTGCGCATCTCCATTCTGTAGATGAAGAAACTGAGGCTTTCTGAGGTCAAAGACTGACATCTGGAGAGCAGCCAAGCTAAAATTCAAACTCTCGTCTATCTACTGCCAAGCTTGTGCTCTTAACCCACTCTACTATGTTGCCTCCCTGGTTATTTTAGAGTTTAAATTTATTCTATAGTGAGGAAACCAAAGCCTGGTAGTTTCTGCTTGGCAAGAAACTGCAGGTTTTTGTATGGACTATTTGGAAACAGGAACACTTATTTGGAATAGCCTTTTTACCTCCACACCTCAGTTCAATTCAATTCAATTCAATTAGACAAATACTCTCTGTAGGAGAAAGCATTAGCTCACTAAAAGTGGATGGACATGTAGATGCTGGACCTTTCCTGGATCTGGAATTTTGTTGCCAGCCATCTGGTCTCTCTCAATGCTGTGGAATCCCCTGAAAGAAAAGTTTATAATCTTCTTGATTTTTAGAAATTCTCAACAATTATTCAGAATTTTAAATTCCTGGAAAGGGTTCTCTCTTGGGAATCTGCCATGAAAGCGCTGACTGCCCTTTGTTTTTTCCTCTCACAGTCCGTTGCCAGCTTCCCACCCAGCTGCACCTCCTCCCACCCCTCCTGGATGGGTCCCTTGTGGTACTTCCCACCCAAGGCCTTTTTGTGATGAAGTCTTTCAAGATGGTTTCCCAATCTGGGGAGAACACATGTTTCTGATCATTCTGATGAAACACGTTTCCATTAAGAAGCAACTTCTATATGCTTTCTGCTTTCTTCATTCTGCACGTTACCTGTCATTACCTATCACTGCCAGCCCTGGATTCTTGAAAGTGTTTCACAGGCCTGTCTGATTAAATGGCGCCCTCTTACACGTCACACATGCCCATTTTGCTTCTCTTCTTTTCACCAACTCAACGGAAGAAAGATTTTTATTGTATGGGAGCCAATCCAGATAGATGAGATGTGAGCTGGGTCTGTTCCACCTCATGAGTCATGGGCAGGACCATCCACTACATTCTGACTCCTTCACAGGGCTGATGCAAGATGTGGAGTGAGCACAGCTGGCTGCTTGCAAATTAAAGAAGACTTCATTTCTTTTTGGTCCTTAAGAGCTGAGAATCAAATGTGAGCTGTAACGCTGGAGAAATTGACATGTCCCTTTTTGAGCTTCTTATTCAAATCTGTCAACTTTACATCATTGGCATGCTTGATGCTCAGTAAATTCTAAATATGAATAATTACACTGGACACCCTAAAGTTGTTTTAATGAATTTATGTTCCTGCATATTTATGAAACTCAGATTCTGTGCACCCTTTTCAGGAGAGTACATACCAGAAAAGAGGTTTAAAGCAGCATGGGAACTTAAAAAGTGCTATGCATTTTACTTCCTCTGTTGGTAGAGTTAGCATTGGTGAAGCTAGGATTCATATTAATTCATTATGACACTATAATGCTGCTCATTGAAGGATGCCTAAGGTAAGATAGGCATAGATTCTTGAGTAAAATGTTTGTGGATGACCGCAGTGACATACTCAAAGAATGTTATATTTACTGGCTAAGCAGGCTGTTCTTAGTGTGACACATCAATGTTTTCTTGGGGCTCTTATACGGAACTGGTTCTGGAAGAAGTGATGTAAAATAATGTGTGTTCATGATTCCCCCTCAGAACTCAGGAGAAATCATGAGCCCTCACCAAATCCAATATTTCCTTGGTTTTTAGGCTTTAAGATCAGCTGCCTTTTCTGTTCCAACATCTTGATTACCCATTAGTAGATACAAACAACAAAGTGCAGAGAGCAATACTCTACTTTGACAAAAGTGGTTAGGGCTGCTTTCTATATTTCTGTGCCACCTGCTAGATTGTAGCAGCTCCATTTGATCCTCCCTGTCCTTTTCATTCCCATCTTCACTCTCAGCCCATCCCCATGTCCCCCCATTTCTACTTCCAACCCATACCCTTCCTCAATATAGAATCACCTGTATAGCCAGAAGATATATTTCAAAATACAGTGCTTCTGGAGTCCTGACAGATTAAACTTGAGAAGGTGAAAGGGATTTGTAATAAGCACCCTGGCTCACCATAAAGCATGTAACAGTCTATTCTTTCTCATAAAGATGGAGGAAATTGAGTTCATTTCATGTATTTCCCTTATCTTACAAATAATGTATATAGCAGTTGTACATCTTACCTTTGTGGAAGCCAGTGAAATAAAAGATTCAACTCAAAGTTCGGAAATTCCTGAAGACTGCTTCTGAGCAGCCATCTGAGAATATGAATAGCGTGATGTATAAAACGTCCAGGCTGACAATCAAACAACTGATTTGCTTCGTGGTGAGCCAAATGTCATTTTTTACATGAAGTCTCAGAATAAAAAATTAGATAAAAAGTAAAATGAATATTGTGATCTTAGCAACATTCTCCTTTAAGGGGATGGGAGGAATGGGAGGTACAGAATAAAACTTTACGAAGACCTTTTTAGTTAGAAATGAGTCAGTTGGTTGGATCTTTAATCTTAAACTTTGGGCAAATTTGAGTCTCACTTCAGACCGAACTAGGCAAAACAAAACTGGTATCTGAGCTTCATTTTTCTGTAAAAATGTTACGGGATGTTAGGAAGTTAACTGTTCATTAATTAAATAATGAACATAATTTATGGGGCTCTTACTACCTTGAGCTAAACACCATGGAGTGTAATAATGACTGAACCTCAGTTGCTGCCTTTAAAGAGTGTAGGAGACTGACACGCATATTCAAATATGTACTAGGAGTGTGCTCTTGAGCTGAGCAGAAAAGTGGCAACTTGCAGGGGTGGGGTGACAGCTTCTGTGAGGAAAATTCTTTGTGTACTGTAAATGTCCATGTGAGGAAAAGACTGAGAAACACACTCTATATTCTGCCTAGATTTTCAGCTTGACCTTCCCTTGTGTCTTCTGTGACCTCCTGAGATCCTTTCACCTCCATTCTATCCTGGATCCTTTGCATCTCTTCCAGCGTGAGGACCTCCCATTGATCTGTTTTCTGTAGTTCCGTGACTGTTGGCCATGCAAGACAATTAATTAAAGTATGGGATACTTTACTAGGTCTTAACTGCATTTTGAAATCTTGGGGACTGAAGTCCCAGAACGACAAGAACATAAAATCACTGTGACTCTACCTCCTCATCTCCTCCCCTTCTCTGTCCTCGACTTACACTTCCATTGTTCTCAGGGGACTTCCCTTCCACTACTTCCTCCTGTACCACTGTCCCTTTTCCTTTCAGGGCTATTTCTCCTTTTTGTGCTCCACTTATCTCTGCTTCTTGATCTCTAGGGTGGTAAATGTTAGTCTTTTGGGGCAATTGATTTGGCATTTTAAATGAAAGTAGTGGGGAGAGGGGAAAAGATTCCACAGTGAAATTGTCTTAATGTAAGATTCAAACCACAACTGCAGAGAACATCTGTTTTGAAGTTTGATGTTGTCTTTGTAACCCAAGAGAAAAGCAGAGTAAGATCAGAGGAAGGCCTTAGCCTTCCACCAGGATGAAACCACCTGCAGCCTTGGACAGTGGGTGAAATCCTGTAGCCCTGGGATGCAGAGCTTCTAGGAGACTGGCTGTCCTCTTCTCTCATATTATTAAAGGATGTTGGTTCTCTTGCCATCTGTGCTATTGCCATTATCCCTCTACCTCCTCAAGAGTCCACTTCAGGACAATTTAAATTGGAATCCCAATTACATGATCCCCAAAGGCTCACAGAGTAGCCTGCATTCTGCATTTGCAGCAATTCCAGGCAACATGCTCAGCCTGCTTCAGGGAAGCACACAACACTGAGTGTGGATAAGACCTCAGAACCCTCTAACCTTGGGCAGCTCCTTACCTCTTCCTGTCTGAGCCATGTTTGATTTGCTGCAAGAGGAATACGTGTCTAAACTGCTGGATTTTAAAATGTCGCTTGGTCTGTGGATTAGGCCAATCCACTCCACATTGTTGGGGCTGCAGATGCAGTTGAATGGTTCATAATTATAGTCTAAAGAAACTGCAGACAGCAATAGAGCCAACCCAGGCCCTTTCTCTCCTGACAGCCCATGCCAAGCTGTCTCCCACAGGGAACCATAGTGTGGTTATCCTGCAATGTATTTGCCCAAAGACAATACATCCAGTGTAGAGAAGTTGGATTTCTAGAAATTGAGTCTGCTCTTCTATCTACTCCCATGTCCATTGTATCCTGTCTTGTGTCTCAAGGGTGTTCTGGTACTTCTCCTGCCAAAGTGAAATGCAAAGTAAATGCAAGGAGATGCCACGGAGAGAACTGCTATCTGGTTCTAGTACTGACACTGACTTTTTTAGATTGTGTGGCCCTGGAAATAATAATTTCCTCACTCAAACTCATTTTTCTCCTCTGGTAAATAGGAGTGCTGGACTTGGAGAGCACTGATAAACTCCCATTGAGCTCTAACATGTGACAAATCCAAGACCTAAGGTTTTGTCTCCAAAGAGGCACTACAAATGTGATCTTCTTTCAGAATTTAAACTGTCACTTTTCTGTGACTCAAAACAAATATAAATCTAGTTCTCTTCTTCAATCAGGTAGTTCTCAAATTTCTCAAGTGAGGCTGATGCTGGGCAGGTTGCCAGTTTAAGAACTGAGGAAGGGTCTTGAAGAGATTTTTAAATGAAATGTGATGATAGTTGTTCTATCTCTCGCTGGAGATCGTTCAGGAAAATTGAGCATCCAAGCTATTCTGCAAAGAGATGGCTGTAGAGAGACATTTAATGTGATTTCCCACATATTCTACCGTATACTCGATCTTAATAACAATAATCAAATACTAATTCTCACCTAGACACTGTGCTAAATTCTTTGCATACATAATCTCATTTAATCATTCAAATAGCCTTAAAAGGTGTGTGCTGCTATTATCCCTAGTTGAAACATGGAGGAACTGAGGTTCGGGATTGTTTAAATGACTTACCTATGGCAATTCAGCTGGTTAGTTGGTAGAGTAAGAATTTGAACCTGAGTCTTATTGCAAAGCCCACACTACTATCCTCTTTGTTTCCTCATATTGAGCTTTCCAGGGCAAACAGGCTCCCAGGTCCTCCCCTCTCCCCCAACCCCACCCCACCCTCCCTTCTTCCCTCCGGACTGCAGCTCCTCCTACCCTCATTGTTTATTGTGGCTTCTAAACAATAGCCAATGAGTCTGTGTTCCATTCTAGGGAGAGCTAGGGCTGATTTTATTCCCTGAAACAGAGATGAGGTTGTGACACAAAAAGGTTAAGTGGCTTTGGTGAGGTCACAGAGCCAGCCTGCAGTCAGCAACAGTACCATCTGAGTCCCCTGACTTGGGTCCCTTAACTGACCCTAAGGCTTTTTGGCATCCAAGTTTAATTAAGAGAGTTATTTTAATTTTCCTTCCTATCTCTAATTTTCCATTTTATTGCTGCTTGATAATGTAGATATTGAAGTGCCAGGCATTTTTCTTCCCTAGTGTGCCTTTTAATGACTAAACTTATCACATAGAAACCACTTGCCTTAGAAGTAAGCTTTCAAAGCTTGTTTCTGTGTATGACAGAGACTGTTGCCTTTTCTCAGAGAAAAATGAGACCACAAATGCAGCTCAGACAGGTTGTTGTTAATTGAGGGCTTTTTTTTTTTTTTTTTTTTTTCTAAATCTTACATTTATACCAGTAAATCAACATCTGTGAGTCATAAACTGGTTCTGGATCAGCCGTTAGTGGTCTGAATGTTTTTGTACCTACCTTCAGTAAAGCATATTTTAGCTCAAAACTCAGAGATTCTTTGTTTTGTTGAAGTTCAAGACTCAGGAGTAGACAACATGCTAGGACACTTCTGGAGAGGGAAAGTCTGTCTTCCATGATTGTTCAACATTAAGTGTATATTTATATTTCTTTTTTATTGAAGTTGGGGTGGAGTTGAGGGAGGAGTATAAATAAAAAAGAAAGTATGCTTTTTACATACTCCATGTGCTTGAGGAATTCCTGTATGAAGGTGACTATTTTCTTAATATTATTGTCTAGCTCCACTCTTCTGTTCCCCAACTCCTGCGGACTTTTCTTGGCCCTTATTGACTTCACGTTCCTAGTGTAAGGCGATTCAGCACTTGGTAGGATATAATTAGCCGAAGTCTAAGGAATGCTTAAAAATACAATTCTGTTTTTTCCCAAATGCAGGAGGAACAGACTGCTGCAGTACAAGCACAAGCACAGAAGTATTTATTTGATTGATTTTTTTTTTCCTGAGTGCCTTAAAAACCAGATATGGTATTGAAGTATCTTGCCCAAGTGGATGAAAGGCAACGCTTGGCTGCTGTTGTTTGGCTGGTGGGGACACTGAGGCATACATGTAACTGAGTGGACGTGAGTGCTGGGGATAGAGGTTCTGCTCTACTATGAAGGGAAAAGGGCACAGCCTCTGACACTTTTTAGTTCATCTTCACAAGCCAGAGCATATCAAACTCACTTAACCATTGAATTAGGAAGCCCATAGTGACCAAAAAGTTGATAGTTCATCATTCAACACATATTTATTGAGCTCTGTAATGTCTTAGGCACTAGGCTAGGCATCAATGTTTTAGCATATGATAACATAGAAATATCATTTAAAGTCCATATGAACATTTAGAAAAATCTACTTGTGTCCTAAAGAGAATGAATAAAAATTTCATTTATCAACATTGATTAGATTAATGAAACATGACCCTGGCAGACCTGATCAGATTATTATATCTTAAATATGTAAAAAATATTTTAACATGACCTTATTAGTGCTCTTCATCCAAATCCAGGGTTCGATGCATAACTTCTGATGGCATAAATATTCATAATTAATATCATCTGGAGGTAACTTTCCTGGCAGCCTGTGGTGGCGCCTGGCTATCTCTCCAAACTGCTGCTTTACGCAACCCTATTCCTTGATTTGGACATTCACACATTTTGTTTCTGTGCTTCAGGACTGGATTAGGAAACGGATGATTGACTATCTGAGTTGTCACTATGGAAGAATTAGAAAGAATAATTTTCCTCATTGCTAGAGTGGAAAGTGTTTACAGTTTAATCATGGTGGGCTTTTTTAGTATCTAATTTGGGTGGATGTTAGCAGCAGTGTTTAGGCTAGTCTGGGGAAGAAAGTTGAGGAGCAAACTGGGGAAGAGAGAAAGGAGTTGCTCTGAGGAATCTGCATTTGAAAATAGAGAAGTACTCACACTTGGATTAAAAAATGCCAACATTTTCTCAATACAACATCAACAAAACAAAATTCCCCAAAGCAACTCTAGATTTGTTCACTTCTTCTCCTGATGAATTCATAGTGAGTAAGGCAGAATTGATTCAAGAACCTTTTTTTTTTGTGGTTCATTTGGACGTGTAAATGTACAATTCATTCATCAGCTGTTTCCCTAGGCTTTTCCCAGGACCAGAAGTGTCTGTTCTTGTCATCTGGAGGCCAGCATTGTTTTCTCATACCTTGTGGAAACACAGCTGGATTGCAACAGTCTTTGTTCTTTCAAAAATGAGGACTATCACATACAAATATTTTCCTCTGGTCACTAAGGAGGGACTTAATCTGGAGTTTAGACCAGGAGCCAGAGATTTTTCTGTTCCTGGCTTCCTCCCCGATTTGCTGTGGGAAATCTGCAAATTACTAAGGCTTCAAGGGCACAAAACTGGGTTTAGATGAAGGTAAGCCTGTGTGTCAAAACTTACCAGAGGCAGAAGTTACAGTTACAGTCAAATGTTGGGAGTTCAAATGTGCTTAGAAATCAGGAAACATTAAAAATAGCTTTCTCTGAGATTGCTCAGGAAGATTCATGTTTAATCTTTCTGTTAATCAAAGATGGAGCTCAGTGCCTGGTTCTAGCTATGTATTTAGATATATACATGTACTGGTTGATTTGTTAATTAGGACAAACTATCTCTATTTATTACAACCAATGCATTAGTGGCAAACCATGAATTATTCGGGTTCATTTTGTTTTATCTCAAGTGTTGGGAGTTCCCAAATGGAACAGAAACTGTGCATTGTGATTCTGTCATGGCTGCCAATGATGTACTCCAGAAATTCAAAACCACAGAGCCTCTGCATCACTTTTTTGGTGGCGGTCGTGGGAGGGTTGATAGTTTTATCTAAAAGAGGAGAGTCTGTGAAAGGAAAGACAAAGCTTTGGCCAATGGTGACATAATTAGAGGAACAGAATAATTAGAAATAAATCATAACTTCCCCTTCAACCCAACCACTGCTGGAGGTAAATTGGAAGCTTACGGAAGCTCATGGCTGGGTTCTAGTTTGGGGTCCCGTTCTGGACTCCCCTGCCAACGCAGGAGCATTACATGGGTGGGCTCTGAAAAACTGAAGCCTCCTTCAGAAACACACGCCCTGACTCAAGATCCGGCTGGAGTCCAATACTCCTAAAGCCCTTTGAGGACACGGGCTCACGAATCCCCTGCGCCTGCCTGCACGCTCGCCTTCATCCACATGCCTCACGTCCTGTGTGTCAGTCTTTGTGAATGAATGATGTACACGCACTTGGAAAACTATGCTGCTACTGGGAGGGGGCGAGAGCGGGTGACCAAGCCCTCAAGAATGCGTGGAGAATCAGACGGACTTTCCCGAAACGGTGGAGGCGGCCTGTGCACCCAGCCTGCACACCCGCTCCCGGCCCTTCCCGCCCCTGCCTGGGCTCCGAGGCCCGGGGCTCCACGCACTGCTCCCCCGCGGTCGCGGCCCGGCCCCGCGCTCGCCAGCCCTTCCTTTCGCTTTGGGCCGCGGGCGGAGATTGGCCGCAGTGCTCGGCCCCGCCCCCGGCTCCCCGCCCTGCCCCGACGCCCCGCCCCTCGCTCCCCCAAGCGGACATCGCCCGGCCCAGGGCGCGCGGACCCAGCGGCCGAGACGCGGCGCCGCGAGAAACGCCCTAAAGAGGAGGGGAGAGCGCGGGAGGGCGAGAGGGAGGGAGAGCGGCCGGGAGATCGAGAGCGAACGAGGCAGCCGCCGGCGGAGAGGAGGGAGCGGGCGAGGGCCGGGCAGGAGGAGCGGGCGCGGCGCGGGCGAGGCTGGGACCCGAGCGCGCTCACTTCGCCGCAAAGTGCCAACTTCCCCTGGAGTGCCGGGCGCGCACCGTCCGGGCGCGGGGGAAAGAAAGGCAGCGGGAATTTGAGATTTTTGGGAAGAAAGTCGGATTTCCCCCGTCCCCTTCCCCCTGTTACTAATCCTCATTAAAAAGAAAAACAACAGTAACTGCAAACTTGCTACCATCCCGTACGTCCCCCACTCCTGGCACCATGAAGGCGGCCGTCGATCTCAAGCCGACTCTCACCATCATCAAGACGGAAAAAGTCGATCTGGAGCTTTTCCCCTCCCCGGGTGAGTGGCGACGGCCGAGGCCCCCACCCAAGCTCTCGGCCAGAGGCCGGGGGTCCCCTGGACTTCTTCCCCCTTTCGCCATTCCCTTCTGGGCGGTGCATTTCTTCAGGAGCGGGGGATGCTGTTGGCAGCTGGATCTGGAGGACGAGGAGGAGGAGGAGGAGGAGGAGGAGGAGGAGGACTGTTGGTGGCCCTAGACCCTTGGTTTGGGGGGTGGTATTTATTTTCACAGCTGTGTTTTTGTGAGTGATGGGGAAAAGCTTATAGAATTTCCAGCGCCCCATTCCTGCTTTTTTTATTTTCCCAAATGAGCGAGAACCCTCTGGCCTTATTCCTTAATGTTAAGGGGAGATGGACGCTGCCTCAGAGGACATCATCGCCTGACTCCACGTCCCCCATAGAACTGAGGCTGGGTGGAGGGCCCCGGGCAGTCTAACGGGTTTGCCTTCAGGCAGATTTTCAAATAAGGTCTTGCCTCCCCAAGCGTCCCTGTCACATGCCTTGCCCCTCTTTTCTGGGTTGAGGGTAAGGAGATCGGAGGAGAATTGAAATTATCCTCTTAACTTTGAGAAACGTCCGACCCTATTCATGTAGGTTACTTACTTTACCCGTGTTTCTAATCTGCCATAAATTTTTCTTCTGGTACCAAAGGTCCGTTGGAAGGAAAGCATCCAACACCCAAATGTGACTTTGTGTCTTTGGTACATGGTGTTGTCCAACTCTTTCATTTATATGCATTTGAAGAAGAGAAGGATAGGAAGTAATTTTTTTTTTTTTTTGTCTTTGACACAAATATTGGTGCTAAGCAACTTAAGAGAGTCTGGCCTTACAGAATTTCTGAAACAAATGTAGTTTGAGAGGGAAAGATGCTTTCTTTTAGGATAAGGCACTGCCAGCTGTCCTTAGAGATGAGTGATTTTGGAGGTGAAAGTATATAGAAAGATCTAGGGAGAAGGCAGTGCACCCTGGAAAATAATTAATTTCAAGAACAGGCTCCTCTGTTGTATCTGATTATCAATAAGTTTAGTTGCTGCCCCCTGTGGTTAACACTTCTTTGCCTCTGCCATAATTTATTGCTTACTTTAACCCCTTCTTACGCTGCTTAAACTTTCAACACAACCATACTGATGTTTTGTCATTCTGAGGTCCTTCAGAAATATTAATAAAGACATGTAGGTCACGTCCCCTCCCTCTGGGTCCCCTGACATTCAGCTCCAGGGCTGCTGTGCACAGAAGGCTGAGATTTTGTCTCCTCGCAAGGATGATGGTGGTGGGAGCAATGCTGAGAGCGCAGCTGGAACCATGGAGACATTTAAGGCACTTAGGCCTACAATTCAGAAATGCTGTTTCTATGATGGTTGTGTTTGGGGGTTCGAGGAAGCTAGAATGAGTTCTGTTTGTCAGTTGATTGAAACCATATATAGAAGTGAAAAGATAGTTCACAACAAAGATATAAACTCAACTAATAGGTCCTTTCCTTAAGAACGGCTTGTTTATATGTGTTGTTATGGGTGTTTATGGGGGAAGAGACAGATTTGGTCATCTGGGAAATATCGTGTCGATATGTCAGTCCACATACCTACAAGGGATCTTTCATCCTGGGAATGAAAAAGAGCCCTGGCAACACATGTTTCAGATCACAGTGAACAGCTGAGGCAATTTTTTTGGTAATTTAATATTAAATATTAGAGACAATGTATATGGTGCCGTCATTTCAGTTACTGATTAAAAATAAGCTCTGGGCAAGTAACTTTCTTTAGCTTTCTATTCTGTAAAATGGGAACAATAAGGCCTAAAGCTACAGTCAGCGTCCATTATAATAAGCATATTTGCAATGGCTTTCTTTTCAAAAAAGATTTCCAAGCCATTGGTCATCTTTTGTATGTGAACTTCGATACAACAAAATTTCAACTGGCCAAAGAAATTGGGCAGTCTTCTGCCATTCATTGTAAAGAGGTTTGATTTCTAGCACCATTATTTATTATCTTGGAAAAAATAAAGACAAAAACTTGAAAAAATATATAGACTATAATCAACTGTTTTTTTTCTGGACCTTTGGTTGCTTATATGCGAACATTATGCCCATACCTCAGAGAGGAAAATAGAGTCACAGGAAAGGTAAATAATTGACATAAAAATATGTAGTGAGCCAGTGGCTGAAGTACAATCAATTCCTGTTTCTAACTTCGCAATGTATATTGCTTTGAGTAATGTTGCAAGATACCTTCCAAAAGCTCAGCAAAGAAACCTCAACTGAGACTTAACTTGCAGGTGCAAAGCAAGGATGGGAGAAACAGTGTTTCTGGCCAGGGCTGTCTGCTTTTGTTAGTGGAAGGACAAGACATTGGCTAAGTGTGGATTTGCCTTGCCCATCAGACCATATAGGACATGTGTTTAAAGTTTAACTTCTCACAGCGTAGCTTTTTATCCACAGCTGTGACTTAAATATTTGTCAGAATGATTTCTTTGGGTTGCTTAGTTTCTTATGTGTGGAGACAGCTAGTGTGGGATCTTATCTGGCTTAAATGATTAAACCAGAATTTTCTCCCCACCCCCTCCCAAATTCATGAGTGCCAAAGAGAGGCAGTAAGAAAGTGGGGTGTCCAAACAGGAGCCGCAAGACCTGGATTATTTGTTTTCCTGGCTAGGACCTGACCAAGAACCTTTATGCACTTTTATTCTATTTTGAGACTTCACAGGAGTTTGACAGCGTTAAGTGCTAAATTAACATATACTCTGAAATAACACTAGAATTGACTTTTCCTTGCAAGTGTAAGAGTAAGGTGGGATATGCTATTTGATTGCAACAGTGTGATTGCAAGGATCTTAAATAGCTTAAAAACAAACATAGCCATTGGGTTCACTCCTGGTTCTCTCCTGGTGGAGCCTGCTGTGAAGGGGCCAGGTGCCAAAGCCAACACATTCCCAAGCCACTTAATTTTTCCTTTCCTTCAACACTCTGCTCTACCTTCTTGGTGAGGTGAGCTTAATGTCCAGATAAGAGCAGGAGCTCTAATCCTGGATACTTGCTGTTTTATAAGAATAAAAGGATCAGCCTCTCACCCCACCCGCCCTCAGCAGAGGGTGTACATCCATCGGGAACATGCGTTATACTTAGAGATAGGAAGAAGCTTTGTCCTTGCTCAGCTTGGTCAGTCTTTGTTTCTTCATCAGTGTAGACAAGAAAGAAGGGCAGAGCTGCCCAGTCTATTAGATCACTTGCTCACTGTGCTCCCAGATCCCCGCCGACCATACTCCATTAGAGACTAAAGAGCTCTATGGTTCAGAGCAGAGACTCTGGAGCCAGCCTGTCTGGATTTGAATCTCAGCTCGGCCACTTAGCAGCTGTGTGACTTTGGACAAATGACTTAATCTCTCTGTGCTCCAGCTTCTGCATCTATAAAATGAGTACAATCATTCTACTTCATAGGATGAATATCAGGATTAAATCTATGAATATGTGCAAAATCTTAAAACAGTGCTTGATCCATAATAAATACTATTTAGCAGTTAACTACAGAGCAAGTCAACAAAAAATGATCCTGATCAGTGTAGAATTTTCAGAGGCCCTTGAATGTTTGTTAGAAGATAAGGTGGCTGTGTTATGTACCTCCTGATAATCTATTATTTTAGAGGGAAAGAAGAGTAAAGTTAAGGAGGACCTTTTCACCTGCTTAGCTGAGATCCCATGCCCGTGAAACTTCATTCTGTTCTCCAGGGAGCAAGTAGTGAGAGGTAACTTTCAGAGAGTGTCTTGAAGTCCAGCTCTCACTGTTGGAGGCACAGGGAGGGGGTTGCCAGTTACTTTGGGTGATGGAGATTGTCATTGTTACCTCAGAGCAGGAAGGCTACCAAGTCCAGAGGCAAGGGGAACATTTGCAGGGTTGATGGAAAAGTCAAGTTTTCAATTATGCAGGGCTGAGAAATGCATCATGTCCAGTTATTATAAAGCATCTCCTATTTTATTTATTTATTTGGTTGGCAGAGCTTGCATTCCTGGCATTTTTGGTTGGTTTGTGTTGCTGTTTTTTTGTCTGTGTAACTTTTTTTTTCTCTTAAAGAGGCCAGACCACCCTGTAGGAGCATCGCCTCCCTCCAGGAGACAAACCAGCTCGTGGTCAACCTCCCAGAGCCCAGGTCACTCTGGGCTCCATCAAATCTCTGCAAAACTGAGAGCTGGTTAGTGTAGGTCAGGATTTTTCAGGAGAGTCTCCCTGTTTCAGAATACAGCGGATAACTCTGCAATGGTTACAGTGACAGTGTAATTACAGATGTCTCTCTGGTTTGTGTAATGAATAATCCATGGCTGTGGTGGAATTCCATGAGCTTGCATTGAAGGTGGTAGGTTCTTGTCATTCAAAAGTTGTTGGGATATTTCTGAAGCACACATCGAGCCTGCATTGTGTGCTGGGCACAGTCAGATAAAAGAGCACTTTTATGCTTCACACTTACTCTGAGGTGTGGTGGAAGTATTATTTTCTCCATTTTTCAGATGAGGAAAATGAGTTTCTGAGAGATGCATACTTGGCCTAAGGCCACACTCTAGAAATTTAGAAACTGATGAGATGTTGTAGGCATTTTATACTTAAAATTTTGAGCTATTCTCAAAAACTCTGGAAATTAGAACACAGGCAGGTGAGAAGGCAATGCTGATCGGTGCTTTGGGGGTTCAGGAGGTACAGTGGCTCCCTGCTATCTCTGCAAGAGCCCCCTGAGCTGAATCAGGTGGCCTCATTGTTAGCCCAGTGCTTCATACGGCTTGGGGAAAGGGTCCATCCTGTGGGTTGTCCCCAGGCCTGGCAGTCCAGATGTGTTGCTTTAGAAAGATGTTTAAAAGTTCCAGCAATGCTTACCTCAGAATGAAAGGCAGAGAACCAGGATTCTTGTTTTTGCAACGTCTTCCATATGGCCTTGGCTCTCTCACAGGTAGGAAGGTGATTATGTTCACCTCCAAGGTCAGTCCTTCGCTGAGCCTCCAGATTCTGCCCATTTCTTCCCCTTCATCACTGATGTTGCTGTGCATTGAATCTCTCATAATCAGGATGATGAGACATAGCTTGGCAAACTAGTTCATTTTCTTAAGGCAGTTAAAATTTAATTATCCTGCTTGCAGAGAGGCCATAGATAGTTGAGTTGCATTTGCTGCCTATGCCTCATATAAATTTTGTTTTTTCCCCTAAAATTTAGTTTTTTTAAAAAAAGTCCATTCCATGTGTCAGGGCACATGGTCTGGAGTTGTCCTGGCACAAGGAAGGTGTCCTGGCACAAGACAGCCCCAGGTGTCTACCTGCAGACCTGCCAGCTGTCCCAGCCCATGGCTCACACACAGGCACACTCCCCTGCCACTTGTCTAAGGTTAAGGCATTGGTTTCTTTATTACTGCATTATGGGGAGCATTTTCCCGAAGAGTTAGTATGCTTGGGCCCACACTGTCACCGCAGAGAGGAATTTGTATATGAACAACATCATCTCCGTGTTTTTATTTAGCTGCTCCTTAATGAAAACCTTGGCTGCATTTTCCTGCTCACAAGGAACCTCTGATAGCATTTGCCTCTATGTTTGCAGTGTTCTAGGTCTACCCTTCGCTCACAGCTGTTAAGCTGTTCTTAACTCAGGGTTAGGAATGTCAAGGCTATTCCCAAATCTATCATTTTTACTTGTCCTGTGTCTGTAGCTGCTTTCTGCTTTATTTTTTCTGTCGGGTTGATGATATCTTTTTCAAAACTTCAGTGGATGTTTTCCAAATTGCATAAACAGGCTATTTCTACTTTGCTGCTTTTCTGAAGCCTTCGCCTATCTGCACCCCCTTTTCCTTCTGATTGTATAATGTATAATCTCCATGCAGATACAGAAAGACATAGGTCTGCAGGGTGGATTGTGGTAGGTCTGGTTTCATTGGCAGAGAGCCATGCTTAACAGACACGCTCAAAATATTGCTATTCAAGCCGTAAATATTTTATTGATCACTTGGCCAACGCTGTCATATTTCCCAGGTGCTTTCCAGTGTCTACTGCTTGGGTGCAAGCCTGTCACTTGACCCTTCAAATGTGGCTTATTACTGCCCCTTCCACTTTTCTCAATTGTTCTTTCTTGTAGCATTTAGTACTGTCTCTAAGAGTTGTGGAATATTGACCCAGATAGTGCTTTTAGACCCAAAGTAATATTAGAAATTTTAAGGCTGTTGGACTTCAGATCATAATGGTGTAGAGATAGAAAATCGTATAATTTACCACCCAAACTGGGATACCTTTGAGAGTGTAAAGGGGCACTATTAATAATTGCATCAGAATGACAGACATTAACTGAGGCTCTCCCCACAGATGAGGGTCACCCGAGTTAGACACTAAATTTGGTCAATCGTACTTTCTAGAATATCTTCTCTCAATTGCCAATTTCAGGGTTTAGACCATCTAAGTAAGCTAATAAGGCACGATTAAGAGTTTGAAGCCCTTTAAGTTTAGTATGGTTTTTCCCCAAACAGGGATTATATTTTAAATTTGTTTCTCAGTGTCTGAGAAACCCAAATCAACCTCAGACAAGTTCACTTCAAGCATTTGAAACCTCTTGGTAGCTTTGGGTAGCTGTGACAAGCCATTTATTTTTGCTTTGCAAGGTTCTGTGGAGAAACTGTAAACTCTGCATGTAGTGTGCACGCGCGCGTGTGTGTGTGTGTGACAGAGAGATAAAATGAACTTTGAAGTAGAGGGATGTGTCTTCATTACACAAGTGAAGACAATTGCAATTTTTGTTTTGTTTTGTTTAAATGTTTATCGAAGATAAGAAATTTTACTTTGGGCTAAAAAGGGGCAAAAAAAAATGTTGTGTTTTCTTTTTGTACCATTAAAGTGGGCAAAAACAAAAGCAAAAATAAAAAAACAAGCCCTCAATTCTTTAGAAGGGGAGGAAAGGAATGGTGGATTCAATTGCAAAATTCTTTTTGAATTAAAAAAAGACAAGAATAAGAATGAGGACAGGAAAAGAGTAAGAAAGTATGTAAGAATGAATGAAAGGAAATTGTAAAACTAAAGATGAACGAATTTAAGTGATATTACATAGATTTTTGGAAAAGCCTCCGTCTGGGCCAAGCATTACACCTGGTTAGGAATTCCAGGCTCAGGTGGCCCCATGGGCAGTTTTGGGGCTGTTGTTTCTACTCCTTGCCTGTGGTCATTTCTGAATACTTTAAATCCCTCATGGGTAGATGGGTGGTCAGGACAACTCAGATGAAGTCTTCCCTGGGTTCCAGGTGCTTCCATGGCAAAAAATGCAGGAGGACCAGTGTTTACATTTATGAAAATATGTGTGGATCAATGATTGTTGGTATTTTCTGTGTCTGTGAAGCTCTCTCTTGCAACAGTGTTAAGTTAGTTTCATAGGTCAGCTTCATGGGAAACAGGGGCACTTCTGAAGCATTTGAAGGAGGTGTAAGAACAGGGAAAGGATTATTTTCCATATAGAGAGCAGCGTGGGAAGAATGCTGCAAGTTTGGAATGAAAGAGATGCTTAGATAAACATGAAGGAAAAAAACTTACTTGTAGAAATGGATGAAGGAAGGAAGTAGGAGGCCAGGACCCAAAGAGCGTTTTGAACCTCAGGATGAATTTTGCCTTTGAAAGTAGGAATATTTAAGGGTAGAGCAGAGTTACTGAGTAAGCTCATGAGATAGGTAACTTTTTTTTTTTTTTGGTTACTTTCCCTCCCACTCATACTGTTGTTAAAACCTCTGTATCAGTTTATCAGAATAAGCGTTAAACCTCAGAGAAGATGACAAAATCGATCAGGTACATATTTTCAAGGTACAAATGGAAAATAACCTCGGTCAGGCACAGGAATCTTCTAAGCCTGGTGAGTGTTTGTAGATACGGGTTTTTTGAAGTATCTAGGGTCTCCCACTATGTGCCAGGTGTTATTCCTGTTCTCAATTAATTACTTTTTTTGTGTGCAATTAGAGTTGTGTGATGCGTTTAGAGTTGTGTGATGCATTAGTATCATTCATGTTCAGAATAAAAATGTGTTGTTGAGTCTGATTTTCTTTTTATTTTTTGTAGAAATGAGGTCTCGCTATGTTGCCCAGGCTGGTCTTAAACTCTTGGCTTCAAACAATCTTTCCACCTTGGCCTCCTAAAATGTTGGGATTACGGGCATGAGCCACTGCCCCTGCCCAAGTCTGATTTTGAAATACCCTTTAAGAAATTTATCACAGGAGATTTTCAGCGAAAGAGTTTCCATGTAACGGACTTTTCTACTTCTAGTACCTACACATTTCTCCTATTTGATATCTTTTGCCAAAAATTTAAGTTAATTCCATACCTTATGCATCAGTTGTCTCACATCAAGACACGAAATAAATGCACAGAATGCAGTGAAGAATCACAGATGATAAGGAAGACCTTACCATATTTGTTCCTTACCAGTAGGAATAAATATTGTGTATGAAATAAACAGCATCCACTCTGTGGGGAGAATGTGGGCTGGAGAGTCGGGAGTGTTGGTCTCCAGCCACAGCTCTGCATCAGTATCTGTCTGTGTGACCTTAGGCAAGTCATTGCATTTTTATGCACCTCATTTTCTTCATCAGTCAAATAAATTCATTGGAATGATGACCTGTCAGATTTCTCCTAACAGTGACATCTTATGACTTTAGGTAACGTTTAAAACAGCCAAGGCTTGGAGAGAGTGTAGACTGCCATTCAAGAGGTAGGCAACATGGGGATTTGCATCCTAATCCCCAAATTCTGTTAATAACAACTTAATCATTGAGGAATTTTGGGTGCTTTGGTAAAGGGCTGCTTCCACAGAGAAACAGAGATGTTAGAAATTGTTGCCAGCCTAGCTCACCATTGGGGAAATGGAGGCATGTTGTGTTGGGTAGCACTGAACCAAGAGTCATGCCTTCCTCATGGTCTTCCTTTCAGCTTCCCTTTTCCGTGAGCCGTTGCTGCAGTTGCAGCGGAAGGCAGCTCCAGTGCAGCTTCTCACCTGGAGGAGGGAGATGTAAGTCAAGGGTTCAGTAGGTGAAGCAGCTAGTCCAGCTGCTTCCACAGGCCGAGTCTGTGGGCTGAGTGATGAGCTTATTTCATCCAATCTGTCTCTTCTTGATAGGCTGCTCTGGTCAGAAACAGTCCCTCCTGCCTTGAGAATGCAATCTGCTGTTAGCCACGGCAGTGCCTCTTCCTGACAGGCCCAGTGAGTCAGGGCCCTGGCCTGCTGTTTGCACAGAGGGAAGGGCCAGGCCTGCGTGCTTTGGGTGCCCACAGAATGGTGTCTAGGTGGCCACCGGCTGACCCTTTACTGGACACAGGCTGCTTGGCAGAGTTGGAGGCGGACAAGAAACCACCTGCCTCGGCTTCCCCAGCCACCCCGGAAGCTACAAATGTACTGGGCTGTGGCGGCGGTGGAAGAGCAGTGCCCGCACATGGGGGTTATCTGAAGTCTCATCTGATTGATGTTATTTCTACATTTTGAGAGAGGTCTGTCGCAGTTACCCTTCTCTTTCCAAAGCAGGGACCTAAGTTCAGCATGCCAGTTTTTGGGGGAAAAACAAAGAAAACGATCATCGATGACAGTGTAGAGTTTATCTACTGGTGCTTGTGTAAGCACTTCTCATCTCCACCCATCTTTTCTTTTTTCCTCGTATTCTGTTTATTTTCTAATAGTTATTGGGCGCGAACTTTGTGCCAGTATCCTCATTATTTCGCCCCAATAGTGAAGCATTATTATTGCCATTTCATAGATGAAGAAACTGAGATTAAACGACTTGCCCAAGGTTGCAAAGCTGCTGAGTGGAGGAGTTTAGATTCAAACCCAGCTGTAGCTAACTTGAAAATTCCATGTCTGTTGTTTTCAGAATTCTCAGAAATATTTGGGTGTTTGTGGAATTTGGGGGAAATACTGAGGTCCGTTTGTGCATATTGTTTGCTAGTTCATCTTAATACTTGGCTATATCTGGTAGCATTTTACAGTTTGCCATGTGACTTCACCACATTTGAGCTCATGGTAATCCTTAGAGTTACCAATATTTTACAAATAAGGAAAGTGCAGTGCACCGATGCCAAGTTACCCTCCCAAGGTTCCAGGGCAAATAAGGGGAGAGTTAGAACATGAAGCTCCAGTCAGTTTCTCCAAATCCCCTGACATTTGAGTTCAGCCACATGCATTTTAAACATTTCTTTGGTTCGATGAGTATCTAGTACATTCGCTTAAATATAATAATGATGTTATTAATAAACGTTAGCTTGAGATCAAAGTGTCAACAAGGCATTCTTTTCTCTTTTGGTGGAGGTACATTTCACCCACATATTTTATGCATCTATAACAAGTCCCACATAGCTGGCTGATTATTGAGCTTTGAGCAGGTAGCACTGGTCACTATGCACAGATTAGTATGATTACTGAGCTTTGAGCAGCTTGAACAGATCACTATGACATAGGCTCTGGAAAGGTTGTGCAGATATGCCTGATGCCAAGGCACTGGCAAAATTGTTGGTAGGCTGGCAAGTTAGTTCCTTCTCAAGGAAAAAAAAGTGTGAATGAACCTATAGGTTACTAGACAGACATGCAGTTTCCCTTTGGAGAAGGTTGACTTTGGACTTTGAGAAATACATTTTTTTCTTTTAATCTAAAGAGATTTGAAAATAATAGATGTCCAATTTTTGTTTACCTATTCTGAACTATAAGGCACATTGCTTTGTTCTTCTGTGCCTCAGTTTACCCCTTTTAGTAAAGGAGGTCTATTTTAATCAGTGAGAGCTTCAGGTAGCTGGAGGAATGCTTCAGGAAACACAAAACACAATGAAAAAATCGTTGAATCTTAAGCTGCATGTTGTGGAAAAGAACTGTACCAAGGAGGCATACAGAGATTAATGTCATCTTAGATGAACAATTTTTTCACCCTGCTAGTTTCCATTTGGGACATAGGGTGTTTGCTGTGGCACCATGCATAGACACTCAGAGCTTAGCAGAGTTATATCAGATTATCTGTCTAAAACAACGTGTTGTTCCTTACCAAAAAACGTAAGCCCCTCTGGCCGGACCTTATTTTGGTCATTATGGGAGGCAGAGCATTCCAAGGTCGAATGATGGGTTTTCCATCTGGGAAGTATTCTTTTGGTTGCTGGTGTTTCCTTGGGAGTGGGTGTAAACCTTAAGTAGCCAGTAGTGACCTTGAGTACCTCTGGATTACTAGGGAAGAAGAGGTAGGGATAGGAAGTTGGGCGGTACACCTGATTATAGCAAGCATGAAGATAATAGTTTTAAGTTTGCTGTTTTGAATCTGGGCACTAACTTCAATGCTTGCCAGGAAAATTTTATCTTGTAAAGCAAATCCTAGTGAGGTCACGAAGTGTGTCTCCTCCTCAAATTGGGGTTCAGCACTATGGCTTGGTGCCCTCCATGTACCAATAGTTTTGGGTCAGGCCTAAGGGGTCCTTGGTCTTAGCTTTGCCTGGTTTGAATATTTTCTCTGCTGTTAACTGGGCAGGGTGGCATAGGTGGTCATCTTATTACCTTCTGTTGCCTGATGTGAGAATCAGGATACCCAAGTCTGGCTTTACCTTAAGCCACCAGATATGGACACATGTCTGCATTATCTTTGTATTCTTCTCCAAGAAGGATGCTCCTGGTGAGTGAGCTGCCTTTCTTTGAGAGAGAGTGGGAAAGTTAATGAGTTCACATTTAGAAAGTACTCTGGAGTCTTTGGTGATTCAAGGAGTGTTATTAAATTAGTGGGAGATATGATATGGAGTGGGGATGCTAAATACATATGAGCTCCCCAAGGGTGAGTCATGTGTATGTGTACAGGAAATGCATCCTTATTTCATATAAGATCAAGAGTTCAATCTTACACCTCCCTTGCCTCCTAATGGAAACCAAACATTCTTCAAAACTGCTGGATGCTTGCTTTTCTTTACATAGCTGCAGTTCAGTTGGAGGAGTGAGAGAAGTGAAGCTAATATTTACAGAGTACCTACTATGTGTCAGATACTTTGCAGTGTGCTTTACAGAAATACATAATCACATTCTTTAAACAACCCTTTGAGGTTGATGCCTTAATTCCCATTTCGTAGATAAGAAATTGAATCCAAAATTAAGTTCAGATAATTTGCCCAAAGCCATAGAGTTTTCAAGTCATAAATTTGATCTTAGACCTTTCTAGTTGCCAAGGCCTACCTACTTAGAATCCATTTGGAGAGAAAACTTTCTAACATTCTTCTAAGAGGTCTTGATTCTTGGCACATTCTTCTGTGTGATGTGTTCTCTGTCAGGCTTGTCATTATAGGGGCAGGAAGAACGCACTCATTTCACTTATGCATATCTACCATTGGGATGTGTTAGTGGGAAAGTAAAAAAAAAAAAAAAAAAAAAAATTTCACCTGATTTCCATGGTGCATTCTCAAATCCAAAGTAGAACATGAAAGGTGGCTAGCCAAATTTACTAAACTTGTGTACAGAATTGGTGCTTTGGCCCCCACTTTCCAGATTGGACAATTGAGGAATGAAGTGAGAGCTCCACCCCAGCTTGAGAGTTCTCCAGGGAGGGGATGTTCAGAGGCACAAGCCTAGGGCTTGAAGCTACTTGATGCAAGAGGGACGTTTGTAGAAAAGTAAACACACACACAGAATGAATCAGCATCTCCACGGTGGACATGATGTTAACCTCTGATTCAATTGGAGATTTTTAAAAATAAAGAATCTATTTCTGGATTTCTGAAGGTCTCTCTTGCAGGGAGCTTTGTGGCTTTTCCATGCCTTCCACCCATCCTCTTCTGTAATGGATGATCTGATGAAAGAACTTTGAAATTTCAGGCTGACTGCAAAGTCTCCAAAGGATCTGGGGTGCTGGGTGAACCGAACAGCGATTTAGTTTTTTTAATGAGATTGGGCCCTGGGTGACTTGCCGCTGGTTTCTCCTGGCTTTGATCAAAATGTCTGCCTAGTGGCATGGTACAGGCAGAGAGTGATGAGCAAAGATGATGCAAGTCTTCAGTTGCCCCCGACTGCCTTGGTTTGTAAGAAAATATTTTCAGTGTTTTTATGGGCAAACAAGTTCTAAGGAAGTAATACTTGAATTTCCAAAAGCTGGTGCAGAATACACACTAGGCTCTGCCTACACGAGCTAGTCACAAATCTCTTTACGAATCTTCTCTAAATTCCTGTTCTAGAGGAGCCTAAATGAAATTCGCCTTATTTAGTAATTGGTTCTTGGTTCTTATATTTGTCAGGTGGATTTATTTATGCCACAGGCTTTTTACCATGATCTTATGATACAGAGTTTAGATAAACCCTATTTCTCTTTGGGTACCTAAGCCCTCTAAGACAAAGGAGAGGGATTTACATTTAGGGTGCTTGATAGTAAGTAATTGAGTCCCTGAATCACACAGCGTCCCTTTCATTATGTTGGTTATAATGATATTCCTCACTGGAGGCAGCACCATGTCTTGAAAGAGCAGAGTTTTGAGGTAAGACAACTCTGGGTTTGAATTCAGGCTTGATCTTTACTAATTTTTCCTTAGACAAATTATTTAACTTCTGTAAACCTTTCTTTTCTGATCCTTACAAAGGAGATAATAATAAAGAGCTTTCAGGGCTGTTAGGATGAGAGATAATTCCTGTGAAAACTTTTATACTTTTTCATTGCCACAGGAGCTCAATAAACCATTATCTTGTAGGTCACTAAATTCTGTACAAAAGTTCATTGCTGCTGTCGCTGTTATTACTTCAGCGGTTGTTAAAACTGTGGTTACTGTTAACCTGGTTACAGAAAATTTTCCACTTGACACCTCCATAACCAAGTGGGCCAGAGCCGTCCCTGTGGCCAGTTCAATTATTTTCAAATGCCTCTCACGCATTCTTACCGAACGTGAGTTAGGGCTTGAGTTATGATTCCAACTCTAAAGCATTATTTTTAGACATTGCCCTTGCCACTTCAACAAGGCAGTTTTTTGGAATTGATGTTATCAGGATTTAAAATTATTTTAATTGCTGAAGTACCGTCCTCTTTGCCCTGGAGTCTTTTCTTTTCTGGGAGGTGACCCAGCCATTCAAGGTTTAGGAGAAAAACTCTGTACTTGATAATACAGCCAGGCAGGATTAGAACTCCCGTTCTCCCAGGCGTCATTTCCTGAGCTAGGCTGCTGCCGGGAAGGTCCAGGTCAGTGAAGACCTGGCAGCCCCCTGAAGATAATAAGATTCAAGACAGAAAAAGCCCACCGACCTTTCCTTCTTTGCCACAGCTGTCCCTCCTGTCCCCAGTAAATGGCCATCGCAGTTCTAGCAGGCTTCCCCTAAGGAAGATGTCTGCAGGAACCATGCACCTCTGGGGTTTGCTGGTTGCTGATTGCAATGGTTGATTTATAGCCAGAATCTGGCACCTAGAAAAGGGGATCCTGCGTCTTTAAACAGCTGTGCGCCACTGTGTGTAAATGTGCTTGCTAATCCAGTGACTAATTCAGTATATTATAAAGCAGCACTGAGCCGGCTGCCAAGGCAGGGCTGAATCCCAACTGGAGTGGTGTGTAAGGCTCAGAGAATTATGTCTTGAATTCTGCCACACCACCCGTCGCTGAAATCTCATCTGGTGTGTTCCCTGAACCAGCGCTGGCCTTCTGGTTCCTGTCTGCCCACTCCGCTCCCTCTCCTTCCCTCTCCGTCCCTCCATCCCTGCCTTTATTTACTCATGGAGGGTGGAGCCCAGCTCGATCTGAGTCAGGGCCAGGGAACCAATCAGAGGTGCTCTGGGGCATTCCAGGGGCAAAATTCATGATCCCTTTTGGAAAAGAATTTCCCCAAAAGATCCCTGGCATCACAGTGTTGTGACTGCACCTTCCTCAGTTCCTGCGCAGTGAGCCTTCACCGCCCCCACACCCCACCGCCCTATCAGCTTTTCCTCTGTCTCCCCCACCAGGGACTGGAGGGGGAAAGAGCCCTGTCTGATGGAGACTTCTTCCCCTTGAGAATCTTATGCATGTAAGTATAAAGATGCACATATCACTTTAAAAGAGCACTCGGCAGCCTTTCCTGGGAGCGTCTTTAGGGTAGGGAACTTGAGGGATTTTGTTTGTCTCCTAGAACCTGTGGCCCTTCCTCTTTAGTCTTCACATAAGTGGTCCCAGAAATTGCAGATACCAGGTGTCTGCCTCTGGAAATGGCCCGTGCCCAGCCTCTCCCACGGTCGGTCTCCCAGTGAGCATCGCGGGGCTTCCGTCTCACAAGGATTTCCAGGTGGCGGAGGTGGCCGTGGGAGATCTCATCCTCTCGTCTTCCCTTTCAGTAATGCCACCAACTGCCAGGGGCGCCATCCTGGACACCTTGCCCGCCTTCTGTCCCTCACGCCCTACACCCGGGACATCTTACGTGCACGCCTTCCTACCCCCTCCCCTAGTGCTTCTGGACCCGGCCAGTTCACTCACTCTGCATTGCAAAACCTTCCGCTTCAGCCGTGATCCCAGCACTCATGGTCTGTTGTGAGCATATAGCGATTGCTTCTGTACTTAGGCGGTGTTTGCTTCTCCCACTAGAGGGAAACTCTGCCTGAGGGATCTATCACCAAGGTATTCATTGTTGGGCTCATAGCAGTGGGCCAGTAGCTCTTTCTCTAACATTTACTTTTTTTTAAATTGAGATATAATTGATATAAGATAAAATTTACCATCTTAAAGTGTACATGTCAGTGCATTCCAGTACATTCACAGAGTTGTGCAATCATCATCAACGTCTAATTCCAGAATGTTTTCATTATTCCCAAAAGAAGCCCCATGCTCATGAGCAGTCAGTAGCTCTTTCTGAAAAAAAGAATGCTGTCCAGCTGGGATGTGAGGAGAAGGGCTCGTATTCCCGATCTGGAGCTTGGAGCACACACCTGGGGGAGCGCTGCATCTCCCCAATCTCAAGGGACTTTTTCAGTCCCTCCTTCCTCACCACTCAAGCCCAAGGTTTATTCTGAGGGCTCATTGGTTAGGCTCCACTGTGTAGTGAGCTAGTGTCGTCTGGACAGAGATAATGAGCGCTTTCACCAGCTGCATGCAGACAGTTCAGTCCGGGGAGCTTGGGGCTGTGGTGGCTGCAATTTCCTAATGGCTTCCTGATGAGGCAGAGCCATTTATTAGCAGCGGATGAGGGCTGCACATCCCAGTCTCTCCCTTTCTCACCTACCCAGGCAGATGGAGAGTGGCTTAAGCTCCCTCCGCCTTTTGCATTGATCACTTTTTGTCTGCTCGCCACCCATTGGTTGGTCTCGCCCATTGATCTGGAGATTGGGTCTGCCTGACGACTTACCACCCTCTTGAGCTTGCTACTGGGAGAGGCGTCTGAGGCTGTCTGCCCTGGGTCCGTGTGGGCGAGACTCTGGGGCAGCAGCAGGAACAATAGAATGCTGAAGATTGGGTGTTTGGGGCCATTAAAGAGAAGCCCATTGGGAAGGAGAAGAAAAAAATCTGTGGGGTCTAGAAGAGATCACAATGAGGTGGATCTTTCCTGGAACCCTTAGGTCTCTGCATTCCGACTGCATTTGCCTGCACAACTAGAGCTGCTTGTATTGCTTCAGGCCATGGCCTTTCTGGGGATCAACAGATAGCTTCATTAATTAGATAGATCAGATTCAACTTACTGGCCAGTGCCCCTGATATTAAGTTCTGGCTTTGTCAGTGGGGTTTGTTGTATTCCCTCAACCCTATCACCATGGCTCACTGACCCTATTTGGAATACCAGCAGGACTAGAAGGGTAGTGGTGTAAAACCTTTAAATGATATGAGGCACTCTGCCTTTCAGTGCTTTTTAGATAAAGGTTCATAGATCACTGAAGTTAACTGCAGTCTTCACTCTTTCTGGATTGACAGGAATAGCACCCTCAAATTTCAGAGCCATCAGACACCATGGTGTCATGCTATTGGAGTTGACTGTTGAAAGTTGCTTAATATCCCTGGTATGCAACAAGGACCTTTGCTAGGAGGAAGCTTTTCCACCTTAGAGTCTGACCATTAGTATTCCAGACTTATAACCTGAAATAGGAGTGGATAGCATCATGAATCTGTAAAATCCCATCATATTTATTAGATCTTTGGATGGCTCATTCCTCTGTGATTCTTAATAACTTGGGGAGGAGTAGTGTTTATCCAGAATGATGAACCAGGACTTGATGGTAGTGAAGATATAGGAGAAAGCCTCTCCCTCCCAGTCCACTGTTGTAAGTAAACAGCAATGGTGTAGAGGAAAAAAAAATCCTGAGAGGGAGCCAAGAGTTCTAGAATTAGTAACCAGTGACTTAAGGCAAGTTGATGTCACCTTGAGCTTCATTTTACCCACCAGTAAAAGAAAAGGTTTGAACTAGATGACATCGAAAGCGTCTTCTAATTCTGTATTCCAGGAATAGTGTAAGACCCCTGACCAGTGGCAGAGCTTGGCTCCTCCTTCTCTCCACTTTTCATTCATTTTATAACTATGTCTGGTTGCAAGGAAAGAGAACATCCCTCCAAGGAGTTGTTAAAGTTTTATAGCAAATTCTGTAAATTCCTCTTTTCTGCTTTTTGGTCCTGGATAAGGCTTTATGCATCCTATAGCTATAGTGAGGGCGGGATAGAGGGACAGAGGCAGGGAAATGTGTGAACACACCAGGAGAGGACTCGGGCTGATAGTTATTGCTCCAGGCCATAAAAAAGGCCAAAGCCAAAGAGATATAGAGGCCAAAATTATAGATTAGGTAGGTCTACACAAACCTTGGGGTAGGCTCGCATGATAGGTTTAGCAGTGAGCCTAATGGTTTAGGGAGCATAAGCATGCTCCCTTCGAAGCTTCTCTCTCTAGGCCCCTCCTTTTCAGTGCAGGAAACTTGAGCTGGGTCCCCACAATTATTGCCTAAATCCCCGAAGTCTCAGGATTTCTGACTCCTCATTAGGGACATATATTTAGATTTACTGCACTGTGCGGGGCCTGAATTCCATTAGATGTGCCATGTTGGGGCGGCACCATCGGTTTTTGGTGTGTTTAGCTGGCGTGCTGGTATTTTTTGGAGCCTGTGATAGGCAGAGGGATGGCCATCTCATGTGCTTACCAACATGCTCAGGGTGGGGATTTCTGCATCTTCTCTGATGTCAGCCTTGCTTTAGGATAAGAATGTGTGTCTCTCTGCCTTCTCCTGACTCCTACCATGTGGTTCCCATGTGGCTCTTGTGAATTACACTGGGATGATTCAGCAGGGCCCTTAGAGAAGGGAATAATTAGTCTGTTGGGAGCAGGGGATAGGGGAGGAGTCAAGGAAGCAGTGTTTGAATGAAGTACTGTACCAGGTCAGGTGACCTATAGATCACCCACTTAGATCTTCACAGTTTGGTCTATTTTAGGTGGTCAAATGCTTCATCTGAATTTCAGTCTCCACCATTTGCTTAGCATGAAAGATGTACTAGTATGTTTGCTTGTTATGGGCTTGTGCACATTATCTGTTGTCCTGGTAGTTCAAGTTTATGAGCGCACCCTCCAGATGGTCTGGACCCTGAGCATCATGACACACTTATGAAGTTGATGAAGAGCATGTGGGGCTGGGGAAGGAACGTGATGCATCCCTTTTAACCATTTCTTGGCTCCTAGGGTTCCTTGGCCCTAGAAGTATCCAGCATGTGCCTGCTCTGTGCTTAAAATTTTAAGTTATAAAACATTTAACTGTTTGCTACTAGTTCCCTCCCAATGGGTTGACATTATCTGGGATGTTGTCTGTAAAATATTTTAAGCTATTTAAAGGAAAAAGAGAAAAAAATCTTATTTAGATTTTTATATCTCCTTACATGTTGGTTTTCCAGGAACAAGGTGGGAAGTTAGTGACAGGAACTTGAGGCATGAGTGGAAATCTGAAGTTACTGCTCAGGGGATCTCTTTGTTGAGCCCTGAATTTCTTGCCTCTGGGAGATTCCAGCTTTGCACGTGGGATTCTTAAGGCTATAAGGTTGGACTGGATCCAGAGGGTGCAGTTGCTTACTGTTGGTTGCGCATTAATGCTAAGGGCTGTCGGTGGAAACTCACAATGAAGGCATGCAGGAGGAGATGCCTGCAGGGGCTCACGGCCTGTGCCTCCCTCCCTGTGCCTTCCTCCCCAGCCCAGGCTCTCCTCATGTTCAGTTTGGTGTCTGTCACAGGCTAATCTACTGATGGCTCTTTTTAGTAAGCCTGTAGGAGGATTAAGGATACAAGTAACACAGTTTGGGAAGGATTAAAATTGAGTATCTCTCCAAAGCCATATTAGAGCAAAAGATGAAATTCCAGAAAATAGAGATACCATCAAAAAGGGGCTGAAATAAAGGGAAGAAGAGATTGTCCCTGAGATGTAATGCATACATATCTGTGAATTTCAGCTCTTGGCCTCTTTATTTGTCTCCAAAGAAATGAGGAGGGAACTTTCCCAGGGAAAAGCTCCTTTGTAATGCTCCTAAACATGTATAATTAACAGACCTAATAAGACTGTTGTTTCAGAAACCATAGCGTTGACCTCCATCGATTGGTTATTTTTTCCTTGGCATTCCCACCTTCCTGCAACCTCTGTACAGAGAGGCCTTAATTGCTTTGGGCTGGGCAGAGCAGCAGTTACTTTTCTCATCTCTCCCTTCTCAGCAGTGGCTGTATTTTAGCAGAAGGCAAGCAAGCTTAAGAGAACCTTTAGGCTAAGAAGCAACTATACGAAGAAAAAAGAAGCCCATTTCTAAGCAGGCAGCCTTGTTGGTGACCTCATCTTCCTCCCAACTTGGGTCCAGTTGGAGCTGTGCATACAGGGCAGACTTCCAGTTCCTCCTGTCTGGGACTAACAGTGGCAGATATAAATAGACCAAGACTTTGTCTGTAGCCATTGTTCTCTAACTGCCCATTGTTTCTAGAAGCAAAGCAATGCTGTGGCTGCAGCTCTCTTTCTCTCTCTCTCTCTCCACCCCACCCCCTTTCTCTGTCTTTCTTTATTTCACTGTACAGGGGTCTGAATTCCAGCTCAGCCATTTGTACTATCAGCCACCTTTCACTTGCCAGATGCTTAGAAACTTGGGGGGAGAACTGGCTCCACAACTGGGAGACCAACTGAATATTGTAACCTCATATTTTGATTCCAGTAATGCTTTTGTCTGAGTCTTTCCATGATATATTTATGGTCAAGACAAAGATATGTGGATCTAATGATAGTAAAGTCAGGAGGATTTGTAACTGGTTGAGCAACTATACCCAACGGGTCTTGATTAATGTGTCAGTGTCAGAGTAATGCATGGTCTCTGACGTTATGTTATGGGGATCAGTACTTGCTGGTTGCCTTTTCAACATTTTTATTAGAGGCTTAGAATAGAGAAAGATGCAGAAAGCACACTTAGTGCATTGCAGATGGTGCAAAGCTGAGAATGACAGCTAATAGGACGAGCACAGATTCAAGGTATAAAAAGTTCTTAGAAACATGGATCGAAACAAAGTGAAGTTAATATGGATAAATGTGAAGCCCTGTTGTGAAGTTAATAAAATTCAGTCAGTAGGTACAGAACTGGTTCAGTATCACTTTCTATGGAGAGGTCCTGGCAATGTCCTTTGAGTGGCTTTTGTAGTTAGGCTGTTAGATCAGTGTTGTCTTAGTCTGCACCAGTCAAAGCTTATGGAGTAAGATGATCATCTCATTGTTCCCATTTAACTTCTGAGAAGCACGATGTTCACCTATGAATGCTTGTGATGCTCTTCAGGAACGTAGGCTTAGAGGAATGCTTCTAGGTGGAGCGAGGGGAGTGGCCAAAAACCATGCCAACATGAATGGTTGAAGGAACCACGGAGTTTGGAAACCTGGACGGAAGTGATGATAGGAGGAAGAAAGCAGGGGAAAAGCTGCCAGATAAGGACAAATTCGCTTTGTGCTTGCTGATCTCTCAACAAGCAAAGCAAGGGCCTATTGATAGAACTCATAAGAAGGCAGATTTAAACTCGTTGTGTATAATCATTTTTAAATAATCATTTTGGCTTACAAGTGAAATTGTGTAGCTCAAAAAGGATGGGGCAACCAAATGTCTTAAGTGAGAAGACTTCTGGGGAAGTATGGTGGTCGTTCTTCAGGTCCTGCCCTGCCCCTCATGACCACTCATCATCAAGTACTCCTCTGTGGATCTGGAAGCTGGAGCAGGGTGTGCACGCATACTGTGTTGCTTCAGTGCCTGTGGCTGCCAATATTGAGAATCCTTGTCTGCTGTACTGGGAAAATGGACTTGCATATTCTTATTTTTCATTGTGGTTTCCCTGGGTTGAAAACAGACAGTTGCACTGTGTGAATGTGTATGAGTATACTTTTTCCTTCTCAGTCCAGATTTATTTATTAAAAGAAAAACACATCTGCATAAAAAAGCCTTAGAACGCAGGAAGAATGTCCACTTTGTTTTTCTTTCTGTAGCACCGAGACATGTGGGGTTTCAGCTTCCTCCAAGAAGTTTTTGAAGACTGGCTTTCATCTCAAACAAGACTTTTTCCCATTGGAAAAATGGTCCTTTTTTGGTTTAAAAATGTATTTATATAATGTATAAATAAATAAGAAAGTTGAGAGAGAATTTCCTTTCAAAATTGATGAAAAATTGTTGCTTTCTGAACATCATTAATTGGGAGTCGGTTGTTGCCTCTTCCCAGGCCATTGCCACTCTGCATTCTGTTTCTTTGTTCTGGTTTACAATTTTCCAATATTCCCTTTCTCTGCTTCCTGCTTTCTTCCCTCTCTCCTCCCTTCTTGGCCAGCTCTCCTCCTCTGTCTGCTTCCAGCTCCAGCCTTCTCCCTTGGCGGCTACCCCCATGGCCACTGCACCACCTTCCTAGCCCCCGTTCCTCCTTCCTTTCTCTAAGCCTTTCTTCCTTCTGCCCTTCCTGGGCTAACTTTGAACGACTGAAGCCCTCACTGGAAGAGGCCTGTCTCTGTGTTTGTTTCCTGCGTGGGAGGGAGAGGCAGGCCTTGAGAAAACAGTTCAAAAGTGCAGAAAAACTTTACCTCTTCCAGCCTAAATAAACGGGCTCCACTCCATTTGTTTGCCCAGATTTTTCATTTGCCCATGGAGAAAACTCCTCATCGTACACCTTGCCCAGCCTGGCCTTCTTGGTGATTCTCAGCGCCACTCTCCCGATGCCTGTTTTACCCCCCGACCAAGTGCCAAGTGGGCCCCGAGCCGAGGTTTGACCAGGCCAGTTCTGGGTAGGACGTGCAATGGAGCCTGCTGTCGGTAGAGAGTCTCAGGGATTGAGGTTCTTCCCTGCTCCAGAAAGAGCTTTTTCTAGAATGAAAATGTTGGAGAAAATGAAAAAAGAAATGTTATCATGCCCCATCATTTTTGCCTCATTTGCTTTTAATTCTGTGAATAGGTGCAGGGAGAAAACACGTGGTTTGCGCGTCTGAAGATGTGGGATTGAATCCTTGTTATATCACTTTACTGGTTTGATAATCTTAGTTAAGTCACTTAAGAAACCTTTGTGAGCCTCAATTTCCTCACCTACATGATAAAGATAATACTACATGTGCTTGTTTTGAAAAATCATACGAGAATATTCAAGAAAACACTTTCTAAAAGATACAGTTCTAGTCAAATAGCAGGAATGATAATTATAGGTGGGAGTTAAGTGAAATTAAAATAAATTGGTTAGCCCAATTCATCAGCATCTGCAAGATCTCAGAGGATGAGGCCTCAAAGGCTATTATGTAAACCAGAATTAGTGGAAGCTGGGATTATAGCAAGATGTAGTTGTCAGATATTCTCCATTGTCTTCCTGGGTGGGGTTATCCTATGTCATGTTGGTACCAAAAGCCGTATGCTCCTGTCATGAGAATTTTAGTGAAGGCAGGGCAGGAGTTTTCCTCATTCAGAAGTGTAAGATGTGGGAAGAACCAATAGGATGCAATGTGGTTCTCTGCAAATCCATGGAGACGAAAGAGCCCAACTCATTCTTTCCTCCTGAGTAATGTAGAGACCATGGCTCTGTGTTTTTCATGATAAAGAAGTCACACTGTTCTGGGACATTTAGGAACTATAAAGTATGTCATGTGGTGGGAGTCAGGTGTAATTATCTATGCAGGAAATGCTTTGAAACATGTGAAGTACTTTGTAAATGGCTTGAAATGATCATTTAAGAAGCTTGAATGATTCTTTAATGTACCCTATGGAGGTGGTCCTTGCACACAGGAATCATAATCTCAATAGCTAAAACTTCCTTTTAAATTGCTTGAGTGTCGTTAATTTAGAGGCCCATAAATGACAATTAAAACGCAGCTTGGATTTTGGCAGATTCCAAACACATAGAAAAGAGTTCTTAGCATAAAATTATACTTTTGCTTTGTGCCATATTGGTTCTAAGGTGGAACTCTTAGGACGTTTTTGCAACCAAAAGGCATCTTAGGTGCATTGGATTCATGTAGTTCTGAAGTGTCATGGCAAACATATTTTAGATGCTTATTGCTGCAAAAAGTATTTTCCCCTTAGCAGATTGGAGGATGCAGAATAGGTAAGAAATTAGTCTATTCTGTTAGGAAAAAATGCCAGTTTCAGGGGATGTCAATTTCCATTTATATCTCAGAATCTGATTTTTGCATTTGTTTTTCTTATTTTCTCAGTCACTTATTTGTACCTGGAGAAATTGCCAGGTTCCTTCTTGATGTTTCTGTAAGCATTGGGAAATAAAATCTTTTTTTTTTAAGTCTTTATATTTTATAAGATGCTTTTCAGTATAATCAAGTAGCCAATGATTTGTTGAGCACCTACTATGTCTTAAGCTTTGGCATTGTCACACATAGTCCATTTAATCCTCACAGCATGGTGGGTAGAGCATCCTAGAGAATGAAAGCGAGCTTCATCTGAGGGGCTTTGAGACCTGGTTTATGTACCTTCACTTGCCAGGCTGCTAGAGAAAAACACATATTTAAAAGCCTTTCCAGCAGGACACATTCATTCATGTATTTCCTGTTTTAGGCCATTTGCCCAATGTTTAGGGTGGGAGATTTGAACTAGTCTAAGGAATGAGCGAGAAAATTTAGCTACAGGACCCAGGGGGCAGTTCTGCTTTCTGGCTGGGATCCTGGAACGGAAGAGCCTCTCTGGGTTTCCCTGAACACCTGGAATTGATTTGGGTTTTGCTCTGACTTCGAAACATTTGCTGAGGTGGAGGATGGTGGAGGAGGTAGGAAAGAAATAAATCCAGTGATTAAAAATAGCTTGTGCATGTCAGGTGCCTGAACGAATTTGGGAACATGCCTGCAATCCCTTTTGTCTGGCAGGTCTGAACTCCGGCGCTGCCGAATTACAACTGCTTTCATTTGTTTTTCCTGCTTCCCTACCATGTAATGGTCAAGGGCTCATTGGAACCATGTGTGAGCCTGGTGAGTCACCAAATCCTCAGGACTTCAGTGGTAATAATGTGTTAAAACTCCTTTTGGGGGATGGGGCAGGAGGTGGATGAAGGGAAGAGGGAGAAGTCTGAGGTCACTTCCTACAGATGTTCAGTGTGCTGAGCCCTCTCTACAGGCTTCTTTCTCAGGCCTGGCTGCAGGACCTGAAACCAGCTTCTCCATGCAATTTGGAGCTGCCTTGCAGGAGACCATCTCTTTTGTCTTAGGGCAGCTTCCCTCTGCGGAGAGGCATCTCCTCTGAGTTGGCACATTGTACCCAAAGAGCGTGCTTTCCCTAGTGACTGTGTGCATTGGCAGCAAACCGAGATACTGTAACTTGAGACTGGCTTGCATTTTTGGTCAGTCAGGTCACTGGAGGGTGAATTGGGGATTTTCTATGCAGCTTCTTCTCCCTTCTTTGCAGTGGTTTTTATTGGCTGGTGACTTCGAAAGGGTTAGGTATTAAAAGAAGTTCAGAAACCCAGTTGTATGTTTCCTAACTCATATGAGTCTCTTCCAGGTCTCATAGTGTCCTGTTGTTTGGGACAATAATAGACGGTTTGGTTGGGATGGGTGGCCTCAGCATGGGCACTGAGTCATTTATTGCTTCACTCTTGCTGGAGCCAAGAGTCCTGCGTGTCCCCCATTGTGTTGTCACATCATTGGGTTTATGAAAATACAGCCAAGGGGCTGAGGAGGGACACTTGCCTCCCTTCTTTGCATTAACCTTAGCCAGAAGCTTTGTGGATTATAGTACCTCCCTAAGCTGGAAGTCCTGCCTGCCCGGTTTCTAGTGCCTATCACAGGAATCACTTACCACTCCCTTCTACTCTACTTCAACCCTGCCTTTATATGAATGAGAGAGGGCAATAGAGACTGTCTTTCTTTGAGATTCCTTTGCACATTCTTCTGAGATCATTAGCTTTTTTATCAGGAGAATCCTCTTGTAGACCAGTGACCACCCTCCAGGGGTCATCAACTTCAGAAGCAGAGCTGTCAGTGTGGCTGCAGCCATTTCTCTATTTGTGTTGGTCTGAAGGGGTAAAGGCACCTTATCTCCTAAACTGGGACTTGTTGTCGGCAGTTTGGCAATGATATTACCTTTCACACTGCCCTTCTGTGCTGGCCAGAACTCCGAGCCTTTTTATTTGTTTTGTACACTTTAGTTACAGTTGTAAGTTCATGAGGATGTTGACCATTAAGAGGAAATATCACTGCAGCCTTCTGCTTGTAGGAAGTGGAAGTCCCTGGAACTGGCTTACCATCTTGATTTGAAATCATCTCTGTGATCCAACATTGGCACTTTCCAGATCATGACAGTGTTGCTTTGAAAGAAGTTCTGTGGTTCAAGTGGGCCAATGCATGAAATATAGACCTAGATTTAAGCATGAGAGAAAGTAACTTGAAGGCTTTTTTTCTTTTTCCTTGAGTTTATTTGCCTCTTATTAAACTTTAACTCTATGATCTCCCTTTATCTAAAAAATATCCTTGTGACAATGAAATATTTGTGGGTGAAATGACTTGTTGTCTGGGATTAGGTGTATAATTCTTCTGCGTGTGTGTATGGGTGTGCATGTGTGTGGAAGATGAAATAAAAACGGGTAGTATTGATAAATTTTGAGTAGAGTTTCTCTCTACTTTTATGTATGTTTGAAAATTGCCAAATAAAAAATGTAAAACTCTATGAGGGATATAGACACCACCTATGAACAGACCTCTTTTCAAAGTGAATTGAGTAAGTGACTTATCCAGTGTGTCTACACTAATGGCGTAAGTGAAATCAGAACCTATGGATTTTGATCAACAAGTTATCAACAATGCACGCCCCTCTCTCTCTTTTTTCTTTGTCTTTAGAATCCTATCTTTCAGTTTGGAGAACTGTTCTTTTATCCTCTCCATGTGGACCAGAAGGTTTATTCTTGGTTTACTTTCACTTTAAAAAATATATTTCAGTAAGCCTTTATGTAACAAATTAAACTTCTGTTATATGCAAAGTTGCCCATTAGGTTGAGTCAGGGTTGGACAGAGAAGGAAGCCAGGTTTTCACTTAACTCATTTGCTTCATATGGAAGGAAGCCTCAGTTGCCTGAGTGCCAGGAAAAGAAAAGATTATAGTTGATTCTGTAAATGGCTCTTAATTATGTTCTTACGGGGCTAGCTGTATGAAACCCTGGGTTTCTTGGAATAGTTTTAAGTTTTTAATCACTCCTAAAATCTTTCAAAGTAGGAAAGGAAAAGTCCCATTTTTTTTTTTTCTCAGCTCTGAAAAATGTTAGTTTTCCTGGATATCTGATCCATTTCTGTTTGCAGTGGAATAGAGAGAAAGACCCTGAACTTTAAGAGTTAGAAGACTGGCTTCTAGCCCCAGCTGGTCCCTCTTGGCCTTGTGACTTTAGGTCAAGCTCTTGATCTCTCAGGGCCTTGATTTCCTCATCTGTGAAATGGGGACCTTGTGATACCTTTCCGGGCCCCTCCAGTTTTATGGTTAGAGGATATTTTGGAATAGTGTATGTGAAGAGTCTTGGCAAACTGTAAAGCATTTCTCAGGTATAAGGCATATTACTCACTCTTAGTATTTCTTTCATGCTGCTATTGAGTGTGACCATACCCAACACACATGACTGGTATCATAATCTGATGGGGTTGGGCCCAGTTCAATGGTCATGCAAAACTGGGACATGCACCTTGGATTTCTTGTCCTTGGCTGTATCCCTCATCTCCTAACCCTAGGATCCCAGATGCTCCAGTCTTCCCATGATCATTGATTGAGAATAGTGAGAGCATAAACTCATGAGGTCAGTAAGGCCAGATGTCTTGAACTTCTTGCCAAACAAAAGCCACCTAGTGTTTAGATTCTGTGTACCATTGTTGGTAAGAGCCATTCGGTTTCAAAGAACTGAAAAGAGTGGTATGAAAAGACACATGAAACACCCTGGAAGGTTCTTGGAAACTGAACAGCCCGTAACTTTGAGTTACATGTAAGTGAATGGAAACCCTTGTTTTACATTTCACTTGAAACATCTATGAGGTGGTTCAGGGTTAGGCCACAATGAAAAATGAGCAGATGTTTCCCTGCATTCAAAATGCCACTAGCTTATTCTTCTGTAGATTCAGAGAAAGCTACCTGCTCACTTCTGTCTAAATACTGTGCAATCTCCTGCAATGGTTATTTAATCACCAGCTTCTGCACAACTGTCCTTTCAGAGGTCTAGGGGAATTCCTATAAATATTAACTGAAATTTGGGGTCCCAAGGAATAATCAGTGGGCAGGAAATCTAATATAATTGCAATATATTTATGTCCTCATTTTCCAGTGCATTGTGTTTAGAATCTCCACTGTGTTGGCGTAGTGTTTCTCCAGGCCGGATTCTCAGCATTTTGAAACAAATATGTTATTTGAATTTAAGATATTGTAATTATTAGCACAAAGGAGATTTCAGTATTTTTCCATAAAATATAATTAGTTAATGTCTATGGAGGTAGTGATTAACTTCCAGACACTGATTCTAAAATTAGAAATATTTTGTACCTAATGTAAAAATATTATAATAGGTGATGAAGTAAAGTATTTTAAGAGTAAAGAGATATCTGCTTAGGCTAAGTCATGTCAGATTTTTCACCCGTGTAATGATTTTGTCATTGTTTTTGATGAGTATAATGAACAGAACTGCTACAGTCCGCAAACAACATGAAGGGAATTTTTGAATTAGTATTTTATATGGTGAGTTTATTTTCTATTTAATATACATTTTTGAGCGTGATTAGTCATCACTTAAGAGCAATGCTCACACAACCGAAAAAGACAATCTTTGCCAACTGTTCACTTACTTATAGAAGGGAGTTTGACTTTTTTTTTCTTTTTAAACTACAATTCCACACTTTATAGGATAAAGTTCTGACTTTTACATCTGAATCCTTTGGCTCCAAAGACAATGCTGTGCCTTCTCTGGAGCTGATCAAGTCCAAATGCAAGTGTCCTAAGTGGATAGGGATGGTTTCCCCCAGCTGGGATGTGAACCCTTTTTTTAAAGAGATCTAGCACTTGAGTCTCACAGGCAGAGGGGCAGAGCCAGGCACCTCTGATGGGGCCCCAACAGCATGTGGACTGGGCTTGTGGAGATGGCATTGAGGTGGAAAGGCAAAAGTAATTCTAGCTGCTTTCCTGGGAGAGAACAAGTGAGAACCCAGAAATGCCTGCCCCCTGACAGGAAGCAGAAACCTACGTGGAGAATTGTCAGCTCAGCAGTCCTGTCCAGACCACACTGCCAGGGCTTGTGGAGTTACGGGAGGCAGACTCAAGGAACTTCTTTTTCAGGCTTTCTGCTGTTGTCCTTGGCTGTCACCTCACACTGGCATCCCACTGTCCCAGCTTTCATGTTGAGAAGATTCTGGGGGCCTCCTAGTCAGTCTCATTCTTCAGTTCCCGCTACAGCAGAACCACTGCTTGTCCATTTGGCCTGGCCTGTGTTTTCCACATGTGTTGTCCTGGCCAATTTCCGCCATCAGTAAGGTCCTTTTCATCAAGTCATAAATCTAATGGAGGGAACAAACACACACAACAAAACCCACACAGTTCAAGTTAATGAATTTGTGTTGGATGGGGGTGAAGGGAGGAAAGTTGCTTCAAATTTGGAAAAATTTAATTCACTCAACATTTGTTGATTGACTTGTGTGTTTAGCCATGTGCTGGGAGCTGGGGCTGCTACAGTTGTTTCTTCTCTCAGAAGCAATACTCTCTGGTTAACTAGAGAGCCCTTTTCTCTAAAGTAAAACTGATTTCTACTCTAAGGGAAGACATTTCTGGACCTGCCGCTTAGCTGTTCTTGGAGGTGTAGAGTGGGGATGGATGGGGAGCAGCCATGTGTTTCTTAGTGACTCATTTGATGATTACTCCATTGTTTGAAGGGCTGGATGTTATGTAATCAACATTCTATCCCCTCCCCCAATTACTTCCCCCTAACAATCTGGGATTTTCCATCATTTTGTTAACCTTCCTGGAGACATGTTGATTTTTTCCACTAGATTTTTTTGGGCATGTCCCAGGGCAACCCAAACTTACCACTCCCTGGAACTTCAGATTCCTCGTCATTGGCAAGGCCTGGAAGAGCAGCTAGGGAGCCCTTCTGTTCTTCCAGGGCACAGCCTGGACTCTAGCAGTTTCCTGACAGCATCACTAAAAGCAAACAAGAGAGAAAGTGCCACCTGTCCTTCTTTTATGCAGTGTAATCTCCACTTAGTTCGACATTCAGAGGCAATATATTTGCTCCTTTCTTCAGAGGTTATCCTATGCTTAATTTCATTCAGCCCATAATACATTGTTTGTGTCCGGGGAATATTTTTTAACCAAGCAAAGTTTAGAAATGGCCAATTGAAGAATTTCTGTAGTAGCCTTGCCTGGAACTTAGTCATTTTATAAGTCAGTTTCATGGGATACACTGAAGATTCAGGTTTCTAGAAATCACTTTGGTAAAGTGTATCACTGTCAAAAGGTAACAGGAAAGCTAGTAGGGATTCTCAGCTCATTTCTTTGCTTATTCACTTTTTGTGGGAAATTGTGCCTGGGGTGAATTCAGAAGATGTTTACGTTCAGCTATATTTATGTACCAACATCGTGAACATGGTCCGCAAATACAGGAGGATCTGGATGGACATAGCAGAGATTAAGGTGCATGTGGGTGTAGCAAATGATGATACATTTGCAAATCTGCAGGCTGTAATGCCTCACTCTTCTTCACTACTGACACTAACCAAGCTTTATAGATTTTTCGTCCTGTATGCACTTCAAGTTGACTCACTTATGTTATCTGCCTTGCCACTTTTGTAGTCAAAGCCACCATCTTCTCTCACCAGGACTGGTGCAATAACTTTCTAAAATGTCTTGCTCATCCATTCATACTCACCCCCTAAATCACTCTTTACAGAACAGATAAGGTGATCTTAAAACAAAATGATCTTTTTGTAGTTGATGCTGATGTCCCTGCTCTGAGGACTACACTTTGAGAACCACTGATCTGGAGTATTCTTTTCTTCCTAAATTCTCATGCATCCTTCACAATTCACGTCAAACGTCTCTCATCTTCTAAGGGAGGCCTTTCCTGTTTCCTTCAGACTTCCAGCAATTCCTGTTGCACATTAACGTTGCATCATGTACTTCTCCTTTGAAGCCCTTATTGACATTGCATTGAAACATTTAACTGTGTAGATAGATTTTTAGTGGCTGAATCTACTGCAAGAATCAGATAGCTAGCTCCTGTAGAGACTATTTCTGTGTTGTTCACTGTTGTTTCTTTAATTCCTTGCACAAAGCAAGTGCTAATCATTTGTTGAATGAATATTGTTATTTCATTTTCATAGGTAACTGAAAGTATGTAGTAACATTAATATTCTCGGTAAATGTGAAAGATAAGCAGGGACTGTGTATAAACTAGTAGAGGTGTTCAGGAAGAGTAAACATATTTGTTTGTCAGGGATGCAGGACATTTTAGACCTAGCACAATGTGGAAAGCCCCTTAAATGTTGCCTGCTCATGCCGGCACAGTGGCTCATGCCTATGATCCCAGCACTTTGGGAGGCTGAGGCAGGTGGATCACTTGAGGTCAGGAGCTCGAGACCAGCCTGGCCAACATGGTGAAACCCTGTCTCTCCTAAAAATAAAAAAAACTAGCCGGGCATGGTGGCACATGCCTGTAATCCTAGCTACTCAGGAGGCTGAGGCAGGAGAATCGCTTGAACCCAGCAGGCAGAGGTTGTAGTGAGCTGAGATCACGCCACTGCACTCCAGCCTGGGTGACAGAGCAAGACTCCGTCTCAAAAAAAAAAAAAAAAAAAAAAAAAAAAAAAATTGCCTGCTCTGGTGCTCTGGTGAGGATGCTAGCACAGTTGTTTCTCAGCTTGCCTTCTCACAGCACATTTGTAATGTTTTATGATTGGTTCATTACCTATGTAATTTTTGTTATTCATATGCAATTTTTTCATGCAGATATGGAATGTGCAGATGTCCCACTATTAACTCCAAGCAGCAAAGAAATGATGTCTCAAGCATTAAAAGCTACTTTCAGTGGTTTCACTAAAGAACAGCAACGACTGGGGATCCCAAAAGGTATGGTTTTGTAGTTGGAAAAAGAGTGGTTGGGGTCAGACCCTTTGGGAAGACACATTTTCTCACCTGGAGTGTGTGAGGCAGACGTTACACTAACCACATTGGAGTCAGCAGCTATGGGCCATGGCTGCCATCTGTTCGGACAATCATGACACACATACTGAGGCTGCCCCATCTCCTGGGCTTGTTCCTGCCATCTTGATATGAAGACAGTGGTCCTCAAACTTGCCTGCACACTAGAATCAGTTCTGGATCTCTTGGAACAGCTCTGATGTTGGGCATTACACCTGCTGTCATCTGAACTTCTAAGTGTCATTGGTGGGTGTAGCCAGGTTAAACCTCAGGTCATGTATGAAGATCGCATGTTATCAATATTACAGTGCTACTCAAGCTATAGCTTATGATAAGTACAGACTTTGCAGAGTATCTGGTATAATACAGGCACCTAATAATGTTATTACCAAGTGCCATTTGAATGAATGACTACTACTAATTGCTACAATTATTACCACTATAATTGGCTAAGATAAAAAATAATTGAGAATAATAGTCTCAAGTATATTATAAGTTAAGAGCAGGGAGAGGCATGAGCAATCTCTTGTTATTATTGCTATTAAAGAAGCCATTTGTTCTGTTCAGGGCTTTAAAAAAGTCCAGTGGGAATAAGGCAGTGAGAGAGGAGATTCATGGAAATCTTTGCCTGCAAGGACAGAGAATACTCACGTGGTACTTTTTGGCTGGCAGTAGTGACCTCCTAGCTGGTGAAATAGAGAAGGCAGAGATGTTGAATATGGAGGGGAGGGTTATGGAAGGCACTTAGTGATGTGCAGGCTAGGCTGATGCTTCCTCATTCGATGAATAAAGATAGCATTCTCAGCTAAATTCAGCTCCTTCAGTGTCCTCTCTGAGGCTTGGATAGGAGTTAAAAGCCCGACCTGCTGGATCTTCATCTGATCTCTTTCCTCAGACCCCCGGCAGTGGACAGAAACCCATGTTCGGGACTGGGTGATGTGGGCTGTGAATGAATTCAGCCTGAAAGGTGTGGACTTCCAGAAGTTCTGTATGAATGGAGCAGCCCTCTGCGCCCTGGGTAAAGACTGCTTTCTCGAGCTGGCCCCAGACTTTGTTGGGGACATCTTATGGGAACATCTAGAGATCCTGCAGAAAGGTAAATATGTGGAAACAGAGAGAGGTGGAGGTTATGTGGGGTTGCTGTGAGAGTAGGTAGGGGGCGCACCCAATGGTGGGACGTCAATGCCTTTATCTGTGGGCATCCTACTGTAGGACGTATGTGGGAATGTGCCTAGTACACTGCTCAGCATACAGCAGGTACTCTTAGATGAGTGTAATTTCTTTTTCTTCTACATATTGGGGGTTCAGATATTAATCTTCAGCAAGATTGTACCACTGAAGCTTCTTGGATTGCAACATTCTAATCCAGGTCCTTATCTCAAACCCATGCCCTGTTTGAACAAGCAGTGCCCACAGCCAACCCAAGAATAGTTTTTGTTTTTGTTTTTGTTTTCTGCAATCTTAATACACACTGCCTTGATGCATGCCCCATAATACCTGATCACATCCCGGGAAAGCTTAGCTTCTGAGACCATATTAATAAGACAGATTTCTCTGCCCACTAACTGAATTGGAATTGCAGTAGTACATCATACCTTTTACATCTGGAGCAGGAACTGGGGTTATATCAGGACGCTATGTTGCAACCTTGTAATGACATGGCCTCCCTTAACAGCCTCTTCCAACCTTTTTGGACCAAGTGACTCATGTACCACAGTCCTGGCTGAGTATAGAAACAGCAGCAGGCGGCAAACTTGGGTGTTTTTGTGCTTATTTTTTTGAATTTTTTCTTAAAATAAATTGCAGTTACCAGCAGTCAGCAGTGCCCTCCAGCTGACTGTAAGCCTAGAAGCCCATTGCCCTCTCTAACCCAGGCCCACCCTTTCCCTGTGGTCATCAGCTCTAACCCTTGGCACAGACGCTGGGGGAGGGGAGCAAAACTCAGGATTAGCACTTTTACCCCACATTATACCTTCCTTTGGTTAAGAATATATTCCATTATGCAGTGCTCAAGAGAGACCCAAACTAGATTTCTCTGTGCTCAAAAGTGTTATCTTTATTCCTTCTTTTCACCTTCTGTTGAAAAATAAGACATAAAGGAACACAGGAAAGAACTAGGTAAGTCTTTCTGTGGCTGCTTTTACCGAGGATGGCAGGCAGATGCACAGGCTTCCCCAAAGCACCGGCATGTTCTCCGTGCACAGACACCCACTCATAGGTGTTGACATGAGCGACCTGTTTATAGAGGGAAACGACATGGCAGGCTCCTAACAGATCTGATTTGACTGTTGACTTCTAAACACAATAGCAGATTCCATCAGACTGTGTAACCCAGTATATTCTACTAAGAGGCTGTTTTCCTCCATTTATCACAATGGAGCTGCCAGGTGTTTTGGGCTATCTAAGCCCATCTCTGATTGTAGTTACAATTAATATCTCTATCAGGTCTCCTTGTTTCCAAAGTGCTTTCAAATACATTTTCTCTTTGGATTATCAAAATAACCGTGTGAGATAGTAAGGACAAGTCCTATTATTGTCCTTGTCTGTAAAATGAAGCTCAGGGTAGGCGATTTCTTCAGTATCACTCATCTCCTTTTCTTCATTTTATTTCAACTTTCAATATATTTTTATTTTATTTTATTTTATTTATTTTTTGAGACAGAGTCTTGCTCTGTCACCCAGGCTGGAGTGCAGTCGCGCGATGTCGGCTCACTGCAACCTTCGCCTCCTAGGTTCAAGCAATTCTCCTGCCTCACCCTCCTGAGTAGCTGGGACTACAGGCGCATGCCACCATGCCTAGCTAATTTTTGTATTTTTAGTAGAGTCAGGGCTTCACCGTGTTGGCCAGGATGGTCTTGATCCCTTGACCTCGTGATCTGCCCACCTTGGCCTCCCAAAACATTGGGATTACAGGCGTGAGCCACCGTGCCCACCCTCAATATATTTTTATTTAACTTAAAATTTAACATCCCATCCTGTGCTTTTTGTATAATAATGTGGATTCACGGGGGCCTTCTGGCCCCTAAGACTGGTTTGGCCTCACTTAGGGTAAAGGAATAATGTAAGAACATTTAAGAGAATTAGGATATGAGTCAGTATGTTTGAGAGCAAAAGTCAAAAGTCATATCTTCCCACCCAATATTCTGTTGAGAGAGGCAGAAAGAATTCTCCCTCTTCAGGTTCAGTTACTTGAAGAGATGAGCATGGTGTTTGTGCTGAGGCTACAGCTTTTGTTCTGTAATTAAACTAAAGCAACACAGCAGCAAAAGAACATAGCTGTTTGGGGTGGGGTGGAAGGTGAAAGGTACGGGGATGTTTCAATCTGATAAACTGCTAAAGCAAAGTTTAATCATTTTATCTCAACTGGGAACTGTTTTTCTGTGCAGGCATAAACTTGTTTTCCCATCAGACTTTGCTCCTAACAAGCTATCAAATACCTGAGGAAAAACCCAAACCCATACTCTATGTCAGATTCTTATGGTGAAATATAATCAGACTACTCCATACAAGAATCGGAGCCATGGCATTTGTTCCAGGGTAATTAGAGGATCCCAGGCTTACTGCAGGGTCATGCAGAGCTTTCTGTCCGCAGGTGCTCTTCGTCTCCCTTCCTCTCCTTTTCCTAGGGGAGTTGGCATCCGGGCAGGAGTTTGATTGGGTTGCTCTTCTCTCCCTTGACACAAGCGCAGTCGCATTTCACCAAATGGAGTCACCTTACCAGTGTCCTGCTTCTTGTCTGGGCCTGAACTTGAAACCTGAGGGCAATGGGAAAAATACAAAACAAAAACCAGACATCTGTTAGAGGAAATGGAGAACGTAAAATCTACGGCCTAAAGACTACAATATATTTTTGAGAAGTTTTGAAATTGATTAGTTTGGGGGTTGGGGATTGATCCTGCTAACCTGGGATGTACTCAAGCCTTTGGCTATAGTGTGGTCGACATACACGCAGCACGAATACATTGAGAATGAATGCTGAATGCCTTCTCAGCCCTTAGAGATTACTCATGGATTCTCTTTCCAAGATACTAAATCCCATTTTGCAGCTACTGAAATAATAACCTTAGTCATATTTTTTTTATTTCATCTTTAGACAAGGCCACAGTCAGGACAGACTCAGATGCCAACCCCGTTAATGAGTATGCAGATTTCCTAGAAAAGGGGTTGAGATCATTGTGGTCTTTGCATCCAAGATCCTTTTAGGCCAAGCATGACTTGAATATTGAGCTCTTTGTTCCTTCCCTATCTGTTCATTACAGAGGATGTGAAACCATATCAAGTTAATGGAGTCAACCCAACCTATCCAGAATCCCGCTATACCTCGGATTACTTCATTAGTAAGTTCATTTCTACCGCTCTTCTCTCATGATAATAGCAAACTAGGAAAAGATCCCTATCTCAGTGAATCTCAGGCTCCTTCATGGTAATTCTATCAAAAAAAATATCTTCTTAGATGTAGACTCTTCTTTGTTACTTTATTTTATTATTTTCCACAAAGCACAAAGTTTCAACCTATATATATGTTTCATTAACCTACCAAGTTCCTACACACTAGGATCCTTCTCTGATGTCTTCACCTGAAAGTCATGCAGAGAGACTGCAACTAGACCCCTAAACTTTTGTTCCTATTTGATACTGTGCACTACGATGGCCAAAAGAGGGTTGGGTTAGGGATTTGATCTTGGTCTTTGTTCTTTCCTTTTTATTAGTGGAGATGGCAGCATTTCCTCCAAAATCCTTCTTTAAGAGTGTGCTATGCAGCTTCAAATTCTATTATAGGAAATACAGTCTTCTCCTTTTTCGTGTAAGATACCCAACCATACTGAAGAGATGGCCTGAGGGAAAGAATGAATGTAGGCCTGTTGCACTAATGTAAGCTCTGAGATATAGGACCATCTTATCTGATGGCTGTGCTTTTACAGGGAATATGAAACAGGTTTTATTTTTTTCATTTTATCTTTTTACGTTATTACAATTTTTATTCTAGTGACACAATGATATTAACTACTCTGTGTCAAGAGCTTATTGTGTGGGGAATGTTGGTGGGCATTTGACCTCTATCCTCATTTCATCTTCATCACAGTGCTCCGGGAAAAATCGCAATCACCCCCATTTTATAGATGAGGATATGAAGTCAGGAAATCAATTATCTTGTCAAGGGCTAAAGCTGTTTAGTAGTGGACAAGGTTAAAAATGCAAGCTTTTCTGATTTAAAGTATTTTCCCTTATTCTCTAAGGAGCTTGTTCCACATCATAGGGCCCTGTAGATGGTGAAAACTGCTTATTTTAGGTACAAATCTCTCCTCTCTTTAATTGCAAACCCTTTGTTTCCAGGCTATGGTATTGAGCATGCCCAGTGTGTTCCACCGTCGGAGTTCTCAGAGCCCAGCTTCATCACAGAGTCCTATCAGACGCTCCATCCCATCAGCTCGGAAGAGCTCCTCTCCCTCAAGTATGAGAATGACTACCCCTCGGTCATTCTCCGGGACCCTCTCCAGACAGACACCTTGCAGAATGACTACTTTGCTATCAAACAAGAAGTCGTCACCCCAGACAACATGTGCATGGGGAGGACCAGTCGTGGTAGGTCATATTTCTTCTCTAAAAGCTCTTGGGTTTACAATAATTACCTGACTTTGTGAGTTTTTTTCAGGTTCCATTTTTTTTTTCTTATTTATTAGAACTGTAGATTCCTCAGTTTCAGCCTTCCCATCTTAGAATGTCCAGATACTAAGAACTTTCCATCGTGGTGTTTTAGCCAAGTCCATTATTATGACAAAGGCCATGGGGTCCACAGTGAAGTCAAAATCAGGCAATCTAAGAAATTAAATATCTTACTTGGGCAAAATGTTTTACTCAATAACTCTAGTTGAATTTGGTCATTTTGAAAGGTATGCTCTATTTTCCTTGAGGAGGACATAATCAAATAAAAATGGTTCAAGTGGCCACCCTGGAAAACCCTTAAGCTTAGCATGTGTCCTGGTGCCCCTCCCAGAGGACTCCTGGGTCTGACTGTAGATCCTAGCTTAGTACCTGGAATGACCTCTGCTGGCCAGCCTGGGATCTTTAGCCTCCTGTGACTTTTTCGGTTTGGGAAGATACAAGATGGTTAACCAACGGTTTATTTGGAACCAGTCATCAGCAGTGTGGTGAAAGTGTGTATTTAGCTAGAGGACCAGGGAAGGAGGTGGCCAGGGGTTTCCAAAAGAAGGTAGTTTTGTTAACGTGACTATTACAATAATGATAAAATATTCACTGTCAGGGAAGAAAATGTTTCAAAATAGAGCTGGCTGACATAAAGCAAAAAAGGTAAAATGCACCCAATTTTTAGGAACAGGACATAAACACTCAGAGGTACGGCCTACCTAGTAAAGTGTCCAAATTGTTTTGTTTCTGAGAAAAATGCAATCTATTGTAAGAAAGGGTTTGTCTATTTAGCAAGAGCTAGATGATTTCTAAAAAGGTGAAAAACATGACTTTTCTGGTGGGTAAATGGGAAAGAATTATAAATGGGAAGAGGAACAGGAGAAAGCTGATCAAGCGGGGCTTGGGTCAGATGTCAGGCTGGGGCTGGCCTATTAGTGATTTCTGCTCAATGACCATATGTGGTGCCTATTGTGAGGCTCTTGGAGGAGAGCCCAATGGTACCTTTACTTTGAAGAATCATGGGTCATGCCCATTGTCGTCTTCTTCGAGTATTCAGACTCACACTTCCTCCTAGCAGGCCTAGGGATCACCAACAAGCCCTGCAGAGGGAAAGTCCCTCCAAATCAGAACCCCTAATCTTCCTTCTTAAGGCCCCAGGGTGTTAGTGTTTCAGACCGAAGGGGATGGGTGGGACCAGTCGGCCTTCCCCTTTCTGGCTCTTTTTTATTTTTGGGTGCATGTCTATTTAAATACATACACACAAGTGTGTGTATATGTGTTTCTTTTTTATCAGGCGAGTCAAAGCATTAAAACGACTTTCTTCCTTGTGGGACTTTCTGTACATCTACACAGTGATGCCAAGCCTGTGGGTTTGGGCTCAGCCATGTTGTAACTTTGGGTCGATCTCCTGTCACATTGTTTTGAAATTGCATCTGGCTTTGCATTTGTGTAATTGTCTCTTTCCCTCTCCTTTTCTTCGTTCTTGGTTTTGGTCCCTACCACCCCTCCAACCCCAAACTAATGACTGTGGACCAAAAGTGACCCTTACAAGGAGACATGAGGTATTTCTTTCTGGCTCCACTCTTCTTCCCTCCCTCCAAGTTCAGGCCACAAAAACTTGAGGGGAAGACCATTTTGTGCAGGGCTGTTTTCTGCATGTTAGAAGTGCTGCAAACGGGGCCTATGCAAAGGGCCAATTGATTCTGAGATGCTGTGATTGGTCTAGACCGAAAGCATTACTGTTAGCTGATTGTTATTTATACTAACCATAGTACAGTATTCACGGGCTGCATTACAGCGTACAGAGTGCTTCTATGCCCCACTTATTTGGGCCCTAAGGACTGTCTTTGTACGAGTCTACTCAGTGGGTGGCTGGGTGCTGCCGCATCTTCTGTTTTGAGTGCTCTGAGGTCTGTTTGGTGGACTCAGATAGCTTTGGAAGGAGCTCGCCGAGGCCCTTCTCAGAAAGGCTGGCTAGTGGACAGTTTAGAGAACACAGGTTTCCCTGCATGAGCGCAGCAGCATAACTGAGTATCTAATCCAGTTGGATTCTACCCATTTTTGGAGAAAATACCCGTAAATGAAGGTTCCCAGCACCAGGGTTGTGAAATCGAGCTAAAATGAAAGCTGCCTACCGCTGTAAACCACAACTCTCAACAGGGTTGCATTTGCCTCATGTTTGGGGGGTTGCCAGAGACTGGTTCTGGCTTGGTTTAGTCCCCTTGCTTAGTGGGACTCCTTGGAAACTCTACTATCTTGCTTGTGAAAATTCTGATGTCCTTTTTCTCCAAGTATAAAATTGGCTGATAGAAATGGAATCATTTCAGAGAGACTTTAGCATAAATACTATCGACTTGGTGCGGTGTTGATGAAAATATAAATTCTCCTTCTTAGGCTTTTGGTATGTTTGTCTCAAAGAGAAAATAAGTGACCATGAAGATCAGTAGCTGGTATGAACAAATACCTTTTTATGAGACGCCACAGAATTTCCTGTTCTGCTAAAACAAGGCTTTGACATTCTGGTTGTAGGCTGTTTTCTTAAATCATTTAGTGTGAATTTCTTGAAAGAAAATTAGATGATCTCTAAAAAGGTGAAAAAGATGACTTTTCTGGTGGGTAAATGGGAAAGAATTTTTAAGAATTATAAATAAATATATATTCATTTTTAGTAAGAATGAAGAGGTGCCCTTTTGCTAGTGGACTGGGTGGGCAGGGCTGATAACTCCATGAAGCTCTTCAGTTTGCTTTCCAGAGATTACCCTCCTCTGAATGGATGAGTGGAGGAAGGAATGAGATGAAACGGATGACACCACCTTTCTGTTTAAAGCAGTTCTAGAGGGGGTCAGGATGTAGAGAAAACCTACAGCAGTGGATTTTACAAAAAGTACACACTCAACCGAATATATTTTATCCGGATCTTTAAACAATGTTGGGAGCAACATATTTTCCTATATATTTAATTTAGGTTTGGGCATCTGTTCATGTTTGATTTTTATTGTTTTAACCAATCTCCGCTGTCATGGAGGGAAAAATACACTGGAGGCACACTAATATGAAGTTGTATAAGTCAGCCTTATTCTGGGATTTGAAATTTATAGATCAGCCACCCCTGAACAATTAAGAGTTGACTTACGGATATTTCTCCATAAACATTTGTCACATCCCTTTGCCTTTTGGCCTGTGCTGAATTGAGGTGACCATCTAGTCTCCTATGATTTAACTTAGGTTACTTGAAAAGTATCTGAAAGTTGCATATAAAAACCATTCCTGTGAGCCTTTTTCGCTCTTAGATTCATTTGTTTTCCTCCAAAACTATTTTTTTTTTTTTTTTTTTTTGCTAGCCTCCTTTTTAGTGGCATTTTTGCCAATGGAAATTTCTCCAGGAGCTATTGTGCAATCATAGCAGCTGTTTATAACCTGGTTTGGGAAATTAATGAACTTGCATGATCTTGTGGTCAGTTAAGAATGCCTTAAGCAACTCACACAGTAAAGGATTTCTGACACTGCTGTGGACCTTAACTCTTTAATAAACCTTTTAAATATTGCCTACACTTTTCCAATGAAGTTTAAATTTCAAGTACATAATTTTACTTGGAGAGGATAAAGAATATGGTTTTCTGTTTAGAAGAGTGAGAGTGTGTGTGATTTTAAAAAATCTCTTGTGTAAAGCATCTTACACCATCTTACTCTATGTGAAAAGGCATAGGGTCAGTACATGTATTTCATATTAAAATAGTATTTGGGAAAAATGCTAAAAAATAGCACTTAGTTCCAAGGTCAAAACAGGCTAATCTGCTCTTAGTCTAATGGGATTCTTTTTTCTTATGACCAAAATGTTTTCCAAACTGGGCCTTTTGAAGTCATCTCATTGGCTTGAGCTGGAGTGGGGAATTCAGCCTGACATTGCTCCGATTTCTTCATTTATTCATTGGGCCTACGACATCAGCCAGAAATCGTATCATAACATGTGTGATCCTCAGCTTCTAGATTTCTGGCTTTAGAACTCTTGAGGACCCAAACGCTACTCCGACAGATGTGAGCAACGTTTGACTCTGAATCTCTGTACTTGGAGTTCTCAAAGCAGGCAGCAGAGTGGCCGTGGACCCTCAGATGGTGGCCTAGTGCAGCCCCTTTCCTCAGAGTAAACCCATGACCCCTGAAGCTTCTGTTCCCACTTGCCTCTCCCTTCTTCCATCCCTCCTGCAGATCTGATTAGCAATCTCTCCTCCATAAGAGGGTTTTTACAGTTTTTTTTTTCCCACTCCCTCCTCCCCTGTCCTCTTCCTACCTCCTCCTTTACCTCCAGGTAAACTCGGGGGCCAGGACTCTTTTGAAAGCATAGAGAGCTACGATAGTTGTGATCGCCTCACCCAGTCCTGGAGCAGCCAGTCATCTTTCAACAGCCTGCAGCGTGTTCCCTCCTATGACAGCTTCGACTCAGAGGACTATCCGGCTGCCCTGCCCAACCACAAGCCCAAGGGCACCTTCAAGGACTATGTGCGGGACCGTGCTGACCTCAACAAGGACAAGCCTGTCATTCCTGCTGCTGCCCTAGCTGGCTACACAGGTAGGCACCCTCCTGCTGCTTAGGCCAACTCCATCTGCACGTTTCTGTGGGTGGGGTCCTGGAAGGCACTCTGCACCTCTGACCAGAGACGACGAGAGACTCCCTTTTGCAGGGCACGGGGGAGAAGAATTCTTTAGTCTCTAAGAATTCTTTAGTCTCTCTCCAGCCACTCTGCTTGTGAATAGCCATTGATTTTTGGAAGCAAATAGTATCATTCTCTTCAAAGGGATCATTTCCAAGAATGGTAGGAAACTTACATTTTGGGTGTTTTTCCATGTCTCGGGGAAGGGAACTATAATGATCTGGTGTTCCTGGAAACTCTATCTAGTGGCCTGGCATCAGGGGATTTTTCCTGGTCTGCTCTTGGGAGGTCTTTCTAAATACAAAATCAGCAGCAGCATCTCTCAAAGGCACAACTGAATGGCCTCCACACTGGACTGTTCTGCAGCACGGTTCTCCTTAGGCCAGCTGTTCAAATGTGGGAACAGTGTCCTCAGTGGCACTACGCCCTGTCCAGATCCATCCTGGCCTATAGAGAATACCCCTTCTCTTACTCGGCTTTATTATCAGTTTTCTTCCAGGAGCGAAAGCTATAGTTATGATAGTGATGGGTGAAGAAAGGCCATAGAGAAAGGAAGATGTAGGTTGAGAGCTTGAACTTTGATTGAGACTCTGGTAGTAGAGCAAAACAATGCTTTCTTCAAATGGGTTGTAGCATATCATGCTACTTAACCAGAAAAACATGTGGAGAGTATATCTGAGAAATAGCCAAGGAGCATTAATGTGTTAATCATCAGATCTCTCTGTAAGATTGTAGTGTTTTCTAAAAATTAGAAAGTGTGTTGTGAGTAGAGCTTATTTTAAAGTAGCTTTGATTACTCAGATGTGGTCTAGGCCTTTATTCTCTTATAATTCTCTCCACCCTAGATATGTTTTCGTGTAGGGACCCTTTGTGTGGATGATGACAAACAGCAAGATCTGTGTTTCTATTGAGGTGTCTCTCTGATCCTTAGGGTATGCTGAATCCTTATTTTTGCATTCAGGGAAGCCTTAGGTCTTTTATGAAGAAAACCAGTGACCTTTGAGAACAACTCAAATGCTTGAAAACTTACTCCCCCTTCAAAGATCAGGAGTGTCTCTCTTATGTTGCATTCCATATAGCTCCTAGTGCAGTTCATTGCATGAGTAGTGCTCAGGAATTATGTCTACGTGTTGGAGTAGCAACAAGGTCAAGGCCAGGAATGGAACTTAAAGGTCCTTACTTTATTCTTTCTACAATACCCTGGTGGTCTTTGCTTGAACATGGCTAGCATGTAGGAACTTAGTACTTTTCAAGGGAGTCCTTTCCCATCTTTGAAAGGAGATTATTAGGAAGTATATCCATTTCCATTAAAAACGTCTGGGATGAGGAAAAGTGTATTAAGTCACTCTCAGGAAGTACAAGAGTGCCAGCTCATGCAGTTATACCTGTTAGGGGTTAAAGAACTAGACTGCAGTTGAATATAGTGATAAAGGAAGGGAGATGTGCTGCTTAATTGGGAAGAGAAAAGAAAGGCAGAGGTAGCTCTAAAATGACTTTGTGGCCTTGGGAGGTAGATGTTATCTCTAATTGGCAGTGCTTGCTTCTGTTTTTGTGGTGCAGAGAAAACTATGCTCTAGGTCTGAGTTATGTTTGGATAGATTGATAGTTGCCTGCCCACCCTCTCTTCTGCCCTTCCTTCCTTCCTCCCTCTCTCCCTCTCTCCCTCCCTACCTCCTTTCCTTCTTTCCTTCCCCTCCCTCCCTTCCTCCCTCCCTCCCTTCCTCCTTCCTTCCTTCTTTCCTTCCCTCCTTCCCTCCCTCCCTCCCTCCCTCCCTTCCTTCCTCCCTCCCTCCTTTCCTTCTTTTCTCTCTCTCTTTCTTCAGACATGGGATAAGGGAGTAAAACATTTAGTGAGTAGAAGAGAAGGGGTGGTGATTATCACTTAAAAGTCTCAAAGTCTGAAGTAATCATTTTAATGAAAAAACATTTTTGAAGCCTCTTACCATTTAATTCTTTCTCCTTGACAATTGCAATTTCACTTTTCATACTATCTCATGTGATGGCGGGAATAATAGTCCAGAAAACAGAAGTCCTCTGTGTTTCCTCCCAACTCTAACACACTGTGTGGTTTTAGGCAAATTTACCTTGTACCCTTTTCTACTTTTAGTGAAGTAGAAGTGTTCATTCTTATCTTGGTGGCAGGAAATCTGTGAAAGTGTAATTGAATTAAATCAACTAATTAAATAAATGAATGCTAGACATTGTGCTAGACATAGAGAAAAAAACCCTCAATTATAACAATTCAATTATTTCAGCAAATGTTTGAGCGCATATTGAGTGCAGAAAAGTGAGTATGTGGGCTCACTGTCTCCTTGGATTCAAGATATTTTAAATATCCTTAGACTTGAACTGGATTCTCCTATTGTTGTGGTCTGAATGAAAGTTGGGATTTGTTAGGTATGTGAGGAGCAGCCCACATTTTAGTATTTATTTTTTTCCTGTAATTGATACCTGGTGAACATCTCCTGCCTGTACTGCAGACTCACCCTCTGAGGGTGATCTCACACCCTCATGGTGCCCCCGCCAACCTCATTTAAGATGCATCCTAGGGAATAGGGAAGCGGATGAAATGTGCCCATACAGCCTCACCCACCACCTGAGGCAGTCACTAGAGTGCCTATAAATGGCTGTCTAGCTTTATGCAGACATGTTAAGATGAGCTGAAATTTGCAAAAGTACTTTGGAAAGCAGAAATCATTGTATAGACTTGTTGGCAATACATTTTATTGCTTGTAAAAGTCACACTCACCTTCTCAGGTTCTGCTCAACTTTTCTGTCTGTTCCCTTAAAATTTGATTGCTCCAGAGTATGTTTGGCCACACAGTAGGGGTACACATAGCTCTATGTCTCTATTACTTGGCTTGAACTAAAGGGTGCATGCTTAGATTCTCCAAGCTGGGAAGAGAATCCATCTTCCTGCCATTTCACCAGGAGTCTGGGTCTTTGTCCCTATCACCTCCAAAGGAATACATTTTACTTCTTGATAGGATGTCTTTCTTACTGCACTGTAAGTGTGGAAATCAGTTAGAAACTGAATTTTCACATTCTCTTGCACAGTTACATTCTTCCTCCAAAGATAAGAAAATTACATCAACCTTCACTGGGCTCCCATAGCAACTTGTTAAATTAGGTCAAGATGCGGGGGCAGATAACATGGCTTGAAAGCCTGCCTGTTAGCTGAGTTAAGAATACATCAAATGCAATGTTGGCTTCCGCCAAAATGTACCTTCTTACCTTACTGTGAACTGTTTACGATTATCAAACTGATACCATCAAAAAGCTCCATTTTCTTTTGTTCGAAGATACATTATGAACCCCTTCTAATTACAACGCAGTCCTAGAGAAGTAGCCCAGTGTTTTCTATATACATTTTATAGACCTAAGCAAAACGCTTTCCAAGTCCTTGAAAAACATAGGCATCTCTTCTTCCTCTTGCTTCTCCATTTCAGTAGGTATAGAATAATATAAGGGGTTGTCACATAGTAGTCTCTCTTCCTCTCACCCCCTCTAGTCCCATTTCATAGATGATGAAACTGAGGCACAAAAAAATGACTTATTCAAGGCCATGTATGTAATTGCATTCTGCACAGAGGTAGCTTCTGAATTGAATCTTAAGCACCAAATGTCTCACCTGAATAGAAAATCTTTTCTTCATATTAGAGAATGAGAGTACTCCTTGGTTATTGCAGTTGCCTGCCTAGACTGATTAGGACCTTGTCTCCCTCTTGTCACTAATGAACACTATATGTATGTGGGTTAGGGGTATGTGGGAGGGAAGAGAGCTGGCCTTGGCCTCCGTCCAGAATTATTGACCTATAAATCACCTTTATTGAACTTCATTCCAGATTGTCAGACATAGCCACAGATAAGGAGTCCTATCACTTCTGCAGCTGTTGTTGAGCAGGTCTGGTGGTAATGCCCTTATCAATGTCTAGGTGTGTTCGCACTCTTTGATTTGCATTTATGAATGAAGTGGTTTTCTTGTTTTCTAGGAGCCTGAAAAAGGCTAAACCCAAAGCCATTCACTAACTGTAATGAAATTATGTTTTATGGTGTTATGCAGATTTATAAGTAGGCAGTCCTTCAGTTTCCTTAAGGCTAAATTTGGGACTATCTGGAATTCAACTTCCAAATTTTTTTGTGCATGTGAGACATCACACACACACACACACACAAAGGTACTAGTCTTGCAGGAAAAGAAGCCCCAGGCCAGGCGCGGTGGCTCACGCCTGTAATCCCAGCACTTTGGGAGGCCGAGGCAGGCAGATCATGAGGTCAGGAGATCGAGACCATCCTGGCTAACACAGTGAAACCCCGTCTCTACTAAAAATACAAAAAACTAGCTGGGCGTGGTGGTGGGCGCCTGTAGTCCCAGCTACTTGGGAGGCTGAGGCAGGAGAATGCTGTGAACCCAGGAGGCGGAGCTTGCAGTGAGCCGAGATCGCGCCACTGCACTCCAGCCTGGGTGACAGAGCGAGACTCCGTCTCAAAAAAAAAAAAAAAAAAAAGCCCTGTGCATTCTCCTCTAGGTCCTCTCAAGTTGATTCTGTCCTGAAATAAATCCTCTTCTTGTCATTTCATAGATGACTCTAGAGCCAGTCTAAAGTCACACAATAAGAAAGTCCCAGGGCCAAGTCCAGAACCTTAGAGTTCTGGCTCGTAGTTGAGTTTTAGGGTTCAGTAACCCAAAACTACTGCTAAAACATGTTTTTGAAAATAAACAACTTTACTGCAAAAGGAAGTGCTTCAAAGCCCTTCAATTCAGAATGAAACCTGAGATTTGGCAGCATTAGCTGAAATCACAGTTTTCTGAAGGAAGGCTCGATTGCAAAATAATCTCAATGTATTCAGGTACAAACAACAACTGAGGAAACTTTTGGTATGAGCCTAAGTTAGTGATAAGGAAAGAGTAAAAGCAGGTTACTAGTGCAGTGTGAATTTGTGCTGTGGGCATGTGATTAGGAACAGTGTAGAGCCTTTTATTTTGGGGGGATAACAGGAGCGAAGCTCTGGAATCTAAAGTCTCTCCATGTAAATGCTGTTGTGTAAGACAGTGTGAATTGGCTAAAGTCAGGCCCAGAGAAGTTAGGGCATTTCACTGAGGTCTGCAGGCCAGGCAAAGCTGGGGCTGGCTTCCAGGCTTGCTGAAGCCATCACAGTCTCAATGTAGACCATCCTTGGGCAGTACCTGATTGGATAAGAGGAAAAGAGCTTGGGAATGAGAAGGGCAGAAACAGAGTGTCTTCCCTTTCTTGCTCAGAGGCTGTTGTGATTAACTAGTTGCAGGAAGCTGGCAGCCCCCTCAGCTTAAATAGAGCCTTCCTGTCAGCCAGCAGCTGAGACGCTGGCAGGGATTCCATTCATGGTGCTGGGTTTAGCAGTGGATCCTAAAGGGGTGCCTGGCGTGGACCTGGGGATCTCAGTGGAGTAATAGACTCACATGTTGCTCAGTTATGTGATTGACGGGAAAATACTTTGGAGCACTGAGGAGGAGAATTCCTGGGAAGATTTGAACTGGTTGGGAGGCAAAGCTCTTTTCTATTGCCTGTGAGTAATTCCACTGTTTCTGCCTCCTAACTAATTAGTTTTGTATGAATTTTTCTTAATCATCTGCTACCAGTAGAAAAAGATCACATGGTAAAAAGATTCATCCTCACTATGAACTTTTTTTTTCCTAAATGTCTTTTAAAAAACGTGGAAAGTGGTGATTGCCTATTTCTGTCATGGCTTTCAAAGACCACAACTGGCTGAAGCATCTTAGTGTCTTGATTCAGCTGCGGTAATACCTTGCAAGCAGTCTTTGGACAGAAGGGATCTATTCATACTGTACAATACATCCTGCACCCTGGTGCTGTTTACAACTCTCTGAGGTCTTGAGGGTGCCTGGATTTTGGATACCAGGAGACTCACGGGTTGACCCCTCTGTTCTGGGTGTAGCCCACTACCTGTTTTAGAGGAAGAGTCTCTGAGTCTTAGATTTTTGGGGTCACTGTTTCTTTAATAAAGTCTCACTACAAATAATGGAATTGGGTGGTGACTGTTCTGGAATTCCACTCTGTCTCCAGTTTGAAGCTCCACCTTTGGAGGAAGCAAAATGTTTCCACTGAGCAGAATGCAGCTAGCGTGCTGCTGAGACATCCACACCAGTCTTTATTGCCTTTAAACAACAGGCCTCGGAAACTCCCCATCACCTCTGTTGGGAAAGGCCCTGCCAGGTGTCCCAGATGACCCTGCTTTTGCCCCCTTGGCACTTCTTTCTTTTCTCTGGACGGCCTCCCCTGCTGCAGAGAGTGAGCAGCTGCTGCTCTTTGTAGAGGCTCATTCAAGAGAAGCGCTGCCCTTCCTGTCTCCCTAAAGTGACTTGCATGTGATGCCTGCAGGTTGGAGCACTCATCAGCACCCCATCAGTCACTTGGGGATGCCTGCAGGTAGAGAAGTCCAAGTTAAACACAAGAAAGAGTGGTCATCCCATGCAGTTTTACCAAGGGCAACATTCAGGGGCTATCCCTGTAGAATTCAGAGCATGGAGTCAGGCCCTGCCAGTGAGCAGCTGTGTAACCTTAGGCAAACTAACATCTCTGTATCTGTTTTCTCATCTGCAAATGGCAGTAATAATAGTTTCTATACCATAGGCTTGTTGTGAGAACTAATGAATTAGTTTATAGAGAGCACTTGGAGCAGTGCTGGGTATACAGGAAGCTAGGCTCTAAGTGCTAGCTGTCACCTCCATTCCATAGTATTCTCCAAACCTTTTATTTTTCCAGTATAATTCTAAGTTCCTTGAGGCCAGGGAACAACGCATTTTACTTATAGAATTGCAGTAATTGCTGGCAGTGTCATGGGGTGTAGCAGGTATTTAATAATAATTAGGTCTTTTCAATTATTTAGCTCAATCCCAGATGTATTAAGTTCCTACTGTGTGCTTAGACTCCTTCATATACACTGACTTTTTAAATCCTTCACCAAATATCACATGAGGAAGTTTCTGTTATGCCCATTGTATAAATGAGGGAATCGAGACTTTTTTTTTTTTTCTTTTTAGAGGAGGAGGTCTAGCCCAATGTTACACAGCAAACAACAAATAAGATGACTTTCAGGGTTTTCACATGTCAGAAAATATTCAAAATACTGTGTGAGTTTGAGTGTGCCGGAAAGCAGGTGCCAAGACATGATTAGATGTGCAAGATGTTTACGGAAGGAGCATCTATGAAGGAAAAAAAGGCAGCGAAGAGAAGGCAGCGGAACCTTCAGACCATGGTGCAGGTCTGGAAGGAGGAGATTTGGGTAGAAAGAGCCCTCAACTGCAGCTCCATTCTAAGAAAACTTTGGCTGGGCCCAGGGGATCTTTGGATCAAGGTCGTCTGCTGGAGGAGCTCTGTGTCTCACAGGGGTGGACCCGCATGCCCTCACCATGCTCAGTCCCTGGCTGGAGCAGTCCCCAGGATGAGGGGTGCTGGTGTGGACATGGTAGAGCCAGTCAATTATGTTCCCTGAAGCAGGAGAGCTGAGTAGAACGGGTAGTGTGACAGCCGCAGCCACCTGAGCTGTAAACATAGCTTGTTGAGACCAGCACAGCTTTTCCATGTGGCAGGACTCAAGACCATGTGTCCCGACACTCTCAGTGGTCCGTGATGGGCTTCTGAGTTCAATGCATGTTGTTGCCTGTAACTCCCCAAACTTTATTGTCTTTTGTATGACTCACCTCTCCCTGAGAGATAATGAGAGTGAAAGTTCTCCTAGAGTGATTGAATGTGAAAGTTTAAACTCTGAAACAAAGATGGGACTTGCTTTGTTGGAGATGCTCACAGGGCACAGGTCTGTGGAGGTGTTTGACATTCAGAGCTGAGGCGGTGGAGTTTCTTATGGAGGCCTCTCAAGGCTAGGTTCTCTGTTCTTTTTTTCTTTAAAGGCGTAGGTAGGACACTTTCAGCTTATCACGTTATGGTGAAACAAAAAGTACTTGTTCCGCTACCTCCATGCTGTTGTTAATATTGTGTTTTGCTATTCAACACACTCTGGCTACATTTGAGGAGTGTTCAGAGATTATATGCTAGATAAATGCTTACAAAATTCGGTGTGCAAATGATCACTTAGGATCTAGTTCAACTACCTTCCAAGGATTCTAATATACCTAACTAGTGATTTCTCTCATTCTTGACATGCAGGGAAAACTTAACCCCTAGGATAAAATAAATTCCAGAGATCAAGTTGAGAATCCTACTGAGAAAAGACTATAATCTTCAGACTTCTAAAGTCCTGTTTTCTAACCCTGATCAGTGAACATATCTTTCTTTCTTCTCATTACCTACATACTTAGGAAGATTTTTCTTTGTACATTTATAGTGGCTGGAAAAACCTTTTCTTTGGTTTATAACAAAATTCTTATCCCCTTCCCCCAAATCCAAACCTAACCCATCTCTGGTGACTTCTTAAAAGAACCGGTTACCTAGAAGACATCAGGAGGAAAGAGCTATAAAGAAACCCACTTCCTGACTTGAGCTTCACTGGCTCATTGTCCAAGTTTGTGTCTGAGTGTTAGCTTGAATGTGTTAGACAGAGTTACTGATGGGTTTAGAAGAAAGAGGTGGTTGCATTTGAATAGAGACTGCCCCTTTAAGAGAGGAACAGTCCCCTTTCTCCTGCTGCCGCCCCCACACATGTGTACTTGAGCACTTGCAGGTGTGCAGAGCCAGAGCAAAAACAAAGGTCTTTCCCTCATACCCTAAAAATGTGTAACTGTCTTGTTCTCAGACCCAAGTCAGACTGGCCAAATAAGCCTCACTTAACCCTGTTCCAGGTGGGAGGACTCCACTGGCCAGTTGCCAGCCACCTGGTCTTGCTGTCAAGCCTGTCTTGGGCCCTGATGGCTGGACAAGAGGTTCTGCTTGAACCCCAGTTAATGCTGGTGGGACCCATCTCTTTGGGCCCAAACTATTGGCATTTGTGGGGAACGGTGTTGAACTTACTCTAGGTGAGCTCTATACAATACTTAGGTGAAGAATACTTGGTGAGGGACATGAATAACTAAGGAAAAAGGTGCATCGGGAAAAGAGGATCTAAGTCCATCTGTGGCCAAGATTTCCCTAAACCATATATGCCTGTGATACTTTCACTTGCAAAGCAGTTTGCATCTGCTGTCTCTTTTGGTGCGTGTGCACTTTTAACATAGGAACAAGGATTTCAGAGGCTTCCCTAACTTAAAAAAGTCCTAAATGCTTATTCTCATTGAAAATATTAAAAATTTTTACATTCGTATACTGTAACTTTTTTTTCCTTAACCTCCAACTTTCTACTTTTTCAAAGTTGCCATACGAAGGCCAATTTAATCCTTGGAAGTCTAATTAGATTTTTTCTAGTGCTTTTACAATTTTTTTTAAATGCATCTTTTTTCTTGTTTTTTACTGAAAATTGTTTTTAAAAATATATTTTCTGTTGTTTCATTCTTCTTTGTAATTCCATTATTGTATATTCAGTTGCTCCTAAATTGTTCACCTCTTTAAGTGTCTTTCTCTCTCTCTGTCTATATATATGTATATATGCAGATTTTTGTAATAAGGACTTAATTTACATTTTTATAAAGTAAAGAGAAGCAGAGATTACTATTTCCATTTTAGGGAAGGAAAAAGTAAAGCCCAGAGAGATTAAATGAGTTGCATAAGATTGCATATGGTGATTCAGGTAAGAACTGATATCAAAGCCTCGTACCCTCAACTCCCTACCCGGGGCTTTCCCACAGGCATCATATATTTTAATTTTATAGGATGCCGTCATCACTCAGTACTCCACTGCCTGACATGTAAAATGGCTTTTATTTTTAAATTGTTTGACACTCCTCCTCCTTTCGTTTTTGATCTAACATGCAAGAGACATGAACTCGGCAGTCAAAGACTGGTTTTAACTGATTTGAGAGCTGTTTTCTCACTCTTTTTCATGGTTAGATACTGGCTATCTCAGCAACAAATACAAGTTTATAGAGTTGTTGTTTGTTCATCATTGTGTTCAGCAAGTATGCTTTCCAAACACCTGTCAGAATGTTCTTTGTTGTTTGAGTTGAATTATTGGAAGTTATATTCCCAATCACTGCCCTTGAGTTATTAGCCACTGATATAGGAACACGTTTATAGAATATACTGACACACAGTGAGTCTTTAAACCAAGGCCGTATTGGCCAGTTATAGAATGTTATACATGGAGTGTGTTAGAGATGAGATAAGATTGGGTCAGGGTGGGGCAAAGAAAATATACAACTCAGAAGAAATGAGAGGCATAGAACTCAGCCAAAATATCAAGCACTCCTGGCCCTTAATCTTCTTAAAATAATTTTCTCAGGGTCTTGATTGCCAGTCAGTCCAGCAATACAGTTTCTTGAGTTATTCATCCTCAGGCAACAAGACTTTGTGCAGCTTCAGGTTGAGCTTGGTCCAGAGGCCAAGAAACTGTCAGGATGTTTACTGTTTTGTCCTTAAACTTAATGGAAATCAGGAGATTTAGGGGCCTTTGTGGATGGTGATTTAGAAGAGGGTTGACAGAAACGGGTGATACTTGGACTGGGGAGTCACCCACCCCACCCTCAGAGGTGCGTCCTCCTGTGGTAGCATGAAAGGCAGATTGATACACTTGTGAACAGATGGGTCATTTCTGGATTCGAATGTTCTGTTTTTGCCATCATCGTTTGGCTGTGGGTAGAGACACCTGGCTGGAAGGGAGGGGCCAGCAGGCCTGTTCCTCTGTTTTAGGGCCACCTGCCAGATGTGTGCTATCAGGGCAGAGTCAGCCCTATTGCAAGGGTGACCAACCATGAGAGTTTCATAGGTTAAAATAAATGTGGTGTCCTGCCCACACCGAGGTATTTGATTTGACTTTTAGAATAGAGCTAAAGGGATTAGCTTCTTAAAGTAGCAAATTAACTCCCAAAGGACAGGTGGTCATTTTCATTTTTGGGAACACGTTGATGAAATGCAGCCTGAGGGTCACCCATATTGTTTGGCCCCAAATATTGTTTAATAGAGAGAAGCCATTTGAGCGGACTTTCTAATCCTTATGCCTTTCTTCAGAGGAGGTTTGTTTCAGTAATGTAATTTAGAAAATATTTAATGAGTACCTGCTGAAGACAAGCTATCATACCTGGCATTGAGGATATATGGCTCAGTAAGATATAGTCTGTGTTCTCAGGGAGAACATGTCAAATGACACAGTAGTCATTCAACAGCAAAGAATTTTTTGTTTGTTGGTGTTTGTTGGTGAGGCACTGTGCTAGGCTTTGGGTTGAAGCAGTGAAAAAACAAAGTCCTTGTCCTTACAGCATATATTCTAGTGATGGGAGAAATGGACAGAGACCAAACCATTGGGGTGGTCTTGGTGTAAGCCATGTACAATGGAAATATGAGGAGACTGCCTGGGAAGGTGCCTGCCCAGCGTTGACCTCCTTCTGTTTGGAAGAAAACTCCTGTGTTCTCCTCTCAGCGGAGCACAGGTGACAAGAGTGAGAACTTGTGGTTGAAATGGAAATGAGGAAGGAGTAGAAGGAAAAAGTGAAGTTCAACCTGACCCTGTTCACTTGCTGTGAGGATGTCCTTGTCACAGGCAGGCAACTCCCAGACCTGGAAAATGAGAAGAATGATACTGACAAATCGGGAAATGGAAGGGATTTCCATCAAGAGCATGTTACTAACACCTTGTCCTAGCCCATTGCTATATATGTATTTGTGCTGCTCAGTTCTCAGCCTCAGGGCAAGGGACCAGAATAGCAGGGGATTTTTAATAACCAGCTCCTCATTGAGACAGATAGTGGGCCTTGCAGCTCCCAGACAAGGAAATATGACCCAAATGAGCAGGAATTTACTTGAAGCTTTACTTTTTTTAAAAAGTGAGATTGTTGCCTTAGATTTGAGGAGCCTTCGGGGTCCCCTTAGGGGGTGAACATCCTTGGTGTGATTTGCTTTGTAGGCTTGGGAGCTCTCCAAGTTCCCACCTGGTATTTCTTCTTCAGAGCTTGTAGCACGTTCTTCAAATCAGACCTGTCAGTGTGTAGTAAGAACTGTCCTCTTCTCCAGAGGCTGAGAAGAACAAAGCAGTAGAAGGAAATTCCCCTGCAGCCGCCTGAGAGGGAGGGTGGAGAGGGAGCAGACAGCAGGGGGTGTGGAGGCTCCGTGCCATGGGAGATGGGTGTGTGGAGTGTGTGTGTGGTGCTCTCCCGCCCGCATGGCTCTGGAAAGAGACCTCCTTCTAACAGGGACCCCTCTGTTGTTGTGGCTCAGAGCTTCGACTTGAGAAGCATACTTTCCCAGTGATGCCACTGGATTCCTGATGTGTGACACTCCCGGGCAGCGTCGTGAAGGGTGCTGTTGACTGCCTTGGAGATCCCAGACAGGGACACCATTGTGAGTCACATTGAACATGTGAGCTCCCCTTCCCATGACTGGTGCTATTATTAGTACCGTTTTCTGCTCTAGGGGACAAAGGTCACTGGGACCACAGTCCATTTGGGTAGGTGGAAGAGGCTGGGCACAGGGATAAGGGGGAGTTGCAGGGGGAATGGAGGAAGAGGCTTTACAAGTTTAGGATATGTTGGAGCAAGGGCAAGGGATGGGGCCCTGGAGCCCTGTGGATTTGGGCAGACCTCCGCTAAGCGCACGGAAACACCCTCTAGAAGAGTCGTAACTGGGAGTGCTGGACTCATTCATTGTCTACACCAATATTGGGTGTGAGAACTTCTGATGGGCCTGGATGTGGGTGTCGCTGGTGGATCTGTGTAGCCAGTGTGCCTTCCAACCCCAGAGCTGCCTCTAAGCTTTGGGTTTCCAAGTGGCCCTGAAGTCCCCTCCCAGACCTGAAGTGAGGGTGATGCATTGCTGTGGAAACAGGCTCCTGTATTAGACCATCCACGGGCCCAGCCAGGAACTGCGCCCACCCTGGCCCAGTGTTTCTGGCTGGAAGAACATTTCCATGTCTTTCCTAGTTCTCTTACTCCCCACAACAAAAAGGCAGTTTAGGAGTCAGCAAAAAGGTGCTAGAGGGGACGCTTCAGCGGCCATCATGAACTCCTGTCACTTGGTACAAAAATGTGGGCTTTCTGAAGGGTGAGCCCTGTGTGCACCAGTTAGGCTGGAGTGCGCCTGTGGGGTTTCTCTGCAGGAATCGGGGGAGGGAGCCAGGAACTGACATCTCTGTTATGTTGACTGTCCTATTGTGAAGCCAACGGGAGAGATTTCTTCCCAGTCATATTCCCATTATTTCTTTAGGTATCTGCTTTTCCTGTCTATCCTCCCTCTTTCCTTGGGTGTAAACAGAAAAAAAAAAAAAAGAGTTAGAGAGCTCTGCACCTAGGACTTGGGCTTCTAGGGCCTGAATTTAATTTTTTTTTCTTTCATTCCTTTTGAACAAAGGAAAAGTCACAATGAGGACAAAAGTCCTCCGACGAGTACTCACCCTGTCCCAGACTCACCGGGTCCCGTACGCTGACATCACAGAGAAAGGGCAGGGCGGGGCATCTACAGCCTATGACTGCTTGACATTTCAGTTTGGAAAATGCACTGGTAGAAAAGGAAAACTAACCATTCCGTCAGAGGGTTCCTCCTCTGGGAGCTGGTGCAAACCACGGGAATTGAAGGTCCCTTCTCTGCATTGTGGCTGCCAAGTCCCAAGGGCAGGAGACTGCAGTGTGCTCCTGGGCCCTGTTCTCCAGCACCGGCAGATGTGCTGACAGCTCCCTGCCAAAGACTCATCCGGGGGAAGGATCTCGATCTTCCCATCCCTTTCCTCGGCTTGGTGTCATGAGACCCCACGCCCCAAAGAGATTTTCAGATAGCGGGAGAGAGGTTCAAAGGTGAACATTGGGAAGGAGAAGCAATGAAGTAATGTAACATAATGGCTACCACAAGAGGATGCTGGAAATATCTCCTGTGGAGGTGGATGCCGTGGCGGGGGCTGGCATGGCCACTGGTGGTCGGATGACTGGGAGAACCACTGGCTATCCCATGTCCTGCAACTGCTGTGAGAAGTGGGGGAGAGAGTTTTTCAAGTCAGGTCCCCTTATCCCTCGGAACACTGCACTCAGTCAGGCAGTTTAGATGCCAGACCTTTGGCCTGGTCCTGTCCAGGGGCAACGTAGCATTGAGATGAAGAACCTGGGGATGGGCTACGTGGGTTCCAGTCCCGGCTACTCCACTGCTGATCTAAATGGCCTTGCAGTGTGTCAGTTTTCTCTGCTGTGAAGTGGTAGAAACAAATAGCACAACAGTTGCATCCACCCCACAGAATTATTGGGAGGAATGAAGGAAACGAGTGTAGAGCGTCACTCACAGTGTCTGCGGCGTAGTAGGTGCACCGTCAAGCATAGCACTCATTAGTTTTTCTCTGTCACGGTCTAAGGCAACCCCCTCTCCTCCGAGGCTTCCTTTACATAGCTTTGGGATAGAATGGTTTTCTTCATGTCTCTCTTCAGTCTCTATAGTTATCATGAGTTTCTCCAAGAAACCTATTCTGTGACCAGGGCTCTGGCAGCTGCATTTCTTGAGAGCGATTTGCTGTTTTACCTCTTTGTGCCTGTTAGGATGGCTTCTCAGTGGATTCCTCTGAGAATGTCACGGTTAGTTTTGTGAGCCCAGGCAGAAAACAAGTAGCTCATGACTTTAGGCAACTCCCAAGAAACCTGCAAATGTCCCTGAGTTGAATACGAAACGGTTTTTATTGAATGAAAGTAGAAACAGAGGAAGCTACGGCTTTACCAGTGCAGCCCTCTGGGCTGTTGTTCGAATGTTACTTTATTTTATAGGCATTCACTGAGCCATTTTATTGTGGAATACATGCAAGGTATTTCTTGCAAGATGGTTTTAAAGAGCTAATGGTCCATTCTCAGAAAGAGGAGGTAGAGCTGTTTCATGTTTTCATATTTAGCGTGGCAAGTGCTGAGAGGAGCCTTGGAAACCACCATTAGGAAGTTGTTACTGGAGGAGGACTTCCTTTGGCTGCGGGATGATAGCTTGTGTCAGTAGCTGTTTCTTTACTTCATTGGAGGTTGCCCTGGTCCTTTGAGTCTAAAGGCCTGGGTACTAGACCCAGAACCACCATTTAGCTAACCGTGGCTCAGAGCAAAGTCACAGTACTTTGCTGAGCACTTTTTCTGCACCATTAGAAAGGAAGCCGTAAGACCACTTGTGCCTCTCCTTACAGCAGAGGGTTGGGTGTGGATTTTAGGAGCAAGCACAATGATGCATGTGAAAATGTCTTGTAGAAATATGAGATACAACAAGACATTACCCTTATGGATTATGAAGGCAATTTCTTTTTTAGATTGAGAGGGAACCTAAAGTTTGTTTCCTGTTAAATCTCAGTTTACTTTGGATCAGACAAATTTGCCACTCCGGTGAAAAATTAGAGCCTTAGTGAGCAAAGCTTTCCTGTATGAGCTGGCGCTTCCTGGGCTGTATCCAGAGACATGGACTGGGTCTTTCCCAGTCCCGCTCTGCCCAGTTTGTTTATGTTATAAGGGGCAGTGTAGACATGTAACAAGAAGCATGGACTTTTGAACCCCTATTTGTCTCTCCACCGACACCTATAAATTAAGAATCACTGGTGGCATTGTCATTTCAGATGAGAAAAGTATCCTCAAAGGAAATTGGTGTGATATAAACCTTTTAGCGTAGAATAAATTGACTGTCAGAGTGTTGATGGCTAAGACAGAGAAGTGTGTGTGTGTGTGTGTGTGTCTAATTTAGAATATACTGAACCTATGCAGAATTTCTGACAGTCCTCATCTGACCCCTGAGGATTTCCTGGGTGGCACGTTAATTCCTCAAATAGTAATGATGCTTTTTTTTTTTCCTTTGGGTGCTTTCCTGTAAGTGGACTGGAAGGGCAGGGTGGTGGCAGTGGAGAGAAATATTATGACTGAACAGATATTTAACATCTATTTCCTTGTAAGAGGGCCGGAGGATAGTGATCCTTCTTACTCACAAATCAGGGGCCACAGGCTCCCTACTACAGAGCAGTGCTTATGAGCCATAACTTGTGTTTGGAACTGGCAAAGACATTCATTCCTTCGTTAATATGTTTCTTACTTCTGAAGGCAAAAATAATGACTTAGTTTTTGAAGGTGTAAAAGATTATGCTGCCTTAGAATATCCCAGAGGATAGGCACAGTGTTCTCTTTCTAGAATTTATTTAGCAATAAAAATGAACCGATCCTTAAGTTAATCAAAATAAAGCACTTGACACATTTTCTTCCATGCTTTTGTTTTATAGGGAGGCCTTTGTCTTTTCTATCTGTTTGAGCTCATAACACTTCCTCCGACATTGCACTGTCTGTTGCCTTCATTTTCTCCTGGCTGGATGGGCTGAGAGAAGAGGGATGTGGGAGTGCCGTGTGTGGGGATTAGCTGCCTAGAGTGCTGAAGATCTGGTGTAATGATTCACAATGGCTTGTGTTTCTAGGCAGTGGACCAATCCAGCTGTGGCAGTTTCTTCTGGAATTACTCACTGATAAATCCTGTCAGTCTTTTATCAGCTGGACAGGAGATGGCTGGGAATTCAAACTTTCTGACCCAGATGAGGTAAGGAAGGAGGGGCTTGCGAGTACCGTGTTGAGGAAGGATGAGAGAGAACTCCTGGAAGGGGTGGCGTGGGCCTGAATGACGTGTTCCAGGATTGGGATTCCCAGCTCTGCCACTTGCCACCTGGAGCAAGCTAGGTAGCCTGTCTGAGCTCCAGGTTCATTATTTGGAAAACAGAGAAATGATCTATGTTACCCCATTTGTCTTACAGGATTAGCTGATAGAAGGCATTAACGTGCCTGGCAGTAGGTCAGTTATCACCCATAGAGCTGCCTCCTGTGACTTAGCCTCTTCCTAGCCCGGTGGCCCTGTGAGTGTGAAAGGTGCCAGACAGTTCAAGAGGCCTTGGGAGATTGGCTCATTAGTTTCTTATTTCATTACACACATGTTTATGGAGTAGTGGTTCCGTGCCATGCCCAATTCTGAGGATAAAAAACAATGAACAGGAGAGACAACATCTTTGTTCTGGCAGACATGAGAAACTATTTGTGCCCTGGTATGGAAAAAAAACACTTCCTGTTGATGAAAGGCAGGTATGATTGCAGCTCAGCTCCTCCGCTTCACACTTCCCTGTTAGATTTCATGCTTGCAAAGCAAGGAGATTTTACTAATAATATGCGGAAAGAGGAGAATGTATAGTGTGGCTTTTTGTTTGTTTTTTAAAGTCACATATTTAATCCTAGTTCAGGGTCACTGTGTTTTCATCAACTTAAAGAATCATTGTGACTCCCATCCTTGCCCAACCCATGAAAAATGGAATTCAGGAGATAGGCCAGAAAAATATTTTCTATATCTACATGAATCTCAAATCATCTTACTTGAGCATCATGGGTCACCATGAATGGGTATAGCATAGGCATAGAAACATATATATTTGGCCTGTCTTGTAGATTTTTGCCTTCCCCTCCTTTATTTTTCTTTTTAAATTTCAGGTGGCCAGGAGATGGGGAAAGAGGAAAAACAAACCTAAGATGAATTATGAGAAACTGAGCCGTGGCCTACGCTACTATTACGACAAAAACATCATCCACAAGACAGCGGGGAAACGCTACGTGTACCGCTTCGTGTGTGACCTGCAGAGCCTGCTGGGGTACACCCCTGAGGAGCTGCACGCCATGCTGGACGTCAAGCCAGATGCCGACGAGTGATGGCACTGAAGGGGCTGGGGAAACCCTGCTGAGACCTTCCAAGGACAGCCGTGTTGGTTGGACTCTGAATTTTGAATTGTTATTCTATTTTTTATTTTCCAGAACTCATTTTTTACCTTCAGGGGTGGGAGCTAAGTCAGTTGCAGCTGTAATCAATTGTGCGCAGTTGGGAAAGGAAAGCCAGGACTTGTGGGATGGGTGGGACCAGAAATTCTTGAGCAAATTTTCAGGAGAGGGAGAAGGGCCTTCTCAGAAGCTTGAAGGCTCTGGCTTAACAGAGAAAGAGACTAATGTGTCCAATCATTTTTAAAAATCATCCATGAAAAAGTGTCTTGAGTTGTGGACCCATTAGCAAGTGACATTGTCACATCAGAACTCATGAAACTGATGTAAGGCAATTAATTTGCTTCTGTTTTTAGGTCTGGGAGGGCAAAAAAGAGGTGGGTGGGATGAAACATGTTTTGGGGGGGGATGCACTGAAAATCTGAGAACTATTTACCTATCACTCTAGTTTTGAAACAAAGATGGACTTCAGTGGGGAGGGGCCAAAACCGTTGTTGTGTTAAAATTTATTTTATTAAATTTTGTGCCAGTATTTTTTTTCTTAAAAATCGTCTTAAGCTCTAAGGTGGTCTCAGTATTGCAATATCATGTAAGTTTGTTTTTATTTGCCGGCTGAGGATTCTGTCACAATGAAAGAAAACTGTTTATATAGACCCCATTGGAAAAGCAAAACGCTCTCACTGAGATCAGGGATCCCAAATTCATGGGACTTATATAAGAAGGACAATTAATGCTGATTTGGGTACAGGGGAATTATGTGTGTGAATGTCATCTACAATTAAAAAAATATTAGCACATCCCTTTACTTACTTGTTATTAGTGGATTCTCGGGGTTTGGACTTAATGTTGAGCTAAGAAGCATTAAGTCTTTGAACTGAATGTATTTTGCATCCCTGGTTTTGGACGACAGTAAACGTAGGAGCACTGTTGAAGTCCTGGAAGGGAGATCGAAGGAGGAAGATTGACTTGGTTCTTTCTTAGTCCTATATCTGTAGCATAGATGACTTGGAATAAAAGCTGTATGCATGGGCATTACCCCTCAGGTCCTAAGAAATAAGTCCTGAATGCATGTCGTTCCAAACTAACACTCTGTAATTTTTCTTTCATGTCTTATTTTCCAAGAATCCTCCATTTTTTGCACCCCCTCACCGCCAACTCTGTTATTCAGTAGAGAGAAGTGTACGGCTTTCTGATTGGTGAGTGAAAAAGTAACTTGAGACACGACCTAAGTTGAAGAGTTTAGACTTGCTGAGTTTTAGAAGTGATGGAAATTAAGAGAGCATTTCAATAAAATGTGACTTGGCTGTCTTTGGAAGAGAAGTGCAAGGCTTTCCTTTGAAGAATTTAAATTAGTCCGGTAGGATGTCAGGTGAGACTGTGTATGCAAAATGAATGGCACAGGTGATGCTAGGGCCTCTTGCTTGGGTCTGATGTCTTGGCACAGGGTAAGTGAAGGTTAATTCCAGAAGAGAGGAGTGACTTGAAGGCAAAGGAAACAAAGGAAGGAGGTTCAGTGAGGAAAATAAGGTTGTCCATGAGATTTGAATAGATTTTTAGTTCCCCCAAGGTTTAAATACAAACATAGTCAAGCAAGGTAGTCATCTTTCTGCTGGTTGTGAGGGGGAATCTGAAAATGGAGTTTTAGAGGAAAAGTCAACATCTAACTAGTGAGGAAAAGTGCCTAATACAATTAGAATCTCCCTCACTCTATAGTTGCCCAGTTGAAAGGATAAGGAGGAGGGGTGGCTTTTATGGACTTCCATGAGAGAAGGAAAGAAATATTTCAGGTAAGCTTCTCAGGGCTGGCCCTTTTTGGGATTTGGATGAGAAATTGGAAGTACTAACTACTTTCTAGCATATCTTTAAGAAAATTGATTGTTATTTACTCCCAGATCCTCTTGCACACCCAGAATTATCAGGAAGATAGCTCTGTGATTCATGAGTGTCCCCATACTGATGAATTGGAGCATCCATATGGAAAGCAAAGGCAGAATTATCCCAGCTGTATTATTTTGATCTTTTGGATGCAGGTGCCTTAATGAAGCTCTCAAAATATTTTAGGAGCTGCTCAGGGAGTGTTGGGTGGAACTGTTTGGACTACATTGTTTTCTCTTAGATTATGTGATTTTTGTTGGGCACTGGCAAAAGGTGTGTGTGTGAATGTGTGCATGTGTGTGAATGTTGTGTGTGTGTGTGTGTGTGTGTGTGTGTGTGTTTGCAGACATGCAAAACTGCAGCTGAAATAATACCTGAGATTTCTAGGTAAGTCTTTCCACATTTCAATAATGGGTAAGAGTAGAACCAGGGCCGGGTATCAATTATTGCTTGCTGTTTGCAACCAGGCATAAAATCACTTTCTCAAATCATCCACCGTTCCTATTAAATTTATGCTGGAAACTCTCCTTCTGTGAGTATAACTCTTGCAGTTCCTATAGCAGATAAGATATAAGAAAGTGCCTCCTAGTGCTCCTCCGCCCGCTTGTTTGCTAAAATTCCCTTTCTCTCTAAGTCCACCATTTTCAAGATTTGTAGATAGTGTATTAGTTAAGACAGCTTTGTCGATCTGGCCAGATGTTTTTTCTCCTTTGTCCAAAGGCCAGAGACCATCCCAGGAAGAGTGGTGGGTGGTTTATACACTGGAACTGTTGCGTTTATGCTTTTTAAAAACACATGTTAACTTCAGAGGAAGGATGGGCAAATCTGGTCTAGCTGGGTGAAACCCTTATTTTCCCAGAGATGCCTTAACCTTTGTTGGTTTTGGCTTTAGGGTTCAGAGTCACTTTTGTTCCCTTCTCCATTCTGGAGAGGGACTTCCCCTACATAGAGCCCTGATTTTTGTGGCCGTGGGGATTGGAGGTAGCATTCAAAGATCAGATGTGCTTTTCCTCACTTTGGAGATGAACACTCTGGGTTTTACAGCATTAACCTGCCTAACCTTCATGGTGAGAAATACACCATCTCTCTTCTAGTCATGCTGTGCATGCCGCTTACTCTGTTGGGGTCTATATAAATTTGTTGAACTCTTACCTACATTCCAAAGAAGTTTCAAGGAACCATAAATATATGTATACATATACATATATAAAATATATATATTAAAATAAAATTATCAGGAATACTGCCTCAGTTATTGAACTTTTTTTTAAGAATACTTTTTTTTTAAGCTGAGAAGTATAGGGATGAAAAAGATGTTATATTGTGTTTGACTATTTTCCAACTTGTATTTTCATATAATTTATATTTTTTAAAAGCTGAAAATTTAGAAGCAAGATGAAAAAAAGGAAAAGCAGGTGCTTTTTAAAAATCAGAACTGAGGTAGCTTAGAGATGTAGCGATGTAAGTGTCGATGTTTTTTTTAAAAAAAAATGCAAAAAAATTCTTATGGCGGAGTTTTTTGTTTGTTTATTTTAGTAGCTGATGCTGGCACATCATTTTGCTGGAGAGTTTTTTATATACTGTAGCCTGATTTCATATTGTATTTTAAACTGTGTGAAATTAAAAACAAAGAATTTCATTCATAATGCTGTGGCTTTGGCTTGATTCTTTCTTGTCTGGATCATGTATTAAAGCAGGACAAATCAACCAACCAGAGGCAAGCACAGAGGGATGCAGTTTAGTCTTTCTGATCTCACTAGCTCAGGACCATTGGAGATAAAGATTTCCTAATAAGGTGAGAAATGTAACAGGAATATAGGGAAGTCATCGAACATCCCAATCTTTGAATATATTGTGTCATCCTTTGTGGAATGTCCCTGGCCTTGTCAGACCTCATTTCTTCATGTCCGAAGGACTAAGAGCCATGTGAAGGAAACGTTTAATGACTCAACAGATAAACATTTGATTTCAGCTAGGTACCGTTCCTGATATGAATACAGAAAGTTGAACATCTTTAGTGGATCCTGTGGGAAATGAACAGTATTCTTGTGTCCACCACTGATACTAATTTTGCTCTATGGCAATTTGGGCCCTTCACATCCATCTCCTTGGCCCCAACTCTTTCACTGGGGCTGAAGATTGGGAATAATAATATCTGTCAGAACCCCTAGCAACACATGCCATAAATAAAATCATGTTTATAAGTGCTTTGGAGGGGAGTGCTTAGGAACACCTTGTGCATGGTGCTTTTTCCTTGTTGCTGAAACTGTAGAAGGTGGATGTTTTTAATTAACACCAACATTTGCAACATGAATCCCAGCTCACAGCTGGAAAGAGAATTTTTGCTGAATTGTTCACAAAGAGAGCTCTGTTTTTGGAAAATCTGTTTCTTCAGGCCTGGAGCTTGAGGTTTGCTGAGTACATGTTAAGCACGGACTGTGTGGTCTGGTGGTCAGGGAGCAGGACTGGCCGCGAAGAAGGCTTCAGCCCCTCAATCCTGGTCAAGCCACCACCACTCACTGGGAGACTCTGGGAAAAATGGCTTCAGGTCCTTATATTTTGTTTTTAGTTTTCAGCTGCAAACCTGGGAAAAGCCACAACTCCTGAGCCAACCTGTGGCCACATTTGAACTCTTCTCCCGAATAAACAGCACACAGAGAATAGGTTTCTGCTTCAGTCAAGGATTCAACCAGAGAGCTTTTCTTCAGTGCCAAGTTGCTGTTATCCCTCCAAGTACCTGACTCAGTGCTCACCAGGGTCAAAGATACAAGATGTACTTGAATAATTCAGCTTAGGCTTACGCTTCTCCCACTAGGAGCCAGAGTTCAGATGAGGAGCCCTCAGGCAACCGGGCTTTGGTGATTCCTCTTAACAATACTGCTGAGACCACAGTTGAAGCTGCAGTGATGGGGGTCTGGAGAGGAGACAGTATCTTCAAAAGCCGTTGCAGAATTTGGGAGGATCGGGTAAGGTGAGGATAGAAGGAGACACAAGGGAAAGAGGAGGTGATGGTCACACTCTGTAGATTTGAACAGCTTTCAGAAGGTGATGGGATAAGAAAATTAACCAAGTCTACTCTGACTCGACTGCTATAACTTTGGAGCAAGCTGCAGCACCCAAGACAAAAAGAAAAGAAAAACAAATGGATCGGCAGAGGTGTATGAATGAAATGTAACTATTTAAACCTAAAAAGGAAAAGGATTGTGATTTGTGCTTTGGGTACAATGAGGCAAACAATGTGAACTAGAGGTCATACCCAGGCTGGTTCCATGCCATAGAGATGTGAACTTTTGCCTTCACAGTGTAGGAACCCCTTACCCCACGCAACCCAAAAGAAGAATGTACCGTAGTAGGGTAATGGGATGTCTTTGGATTCTAGCATATTCCTTCATAGCAACCACCATGGGCACTGAACTGAAGCTGCCTCCTTTAGGTGCATATCAGTCCCCTATTTTATCTCTCATAGGTCAGGCCCACACATTGACATTCCTGCCTTGTCCCTGTAGAATTTAATTTTGTGACCCCTGTGTAGATATCTATCCACATTCCATGTTTACTTGGCATGAAGCTCATTTTATTCTAGAGCCTACAGTGGAAGAGAGTACAAGAGGTCATCAGGTTCATCAGAGAACCATCTGACTTCTAAGCCCTGTTCTTTCCATGACGCCGTATTGCTGGCATAGAACTCTGAAAAGTCTCTTTTGATGATGCTGGCTGATGGCTCACCAGCTCTGGGAGCCACAGGCCTGGTTACTAAGGGGTACGTTTCACACGTCAAATATGGGACAAGGACAAAGTCTTCTTTCAGTAAGTGAGCCTTTTCACTTCCATACTGCTTTTTGACCTCTGCTTTTCCCCAGGGGCTGCTCTGGAAGATGGTTTGTGACTCAGTTCTAGTTGTACAGAGTCCCTTCTCTGGCTTGTATACAGGGATCCTTGACCATCCTCGTGGCTGGATTAAGGACCTGGCCCTTGCATTTATGGGCATATTGGCTCAGCATGCTGCTGGCATCTCACTACTCTGTGAGATCCCTCCATGCCATGAGAATCCTCACCTAAATAATAGAAGAGAAAAGCATTCCCCTGGCACTTTTTGCAGTGAGGCAGAGATTCAAGGAGTCTGATAAAGGCAGTTGTTGATCAATTGGTGAAAATGCCACAAGGTTTGAACTTGAGGAAAAAAAATTTGATAAGAATTTAGAACCCCAAATGAGGGGGTAAAGTGGCTCTGGCCTCTCTGTCCCTTGGTCAGTGCCATTTCCTGATTTACTCAATGTTCCAGTCCCTTTCCCTGTTTCCACTTTCCTGGCAAATGCTTCTGCCCTGGGAAAGCCAGTTGCATCAGATTGCCTGGTGTATCTCAATGTCCTGACATCCAAAGTAATGATGGCGATGATCATCTGCCCACAGCAACCTAGGGAATCAACAAAGGCCAGGCTTGTGACAGGCTGCACAATCCCCAAAGCCCGTTTGAGTTTACAGTCCTATCTCTAATCTCTCTGCCCTGCCACTCAGACTCTCGTGCTCTCTGGACCACAGCATTTCTACAGAGCTTTGATGTCAGGTCAGCCCTGGTCGTTCCATGTGATACAATTTAGCGGCACAAGGATGTTTTCAGCAGCCTCTTGTGGGAATTAGTGAGGGTCAAGATAGAGTCACTACCTTCTCTCTCTCCACTCCACATGGTCAGCCTGAGCCACTGGCCCTGGGCAGTAACAGGCTCTTTTTAACTTTTTTATAGGCAAACCTGTAATTTAAGCTGTGACTCTCCTTGTACCTTGTCAAAGGCTGTCCCCCAGATGTACCTAGAAATAGCACATGTACAGGTATACTCAAAGAAGTGGCAACTGTCTTTGCAAACCTGAAAAGCTAATGATGAGTACTGGGTTTGGTCTGGGATTGCCTCTGTGAAACAAGGATATTCCTAACTTTAGAAGAAGAGATGGGACTGGGAGCTTCCAGATGGTTTTGGAACTGTGTTGTGTTCATCAGAAATAGTCATTGTTCTTACAGATCTCAGGGGAAGGCAAGTTCAAAACTCCAAGTGTGATTGAACTGGGCGACTCCCTCTGCCAATCTACTTCTCAGGTAGACCAACTTTGTTCCATTTGTTCTGCCTTCCATGGGAATAAGGAAGTTTGCAAATACAGTGCAGCCAGTGCACCTGTAATGTGAGAGGCTTATCCATATTTGAGGCAAGGTAAGAATGACGGTGAAGACAATGACCAGTGTGACCAGTGTTTAGGGGTAACAGATATTTCATTCAAATATCTGTTTTCTCCATGGCCAAGTTTTCATCATGATAGCATAGAGCTGTGCATGAGAGCCCAAGCGGATTTATTTGCTTCACTGGCTAATCATGGAACACTGGTGGGCTGAGGTGAGTGTATGAACTCAGCAGGGTATGGATGGAAGGCTGTGCTAACTCTGGGCACAGATTTCCCATTTAGAGCAGGAAGGGACCAGGTGTGCCATGTGCATGATGGTGGCATGTGTTAGCTGCTCTAGGAACCCATGAGTGTGGCCTCTGTGAAATCTCAGATCAGAGCCCTGATCATAGATTCCAAATAGCCTTCTCTCTGCAACTACAAGTAACAGCCCCAAACCTGAAGCCCAGTCAAGAAAGACAATTAAAATAAGAGTGAGCACACATCCTGGTGTACCTGGAATAGTCTCAGAGTCCATCCCTTGTCCTGGCATAATTACTCAAAGCAGTTCCTGTTGGTCGTACGATACTTTATACAGTCTCCTCATTAAACCCAGTAATGGCCTAGAGGATGATGAGAAGAAGAGCAAATGCCGGAATTCTAAAATTCTACATTTTAGAGTCAAAAGAGACCTTAAAGATTATCTGGTGCAACCTCTTCAATTAGGCATTCATGAATTCAAGGTTTAGAGAGGCCAGAGGACTTGCCCAATGTCACCTCATTAATGACAGAACTGGTACTAGAATGCAGACCTCTCTCTTCCCAGATACCCTTAGCCCTGTCTCTAGTCCCACACTGTACTAAATTTCATCTGATTTCTAGGGAATGCATCCTGATTTAAAGCCGATTCTAGTTGATTCAGTATTGATCATGATAATCATTTCTATTAGTTCTGATGGACACAAGAATCTGCTAAATAATGGTGCTTAGGCTGGGAACAGGAGACTAAGAAAGTTGGATCACTGGGTGGTGGAAGGCCTTATCTCTCTCAGTTTTTAGAAACTGAAAATGCAGAGTCACTGACATCTCACTTTACAGAACTATAAGATGTTATATCTAGAAGGTGCCCTACATAGTGACGCCACCAAGCAAATTTATTCAGATAACAAACATCCCTTGAGCACCTGCCGTGTGGTTGGCATTGGGTTCAGTACAAGGGAAACCATAAGGAAGAAGGTAAACACACTTTTTTTTCCTTCACTCTACTTCCAGTAAATTACAATTTATAGACAAAGGGGGAACACCATCCAGTGAAATAACAATATGATTTGACACATAGGAGGAACCTAACCTGAAGGAATGTGTGGCCTGCAGGTGAGTAGCAGTTAGTTAAGTGGGGAGGGAAAGAGGTTCCAGTGGTGGGGAATGCATGTCCAGAGGCTGAGAGGTGAGAAAGTGTGTACACTGGTGGAGAAACTGGAAGTAGTTTTATGGATCTAGAGCACAGAGTGCAAAAGAGTGTGGGTGTGAGGAGAGGACAGCAAGAATGTGTGGAGATGATCCAGGGCCCTGTGGGCTGTGTGAAGAGTGACGTGGAGTCCTGAGGCTCTTCCAGCAGGCTAAGTCACATGATCCGACCTGTGCTTAGGAAAATCATTCTGACTGTGGAGCAGAACATGAATCAGAGCCAGACAAGGGTGGAGGCAGGGAGACCAGTTGGAAAACCGTTTCATGCTCAGAAGAGATGCATACAAGAGAAGCAGCTATGGCACATCAGAGAGGTGTTGAGAACACAGAATCACTAGCCCTGGGTGACTGGTCGGTGTGGATGGGTGGTGGGCACTGTGCTAGGATGTAGACCTTCGGTGGCATGAAAAGGCAACAATCAAAGTCCCTGTCCTTGGTCTCAGTATCATCAGAGTGTAGATTTTAGATCCAGAGAGAACCTTAGAGGTGAATTCCAGTGTCCTCATTGTATAGACATTGGGTTTCAGGTTAAGGGTGTTCCAGTGATTTCCATGAGATCACATTACTAACCGGTGACAGAGACAGAATTAGAATTTAGGTGTAGTAACTCTAAAGCCAATCCTATGCATTTAATGAGGGTTGGCAGCTTGTTCTTCCAAACACAAGAAAAAAACAGCCCCTTCCTTTCTTCCTTCCAGCCCTTCCTCCCTCCTTCTCTCTCTCTCTTTTCATTCCTTCCTCTGTTCATTTGTTTGTTCCTTTCTTCCTTCTCCTCTTTCCTCTGGGGACAAGAGCTCTTGGCTTAGAGGAACGGACAGACCTCCCTGCATGACAGCCATAGGCCCTCTCTTCTAATCGCGATCTGTCTCTCCTAGGAGCCCTGGGCATCTGCCTCCACTGCGGCTGTAATTGGAAAGAAAGAAGGTGTTCATTTCTCTATTTCTCTGCTCCAGCTGCTGATCCTCAGTTTCCCCCTAGAGCTGTGTGAGCCCCCTTTGCCAAGTGACCTCTTCACATTACTTCTGGAATCCTGTTTTGGACAGAACAGGTGCCTGTCTGACTAGTACTGTCGTACCTTCCAGCCCCAGCTCAGCATTTCTTGCCACTTCTGTACCTTGGTCTCACACTCCTTCTCCTGGGCCGATGGCCACCTGCTTTTTAAATAAATCTTTTGTATTATTCTAGTCCTTGGTGATTCTCCTGTCTCTCATTCATTCCCTTTACTCTCCATCTTGAGTTTCCTCTCTTTGTGTTGCACATCTTGTATTCCTAGAGAGGAAATCTAATAAGCTGAAGAGAAAAGGCAGTCACCTTTAAGACTGTAAAGTAGGTTTTAAATCCTACGTTTTAAATTTTAAACCAGGTTGTAAATCCTGGCCCTGCCATTGTTGAGCATTGTGAACTTGGGTTATTTGACTTCTCTGTGCCTGGCTTTTTTCATCTGTGAAATGGGGATAAAAGTACCAACCTCGCAGGACTGACATGGTGATTGCCAATTCATCTGTGTTGGTGCTTGACATTTAGTAGGAGCTATGTAAATGGACACTATTAGTAAATCTGAAACTGCAGTTCAAGAAAGTCTTTTTCTCCCTTTTTGAGAACTATTTTTTCACTGGACTCCTGGAACAAGAAAAAGACCTCAGCCTTCAGGGTGAGGACTCTGGAGGGCCTGTCTGAAGAGAGAGGAGTGTCTGTTCCCCGCCTTCCCAGCCCTGGACGGGCTCTGGTGCCAAGGCCTCCCTGCCTGCTGCGGCCCTGCTTGCTATTGCAGCTGCAGGTGGGCAGAGCGGCTGGCTTTGGGCGTGGAAAGGCGAAGGCCGTTCCGGCCAGCTCCAGGACTCAGCATTTTCCACTACTCCTCGCTCTGTTTGTTTTGCTCTTCGGGCTGCCCCCGCTGAGCGGGGACTTCTGAATGATGTCCAACAGCAACGCCGGGTCTGCCCGAAGTCCTCGCCCACTCTGGAGCTCCCAGCGCCTCGCGTCTCCTCCCGTTGGCAGGCGCAGGGAAGGGGGCCCGGCCGGCCCATGCAGAGAGCTCTTGCACAAAGTACCATTGTATGGGGCTGGTCTGTGGGAGACAAATGAAAGGGATTTCAAAATCAACAGCAAGTTATTTTTATCCGTGAAAAGGCTGAAATGCCTTTCTTTTCCATCTTGGAAAACAAACCTTAAGGGATCATTGTGCCGCAGAGTGTTTTCATTTACTCTGGTATTTGAGCATTTAGGAGAGAGGCTTCTGAAAGACCTGGGCTCAGAAATAAAGAAATCCAGAAAACTGGGCTGCCGCCGCCGACGCACCCCTCCCCTGGGCAAGAGTCCACCGGGGATGGCCCAGAAGGCCGCGCTCATGTGGCCCCATGCTTTCGTGCTTTTCTCTTGCCCTCCAGAGTGGGCACCTCCTTCCATCCACCCCACCCACCGGCTCCCCCGTTCCCTGGCCCACTTTTCTCATCCAAACTCTTAGCCTTCTGCATCTGAGTGGGGTCCAATTCAGGAATATGTGACCCCTTCCTGTAAGGCAGGAGTCTCCAAGGCGGGGACTGCCCGCTCCAGGAATTGCGCAGAATAGAACACGAGATAAGGGAAGAAACCATTAGCGCTTCTATTCATAGGTACTTTCAATCTAAAAATGGGAACTACTTTTCTATGTACTAATATTGAATGTATATATGGACCCCGGTACCCTCAGACTCCCACGAGTCATTTGCATCCGTGCGAAGCACTGTGAGGAAAGTGAAATTCTGCAAGGTGGGTGGGGGAGGTCCTACTGGTGCCCTGATTTCTCTTTTAGCATATTATGGTGGTTTTTTTTTTTTGAGACATATATGTATACTTCAAGTTCTGTGATACATGTGCAGAACGTGCAGGTTTGTTACATAGGTATACAGGTGCCATGGTGGTTTGCTGCACCCATCAGCCCATCATCTACATTAGATGTTTCTCCTAATGCTAGCCCTCCCCTAGCCCACCACCCCCTGATAGGCCCCGGTGTGTAATGTTCCCCTCCTGTGCCCATGTGTTCTCATTGTTCAACTCCCACCTATGAGTGAGAACATGTGGTGTTTGGTTTTCTGTTCTTGTGTTAGTTTGCTGAGAATGATGGTTTCCAGCTTCATCCATGTCCCTGCAAAGGACATGAACTCATCCCTTTATATGGGTGCATAGTATTCCATGGTCTTGCATAAACACAGTGAGTCGATTTACAAACCATATTATCCCATTTTAACCGAATCACTTTTACAAAATGGAAAAGTGTCTTAAAACTTCTTCTGTAAGGAAACCGGAGATTGTTGACAGCAGGAGCAATTCATGCCCAAGAAGGTAAGAAGAATGCCATATCATTTCTTCTACTCCTGGAACAAATTATTTGCCAGCCATGTATTGAAGCTAAAACAAAAGCAATTTAATTAGATTTCACAAGATCTGGCCAAAAAGTTTTCCAAGTCATGAAGACTACATTAAACATGGATATATATTTATTGTCATTAATGATGATTAGTGCTCTAGGGTATTATATTACCAGGCAATGCTAACAGATATTAGCTAGTGCGTGGAGTTTATAAATAAATAAATATGTCTGTATTGAAGGTGGTTCTTAAAAATGTTTACTGATGGGAGTATAGGGTCAGAAAAGTTTTGAGATGACTGCTGTAAAGGAATATTTGCTGAGGGCCAGCAAGATTTCTGCTGGTGGTGGGAAAAGCCCAACGTTTGCAACCGATAAAAATCAGTGTTTAAATTCTGACTCTACCACTCAAGTTTACACACTCAGTTTACTATGTGACTTTGTGAATACAGGTAACTTCTCTGAGCCTCAGTTTCCTCAAAATAACAATAGTGACACTTACCCCACTGATCTATTGTGAGGATCAGTGAAATACTTTCTATTGAGGGTCTAGGGTAGAACTTGACATATAGTAAGCAATGTTCAAGAAGTGTTTGACTTCTCCACTCTCCCCTTGCTTCTGCTGGGAAGCTAGGGAAGAGCTGTGGGCTCAAGATGGAGCCCATTCTTGGCAAAAGCCTGCTGGTGGGCCCAGGGAGCTTCCCTCATGACTGAGAAGGTCAGCCTGGATTTTCTAACACATCAGTAATGGCCTGTTCTTGGCTCTAAGAGGAGAGGACTGTGTGTGTATGTGTTTAAAACCACTTTGGGTAGGCCTTCCTGGTGGCTTCCTAACCAGTATGAAACAAACGGTTATATGTTGGTTTCAGTCCAGTTCCCAGCAGACAATCTTTTTTCAGAAAAGGGTATGTGTCAGAAGGTATCACACAACAGGGCCACAATTGGCAGGAAGTAGCCCCCCATTATGCAGCTAAGCCAAAGTTCTCAGAAGTGAATGAGCCATGGAAAATTAGAACCCCCCACTGAGCCTGGAGCTTGGTCTCTGCCAGAACATTTGGACAGCCAAGCTATGCTATAAAGAAGGAAAAAAGCAGTGTGTATGTATCAGAGGGATGGGGTTCAGTTCTCCTAGTTCCTTTCCCAGGCTCCCATTTTGCACACAAGGATACAAGAAGGATGCTGAAGACATCCTAGCGTGAGAGCCTCAAGCTTCCTCTCTACCAACTCTGATCCATATTGCTGCTCAAACTGGGATTCATATTCTCTGGACAAAGCCACATGCCGGCTCTGAGAGAGCACTGACCAGCTTGTATATATGGAGGTCATTACGTGTCAGACTCCCCATTCTCAGCAGTGCTTCAGTCTCCAGCCTTAATCCTAGATCCACTACCCCCTTGCAGTTGGTCCTGGGAGAGATTTTTGGGAGTCAGAGACTCCATTCCAAGCTGAAAGAACTTGATCAATGAGCGTTTCCTTCACAGTTGTAAACTGGGAGATGAAGGAAAACAAATGAAGCTGTTAAAGGCCAGGGCTCAGAGTACATTTTCGAAATGGAAAGAGACTATATATAAAGAAATAGCAAAGGAAGAGTGAGCTGGTCTGACCGCAGGGTCTTACCTGAACACAATTCACAGGGAAATCTGCTGTGGCCCATTGCTCCCCGAGCAACCTCATGGGTGTGCTCTCCCACAGCCCATTCCAAACAGGTGACCAACCTGTGAGTCAGGCTTGCCTGGGCTGGAGGCAGCTGATACAGGGAATTCACCATTTCCATTCCCGTAACCTGAAAGCGTTGAACTTTGGTCTCTGAGGTTTCACTCCGACAGGGGACAAAACAACCCTTGTTTTTATAACTTGCCTACAGGTTATAAAGAAGGAACACTTTTCTTCCCTCTCCCACCAGCTGCCATACTTGGTCTTAGGTTTTTTTTTTTTTTTTTTCCTCTGAGCCACCCACCTCTTTCCTTGTCTCAGGTCAGACTTTCTTGGGTTTCAGATAAATTGTGCTTGATTTGTGACTCTGACATTTGGATAATTCACTTTCCCATTTTAACAGTTAACTCCCAGAGTCCAATGTGCCAATTCCTATGCTCGTAGACAGTAATGTATTTCTGGGATTCTTCTATCCTACCAAGCATTCTTTACTCTCTGAATTTCAGAAATCCGTCTTGAGGGCTTAATTCTCTTAGAGTCAAAATACCGACTTCAGAAGCAGGCAGACCTAAGATCAAGTTGAGGGTCCTTGAACACATAACTATAAGTCTGAATCACTGTTTTCTCTTTTGCAAATGGGATAATACCTACTTGATAGAATTGTTATATTGTTTAAATAGAATCATGTAATAAAGTGACTTTTAAAGGACCTGATACATGGCAAATACCCCAAAAATATTTGTTTCCTCTCCTTTATCCATTCTACAAGGTAGAGAGTCCCCCTTAAATTGTTTCATTAAATATTAGTTTTATGTATTTTTAAAAGGTTATATATATTGAAAATTTAGATAACATGAAAATATTCAGAAGCCAATTAGAAAACTACCTGATATTCTTCACTATTGAAATTTTAGTATAAATCTTTTCAGCATTTAATTATGTACATATATATTTGATACCAAACCTGATTTTTATAGAGGTAAAATTGATATACAGTGATATGCACAGATTTTGAGCAGTTTGATGAATTTTAATAGGTACATTTGTGTAAGCAATACCCCAGAAAATTCCAATATCCACACCCTACCGTCAATCACTATTCTGATTTCTATTGGCATAGTTTTGCCTGTTCTTGAACTTTATAATTTATGGGCATTGGGTATAGTACTGAAAGGTTTTGCCTCAAAAGTAAAGCAAAATTAGCCCGAGAGTAAATGCTGTTCTGTTCCTGCCAAATAAAGCTTAAAGGCAAGACTCGAAAGGGTCAAACTATTTCCAAGTAACTTAACTCAAGAGTATTTTTAGGAATACAAAAATATCCACCCAGTCCACAATGTCTGGCATCCAATAAAGAATTACCAGGCATACTAAGAAGCAGGAAAATATGACCCATAATGAAGAAAAAAATCAGCCAGTTGAAAATTTCCAAGAAATGACACAGACGATAGAATTAGTACACAAGGACATTAAAAGAGAGTAACAATTTCACATGTTGAAGAAGCTAGAGAAAAGACCAAACATGCCAAATGCGATACAAAAGACCTAAGTCAAAATTCTGCAGTTGAGAGCTATATAACATATGACATGAAAGATACATTGGGTGGGATTAATGGCAGATTCAACACTGTGAAGTCCCAGCATAGAAACGACCCATAATAAAGCACATATAAAATAAAGAGTGCAAAGAAAAATGAGCAGAGTGCCAGTGAGCTGTGGGACAGCTTTAAGTCTCTGAATAAACATCCAGTTGGAGTCCCCAGAGAGGCAGGGTGTGTGATAGAAAAAAAAAAAATGGAAGCATTATTAATGGCTGAAACTATTCAGAATTTGATTGAAACTATAAACTCACTGATCTAAGAAGCCCCACAAACCCCAAGCACAAGAAACATGAAAAAAAATATGCTAAGTACATCAAGTTGCTTAAAGCCAGTGATAAAAAAGAACTCTTAAAAGAACTCTTAAATGTCTTGAAAGATAAGATATTTTACATACAGAAGATCAAAAGAAAAAATAACAGATTCCTTGTCAAAAACAATTCAAGGAGGAAAACAGTGCATAACATCTTTAAAGCAGTGAAAGTAAAAAAAACAGGCAACCTAGAGTTCTATACCAAGGGAAAATAATCTTTTGAAACAAAGACTTTTTCTGACACAAAATATTAAAAGCTTTTATCACCAGCAGAAATATACAAAAAGATTATAAAAGACATCTTTTTCTTTCTTTCTTTCTTTCTTTCTTTCTTTTTTTTTTTTTTTTTTTGCATGGTCCCATGTTTTTTTGGAGAAACTTTTTCTTTTTTTTTTTTTTTTACTTTTTTATTTGTTTTTATTTTTATTATACTTTAAGTTCTAGGGTACATGTGCACAACGTGCAGGTTTCTTACATAGGTATACATGTGCCATGTTGGTTTGCTGCACCCATTAACTCGTCATTTACATTAGGTATTTCTCCTAATGCTATCCCTCCCCCGGCCCCCAGCCCATGACAGGCCCCCATGTGTGATGTTCCCCACCCTGTGTCCACGTGTTCTCATTGTTCAGTTCCCACCTAGGAATGAGAACATGCAGTGTTTGGTTTTCTGTCCTTGTGATAGTTTGCTGAGATTGATGGTTTCCAGCTTCATCCACGTCCCTACAAAGGACACGAACTCATCCTTTTTTATGGCTGCATAGTATTCCATGGTGTGTATGTGCCACATTTTCTTAATTCAGTCTATCATTGATGGACATTTGTGTTGGTTCCAAGTCTTTGCTATTGTGAACAGTGCTGCAATAAACATACATGTGCATGTGTCTTTATAGTAGCATGATTTATGATCTTTGGGTATATACCCAGTAATGGGATCACTGGGTCAAATGGTATTTCTAGTTCTAGATCCTTGAGGAATTGCCACACTGTCTTCCACAATGGTTGAACTAGTTTAAACTCCCACCAACAGTGTAAAAGTGTTTCTATTTCTCTACATCCTCTCCAGCATCTGTTGTTTCCTGACTTTTTAATGATCACCATTCTAACTGGCGTGAGATGGTATCTCATTGTGGTTTTGATTTGCATTTCTCTGATGACCAGTGATGATGAGCATTTTTTCATGTGTCTGTTGGCTGCATAAGTGTCTTCTTTTGAGAAGTGTCTGTTCATTTCCTTTGCCCACTTTTTGATGGGGTTGTTGTTTTTTTCTTGTAAATTTGTTTAAGTTCTTTGTAGATTCTGGATATTAGCCCTTTGTCAGATGGGTAGATTGCAAAATTTTTCTCCCATTCTGTAGGTTGCCTGTTCACTCTGATGGTAGTTTCTTTTGCTGTGCAGAAGTGCTTTAGTTTGATTAGATCCCATTTGTCTATTTTGGCTTTTGTTGCCATTGCTTTTGGTGTTTTAGTCATGAAGTCCTTGCCCATGCCTATGTCCTGAATGGTATTGCCTAGGTTTTCTTCTAGGGTTTTTATGGTTTTAGGTCTGACATTTAAGTCTTTAATCCATCTTGAATTAATTTTTGTATAAGGTGTAAGTAAGGGATCCAGTTTCATCTTTCTACATATGGCTAGCCAGTTTCCCCAGAACTATTTATTAAAAAGGGAATCCTTTCCCCATTTCTTGTTTTTGTCAGATTTGTCAAAGATCAGATGGTTGTAGATGTGTGGTGTTATACCTGAGGCCTATGTTCTGTTCCATTGGTCTATATCTCTGTTTTTGTACCAGTACCATGCTGTTCTGGTTACTGTAGCCTTGTAGTATAGTTTGAAGTCAGGTAGCATGATGCCTCCAGCTTTTTTTTTTTTGCTTAGGATTGACTTGGCAATGCAGGCTTTTCTTTGTTCCATATGAAATTTAAAGTAGTTTTTTCCAATTCCGTGAAGAAAGTCATTGGTAGCTTGGTGGGGATGGCATTGAATCTATAAATTTACCTTGGGCAGTATGGCCATTTTCACGATATTGATTCTTCCTATCCATGAGCATGGATTGTTCTTCCATTTGTTTATGTCCTTTTTTATTTCATTGAGCAGTGGTTTGTAGTTCTCCTTGAAGATGTCCTTCACATCCCTTGTAAGTTGGATTCCTAGGTATTTTAATCTCTTTGTAGCAATTGTAAATGGGAGTTCACTCATGATTTGGCTCTCTGTTTTTCTGTTATTGGTGTATAGGAATGCTTGTGATTTTTGCACATTGATTTTGTATCCTGAGACTTTGCTGAAGTTACTGATTAGCTTATGGAGATTTTGGGCTGAGATGATGGGGTTTTCTAAATATACAATCATGCCATCTGCAAACAGGGACAATCTGACTTCCTCTTTTCTTAATTGAATACCCATTATTTCTTTCTCTTGCCTGATTGCCCTGGGCAGAACTTCCAACACTATGTTGAATAGGAGTGGTAAGAGAGGGCATCCCTGATAAAAGACATCTTTCAAGCAGAAGAAAAATGATACCAGATAGAAGTCTGATATACTGGATAGAATTAAGAGCCTTGAAAAAAAATTATGTAGACAAATATATTTTCTCATTTTAAACACTTCATTGAAAACTTGGTTTTTTAAAGCAAACACAGAAACAATGTAATACAGTTCTTATTACATATGTAGCAATAAAAATAAAATGTATGACGACAACAGTAGTATAAAATTCAGGAGACAGAGAATGGAAGTACATTGTTGCAAGGTTTTCTAATACACATGTACAAAGTGGTATAATGTTACTTGAAAGATAACTGTGATAAGTTAAAGATGTAATCAATGACACTATATCAACCACTAAAATAATACAACAAAGGATATAAGAAATATTTTAAAAAGTATAATTAACCCAAAAGAAAGCATAGAGGAAAAAGGGAACAAAGAATAATAGATGGAATAAACAGAAAAAACTAGCCAGCTGGTAAATTTAAAACTGATCATATACATATTCACATTAAATACAAAAAGTTTAAACACTTCAAAGTCAAGTCAGAGGTGTCATATTGGATAAAAAGAAAGACTCAACTATATGTTACCTATAAGGAATGCACTTTAAATATACAAACATATTAAAATAAAAAGATGAAAAATTATATACAATGTTAATACTCATCGAAATAAAGCTAATGAGGCTATATTCATATTAAAAAGTAGGTTTTAAAGCAAAGAAGATTACCAGGGATAAAGAGGGATATTTAATAATGATAAAGTAGTCACCTCATCAAGATGATATAACAATCCTAAATATTTACACATATAATAACTGAGCATCCAAATACATGGAGCAAAACTTAAGGAAAAACAAACATATTCACAGTTAGAGATTTCAGTAATTGATAGAACATATATACAGAAAGTCCATAAGTATTTAGAAGATTTGAATAACACTATTAACTAAATTGACCTAACTGACAATTACGGAACATTGCACCCAACAACAACAACCGAATATACTTTATATTCAAGTATTAATGAAACATTTCCCAAGAGAGACCATATGTTGAATGAGAAAACAAATCCCAGTAAATTTAAAAGGAGTCAAGTCATAGAAAATCTGTCCTACAGTAACCACAATCGAATTAAATCAGAAATGAGTGTATCATAAAGATATCTGGGATATCCCAAGTAGTCTCAAGATAATATTTAAAATAACTTATGGATCATTGACAAAATCAGAAGAGAAACTGGAAAGTATCTGGAACTCGATGAAAATGAAAACAAAATACAAAAACTATGTGAGATGTAGCTCAGGCAGCACTTAGGGGAACATTTATAGAACAAAAAGTTTTCATATTAAAAAAGAAAAACATCTTCAAATCAATGAACTCAGCTTCTGCCTTAAGAAACTAGAAGAAGAAAAGCAAATAAAACCCAAAGAAAGGAAAAGACATGAAATGATCAGAGCCAAAATAAATGCACTGGAAAACAGAAAAACAATTGAAAAAAAATCAATGAAATCAGGAGATGGTTCCTTGCAAAACTCATAAAGATCAATAATCTTCTAGCTAGACTTATTAGCACAAAAAGAGAAAAGACAAACTACCAATATCAAAAATGAGAGAGGGGGCATATCTAGTTTCTAAAGATATTAAAATATAACAAGCCAAATAGTACAAACTGTATTATTGCAGTTATATAAAATTCTAGAAAAAAGCAAATTATTCTGTCCTGAGAGAAAACAGATCAGCAGTTGCTGAGGATGGAGGTGCAGGAATAGTGGATTATAAAGGGACACAAAGAAACTTCTGGAGTTGATTAAACGTTTGTTATTTTGATTGTGGTGATGGTTTCATGAGTATATACGTATTCAAAAGCTGATCAAATTGTACATTTTATACATGTATGGTTTAATGTACTTTAATTATACCTCAATAATGTTTCTCTGTAATGTCAGCAGTGGCTGATTAGCTCAGTTGGTTGTTGTCCAGTGTTAATGAGGCCAAGACCACAAGCTCAAGTCATTCACAGCCCAGTTAGCTTTTCTATTCCCAGTAGCAACAAAATGCACCTCTATTTTCCTAAATTTTAAGGTCATTGGGTTAGAGTGTGAATGGCTCAGGGAAACCCATAACCACTACAAGGAAAAAATAATTTCTCGGAGTAAATTGTTTACAGATGATGGATCTTACCAGATTCTTGGTTTACAATGGTGAGCACTGTTTCTCGTTTTCTCTATAATGGTTTCTAACTAATCCCACTTAATTCTGAATTTCACTTTATCTCTTAACACTAAAGACCAAATTAATTGACACATTAAGAGTAACTATTACTTACGTAAGTACATATAAATATTTTCATGTCATTTCTTGGCATCTAAATATCTGTTCTTCCTTTTCCTTCTTTAAAATAAAATTTAAATAGTTTCACTGCGGTATAATTGATACATAATAAGCTGTGCAAATTAAAACGCATAATTTGATAGGGTTTAACTTATTGTACACTGTGAAACTATTACCGCATTAATGCTAATGAACACATCACCCAAAGTTCCCTCTAGCCTTGTGTAATCCCTTCCTCCCGCACAGCCCCCCATCTCCATCTCCTGTCCTCAGACAACTGATCTGAATTCTGTCACCATAGATTGGTGTATTAGTCTGTTTTTGCACTGCTATAAAGAACTACCTGAGACTGGGTAATTATGAAGAAAAGAGGTTTAATTGATTCACAGTTCTGCAGGCTGTACAGGAAACAACCTATACAGCAGACTGGGAGGCCTCAGGAAACTTACAATCACAATAGAAGGTGAAATGGAAGCAAGCACCTTCTTCACGTGGTGGCAGGAGCAGAAGAGAGAGAGAGAGAGTAAGAGAGAGAGAGAGCAAAGGAGGAAGTGCCACACATTTTTAAACCATCAGATCTTGTGAGAACTCACTCACTATCATGAGAAAAGCAAGGGGGAAATCCACCTTCATGATCCATGGTGTCCCACCAGGTTCCTCCCCCAACATTGGGGATTACAATTCAACATGAGATTTGAGTAGGGACACAAAATCAAACCATATCAATGAGTTTTCATTTTCTAGAATTTTGTATAAGTGAAATAATATACGATTTATTCTTTTTTGTCTGGCTTCTTTTCCTGAGCATAATAATTTAGAGATGCATTAAGTGCATTTATAAATGATTTGATCCTTTTTATTACCAAGAATAGATACCCCCCGCCCCTCCCAACACATTTATCTGTTGATATATATTTGCATTGTTTTCAATTTTTGGCTATGAACAATCACGTAAAAGTCTCAGCACAGATATATATTTGTTTCTCTTGGATAAATACTTAGTGGAATTGCTTGATGATGTGTGTTTAATTTTTCTTGTGACATTAATTTTTCATTTTAGAATAAATTTGAGTTTACAAAAAAATTGAAAGTTAGTACATATACTCCCACAGCCAGTTTTTCTTGCTATGAAGGTATTACATGAGAATGGTACGTTTTTCACAATTAACGAACCAATCTTGATACATTATTATTCACTGAAATCCATACGCAACTGATATCCTTTGTTTTTACTCAGTGTCTTCTTTCTGTTCTAGAGTCCAATCCAGGATTCTTCATTACATGTGTCTCTAGCTCCTTTTGGCTGTGATAATTTCTCAGACTCTTCTTGTTTTTGATCCCCTTGACTATTTTGAGGGGTACTGATTAGATATTTTGTAGAATGTTTCTCAATTGAGATTTGTCTGATATTTTTCTTATGATTAAATTGTGGTTATACAGTTTTTTAGAATATACGTTCAAATTTTTAGAAACTTGTATGCCATTTTCCATGGTAGTAGTACCATGTTACATTCTCGCTAGAAGTGTTCGAGAGTTCCAGTTGCTCTTCATCCTGGTCAACACTTGACATGGTCAACATTTTTACATTTAGATCTTGTAATGAATATGATATCATTGTGGTTTTAAGTTGCATTTTCCTAATTACAATGATGTTTGGCACTTTTTCATATGCTGATTGGAGATTCTTATATCTTCTGTATAGTGTTCCAACCTTTTGCCATTGTCTTCTCCTTGATATATTTTTGAATATATTTTTATTTTATTTTTGTCAAATATATGTGCATAAATATGTTCTCACAGTCTGTGACTTGCCTTTTAATTTTCTTAATGGTATCTTTTGAAGAACAAATTTCTTTTCATTTTAATGAAGTTCAATTTATTAGTTTTCTCTTCTGTGGTTCAGGTTTTTGGTATTATATCTAGAAATATCTTGCTTAATGCAAATTTTTTCTACTATGTTTACTTATAAAAGTTTTACTATGTTTACTTACAAAAGAGTTAGGTTTTACATTTAGGTCTATGATTCATTTGAATTAATTTTTGTGTATGGTTGAGTACAGATCAAATTTAATTTTTTGCATGCAGATATTTAATTGGTTTACTACCATTTGTTGAAAAGATTTTATCATGTTTTTCAAAAATCAATTGAATAAATATGCATTAGTCTATTTCTGAAGCTTTTATGCTCTTCTGATCTATATGTCTATATAGTCCTCTGACTGATCTGTCTATTTTGTTCACCAATTCCAAGCTATCTTGGGTAATGTCATTTTATAGTAAACTTTTGTATTCAGTAGGGTAAATCCTCCAACTTTGTGTGTATGTATTTTCTTTTGTTTTAATGAAAATTGATTTGACCCTCTGCATTTCCATACAAACTTTAGAATCCACTTGTCCATTTCTACAAAGGAGCCTGATAAAATTTTGATTGATATTACATTGAACCTATAGATCAATTTGCAAAGAATTTCAATTTTAACAATATTTGGTCTTCCTATCTATAAGTGTGGTACACCTTACTATGTATTTTAGTCTTTAATTTCTCTCAGGAACATTTTAGTCTTTTCAGTGTAGAGCTCCTGGGAATCTTTTGTTAGATTTATTATTAGACATATCTTCTGGCAACACTGTAAATGTAATTTAAAAATATATACTTTCTATTGTTTGCTGTTATTGTATAAGAATAACATTGATTTTTGTATGTTAACCCTATATCCTACAATCATGCTAAATTTATTCATTAGTTTTAAAATTCCTCCGCTTTTACTGACATAAAAAGTCATATCATCCACAAACAGGAACATGTTTCCTTCTTCCTTTTCAATTATTACATCTTCTTTTTCATTTTTTGGCCTTTATTGCAATGTCTAGGGCCATTGATAATTTTTGGATATCATTTGTATGATGAAAAATGAAGTGCACTCCCAGTGGCCTTTTGAACTCCCTTCATCCTCTGACTTTTATTCAAAATACTACCAAATAGATTAAAAGCAGTGATTAAAAATTAGTCTCTTATACTTACAAATGTAAGAACATAAACAGATTTAGTGCAAAGATGGACAAATATTTTTGTTGTGCCAAGAGTACAATAATGGAGTATGTAGCATGTGATATGTTAATACCTACTATTTGCATGTTATTTCATGAATTTGAAGATACTTTTGTATCTTACACATAACTGTACATAAAATAGTAAACAAAAAATTCCAGGGATGTAGCCAGTTTGATGTTTTAAAAATCCAGCTTCTGGTGGCAGTGTAGATTTTTTTCATAACAAGTCATGGGAAATAACCATTAAGTGATGATATTTGGTGAAATAAGGAAGATCCTACGGTCTAACTCAGTATAAAATATTCACCCAAAACTAAAAACCTCCAGCTCTGAGTTGCAGCATTAATAAAAGAAATGAGCAATCACAGTGGGCATACTCAAGAGTTCTCAGAGAAGAGTTACCTTTCTAGAACTTGCTCATATTTCTGTAGTGGCTTATAAGAATAGAAAAATCAGTCTTCGTTATGGGCACTTGCCAAAAAGTTTTTGCAGTTAGTACGGCCTTATTCAAAGAAATGACCATCTTAACAAGCATTAGTAATGATCATTATGAGACACAGAAGAAGCTTAGTGGCAGTGAAAAAAAAAATGGAATCAGAATTAGGATACTGAAAGTTACCTTAGCCAACAAGCAAAACTTGGTATGAATTGCCCAACGTGTGGCTATATCTGCTGTTATTGGTAGAAAAGTGCATGTGTGTTTGCATGTCTGTTGACCGTTTGTGTATAGTTCATTCCATACCTTGAATGTAACTTGTTTGATAACTAATTCTTTTTGGTGACTTTTACACATCTTGAATTACTGTATTAGCCTCTAACACTCAATCTAAGTACAGCCATCTGATACTTGCTGTCAAGATCAATAGGTAGGAGGGGGTACCTTTTAGGTGCTCTGCCTGTCTCACTTTCCCACACATCATTACATTTTCCCACTACATTTATCTGAGCACCTTTGGAATTTCTGGCTATAAAGCTAAAAAAGTTCTAATTTTCTCATCTGTAGAAATTGGAATAATAGTAGTTAGCTATTTTGCAAGTCCTGCTATATGCAAAACAATATGCTAAACACTTTACATGTTTATCTTAAAATAATAGTACCCATCTTCTAGGGCTGCTGTGAGGATTAAAATAGATGTATGTGAAGCACAAAATCCAACCCCTGAGACAAAATGAATATGAAGTAAGGCTTAAGCATTAATTAATGATATTAATATGTTTCTACTATTAAGATGGTTTGTTTGACAAGAGTCACATTAATATCCAAATCAATCATTTTATCAAAATTACATGCAATACTATGGTATTTATCTTTACATATGCAACTGTGTGTCTGAAACTGTTTCTTAAGGCTAAAACTCTTAGAAATGGAATTACTGTTGAGACTCATTTAGTTGCAAGTAATAGGAAGTATCTTGGGCTCTCCTTGGGAAAAAAAAATATTTTCTAGATTCAGAGGTGAGTGATGGGCCTCTGTGATTGTCAGGAAGGCAGCTGGAACTATGCTGGTTCCAGAGCCAGGAACTGAAAAACTGTCAGAACTTCCTCTCCATCTCTTGTTTCTCCTGTCTGTGCATCTGTGGCATTCTTCCCTCTCTTGGCAGGCAAGTTTCCACTGTTTTTCTTGTTCCACATGATAGGAAGCATGACCTTGCAGCAATTCCAGAATTTATGCATCATCGGTCCAGCTACATAACAAGAGGCCAAATCTCTCTCTTTCTCTGTTACGATTTAAAAATCCAGAGGACGGGGCTCAGTGCTTACTCCTGCCTATGTAGCTGTGGCTGTGGGGAAAGACACCCATCACTGGGGGCTTCTCTTGAGGGTGGGCAGACAGGGTCCAGAGCAGAGTACCTGGCAAGCAACTCTGTTTCCACTCTACTGGGTCAAAGTCCATGCACATAACACTTTTCTTTTCTTTTCTTTTCTTTTTTCCTTTTTCTTTTCTTTCTTTCTTTCTTTCTTTCTTTCTTTCTTTCTTTCTTTCTTTCTTTCTTTCTTTCTTTCTTTTTTTTTTTTTTTGAGACAGACTCTCCCTCTGTTGCCCAGGCTGGAGTGCAGTGGCATGATCTCAGCTCACTGCAACCTCCACCTCCCGGGTTCAAGTGATTCTCCTGCTTCAGCCTCTGGAGTAGCTGGGATTACAGGCGCCCACCACCACATCCAGTTAATTTTTTTTTTTTGTATTTTTAGTAGAGATGGGGTTTCACCATCTTGGCCAAGCTGGTCTTGAACTCCTGACTTTATGATCCACTCACCTCGGCCTCCCAAAGTACTGGGATTACAGGCATGAGCCACACTTTTAATGTATATTCCCAGATTTCTCTCCAAAATGATTTATCTTTATATTTCTACTAATGGTATATGTGAGCAGCTGTTTCTAAATAAAAATAACATCTCTCCAGTCTGTTCTATAACATCTCTCCAGTCTGCTCTATTACATTCAAGTCTTTCAACTGTAATCATCAATGAAGGTAAATAATATATTAGAGAGGGAGAATCTAATGTTATGTCTTTTTCCTAAGGCAAAACATCTCTCCTACATCTTAAACTCCTGCCTAAACTCCTTTCTTAACATCTCCTTCCCTTTTGCCCCTACTTTTGGGCAGCCTCAAAGGAGCTAGGCTCATCCCTCAGCCCCAGCCACTCTCCCAAGAGGTTTACCAACTCTCATAATTTCATTTAGCACTTTTGTAATAATGATCTTCAAAATCTAACTGCTCTTCTCTTATGTCATTAATAACACATTCTTTTAATATTTATGGTCAGAAACTGAGACATCAACTTCGACTTCTCCTTTTCCCTCCTTGGCTATATCCAATCTCTTACCAAGATTTTTTGGTCATATACATAGGTGTCTTTGTTTCTGTTTTTTTCTTTATTTTTATTTTTTTGAAATGGAGTCTCGCTCTGTTGCCCAGGCTGGAGTGCAGTGGTGCGATCTCGGCTCACTGCAAGCTCTGCCTCCCAGGTTCACAGCATTCTCCTGCCTCAGCCTCCTGAGTAGCTGGGACTACAGGCACCCGCCACCACGCCCGGCTAAGTTTTTGTATTTTTAGTAGAGACGGGGTTTCACCATGTTAGCCAGGATGGTCTCCATCTCCTGACCTCGTAATCTGCCCCCCTCGGCCTCCCAAAGTGCTGGGATTACAGGCGTGAGCCACCGTGCCCGGCCGGGTGTCTTTGTTTCTTTTTTGCCTGCCACCTCTCTCTGTAATTCAGTCTACAGGCAAGCAACAAATGTTAGATCCTCAGATCCCAAGTTTAGATTTTACATTTGAGTCATATTCAATAACTGACTCTTTTAGCCCCAATTCCAAATTCTCTGAGTGGGTCATGTACCTATTTCTAGATCAGTTAGGTATGGCCAAGGGTGAGGGTCACATAGCAGAAATATGAATGGCTGTTGGTCCCTATAGGTGGGACGTGTTGTTTCCAAAACAGAGGGTCTGAGAGGAAAACTCCATAGGAGGCCATTAGCTGAATCATTGAAACATCAGAGAAAGAAATTCAAATGTTATCAGTTACCAGAATTTGGGAAATATTCAGTATCTTTTTGATGAGCTTTCAGTTCAAATATAGATTTCCTGAGTAAATAAAGCTTAATTTTATGCTGGAAATTTTTATATAATTATTTGATGAAAAAATAATAAAAATGATAACAATATTTTTAAAAAATAACAAGATAATTTTTTTGAAAGTGAAAATAATACAAATGGAAAAGGATACATCATTCTATCTTCCTGTCTTTGGTTTAGACAGAAAATCACACCACCAGCGACCAGCAGCCTTTGCAGACCCACATTTTCTTCACATGGACACGTAGCTTGTGACTCGTCTGCTGCAAAGGTTTATGGCCTTCACCTCCCTGTTGTTTCATGCTGCTGGAGGGACATTAGCACTCTGGGTGTTCCCAGTTGTGAAAGGATCTTAATATGAGTTGAATTCGGATCAGGAATGGTAAGCAGACAGGTCTAGAAGAGGCTTCCCCGCAGTTTAAAATATTACTCTTACTACATTAACAACCAAAATTAAGCTCAAAGAAAATAATGAAACTTAAGGAGACAGTCACTCTTTTGACTTTTACATTTTCAGGCATCCCTATTAAGTATTCCAAGGTAAAGAAGTACATCAAGCTTTTCCTGCCTCATCTCTCATATTCTATACTTTTTTCATGCAGAATTTTTTCACCCAGGGCTTGCTGTACAATTTCATGCCTCTGGGCTTAAGCAACTATTGTTGCCTTTGTCTTTTCTGTGTAGCAAGAGTCGATTTCTTCTGTGTACTAAGGGTCATGTGGCAAGAGTCTACTGCTTCCCCAACATCTGAATCAAATACCTCTTCTTCTACGCAGGCTTTCGTCAAATCTTTCCTCCTCTTCCACTTCTACTGGTACAGCAGTTCCTTTCTATGTGAACCCACCACACTTTGATTCCTCACTCTTTAGTATTTAACAAATAGGTTGAACACGTACTTTGTGTCAAGTATAATAGTTGACTTGTATAGGATGAAAATATTAGATGAAAAAGCATTATTCTCGCCTACAAATAGCTTTTAATTCATCAAGAGACACAAAAACGAAAATACTATATAACATGTTGGCACTTTTCTTCTTTACTCCTGGTGTTTCCTTTAATGTGGAAGGAGCTCCATTAGTGTGACACTCCCAGCTTTTCTCTGCTCCTTACTTGCTCCCCTCCCAGGAATACTACGTTTAATGGGTGGGTTTTGAAAGAAGAAATTAGTCCTGCCCGTGAGGGATTTATATTTGTTTTTGTTAGGCCATGCCATAATTCTCATACTGGTATAGGCCCCCGTGTGGGGAAAGATGACCTGTTCATCTGAGCCTGCATTTGGGAGTGTAAGTTAGCCTAATCTGGAAATATCATTAGGAAGCTCCCTTTTCCAATTGCCCTTAGGTATAAACTCATCGCTGTTACATCAGCTTCATCAGTAATAAGGGTCATATTTTGGTATCCTGTCTCATCTGCTGTTTTTTGTTTTTATTTTTATTCCTTAATTTTTGCAGAGCTTGGGTAGAAAAGGAGAGTGCTATTAATATGTTCTGCTCCTTCCAACCCTCCCCATCATTCATGTAGACAGGTGCAGAGCACAAGGAACTTGAGAAAGGGGGACCCAAAGGAATCAGAGACGTTGTCACAGAAGAAGCAATGTGAAAATTCTTAGCGAAAATGTCGGAGTGTTTGGTGGACAGGACAGAGACACTGTTCCTGTCATGGGAGACAATGTGTCCACAGCAGGAGCACGGTGGTTTCACGGAAGAATACATCCACTGGGTGGAGGCACTGAGGGTGTCCAGAGCTGGGACTGGATAGGAAAATAGGAATCAATTCACAAAGGGATCTGTCACATTAAGGAATTCGGTTACTTTTCAATAGCCAATGGGGGACCACAAAAGAATCTTAAATTGAGGAATGCTATGAGAAAATTTGGGCGTCAAAAATATGATGTGAGCAGCAGTGAGAACCTGACTTGGCGGGGGTGAGAGAGAGCTGGGGGCTGGAGATGGGTTGTGCACCAGTCCATGTGGGAGCTGACAAGGGACCCGAGCAAGCAGTGACAACAGGAGAGGAACAAAAGGAAGGGGCTCAGGAGATCTTGGAGAGGTAGAGGCTGGGATACAGTGACTAAATGTGGGAGAAAGGGGAGCTGGGAAGGCCCATGCTTGCTCCTAGATTTTAGGATTGGGCATCTACAAGTGGAAAGGAGGGGGTGTCTCTAATCTTTAATCTTACCGTCTAAGATGCTGCATCATAATTCATTGATAATTCAATCACACTTGGTCATGACCTCTTCAAAAAGAGTAATGATGGCTTTCAATTGAGTATCCACATGGCCTAGCATATTGCCGGATATATTCTGGGCTCAAAATACTTCTTTCATTTTTCATGTTTTCTGAAAAACACATATAGTACTTACTATGTGCCAGATACTATTCTAAGTTCTTTACAAGTATTATTTCACATGCTCTTTGTAACAATCCTATGGGATAAGCATTCATATCCTCCCTTTGCAAATTAGGAAACTGAGGCACAGAGCTGAAGTACTTTGCTTGAGGTGATACCATAATAAGTGGCAGAGCTGGGTGTCAAGCTCATGCAGCCTAGCTTTGGGGATGTTGCTCTCAACCCTTGTGTTACACTGAATAAATATACAACTCTCTTGAAGCCTGCTAGGTTAATACCTCCAAAGTGACTTCTATCCACTTTCAATTGATTAACATCTTTACAACTCAGCTGAGCTGTCCTTTGACCCTCCAGTGCCTCCTTGAGCCAAGGCTGGGTTTGCTGCCCCTCCTGTGGGTTTTCAGGGTCCAGTCCTTGCCTCTGTCAGAGGGCAGACGCTTGCACCTGCTTATTCATTCTGGCTGGTGAGCACCCTGAGGGCAGGAGATTGTCTAACATGTGTCTATGGTCAAAGCACCTAGCATTCATTTATTTTGGCTAAAACCAGAAACAAATCACCCAACAAAGTTGATGCCCATGTGGCAGGACCAGGAAGACCCTTGAAAAGTGACACTTGAGAGAGCTGGTGGTGGGGGAAGGAGATGAATGGCAGGTAGAGTGAGAAACTGCTCATTAGGGCCCGAGCCTTCTCATCTCACGAAGAAAGGGAGTAGAGGTGGAGAATTCCCTTCCAGTGAAGCCTCCAAACATCTGTTTCTCATCTTACTATCCATTTATGATTTTCTTCCTCTTCCTACCTCTGCCTCTTGGGGTTGGCTGCAGCTGGAAAGCCCATGTGGAAGTAAAATTCTCGGTAAATCACCAGGAAGCCTCCAGGGCTTTCAGGCTCATTTTTCACTGGAAACGGCCAAATCCAGCAGAGGCTGGTGAAGGTTGGTGAAGAAAGCCTGGCCTGGAGCACTTCTGAGTCTGGTTTCTGCTCTGCACAATGAGTGGAGAGTGAGGGCATGAGAGTATGTGCGCAGGTGTTGGCCCCCACGCTTCCTTACTGCTCTTGGCAGGAGTCAGGGGTCCAAGCCTCTAAATGGCCAAGCCTGACAGACCTTCGAGGGTTCTCCTGCTGTATTCCACTGAGGACAAGCTGTTGTGCTTCCATGAGAAAGTCTCCGTAAATGCCATGTCTGCCTCAGGGCTCTGCGCTTGCCACCCACAGACTTCACAGGAAAGGAAACGGGCTGGGAGAGGATGCCTAAATGACTTGGCTGTAGTGGGAGCTGCACCAGGCAGAGGAGGCTGTGAGAGCCTAAGAACCAGGTAATAGGAAATGTCATATACTAGACAGCTTCTGCAGCACAGATGGTAAAACTTCACTTCTGTATACCAATATTGCCTTTTAAGTTTAAGCTGCTTTCTATTTAATTAAGCTACATTCACATTTGGTTGGAGAGTCAGGTTATGGCACAAAGTTCCACAGGCAGCGAAAATTGCAATGAACCTGTTATGACAATCAAGTTCTAGGATGAGCTCCTTGATAGATGCCGCAACTCTGTGTACATCATTTAGCCTCCAAGTCTGGTTTCATCAGACTTTATAATTCAAGTGATGCTGTATTAGGATAATAGATTTTGCTTTGAGATTCTCCAGGGATGATGGTAGTAATAACTTTCTGTTATGAATGTGATCATTCTTGAGGGAGGTTTTTACTGGAACTTCAGGCATTGGTAGTTCTTTCTGGAGGTCTTGGACTCATCTGGGAGGGGCCTTTATGGTATCGTGCTGGGCTTTGGATATTATCTGTAATTTCTTCTCTTTCTTAGCCCATTAAAGTCCTTTAGTGACAGTAGAATAAATTCTCAGTCCAAGGGTCTTTCCATTAATGAATTTGCTCAATTTCATGGACTAAATTTGAGACTCACATGATATAAAAAAGGATTTCCTTGCTACATCCAAGTGTGAGAAACATCCTGGAAAACATAGTTTCCAGAAAACATTGAGGGTTTATGAAAATAACAAATGAGATGATTTGAATTGAGGCTCTACTTGGCAACCGAGCACTTGAGGTTCCCATATACAAGTGCCTTCCCTGTTTGTCTTTTAGAATTCCCTGGAAGAACTTCGTGCTTGCACATCTGCTCCCAAATTTCCATTTGACACTGAGTATAAGTGTTTCCACACTACTACAGTGGGGGAATGATAATATTCTGGTGGAATTCACACTAAGAGGAAAATGGCTAATATTGGAGCCTGAGGGAAGTTGGGAGCCCGCTTGTGTGTCTGAACTGAACTGAATAGATAACACTGCTCCCGCTACAGACAAAGGTGGAAAGCCCATTAAAAAACACCGCATGTTCTCACTCACATGAGAATTGAACAATGAGAATGCTTGGGTACAGAGTGGGGAACATCACACACCGGGGCCTGTCGTGGGGTGTGGGGCAGCGGGGAGGGATAGCATTAGGAGATATACCTAATGTAAATGATGAGTTAATGGGTGCAGCACACCAACATGGCACATGTATACATATGTAACCAACCTGCACGTTGTGCACATGTACCCTAAAACTTAAAGTACAATAATAATAATAAAAGGAGACTTGAGAATCTCCCTGCTGCTTTGTTTGATGAAAGCTTTGTTGTTGGGACAATTCACCATAACCTAGCTCTAACTTTTCTTAGAACGAGTTGTGCCAGAGACACCACAGGGCTAAGAGAAATAGACATTTTTTTGATTTTGTTTTTTGTATACTTTCAACCGTGAATTTGACAGAAATGCACAAACATGTTGAATCTGGCAGTATTATCCAGGATACTGAATAATAGTAACAACAACAACATCTAACATTTGTAGAGCCCTTGCTGTGTGTCAGACATGGTGTTGTTCACTCTGCATAAATTATATCATTTCATTGTCACAACAATGTTAAGAGCAATGTACTCTCAATATGCCTATTTTGCTTATGAGAAAACTGAGGCAAGTTTGGGGAGTGATTAAACAACTTGTCCAAATTCACGTAACTAAGTGGCTGAGTTTGTTCTTAACAAGACTGGTTGGTTGACTGCAGAGTCTATAATCTGTGTTGTCTGCTGCTTCTCTGGAAACTGAGAGTTCTGCAATGTAAGGCAACTTTTAGCTCACAGCTTTCTCAGAGTATCACCTAACATATCCTTACTTCCATAACTAGCGAACAAGACTGATGTTCAGAGTTTCAAGCAAGCAGGTACCCAGGAGTTGGATGTTTAGGACTTTTCTTCTTCCATCTTCCCAGGAATAACTGCTGGCAATATATGTAGTTCTGGTACTCTTGTTAATTCCATTTCAGTGGCTGGATGTAGGTGGAAATGGGAAAGGGAACTTGGTTATTATTACTACTGAAAATGGGTAAAGGCATAGTAATACTCCTGGGAATGTCAGCATATGACTTTCTCTGAGTAAACCCAAAGGCAGAGGGAGGAGATGATAAGCGATACTGTGGCTTTAACTTTCCCTCTCACTTAGAAATATGTGACAGAAAGAATGAGAAAACAAGGCATGACAGAAAACGGTGACAAAATGGTCCCTGCCAACCAACAGGGATGTCTTAGGATCAAACAGCTCAGCCAGAGGGGAACTGGATCCTTCATGGTACCTTGAGAGCCCAGTGGGGCCGCTCATAGGCAGCTATCCCTGTGCAGGGCCTGCCATTCTCCTTATTTGGACTGTGCTTATTAACAAATCCTGTGCTTTGGAGGAGGGATGTCCCATTCCCTCAACCCACACATGGGCTTTAGATCTGTGGTTTCCTCTCTTCCTTTGCCCCCAACGCTGTGTAAGTCCAAGTGGATGGGGAAAGCTCTGTTGACATTTTGGAGGGAGGAGAAGGAAACGAGTGGGTGAGTAGGCTCCAAAGCCTCTTTCTGCAGCTGTGACCTTTAGGCAAGCTTTGCTTTCTCAGGGCTCAGAGCTCACAGTGGGCTCTCTGGGAGCATGTCTGATTTGCATATCTTTTCCACCTCCTTAAACTGAATGAGGCCTGGGGAGGAGGCATCTTCAGAAGATGAAGCAGCTGAAGTGGAGGGAATCTGTGTCAGCCAAGATGACACCAGTCAGGAACCCAAGCTTGAAGATGACCAGGCTCTCCCACCACAGTCTGCTACGGGGCTGGAATCCCCATCTCCCATCATTCTCCAGGGGGCTCCTAAAGAGGTGGGCATATTTTTTTCCTGGTTTGAAACATGATGTGAATTGAAGGCAGAGAATATGGATGGTTCAAAGAGCTCCAGTCTGGTCTGGTCGCTTGGAGGCCTGGTTTCCAGTCCAGCATACTGCCATGTCTCCCCTAGCTCCATCTACCAAGCAAAAATCATAATGCTGGCCATTTCATAGGCTAGTATAATATCATGATTCATGATCTCACTTGATTCAAAATGTCCTGTAAATGGTAAGGGATTATTCTCATGTAAGAGGTGACTATTATTACTAAAACAAAGTTGCAAAGACTTGGAACCAACCCAAATGCCCATCAATGATAGACTGGATAAAGAAAATGTGCACATACACACCATGGAATATTATGCAGCCATAAAAATGAATGAGTTCATATTATTTGCAGGGACATGGATGAAGCTGGAAACCATCATCCTCAGCAAACTAACATAGGAACAGAAAACCAAACACTGCACATTATCACTCATAAGTGGGAGTTGAACAATGAGAACACATGGACACAGGGAGGGGAACATCACACACCAGGGCCTGTCGGGGGGTGAGGGGAAAGGGGAGCAAGAGCATTAGGCCAAATATCTAATGCACGTGGGGCTTCAAACCTAGAGGATGGGTTAATAGGTACAGCAAACCACCATGATACATGTATACCTGTGTAACAAACCTGCACGTACGGCACATGTATCCCAGAACTTAAAAAAAAAAAATCAAACAAACAAAAAACCATAGTAGTATGTTTTAAATTAATAATATATGTTAATTGTTATTACTTAATAACATAAGCAGCTAATATTTACTAGATACCACATTAAATACTTTAATAAAACATATATATACATATGGTGCCTACTGTGTGCAAGACACTGTTCTAGAAACTGAAAGAAACACGATTTTTGCTCTCCTGGGACCTACTTACTCCTGGGAGAGACAGACAAAAAAATCACAAAAATAATTAAGATAATTTTAGACATTAATGAATATTGCAAAGAAAATTGGCTGGGTTTGGTGGCTCACACCTGTAATCCCAGCACTTTGGGAAGCCCAGGCAGGTGGATCATTTGAGGTCAGGAGTTTGAGACCAGCCTGGCCAACATGGTAAAACCCTGGCTCTACTAAAAATACAAAAAATTATCTCGGTGTGGTGGTGGGTGCCTGTAATCCCAGCTACTCGAGAGGCTGAGGCAGGAGAATCGCTTGAACTGGGGAAGTGGAGCTTGCAGTGAGGAAATGGAGATCGTGCCACTGCACGCCAGCCTGGACAACAGAGCGAGACTCTGTCTCAAATAATAGCACTTATTTAATAAATGGTGCTGGGAAAACTGGCTAGCCATATGTAGAAAGATGAAACTGGATCCCTTCCTTACACCTGATACAAACATTAATTCAAGATGGATTAAAGACTTAAATATTAGACCTGAAACCGTAAAAACCCTAGAAGAAAACCTAGGCAATACCATTCAGGACATAGGCACGGGCAAGGACTTCATGACTAATACAAAAAGCAATGATGACAAAAGCCAAAATAGACAAATGGGATCTAATTAAACTAAGGCACTTCTGCACAGCAAAAGAAACTACCATCAGAGTGAACAGGCAATCTACAGAATGGGAGAAAATTTTTGCAATCTACTAATCTGACAAAGGGCTAATATCCAGAATCTACAATGAACTCAAACAAATTTACAAGAAAAAAATGAACAACCCCATCAAAAAGTGGGCGAAGGATATGAACAGACACTTCTCAAAAGAAGACATTTATGCAGCCAACAGACACAAGAAAAAATGCTCATGATCACTGACCATCAGAGAAATGCAAATCAAAACCACAATGAGATACCATCTCATGCCAGTTAGAATGGCGATCATTAAAAAGTCAGGAAACAACAGACGCTTGAGAGGATGTAGAGAAATAGGAACGCTTTTATGATGTTGGTGGGAGTGTAAATTATTTCAACCATTGTGGAAGACAGTGTGGCAATTCCTCAAGGATCTAGAACTAGAAATACCATTTGACCCAGTGATCCCATTACTGGGTATATACCCAAAGATCATAAATCATGCTACTATAAAGACACATGCACATGTATGTTTATTGCAGCACTGTTCACAATAGCAAAGACTTGGAACCAACCCAAATGTCCATCAATGATAGACTGAATTAAGAAAATGTGGCACATATACACCATAGAATACTATGCAGTCATAAAAAAGGATGAGTTCATGTCCTTTGCAGGGACATGGATGAAGCTGGAAACCATCAATCTCAGCAAACTCTCACAAGGACAGAAAACCAAACACCGCATGTTCTCACTCACAGGTAGGAACTGAACAATGAGAATGCTTGGACACAGGGTGGGGAACATCACACACTGGGGCCTGTCGTGGGGTGGGGAGCTAGGGGAGGGATAGCATTAGGAGAAATACCTAATATAAATGACGAGTTAACAGGTGCAGCACACCAACATGGCACATGTATACATATGTAAGAAACCTGCACGTTGTGCACATGTACCCTAGAACTTAAAGTATAATAAAAAAGGAAGAAAGGAAAAAAGAATACTACACAGAAAATGGGCTAGAGAGTCCCAGGGTGGAGAACACAGCAGCTTTAGATTCATGGTTCCCTGCTGAGGAGGTGACTTGTGCTGAGACAGAAGACTTGACAACAGGGGGTGGGGGTCTCCCTGAGAAGAGAAGAGCAGGCTGACACTCCTGCACAGAGCACACTGGAAGGCAGAGAGAGGGCCTGGCAGGGTGGGTGGTCAGAGCAGATCCACCAGTGGACCAGGGCATGAGTTGAGTTTTTGTTTTTGTTTGTTTGTTTGTTTGTTTTTGAGACGGAGTCTTGCTCTGTCGCCCAGGCTGGAGTGCAATGGTGTGATCTCAGTTCACTGCAACCTCTGCCTCCTGAGTTCAAGCGATTCTCCTGCCTCAGCCTCCTGAGTAGCTGAGACTACAGGCATGCGCCACCACTCCTGGCTAATTTTTTGTATTTTTAGTAGAGACAGAGTTTCACCATGTTAGCTAGGATGGCCTTGATCTCCTGACCTTGTGATCTGCCCGCCCTGGCCTTTCAAAGTGCTGGGATTACAGGCATGAGCCATCCCGCCCAGCCATGAGTTGAGTTTTATGGGCCGCCAGCGGGTGTGGCTTGTGGACCATGGTTAGGATCTTATTCCTGGTGGTGGGAAACTGTTGGAGGGTTTCAATGGGGCAGCAACATGATCAGATTCATATTTTGGCAAGAGTGAACACAGAAAGATCTGTTAGGAGGATTCCACCTACATGATCTCAATGGATGATCATAACCCTGCGAGGGCTGATGTGTCTTACATTGGAACACTGAGGCTTTAGGGATCCCGAGTGGCTTTTGTAAAGCCACACTGCTGTTGAGTCGTGGAACCCAGATTAGAACCCAGGTGGCTAGGGTTCCAGAACCTGCTTTCATAACCTTCAGCATAGCGTTTCTCCCATCAAAAGCTTGTGTAAGCCACTGCCAGCATTGCTGTTAATTGTGGCTCACCAAGGCTTGGAGAGAGCTGGATGAGAGGGGAGCAGAGTCCAGCGTGGGTGGGGCTGGACTGGCAGTGGCAGAGGAGAGGCAGCTGCTGTTCACATCAGGGTCTGGATGGCCTTGTCGCCACAGGAGGCTGCGCTGCTCCACCCTCCCAAGCGTTTCCCAGCTCCGTCACAGGGTCTCCGTTCCCACCACAGTGTGTCCCAGCAGTTCCATTTGTATTTGTACCCAGAGAGCTCCACTGAGGCCTGTGGTCACAGAATGACTCCCTTCCATGTTCTGCCACAGGTTGCAAGCCATAGGGTGAAGGTCACACAGTTCTGTTTGGCCATAACAGCTGCCTCCATGGCAACAGCGTGTGATATCACTGGAAAAGCCATTTGTGGGACTCCAAGCTGGAAGGAAAAGGCAGAGTTGGAGAGAGCTGTAGCGGGAGACAGAGAAAGAGCAGGGTCTCTCCGGATGCTCCAAGGTGCTGGACGCACAGGTCCCTTTCTGTAGTCCTTGTCATGTAAGATCTTTTCATTTAGGCTAAGCAAATCCAGATGTTCTTCAAATAATTCAGGCATATTTGGCCCAAGCATAAACTTCTCTTCATTTTTCATCCAATCTGACAAACGTTTGCAATCGCCTCACTCTGTGAGTTCCAGGACACCTTCGGGCTGGAAGGGGTTAATGAGAACAAGCCCTCCCTGGTGGCTTCCCTTCCCCCTGGTGCTGCCCCTCGGCCCCTCCCAGGCCAGCAGGATTTGCTGTCCAAAGGCCCTCAAAAGACATCCAAGCAGTCTTTTCTTAGAAACAGGAAACTGTCTTCGGCCAAGTACAAATGAAGTGAAGCACCCAGAAACCTGAGGACCGCTCCAAACTGAGGCCTGGAGGCAGACAGGGAGGGCCCAACTCCTGGCAGGGCCTCCAGGACTCAGGCACTCATGAATGAGACTGAGCTCAGCTGCAGCCTCAGCCATTCTTCGTTGCACTCAACCCATTATGTAGTGACGGTAACAAATTCATTGAATGACCTTCGGCATATATATATATATGTGTATATATATATATAGACACACACAATATTTACACAACATTAGTTATTTGTTACTTTTTATAACCTCATCACCATTTCATTGGACAGACACTAATCACTAGCAGGATTGGAAACGTCACTGACATGCTGCTTAGGAAGTGATTTGAATAGAGGAGAATGGAATAAAATGAAGATCGTGTTTCTTTCTAAACACAGGAGGAATAGTGATGGGGGGGACACAGTACAAAGGTGGGTAATTGGTATATCTTTTGTGCTAAGCTGCTTCACAATTCTGTAAACTATCTTTTAGAGGGCTAAATAAATATCTTCCAATTTCCTTGAGGACTGGGACCACATCTGTTCACTGTGGACTCCCTAGCACCTAGCTTGGTGCCTGGAATTGGTAGCTACTCAATAAATAGGTTTTGGATGGATGAATGAATAAACAAACAAATAAATCAATGAACTTAATTTTTGATTTCTCAAGATCGTAAAAAGATAATATTGAATTGGGGAATGTTACTTGCCAGATATTCGGGAAAGGGAATAGAGGAGAGAAAGACAGTTGGTATGCTGGTGGAAAATCACTTTCACCCACGATGTAAGGAGAAGGAATGTTAGACTTGAAAGCAGAAAAGCCTGTGTTAAATCCTGTGATTGAGTAGCTGTGTGACCTCAAACTGTTCAAACTCTCTGAGCCTACATTTCTTCGTCTCTCAAGCAAGACTTTCCAATGCCTACAGACATTATCTTGGGATTAAGAGAAACCAGGATGGAAGAGAGTATGATAGAGCGTCTAGCACACAGTGCTTCTGTGCTTTTGATAAGCTGGCATTTCAGCAGGCTTGGCTCTGGGGCTCAACCTCTTTTAAATGCACGCTGTCATTTATTTTCCCACGGATGGAGCTCACCATCTGTTTTCCCAATCAGCCCGAGTCCTCCTCCCCTCTTAGTGTTCTTATAGGCCAGGAAGTCCCTCCAGTCCCAGGTATGCTGCTTCTCATGGGCAGGTAGCGGGTCCAGCCTTCCCTGCATGGGGGCTGTGGCTGTCAATACCATCAGCTTGAGTGAGCTTCTCATAACAGCTTGAGAATGCACCTTCCTGTGTTTGGAGCTGTGGAGCATTGACCACTGATGAGACTTTTTGTGTGCTTTTACCTAAATTTGGGCCTGGGGATAAGCATTAGTTACTGTGCTGGGCTCACCCATCTTTTATGAGCAACAATTCATGCAGAAGGGAGAGCAGGCACCACTGCTGAGCCCTCCTGTGGCTCTGCGCCCTTCTCTCCCCGTCCCTGCCACCACCTACACAGGGCGCCTGGGTGACAGCTCCTCTGTGGCAGCCCCTCCCCCTCCCATGGCACTGGGCTTTCCGACAAGCCTGCCAGCTGAGGGAGTGGTTTCTGTGGTAGGGGCTGCCTCCGCTCATTTTCCATTAGGGTCACCAGGCAACCACCAGACAGTGACAACGCCTGATGCAAACTCTGCTGCACCTAGCGACGAGCTCTGTATCCCATTACGAGGCCTGGGCTGGCTACAGGGCTGGCTGTGCCAAGTGGCGCGTCTTGCTTGACAGGGCGGACGGGAGACCTGAAGCCATACTGTCCTCATGGCTTGTGTGCCTGCCAATCTGGGACCAAGGGAGTGAGGTTGTGTTGGGTGGGTCAGGTTGATGCAGCAAGGTTTAAAATCAGATGTGGATCCCAAATGAGGCATTCTCCTTTGTCCCATACCACGTGGGACATTTCTCTATTAGGATATTACCCAGGAAATTAACTGCTAAGTTACTTAAAAAAATCCAAATTCTCATTTTTACATGGTGAGTTACAGTGTTCAAAGCAGACTTATTCCCATGTTTGAGATTTATCCTCCATCTAGCTGTTTGAGGTAAGTATGGTAAGTGACATTGTCTCTTTTTTAGATATGGAAAACTGAGGCTCAAGAGCAACTGACTAGCCAATGTTATATCAGTGAGTAATTAACTGACAAAGACCAAACTTAGGCATCCTTCTATAGCAAACTGTGGTGTAATCTATCCTTCTTTCCCAAGGATCCCACTCTCCCTTGAAATACTAGTTAATTAATCCAGGTATTTACTTATTCATTAATTCCAAATGCCTACAGAGTGCCTACTGCATGCCAGCTACTATTAAAGAGGTGAATAAACCACCGTGCCCTCGTGGCACTTAAATTCTTCGGAGAGACAGACAAGTACATGTGAAACTTCAGGTGGAGATAAAGACACTGGGGAATGGTGAAGCAGGGCAGGAGGCTGGGGAGAGCCTTTGTGCGTATGTGTTGGGCTGGAGGAGAGCCTCTGCTGAATACGGGGTGACTACAGCAAGGCTGTTACTAAGCTGCCATTCCATCAGAGCTTGGAAGAAGTGAGGGAGAGGGCCTCCTGCCTGCTCTTGGGCATGTGCGGTATGACATCATGGATTAGTATTCCACAATGGCTCTGTAAGGCAGGAGTCATTGCCCCAGCGCCAGATAAGAAACAGAGACAGTAGCTTTTTTGGAATCCCACAACTGTAAGCAGGGGAGAGAGGGTCCAGACCCAGGTCTTTCTTCAAAACTCTGCTTGTAACCACCACCAATTTCAGGCAGAGGTGCCTGGGGAGATAACTTGGAAAAGAGCTCTTACCAGCATCGCTCATAAAACACTTTGTATCTGCCAATAGCACCTAGGTGACTTCAACAAGGGACATTCTAGCAAGGGTCTGTTTTTATTATCTGACTTCCTTTTACTTTTGTTTGTGTTTCACATCAGGCAGAGGACCAGAGCTCAGGGATCTCAGTCGACATCAAGTGTGTTCTGGCGAGAAAGACTGAAATCCTGCTAATAACATTTCTTCAAATCTCTCTTTAGTCAGGAACTATGCTAAGTACTTTATATGTAGTAACTAGCACTCTGTGTCTCATCTAAGATTCAACTCAACTTTTACATCACCAGTGAGATCTTGGCCAATTGTCCTAAGCAATAGGCAAGAGAAATTTTAAGTGGCCAGAGCTGACGTGGAGGAGATATGGGGCAAGAGCTGGGGGCGTTTTTGTGGTGGCTTGGCTGGGGTCACGTATGTGTCTATCTCCCGAAGTGAAGTAAACTGAGATTGGCTCTACTTGAAACCTTTTTTCTCTGGAATTAAACTATAGGGTTATAAGAAGCAACTCATGGGCTAAGAATGAGGGGAACTCCCTGACATACTTAGAGTTTCATTTGTAAATTTCCACTGTTTTGATTGTTAAAATGGTATGCTTATTATCAAAAAGGCAAAAAAGAAAAAAGTAAAAGCATTTCTAATTCTACAACTCAAAGACCCTCACCACTCTGATTCATTAGTGTTCTGCCTTTTTTCTAGGCCATATTTTAAGTATGTAATTTGGTCAAAACAGTTCCTTACGTATGATGGCCTTTCTTGAGAACGGAGCTCTCCCTCTGTTCCCACAAGGCTGTACGCACACATGGAAACAGCTCAGGTTCAGGCTCCGATGGCCCTCCTTGCTTCTAAGGTGTTTCACCTTTAGTCGCTCGGGAGTTTTTAGGGAAAGCCAGGCCATGACTGGGTTCTGCAGTCTCCGGAAGGATTTTAGTTGACCCCCAGCCCTGGCACAGCCCAAGGGCATCAGCCTCTGCTACTGAGTTACACATATCCCCTGACAGCAGCTCCCCCTAGCCCTCCCTAGACTGCGAATTTGTGAGCAGACAGCAGGATTCATGGCTGTCTGGCTTCTCCCTGTCCTCCCCCAGATGAGTGGAAGCCAGATGTCAGAGCACCAGGCAGACCTGAGGAGGATGGATGACAAGCCGAGATGAAATGGACAGTATCTGGTCCCACCTTGGGCTTTGGCTTAATCGCAACCACATGAGCACAGTCAGAGCTACAGGGTATAGTTGGGATTAGAATAGAGATTCATTTTGGGATGAGAGCTTTTCTGCATGAGATACTGTACTGCCTCAGACATCATCCTTTTAACAACAATCACAGTAGTTAACGTTTATGGAGTGCCTATCATTTGCCTGGCATGATGATAACTGCTCTATGAGCATTAATGCATTAGTTTTTATAATGCACTGCTAAGGTAGGTATTATTGCTATCTCCGTTTTGGGAAAGAAGGCTCTGCGGCACAAAGGGATGAAAGAATGTACTGAGGTTTCCCCAGCAAGTACAGCTAGTAAGTGCTGGAGCTGTGATTTGAAACAAGGCAGTCTTCCTGTGGATCCTAAATCTCTCCCTTGGAGTTTAATTTTATTTATTCATTCATTCACTAAGTAACTACACTCATTCAAGCTACTGTCATCTTTCACCTGGATAACAAGTAATAACAACTTCCTAAGTTGTGCCTTTCTTTTACACAGAGAGTTTCAACCTTGGTTGCACATTGGTATCACTGGAGAAAATTTAAATAACTAATCATCTCCCTCTCCTGCTTAAAACATTTCTTCAGATAAAGGATGAAAATCGCAACAAGGCCCACACTACATGGCTCTGCAACATCTGGCCCTTTCCTTCTTACCAGCCTCATTTTGTACAACTCACCCCTCACTCTCAGCATGCTGCCGCTCTGGCTTTCTTAGCCTTCTGGACGACTGCATGCTATTTCTTGCCTCAGGGCCTTGACATGCTGACCACAGTTCTCTTCAGCTAACTGTTTGTCTGGTTGACTCCTATCCCTTCTTTACGCCTTAACTTGGTGCTGCTGATTACAACAATGGCCACCCCTTCCTGTGTCTACACTCTTACCCTCTTTAAAATGTGACTTTGCAGCTCCTTCCATGGCCGAGGGGTGAAGTCTCTTTTCCTACCCTGTGAATCTGGGCTGGCCTTGTGACTTGCCTTGGTCAATGAAATGCTGCAGAGTGGTGACTGTGCCAATTCTGAGTCTCAGAAGGCTTTGCAGGCCTGGGCTTACTCTCTTTGAACCCCACCATTACCCAGAAAGCCCAGGCTAGTCTGCTGGAGGATCCTGACTGAGGCTGTCCCAGACCAGCCAACTCCCAGCTGACCATAAACTCATAAGGAAGCACAGCTGAGATTAGAGTCGGGGCTGGATCAGCAGAACCTCTTAATTGATCCACAGACTTGTAAATGATAATTAAATCGTTGTTATTTTAAGCCACTTTGAGGTCTACTTACTATGAAGCAATAGATACCTGATACACTTAAATATCGCTTTCTATTTCTCTTCCAGCCTAGGCCTCATTTCTTCATTCATACCCGAAAAGGACATCTTGTGCTTATTAATTGTGGCATTTAGGATAATTCTATAAAAGCTAAAAATTGGTAACTGATGCTTTTTTATCTTCCTGATTAAAGTTTAAGCTCCATAAGATTAATATCCATATCTGATTTGCTCACTGCAATATTTTTATCATCTAGCACTGTGTTTTGTACATAGTAAGTGCAAAATAAATATTTTGTTATAAAATGAAAGCAAGAATGAATGAATGGATTCACTAAACACTTATAAAATACCTTCTATATATTGGGTACTGTCTAAGATTCTAAAGATATAAGAATGAATAGGGCATAGTCCTTGCTCTTAAGTTGTTCTCAGTTTAAAAGCTGAGACATGAATATATAAATAAAAATTATAAACCAAGTTGATAAGTGTAATTGAGGTTGTATTTAGTGTTTATGGAAGTAGGATAGACTAGAGTTTGAACACATCTGGAGAAAAGGTTTTTCTGGAAAATCCGTTACAGAGGAAATATTTGAGATGATAGTCCCACGTCTGATGGGTGTATTGCAATGGGTATTCAAATACCAAAAGTGGTACTTCCACTGGTAACATGATTTTTCACAATGATAAATGAAGCTTGTTAAATTTCCATATGAGACAAAACAATCTTTCTTTGATTTACATAACAGTTGCAAAAATTCAAACTGTACAAAATCGTGTATTTAAACTGTACAAAAACTAGATCCTAGGTGTTTATATGTAAATGGCATTAAGTGTTAGGCTCAGATAAGTTTAAATAGTTTTCATCCACATAAATGTATGGAGGGACATTTGAAGACCAGTTAGAATGTGGGGCAATTTTTCATTGCATGAGAATGCCTTACACGTTGCAGGACATCTAGCATCCCTAGCTATTTCACAATAAGTGACAGTGGCATCCCCTCTCGATATTGGGACAACTCAACATTTTTTTCAAATTTCTAAAGCTCTTTTTACCAGGGTGGTGTCACATGTGCATAGAACTACTGATTTTAAAAAAGTTGCTTTGACTAATTAACATTACGGCTTTATGCAACTGCATTATTTGAAGGAACTTATGCTGTCTGTACAAATGTTCTAATGCTTACAAATTACTTTGGCATTATTGCCAAAAGATGATTCAACAGAGTTTCTTGAGAGGGAAGGAAAGAATCTAAATACTCCCTTTCTATTTCTGGAAGCACGTAACCTTGAAATCTAAGCTGCTCACAAGAAGGATGTAGTTCAGAAGCTCAGCAAGCCCACATTTCCTCAGGACTGGAAACAACCAACTACAAATCTGTTTCATGGTTCTAGGCAACAGCAGCACAAAAACACATGAAACGTATTCTGAATAGAGCACATCCTCATTAATTTTTACTAATGGAGCTAGTCTGGATTAGTGAGAAGTCGTAGTTGTTATATATTTATAACATAACATAAATAATTAAATAATTATTTAATAAATTATTTTAAAGGGTATATAACACATGAGCAAACATATGAACCCTTACATTATGTGAAATCACTGTGCTAGTTGCTTTGAGGGTATAAAGATGCCTAACAAATGTTTCTGATCCTCAAAGAACTGAATATCTCAATTTGGAGATAGGATATAATTATGCAAAATTAACAACACCAACTGCAAATGCCTAAGATACAGACAGTAAGGACTTTAGGAGTTCAAGGGCAGAGAGGGCTTTGAGAACTAGAGTGATCCAGGAAGGCTTCACGGAGGCTAGAGCTGGGCGCTGAAAGATAGATATGAATCAAGTAAAACAATTAAAGAGGGCATTCCAGGTGGAAGCAATGGCCTTGGCAAAGACAAGGAGGCAAAATTTAAGTGTCGTCTTACAGAGGTTATAAACAGACTTACCTGGCCAGAGAGGAGAGTCATACTAGGTAGTAGTAGTCTAGTGCCAGAGAGTGAAGCATGTTTAATACCAGGATAAGATATCAGAACTGATTTTTTTTTCTTTTGAGGAAAGAGGGGTCATTTAACATTTTAATCAAGGGAGTAAAAGAGTAAGAAGTTATTTAGGTGTTGGAGGGAAACCTTTCTTTCCACCCCGTGTATTTCATTATGGATAAGTCTGTAGCAGAGAAATACTCCTGGCTTTTTAGCCTCCCAACTCAAACCTCTCCAGGGAAGAAAGAATAATATTTTCCAATTGAGAATTTGGGAGATAAACTTGAGGATGCATAATTCAGCCCCTTCCTTCCTCATCTCCTGAGATATTGCTGCAGAGCGAACACATCCTTGTTGCTTTGCACTCTAGCTTTTACCGACATAGGTCCATGTGGAGAGGCCTGTGTCCAGATGTGCTTGTGATTGGGTGAGCAGGTCTGTTTAATTCAGAATAAATTACTTGCATAGTCACTAGCTGTAAACCTCAGCTGGATTCTCTGAAATGGATTTTATCTATAATAAAACTGACATTTTAATCCCTACTTGTCTAACTTAGGTGTTTCTCTCTTAATTCCAACTTGGGTAGAAGATGACTGGTGCCTGTTAGCCTCTACCACATAGGAGATAAAATATCCAATTAGACAGAGGTAAAAGAAAATAGTTTCACCAGTCCAAAGGCCCATTAAAAAGTCCTCCAAAGAAAGCTTATGCTTCATATACCTTGGACTTGGAAATTAGGTTGGCCCTGAAATAATCAAGGTCCCAGGGTAGCAAATAGAAAAATTTTAGGATGCTTTAGATCACATGTTGACAAACTGTGGCCCACTGGGTCAAATCAGGCCCATCACCTGTTTTCATAAATAAAGTATTATTGAAACATAATCATGCTCATTCGTTTGCATATAATTTATGGCTACTTTAGTATTTAGATATACTCTCCAGTATGTTGAAAATTTAGATATATTCATAAGAATTGACTAGATGCAACAGAGACCATATGGCCTATGAAGCATCAAAATCATTTCTAAATTCTGAGTGGTCATTGAGAATCAGCTACCATTCACAAATGTTTAATTTTAGTTTGCAAAACCAGAGTTGGTTAAATTGAAAGTTTGAGATACATTTTAAAGGGAAAAGAAAGGTCTTTCCATATTTTTATCAGAGTATTGAATATTGAAAAGTAAATAATATGCCAAATCACCATAACTAAATCTTCTTTATCCATTCATTCTGCCCTGTAATTAATTCTTGTGCTGCTATATATGGGGTAGCAGTCTGTGTTGATGACATCATCTGCTTTTGAACTAAAACCATTCCTGGAAATCCCCACTTGGGCCAGTGGTACAGTCTGACAATTGCCCAAGCTCTGTAAACCTGAAGTTCTGAAGCCCATGCTTAGGAGTTTCTTCACCCTGAAATATCAATTATTAAAAGTACATGGCATGGTCTTCGTATGAGGCTGTAAGATTGTCCTTTGCTGAAGACAGAACAGGTAGCCAGCATCAGAGGAAAGTAGAAAATATTTGTGGGTGAGATTAAATTAACCACATGCTGTGTTGTTAATTTATTGTAGTCATCAATAATATCCAAACGGAGGAATGTAAAATTCTCTACTGGGGTGCAATACATAACTATTTCATAAGGTTTGATCAATGTTTCTCCTGAGGATAAGAACATACCATGAAGAGTGAAGACATTATAAATCTCCAGGTACTTCCAATCCATAAAGCAAACAATTTGTGAACATTTATATTAATGACATTTTACTAACATAAAATTATTCTTTGATCTAACAACTCTTCCCACATAGGTATCTGGACAGGGTACATAGGTAGTAAAGAAGACTATTTTCTACCTCTTGTTGAGAGAAAACTAAATGTACAAAGATCAATTATAATTTTAATAGAGTGAAAGCCTAATTCTAGTTTTTCATTAATACAATAGTGAGCAATAAAGATGCACAAGCTCTCTTTAAAAGTTACCTTATGAATAACAAATAACAAACTTTGTCAAGAATTTAACACATTTTATTGCAGTTATTAGATGGAATTTTGCAATTATTTTAGACAAGACTCAAAACTGAATTTCTGGAAAACTTTTACAAGTTTATAAATGCATTCAAGTCATCCAAGTTTTTCTTTTACTATCCTTTGTTGTATTCTGAAAACATCAGATACTTCAGTTTAGAATAAAACCGCTATCATGTTTTCCTTGATAAACTAAAGTACACTTTGCAAACATAATCTTATCTTCCCACTAGTATCTCTGCTAGCATAGTATTAATCACCCATATTACTATAACTTGTAACTAAATTGGCTATCTTCAACTTTCACGGGAAAAGCCTGGGAGGTAGGTGATTGATAATTGTCTGTTCATACACAAGCATTTTAGCAGACTTGCAAGGATATGACATACACAATACAATCCCCTATAGCCACACAAATCCTTTCTAAAGTGGCAAAAAAGAGCATATTCATTAACATGACTGAAAGGTGTAGCCACTCCATGACATATAAAAGTAAAAAACTATGTACATATAGTTTCTTACTCTCTCTCAATCTCTCTCTCTCTCTCTCTCTCTCTATATATATATATATACACTATGTATATGGTGATCAATTTTGGAGTATTCTGTCTTACTTGGAAATTATCTAGGCATCTAACAATTAGCCATTAATTAACTAGGCTTAATATTAGTCCATCTTAAAATTAACTAAGGATCTTGGAAGTTATTTTTAAGCAGAAACATTATAGAATGTGTTAAAACTTTGTTAAAATTGTATTTCAATTTGGTTGAAAACATAATTTTACAATTTTCACAATCATGATTGTGTAGAAGTCATATTAGCTAATTTGATCAGTAAGTCAATGTAAGAAATTTAGGAAGTTCAGAATAACTAGTCACTTTATCAGGAAACACCTCAAATCTTATAAAACTAAAATATATACTTATGCTTAATACACTAATAAGATCAGGGGAACTATATATATGGATATTTTGAAACAAAATGGCCAAACAAACCAGTTTGACCTAACAAAAATTTCACCTTGATTCAGTAAACTTGGATTTTTACACAAAAATGCTTTTGGGCTAATTATTTTTATAAAAAGGACTTTTTATACTTTTAAAAAATACTTAAAGTATAGTCTTTAAAATATATTTAAAATATTAAAATTTTAGTTTATTTTCTAGGAAAATATTCTGAATTCTGGGAAAATAATAGATTCATTTAAGCACGTATTCTCTCTAAGCTAATTACAACATAGAACATAATTTAAAATACTTTATGACATAATTTCTTAATACACTCCAGAGGTAGAAGAATATTTCACATTTATGTACTGAGAGGTAAAGGCTTTCTTCACCTACAGATATACAGAGAGCCCATGGCTTCAGTTCTATAACTTCAGACATGAGTCAAAGTAAACACAAAAACACACTCACCGGGCTGGATCTCAAAGATTTGTTATCCTTTTTGGAAGACATACAATATTTATTTGAGCTCATGGGTAGACAAAAAGACAAACAAAAATTAATTAACCATATTATCTACTGTTTCTCACCTTAGAGAGACTAGATTCTTGTTATCCAAGAGATCACCAAATGGACAGATGACAAAACCAGATTCTCAATCATTGTTGCCGTCTATGGGGAATACCACATCAGCCACAGATAAATCATACCCAGAGCCAAACTTGGTCAAGTAAAGAAACAAAAGTGAAAATCCAAAATCAGGAGAAAAAGACCAGAAAAAGTCAAGACAGGTGAAGTTGTAGGTGCCACTTGGGAATCACTCCAGGAACCCAAAAAAGACATTTCAGGACTTTAACAATTTGTGAGATGTACTTTTAGGCAACACAGTTGAACTGGCTCTGGAAGATGAGTTCCACGGGTAGGTTAGTGGGACCTTCAAAACAGTTAAAGATTAATTTTCAGAAAGTTAAAAACAGTACTCTCATGCAAATATGGATGGACTAGTTCTCAAATATATATTCATTTGTTAATAAGGGAATCAGTAAGATGGTAAAGCTACTCAAAGGGGGAAGTTTTGAGGAACTGGACATTTTACAGGCATTTAAGTAAAATAAGTAAAATAGGTATTAAATTGGTTAATGTTCTACAGGGGAATAAAACTATAACCTTTTGGATTATCTTCTCTACTGGACTGAAATATGCAAGTTAACCTGAAACTTTACAATGTCTGCACTCTAATAAAATTATAAAAGGAAAGACAAACATAAGCAAATTCCCCAGGAAAATGAAAGAATCCTTGGGTGGGCCTATTAAGCAATGCTCCAGCATGATATTGAAAGGAAACACCACCCACCCTTCTTTGATTTTTTTCCCCTATTTTTGGATAATTTTTCTTAATACTTTATTGCTCTTCTTGTTCTGTTTGTGTGAGTGAAACATGTTTGTTTCTTTGTTCTCAAACTACTCCATTCTTAGATTTCTCTGAGCAGCCTTGATTCCTAGACAGCAAGTATTTTAGGATTTAAATTTTGCCTCTGGCCTTCAGGTTAATAATAATTTCATCAATTTTTTTTCTCTGTATCATTCTAAGATAATGGTATGTTTAAAATAAGGACCCTCAGTTTTTCTTCTTCGTTTACTAAAACAATCTCCTACTTTTCCATGGGAAAAACTGTAGCTTGGAACTCTAAAGTCCAAGGCCCTTTTCTAAACTTACGTAATTAACTAAAGCAATTTACTCTGTGGTGACTCTTGGATCTGTGGATAAACCACTTGAATTCAAAGTTATTTCTTCCCTACCTCCTCTCCAGGCTCTAAAAGAGGTTCAAAATAATATCAACAATGAACAAGATTATGGGTACTTAATCAAGGACTAACTATTCTTGGTTTAAAAGTGTAAAGCTAGCATCTCACATATAACAGTGCTCTGTAGCACAAACGCAAAGTAGCTACCTTTGAAGTTTAAAATAGAGAACTCCTTTCTTGACTGAGAAACACAGTTCAAACAGCAAACGACTCTTCTGCGGCACCCCTTCCTGGATATCCCTCGGCTCCTCCCTGTTCTGCCACAGTGCCTAAATGTGTGTAACAGGAAGACTCTTTTCCTTTGATCAGATCCTTGCCAGAAATAACATGGCTTGCACAGGTTTACTAAGCCCCTCACCCCATGTAGTTGGCATTTGCTTAGATTTCTGAATGTTACAAAAAGTTATCATTTGCAAACAAAGTTGCCGTTAACTCTAGTGACTTATAAAAGTCAAAATGCCATATGATTTACTTCTAAAGGCTAAGGCCTTTACAAGTGCCCTAGTTAAAAGCCAGCCACACAGATATAGGAACCAACCCCGTGACATAGGGTCAAAATCCCACAATACCTAGTTGCTAAAATCTATAGCCTCATGCCTACAATCAAGGCCCCACAGGAAGCCTTGAGGTAAAAATGCCATTTAATTTACCAAATTCCAATCCTTTTCTATTTCTAAATGTTTCCAACCATAGGTTGGGCTTCACAAGGAAAATAAGTAGTATCCCATTTTTTTCCTACCTTAGTTTATAACCAGCTAAGGGATAGCCAATGGAGTCCACAGGTTGAAGATTAAACTATTGCCTTTATTGCCACTGAAGCTCTTGGAAAATAAGGCTTTACAAAGGTCATGTGGGCTTTCGAGAGATTCTCTATATTGCATGAACACTTCCTCTCCTCATCACCTCCAATCAAGGTTCAGACTTTATAGGAGTTGTGCAGTGGTGGAGTTAGGGTGCATGAAGAGTTTGCCAAGCTACAGAGCTAAGGCATAAGATAAGTTACTCTTCAAGGGAGTGAGGGACTGAAAACACTGTGGGAATGCTCTCTAATAGAGATCTTTCCATAACAGAACAGCAAGTCTAGGCACTGGGAACTAGATTCACTTTTTTCAGATCAGGATCATGGAACAAAAGGCCTGATAGGGGTTGGGATCTCAGAATCTCCTATTCATTCATTCATTCATTCATTCATTAAATTCAGAAATATTTTATTGATATTTCATTATGTGCTCCACATTGTACTAGAAACGAGAGAAACAATGATATATAAGACTCATAGGATTCCAACTTCCATGGAATTTCCAATCTAGTATGAAAGAGATAGAAATTGAACAAATGCTTACCCTTGTCGTGAATGCCAAAATGTGAGAAGACTCAGGGTGCTCAAAGTGTGCAACGGAGAATTTTTTTTTTAAAAATGAGAGAAAACCCAAGTCAAGCTGCTTTAATCGAAAATAAAAACAAAGAAGAAGAAGAAGAGGAATTTTATAAGTTGAAGCCTTCAGGCTTCCCTGGCAACAGTAATTCCATAGCCATTTATATCTGGTTTCTCTTTCTCCATTTCAAAGCTCTGCGTCTACTGTGTTAATGCCATTTTGAGAGGGTTCCAGCTACAGCGGCATTACAGCTCACATCCCAGCTCCAAGACAATAGGAAAAAGTGAGATGTTGATTCCAACATCCTCAGAAAAAGTATGATTGTGTAATGAACCCATCTTCATACCAACCACCATTTGGCATAAGCCTGTGCCATGTGGAGCCTCACCAAAATGAGATGTGGTTCAAGAGTGAGGGACAGAGAGTCCCCCAGAAATGAGGGAATATGCTTATTAAGAGAAGATTGAATGGATACGTGGGAACATAAGTTGCAGTTGCTCACTAGCAGCGAGTTAGTCTGGAGATGACTGAGGAGTGTCTGTGTGGAAGATACGGTGTCTCTGTAAGTGAAGGATGTGTAGGAGTTGCTTACATTTTAGAGATGGTGAAGAGAATCCCAGGCTGAAGAAACAGTGTGTGTGTGAAGATTGCTGGGGACTGTGGTAGGAAAGAACATCAGGCCACCATCATCAAAAACTGATTAAGAGAGGGAGATGGATAGAAGAGGAGATTGGAGATATAGACAGGTGCCAGGTTATATCTGGACTTGTAGGTTCTAGAACAGCCTTTATTCTTCATTTAAATCTAGCCAAAAGGATCAAGGGATGGTAGAGAAGGGATTACGTAAAAATAAAAATTGAAGGAAGTTCACCTGGGTGACAATAATATCCACAGAAAATATTCCATTACAATCTCAAGATCTGCCCATTTAAAAAAGTGTCCTTGAATGTAGATCTCTGTACTTCTTGAAATAAAAGGCCATTTAGCTGAGCATTAGAAATCATCCTGCTCACTGGAGATATTTGAGATAGTGGTAGTGGGAATGGGTATGACTTATGTGTGGAGAAGCAGTGTTATCATCATTCTGTTTTAACATAGCCTCACATATCCTTCATGTAACTTCTCTGTCTCCCAGTGGTTGGAAGGAGGCCAAGATTGAAGCAATAGTATTATAATATAAATGCTAAGGAAAAAGGAATGAGTGTGCAATGTCTCAGCACAGATATAATTTCATAAAACATGAGGCGTGAGGGCTGAATCATAAGGTGAGTGTTTGGCTCCATTCTTCCTGGAGATCAAGATAGTCCAGAAGACAGAAAAATCTGAAAGAGCAGAAGGGCAACAGAAATATCAGCTGGAAGTTCTCTTCCAATTGCTGCCACCTTCACTTCACCACTCTCTAGATTATTAAGAGATCAAAAGCTACTATGGACGTCAGGGGACAAATCAAGAATGTGTGCTACTGATGCTGCAATGAGAAAGCTAATAGCTGGAAAACGTCTTCATCCTAGCAACATTGAGATGAAATCAAAGCCTCCTTTCTAACAGAAGCAGAAGAATCCGAAAGAAGTGTTACAGATCCAAGCTGAGAAGATATTAAATCATGGAGTGAATCCTCTTACTACAGTAGGATTAGCAAAAGTGATTTGACAATATTTTTCTAAGCTTTTCTTTTCTGGAACAATGGCAGAAAAAATTAGGAGGGGGATTGCTGAAATTGACAGAATCTGTCATCTTTCAGAAAACTAGGAAGTGACAAATTAAAAAATTGTCTTGTTTGTGCCAGATGTGTACAGCTGCTGATTCAGAAATATACAAAGTCTTGGACTAAGAAAAAAAGAGGAAGAATGTATATTAATAGATAGACGTCCATCTTAGGAATAGTGAGATGTTGAATGAAGCCCCTAGCTTCCCGACAATAAAAAGTGTACAAAATATAAGTAGAAGTCTTAAGAACAAAAATGTAGCAAGGCACACTTGAGAGCTTTCTTAGTACTGATCCACACAGAAAAAAAGGTAAAGATGATCCTTGGTCCTTGGGCTTGTGTCTGCAAGGGTCTCCAGTTCAGAATATTTCTAAAAGGGAAATCTAGATGGTCAGTGGGCCAGATTTAGTGTTGTGTGCAAGGAGGGCCTTGCCTTAAAAACAGGAGTCTCTTTGCTTCTTGGGGTAACACTACCCCTCCTCCAAACTTGTGAACTGAATAAAGGACCTATTCTAGCATCAGGCCAGCTGTTTCAAAGTTGGTTAGTAGAAGAAAAGCTAGAAAAATATTAGGCTGGACTGAAAGGAAATCAGGCTGTGGTGTTTTTAAATTTGGGTTCAATTTCAGAGCTTTAGTATTGAACTCCTTTGGGCAATTTCTACCAGATATATCATTGCTGGACTATGCCTAGTGTCAGAAGAGATTTGTAAACATTCTGTGGGCTGAGCTGAAAAATTGCTGCAAGATTGTTTCAGTCAACCTTTCAAGGATAAATGATTTTTTTCATATTTCTTTTGGGATTCAAAATGCCATGCAAATGACCAATACTAGTCCCTTAATTGTTTGGGGTCAGATGAAATCTGGCAAGGCAGCAATGGGCTTTGGCTTTGCAAACTGATGATTACACAACTTGAGGAATAGATAACGTCTCTGCTCCTAAAGAATGGCTTTCTCAGCATATGGGAACCACAAAAGATTTGAGAAAATCTTGAAGCAAACTGGCTGGTATGAGCCAAATGCCTAGAAATAACACAATGAATCATGGAGAGCTCTCTTTGCTATAAGTAAGGGTGTATACAACAGTACCCATCAGCTAATTATAGCGTTGCTAATCTTTCTTCAACCTCTTCTCAGCCTTGCTCCAAATCTGAAACTTCTGGCCAGTTGCTGGGTCACAGAATAGTAGTTTCTCACCATTCTTTTTGTCTTTCCCTTCTAAATAGATTGAAAGAGACAGGCAGAATGAAGTCTGCAGTTAGTGTGACAGTATGAACTGCTCACATCTGTGTAAGGATATGGGGAGGACACTAGTCACTTGCTAACATGGTTGCTAACAAATGGAATGGGGAGATGTGAATGAAAGGTTATGGGAGAAGGAAGAATGGCTGGGGTAAGACATGGTGAGGGGGGCAAGGGCTACGGACAAGCTCAGTCTATTTGGGGTTCTCGGTACGGCACAAGATTACCTTTCCTGTCCTGTCCAGGTAGAGGAATGCTTCCCATGGAATTTTTTTTTTCACTCTCTTTCTTCTCTCAATTCTTATTAATTATTCATAAATTTCTCAAGATCTGTTCCTTCTGATCCCTTATCTCTCTTCTTTTTTCCGCCACTACCCAAGGCAAACACAAGGAGTATTTCGAGGCTGTTTAATGGACAAGGCAGTCAGAGTTGGGGTGTGGAGAGGATAAGGGACTTGGTGAGAAAATGGGGGACCCTCAGGGGCTTTCTTTTGTGGAGTGGAGGGCCCCAACTGCTCATTCTTTTCTTTTGTTTTTTTGCCCGTCTACATCAAACCTTGCTGATTATGCTCATATATTTGAGTGTCTGCTTATTGGGTAAGTGTGTTTTTTACCTTCCTTAACTTTCAAGGCACATGAACTTCTCTCTGCAGTGGAAAAAAATAATTATTCCTGTCAATTACCAGGCTGAGGTGTTCCTCAGGGCCCAGTCCATGACACATGCTTTTCCATATTAATGTATGGAAAATACTCCTGTAGATTTGAGCAGCTACCATTGCTTTCCCTAGCCCTTTGCTCAGAAGTAGGCACCAGTCCACTGGCTGTTGGGCAAAAGCCTGCTGAGAAATCCAATGCCTTGGCCAAAGATGCTTTGAAGAAATAGTAAGTGAGGCAGCTCTGACCTCTTCTTATAGAACTCCCTGATTCATAAAATCAAACAGCAAAGACTCCTAGAGACCACTGAGTCCAAGCCTCTTCATTTTATAGAAGAGAAACTGAGGTCCATAGAAGCCCATTTTTTTATAGAATGAGAAGGAAAGTGACTTGCCCAGGGCTCCTGCTTACAGTAGAGTTGGGACTGGCATTTACATCTCCTTATCCTTTACTTAGTCCTCTTCGTAATAAACAGCGAAACACTCAGGGGTCCTTCCTTCCTCTTTCCAAACCCTGGAGGAGCTGAGGGGGAGACAGGGGGGCTTTACTCCTCGTGTTGTTTCAGACTCAGACTTCTCAGCTTCCACATTGAGAGACTATTTGCAATTGCTTCTCCTTGTTGCCCAAATTCCTGGCTGGCATTTCAGACTGACACCAGAGACTTCCTTCCCAGGGACATCCATCCTGGGCAGGTCAGCAGTTTGCATCTTCCCTGGGGCAGAAGTGGCAGAGTCTCAGAACTCTTGCTTCTTAAGACTCAGCTCAATCTCCACCTGACTCAGCAGAGGTTTCTGGAATCTCAGATGGGTCCTAACCAGAAGCAGCTAGGTTGCTTCTCTGTTTCTGTAATGAGAAAACGAAAAAAAGCTGACGATGACCATTGAGAAAGAAAATGCACCCATGTAAACACAGCAATCTTTACCCTATAAATAACCCTGATTAAAATGAAAACACCCGAGTGCTCCCATCTTTTTTGATTTTTTCTTTCTGCTGGACACCATGGGAGGTCCTTGCAGCAGAGCTCCGGTGCTTGCCAACAATAACTAGGCTCTGAGAAGAAGCGTTTCTGTGCTTTTCTTGCCAGCTCAAGTCTAACTCTTTTCTGAGTCTTCCTTCTGGTTCTTCTCTTTCCCTTTCTGTCTTGTGAGGTGATTTTTAGAGCTCCCACATCTAACTCCATATTTCCTCCTGAAGTTCCAAGCATTGTCCAGTTGATTTACGAATGCAGTTCAGCAGGCTTGATTCATCATGCAATTTAAATAGTGCTATGAGGGTCTCCCTTGGAGGGAGGAGCTGTGGCTATGTTAGTCTCATTTTCAAAATGGACCAGATAATATTAGACATAGCACAGAAGAAGTCTCTTTCTCTTATAAGCTGGTGGGAGTGGTAGAAGTGGCTCAGCTGGCTGCAAGGGCTGAGAAAAGCCCTGGGACTCAAAGCGGGGCACTGGGAGGGCTGGATCTCTGCACATGAGCGTAAGGAGGTGCTGCTGCCTCAGGCCAGCTTAAGAGTGAGCCGACTGCTTGGACAAAACCTACCGAGATCCTGCCCTGACCCTCCCTTCTGTCTGCTGAAAAAGAGGCTTGAAGTTTTTACATTTTGCCCTGCAGGCTGGGAGAATTATAGGGGTACACACCATACAGCCCTAGGGCACAGGGCGTGAAAGGCAAGAGGGAAACGGATCTGGAACCAGGGAAATAATAAAGCCATCTGGCATAAAATTCAAGCTTTTCAAAATTTAAACTTAGACATCATTATCATGCAACTCCTAACTTTATCAACAAAAGAAACATTCTGAGAAGGATTACTTGCTCAAGTTCATGGAGCTAATCAGTGGCAGGGCCAGGGCCACTCATAAATGAAGCAATTCTTGGTGGTCTCTTTAAAACTAAACTCCACATTTGTACATCTCATGCTACCTTTAGATCTCCAAACACTCCCACACAGCGAGGCCACAACTATTTATTGAGCATAAATATTTAGTGCCCCTCTGCATTTCCAAGCATCCTATGAATATCCATCATTTTAAAAGATGACATTGAACTCATCTGTTTCTAGCTCTGCCTCTTCCACTAGTTGGGAAGCCTGGAACCATGTATGAATCATCTTTATAATGTTGGTACCTGTGCTTGCTGGATTTTACTGACTTTTTCAAACCAAACTTTATTCTAGAGGCTTAGGAAGGTATAAAAGATAAAAACATATTTCCCTTTATTTCAGCAACTTATAGCCTAAAGGGAGGTATAAAAGGGGGAAGGAAGGAAGACCTTAAAAAATTGCTACAGAAAGATCTTTACAAATCCTATATATTAAATAAAATTTCAAAAAATTAACATTATATGCCAAGTGATTCTTTCCTTGGTCTGGTCATTTTCTTACATCAACTAATTCTCTGCATGTTTTTCAACCATTTGGACAAATTGTAGGTGCTGTGAACATTCTTGCACTCCCCAACTTTACTCACTTTCTGTATAGAGTGACCCCCTCCCCCATACCCTATGTTGAAATCAAACCTATCCTTCAACATCCATTTCCAATGCTACTTCTTCCCGATCACTTTCATCAGAAGTGGCTTTGAAAGCCTTTCAGCACATGCTTTGTCCTTTCTCATGATGCTTATCACATGGCCTTTTATTTCCCCAGTATCTTTCCATCCTCATCCTGCAGGGAACTTGCATCCCATGGATTAAGAGTCAAAAGCTGTCTACATTCAGACTGAAAAGCTGCATGTGAATGGCTCAACTGAAACACTCCTCACTGCTGTCACCATTGACTGTACCTTTGTGGACCATCTTGACTCCACTGAAGCTGTCAATGCCACCCTCTCAGCTCCCCTAAGGCGGGGATGCTCTTAGATCATCTGCAGTACTGCTGGGACTAACCCATCCTTCCAGGAACTGGCAGATTTTGGAGTCTGCCGTGAATTCCCTGTGGCGTTCTTGTCCCCTGTGAGGTTCTTTTCCTTAAAATAAAATACTACTCTGGGATTAGTACTCTGAAAGGTGACTTAAAGTTGTACCTTTCTAGATATCCAGATAATTTTTTACCACCTAAATTGAAGGAATTTTCAAGTAGAAAGAAATGTTGGTTCTCACAGTGAATTTTTGTGGTTGTATTTAACCCATTTTATTATTTTTGTTGATAATTTTGACAATGGCAGATTGAGTCTGTTATTAAAAGATTAGAGCACCTTCTCTAGTGCCCCGAATAAATAAACAAAGGAAAACTGTTGAAGAAATGCGTCAGTATATGTGGTATCAACACTTTTGGGTCTAAATTTAATTTGCTCTCTTTTGTAACCTAGCTTTGTGACTCTATCAAGTTTAGCAGGCACATTCTCTGGGGATCTTTCATGAGAAAGATCCTGGAATCTCACCTTAAATTAGATGAAAAAGAGAAAAGAAGGTTAAAAAATACATCTAAACTCTCTATGTAAGTGTTTAAGAAACACCGTTGTTTATTTCCTTTTGCTACAACATAGATTGCTATATAATTATTTTGGCTATAGGGAGAGTATCTTGGTAAATCAAATAGAAAAGTTATAGCAAACTAATAGTTTCAATTGTATCCTTAGGAGTTCAGGTTGTTTCTGTTGGAGTTACACAGTGTGTACAGGAAAGCCTGATAGGAATAGAAGCAACACAGAAAATATAAGGAAAACAAATTTTCACATATAGATGAAGAAATAAAAGAATGAATTATCCATAAGCAGAGAGGAGAAAATCAAAATTCTGTACTTGGCTCAACTGTGTATTCACTGTGCAAGAATCTGAAATTTCCCTTTCTTAATCACTGGTCAGTTGAGTATTCTCACCGGTCTTTGAAAGGTCTTTCCCTGGTACATGAGCTACCTGAAGTCAGAGGACAGTGTTTAGGACTGCACTATTGCCTGGGCAGGGTAGAGTCAGATTGTGTGGCTTTGTACTGAGCAGACTAAGATATCAGGGTCCTTGAGTGTTTTGGATGGAGGGGGCCAGCCCTAACTCTAGAGCAAGTTGGATCAGTGGTCTCCAAAACATTTCCATTAGCTCACACTCAGGGGGGGTGCAACCTAGAGACCACTCCACAGAGTCAGATCATTAGATAAAACATAGTCATCTCCTGTTGAAAATTATGGGAAAGGAGTAGAAATAAGAAAGCGGCTATTTGTTGTCAAGCTCAGTTCCCCATTTGACTTGTGAGGTGGACATCAGAATCAGAATTAGAAGGATTTTTTATGAGAGGATCCCAGATAGCCTCCCTGCTTCTCAGAACCTGTGGGAGAAACCAACTTGATCCCTCCCAAGCTAATATGTCTGTGGAGTCATTTTTTTTTTGCTTGTTTCTAAGCTTGATTATTAACATTTCTTAAAAAATTTAGAAAGAATAATGTGTTGGGGGAATGCATCTCCTTCCCTCTCAAGCAACATTGCTTGACAGGTTAGCAATGAAAATGAGAAGTCTGGTGATTAGAGTGGTTAGGTACATGGGCTTTGGAGTCCGCTCATCTATATTTGAGTCCTACTTGCCCTTAAAATCTGTCTAAGTTTGGGCAAGGGATTAATCTCAGTAAGCTTTCATTTTCTCATCCCAAAATCAAGGTCCTGGTAAAATTAGTACCCACCTCAAAAGGATGTTGTGAAGATTAAATTAGATAATGTATGCAGTGCTCAAAATGTATTAACTTTTATTATTGCAGATATTGGGCCAAGTTAGAGCTGCCCTTGCCTCATTGTTTCTAAATAATTTAGCTGAGGTTTAGACTTGAGATTTACTAGAATCTGCAAATTCTCTCAATGGAAGACAATTCTGGCTGGCACCAGGCACACTTGTGGTCTTCAGGCTGGCTGAAAATGTCCCGTAGCTCTCTTTGAGGGAGGCTGAGCTTGTTTTTCAGGAGAATCTCATGAGCAGTGTGGTTGTTGCTGGTTGGTGTGGACCTATTTCCAATCTAAGTAAGTATCTTACATAATAACAGGGTTGCAAAAATTAGCTGAGAGTTTCATGTGCATCAGCAGTGATTTGTGAAATCAAAAATGGCAATTTAAACTCAGATTGTATTAATGGACATCCGAGAACTAGAACAAGGTAATGATGCCGCTGCTATATTCTGTGCTGGTCAGAACTCATCTGGAGTAGCTGATTAACTTCTGAGGATTGCACTTTAAAAGGAACACCAACGAAGCAGAACAAGCCCAGAAATTTGGAGCCAGTGTAGTGAAGAGCCTTGAAAACATGTAACTATGGATAAATGTAGGAACTAAAAAGACAAGGCCAAACGGGGTACTACCAGTGTCTTTAAATATTTACATGGGAGAAGAACTAAGCACTTTTCCCATGCCTAATGAGAGGACCTAGAGGGTTGTAAGTAGCTCAGTGAGGAAGAAGGTTAGGTAAGATCAACTTTTAGCTTGGCTTAGTGTAAGAAAAGCAAACTTCATGAAAGTAGGGATTTTTTTGGTGGGGGCGTGCGGGGTGCTTGTTTGTTTACTTTTTTTTTTCTATCATCTAAAACCAGGCTTGGGCACTTAGTTGGCACTTAATAAATATTTATTGAATAAATGAATGATGGTTTTTCAAATAGTTAGAGTTGCCTCAAAATGAGCTGGGATGGCTCAGGAAGCAATGAGTTATTTATTCCTGGACTTACCCAGGCATGATGTTTGGTGAGATGTGATAGAAAACATTCAAACATGAAGTGGGGGCTGGGCTAGGAGAACTTCAAGGTCTATATTAACCTTTAGATAGAATTATTCTATGAATTATGGAAAGGACAAGTGTGCAAGGGAACAAACATGAAGTTTGGTGCCCTTCCAAAGAAGTTGCTCAACAATTCATGTATCCCTCATCACCCCATCCTGCCCACTCCCACTTTTGGTTATAATGAACTCATGGCTAGCCAAGGAGGTTCCTTCGTTAGCTGAACGATTGTCGTGCCCTTCCACTGATCTGGCGAGGACAGAGCTTTCAGCTCTGACTTCCATCATTTCTCTTAAGTGTTCCTGAATACAGTCTGGTAGCATCAAGAACAGAGAAGGCTACACTTTGCACTCAGAATCCAGGACTAGGGAGTCACTCTTTCATGGGCCTATCACCCTACACCCCAACAGCTTGTGAAATGCCTGCAGCTCCCTGCTTAGCTTCTTGGCCTCCTGTCCAAACCCCTCACCCCCACACTTTTTTTTTTTTTTTTTTTTATCAGAGCCGGAACCAAATTCCCTGAGACCATAACTGGTGTATAGACTCAAGAGTATAAACACGATCCCTGGCATTCATCACGGGTAATAGAAACCAGAGATGAACTGTCACGTAGCTGGCTATCCTGTTGCTGAGTCAATGCAACCTTTTAAAAACACACTAAAAAATACACACACAGGCTGGGAACAGAGCATGAAAGAAATTCCAAGGAATAGTTTCCTTTTTTCCTTGCTTTTCTCATTTTAATTATATAGGAATTCTGTAACCAGAAAAACATAAAGAATTAAAAATAGAATCCGGACTTCTAAGGATCTGCAAATAGAGTAGTACATGGAAAAAAAGCTTCTTATTATTTATAGGCCATTCTTGTTGCAAGAGATTTAATCATTTTAATATGAAAAATATGCATGGTCCATCTGGTGGCTACCTCTTCACCTCAGTTGCTTCTCTCAGCAACCATGCCTGTTGGCATATATTGTAGTTGCACAGGGAACTAGTTTTGAAGTTAGAAGATGAGTTTTAATTTTATTTCCTTTATTACTTATGTGACTTTGAGTAAATTACTTTTTTCTTTCTAAATTTTAGGTAACTCACCTGCAAAATGAGAATCAGAATATCCATTATGCAGGAATTCAATGAAGATTCAATGACATAATCGTCTGTTCAGTCCAGACCCTGAAATATAGCAGGCCCTTGATAAAGGTTAATTGATTCTAGATCTGTTTGGGGTTAGAAAATAGCTCAAAAGTATAGGCCTTGACACTACTCAAAAACATACTAGCTATTCTTCACCAAAACTGCTTATTTGCAAATAAATATATATATAAAATAAGAATAAATGAATACATATATATATATATATATATATATATATATATATACACATACATATGACATCAACATATACAAGCTTTTTTGTTATGGCATTTCACACTGCCAGAATAATTTTTATAATGATATGAAACCATTTTATTTTTGGTTAGGTTAATGCCCCTTTGCTGTTAGAGCCAGCAAGTGCCCAGCAAAACACGAGAAAAATTAAGCATTTAACCCCGTTGGTTCAGGATTGGTACTTTGTAAAGAGAAGACACTTAGAAGATAGATACAATTAAAATAAGACAAGCAACAAGGCAGAAATTAGAGGTGACATATTCATTTGGACGTCCATCAACCACAATCTGCTCAGCTGTATTCCTAATTAGTACTTAAGCATCTTAGTTTCTATCCAGCTTCTAAGCCTAATTACTTCCTCGACCATTATTTATTACCTGGTGTGGTAAGACTGATGCAATTATTCCCATTTCATAGTAAACATGAATAAACCAGAGAGAAGCTAAGTAATTTCCTGAAGGCACCCAATGTCTGTTATGGAGTTAGGGTGGAATTCAGACAGGTTTGAGTAATTTTAAAATAAAATACCTTTAGCAGAGTGAAGCTGGGTTTGCCTAACAACCTCTATTAAGTCGTGAGCACAGGGCCATGTGTGAAAGTGGCTTACTGCATGTTGAATGTTAAGTGAGCGAGCACACTCCACATGGCTAGGGTAACTATTTTATAACTCACCATTCAAAGCAGAACACCTCTGATTGTGAAAGAGAGCACTATAATAAATATTCTGGAGCAACATGTATAAACAAGACTGTCATGGAAATTTCAAGACATATGATCACACTATCTAAAGCAGATCACTCCAGTGAGCCATCTGAGGTTCTTGGAATAGCAGAGCCACTCTCTGCAAGCAGTCTGCAATTTGACCCTGGAACTTGCAGCCCAGGCTTTCTTGAAGATTCTTGGTTTAGAATCATGGAAATGACATCATCCTGAATCAACTGATCATATCCTCTTTTGTGCCACATTCAGTGGGTACCATGTGCTAAAGAGAGAATTTCATGTAATTACAGTTGATTACATAAATGGTTCTTGTCACCTTTGTCTACATAACTGAAGTCAGAGTTTCTTGAAAGTAGCATAGAGAATCATACAAATTATTTAGTGAATCTCTAGAATATGGTATTTCTTTCTTTGGGTAAAAATGCCTGTTTCTTTCTCTTTTAACAAGTTTTTGAAGAAACTGGTTTTAAGTTTCTGAATCAAACACAGATTTTTCTTAAACTATTTGCATCTTTAATTTCCTCTTTTAGGTCTCCTGTGAAAGCTAATTTGGTGGTTTTGTAATACTTCAGTAAATTTAGCTCCTGGTATGTGATTTAAAGAGAACTATTGAACATCGTATTGTGATATAGTGGAAACAATACAGGACTAAAAAGAATAGTGTTTTGTGTTTTGATCCAAGTTTGCCATTAAGTTGCTCTTGACTTGAAATGAGTTATTCAAGCTTTCTAGGTCTCAGTATTTCTCTCTCTCTCTCTCTCTCTCTCTCTGTCTCTGTTTCTGTCTCCCCACCTCCACATATACAGTAGTCATGCATCACTTAAAAACAGGAATACATTTGGCTGGGCGCAGTGGCTCATGTCTGTAATCCCAGCAATTTGGGAGGCCGAGGTGAGCAGATCACCTGAGGTCGGGAGTTTGAGACCAGTCTGACCAACGTGGAGAAACCCTATCTCTACTAAAAATACAAAATTAGCTGGGGGTGGTGGCGCATGCCTGTAATCGCAGCTACTTGGGAGGCTGAGGCAGGAGAATCGCTTGAATCCGGGAGGTGGAGGTTGCAGTGAGCCGAGATCACACCATTGCACTCCAGCCTGGGCAACAAGAGCAAAACTCTGTCTCAAAAAAAAAAAAAAAAAGAAAAAGCCACCACCACCAACAAAAAAAAAACAGGGATACATTCTGAAAAATGTGTCATTAGGCAATATTATAGTATGCAAACATCCTAGAGTGTACTTACACAACTCTAGGTGGTACAGCCTACTACACACCTAAACTATATGGTGTAGCCTATGGCTCCTAGGCTACAGACATGTACAGCATGTGACTGTACTGAATACTGTAGGCAATTGTAACACAATGGAAAGTATTTGTGTATCTAAACAGAGAAAAGGTACAGTAAAAATACAGTATTATCATCTTATGGGAGCACTGCGGTCGGTCATTGACTGAAATGTTATGTGCAAATGATTATATATACACATAGATATATACAATACATAATAAATAGATATACAATATTATATATATATATATATATATTTCTGTACCACACAAGGTGTGTCCATTCATCAGTTGATGAACCTTTGAGTTGTTTCCACTTTTTGGTTATTATGAACAGAGCTGCTGTCAACATTCTTTTACAAGTTTTTGTGTGGACATATGTTTTCATTTCTTTTAGGTATCTACCTCCATGGAATTGCTGGGTCATTTGGTAACTATGTTTAAACTTCTAAGGAACTTCTAGACTTTTCAAAGCAGCTGTACCATCTTATATTCTCACTAGGATGTATCAGGGTCCTAATTTTCTCATATCCTCCCCAACACTGGTTATTATCTATATTTTTGATTCCAGTCATCCTTGTGGGTGTTAGGTGGTATCTCATTTCGATTTTGATTTGCATTTCCCTGATGGTTCCTGTCACTACTCATAACCATACAGTTATTTATCTTGATTAGAGTTCAGAACTATAGAATACTGCAAGTATATTGGACGCTCCTAATCCTGGGACTGAGTGAACAATCAACAATGGAAGATATGTTTAAAGTTTAGCTTTAACCTATGGAGGAAAACTTGATTTGCTGAGTCCCTGACTATGCAAGAGGCTGGTGGTCCCTGCTGAGGAAGGAGTGAGGATCAGCCCTTCCCTCTGGTCTGCAGCCTCTGCTGACAGCTGGCTGGTGTCCGTCATTGATCGTCACACTAGCAGAGTGCGCCTGGTCCAACACCTCTAGACTTGTCCCAACGGTTTATTTGTCTAATGGCTCTTCACAAAGAAGAGAAGGAGAATCACATCTCCCTTGAACATGCATCCATCTTTCGGTTCTCAGGATTACATTTGTTTGCTCTGACCTTGGCAGTCTGTCTCAGACAGCTTCTTTCTATATCAAATGGGTTGTGTTAAAACCTAGTTTGAGAACGAAGAGTAAGCCAGGGAAAAATGCATCATTTTGCAAAGTTCGAAACCAGGCATTTTAAAGAACTAACACATCAGTGAAGACAAATGACAGGACAATGGATTTAGAGAGCATGTGTTCTCCTAAGCCCAGTTTGTTTGAGTAGTGTGTGTGTGTGTGTGTGTGTGTGTGTTAGTGTGTGTGTGTGTGCATACTGAAATTACTTGTGAAGATTTTTTTCAAAACATGCATGCCTGGACCTCAGGGTCTGATGACCTAATTCAGGTGGAGCTTAAACAATTTTTTTTCCCTAAATAAGTCCCATCATCCCCTGTGTTGCTGAAATTGAGTAGATCATCAAAACTAGTGAATACTTCAAAGTTGTACCTATTTAGTTTCAAAATATAGATTATTTTCTGTACAGTAGATTTGCTTTTCATGTTGTGTTGTGTTAGCACACTATTAGAATTATCTCTTGTGCATTTGCTGGCGGGGGAAATGGTAACGATTATATTCTCTATTACACGCCTATAGGATACGATGCAAATGTATTATTCCTTCCATGGTTTACTCCATGTGTATTTCTCCAGCCTCATCTCTTGCTACTTTACCACTTGATAATCTATGTATTAGTCAGTGTTCTGCAGAGAAACAGAACCAAGGGGCTATATATAAATATATAAGAGGTGATTTATTAGGGCAATTGTCTCATGTGATTATGGAAGCCAGAAAGTCCCATGATATGTCATCTGCAAACTTGAGAATGAGGAAAGCCAGTGGTGTAATTTAGACTGAGTCCAAAGACCTGAGAACCCAGGGTGGCAATGAGGCTGGGGGTAGAAGTAGTGCTGGAAGGGGGGTGGGCGCCAGTGTTAAGTCCTGGATTCTAAAGGCCCAGGAACCTGAAGCTCTGATATCCTAGGGTAGGAAGAGTTGGATGTCCTAGCTCTAAAAAAGAGGAAGAATTTACCCTCCCTCTGTCTCTTTGTTCTACTTGGACCTTCAGTGGATTGGATGATGCCCATTCACATTGGTGAGGGTGAACTTCTTAATCCTAGCCAAATTTTAATCATCGCAATTTATACCCCAGACATGTTAAATACTTACATTTCTTTGAATGTTTGTTTTCTTTCTTTTTGGTTTTGTATGTACTGTTTGTTTTTCCTGGAAAGTTTTTTTCTGAAACTTGTCCATCTGGTGAATTTACGTTAATTCTTCAAGATTCAATTCAATAGTTTCTGTGAAGCCCTCTCTGATTCCCTACTCCAGAATTGACCTCTCCCTTCTTTATACAAAACAGTTAATTTCTTCTTTCCACATTTCTTGAGCACTTGTATGTTGTGCATTGAGCTAGGCTCCAAAACAATTGTAACATGACTCCATTCCCTCTTAGCTTTCTCAATACAGTAAACGAGAAAGAAAAATATCCATATAATTACAATGTTAAGTGTGTGAAGGGTGTGTTGGGAAAATCGGAGACATTCTTTGGGAGCTGATGGGAGGGACACATAAGCTATGGGGAGAAGACATCATTGTTACCTTTTGGATAAACTGACACCTGAGCTGAGCCTAGAAGGATGAGTAAGAATTAACTGGGAAGAGAGGGCAGGGTAGCAGACCAGTAGTGAAAGGAGAAACAGAGGCCACATCTTGAAGGCAAAGGATGATGCCTTTGTGAGGCTTCAAGTCATCAGGTGCTTGCAGAACATAGTGTGAAACACAGCGTGAAACTCTAGTGGGGGGCAGAGTTCATCATGGTGTTAGTAAAAGCTGGAGAGGTAGACTAAGATCCTTTCCAAAATAATTATTTGGTTATATCCTTTATCCTCTCCTCTCCTTGAGAGAAGCAGTCTTGTTTTATTCAGCTCTGTACTTCAGTGACTAGCACAGTACAAATTTATGGAGGGCATTCACACAAAGTGTTCATTGAATGAGTGAATGGGCAGATGAGTGAGATGAGGACGGGATCACAAATTAACTGTGAACAGCCCACGAGGAAGAAACATGGATCTTCACAAAGCATTTGGGTGACTTTGCTAAAGGATGTTGATTTCATTCTTTTTACCCCTCATTTCATCCATTTTATTACCATATATTTCCTAAAGAGAAGGTCTGGCCAATATCAAAACAAAGCAGACTACTCTGTTTTTAATTACCTTTTTCAAGGCCGCACTGGCAAGGCAAAGGCTGCCTGGGTCTGACTTGAGCCACAATCAGAAACATATTGTATGCTTTCCTTGTAAGCGCTGAATGGAGTGCATGAAGCTTATATTGATAAGGGTTGAATTTTAGGTTTTATCTTTTAATAGGGGTGATAAGATTCGAATGCCTCAGCCCTCTGTGCTATCTGGGTGCTGATGGTGGGAACAGTCACCAAAGTGATGTGCTGGTCAGTGGTGGGGGCCCTGGGCTAACCTCAGAAAAACACAAATATGAGTGGGTGGAGTGGTTGCTTTCCATGAGAATCTTTCTCCCTCTCTTTCACAGCCTGGCCCACACGATTGGGCCCTTTGCCAGCAAGCAAAGCAACGGATTATTTTTTCCATTGGTCAGAGGATGTTTTCTTTCTTTTTTTTTCTTTTTGTGAATGGAGATAAAAAACTTTCATTTTAAAGGAGAACTTTAGGAATTTCATTTTAGTAAAATGAAAGACTACCCAGATTCCCAGGAAGCATTGGAGGAAGGAGCAGAGCCTGGGGCAGCAGGGGCCCTTGGAATCATGCAGATGTGAGTGTCGACCCCGTTTCTGCTGCAGGCCAGCTGTGTTCCTCTTAGAGTCCCTCTGGCCTTTGGAGCCTCCAACCTCTTGATAATATAGGGAAATTTTTAGGTAAATAAAATGAAATAAGTGTGAATAACATATTTAGTAGACACTCAACATGTGCTATTTTCCTTCCTTTGCTCTTGAACGAAAACAAAGGATGACACTGTCTTCCCATCAGTCTTCTGTATATTTGGGGGAAAAGTCAAGAATACAAACCTAAGAATCCCAAGGGAAAGCTTTGCATATACAATGTCTTATCCTGCTGGCTGATCTCATTCACTTCAACTCACCAAATATTTATTAAGTATATGCTTGTGCTTACAACTGCTTATGATTGTGGAGTTTACAGTTGGATAAGAGATGCTAGCTGAGCTTTGTCTTCAATAAACATATCTCTTTATTTATGACAATGACAGAACTTTGTATGCAGGGCAGGTAAATAGAACAGGGCAATATGTATGTGGGCATGCGTGTGTGTGTGTGTGTGTGTGTGTGATCATGCACATAGTTTTGTGAGGTGAGAGATCAAGGGCTGGCAGAATGAAGGGACTTTTTAATTATTTAGACTGAATTGGGAAGGGCTGTACAGTGAGCAAAAATGTCATCCAGACAACTGTTTTTCCAAATGGGCTATACTTTGGCCAAGGACAGAAGCCTTTGGATTTCATAAATACTTGGTAAATTTCCCTCTTCATATTTCTTGATGTGCCCAAAACATTGGTGCCTCCATCCTCTGGGCCAGCTCTTCCTTCTGGCTGTAATTCTCTTCACCAGCTATGGAAATTGAACTCATTCTTCCAACTCCAGCTCAAAGCTCAGCTTCTCTATTAAGCCTTCTTTCCTTTTGTCTATTACCTCATGTAAACACAAGATACATATCTTAGGAGTGAATGAAATCAGTCTTATAAGTGGTTTTGAAAGTTAATTTCTCTCAAAAATTTTCCATTCATCCCCAAATTGGCCTGGGATCTTTAATAACTCCCCAGTAGTCCATCAGTTCTCGTTACCATCTTCTCCCACATCACCTCTTACCAGAGTCAGAGAACAAAAGCTTCTACAGAAACATAAAACCCACTCTGCCCTTAGCTTATTTTTTTTGAAAGTCAACTCAACAGTCAGAAGGAAAAGCAGAACACTGTATGTTTTGCAACACACCTGCCCCTCTCAACAAATTCATCGAGACCACACAGATTAATAGTGCAAATGTTGGAGAGACACAGAAATTAAGGAAGGACGTGAAGAACATAAAATATTAAAATAATAGTGGGACACAAGCCATTTATCTGCTTCAAGAGGGTGTGGACAAGGGAAAATTCACTCACCCTCATAGCAGTATGATACGAAACCAAGAGACTGAAAACAGAAGAAATCCAATGCAATCATTTACCCAAATCATTAATCTTGCCAATTTTCTTCTTTGACATGTGGGAATCAATTTAAAGTGCTCTGATTCCATAGATAATATGAAACTGCCATCCCACTAGGGAAAACTCTATAAATATTCCTTTAGTTACTCCTTTCTAAAGTGGGAATGGTCTCTAAGATGTGAGTAACGATCATCTAATCAGAAGGGACTCATGACCTGGCCAGGCCTTAGGACCTTGGCTGATGAGTTTCCCAAAATATCCTAAAAATACTGATTTTCAATTGTCCCATTGGACCCAATAAAAAGATTGAATTCTCAATAAAAATATTGAGTCCAATGGGACAACTGAAATTCAATAGGAAGCCCTTGAGTCTTCTGGGATTTATAGAGAGTGTTCAGAAGACAAATTCTGGGGGAACCCACAGAGTGTGGCTGAAATTTCAGCTTGGTTTCTGGATAAGCTGAGTTCTACTGAAGCCACACCCACCTCTGCTCTGGTCCTCCTTTCTTTACCCTGTTTATCCCTGTGGGTTGTGGATAGGGGCCTGGGCAGGATGATCTCCTAACAGAATGGGTAGCCCATCCTCAGTTCAGCATTCATTTCCTTCAAATGCTTTCTGTGGGATTTCAGTTTCTATCAGGTCTTGTTTTTAGCCTTTTATCAAAAAAAGCTCTCTTGCCCCTTATGCAATTTTTCAGGTAGTGACAACTTTTCTTAAAAAAAAAAAAAAAAAATTGGAGGCAGCTCTAAACAGCTTCCAGAGCAACACACAGCTGGTTTTTACCACTTTGCTGACTGAATTCATAGCACTTTCTTTGCCTTTTGCCCCCAAAATCAAATGGAAATTCATTGGCAAGGATATAAACATAAGTTTTTTCCATCTCTTTTTTATCAGGAAAAAACACTGGAAAAACAGATTGCATGCCTGGGCTGTTGGCCCTTGAAATTCCCTGCCTCGTCAGACCTGTTATCTCAGTAACAAGAACAGTTTAGATAATAGGAATCTAACCAGCTTTCACTTCAATTAGCCCCAGGACAAGTAGGCTGGACTCTCCTCTTCAGGGACAAGAACTGGGCATTTTAAGGGATTCAGCTCTACCACAAATGGAAGAAGAGTTTCAGCCATACTCTGTCAGTCATTTCCAAGTAAAATATATTTTCTTTTTGAAGGGGCCAGAGGCTGCACAGGGACACACATTTGGAATTCCTTGTCCAAATGGCCTCTAGCCATTTCCAGGGTATTCTGGTGCCCCTTCCTAGTGTGTGTTCTCTGGAAGGCAGGTCCTGGGCACATCTTAATCTGAAGGATTGCCAAGGCATGGCTCTTTATGGGAGTGCAGATGGAGATGAACTTCCAGGCTGGAAGACAGAGGTGATGGCGGGTGGGTGGGCCAGGTGTGAGCTGACTTCACCCTTCCATGTTCTGGCAGAGAATCCATAAGAGACTGAGAATTCTGAGTTTGGGCCAGGCCTTGTAGATGGTTATGAAGGTAAATTGACAGGTAAAAGGATAGGATTTTTTTTAAGCTGATGGTCAATTAGCTTGATGTGTCGTGTTTGAATATTTAGACTTATAGTATGTGATTCTCCATTTCTATTATTGCCCAAGGACTCCAAATGTTAAATGAGAGCCTGGAGGATGATACGCTGTTTTTACTTAGGCTCCTTAATTTGAGGAACTAGGTCAGTAGGAAGAGGTTGAGTATATTTGGTGGGTGTACCTATCTCTCTACCTTCTCTTTGGAAATAGAGAGGAAGTCTACTGTTGTGGAAAGTACCTGAGATTTGGAGCAAAAGAGAATTGTATTCCATAAACATTTATTAAGCACCTATTGTATGTCAACCACTGAGCTAGACACCAGGATAGGTAAAACACAACAAAAATTCTCAGAAAATTTATAGCAAGAAAATGGATGTGCAAAAAAAAAAATGACAAGACAATGTATTAAGAGTCACTGTGAGCCGGTATACTTTAAACAAATAAGGGTGGACATCTAAAAGAGGGAGCAGCTCACTGGGGGAAAAGTCTCTGAAGCCTTCACAGAAGGGATGTATTTCACCTGGGATTAGTGGATGTTTGGCAAGAGAAAGGAGGAAGGTCTTACTGGAGGGAATGAGTAGTGCAGAAGAAAGGAGGCATAGCAGGGGATCTAATTTTGACTTGATAATTATCTTTGTAACTTATTTGTTCAGTGACTTTTGGATACATAACTTCTCTTAACCCCAGTTTTATCTTCTGTGTAAGTGGGATAACAATATAATGTCATGATAATTAAATGAAATGGTGAATGAGAAACACATATCTTGAATTCTAAAGCACTAATAAAATTTTAATTATTGCTGAAAGTGAGATTTCAGGCCTGGATCACTCTAAATTCCAGCTGGGGAATACTCTATTGGTTCTGGCATGAAAGCTGAGATAACTCCTGGGGGCCCTGTTAGCATGCATCCTGAAAATAAACAGTCATATCTGGCCTTTCTTACAAAAGGAACACTGGGTTCAGAGTGGGGCAGCCTAGGAATGTTCCTGTGGGTTGGTACAAGGAGGAAAATCAGGAATGGAAGGACTGCTGGCTCTTCACAGGCATCCCTCTTTGCTTGGAAGTAAACCAATGCTTTCCTACAGCCCAACAGTGAGGCTGAGTCTGTGACCTGTGATTATGCAATATAAATTATAGGATCTTCTAGATTTGAGGTCAGGCTTCTCCAATCCCCGCTTGCAGAGGCCTCACCCCTGGGTCCAGTCTTCTCTATCATTTTCAGGTGAGAGACAGCGATTTCGAGTTCTTCTTTTGGCACTAGTATGGCTGATTAATAAATAATCTGAAGACAAAGACTGTGTCTTTTATAATTCAGCATCCCTGGCATCCTGAACCGATAGTGAACACAGCACAGATTTGTCACATGAATAAGTTACTGGGAAGGAGGCTGCTCCTCCAGGCTCGAAAGGGGCCTATTCCTTTCCCTGATGATGTAGAAAGACAATGTGTTTTGTGTGCTCTGGCCAGTTCTCCAAGACCATGGCTGTCTAGCCCTAATTGCTGAGTGCCTGCCCCACTGAAGACACATCAACAACAGTGCATCTTACTTGGGGTCATCTCCTCCAGGGCAGATCCCCTTGGCCCCCAGGACATTGACAGCTTCTGTTTCACATCTGTTTTTACTTCTGGCCGGGCCTTCTGGGTCACTGCCTTGGCCCAGCAATCTCCCCTTTCACCTTCTTCCCACTCCAGGTCAGAACAGAGAGACCTTCTCTTCTCTTCCCATCCCCAGGGCCTCAATCTGCTCCCTGACCAGACTCTGTGGGCCTGTGTCAGCCGCCCTGTGGCTGCAGACTCCGAGACTGTCTCTGCACCACTGCACTCAGCTCTCGCCAGCCTAGCCTGCTCTCACCCCTCAGACAGTGCCTGTTTGCCACTCACATTTGTATATCTTGACCTTTGGCTGTTGGAATGTCGGCGCGCACATGCAGCGAAAGAATCCAATCTGCTAGAAGCATTAGGTCTTCAAATTGTCAGAACTCTGGGAGGCTTCTTGACATTAGCATTGTATCAGCTGTGTATTTTCCCACCTTGTCATCCTCTTCCCCTTCTACTCAATCATTTGGGTCAGAGTTGATGGGACATGCCTAGATGCAGGGCTGACTTGTTTTCAGCAAAACGGAGAGAGAATAGAGTCTTCTCCCTTCCCTTCCCTTCTTTTTTTTTTTTTTTTTTTTTTTTTTTGCAGAACCTTTATTTGGCACCAATGCATCGTTTATCCCAAAGGGCTTGCATAAAAAACATGTTCACTACAGAAAAGTACTGGATGGAGGGGTAAGGGAGGCCGCCGCAGTTATATTAGTGGTTGTGAAGGAAACACATTAGGAATGAAGGTTGTGGGCTTTGATCTCAAAAAGTTTATACTCTATTTGTGAATACAGACCTCACCCATACGAAGCCATGGCAAAACATCTGAAAGAAGTGACTAAGTGCCTAGTTGTGGAGCACAGACCTTAAATGTCACCAGCAATCAGAAGTAAGAGACTGTGGAAGCTGTGAGGATCTGGGAAGGCTTCTTGGAGGAGATGGAGCTTGAGCTGGTCTGCAAAGATGGAGTGTGTGTGTGTGTGTGTGTGTGTGTGCCCTTATATCCCCAGCACCCAGTGCAATGACTGACATCTCATAGATGATTGATATGCATTTTGTATAAATTAGTGAATGCACTGGAAGGAGAAAAGATGAAGAGGGAATGTGAATGTGGAGATGAATGGGGCATGTTTGTAACCCAATGGACTGGCGTGGCAGGGATAGAGGGCTGGGGCCAAGTGGCTTGCCATTAGGCTGAATAGATAGGGGAAGGGGAGAAAGCAGTAAAACCTTGCAGTTGTCCAAACCTCTATTCAGTGGGAGTTCCCGCTGTCTGATGTTGCTGGTGGTGCCTATCAGGGCAGGGCGTGCTGAGCTCGGATCACTTTTCACTTTATGAGCTGGTTTTCTCATTCCAGGGGGCTATGGGAAAATATTGCCATATCACAGAGATCAAAAACATGGTGCTGCAGATAAGGAGGGTAGGGTGACTGCAGGTAAGCAGTAAGGGTCACTGAGATAGGTCTCTATTCCACAGCAAAGCTAAACAATTCAGAGTTTCACACCCACTAAATCAAACCCAAACAAGACTATAAAATGGGAGGGAGGGGCAGCTGGAAGGGAGTTCTGTGCCCAATGTACACAAATACAGCTGGGCGAGAATGACTGCACAGGACACATTTGCTTTAATATTATTGCTCCTCTAGTCATTGTGCGTATCTGTGGAAAATTTCACCCTATTTGTGAGATTTAGGATGTAAGCACCAGAATATATCAGTTGCTGTGAGACCATACATGTTTTTGTTTGTTTACCCTGTAGACATTTATTGAGTGTCTATTATGTGCTAGGCCTGTATACATATACATTGATCATTGTATGTGGGCTATGGACTCTGTTCTTATGAATCTTGCAGTCTACTGTAAAGAGAGAAAACAAAGAAGCAAGTTAAATAAGTAGAAAGATGGAAAAAAACTGTCTTCTATTGAAAATATTCATATGGGTAAAGATAAGGAACTTCAGAGCACCAAAGTATAGCATAACTGATGTTCTCTCTAGAAAGGGGCCTTTTCTTGTATTAGAAGTAAGGTTACGATAAAAAAAAAAACACATAAACAAAAACCCAGGGTATAACGAGCTGGGACCAGAGCTGGGGGCTGCTTTTAAGAAGATGATTTCTTCCACCTGAAGATGAGAATACATAGAGCAGCATAGCTGTGCTTATAAAGAGAATGGTACAGGGTATTTGACAGCACATACTCTCTAGAAAACACAGCTTTACTGAGTTAATGCATCCACAGGAATAAATGAGGGAGGTTGCAGAGAAGTTGTACTGGGGAGTGGTTAGCTCTTCAGGCTAGCCTGGGTCTTTTTTGTCTCTTCGGAGTCAGAAATATTTGAGTTCCAATCAATCTCCTGCTTTCCAGTTGTGTGAATGTGAATATGTTTAATCTCTATAAGCCTTGGCTTTGTCATCTGTAACATAAAGATATTCAACCTTTTAGGTTGTTCAGTTCCATTATTATGTAACATATCTAGCACAGCATCTGGCATAGAATATGTGTGTCACAGATTGGAACTATTTCAGCCTATATCCCTGGAGAAGCAGTGGGTGACAGGTAGGGGTGGAAGAGTTAGGCATCAGGAACAGCACAAGGTGAGCAGGGAGTAGAATGACATTTTAAAAATGAGAACTGGGGTGGGGGGTGGGAACAAAAGACACAAAAACCTGTTTCCTGGCTGAGAAGCAAGGGTGAATCTTCCAATTGTCAGGATCCTTCTCTAAGGGACATTGCTTTATGTAGCAGTATGTTTGCTCTTCCTGAAAGTAAAGTGGATTGGCCTCTTAGGATCTCTAAGCAAATTGAGCCCCAAATGCTTGGTCCTATTTGTTAGCATGGTGGAAGGTTATGTTATTGCATAACCATGGTTGTATGTGTGTACATAAAGACACACATATAGATCAATCCCAAATTTATGCAGTGCATTTTCATGGATCGGCAATTACTCTTCTGCGTGAGTCACTGTTCATTTAGTAGGATCTCTCCCTCTCTCTCCTTCCTTCTCTCTCTTTCCCTCTCTCTCTGTTTGTGTGTTTGCGTGTGTGTGTGTCTACACTTGCCAGAGAACGATGTGTTAGAATTCTGGTTTAAAGAGTTGGAATCTTTTATTTTTTATTTTTTAAATTTTTGGTAAATTCTCTTTCAGGTAAGTACCTGGTCTCCCAAGATTCCGTTTCTCTTTTGTGCTTCTCCTCCAGGTGGTGTATGGAAATGCTTATGTGACCTCATAGTGGTGGGAAAAAAAAGAGCCTCAGGTCTCCCTTTTGGCCTTGATTCTTGCTGCTCTGTTTTGTGAAGAGGCTGGTTTGCACAGGTCAGGCTTGTTGTCTACATGGACTGAGGTTCACTGAGGCAAGCCTGGTTCTTTTTGTCTCTTGAGGCTTTGTTCCGGCTCCCGTTGCAAGTCTATAATCCCAGCCATCGGCTCTGGTTGTACTGTCCACTTGTTAGGGGTGAGAAGCTCATATTCTTCCACTTCCTCACCACTCTCCTCCTGGAACATGTGGTCCTCAAGATTTCTGCATTCTACACACACGTTCTGGAAAGGGCCAGAGTACTGCCTCAGAGCCCACCTTTCTAGCCACCTGCCTCCTCCAATGCTGTGCTCTGTCCCTCTCTCTCCTGTGCCACCTTGGATGTGACCTTGAGCTGACTTCTCAAAGAGCAGTGGTTCTTGACTTTGGCGCCATATTGGAATCCGCTGAGCAGTGGTTCTTGACTTTGGCGCCATATTGGAATCCACTGAGATGGCTTTTTTCCCAAATACTGATGCCTGAATCCTGTGTCCAGACATCATGCTGTAAGTGGTGTGGGCACATAGAGACAATTCTGGGAGCCCAAAATGCCCCAGAGACTTGCAGTCTCCCACGGACTAGGGGATGGGTCATTAGCCCTTGCATTTTGGAGTCTGTGTTACCATCCAGATGTCCCCAATAGGGCCCAATCTACTGCTCAAGGTTCCGCACCCATGGCAGGGAGTGGAAATTAGGACACAGACTGCAACTTCTTTATCCCACATCTCCTTTTTCTTCTCTAAAACCAGAAAGGAAGGGATTTGTACTTTGCTTTGCTTTTCTCTCTACCAGACTTCCCTTTCATCAACACACCTTGAGTTCTTCACCCTTGGCTTTTGGTAACTTTAATATTTAAGTTGCTTGGGTACTGATGTATCAGTGGAAGCTTAAAAATTTAGAAGAAAATTTATTTTTTCTCATAACTAAAAAATTCCATTCTGGACTTCAAAAGCTAAATCATTTTTCTTGATATTTCTGCTATAGAAATTCTAAACCTTCTTAAGAGAAATGAATGAAAATAAAAGCAGAAAGAGGAGTCAATTTTATGTGTGCATATATGTGTATATATATATACGTGTGTATTGTGATGGTGAATCCTGAGTGTCAGCTTGATTGTATTGAAGGATATAAAGTATTGATCTTTGGTATGTGTGTGAGGGCATTGCCAAAGGAGATTAACATTTGAGTCAGTGGGCTGGGAAAGGCGGACCCACCATTAATCTGGTTGGGCACAATCTCATCAGCTGCCAGCACACCTAGAATATAAGCAGGCAGAAAAATATAAAAACAGAGACTGGCCTAGCCTCTCAGCCTACATCTTTCTCCTGTACTGGATGCTTCCTGCCCTTGAACGTTGGATTCCAAATCCTTCAGTTTTTCGGACTGGTTCTCCTTGCTCCTCAGCCTGCAGATGGCCTATTGTGGGACCTTGTGATCATGTGAGTATTTAATACATTCATATATATATATATATTCCATTAATTCTGTCCTTTAGACATATATGCCACACACAGCACATTTCTAAATAATATTTCATTGAATCCCAACAAATTTATGTAAAGTAACTTCTTTTATTTGGAGAAGAGAAAACTGAAACACAGAATCTAGGTGACTTTGTTCAAGGTCACTGATACATAAACTGGAAGAGAATTTAAAACAAATGTGTGTATGCATGGATGCATGTGTTTCAGTGGGTCTGTGTCTCCATAGTGTAGGTCAAACAATAGTAGAATAAAATCTTAAGTAAAAATACCCTAGCATATATTTTTTTTGAGGGGGAGTAGTTGAGAAGAATGATTGATACAGTTATAGGAATTTAGTAAAGGCCCTAATACAAATGACAATCATACACCCAAGTTCAGTCTAAAATAGACATCAGAGTGGATTACAGAAGGGGTTCAGTGAATAATAAACAGCTAGGACCATGAAAATAATCCAGACTTAACTATTGCCTGAAGGTTTACATTAAAGGAAACTTTTTAGCATAAGGAGAAATATCTAAACAAGTAAGCCTACCTATTGGTTGCAGTCAAGATTCTTTCTCCAGCCTGGATAAATGAAATGGAGAACACAAAACGAATTGATATAATTTGTGTTCCACCAGCTTTTTATAGTGTTTTTGAGTGAACTATCTCATTAAATCTTCATAGTGTTCTTCTGAGAAAGTTAATATCATTATTATCTTCATTCTGTTTTTGAGAAAATTGAGGTTCATATAGCTTGAAATGCATTGCAAAAGATCAGTCAGCCAGTAAGCACAGCTGGAACTAAAATCCAAACTTTTTTTTTTTTTGACACTCCATGTTCTTTACAGTGCACTATAGTGCTATGCCTTTAAAAACATTCTTTACCAAACAGAGATTTTTCAAGCAGGCCGTATGTTTTACATATGGTTGTATGCCCTATGGCCACCACATTGCCCAGAACCTAGTACATTGTTGATGTTAAATAACTTTTGAAAAATAAATGAATTAAGGGAGGAAAGGAAAGACTTCTATTCAAAGACGAAGGCCTAACTGCATGGGTTTATCTATTTTGTTTCTTCAGAGCATATTAAACTTATGATAAAATAGTAATAATAATAAAGAGAACAGGAGAAGGGTTATAGGGGATTTTGACAAATTTCTGGAAGATGAAAACTATAATATACTGAGGGATAAATAATGAAGTCAGGGATGGGCACTGCAGCTTATCGCATTGATGGATGATAATGCACTAGGACACCAGGATGAAGTCGTCAGCCATTTGGATCACAGAAAGTCTCAGGTGTTGGAAGTGTGGTGGAAGAATGTGAAACAGAGGCTACAGAGAAATTAATTTGTAGTTTATATACATAACAACCTCTTCTCTTCCCAAGTAAATGCAGTCTGAAGAAACCAGATGTTTGCCTCCCTTGGAAAACAAACCAATGGTGGAGGCATTCTTTTGTAAAGAAACTTGATTGTCCTACTGCAGGGGTTCTTAGCTTTGGCATGTTTGGCATTTTGGGCTGCCAATTCTGTGCTGTTGAGGGATGTTCTGTGTACTTAGGATGTTTAGAAGCACCCTTGGCCTCATTCCCTACATGCCAGTGGTATCCCCTCTTCCTCAGATGCAATAAATAAAAATATCTCCAGATATTGCCAAATGTCCTCTGGAAGAAAAAATGACCCCTGGTTGAGCCACTATCTTAGAGAAATGATTTCCACATCCTTTCATTTAGGAGACCTCCAGTATAATGTCCAGTCTGTGCATGAGTACCTTAAGCAAAATTCAATAGTATTGAGTATCCAATCAATTTCTAATGTCTGTATTATTAAACATGAACAAACAGAAACATTTGAGAAAATACAAGATAATGCAAGAACCAGTGTGATGATAAGGGAAAATAATCAAAGAATAAAAAATGCATTACTTAGAAATATAATTTTGTGATAGCACAATCGCGTGGGTATAGTCAATAATAACTTAACTGTACATTTAAAAATAACTAAAGGAGTGTAATAGGATTGTTTGTAACACAAAGGTTAAATGCCTGAGAGGATGGATACCCTGTTCTCTATGATGTGATTGTATCACATTGCATGCCTGATTCAAACCATTTCATGTACTCCATAAATATATACACCTAATATGTACACGCAAAAATTAAAGAAAATAAAAAATGTCATATTTATAAAATATATAAATACTTTTATATAACAAATTGGAAAGTAAAGTCTATGAGACCAAGAATGTTTAATTAATATGTAAAGTTATAGAAAATATGAGAACAAAATGTATAGACATAACTGATTAATCTAGGAAGTCAAATATCTGATTAACAGGTTTCCAGAAAGAGAGAAGTGCATACAAAGAATTCATTTAAAACAAGGCACAGTGGCTCATGCCTGTAATCCTAATGCTTTGAGAGGCCTAGGTGGGAGGGCTCTTGAGGCCAGGAGTTCAAGACCAACTTGGCCTACGTAGTGAGATCTCATCTCTATGAAAAAATTAAGAATAATAAATAAAAATAAAAAATTAGCAGGGTGTGGTGGCACATACGTGTAGTCCTACCTACTTGGGAGGGTGAGGCAGGAGGATCTCTTGAGCCCAGGAGGTTGAGGCTGCAGTGAGCTGTGAGCACACCACTGCACTCCAGCCTGGGCAACAGAGAGAGAACCTTTCTCTAAAACAAATGAAAAACAACAACAAAACCTTATTAATTTAACTATCTAAAAGAAACAAGTAAATTATAATGATATCTGAATGTCTCACACAATGAATGAAAAAATGCCATAGTTAAACATATGGTCAATTCACAGAATACCAAGAAAAAAGAGAAGATTCTAAAAGCCCACTGAAAAAGACAGAGACACACAGAGAGAGAGGTGGTGGTGGGGAACAGGAGAAAAGACGTTGGAGCATTAGCATTATATTTTTTAGGAAAAATGAGTTTTCAACCAGAATTCTATACCCAACTAAACTATAACTAAATTGTTATGGTAAAATAAGGAATTTTTTTTTTCCTTAGAAGGACTCAGAAAATTCACTTTATACACTTATTTTAGAAAGCTTCCTGAAGAAATGCCTATGTTGGATAAAAAGACTCAGTGCAAAAGTAGAGAGCTATAACTCAACTGGTTTACACAGAAAGACACCGATTATCTCAAATAACAAGAAGTCTAGAGTGGACAGCTATAATATTGACTCAATTATGTTACCAACATTTTAAGTTCTTCCTGCTTTGCTTTTCTGTTGTTCTTGGTGAGTTGCATCATTCTTGAGATAGCTCTCTTTGCGTTGGAGGATTACTTGTATAACCAGATATCATGTACAGATAAGAAAATGACCAGAGGAATAAAGGACATTCTCTTTTTGTGAATTTTTTAAATCAAAGACTTCACCAGAGGTTCCATGACAAAATTTCCCTTTCATTGTCTAGAATTGACAATATGCCCACTTTTCAACCCATCAGTAGGAAGGGAAACGTTGACACAATTGACTTGGTGAAGTTCAAGATCATTAACATAGGGTGGTATACCAGAATGAAAAGTAGGATATGTTAGAAAGAAAGAGGGATGTGTGTTTGCTGCAATGCTGCAACAAACCAGGGAGTAAACCAACAAAGAGGATATAGGATCTAGATATGGTGGAACTGACCCAGGAAAAAAATAAGAATTCCCAGGAAGATGAATGCACATGGCCTGAAGGCACAGCTGTCAATTAGAGCAGAAGGACAAAGGGGCCTAGGCAGGAGAGTTGACGTAAAAAGAGAGTGGGAAGGATTTTTGATATAAAATTTTAAAGTGTGATAAAGGCAAAATTTTTAAAAACTGGCATCTAGAAATCTCAGAAAAAGGATAGAGCATTACAAGAAAGAACTGTAATCATGAAACCACTACGTTACTCTGCTTTGTGCAATGCTGACACAGTCAAAATAACAGGGATAGGGTTAGTTGACTTTCATCTTCTATAATCAGCTCAGTGATGCAAGCTGGCTATAGAATAAAATGTACCTTCCCTCCTCTGTGACAATATAAAAGAAGTGCACATATGAGAAATTGGGAGGTAGCAGGTGGTGCGGTGGGGAGAGCTGAGAGTAGAAAGAAAAGACAGGGATGCTAAAAGATGTTGCCTTTAGTTGGTAAAACGAGAAACAAAAGTATGATAATAAGTAATTACAAAAGATTAAAGAATAAATGACATAATTTTTATTTACTACGAGATTGGGTTTAGGGTGAGTTTGTGTGAACTAAATCTTAATCTATCATAGTGGGGATTCAAAAGATAATGTATAAAATGAATAAATTAAAAGTGCAGACAACAACATGCATTGTCTAGAAAGATGGCACTAACTCCCAGAAAAATAGCCCAAAGAGTTAAAAGAGTTTTCTCTGGGGAGGGGAAGGGGAAGAGGGAAGGGACAGAGGCCTTTCATGTATAAGCCCTTTTTATTATTCTTTATTTCAACCATGTGCACACATATTATTTGATAATTGAAAATATATTGTAAAAAATAATTTATTTTTACTTTCTATCCTCATAATGCAAACGTATTTTATATTATTAATTTTCCACTTACAGCTTTAACAAAAACATTTTCCTTGACAGTACATGGCCTTTACGATGATTCATTTATATGGTGATGTAATATTTTGTATGGTTTCTCTGGCAGTCCTGATCCATTCATATTCCTTCTCTCAGTTTTCCTGTGTCTATGAATACCTGAAAGAAGTGGTTGAAGCTTGGGGGAGCAGTCTATGGCCAAAGAACAACATTGTTTTCCTTTTTTTTTTCTCTGAAAAGAGCTAAATGTTGACCTGGGCCTCATTAGCACTGTGCATTAACCAAGTTCAAAGCACCAGGCAGAGCTGTGTAGAGGTCTCGCTTACTGCAGCAGCCCCTGGGTGGTGCACACACACCCTGAGACCTACAAGGTTAGAGACAGTTGCATCCCAGCCTGGACAGCATCAACCCAAGGCTGCCCTTTGCACTGACACTGCTCCCAAGTTCATTTGAAATGGGGACTGCCAGAAAGACAAGTCTTCATTTGCAAAGCAAGAGCATGGTTTTAATTATCCTTTAGATCCATAAAATAGCAAGGGGGGTGGGGATAGATTTATGGCTTTAAATTCTCTTCTTTGCCATTTATAAAACAGTATTTATCAGGTGTGGGGCACATGGCAGCTCTGGGGAGTGCCAGACGGGGATCAAAAGCAAAGCATAAAAACCTTCCCCTTTCAACATACCTAATCTCTTCCTTCTATCTATAAATGGCCACATTTACCTCCTGGCTGAGAAAAGCGATTCATTCTGGCACTTTGCTGTTTGAGGTATCAAGAGTGAGTAAGAGGCTGGCTTCTGTGTGCGGGGTCTGTACTAACTGCCCTTTGATGTTTCCTTCAGAAGAACAGAAAGATGGCCAACAGCCCCTGGTGGGTGTTGGCACTGCCATTGCCTTGGAGAGTGTCCCTTTCACAGGGAGACATTTGCATCCTTCTACTAGAGCATCATATAGGAACACAGCTGGAGAAATAGTAATAAATCATTCATCCTTTCAGTGCTGTTTAGTTATCTCCTATATACCCCCGACACTGCCAGGTCATAGTAGATTCCAAAGAAGTGTAAGATATGATACCTTACTTCAGAAAGCATCAATGTTTGTTGACAAGAAAATCTTGTACATAGTAGAGTCGTAGATTATTAAAACAAGTTTTGGTGGTGTTGAGTTTTGGGAACAGATGATCATTGGTAGGGCTTCAGATTGACTTGGGTTTTGCCCAGCAGGTATGATGTGGGCTAAGCTTTGAACAATGGCTTTACGGACTGAATGTTTCTGCCCCTCTCCCTGCCGTTCCTATTTCTAGAGTTGAAGCCCTAACCCTAAGCATGGCTATATTTGGAGATGGGGCCTTTAAGGAAGCAACCAAGATTAAATGAGGTCATAAAGATGGGGTCCTGATCTGATATGATTAGTGTCCTTGTAAGAAGATATACCAGAGGGAGACCTCCCTCTTCCTCTCTGCCATGTGAGGACATAGCAAGAAGGTGGCCATCTACAAGCCAGGAAAAGAGCCCTCACCAGAAACTGAATTTACCACAACTTGATTCCAGACTTCCAGCCTCCAGAACTGTGAGAAAATATTCTGTTGTTTAAGCCACCTCATCTGTGGCATTTTGTTGTGGCAGCCAGGGCTGACCAATACAGATTGGTAGGATTTCAATAGAAAGAAAAAGAGAGAGCATTCAAGATGGGTAAAATAAAAACACAAGCCTGAGACCAGCATAAACATGGCATAGGTGAGGGACAAGAGGAGAGGGTACATGTTAGAATTGTGTACTGGGCCAGTGGTTTCTGGGTGTGGTATGTCCCATTCTTCTGAACTGTGGCTTGATGACCAATAAAAACCTGTAAAGGGCAGATTTAGGAAGCATAAATACATTTGCTTCTAGAAAACAAAGCAAATTTGTTTGAGTTCTTTGTAGATTCTGGATATTAGCCCTTTGTCAGATGAGTAGATTGCAAAAATTTTCTCCCATTCTGTAGGTTGCCTGTTCACTCTGATGGTAGTTTCTTTTGCTGTGCAGAAGCTCTTTAGTTTAATTAGATCCCATTTGTCAATTTTGGCTTTTGTTGCCATTGCTTTTGGTGTTTTAGACATGAAGTCCTTGCCCATGCCTATGTCCTGAATGGTATTGCCTAGATTTTCTTCTAGGGTTTTTATGGTTTTAGGTCTAACATTTAAGTCTTTAATCCATCTTGAATTAATTTTTGTATAAGGTATAAGGAAGTGATCCAGTTTCAGTTTTCTACATATGGCTAGCCAGTTTTCCCAGCACCATTTATTAAATAGGGAATCCTTTCCCCATTTCTTGTTTTTGTCAGGTTTGTCAAAGATCAGATGGTTGTAGATGTGTGGTATTAATTCTGAGGGCTCTGTTCTGCTCCATTGGTCTATATCTCTGTTTTGGTGCCAGTACCATGCTGTTTTGGTTACTGTAGCCTTTTAGTATAGTTTGAAGTCAGGTAGTGTGATGCCTCCAGCTTTGTTCTTTTTGCTTAGGATTGACTTGGCAGTGTGGGCTCTTTTTTGGTTCCATATGAACTTTAAAGTAGCTTTTTCCAATTCTGTGAAGAAAGTCATTGGTAGCTTGATGGGGACAAACAACCCCATCAAAAAGTGGACGAAGGATATGAACAGACACTTCTCAAAAGAAGTCATTTATGCAGCCAACAGACACATGAAAAAATGCTCATCATCACTGGCCATCAGAGAAATGCAAATCAAAACCACAATGAGATACCATCTCACACCAGTTAGAATGGCGATCATTAAAAAGTCAGGAAACAACAGGTGCTGGAGAGGATGTGGAGACATAGGAACAGTTTTACACTGTTGGTGGGACTGTAAACTGGTTCAAGCATTGTGGAAGACAGTGTGGTGATTCCTCAAGGATCTAGAACTAGAAATACCATTTGACCCAGCCATCCCATTACTGGGTATATACCCAAAGGATTATAAATCATGCTGCTATAAAGACACATGCACATGTATGTTTATTGCAGCACTATTCACAATGGCAAAGACTTGGAACCAACCCAAATGTCCATCAATGATAGACAGGATTAAGAAAATGTGGCACATATACACCATGGAATACTATGCAGTCATAAAAAAGGATGAGTTCATGTCCTTTGTAGGGATAGGGATGAAGCTGGAAACCATCATTCTCAGCAAACTATCACAAGGACAAAAAACCAAACAAAAAAGCAAACTATCCCAAGGACAAAAGGAACACCACATGTTCTCACTCATAGGTGGGAATTGAACAATGAGAACACTTGGACACAGGGTGGGGAACATCATACACTGGGGCCTGTCATGGGGTGGGGGATGGGGGGAGGGATAGCATTAGGAGATATACCTAATGTAAATGACAAGTTAATGGGTGCAGCACACCAACATGGCACATGTATACATATGTAACAAACCTGCATGTTGTGCACATGTACCCTAGAACTTGAAGTGTAATAGAAAATAATAATAATAAAAAATAAAATAAAATAAAATAAACCACAAAAAAGAAAAAAGAAAACAAAACAGTTTTCCTTAATTCTTCTTCTTCCATTTCTAGGAGATATTTTATTTTACCCCTTTATGCAATTAGAGATATACCTTCCCTGAATTAGAGTATCACATTGTAATATCTTAGAAGTGTAGAAATCTTGAGGTTATCTAAAATGCAAATTTCATTAAAGTAGGATTTTTTGTTGGTTTTATTTACTGCTGAATCCTTAAGGTCTAGCAGACTGCCTGGCGAGTAAGAGCTTACTAGACCTTAGTAAGGGCTCAGTGAGTACTTGAAGAAATAAGTAAAGGAAAGCCTGGCTTCCCACACAATTAAGAAATATCTGGCTCCTATGCTGGGACTCAGTTTTCAGTCTTGACTTTAAAGCTTATCAGTTTGGGACATATCATCACTTGTAACTCAGCTTTCCTATCTTTAAAATAGAAGATATTAAAACATAATTCACTTATCCCAAAAAATTGTAAGGATTAGTTATCCTTCAATGTATTATAATTTATTTAATTACTGTGTATTAGACTTTGAGAATATTATGTGGATTTATCCTTCAAAGAACTTACAGTCTAATGGAGAAAGCAGAAACAAACAAACAAAAAACAATTGTAGAGCCATGTGGTAGCTGCTATGGCAGTGACATTTTTGTCCTGCTATGAATATTCTCTACACAGCAGACAGAGTAGTGAGCCTTCCAAAATCTAAATCTGATCATGTACTTCCACTGCTCAAAGTTCTCCACTGTTTCCTTTATCTTTAGAGCAAAAATGCAAACTTCCTTCCTTGGCATGACATGCTCTGCCTACTCAGATTATATCTCCCACCGTGGTCTGTTATATTCATGTCTCTCAGCCATACTAGCCTGTGTTGCTTTCTGAAGATACTAAGCATTTTATTGCCTTGAGGCTTTTCTTTTTTTTTTTTGGCAACTGTTACCATTACCTGAGATTCTCTTCCTATGACTACCTGTGATTCTAATAAAGCAAACGTTTCCCATCTCTTCACATATCACAATATAAGCTCCTCAATTTCAAAGACTGCTTTCTTCACTGCTTTATCCCCAGTACTCAGAATAGGCCTGGCACATGGTAGGTGTTTAATAAATATTTGTTAAGTGAATGATTGAAACTCCAATTTAGTGGCATTTCAGATGGAAGTGTCAATTAATGCATGTAACTGGACAATAAGCATTTTTAATACAAAAATCAACTAGGTGGTGCATGGTGGCTCATGCCTGTAATCCCAGCACTTTGAAAGGCTGAGGCGATTGGATTGTTTGAGGTCAGGAGTTCGAGACTAGCCTGGCCAACATGGCCAAACCCCATCTCTACTAATAATACAAAAATTAGCCAGGTGTGGTGGCACGTGCCTGTAATCCCAGCTATTTGGGAGGCTGAGGCAGGAGAATCACTTGAACCTGGGAGGCAGAGGTTGCAGTGAGCCAAGATCACGCCACTGCATTCCAACCTGGGGGACAGAGAGAAAATCTGTCACACACACACACACACACACACACACACAATCAATTAAATTAATAAAGAGCTATACTTTCAGCTTCTGTTTGAATGCCTGAAATCATAAGAATTCCCTAAAAGGCAGTGAATCCCACCTTTAGGAAGAGCTAATGATTTTTAAAAACTGCCTTCAGCACACAACTCAACAGCAAAAAACCAAACAACATCAATACAAAATGGGCAAAAATTTAAGTAGACATTTCTCCAGACAAGAGATACAAATGGCTAACAAACACATGAAAAGATACTTAACATCACTAATCATTAGATAAATCCAAAGTAAAACCACAATGAAATACCATTTCACTCTGATTAGGATAGGTACCATTCAAAAAATAAAAATAAAAAATCCATGAAATAGCAAGTGTCAGTAAGGAATGATATGGTTTGGCCATGTTCCCACCCAAATCTCATCTTGAATTCCCACATGTTGTGGGGGGGACCCAGTGGGAGGTAATGGAATCACGGGGTCAGATCTTTCCTCTGCTGTTCTCATGATAGTGAATAAGTCTCATAAGACCTGATGATTATGTAAGGGGGAGTTTCCCTGTACAAGCTCTCTTCTCTTGTCTGCTGCCATGTGAGATGTGCCTGTCACCTTCTACCATGACTGTGAGACCTCCCCAGCCACGTGGAACTGTGTCCAATAAGCCTTTCTTTTGTAAATTGCCCGGTCTCAGATATGTCTTCATCAGCAGTGTGAAAACGGACTAATATAGGATTTAGAGAAATTGGAGCCCTTTTGCTCTGTTGATGAAAATGTAAAATGGTGTCACTATAGTGGAAAATAGTATGCTGGTTCGTGAAAAAATTACCATAGGATCCACAAATTCTATTCCTGGGTATATAGTAAAAAAAAAAAAAAAAAAAAGGAAAACAGAGGCTCAAATAGATATTTGCACACCCATGTCGATAGCAGCGTTATTCACACTAGCGAAAATGTGTAAGCAACTCAAGTTCCCATTGACCAATGAATGGTGAAATAAAATGCAGTAGACACATACAATGGAATATTATTCAGCCTCAAGAAGGAAAAAAATTCTGATACATGCTACAATGTGGATGAACATTGAGGACATTATATTAAGTGAAATAAACCAGTAACAAAAAGTAAAATATTTTTGTCCAGTTTCAATTATGTGAGGTACCTGGAATAATCAAATTCATAGAAACAGAAAGTAGACTGGTAGCTTCCGGGGTTACGGGAAGTGGGGAATGGAGAGTTATTGTTAATGGTCTCAGAGTTTCAGTTTCGGAGGATGAAAAAGTTCTGGATATGGATGGTGGTGATGGTTGCACAATGTGAATATACATAATGTGACTGAACTGTACATTTAAACGTGGCTAAGAGAGGCAATTTTATGTTGTGTGTATTTTATCACAATTTAAAAAACTGTGTTCAGCTAAAATATGCCAGTCGGAAAATGTTATCTGAAGGACCTTGTTTTATTCCTCTGGTTACAGGAGGAACCTCTTAAGATATTAATTGAAACATTTGAAGGCAGTAATCAGTGATTGAATCAGGAAGTTCCAAGTCATCTATTTTCCCGACTAATCTTCCCCATTCGAGTGCCTGTCATCTTTCCTACTTGAGCTGGTTTCTTGGTTGCTGTTCTCTGTCTGTCATCCAATTCGGGAATGCCAGAGACCCAGAGCTGCTAGCAGTGTTCAATGGGCAGCAGGTAACTTTCTCAGTGTTTGTTTCATGGAAATGTTAATCAACCTTGAGACATTATGGGGTATTTTCAGAAATGATGAGTTTTGTGGTCACAATGAGCTAAACAGGTTTTTTTTGTGTTATTGTTTTTGCAGGATTTTCCAGAGCATGTAATAGGCGAATGGGCATGGTCAGTTTCCAAGAGCAGGACACAGTATGAAAGCGGCTCTCAAACATTTTTGATTGCAGCCTTTTTCTCCACCTCAAGACAGTGAAACATTATTTGGGAAAATTTTCACTAGCGTAATTGCTAACTGCTGCATTTGCTGAGTTCCATCAACTCATGAGTTTTTATGTGTGTACTCAGAGCACAAGAATTGTTTCTGGATCTAGGCTATGGTGCTTTTCAGTTCTTGGAAATAATTTCCCTGAAATGTCCTCTGAGAAAGTCAAGAATTTCCCTGAAATGACCTCTGAGAAAGTCAATGTGATTTCTTTTGGTATGGTACAGAATATGCTCTGTACATATAAGAGACACTGCCACTCAAAATAGGCCCAGTGCCTAGCTGCAAGACTTAAAGTTGAGTTACATCATCTCATTTGAGTGCCACAAATCATGCATTGAATTTTTCCAAGGCTCTGAAAGCACACAACTTTCATATAATACAACTCTACACTTTCTTATTCAAAATCCCAAATTGCCAGATGTGTCTTGTAATTTGAGATTTTCTGAATCTTAGAAATGTAATATAATGCCTCTACCACTACATTATCACCCCAGCAGGGTCTGAAGACACACCTTTTAAATAAATGCATCAATATTTGTTGAATATTCATACTTAGTAGGATAAATAAAAACTATAAATAAATATATCAGTCTATATCAGGTTTTATTTTCAAAGGAATTTCAGTGACTCATTTACTAAAAACTAACTTTGGGTTTCAGACTATTTTGAGTTTTGAAATAGAAGCTAAAACACTATAGGCACCCTAGTGAAAACCAAGCTGGGTTAATTAATGCTAACAGACTTTTGCTAACATCAGGTCTTAATATTTCTCAATGGTCTGATCTTTGGAGGAACAGTGGAAAAATTCCCAGAGAAAAAAATACTTAAAGGAAAAGAGATGGAGTAATTTCTCTTAAATCTACTTCCCCTGGCCCCTCCTGCTTGAATATCTCTAATATATTCTTACTATGAACTAACTTATTTGCTCTAAATTTCCAACTTTCAACAAGAAGGTGAAAACCTCCAACTTAATAGAAAAATTAGGCTGTAAGGATCCTAAGGCCATATAGCAAATGTGGGATGGAAGACTGACAATGAAATTTCCATGAGTGAGTATCATCTAATCTATGGGATAAGATGGGTTATGTTATGTTCTGATACATATGAGAGCCAGAGCTGGAAGGCGTGACTATGTCACTAAGCACCGTGTGACCTTTGGTGAATCCCATATCCTTAATGTTTCAGTCTCCCTGTCTAAAAAGTGAAAATTGGACTATCATTTTACGGTCCATGTAGGATCTGTAATTAAAACAGCTTTATTCACTACCAGGTGAATTATCGATGTGGTAGCAAATAGCTAACAATGGCATCCTCTAGTTTCTGCAGGATATCCTTCAAGAAAAAAATGCTACCCTGAAAGACACACATGGAAATTCATTTCCTCTCTCCTTTTGGACATTTTATTCTACTCATAGCATGTTGAACTATATATTAAATGTCTCCAATAAGGATTTCATTTAGATTTAATATGTCAGAATTGTAAATGTTAATGAAATGCCAAAAGAGTGATTAACAACATATGCTTTGAAGTCTCTCAAATATGTAACCCCCCAGAAATTTTATAAGAAAAATGTCCAGACATAGAACTTTACCCTGCAGTTTATTTTTTATTTTTCAGAGTCAAAATATCTCTCAAATGCTCAGTTCTGAACTAACAGAAAAACAGCAGGAGGATAAAAAAAAAACAAGGCTGAATTTCAGTCACACAGATCTCAGCAAGAAGCAAAAATAAACTCTTTAAATGATGTTCCTTTTGCACGGCTCCCAGAGGCAGGTTTGGTAAGAAATAGTTTGAAAGTATACATATTCATTCCCACTTCCCCCAACCTCTACTTTGCCCTGCTCTGTCTCTGTTGATCTTGTAACTTTTTCCATGTTAATTAAAGATTCCTGGGACTTCACTCTTTTTTTCCCTTCTCTGGGAGCCACCTAAGAACACAAATATTGAAACAGTAGCTGTCAGCTAATTTTGCATTATTCTAAATTAAGGAAAATATTCTAATTTACGGAAAACTTCTAGATCACCTAGGAGTTTAATGGTTCAAGCTCCCCCTTTATCTGTGGAATCTGGAAAAAAGCAGTGACTGTCTGTTGACACAGCTAGTTTGTAACAAAGCTGTGGTGGATCATAGGTCTAAGACCAGTACAGTTGTCCCCCAATCCCCCATGCTACCCTTTCATCCCAAATTAAAATAAGACAGTTTCCCTCGTAACTCACCAGTGCAGTAAATCCCATGCTATGGCATAGAGTGAGACAGCTTCAACCATGACATGAGCGTTATGTAGTTGGTGGGGGGGGTGGTCTTACAAGTTCAGCACCTGAGAAAAATTAAGGGGAGAATTGAAAATTGTCTCCAGCTGGGCGTTAGCATGTGCTAAACAGGGTTTTGATGTTAAAGGGTTTTAAGTGCGTGACTGGTACACCTCAGGGCAAGGCCCACTCTTCCCCGAGAATCTGTTCTTGCTTTTCTTTCTTTTCTTGTCTAATCAGTCCCATTCAGTTTTCAATTCTCTTTCTCACTTTGCAAAGTGCCAGACAAATTACTGGTATCCTCTATGAACCTCTGGTTTCTTTTTTGTTTTTGAACTCATACCCCCTTAAGAATATTTCAGGGTAAGCATTGCTCAAAACACATTTTATAAATTTTTAGGAACGTAATTAAAGCAAAGACCTTTGTATAACTTTTATGACTCTTGATGTTCCACATTCTAATTCTCTTCGGGATGTGCATATTTTCTTAATGTTGTCCTCTTATTGTTTCTCTGAAATTCTTTTTACTCTTCAGTTTCAACAACATATCTTCTGAACTATAGGTTGTTTTAAGTATTAGGATTATCAGTACAAACTTGGTGATATTCAAGTGTTTCTGAATGACAAAGAGGGCAACTTCATTCGGTTTAACCTAATGTTTTGTAAAGCCATCTGGAATACACAGTCTCATCTGAGCAGAGACATTTTTTAAAGTAGAGAAACTATGTAGAAAAACCATGATCTTTACTGAACATTATAATGTAGAAATTTAAATATTTTAAGAAAATTTTTTTTAAAATGTATTTTTGTGGTTTGCTTATGGTAGGTGATATGGTTTGGCTGTGTCCCCACCCAAACCTCATCTTGAATTGTAGCTCCCATAATTCCCATGTGTTGTGGGAGGTACCCAGTGGGAGGTAATTGGATCATGGGAGTGGTTTCCCCCACACTGTTCTCGTGGTAGTGAATAAGTCACATGAGATCTGATGGTTTTTATAAGGGATTGCTTTTTTTGCGTGGTTCTCATTCTCTCTTGTCTGGTACCATGTAAGATGTGACTTTCACCTCCTGCCATGATTGTGAGGCCTCCCCAGCCACATGGAACTGTGAGTCCATTAAACTTCTTTTTCTTTATAAATCACCCAGTCTCGAGAGTGTCTTTATCAGCAATGTGAAAATGGACTAATACAGTAGGAGTGATATATGTCTCAGTTTCAACAGTCTCCAGGTTTTGCCTTTTGCTCGGCATCCTGGCTAGTTTAGCATTAGCTCTGGATTTTTTATTCTCTAACAAAGCATTAGTATTAATGGTTGCACTAAACTGATAGGACCACATTGTTGGGTTGAGTTTGGGAGACCTCCACTTTGTACCCAAGGGTTCTGCTGTGAGCTCTTCTAGTCTATATGAGACTCACACATAGTGAAAGGAGGTCTCAGCTTGACATGTAGTTAAGGCCCTCTTTCTGGATACAGCTAATTAATGCTTCCATTTCAAGGGAGGAATGCCAGATGCTCAATGATATAATAAAGCGTGTTTAGATACGAGCAGTGTGGGGTAGTTAATTCTTTCTGGCCGTGAGTGGAGCTGGGAGAAGCTCTGGAAGTTGCTGTGCTCATGGACCCTTGCTTCACTAGCCAGTTGTGACATGGCCTGAGAGACGTGTGAGGCTGTCAGGCTTCCAGTCAGCAGGATCGACCGCAAGGGTGGGAAATTCTATTAGATGGACATGATATAGAAGCCAAGCAGTCCTGTACACTCTACAGCGTATAGAGAATGGAGTGAGTCGTGTGCATGATTTTGCTATGGTATTTTTGCTACTTACTGTATGGTATAGATCTATAGCCACTATTTCATTGCTTTGTAATACTTTTTTATTTTTGCAATAAACACTTTTGACAGAAATAAGTTAAGAAATAATCAAAATGCCTGTTTAATAACAGTTTATGTACTAAGTTTTCATTCTCAAGAAAGTTGGTGATGACTCTGTAACTTGCACCAAGTATTTGTCCAGGTGCACCATCTACCCCAGAGGCTGTGGTGCTCTCACTGACCACATAGAAACAAGAACACATAAGTCTGCTGAAGTGGCATCAGCATCTCCTAGAAAATTAGTAGTTATTTTAAGAAGATGGTACCTGAAGACAATAATTTAGTATCTGTAGTTCTAGAAGGTGCTTTTTACGTATAATGCTTGAAGCTTGACATTTCATGTATGGTTTTAAATGGCTGTTCTTCCAATTTAATTTCTTTTTGTTTTTAATTCCAAGTTTTTCTGCAGGCATAATACAAAAACCAAAGTAATAGCAACTATTGTGTTGGCCCCATGTAGAGAATAAAATATTCACTAGCAGTTACATGTTGCCAATTTTATATTAGTATATTCTACCAAGTTTCTTATCTGAATGACAGAAGACAAAAATGTTATTTGAGAGATATTTTCTCAATTCTGCCAAGATGGTATATAAGGAATACTATTCTCATGTGCACAAGAAAATTTTTTGATATATATAATGAATGCCTTAGAGCATTAGAGCTAATAGGTAAATTTAATTTTTTTGTTATAAATTTTAAATATAAAAAACTATAAATAAAAAGATGTCCTTTTCTACCTGCCATCAATTTTACAAATGTTTAAATTTTATATTAATTGACCTGAATGTCTTATAAAGTTATTACACGGTTTTTTATAAATAAGTTCTCTGAAATTTAATTGTGTTTTGGTCCAAGTCATTTGGGAATCTTTCTTTAATTAAAAAAAAATTTTTTTTGAGAGAGGGTCTACTTTTGTGGCCCAGGTTGGAGTGTATTGGTTTAATCAAAGTTCACTGCAGCCTTGAACTCCTGGAATCAAGCAGTCTTCCTGACTCAACCTCCTGAGCAGCTGGGACTACAGGTATATGCCACCATGCCTGGCTAATTTTTAAAATTTTATCATAACTGTAAATGATTTGCATACAACAAAACTTTACCTTTTGAAGATTTTAGAAAACTGCAATTACTAAAAACAAAATTTGCAAGCAGAAAGATCTTGAAAATAAAAAATACAGAAGAGGAACTGACTTTGAATACAAATGCAGGGGCTTACCTGGTCAAATGAGACTGAGAGCTCAAATAGAAGCTCTAATTCTGAAATTCAATGGAAATTTGAAATATACCTATTTGGGGGAAGATTTTTTAAATGGAACTTTTATTTTTAATTAGATGCACTTATATTCTCTAAAAGAATGGAATTAAGTTGAGATGACTTATAATTTTACAGCATTTACATTCTGTGAGACATTGAAAAATTATAAATAGAGATATGTTATTTGAAAGGTTTTAGCCTATAAAATATTTGTCAAATAAAGTAATTTGGGCTGGGTGCATTGGCTCCCACCTGTAGTCCCAGCACTTTGGGAGGCCGAGACAGGCTGATCGCTTGAGCTCACGAGATCAGCCTGGGTAACATGGCAAAACCCTCGTCTCTACCAAAACGAAAACGAAAGTGAGAACAAAAACAAAAACAAAAATTATCCGGGGGTGGTGGTGCGTGCCTGTCATCCTAGCTACTCGGGAAGCTGAGGCGAGACGGTGGTTTCGGCCTGGGAGGCAGAGGTTGCAGTGAGACTAGATTGCACTCCTTCACTCCAGCCTGGGTGATAGAGCCAGATCTTGTAAAAAAGTAAAATAAAATAAAATAAAATAATTTGGTTGGAATCCAAAAGCAGAAACTTTAAGAATCTTTGAGCTGAAATACTTACATATTTCCTTGTAAAAAAAATAGAATTAAGAATATCCCCTCTTTAGCAGAATTTGTTCTTAATTCCCCTAAGCACTTACAGTGTTTTCTCAATAAAAAGTAATATGGGCTAAAAGAAGAATTGATAATGCCAGTAGTTACAAGTTGATGAAATGAAAATTCAGCTTTTAAGCAGATTGTAGAAAACTTTAAGGAAAAACTGAAAAATAACAGTACTAACTTAATAAAATATATATTCTTCAAAAAAATACTCCTGACACAGTTTTAGAGGCAGCTATGACTAATAAACTGATTAAAGTATATAAATATATGCCAACTATATATTACTTTGCTTATGTTTTTAATATTCAGAAAATTAATATAAAGTTATCTCTATCTTTATTTTAATTAATTTATTTTTTGAGACGAGGGTCTTACTATTGCTCAGGCTGGCTTTGAACTCCTGGGCTCAAATGATTCTCCAGCCTAAGCCTCCTGAGTAGCTGGGCTCACAACATGCACCACCGCCTCCGGCTAATATAAAGAAGTTTTTAAATTTTTGCTTCAGTGCATATAAATAGATGATATTTTTGTCTTTTAGAAAGATTTTTTGGAAGTCTTTTTTAATTGAATTATGTTTACATATCTACCAATATTATACAACCAATTATTAAATCAAGGCATAACCTGTGGAACAATTTTCCTCTTCCTTTCCAATGGGCTATGTTCTCCCCTTTCTTCACCGCCATTTCCAGCTTGATCTGACCCGGAAGAATTTCTCTGAACCTTTTATCCATTATGGAGCATCCATCATCTGAATCACATACTGCCTGTAGCTTTCAGTGGTATACAACATGTTTCACAGCTTTTGTGTCCTTAAGTAAGGTTGATGCTCAAAATGTGTATTGTTGGCAATATGACCACACCATATTGAAGGAAGAAATGATAGACAGTCTAGTTCTAGATAAAGGACAGGATGGTATACAAATAAAATGTATGGCTGTGGCAAATCATGGGTTGTTAAAATCCTCTTTCTAGCAGCGGTTAAAACTTGAAATAGTTTTAGTGTTACAGATGACGTGAAAAGTTGGGTGGTGGGAGGACTTCTTTAGTTGGCCAAAAAGGATGAAAGGCAGGGCTAGGAAAAAGATATGTAAGAATATAAGAATTGAGAATAGATGTGTTCTAGAATAATCACATCGGTAAAGATGGTATTTTCGAAGCCTGTTAGGAAAAACAATGTCAACATCAAGGACATTAACAAAAAAGAAGAAGAGCTTTATTGCAACAGGAAATTGGGGAAGAGAGGAAATGGAAATGAGTTTTGAAAAAGTATATATATTTTGACAGCATTTCACCTTAGCAGAGCCTAAAATGTGATGCGTTAATGTTTATAAACAAAAACTGACTCAGAAGGAAAATCGGCAATACAGTGGTAATGCAGGAAGGAAAGGATGGATTGTTGTAAGTAATATTACATAACAAAGTTTTCAAAGGGGCTTCTCGGAGTACATCACTTCTAGTATCAGCTTTCAGAAGCAACAACAACAGAAGGCCCTAGTGATTTTAAAATGAAGTTATTGATAGAAATATGTGCTGGAAATCAAGGCACAATTACCGTTCAAAGATGTATTATTATGTTAAGAATACTTTGAATCAATCATATTTTTGTACATCTATGATAATGTCTTAAAGGGAATGTAAGCTCCCATTTCCTGTATGTGAGGCACGTTACTTGGAAATACTGGTTTTCTGACATCTTTATGTCCCAACTATCTACAGAAGTATTAAAAAACGCAAATATATAAGTAGATAAGATAGAGTTTAAACCTCATCTAGGCATGGAAAACATGGAAAGAATGACACATGTTCCTTCTGGATCACGGTTTCTGATTACGAAGGGTGAGAGAGGAGAGAAAGTTAACTCTGGCAAATAAATATCTTGAAAGTCTGATAAGCTTCTTGGCTTCTCTTATTTTAAAAAATAATTATTAGGAGGAAGCTAGGAAACCTCGATATGTTGTAGAAAGGACTTTCAGAATCAGACTTAGGAGACCTGAAATTTTTTTCCTGCACTAGATAGTGACCTTGAACAATGTAATACCCCTCTGGGTCCTAATTTCTTCACCTCTCAAAAAAGGAGTTTGAGCCCAATGACAGTTAATACGATTTCTGACACAGGATTTTAAAACCTATGTAGCGATAATATGACGCATTTATCCCAATGAGAAGATACAAGTGGTAGAGCTGATGAGAGCAAAGGAACTGTCCAGGGTGCTTAGAAACATATGGGTCCATTCATGCTCTGGAGTTATGACCAGAAGCCACAATATGACTCCATCTGTTATTGATCTAGCATTTCTACTATGTTAAACACACAGTAAGTTACTTTGTCAGTATCAAGTGGATATAATTCAATAAGAGATCAATTTCCTTTTGTTTAAGGGGATAAATTACATATTTAGAGTCACCTCTGTTCTGTCTCCAATTTGTTGCTGATCTTTAGACCAGTCATTTCATTTATTCATTATTTGGAGCAGGGAATCCTGATAGTTTTCATGGCAATATTGATTTTTCAAGAGTCATACTTGATTTTTCAAGAGTCATCTTAGGAGATATGAGAATGCGCACTTCACATCCTGCCTCTTGTTTAACCTTGTTTAACATGTAGGAGGGAGACAGAGAGACTTTGAAAAACAGGCATTTGACCATGGTTTAAAAATAAAGATAAAGGAAAGGGGAAAAGGAAGATATGTAAGGCAGATGAGGAGAGTTAATTATAATTAAGCAAGCCTCAGTGGCCGAACCAGGCTATGTTGAAAGTGGTTGGGGGCGTATGGGGAGGGGGTGGTTAAACTAGTTTGTCACAGCACGACCTTCTGCCCCAGCACTTGCTGCCACAGCTTCTTGCTCATAAGCTACCTTGCTGCAGAAATGGAGAGGAGCATGAGACTGTGATGCTGGCAAGTCGTAGTGAAATGTAAATCTACTGGGTGAAAAGAGAGGAGGTGTGAGCTCCTTGGAGCTGAGATACTTGTACCAATTCTATGTCCTGAAACTACTCTTGTGCCTGTTGCTTCTTCCCGATTCTTCCTTCATCTCATGCCCTTCCGATCTTTTTTATTCTGTGTTCTATGCTGAATTTTAAGTCACAGTTTTCATCCCATGGGCTCTGGGGCATTGGATTGTTGTGAGAATGAGTGGCTTTTCCCCCAGTTAGTCCTCTCACTGGCCCCAGGCCTGAGCTGCCTTTTCACTCTTGCATGCACAAGTGGCAGCCAGGAATTCAGTCTGGTAATTATCACAGCACCAATAGCCTCTAATTAACGCTTCTCCATTTCAGGCCTTATAGCCGAATCGCCATTTTTGTAAAGCTCACATAGAGGACTCCATGGTTTGCTGGACTTGGAGGGATATCCAATGTACTAATACCACATCAAACTCAGAGTTATTCCTTCTTTTCAGTGACTGAGACTTTATTTCTTGGCCTGCCTAACTCTTTCTTCTCTTGAGAAGTGTTTTCTCCCAAGATGCTCATGAGATCCTCATGCAAATAAACTTCTGGTAGGCAAAGTTCAAATACACCAGTTATGCACCCAGATATATGTCCTGAAATACCAGCATCCCAGTAATTGTCTAGTTCAGGTTCAAGGTGTATCCCTATATTAAAGAAATATTCTCCTCCAGGACAGAGCAAAGGGCATGTTGACAGCAGACTTTCAAGTTGCTAAATTTGCCAGGATCAATATTTAAGCTAAGGGCTGTAAGCTAGGAATCTGGCTATAGGTTCAGTGTGACAGAGGATATATTTAGTCAAGTGTGATGCCCCAAATAACAGTAATGTCATTGAGGTAATGCTGTTATGGCACAGAAGATCTCACGGAAGGGTTTGGTAAAAACTAGACAGTGTCAGGACACCGGCTTCTTAGAGAAGGATTTTGGTCTGAGGAGAGGATTTAGAGAATGCACAAGGTAAGGAAGTCTAGCCACGGGGACTTAGGAAATAGAGAAAATGAATAGGAAGTAACCAGATAGACTCATAGGTACCAGGACTCTTCCCAGGTACACTGGATTCCAGGTTACAGCAGGACCAAAGAGAGGGTAGGTAAAAGATGACTTAGAAATTCTGGGAATGTATGAACAGAAGATTTATGTTTCTGTGTACTTAGCCTGGGAACAAATGTGAAGAAACATTTTGAAGAAAGATATTTAGCTCATTTCTCACCACATTGAGCTTAAGCCTTTTATAGCGTAGTCAAAAGAGACTGTATAGTAGGTGGTCAAAAATATGGGCTTGGATTTTGCTTGAGAAAAGATGGGATTATTTGATACCCTGCATACTATTTTTAAAAAAATTTTCCTCCTACTTTCGTGTTTCTTGTTGTGTTTTTTCCCCTTTATTTAAACTACTTCTTATATAATTACTGAGTTTTCTAGGTATTTTGTAATTGGAAGGTTTTCAGATAATCAGTTTGATATGTTGTTGGAAGTGGCTTTGGCATTTATGGGCACTTAATAATAACACTATTAGGTAAGTGAATAAACCAAAGCTGAACATAAGGATTGCACATAAGGGGAAGATTCAGATGAAAGTCTCGGCAACATGGGCTGATAGAAAAGTCTAAATAAGTGGAAGGCAACCAGTGCTGGGCTGGATGACAGAAAGTAAGGGGGGTGCTGTCACATGGTAGAAGTGGTCCCTCTGATGGGGGTCCGCAGGTGAGCAGGAAGAGGTGTGAGAGGGGAGAGGTATTTGGAAGCTCTCAGGTCACTTTTAAGTAAGCAGTTTCCATCAGTGATGGGAGCAGAACCTAGATTATGAAAGATTGGGGAATGTGTGGGAGGAGATTAGAAAATAGGAGCTGGGAACAGTAACTCATACCTGTAATCCCAGGACTTTGGGAGGCCTAGGGGAGAGGACTGCTTGAGCCCAGGAGTTTGAGATGAGCTTGGGAAACATAATGAGACCCCATCTCTACAAAAACATTAAAAAAATTAGCTAGGTAGGGTGGCACATGCTTGTAGTCCCAGATACTTAGGAGGCTGAGGAGGGAGGATTGCTTGAGCTCAGGAGGTGAGAGAGAGAGAGAGAGAGAGAATAAAATAGGTATGATTATCTGAAACCTTTAAAGCTTTATGCCATTTATCACCATTGCATAACTTACAGGTGATTATCATAACATAAGAGGCTGTGGTGAATGAAGCTATTAAATTAGAACAATTTTAATTTTAACGTTAAAATGCATACAACATTGAAATGCCAGTGCCCTAATGAGGCAAGAGCCCTTTAAGCAAGAGGGTTTGGAAGGTGGTTTATATAGACATCCCTAGAATCTTTTAAGGACCATGAAATATTTATTCAAAAAGTTGTCATAACTCAATTTTTTTTCGGGAATATTTAGTTCCACTTAATGAATGCATTAAGCTCAGCTGTGTTTCTCAAAGAGCCAGCTGAAGGAAGTACAGAAGTGGGAACAGAGAAACAGAAATAGAAGACGAGCAAAGGTGAGAAAGCAAACGCAGAGCAGGAGGGGTGATGGCAGCTTCACACTGCTCATAGCGTTTGTTTACTCTCCAATCCCGGGAGTAGGTGATTTATTAAATAAGGCCCTCTGCAATCACACCGCCAACCTCTCCACTAAAAATAGCAGTGGGCTGGTTTGAACTTCATGTCAACCTCATATAAACTGGCATCAGTTGTGTCTGCTGTCCTTTGACAGTGTGAGGATTGGGACTCTCTGGGGCTGTCTATCCCTGTGCACACCTTGGCTGTGGGGCCAGTACACTCCCTTCCACCCAATTCTCATCAGCCCAGCAGAGTCCAGTTCCTGGTGGGCTGGGGAGCAACAAACAAGGCCAGGGTGATGAGGACTCATTAGTGACCTGCCTGGCTGCCAAGTGTGCTGAGGCATCAAGCTGCTTGTGGCAGTCTGTGGTTTGCTGGGAGGAGATTAATGAGGGAATAGAATAAACACGCACATTGGTTTCTGATAAGAGGAGGGCAGCCATTTCAGGACAGGCATACAGCCTGCCTCACAGTCATCACTTCCCCTGGGGCCCATGTAAACACACACACTCACATGTGCTGATGCAGACTTCTTCTCAGCCCCAAACACAGCCAGCTGATAGGGAGGAAGGCCAAGATATAGGAAACATTTCTTTCCTCAGATCTTCAAACTCAATTATACCCATCCAAGAAACGAAATAGATCTTCTTATAACATGAGCTTAAAACTTGATTAACAGTAAGTTGAATTGGCAAACACATTTCTGCTGAGGATGTTGATTGGATAAAATATTTAAATGATTTTATACATAAAAAAATAGAGTTGGAGAGTATATGACTTATTTCAAGATTATCCAACAGTAGTGCTAATGTTTCTTTGGGAGACATGGACATTTTTGTGAATCTGATGAAAGCTAGAGACAGTGTCCCCAGAAAAATGAGTGCATGCATGCGCACACACACACACATACACACACAAACACACACAGCTAGAAAGAGATAGAGACAGAGACAGAGATAGACCTACCAATGCCATTTCAGGAGGGTTGTATTGTCTCTGAAGCTCATTTAAGGACTCCAAAATGGGTTCAGAATAGAAATCCTGGCCTAGCATATCATGGAAAATCTCACGTGGGTTAGAGAAATCTGAAAATTTGGTGAGAGCGCCCTACTAAGAATTTTACTAGGTACTTGATGGATATTATTTCTACTTTTAATAATGATTCTGCAAGGTAGGCACCATTTACCTCCCTTTTACCAATGAGAATATTGTGACTGAGAGAAGCAAACTGACTTAGGGAGACGAGGTTTCCTAGTGCTTAGGAGCCTGGGCTCTGATGTCAAATTACATGGGTTCTAATTCCGTTTTTTCCACTGATCAGTTAGAAGATTCCAGACAAGTTTCCCATCCCTTTGTGTCTCAGGTTCTTCAGCTGTCAGTGGGAATAATGATGGAACTTATTTCATAGGCTCTTATGAAGATTAAATAATATAAGACAAGCTAAGTGCTTAGAACATTGACCTGGGCACAGTGAGCATGAGATACATTTTGTTGTAATCGCTGTTTAGGTCAAGGATCATAAAGCTATAAGTGGAGGAGCCAAAAATCAAACCAAGTTTTGTCTGGCTGGAGCCTGTACACTTTCCTCCACACCTCGCAAGTTTCTAAAACCTGTTTTACATTTGGCCTTTGGCAAATCATGTAATGTTTCCAAACTTGAGTTTCTGCATCCATAAGATATAGGCAATGATAATAATAATAAAACACCTTCCTACTTTTTTGGAAGGATTAAATATGACAACAATAAGTACATTTTAGTAAACTGTCAGGTACTGTGCGAATATCCAAGGTTGTTACTATCAATGATGAAAGGATAAATCTAACTCAAACAAAGGGCTTTGTGTTTTCACTTCTACACTTATGTTCATAGAATTAAATTTGTATCATGTGCAATCACCTTCAGATCTATCTTGGATTACACAAGTCATTGGGCAGGGGGTGGTCACGGTTCTGAAACAAAAATTCTATGATCTTCATGACTCTTAAGGAGATAAGGTAGGGTTTAACCACCCCACTGGACTTTCAATAACATTTGGCTAAGGTAGGAAGAAAAAACACATACACTAAATGATTTTATTAAAACAAGTGTTTGAGGGTCACATATATGTTTATTCCAAAATTGAAAGAACATATTAGTAGCCAACAAGTTCATTATGTTGGCACAGAAGCTTATACTTTTTTAAACATCAAGTTCATTGTCCTCAGCTGGAATGCATGATTTCAGTTACTTTTCAAAAGGTCAGTTTATTTCTGTGAGTAATATTTCTGCAATGCTAAGAATCAGAGGCCAAAAGGGGAAAGAGGACAGGGCCTGTGGGACAGATTATAGTCCTGTCTGGGATCCCTTAGGGAAACTTAGAAACCAGAGATTAGCTGTCTTAAAGTGGAGACTTCCACTCTGGAATGGCATTACGATGTTGAAAGAGACCCATTTAATCAAATTTAGTTCTATCTTGCTCATGGAGTCTAATTCCCTTGATATCAATTCAGGTCTTCTCTCTGCCAATTCATGTCTATTAGCTCCTTCAAAAAGTAAGTCATAGTATATCATCAATTGACCAGGCACCTACTGAATGCCTAATACTTACTAGGCAGAGGGCTTATGTATGCACTATTCTCAGACAAAAGGTATGGGTTCTGCTTTCAAGCTGTCCATCCTGATGGAGAGGAGACAGACTGCCAAAAACCAATCACGGGACCTGCAAGGTGGAGCTCAGTAAATATCTGTTGAAGGAGTGGTTCCATGTTAGTAAAAGTACAAGGTGTTATGGGAGAAAGGCTGCTCAGAAATGATCTCTTCTGGTCGTAGGTGGTGATCAGGGAATAATTTTCAAGGGAGATGCCAGATTTTGACAGAAATGCAGGAATTTTCTGGGTGGGAAGGGCATGAGAGCTGTGTGGGGAAGTCATAAAAGTACAGGTAAGCTGCAGGGTGGTCCCTCAAGCAGACCTGCTTTATTGAGGCTTCATGCGGGAGCAGGGAAGAAAAGGCAGCTGGCAAGGTGCACAGCGGGCAGACAGTCCCAGCTTTAATTTGTCTGTACTGCTGAGAAACTCAGTCTCTTTCTTTCATTCATCCCCTCAGCGCTTCACACTCACAGGGATGACTGACATTCTGCCCACGTGGGCAGAGTCTTTGACACAGAGCCTAAGTGGTTTATGTTTGTCCTTCATGGCAATGCTGCCTTCTTCCATGGGTGGCTGAGGGCTGGGAGGTCAAGGTGGGAGGCTGGTGGTTTTACTTCAGCTGTACCTGGTGAGCATGGTCAGGAGGCAGATTAGGGCTCCTGCCAGCACTCACCTGAGTTGAAGAGGGGTGACTGCTTGAACTGCCACTCCAAAGGAGTGAATACATAAACATAATAAACAAGGAAGGGATGAAAACAGAGACCGGAGCCACAGAGCTGAGCCATGGGGACCTACAGGAGGATTGATGTAGACGCAGGGAGAGGATGGCAAGTCAGGAGGAATGTCCTGGGCTGCTCTCAGATACTTGTGATGGCTTTTAAAGAATAGTCTGTGGCTTCCTACAGGGACATGCTGAGATCAGTCAAAGGGAACATTATGAAGTGGATGATTCCACCTCCCTTATGGGCTTCCATGCGGTGACATCCTATGCCTATCTATCAAGTTTGTTATGATTTTTTCAACGCCTGTAATTCCTAACTGGATTGTAAATTCCACAATGCAGGCATTGTGGTTCCTTCTCTGATGCAGGATTGTCAGTACTTAACGTAGTAGGTGCTCAATAAATACTACTGCAAGAATCATTGCATGAGTGTACAGGTGGTTGCCCTCCCCTTTCCGGCCCTTCAGAATATATCATTCACAGTTTTGGTGAGACAAATAAGAATGAGTGAAATCTTGGTGAAAACTTGGATCCATGGGAGCTCTTTCCCTGAAAAAAAGGAGTTGATAGGCTCTTCTCTCTTGAAAGGAGCTGCCGCCTTTTGAAGCTGGGCCGGGGGAACTGAAGAGGATATTGCCCATTCGTCTACCAAAGAACACCATCCTCCTAGAACTTCTTTTCTCACACTGGCCAGCACTGGGTATTTAGTGCAGCAGACACTCAGGAAATGCTTGTCGAATTGACTTTTTAATGTGCCATGCGAGAAAACAAAAGGTAAGACATTTCAGATTCTTCTGAAATGAAGGAATAAATTTGCATAAAGATCATAAGAATGAAGAATAATTTTTTACAAGTATAAATTTAGATGTGGAGCTTCATGCTGACTTCATTTTCTATATGGGATCCTGAGCCCTAGTGGGTGAAATACCTTGTTTGCCTGTGGTCATGGAAAGACCCAAGGCTTGAACCCAAATCTTGGAGCCCCTCTCCCACTCAGCATTTCCCATTTTCAGGAGAGGGAAGGTAAGCACACCTGTACTATGACTGGAAAACAGAGGCCGAGGTCAGGGAAGCAGTTGAATAAAGAGCCCAGGGTGTGCACCTTATGAGCCTTGATTTCCTCTTGGCTTTGAAGTTGTCTCCAAGGCTTTGAGAGTTTTCTTTTATTCATGCACACACAGCTCCATAATTCCAGACAGCTCTCCAGCTACACACACATATCTATAATTTCCACAGCCAGCTTTGATGGATATCCATGCAGCCACATGTTCCCCCATTCATGCTTTTTCTTTCTCTTAAATATTTATAAAGGTTCACAAGCAGAAATAAAAGCCCCTCAGATTCAGAGCCAACTAAAAATAGCATTTCTGTCCCATGCCAGGCAATCTGGCATCAATCAGGCCATCAGAAAGATGCGAGAGAGGAGAGAAGAGAAGCTGATAACCTTTTATCCAGTTTTTTGGTCATCTCCCTCTGTTATTAATAAGTTAGCAAGACTGACAGCTCGGGATGCAACCCAGATGTTTTTGGATTCCTGCTGCTGAAGATAGCTGCTTTTTTTTGGGTTCTCTGATAGCATGTGTCCATGAGGAGAGAGGGCTTTGAACTAGCTAATTGCCAGAACACTCTGGTTATTGGGCAAAGGGAAGAATGGGTGGAATCTTCAGGATGGGATGGGTGGGGGTACTTCATGAGCTCTTTAGATAACTGCCATTTCTGTGAGGTGGATTTAGGCTTAGCTTTAGGCAATGTGCATGGGGCTGGCATTGGCTATTGCAAGTGATAATCTGTGCCTCTGCTTACTACTGTCCCCAGGAGAGGAGGCTGGGCTTGAAGTGAAGGTGCGGAGGATGCAGAGGCACACAGAACCAGTAAAGAGGACTTCTGAACAGGAGGAAGTATAACTGTGGGTTTTGGATAGGAGCTTGATATACATTTAGAGAAATAAATATAATTCAATTTTATGAGATATTTCTAGGGCTTGTTTAAGAACATATAGAAAATAAATGAGAAATTGTACCACCGATTCTTTGGGGGGATTTACCAGTGTAGAGTTATTTTAATCTGTGCATCTTCAGCCCATGCTGTGTCTCACCTACATAAGCCCACAGCTATGACACCTGTCAGGACTTCTCAAATTTGTGGAATATCTACCCTCAGTCACATTCAAGGAAAACATCAATAAAGTAAATGGGCAATGCAATTTTAAGGCTTAGATCTGCCACTCAAATGTGGCCTTGGAGAAGTTACTTTCTTCTATGGACCTTAATTTCTCTATTCTCAAAGTGAAGTGTTGCACTGGATAATAATTTTATGTTTTTCAACATGGACATTTAACATTTTTTGATTCTCCAGGCAGTGGATCTCTGGAGGCTGCCTGGAATCCATGACACTGACACTGGCCGCTCAGGCCTGCAGGGAGCCACCTATGCAGGGAATGCCAACCTGAGACAAAACCAAAGGTGGGATAAAGCCTTCATGCTTCCCAGCCTCTCCAATCATGTGTAGAGCTTCTCCTCTTCCCTTCACTCAGATCTTTACACCCATAATTCTCACAGTTCTTTCACAATGATGCCGAAATTATCTAGGAAAAATTTATTTCCTAGATTTAAATTACCTAAATTTGGAATTATCTAGAACAAACTACAGCCTGCAGGCCAAACCCAGCTGCCTTCTTTTACAAATGCAGCCATGTGCGGCATAACATTTTTGTTAATGACAGACCACATATGTGACAGTAGTCCCATGGGATCATAAAGCCATGTTTTTACTCTGTCTTTCTTATATTTAGGTATGTTTAGATGTACAAATACTTACCATTGGGATACAGTTGCCTACAGTATTCAGTACAGTCACACGCTGTATGGATTTATAGCCTAGGAGTGATAGTCTACACCATACAGCCTAGGTATGTAGTAGGCTTGTTTAAGTATACTCTGTGATGTTTGCAAATGATTCTATCACCTAAGATATGTTTCTCAGAATGTATCCCCATTGTTAAGTAATACATGCCTGTAAAGATGTTTTGGAATACAGCCACACCTATTTGTCTGTGGTACTTTCTAGCTATAATGTCAGAAATGAGTAGCTGATAGAAACTGGAAGAACAACAATGTCCAAAATCTTTTCTATCTCATCTTGTACAGAAAAAAAGATTGCTGATATCTGGTCTAGGATAATAGCAATTTAGGGATTACACAGGTCCTCTAGTCATTCCTTCCCTCCTCCATCCCGCATCCCCTTGAGGTGGGGGACATTTAGACCTTGGTGAATGCCTTCTAGACATGCAGCTCACAAGCCCTCAAAGTAGTTATTACTTTATGGCCTAATTCCAGTTTTAAGAATTTTTTTCTCCCTTTGGACGCATATATTTTCCTCTTCTGCTTTCCATGTGTTTGTAATTGACCTACCTCTGAAACCACTGGAAATAAGTTTGATCTGTCTTCAACATTGTGCTGCCACAGTTGTTTCAATATTTGGATTTTTCTCAATAAAACTTCATGCTTCACTGTCTGTGATGCTTAGCTTTGCTCCTGGCCTTCTTTGGCATTGGTCACTGAAGCTGACTGGGCAGCTGTGTTTCTTCCTTGAGAAAGAACTAAAGAGAACTAAAGGACAAGCTGGAGCAGACTGGGAAGGGCTGACAGAGGCACCAATCTGTTCCTTCCAATGACAGCCAGAAAATTGAGCCCGGGACACTGGGGCAGTGAAGGGAGGCAGAGATTCCCACTGTGGGGATCACGAAGCTCAGGTGTGAATAGAAAGGCTCTGCTGGAGAAAGACCAGGGCTTAGAAATCAGGAAAATCAGAGTTGAGACAAGAGGATATAGACCAAAATGATGATGTGATTTCTGGAGACAGAAGGCAAAGATTGCAATGTCTCTGGTAGAAAGAACCAATGGAAGCCCAGGTGCTGCCACCACTGCAATTCAACTGAGAGGCCATCTGAGCAGAAATTGAGTCATCAGCCTCTGGAGCCCTTGGTTGGGTTCCAATCCCATTTCCTACCCTGATGTAGGGCAAATTATTGAATGCCTTGACTCCCTCAATTGTGAAAGTGAGGATAGCATTATCTATCCCTTACAGTTGTTGTGAGGATTACATGAGTTAACACATGGAAAGCATTCTGAACTATGTAAATGCTAGCCAGTATCCTTTAACATCTTATGATGTATTAGGCACCTCTTGTCTCTTTCTGTATTTACTGGAACCCTACAAACAATTACAGAGGGCACAGTTTTCAGAGACACATGCTTAAGGGTGCAAATAAGTTTTCCTTTATTTCTGGGCAATTGAACTTAGCTTCTCAAGCTCTACTCTGCCCGATAGATTTAATCATTTCCCATGTTAATTCAGTCTTACTAGGATTTAAACGCACTCTCTTCAGGCTCTTTCTTCTTCTTTTTTATTTCTTCTCTGTGAAGTAATCTCACTTTGGGGAGGGGGTAAGTTGTTTTGATCTTGAGGGTAAGTGTCTTTAACTGTCTTTCTATGGACATTGCAGGTTGGTTTCTATTGAGATGTGCAAATTCCATTGGCTTGTTGTCAGTTCCTGTCTCTGTTGAGCCTTCCCTAAGTCCTACACTTCACTCCCCTCCTCTGATACTATATCCTTGTAGATTATGCCTCATTCATTTTGCCTCCATAATGAGACATCTCCAGGGCCACCAGTGACTCTTGAGCCACTTCCATTCCAGATGAAAATACCTGGGTGCTCTCCTCACTCCACTGCAGTGCATTGGATTATGAAAGTCTGTTCTCTATCCCATTTGTCCAACACTCAGTGATAACTACTTTACAGCTCAGGTGCCAATAATTGGCTATTTTGGAGTCTTGCAGTTCTCCCTGGCTATAACATTGGGAAAGTAAGTAATCTTTTCTTCTGCTCCTGGATCCTCCTTCCATTGTCCCTGACAGATGGATCTAGATTTTCTCTTGGGGATTCTCCGGACTTTTAGTTTCTCTATGGGCATTGTTGCAAAAAACTGGTGTTCTTTATGTAGACTTGCAAGTATTGAAACTCTCTTCACATTTCTATGATTTTCCTCTTCCTACTCTTGGTCACACTTTTATCTTCTTTTGAGTAGGAAAAATGTTTTTTAGATGATTTTAGTCCATTTGTGTTGTTATAAAAGAATACCTGAGGCTGGGAAACTTATAAAGAAAAGAGATTTATTTGGCTTGTGATTCTGCAGGATGTACAAGAAGGCACTGACATCTCCTTCTGGTGAGGGGCTCAGGTTGCTTTTATTCATGGAGGAAGTGGAAGGGGGAGCTGGCTTGTGCAGAGATCACATGGCGAGAGAGAAAGCAGGAGAGAGCAAGAGGGGAGGTATCAAGCTCTTTTTAACAACCACCAATCATGGAAACTAACAGAGTGAGAATTTATTCATTCCTCCCTGGTGCATTAATGTATTCATGAGGGATCTGCCGCCATGACACATACACCTCCCATTTAGGTCTCACATCCTACACTGGGAGTTAAATTTCAACATGAGTTTTGAAGGGGACAAACATCCTAACTATAACATTGATCATAATGCCTTCTTTTCCATTTTTCTCCCTTTCTCTCCAAACCTTAGTTCATGTGTTTGAAAGTCTTGACTTTTAAGAATTTTACTACTGATATGGGTATAGGGACAGATTTTCAAACTCAATGCCTTCAATTTGACTGTTGGTTTTCAGCTGAATCAATTGCTCTCCACAGAGTAGAATATAATGAAAGCTATTACTACTGGTAGAATTGTAATAAAGACAATGGAAATTGAAGAAGGGTATAAAAGAGAGCTGTGGAAAACCACCCAAGTTAATAGTTCAAAGTTTTACCTGGTTACACAATTCATAGAATCTTTCTGCCATCTATTTATTTCTTCTCCCTGGATATAGTCTTTGGGAGGAGAGAGGAGAAAAACCATCTTCAAAAACGGATTTGCAGTGGCAAAAATAAGGATGCTTGAAAATGAACTAATGTCAGAACCACACAAATGACTTTATTAATAATCTATAACATCCCTACTGTGTACACTGGTTTTGCTCTTAGAAAACTTTATTCCTTTGGCTTCAGCTGAATTGGCTTGAGGAAAGGAGAAGAGATAGCTGCATTTTTTTCGGGATTTAATTTGTCTGAAAATTCAGAAGATAAATCCCATTCACTGCCACAAATACTTTAGGAAGGAAATATACAAGAGATTCCTAATTATGACCAATGTCTATTTTCTTTTATTTTTCTTCTTTTTTTAGGTAGAGATAACATGATTGAGTACTTATTTTAACGGTCTTTTCTATTTATTTCCCAATATTAAAACAGAACCAAACATAATGTATAAGATTGTTGTGAAACTTAAAGGAAGAAATGAATCTCAAAGTGTATCATAAGAAATATAAAACATACTAATGGAAGAAAAATATTTTTGGTATTATTGAGGGAGATGATAATGAAAAAAATATGATGTACACTAAAATATACTGGGACATCCCACTATGTTACCTACTGTTACCTAACTGACTAATTCCAGCTCACACAGCCCCTCAGTATCTTGGTATTATTTCTCAACATTAATATAAGTTGTTTTCACATCTGTGCAAATACAGGTTTCTGTTGTTCCCTCCTCACTATAGATGAGAAGAGCTGAGATGAGAAGAGCAGCTACTGTGTCTTGAAGAAAGGTACAGTTTTTCTCTTTATCTCCTCCCTTCCCTTAGACTACTGGGGAATCAAATGATGTCAATTTCTTCATGCAAATCCAGGAGGCATGATCATGTTCCTTTCAAGAGCAGTTGATATTTCCTACTACTGTAGATATTCATTCAGTCAACATAGAGTTATTTAATACCTTAAAGCTGCCAGACACTATGTAGGCATCAAAGGAGATATAAAGATGCATAAAATGTAATTTTTGTTAAGTTTCTTTCAAATCTAATAAGGAGAAACAGATTTAAAAGCAACTAAATTTGTATAATAAGTAACATAGGAAATGCTAAGTAAAGTTGCAAACAAGCTGCTGGAAAAATCTAGCTGGAAACATTGAAACATTTTATTGAAGGGATATGATTGGAAACTGTATCTGAGTCTAATTTTTTACAGATGAAGTTGATACCAGAGATATTCCTCACTCTAGGTCTGAGACAATGTGATATGTGAATGCTTTTGATGATACTGTGTTCTAGAGACCAGGGTAGTAAACTTTTCTAGTGAATGGCTAGATACTAAATATTGTAGGCTTGTAGGCTCTGTAGTTTCTGTCTTAACTATTCAGCTCTACTGTTGTGTTGTCAAGGCAGCCACAGACAGTACATTCTATGTGAAAAAACTCATTCACATAGAATGAGTGCGACCTGTCAGAACTAGTCACATGACCTTACCTGGCACAGGGGAGCTGCGGAGCACGTGGTTTAGACGTTTGGGAAGCTGTAACTATCTCTGCCATATTACTTTTCAAGGACAGTAAATCCCATACCCAGCACATCTAAAGAGTGGGTATTTGGGGTTTTCCTTGCAGGGGCACTCTACCCTTTTTTACCCTTCTTTCACATTCATTCTATGTGAATGAGTTTTTTCTTAGTTCCACCTTCTCAGATTTTCCTTCCAGATATATCTAAGTTAGGATCACTGTCTCTTGAAAGATAGAGATCAGTTTTATAGCTTGATGTGACCTGGAACCAAGTTTATCAATTTTCAGTTATAGACTCTCCCTGTGAACTGTGGGAAGAGCTGGAACTTTGCAGTCAGACATGCCTATGTTTGCGTTTCACTCCAGCCACTTATTAGCTATGTGACACTCATTGACACATAGAATGAATGAGTGTGACTGTGTTTCAATAAAAGTTTATTTATAAATGTACCAGATTTGGCCCACACGCTATAGTTTACTAACCTGTGGTCTGGAGAATTGAGAGCAATATACCTGGAGTGAACTGAAAATTGGCTGATTAATGGAGTGTATTGAAATCTAGGCTATTAATTTTGGATATTTTTCTATGGTAATGAGAGGTCACTAGGGGATTCTAAGAACATAAACTATCCAAAAAAATCAATCAACTTTTCTGATGATACTGAGGATGGATAGAAATGCAGAGAGAAATAGAAAGAGAACACCAATTTATGCAGTTATTATAAGTAAATTCTATTACAGGTTAATACACTTCTAACTCAAGTGGTAGAGTCCAACAGAGGCTCTTTTGAATAGTTAAAATATGTAATCCTTTCTCAGAATTCCCTTGTATCAGTCAGTATCTCAGCAGGAACCAGAAGGAGAATTTAAATTGGGTAATCTGAAAGGAGTTTAGTAGACAGATAACTCATAAAAATGTGGGCAGAGTACAGAGAAATCACAAGAAATGGTGCAATACCCTCAGCTCCATAAGAATAGGTTGCTGGGGTCCCTGAAGGGATGAAGGATAGGAATGGTTTCTGGAGCCCATAAAGAGAGAGTTAAAGTGGAAAATGGTAGAGCCCTAGTCTCATTCCTTGGAGATGTCACAGGAATTAAAAACAATCATTATCTTGACCTTACTTTTCTCTTCCATAGGTGCTTCTTGTAGTAATACAAGAGGAAGTCAGAGGTGCAGGAAGTGAAGAGGAGGGTATGTATTTGATGTGTCTGGTTCAGTCTCCCGGTGAAGAAGAGTAAAAAAGGGTAGAGTGCCCCTGCAAGGAAAACCTCAAATACCTACTCTTTAGATGTGCTGGGTATGGGATTTACTGTCCTTGAAAAGTAATATGGCAGAGATAGTTACAGCTTCCCAAACGTCTAAACCACGTGCTCCGCAGCTCCCCTGTGCCAGGTAAGGTCATGTGACTAGTTCTGACAAATGGGCTACAAGTGGAATTGGCACATATTGTTTCTGGGTTGTAGCATTAAAGGGACAGCACTTGACCATGTGTCTTTTTCTTTGCTATGGGAACCTGAAGACCAGGCGTGTTGTAGAAAAATATTGGAGAAGTAGAGTGGAGCCTGATGTACCTCACAAAAGAGAGTTGTCCTGGAAAGCTACTGGACCTGCAGCAGGCTTTGCATAGTGAGAAATAAAACTTTATAGTTGTCGTTATGCCGCTGAGATTTTGAGGGTTGATTTGTTCCTGCAGCATAACCCAATTATCCTGACAAATAAAACTATGACACTTCCAGCCTCAAGCACTGAACTCTTCTAAATGTAATTGGACAGAGCTGTGTGATACATTTAAGAAATAATACTAACCACTGCTCGCTAGCTGCACAACCTCTCTCTGTAGGACTGTGGTAGAATTTTTCTCATACTGGCATCTGTATCACCCAATTCATTTGATTATATTATTTGTAAATGTGTTTTTTCTTAGTTCCACCCTCTCAGATTTTCCTTCCAGATATATCTAAGTTAGGATCACTGTCTCTTGAAAGATAGAGATCAGTTAGATAGCTTGATGTGACGTGGAACCAAGTTTATCAATTTTCAATTATAGACTCTCCCTGTGAACTGTGGGAAGAGCTGGAAACTTTGCAGTCAGACATGCCTATGTTTGCGTTTCACTCCAGCCACTTATTAGCTATGTGACCTTATACAAATTACTTAACCGAGCCTCATTAATTTTTCCTGTTAAGTGATAATTCCTTCTGAAGAGGGTTATTGTATTTATTTATTTATTTATTTATTTATTGTGAGATGGAGTCTCACTCTTGCTACCCAGGCTGGAGTGTAATGGCAC